>NC_053035.3:283031681-284354181 GCF_002575655.3 Aegilops tauschii subsp. strangulata
AGGGTTGAACACCACTCGGTAGGATTTTTCGAACTTAGGCGAGCACTGGACTGTAGCTAAGCCCCCGACTGAGAGGCTTGCTCATCACTCGGTTGGATTTTTCAAACTTAGGCGAGTACTGGACTGTAGCTAAGCCCCCGAGTGGGAGGGTTGCTCATCACTCGGTAGGATTTTTCAAACATAGGCGAGTACTGGACTGCAGCTAAGCCCCCGAGTGGGAGGGTTGCTCACCACTCGGTAGGATTTTTCAAACTTAGGCAAGTACTGGACTCCAGCTAAGCGCCCGAGTGGGAGGGTTGCTCACCACTCGGTAGGATTTTTCAAACTTAGGCGAGTACTGGACTGCAGCTAAGCCCCCGAGTGGGAGGGTTGCTCACCACTCGGTAGGATTTTTCAAACTTAGGCAAGTACTGGACTCCAGCTAAGCGCCCGAGTGGGAGGGTTGCTCACCACTCGGTAGGATTTTTCAAACTTAGGCGAGCACTGGACTGCAGCTAAGCCCCCGAGTGGGAGGCTTGCTCATCACTCGGTAGGATTTTTCAAACTTAGGCGAGTACTGGACTGCAGCTAAGCCCCCGAGTGGGAGGGTTGCTCACCACTCGGTAGGATTTTTCAAACTTAGGCGAGTACTAGACTGCAGCTAAGCCCCCGAGGGGGAGGGTTGCTCACCACTCGGTAGGATTTTTTAAACTTAGGCGAGCACTGGACTGCAGCTAAGCCCCGAGTGGGAGGGTTGCTCATCACTCGGTAGGATTTTTCAAACTTAGGCGAGTACTGGACTGCAGCTAAGCCCCCGAGTGGGAGGGTTTCTCACCACTCGGTAGGATTTTTCGAACTTAGGCGAGCACTGGACTGCAGCTAAGCCCCCGACCGGGAGGCTTGCTCACCACTCGGTAGGATTTTTCAAACTTAGGCGAGGACTGGACTGCAGCTAAGCCCCCGAGTGGGAGGGTTGCTCACCACTCGGTAGGATTTTTCAAATTTAGGCGAGCACTGGACTGCAGCTAACTCCCGAGTGGGAGGGTTGCTCACCACTCGGTAGGATTTTTCAAACTTAGGCGAGTACTGGACTGCAGCTAAGCTCCCGAGTGGGAGGGTTGCTCACCACTCCGTAGGATTTTTCAAACTTAGGCGAGTACTGGACTGCAGCTAAGCCCCCGAGTGGGAGGGTTGCTCACCACTCGGTAGGATTTTTCAAACTTAGGCAAGTACTGGACTCCAGCTAAGCGCCCGAGTGGGAGGGTTGCTCACCACTCGGTAGGATTTTTCAAACTTAGGCGAGCACTGGACTGCAGCTAAGCCCCGAGTGGGAGGCTTGCTCATCACTCGGTAGGATTTTTCAAACTTAGGCGAGTACTGGACTGCAGCTAAGCCCCCGAGTGGGAGGGTTGCTCACCACTCCGTACGATTTTTCAAACTTAGGCGAGTACTGGACTGCAGCTAAGCCTCCGAGGGGGAGGGTGGCTCACCACTCGGTAGGATTTTTCAAAATTAGGCGAGTACTGGACTGCAGCTAAGCCCCCGAGTGGGAGGGTCGCTCACCACTCGGTAGGATTTTTCAAACTTAGGCGAGTACTGGACTGCAGCTAAGCCCCCGAGTGGGAGGGTTGCTCACCACTCGGTAGGATTTTTCAAACTTAGGCAAGTACTGGACTGCAGCTAAGCCCCCGAGTGGGAGGGTTGCTCACCACTCGGTAGGATTTTTCAAACTTAGGCGAGTACTGGACTACAGCTAAGCCCCCGAGTGGGAGGGTTGCTCACCACTCGGTAGGATTTTTCAAACTTAGGCGAGCACTGGACTACAGCTAAGCCCCCGAGTGGGAGGGTTGCTCACCACTCGGTAGGATTTTTCGAACTTAGGCGAGCACTGGACTGTAGCTAAGCCCCCGACTGAGACGCTTGCTCATGACTCGGTAGGATTTTCAAACTTAGGCGAGTACTGGACTGCAGCTAAGCCCCCGAGTGGGAGGGTTGCTCACCACTCGGTAGGATTTTTCAAAGATAGGCGAGTACTGGACTGGAGGTAAGCCCCCGAGTGGGAGGGTTGCTCAGCACTCGGTAGGATTTTTCGAACTTAGGGGAGTACTGGACTGCAGCTAAGCCCCCGAGTGGGAGGATTGCTCACCACTCGGTAGGATTTTTCAAACTTAGGCGAGTACTGGACTGCAGCTAAGCCCACGATTGGGAGGGTTGCTCACCACTCGGTAGGACTTTTCAAACTTAGGCGAGTACTGGACTGCTGCTAAGCCCCCGAGTGGGAGGCTTGCTCATCACTCGGTAGGATTTTTCAAACTTGGGCGAGTACTGGACTACAGCTAAGCCACCGAGTGGGAGGCTTGCTCACCACTCGGTAGGATTTTTCAAACTTAGGCGAGTACTGTACTACAGCTAAGCCCCCGAGTGGGAGGGTTGCTCACCACTCGGTAGGATTTTTCAAACTTAGGCGAGTACTGGACTGCAGCTAAGCCCCAGAGTGGGAGGGTTGCTCACCACTCGGTAGGATTTTTCAAACTTAGGCGAGGACTGGACTGCAGCTAAGCCCCCGAGTGGGAGGGTTGCTCACCACTCGGTAGGATTTTTCAAACTTAGGCGAGTACTGGACTGCAGCTAAGCCCCCGAGTGGGAGGGTTGCTCACCACTCGGTAGGATTTTTCAAACTTAGGCGAGTACTGGACTCCAGCTAAGCGCCCGAGTGGGAGGGTTGCTCACCACTCGGTAGGATTTTTCAAACTTAGGCGAGTACTGGACTGCAGCTAAGCCCCCGAGTGGGAGGGTTGCTCACCACTCGGTAGGATTTTTCAAACTTAGGCGAGTACTGGACTGCAGCTAAGCCCCCGAGGGGGAGGGTTGCTCACCACTCGGTAGGATTTTTCAAACTTAGGCGAGTACTGGACTGCAGCTAAGCCCCCGAGGGGGAGGGTTGCTCACCACTCGGTAGGATTTTTCGAACTTAGGCGAGCACTGGACTGTAGCTAAGCCCCCGACTGAGACGCTTGCTCATGACTCGGTAGGATTTTCAAACTTAGGCGAGTACTGGACTGCAGCTAAGCCCCCGAGTGGGAGGGTTGCTCACCACTCGGTAGGATTTTTCAAAGATAGGCGAGTACTGGACTGCAGGTAAGCCCCCGAGTGGGAGGGTTGCTCAGCACTCGGTAGGATTTTTCAAACTTAGGGGAGTACTGGACTGCAGCTAAGCCCCCGAGTGGGAGGATTGCTCACCACTCGGTAGGATTTTTCAAACTTAGGCGAGTACTGGACTGCAGCTAAGCCCACGATTGGGAGGGTTGCTCACCACTCGGTAGGACTTTTCAAACTTAGGCGAGTACTGGACTGCTGCTAAGCACCCGAGTGGGAGGCTTGCTCATCACTCGGTAGGATTTTTCAAACTTGGGCGAGTACTGGACTACAGCTAAGCCCCCGAGTGGGAGGCTTGCTCACCACTCGGTAGGATTTTTCAAACTTAGGCGAGTACTGTACTACAGCTAAGCCCCCGAGTGGGAGGGTTGCTCACCACTCGGTAGGATTTTTCAAACTTAGGCGAGTACTGGACTGCAGCTAAGCCCCAGAGTGGGAGGGTTGCTCACCACTCGGTAGGATTTTTCAAACTTAGGCGAGGACTGGACTGCAGCTAAGCCCCCGAGTGGGAGGGTTGCTCACCACTCGGTAGGATTTTTCAAACTTAGGCGAGTACTGGACTGCAGCTAAGCCCCCGAGTGGGAGGGTTGCTCACCACTCGGTAGGATTTTTCAAACTTAGGCGAGTACTGGACTCCAGCTAAGCGCCCGAGTGGGAGGGTTGCTCACCACTCGGTAGGATTTTTCAAACTTAGGCGAGTACTGGACTGCAGCTAAGCCCCCGAGTGGGAGGGTTGCTCACCACTCGGTAGGATTTTTCAAACTTAGGCGAGTACTGGACTGCAGCTAAGCCCCCGAGGGGGAGGGTTGCTCACCACTCGGTAGGATTTTTCAAACTTAGGCGAGGACTGGACTGCAGCTAAGCCCCCGAGTCGGAGGGTTGCTCACCACTTGGTAGGATTTTTCAAACTTAGGCGAGTACTGGACTCCAGCTAAGCCCCCGAGTGGGAGGGTTGCTCACCACTCGGTAGGATTTTTCAAACTTAGGCGAGTACTGGACTGCAGCTAAGCCCCCGAGTGGGAGGGTTGAACACCACTCGGTAGGATTTTTCGAACTTAGGCGAGCACTGGACTGTAGCTAAGCCCCCGACTGAGAGGCTTGCTCATCACTCGGTAGGATTTTTCAAACTTAGGCGAGTACTGGACTGTAGCTAAGCCCCCGAGTGGGAGGGTTGCTCATCACTCGGTAGGATTTTTCAAACATAGGCGAGTACTGGACTGCAGCTAAGCCCCCGAGTGGGAGGGTTGCTCACCACTCGGTAGGATTTTTCAAACTTAGGCAAGTACTGGACTCCAGCTAAGCGCCCGAGTGGGAGGGTTGCTCACCACTCGGTAGGATTTTTCAAACTTAGGCGAGTACTGGACTGCAGCTAAGCCCCCGAGTGGGAGGGTCGCTCACCACTCGGTAGGATTTTTCAAACATAGGCGAGTACTGGACTACAGCTAAGCCCCCGAGTGGGAGGGTTGCTCACCACTCGGTAGGATTTTTCAAACTTAGGCGAGCACTGGACTGCAGCTAAGCTCCCGAGTGGGAGGCTTGCTCATCACTCGGTAGGATTTTTCAAACTTAGGCGAGTACTGGACTGCAGCTAAGCCCCCGAGTGGGAGGGTTGCTCACCACTCGGTAGGATTTTTCAAACTTAGGCGAGTACTAGACTGCAGCTAAGCCCCCTAGGGGGAGGGTTGCTCACCACTCGGTAGGATTTTTTAAACTTAGGCGAGCACTGGACTGCAGCTAAGCCCCCGAGTGGGAGGGTTGCTCATCACTCGGTAGGATTTTTCAAACTTAGGCGAGTACTGGATTGCAGCTAAGCCCCCGAGTGGGAGGGTTCCTCACCACTCGGTACGATTTTTCAAACTTAGGCGAGTACTGGACTGCAGCTAAGCCTCCGAGGGGGAGGGTTGCTCGCCACTCGGTAGGATTTTTCAAACTTAGGCGAGTACTGGACTGCAGCTAAGCCCCCGAGTGGGAGGGTTGCTCACCACTCGGTAGAATTTTTCGAACTTAGGAGAGCACTGGACTGCAGCTAAGCCCCCGAGTGGGAGGGTTGCTCATCACTCGGTAGGATTTTTCAAACTTAGGCGAGTACTGGACTGCAGCTAAGCCCCCGAGTGGGAGGGTTGCTCACCACTCGGTACGATTTTTCAAACTTAGGCGAGTACTGGACTGCAGCTAAGCCTCCGAGGGGGAGGGTTGCTCACCACTCGGTAGGATTTTTCAAACTTAGGCGAGGACTGGACTGCAGCTAAGCCCCCGAGTGGGAGGGTTGCTCACCACTCGGTAGAATTTTTCGAACTTAGGCGAGCACTGGACTGCAGCTAAGCCCCCGAGTGGGAGGGTTGCTCATCACTCGGTAGGATTTTTCAAACTTAGGCGAGTACTGGACTGTAGCTAAGCCCCCGAGTGGGAGGGTTGCTCACCACTCGGTTGGATTTTTCAAACTTAGGCGAGTACTGGACTGCAGCTAAGCCCCCGAGTGGGAGGGTTGCTCACCACTCGGTAGGATTTCAAACTTAGGCGAGTACTGGACTCCAGCTAAGCCCCCGAGTGGGAGGGTTGCTCACCACTCGGTAGGATTTTTCAAACTTAGGCGAGTACTGGACTACAGCTAAGCTCCCGAGTGGGAGGGTTGCTCACCACTCGGTAGGATTTTTCGAACTTAGGCGAGCACTGGACTGTAGCTAAGCCCCCAACTGAGAGGCTTGCTCATCACTCGGTAGGATTTTTCAAACTTAGGCGAGTACTGGACTGCAGCTAAGCCCCCGAGTGGGAGGGTTGCTCACCACTCGGTATGATTTTTCAAACATAGGCGAGTACTGGACTGCAGGTAAGCCCCCGAGTGGGAGGGTTGCTCACCACTCGGTAGGATTTTTCAAACTTAGGGGAGTACTGGACTGCTGCTAAGCCCCCGAGTTGGAGGATTGCTCACCACTCGGTAGGATTTTTCAAACTTAGGCGAGTACTGGACTGCAGCTAAGCCCACGATTGGGAGGGTTGCTGACCACTCGGTAGGATTTTTCAAACTTAGGCGAGTACTGGACTGCAGCTAAGCCCCCGAGTGGCAGGCTTGCTCATCACTCGGTAGGATTTTTCAAACTTGGGCGAGTACTGGACTACAGCTAAGCCCCCGAGTGGGAGGCTTGCTCACCACTCGGTAGGATTTTTCAAACTTAGGCGAGTACTGGACTACAGCTAAGCCCCCGACTGGGAGGGTTGCTCACCACTCAGTAGGATTTTTCAAACTTAGGCGAGTACTGGACTGCAGCTAAGCCCCCGAGTGGGTGGGTTGCTCACCACTCGGTAGGATTTTTCAAACTTAGGCGAGGACTGGACTGCAGCTAAGCCCCCGAGTCGGAGGGTTGCTCACCACTTGGTAGGATTTTTCAAACTTAGGCGAGTACTGGACTCTAGCAAAGCCCCCGAGTGGGAGGGTTGCTCACCACTCGGTAGGATTTTTCAAACTTAGGCGAGTACTGGACTGCAGCTAAGCCCCCGAGTGGGAGGGTTGCTCACCACTCGGTAGAATTTTTCAAACTTAGGCGAGTACTGGACTGCAGCTAAGCCCCCGAGTGGGAGGGTTGCTCACCACTCGGTAGGATTTTTCAAACTTAGGCGAGTACTGGACTCCAGCTAAGCGCCCGAGTGGGAGGGTTGCTCACCACTCGGTAGGATTTTTCAAACTTAGGCGAGTACTGGACTGCAGCTAAGCCCCCTAGTGGGAGGGTTGCTCACCACTCGGTAGCATTTTTCAAACTTAGGCGAGTACTGGACTGCAGCTAAGCCCCCGAGTGGGAGGGTTGCTCACCACTCGGTAGGATTTTTCAAACTTAGGCGAGTACTGGACTGCAGCTAAGCCCCCGAGTGGGAGGGTTGCTCACCACTCGGTAGAATTTTTCGAAATTTGGCGAGCACTGGAATGCAGCTAAGCCCCCGAATGGGAGAGTTGCTCATCACTCGGTAGGATTTTTCAAACTTAGGCGAGTACTGGACTGCAGCTAAGCCCCCGAGGGGAGGGTTGCTCACCACTCGGTAGGATTTTTCAAACTTAGGCGAGTACTGGACTGCAGCTAAGCCCCCGAGTGGGAGGGTTGCTCACCACTCGGTAGGATTTTTCAAACTTAGGCGAGCACTGGACTGCAGCAAAGCCCCCGACTGGGAGGGTTGCTCACCACTCGGTAGGATTTTTCAAACTTAGGCGAGGACTGGACTACAGCTAAGCCCCCGAGTGGGAGGGTTTCTCACCACTCGGTAGGATTTTTCGAACATAGGCGAGCACTGGACTGCAGCTAAGCCCCCGACTGGGAGGCTTGCTCACCACTCGGTAGGATTTTTCAAACTTAGGCGAGGACTGGACTGCAGCTAAGCCCCCGAGTGGGAGGGTTGCTCACCACTCGGTAGGATTTTTCAAATTTAGGCGAGCACTGGACTGCAGCTAACCCCCTAGTGGGAGGGTTGCTCACCACTCGGTAGGATTTTTCAAACTTAGGCGAGTACTGGACTGCAGCTAAGCCCCCGAGTGGGAGGGTTGCTCACCACTCGGTAGGATTTTTCAAACTTAGGCAAGTACTGGACTGCAGCTAAGCCCCCGAGTGGGAGGGTTGCTCACCACTCGGTAGGGTTTTTCAAACTTAGGCGAGTACTGGACTGCAGCTAAGCCCCCGAGTGGGAGGGTTTCTCACCACTCGGTAGCATTTTTCAAACTTAGGCGAGCACTGGACTACAGCTAAGCCCCCGAGTGGGAGGGTTGCTCACCACTCGGTAGGATTTTTCGAACTTAGGCGAGCACTGGACTGTAGCTAAGCCCCCGACTGAGACGCTTGCTCATCACTCGGTAGGATTTTCAAACTTAGCGAGTACTGGACTGCAGCTAAGCCCCCGAGTGGGAGGGTTGCTCACCACTTGGTAGGATTTTTCAAAGATAGGCGAGTACTGGACTGCAGGTAAGCCCCCGAGTGGGAGGGTTGCTCAGCACTCGGTAGGATTTTTCAAACTTAGGCGAGTACTGTACTACAGCTAAGCCCCCGAGTGGGAGGGTTGCTCAGCACTCGGTAGGATTTTTCAAACTTAGGCGAGTACTGGACTGCAGCTAAGCCCCCGAGTGGGAGGGTTGCTCACCACTCGGTAGGATTTTTCAAACTTAGGCGAGGACTGGACTGCAGCTAAGCCCCCGAGTGGGAGGGTTGCTCACCACTTGTTAGGATTTTTCAAACTTAGGCGAGTACTGGACTCCAGCTAAGCCCCCGAGTGGGAGGGTTGCTCACCACTCGGTAGGATTTTTCAAACTAAGGTGAGTACTGGACTGCAGCTAAGCCCCCGAGTGGGAGGGTTGAACACCACTCGGTAGGATTTTTCGAACTTAGGCGAGCACTGGACTATAGCTAAGCCCCCGACTAAGAGGCTTGCCCATCACTCGGTAGGATTTTTCAAACTTAGGCGAGTACTGGACTGTAGCTAAGCCCCCGAGTGGGAGGGTCGCTCACCACTCGGTAGGATTTTTCAAACATAGGCGAGTACTGGACTGCAGCTAAGCCCCCGAGTGGGAGGGTTGCTCACCACTCGGTAGGATTTTTCAAACATAGGCAAGTACTGGACTGCAGCTAAGCCCCCGAGTGGGAGGGTTGCTCACCACTCGGTAGGATTTTTCAAACTTAGGCGAGTACTTGACTCCAGCTAAGCGCCCGAGTGGGAGGGTTGCTCACCACTCGGTAGGATTTTTCAAACTTAGGCGAGTACTGGACTGCAGCTAAGCCCCCGAGTGGGAGGGTTGCTCACCACTCGGTAGGATTTTTCAAACTTAGGCGAGTACTGGACTGCGGCTAAGCCCCCGAGGGGGAGGGTTGCTCACCACTCGGTAGGATTTTTCAAACTTAGGCGAGGACTGGACTGCAGCTAAGCCCCCGAGTGGGAGGGTTGCTCACCACTCGGTAGGATTTTTCAAACTTAGGCGAGTACTGGACTGCAGCTAAGCCCCCGAGTGGGAGGGTTGAACACCACTTGGTAGGATTTTTCGAACTTAGGCGAGCACTGGACTGTAGCTAAGCCCCCGACTGAGAGGCTTGCTCATCACTCCGTAGGATTTTTCAAACTTAGGCGAGTACTGGACTGTAGCTAAGCCCCTGAGTGGGAGGGTTGCTCATCACTCGGTAGGATTTTTCAAACATAGGCGAGTACTGGACTGCAGCTAAGCCCCCGAGTGGGAGGGTTGCTCACCACTCGGTAGGATTTTTCAAACTTAGGCAAGTACTGGACTCCAGCTAAGCGCCCGAGTGGGAGGGTTGCTCACCACTCGGTAGGATTTTTCAAACTTAGGCGAGTACTGGACTGCAGCTAAGCCCCCGAGTGGGAGGGTTGCTCACCACTCGGTAGGATTTTTCAAACTTAGGCAAGTACTGGACTCCAGCTAAGCGCCCGAGTGGGAGGGTTGCACACCACTCGGTAGGATTTTTCAAACTTAGGCGAGCACTGGACTGCAGCTAAGCCCCCGAGTGGGAGGCTTGCTCATCACTCGGTAGGATTTTTCAAACTTAGGCGAGTACTGGACTGCAGCTAAGCCCCCGAGTGGGAGGGTTGCTCACCACTCGGTAGGATTTTTCAAACTTAGGCGAGGACTGGACTGCAGCTAAGCCCCCGAGTGGGAGGGTTGCTCACCACTTGTTAGGATTTTTCAAACTTAGGCGAGTACTGGACTCCAGCTAAGCCCCCGAGTGGGAGGGTTGCTCACCACTCGGTAGGATTTTTCAAACTAAGGTGAGTACTGGACTGCAGCTAAGCCCCCGAGTGGGAGGGTTGAACACCACTCGGTAGGATTTTTCGAACTTAGGCGAGCACTGGACTATAGCTAAGCCCCCGACTAAGAGGCTTGCCCATCACTCGGTAGGATTTTTCAAACTTAGGCGAGTACTGGACTGTAGCTAAGCCCCCGAGTGGGAGGGTCGCTCACCACTCGGTAGGATTTTTCAAACATAGGCGAGTACTGGACTGCAGCTAAGCCCCCGAGTGGGAGGGTTGCTCACCACTCGGTAGGATTTTTCAAACATAGGCAAGTACTGGACTGCAGCTAAGCCCCCGAGTGGGAGGGTTGCTCACCACTCGGTAGGATTTTTCAAACTTAGGCGAGTACTTGACTCCAGCTAAGCGCCCGAGTGGGAGGGTTGCTCACCACTCGGTAGGATTTTTCAAACTTAGGCGAGTACTGGACTGCAGCTAAGCCCCCGAGTGGGAGGGTTGCTCACCACTCGGTAGGATTTTTCAAACTTAGGCGAGTACTGGACTGCGGCTAAGCCCCGAGGGGGAGGGTTGCTCACCACTCGGTAGGATTTTTCAAACTTAGGCGAGGACTGGACTGCAGCTAAGCCCCCGAGTGGGAGGGTTGCTCACCACTCGGTAGGATTTTTCAAACTTAGGCAAGTACTGGACTCCAGCTAAGCGCCCGAGTGGGAGGGTTGCTCACCACTCGGTAGGATTTTTCAAACTTAGGCGAGCACTGGACTGCAGCTAAGCCCCCGAGTGGGAGGCTTGCTCATCACTCGGTAGGATTTTTCAAACTTAGGCGAGTACTGGACTGCAGCTAAGCCCCCGAGTGGGAGGGTTGCTCACCACTTGGTACGATTTTTCAAACTTAGGCGAGTACTGGACTGCAGCTAAGCCTCCGAGGGGGAGGGTTGCTCACCACTCGGTAGGATTTTTCAAACTTAGGCGAGTACTGGACTGCAGCTAAGCCCCCGAGTGGGAGGGTTGCTCACCACTCGGTTGGATTTTTCAAACTTAGGCGAGTACTGGACTGCAGCTAAGCCCCCGAGTGGGAGGGTTGCTCACCACTCGGTAGGATTTTTCAAACTTCGGCAAGTACTGGACTGCAGCTAAGCCCCCGAGTGGGAGGGTTGCTCACCACTCGGTAGGATTTTTCAAACTTAGGCGAGTACTGGACTATAGCTAAGCCCCCGAGTGGGAGGGTTGCTCACCACTCAGTAGGATTTTTCAAACTTAGGCGAGCACTGGACTACAGCTAAGCCCCCGAGTGGGAGGGTTGCTCACCACTCGGTAGGATTTTTCGAACTTAGGCGAGCACTGGACTGTAGCTAAGCCCCCGACTGAGACGCTTGCTCATCACTCGGTAGGATTTTCAAACTTAGGCGTGTACTGGACTGCAGCTAAGCCCCCGAGTGGGAGGGTTGCTCACCACTCGGTAGGATTTTTCAAAGATAGGCGAGTACTGGACTGCAGGTAAGCCCCCGAGTGGGAGGGTTGCTCAGCACTCGGTAGGATTTTTCAAACTTAGGGGAGTACTGGACTGCAGCTAAGCCCCCGAGTGGGAGGATTGCTCACCACTCGGTAGGATTTTTCAAACCTAGGCGAGTACTGGACTGCAGCTAAGCCCACGATTGGGAGGGTTGCTCACCACTCGGTAGGATTTTTCAAACTTAGGCGAGTACTGGACTGCTGCTAAGCCCCCGAGTGGGAGGCTTGATCATCACTCGGTAGGATTTTTCAAACTTTGGCGAGTACTGGACTACAGCTAAGCCCCCGAGTGGGAGGCTTGCTCACCACTCGGTAGGATTTTTCAAACTTAGGCGAGTACTGGACTGCAGCTAAGCCCCCGAGTGGGAGGGTTGCTCACCACTCGGTAGGATTTTTCAAACTTAGGCGAGTACTGGACTGCAGCTAAGCCCCCGAGGGGGAGGGTTGCTCACCACTCGGTAGGATTTTTCAAACTTAGGCGAGGACTGGACTGCAGCTAAGCCCCCGAGTGGGAGGGTTGCTCACCACTCGATAGGATTTTTCAAACTTAGGCGAGTACTGGACTGCAGCTAAGCCCCCGAGTGGGAGGGTTGAACACCACTTGGTAGGATTTTTCGAACTTAGGCGAGCACTGGACTGTAGCTAAGCCCCCGACTGAGAGGCTTGCTCATCACTCGGTAGGATTTTTCAAACTTAGGCGAGTACTGGACTGTAGCTAAGCCCCCGAGTGGGAGGGTTGCTCATCACTCGGTAGGATTTTTCAAACATAGGCGAGTACTGGACTGCAGCTAAGCCCCCGAGTGGGAGGGTTGCTCACCACTCGGTAGGATTTTTCAAACTTAGGCAAGTACTGGACTCCAGCTAAGCGCCCGAGTGGGAGGGTTGCTCACCACTCGGTAGGATTTTTCAAACTTAGGCGAGTACTGGACTGCAGCTAAGCCCCCGAGTGGGAGGGTTGCTCACCACTCGGTAGGATTTTTCAAACTTAGGCAAGTACTGGACTCCAGCTAAGCGCCCGAGTGGGAGGGTTGCACACCACTCGGTAGGATTTTTCAAACTTAGGCGAGCACTGGACTGCAGCTAAGCCCCCGAGTGGGAGGCTTGCTCATCACTCGGTAGGATTTTTCAAACTTAGGCGAGTACTGGACTGCAGCTAAGCCCCCGAGTGGGAGGGTTGCTCACCACTCGGTAGGATTTTTCAAACTTAGGCGAGTACTAGACTGCAGCTAAGCCCCCGAGGGGGAGGGTTGCTCACCACTCGGTAGGATTTTTTAAACTTAGGCGAGCACTGGACTGCAGCTAAGCCCCCGAGTGGGAGGGTTGCTCATCACTCGGTAGGATTTTTCAAACTTAGGCGAGTACTGGACTGCAGCTAAGCCCCCGAGTGGGAGGGTTTCTCACCACTCGGTAGGATTTTTCAAACTTAGGCGAGCACTTGACTGCAGCTAAGCCCCCGACTGGGAGGGTTGCTCACCACTCGGTAGGATTTTTCAAACTTAGGCGAGGTCTGGACTACAGCTAAGCCCCCGAGTGGGAGGGTTTCTCACCACTCGGTAGGATTTTTCGAACTTAGGCGAGCACAGGACTGCAGCTAAGCCCCCGACCGGGAGGCTTGCTCACCACTCGGTAGGATTTTTCAAACTTAGGCGAGGACTAGACTGCAGCTAAGCCCCCGAGTGGGAGGGTTGCTCACCACTCGGTAGGATTTTTCAAATTTAGGCGAGCACTGGACTGCAGCTAACCCCCGAGTGGGAGGGTTGCTCACCACTCGGTAGGATTTTTCAAACTTAGGCGAGTACTGGACTGCAGCTAAGCCCCCGAGTGGGAGGGTTGCTCACCACTCGGTAGGATTTTTTAAACTTAGGCGAGTACTGGACTACAGCTAAGCCCCCGAGTGGGAGGGTTGCTCACCACTCCGTAGGATTTTTCAAACTTAGGCGAGTACTGGACTGCAGCTAAGCCCCCGAGTGGGAGGGTTGCTCACCACTCGGTAGGATTTTTCAAACTTAGGCAAGTACTGGACTCCAGCTAAGCGCCCGAGTGGGAGGTTTGCTCACCACTCGGTAGGATTTTTCAAACTTAGGCGAGCACTGGACTGCAGCTAAGCCCCCGAGTGGGAGGCTTGCTCATCACTCGGTAGGATTTTTCAAACTTAGGCGAGTACTGGACTGCAGCTAAGCCCCCGAGTGGGAGGGTTGCTCACCACTCGGTACGATTTTTCAAACTTAGGCGAGTACTGGACTGCAGCTAAGCCTCCGAGGGGGAGGGTTGCTCACCACTCGGTAGGATTTTTCAAACTTAGGCGAGTACTGGACTGCAGCTAAGCCCCCGAGTGGGAGGGTTGCTCACCACTCGGTAGGATTTTTCAAACTTAGGCGAGTACTGGACTGCAGCTAAGCCCCCGAGTGGGAGGGTTGCTCACCACTCGGTAGGATTTTTCAAACTTAGGCAAGTACTGGACTGCAGCTAAGCCCCCGAGTGGGAGGGTTGCTCACCACTCGGTAGGATTTTTCAAACTTAGGCGAGTACTGGACTATAGCTAAGCCCCCGAGTGGGAGGGTTGCTCACCACTCGGTAGGATTTTTCAAACTTAGGCGAGCACTGGACTAAAGCTAAGCCGCCGAGTGGGAGGGTTGCTCACCACTCGGTAGGATTTTTCGAACTTAGGCGAGCACTGGACTGTAGCTAAGCCCCCGACTGAGACGCTTGCTCATCACTCGGTAGGATTTTCAAACTTAGGCGAGTACTGGACTGCAGCTAAGCCCCCGAGTGGGAGGGTTGCTCACCACTCGGTAGGATTTTTCAAAGATAGGCGAGTACTGGACTGCAGGTAAGCCCCCGAGTGGGAGGGTTGCTCAGCACTCGGTAGGATTTTTCAAACTTAGGGGAGTACTGGACTGCAGCTAAGCCCCCGAGTGGGAGGATTGCTCACCACACGGTAGGATTTTTCAAACTTAGGCGAGTACTGGACTGCAGCTAAGCCCACGATTGGGAGGGTTGCTCACCACTCGGTAGGATTTTTCAAACTTAGGCGAGTACTGGACTGCTGCTAAGCCCCCGAGTGGGAGGCTTGATCATCACTCGGTAGGATTTTTCAAACATAGGCGAGTACTGGACTGCAGCTAAGCCCCCGAGTGGGAGGGTTTCTCACCACTCGGTAGGATTTTTCAAACTTAGGCGAGCACTTGACTGCAGCTAAGCCCCCGACTGGGAGGGTTGCTCACCACTCGGTAGGATTTTTCAAACTTAGGCGAGTTCTGGACTACAGCTAAGCCCCCGAGTGGGAGGGTTTCTCACCACTCGGTAGGATTTTTCGAACTTAGGCGAGCACAGGACTGCAGCTAAGCCCCCGACCGGGAGGCTTGCTCACCACTCGGTAGGATTTTTCAAACTTAGGCGAGGACTAGACTGCAGCTAAGCCCCCGAGTGGGAGGGTTGCTCACCACTCGGTAGGATTTTTCAAACTTAGGCGAGTACTGGACTGCAGCTAAGCCCCCGAGTGGGAGGGTTGCTCACCACTCGGTAGGATTTTTCAAACTTAGGCAAGTACTGGACTGCAGCTAAGCCCCCGAGTGGGAGGGTTGCTCACCACTCGGTAGGATTTTTCAAACTTAGGCGAGTACTGGACTATAGCTAAGCCCCCGAGTGGGAGGGTTGCTCACCACTCGGTAGGATTTTTCAAACTTAGGCGAGCACTGGACTAAAGCTAAGCCCCCGAGTGGGAGGGTTGCTCACCACTCGGTAGGATTTTTCGAACTTAGGCGAGCACTGGACTGTAGCTAAGCCCCCGACTGAGACGCTTGCTCATCACTCGGTAGGATTTTCAAACTTAGGCGAGTACTGGACTGCAGCTAAGCCCCCGAGTGGGAGGGTTGCTCACCACTCGGTAGGATTTTTCAAAGATAGGCGAGTACTGGACTGCAGGTAAGCCCCCGAGTGGGAGGGTTGCTCAGCACTCGGTAGGATTTTTCAAACTTAGGGGAGTACTGGACTGCAGCTAAGCCCCCGAGTGGGAGGATTGCTCACCACACGGTAGGATTTTTCAAACTTAGGCGAGTACTGGACTGCAGCTAAGCCCACGATTGGGAGGGTTGCTCACCACTCGGTAGGATTTTTCAAACTTAGGCGAGTACTGGACTGCTGCTAAGCCCCCGAGTGGGAGGCTTGATCATCACTCGGTAGGATTTTTCAAACTTAGGCGAGTACTGGACTGCAGCTAAGCCCCCGAGTGGGAGGGTTTCTCACCACTCGGTAGGATTTTTCAAACTTAGGCGAGCACTTGACTGCAGCTAAGCCCCCGACTGGGAGGGTTGCTCACCACTCGGTAGGATTTTTCAAACTTAGGCGAGTTCTGGACTACAGCTAAGCCCCCGAGTGGGAGGGTTTCTCACCACTCGGTAGGATTTTTCGAACTTAGGCGAGCACAGGACTGCAGCTAAGCCCCCGACCGGGAGGCTTGCTCACCACTCGGTAGGATTTTTCAAACTTAGGCGAGGACTAGACTGCAGCTAAGCCCCCGAGTGGGAGGGTTGCTCACCACTCGGTAGGATTTTTCAAACTTAGGCGAGTACTGGACTGCAGCTAAGCCCCCGAGTGGGAGGGTTGCTCACCACTCGGTAGGATTTTTCAAACTTAGGCAAGTACTGGACTGCAGCTAAGCCCCCGAGTGGGAGGGTTGCTCACCACTCGGTAGGATTTTTCAAACTTAGGCGAGTACTGGACTATAGCTAAGCCCCCGAGTGGGAGGGTTGCTCACCACTCGGTAGGATTTTTCAAACTTAGGCGAGCACTGGACTAAAGCTAAGCCCCCGAGTGGGAGGGTTGCTCACCACTCGGTAGGATTTTTCGAACTTAGGCGAGCACTGGACTGTAGCTAAGCCCCCGACTGAGACGCTTGCTCATCACTCGGTAGGATTTTCAAACTTAGGCGAGTACTGGACTGCAGCTAAGCCCCCGAGTGGGAGGGTTGCTCACCACTCGGTAGGATTTTTCAAAGATAGGCGAGTACTGGACTGCAGGTAAGCCCCCGAGTGGGAGGGTTGCTCAGCACTCGGTAGGATTTTTCAAACTTAGGGGAGTACTGGACTGCAGCTAAGCCCCCGAGTGGGAGGATTGCTCACCACTCGGTAGGATTTTTCAAACTTAGGCGAGTACTGGACTGCAGCTAAGCCCACGATTGGGAGGGTTGCTCACCACTCGGTAGGATTTTTCAAACTTAGGCGAGTACTGGACTGCTGCTAAGCCCCCGAGTGGGAGGCTTGATCATCACTCGGTAGGATTTTTCAAACTTAGGCGAGTACTGGACTGCAGCTAAGCCCCCGAGTGGGAGGGTTTCTCACCACTCGGTAGGATTTTTCAAACTTAGGCGAGCACTTGACTGCAGCTAAGCCCCCGACTGGGAGGGTTGCTCACCACTCGGTAGGATTTTTCAAACTTAGGCGAGTTCTGGACTACAGCTAAGCCCCCGAGTGGGAGGGTTTCTCACCACTCGGTAGGATTTTTCGAACTTAGGCGAGCACAGGACTGCAGCTAAGCCCCCGACCGGGAGGCTTGCTCACCACTCGGTAGGATTTTTCAAACTTAGGCGAGGACTAGACTGCAGCTAAGCCCCCGAGTGGGAGGGTTGCTCACCACTCGGTAGGATTTTTCAAATTTAGGCGAGCACTGGACTGCAGCTAACCCCCGAGTGGGAGGGTTGCTCACCACTCGGTAGGATTTTTCAAACTTAGGCGAGTACTGGACTGCAGCTAAGCCCCCGAGTGGGAGGGTTGCTCACCACTCGGTAGGATTTTTTAAACTTAGGCGAGTACTGGACTACAGCTAAGCCCCCGAGTGGGAGGGTTGCTCACCACTCCGTAGGATTTTTCAAACTTAGGCGAGTACTGGACTGCAGCTAAGCCCCCGAGTGGGAGGGTTGCTCACCACTCGGTAGGATTTTTCAAACTTAGGCAAGTACTGGACTCCAGCTAAGCGCCCGAGTGGGAGGGTTGCTCACCACTCGGTAGGATTTTTCAAACTTAGGCGAGCACTGGACTGCAGCTAAGCCCCCGAGTGGGAGGCTTGCTCATCACTCGGTAGGATTTTTCAAACTTAGGCGAGTACTGGACTGCAGCTAAGCCCCCGAGTGGGAGGGTTGCTCACCACTCGGTACGATTTTTCAAACTTAGGCGAGTACTGGACTGCAGCTAAGCCTCCGAGGGGGAGGGTTGCTCACCACTCGGTAGGATTTTTCAAACTTAGGCGAGTACTGGACTGCAGCTAAGCCCCCGAGTGGGAGGGTTGCTCACCACTCGGTAGGATTTTTCAAACTTAGGCGAGTACTGGACTGCAGCTAAGCCCCCGAGTGGGAGGGTTGCTCACCACTCGGTAGGATTTTTCAAACTTAGGCAAGTACTGGACTGCAGCTAAGCCCCCGAGTGGGAGGGTTGCTCACCACTCGGTAGGATTTTTCAAACTTAGGCGAGTACTGGACTATAGCTAAGCCCCCGAGTGGGAGGGTTGCTCACCACTCGGTAGGATTTTTCAAACTTAGGCGAGCACTGGACTACAGCTAAGCCCCCGAGTGGGAGGGTTGCTCACCACTCGGTAGGATTTTTCGTACTTAGGCGAGCACTGGACTGTAGCTAAGCCCCCGACTGAGACGCTTGCTCATCACTCGGTAGGATTTTCAAACTTAGGCGAGTACTGGACTGCAGCTAAGCCCCCGAGTGGGAGAGTTGCTCACCACTCGGTAGGATTTTTCAAAGATAGGCGAGTACTGGACTGCAGTTAAGCCCCCGAGTGGGAGGGTTGCTCAGCACTCGGTAGGATTTTTCAAACTTAGGGGAGTACTGGACTGCAGCTAAGCCCCCGAGTGGGAGGATTGCTCACCACTCGGTAGGATTTTTCAAACTTAGGCGAGTACTGGACTGCAGCTAAGCCCACGATTGGGAGGGTTGCTCACCACTCGGTAGGATTTTTCAAACTTAGGCGAGTACTGGACTGCTGCTAAGCCCCCGAGTGGGAGGCTTGATCATCACTCGGTAGGATTTTTCAAACTTTGGCGAGTACTGGACTACAGCTAAGCCCCCGAGTGGGAGGCTTGCTCACCACTCGGTAGGATTTTTCAAACTTAGGTGAGTACTGTACTACAGCTAAGCCCCCGAGTGGGAGGGTTGCTCACCACTCGGTAGGATTTTTCAAACTTAGGCCAGTACTGGACTGCAGCTAAGCCCCAGAGTGGGAGGGTTGCTCACCACTCGGTAGGATTTTTCAAACTTAGGCGAGGACTGGACTGCAGCTAAGCTCCCGAGTGGGAGGGTTGCTCACCACTCGGTAGGATTTTTCAAACTTAGGCGAGTACTGGACTGCAGCTAAGCCCCCGAGTGGGAGGGTTGCTCACCACTCGGTAGGATTTTTCAAACTTAGGCGAGTACTGGACTCCAGCTAAGCGCCCGAGTGGGAGGGTTGCTCACCACTCGGTAGGATTTTTCAAACTTAGGCGAGTACTGGACTGCAGCTAAACCCCCGAGTGGGAGGGTTGCTCACCACTCGGTAGGATTTTTTAAACTTAGGCGAGTACTGGACTGCAGCTAAGCCCCCGAGGGGGAGGGTTGCTCACCACTCGGTAGGATTTTTCAAACTTAGGCGAGGACTGGACTGCAGCTAAGCCCCCGAGTGGGAGGGTTGCTCACCACTTGGTAGGATTTTTCAAACTTAGGCGAGTACTGGACTCCAGCTAAGCCCCCGAGTGGGAGGGTTGCTCACCACTCGGTAGGATTTTTCAAACTTAGGCGAGTACTGGACTGCAGCTAAGCCCCCGAGTGGGAGGGTTGAACACCACTCGGTAGGATTTTTCGAACTTAGGCGAGCACTGGACTGTAGCTAAGCCCCCGACTGAGAGGCTTGCTCATCACTCGGTAGGATTTTTCAAACTTAGGCGAGTACTGGACTGTAGCTAAGCCCCCGAGTGGGAGGGTTGCTCATCACTCGGTAGGATTTTTCAAACATAGGCGAGTACTGGACTGCAGCTAAGCCCCCGAGTGGGAGGGTTGCTCACCACTCGGTAGGATTTTTCAAACTTAGGCAAGTACTGGACTCCAGCTAAGCGCCCGAGTGGGAGGGTTCCTCACCACTCGGTAGGATTTTTCAAACTTAGGCGAGTACTGGACTGCAGCTAAGCCCCCGAGTGGGAGGGTTGCTCACCACTCGGTAGGATTTTTCAAACTTAGGCGAGTACTGGACTCCAGCTAAGCGCCCGAGTGGGAGGGTTGCTCACCACTCGGTAGGATTTTTCAAACTTAGGCGAGTACTGGACTGCAGCTAAACCCCCGAGTGGGAGGGTTGCTCACCACTCGGTAGGATTTTTTAAACTTAGGCGAGTACTGGACTGCAGCTAAGCCCCCGAGGGGGAGGGTTGCTCACCACTTGGTAGGATTTTTCAAACTTAGGCGAGGACTGGACTGCAGCTAAGCCCCCGAGTGGGAGGGTTGCTCACCACTTGGTAGGATTTTTCAAACTTAGGCGAGTACTGGACTCCAGCTAAGCCCCCGAGTGGGAGGGTTGCTCACCACTCGGTAGGATTTTTCAAACTTAGGCGAGTACTGGACTGCAGCTAAGCCCCCGAGTGGGAGGGTTGAACACCACTCGGTAGGATTTTTCGAACTTAGGCGAGCACTGGACTGTAGCTAAGCCCCCGACTGAGAGGCTTGCTCATCACTCGGTAGGATTTTTCAAACTTAGGCGAGTACTGGACTGTAGCTAAGCCCCCGAGTGGGAGGGTTGCTCATCACTCGGTAGGATTTTTCAAACATAGGCGAGTACTGGACTGCAGCTAAGCCCCCGAGTGGGAGGGTTGCTCACCACTCGGTAGGATTTTTCAAACTTAGGCAAGTACTGGACTCCAGCTAAGCGCCCGAGTGGGAGGGTTCCTCACCACTCGGTAGGATTTTTCAAACTTAGGCGAGTACTGGACTGCAGCTAAGCCCCCGAGTGGGAGGGTTGCTCACCACTTGTTAGGATTTTTCAAACTTAGGCGAGTACTGGACTCCAGCTAAGCCCCCGAGTGGGAGGGTTGCTCACCACTCGGTAGGATTTTTCAAACTTAGGCGAGTACTGGACTGCAGCTAAGCCCCCGAGTGGGAGGGTTGAACACCACTCGGTAGGATTTTTCGAACTTAGGCGAGCACTGGACTATAACTAAGCCCCCGACTAAGAGGCTTGCCCATCACTCGGTAGGATTTTTCAAACTTAGGCGAGTACTGGACTGTAGCTAAGCCCCCGAGTGGGAGGGTCGCTCACCACTCGGTAGGATTTTTCAAACATAGGCGAGTACTGGACTGCAGCTAAGCCCCCGAGTGGGAGGGTTGCTCACCACTCGGTAGGATTTTTCAAACATAGGCAAGTACTGGACTGCAGCTAAGCCCCCGAGTGGGAGGGTTGCTCACCACTCGGTAGGATTTTTCAAACTTAGGCGAGTACTGGACTCCAGCTAAGCGCCCGAGTGGGAGGGTTGCTCACCACTCGGTAGGATTTTTCAAACTTAGGCGAGTACTGGACTGCAGCTAAGCCCCCGAGTGGGAGGGTTGCTCACCACTCGGTAGGATTTTTCAAACTTAGGCGAGTACTGGACTGCAGCTAAGCCCCCGAGGGGGAGGGTTGCTCACCACTCGGTAGGATTTTTCAAACTTAGGCGAGGACTGGACTGCAGCTAAGCCCCCGAGTGGGAGGGTTGCTCACCACTCGGTAGGATTTTTCAAACTTAGGCGAGTACTGGACTGCAGCTAAGCCCCCGAGTGGGAGGGTTGAACACCACTTGGTAGGATTTTTCGAACTTAGGCGAGCACTGGACTGTAGCTAAGCCCCCGACTGAGAGGCTTGCTCATCACTCGGTAGGATTTTTCAAACTTAGGCGAGTACTGGACTGTAGCTAAGCCCCCGAGTGGGAGGGTTGCTCATCACTCGGTAGGATTTTTCAAACATAGGCGAGTACTGGACTGCAGCTAAGCCCCCGAGTGGGAGGGTTGCTCACCACTCGGTAGGATTTTTCAAACTTAGGCAAGTACTGGACTCCAGCTAAGCGCCCGAGTGGGAGGGTTGCTCACCACTCGGTAGGATTTTTCAAACTTAGGCGAGTACTAGACTGCAGCTAAGCCCCCGAGTGGGAGGGTTGCTCACCACTCGGTAGGATTTTTCAAACTTAGGCAAGCACTGGACTCCAGCTAAGCGCCCGAGTGGGAGGGTTGCACACCACTCGGTAGGATTTTTCAAACTTAGGCGAGCACTGGACTGCAGCTAAGCCCCCGAGTGGGAGGCTTGCTCAACACTCGGTAGGATTTTTCAAACTTAGGCGAGCACTGGACTGCAGCTAAGCCCCCGAGTGGGAGGGTTGCTCACCACTCGGTAGGATTTTTCAAACTTAGGCGAGTACTGGACTGCAGCTAAGCCCCCGAGGGGGAGGGTTGCTCACCACTCGGTAGGATTTTTTAAACTTAGGCGAGCACTGGACTGCAGCTAAGCCCCCGAGTGGGAGGGTTGCTCATCACTCGGTAGGATTTTTCAAACTTAGGCGAGTACTGGACTACAGCTAAGACCCCGAGTGGGAGGGTTTCTCACCACTCGGTAGGATTTTTCAAACTTAGGCGAGCACTTGACTGCAGCTAAGCCCCCGACTGGGAGGGTTGCTCACCACTCGGTAGGATTTTTCAAACTTAGGCGAGTACTGGACTACAGCTAAGCCCCCGAGTGGGAGGGTTTCTCACCACTCGGTAGGATTTTTCGAACTTAGGCGAGCACAGGACTGCAGCTAAGCCCCCGACCGGGAGGGTTGCTCACCACTCGGTAGGATTTTTCAAACTTAGGCGAGTACTGGACTCCAGCTAAGCGCCCGAGTGGGAGGGTTGCTCACCACTCGGTAGGATTTTTCAAACTTAGGCGAGTACTGGACTGCAGCTAAGCCCCCGAGTGGGAGGGTTGCTCACCACTCGGTAGGATTTTTTAAACTTAGGCGAGTACTGGACTACAGCTAAGCCCCCGAGTGGGAGGGTTGCTCACCACTCCGTAGGATTTTTCAAACTTAGGCGAGTACTGGACTGCAGCTAAGCCCCCAAGTGGGAGGGTTGCTCACCACTCGGTAGGATTTTTCAAACTTAGGCAAGTACTGGACTCCAGCTAAGCGCCCGAGTGGGAGGGTTGCTCACCACTCGGTAGGATTTTTCAAACTTAGGCGAGCACTGGACTCCAGCTAAGCCCCCGAGTGGGAGGCTTGCTCATCACTCGGTAGGATTTTTCAAACTTAGGCGAGTACTGGACTGCAGCTAAGCCCCCGAGTGGGAGGGTTGCTCACCACTCGGTACGATTTTTCAAACTTAGGCGAGTACTGGACTGCAGCTAAGCCTCCGAGGGGGAGGGTTGCTCACCACTCGGTAGGATTTTTCAAACTTAGGCGAGTACTGGACTGCAGCTAAGCCCCCGAGTGGGAGGGTTGCTCATCACTCGGTAGGATTTTTCAAACTTAGGCGAGTACTGGACTGCAGCTAAGCCCCCGAGTGGGAGGGTTGCTCACCACTCGGTAGGATTTTTCAAACTTAGGCAAGTATTGGACTGCAGCTAAGCCCCCGAGTGGGAGGGTTGCTCACCACTCGGTAGGATTTTTCAAACTTAGGTGAGTACTGGACTATAGCTAAGCCCCCGAGTGGGAGGGTTGCTCACCACTCGGTAGGATTTTTCAAACTTAGGCGAGCACTGGACTACAGCTAAGCCCCCGAGTGGGAGGGTTGCTCACCACTCGGTAGGATTTTTCGAACTTAGGCGAGCACTGGACTGTAGCTAAGCCCCCGACTGAGACGCTTGCTCATCACTCGGTAGGATTTTCAAACTTAGGCGAGTACTGGAATGCAGCTAAGCCCCCGAGTGGGAGGGTTGCTCACCACTCGGTAGGATTTTTCAAAGATAGGCGAGTACTGGACTGCAGGTAAGCCCCCGAGTGGGAGGGTTGCTCAGCACTCGGTAGGATTTTTCAAACTTAGGGGAGTACTGGACTGCAGCTAAGCCCCCGAGTGGGAGGATTGCTCACCACTCGGTAGGATTTTTCAAACTTAGGCGAGTACTGGACTGCAGCTAAGCCCACGATTGGGAGGGTTGCTCACCACTCGGTAGGATTTTTCAAACTTAGGCGAGTACTGGACTGCAGCTAAGCCCCCGAGTGGGAGGCTTGCTCATCACTCGGTAGGATTTTTCAAACTTTGGCGAGTACTGGACTACAGCTAAGCCCCCGAGTGGGAGGCTTGCTCACCACTCGGTAGGATTTTTCAAACTTAGGTGAGTACTGTACTACAGCTAAGCCCCCGAGTGGGAGGGTTGCTCACCACTCGGTAGGATTTTTCAAACTTAGGCCAGTACTGGACTGCAGCTAAGCCCCAGAGTGGGAGGGTTGCTCACCACTCGGTAGGATTTTTCAAACTTAGGCGAGGACTGGACTGCAGCTAAGCTCCCGAGTGGGAGGGTTGCTGACCACTCGGTAGGATTTTTCAAACTTACGCGAGTACTGGACTGCAGCTAATCCCCCGAGTGGGAGGGTTGCTCACCACTCGGTAGGATTTTTCAAACTTAGGCGAGTACTGGACTCCAGCTAAGCGCCCGAGTGGGAGGGTTGCTCACCACTCGGTAGGATTTTTCAAACTTAGGCGAGTACTGGACTGCAGCTAAACCCCCGAGTGGGAGGGTTGCTCACCACTCGGTAGGATTTTTCAAACTTAGGCGAGTACTGGACTGCAGCTAAGCCCCCGAGGGGGAGTGTTGCTCACCACTCGGTAGGATTTTTCAAACTTAGGCGAGGACTGGACTGCAGCTAAGCCCCCGAGTGGGAGGGTTGCTCACCACTTGGTAGGATTTTTCAAACTTAGGCGAGTACTGGACTCCAGCTAAGCCCCCGAGTGGGAGGGTTGCTCACCACTCGGTAGGATTTTTCAAACTTAGGCGAGTACTGGACTGCAGCTAAGCCCCCGAGTGGGAGGGTTGAACACCACTCGGTAGGATTTTTCGAACTTAGGCGAGCACTGGACTGTAGCTAAGCCCCCGACTGAGAGGCTTGCTCATCACTCGGTAGGATTTTTCAAACTTAGGCGAGTACTGGACTGTAGCTAAGCCCCCGAGTGGGAGGGTTGCTCATCACTCGGTAGGATTTTTCAAACATAGGCGAGTACTGGACTGCAGCTAAGCCCCCGAGTGGGAGGGTTGCTCACCACTCGGTAGGATTTTTCAAACTTAGGCAAGTACTGGACTCCAGCTAAGCGCCCGAGTGGGAGGGTTCCTCACCACTCGGTAGGATTTTTCAAACTTAGGCGCGTACTGGACTGCAGCTAAGCCCCCGAGTGGGAGGGTTGCTCACCACTCGGTAGGATTTTTCAAACTTAGGCAAGTACTGGACTCCAGCTAAGCGCCCGAGTGGGAGGGTTGCTCACCACTCGGTAGGATTTTTCAAACTTAGGCGAGCACTGGACTGCAGCTAAGCCCCCGAGTGGGAGGCTTGCCCATCACTCGGTAGGATTTTTCAAACTTAGGCGAGTACTGGACTGCAGCTAAGCCCCCGAGTGGGAGGGTTGCTCACCACTCGGTAGGATTTTTCAAACTTAGGCGAGTAGTAGACTGCAGCTAAGCCTCCGAGGGGGAGGGTTGCTCACCACTCGGTAGGATTTTTCAAACTTAGGCGAGTACTGGACTGCAGCTAAGCCCCCGAGTGGGAGGGTTGCTCATCACTCGGTAGGATTTTTCAAACTTAGGCGAGTACTGGACTGCAGCTAAGCCCCCGAGTGGGAGGGTTGCTCACCACTCGGTAGGATTTTTCAAACTTAGGCAAGTACTGGACTGCAGCTAAGCCCCCGAGTGGGAGGGTTGCTCACCACTCGGTAGGATTTTTCAAACTTAGGTGAGTACTGGACTATAGCTAAGCCCCCGAGTGGGAGGGTTGCTCACCACTCGGTAGGATTTTTCAAACTTAGGCGAGCACTGGACTACAGCCAAGCCCCCGAGTGGGAGGGTTGCTCACCACTCGGTAGGATTTTTCGAACTTAGGCGAGCACTGGACTGTAGCTAAGCCCCCGACTGAGACGCTTGCTCATCACTCGGTAGGATTTTCAAACTTAGGCGAGTACTGGACTGCAGCTAAGCCCCCGAGTGGGAGGGTTGCTCACCACTCGGTAGGATTTTTCAAAGATAGGCGAGTACTGGACTGCAGGTAAGCCCCCGAGTGGGAGGGTTGCTCAGCACTCGGTAGGATTTTTCAAACTTAGGGGAGTACTGGACTGCAGCTAAGCCCCCGAGTGGGAGGATTGCTCACCACTCGGTAGGATTTTTCAAACTTAGGCGAGTACTGGACTGCAGCTAAGCCCACGATTGGGAGGGTTGCTCACCACTCGGTAGGATTTTTCAAACTTAGGCGAGTACTGGACTGCTGCTAAGCCCCCGAGTGGGAGGCTTGCTCATCACTCGGTAGGATTTTTCAAACTTTGGCGAGTACTGGACTACAGCTAAGCCCCCGAGTGGGAGGCTTGCTCACCACTCGGTTGGATTTTTCAAACTTAGGTGAGTACTGTACTACAGCTAAGCCCCCGAGTGGGAGGGTTGCTCACCACTCGGTAGGATTTTTCAAACTTAGGCCAGTACTGGACTGCAGCTAAGCCCCAGAGTGGGAGGGTTGCTCACCACTCGGTAGGATTTTTCAAACTTAGGCGAGGACTGGACTGCAGCTAAGCTCCCGAGTGGGAGGGTTGCTCACCACTCGGTAGGATTTTTCAAACTTAGGCGAGTACTGGACTGCAGCTAAGCCCCCGAGTGGGAGGGTTGCTCACCACTCGGTAGGATTTTTCAAACTTAGGCGAGTACTGGACTCCAGCTAAGCGCCCGAGTGGGAGGGTTGCTCACCACTCGGTAGGATTTTTCAAACTTAGGCGAGTACTGGACTGCAGCTAAACCCCCGAGTGGGAGCGTTGCTCACCACTCGGTAGGATTTTTCAAACTTAGGCGAGTACTGGACTGCAGCTAAGCCCCCGAGGGGGAGGGTTGCTCACCACTCGGTAGGATTTTTCAAACTTAGGCGAGGACTGGACTGCAGCTAAGCCCCCGAGTGGGAGGGTTGCTCACCACTTGGTAGGATTTTTCAAACTTAGGCGAGTACTGGACTCCAGCTAAACCCCCGAGTGGGAGGGTTGCTCACCACTCGGTAGGATTTTTCAAACTTAGGCGAGTACTGGACTGCAGCTAAGCCCCCGAGTGGGAGGGTTGAACACCACTCAGTAGGATTTTTCGAACTTAGGCGAGCACTGGACTGTAGCTAAGCCCCCGACTGAGAGGCTTGCTCATCACTCGGTTGGATTTTTCAAACTTAGGCGAGTACTGGACTGTAGCTAAGCCCCCGAGTGGGAGGGTTGCTCATCACTCGGTAGGATTTTTCAAACATAGGCGAGTACTGGACTGCAGCTAAGCCCCCGAGTGGGAGGGTTGCTCACCACTCGGTAGGATTTTTCAAACTTAGGCAAGTACTGGACTCCAGCTAAGCGCCCGAGTGGGAGGGTTCCTCACCACTCGGTAGGATTTTTCAAACTTAGGCGAGTACTGGACTGCAGCTAAGCCCCCGAGTGGGAGGGTTGCTCACCACTCGGTAGGATTTTTCAAACTTAGGCAAGTACTGGACTCCAGCTAAGCGCCCGAGTGGGAGGGTTGCTCACCACTCGGTAGGATTTTTCAAACTTAGGCGAGCACTGGACTGCAGCTAAGCTCCCGAGTGGGAGGCTTGCCCATCACTCGGTAGGATTTTTCAAACTTAGGCGAGTACTGGACTGCAGCTAAGCCCCCGAGTGGGAGGGTTGCTCACCACTCGGTAGGATTTTTCAAACTTAGGCGAGTACTAGACTGCAGCTAAGCCCCCTAGGGGGAGGGTTGTTCACCACTCGGTAGGATTTTTCAAACTTAGGCAAAAACTGGACTGCAGCTAAGCCCCCGAGTGGGAGGGTTGCTCACCACTCGGTAGGATTTTTCAAACTTAGGCGAGTACTGGACTACAGCTAAGCCCCCGAGTGGGAGGGTTGCTCACCACTCGGTAGGATTTTTCAAACTTAGGCGAGCACTGGACTACAGCTAAGCCCCCGAGTGGGAGGGTTGCTCACCACTCGGTAGGATTTTTCGAACTTAGGCGAGCACTGGACTGTAGCTAAGCCCCCGACTGAGACGCTTGCTCATCACTCGGTAGGATTTTCAAACTTAGGCGAGTACTGGACTGCAGCTAAGCCCCCGAGTGGGAGGGTTGCTCACCACTCGGTAGGATTTTTCAAAGATAGGCGAGTACTGGACTGCAGGTAAGCCCCCGAGTGGGAGGGTTGCTCAGCACTCGGTAGGATTTTTCAAACTTAGGCGAGTACTGGACTGCAGCTAAGCCTCCGAGGGGGAGGGTTGCTCACCACTCGGTACGATTTTTCAAACTTAGGCGAGTACTGGACTGCAGCAAAGCCTCCGAGGGGGAGGGTTGCTCACCACTCGGTAGGATTTTTCAAACTTAGGCGAGTACTGGACTGCAGCTAAGCCCCCGAGTGGGAGGGTTGCTCACCACTCGGTTGGATTTTTCAAACTTAGGCGAGTACTGGACTGCAGCTAAGCCCCCGAGTGGGAGGGTTGAACACCACTTGGTAGGATTTTTCGAACTTAGGCGAGCACTGGACTGTAGCTAAGCCCCCGACTGAGAGGCTTGCTCATCACTCGGTAGGATTTTTCAAACTTAGGCGAGTACTGGACTGTAGCTAAGCCCCCGAGTGGGAGGGTTGCTCATCACTCGGTAGGATTTTTCAAACATAGGCGAGTACTGGACTGCAGCTAAGCCCCCGAGTGGGAGGGTTGCTCACCACTCGGTAGGATTTTTCAAACTTAGGCAAGTACTGGACTCCAGCTAAGCGCCCGAGTGGGAGGGTTGCTCACCACTCGGTAGGATTTTTCAAACTTAGGCGAGTACTGGACTGCAGCTAAGCCCCCGAGTGGGAGGGTTGCTCACCACTCGGTAGGATTTTTCAAACTTAGGCAAGTACTGGACTCCAGCTAAGCGCCCGAGTGGGAGGGTTGCACACCACTCGGTAGGATTTTTCAAACTTAGGCGAGCACTGGACTGCAGCTAAGCCCCCGAGTGGGAGGCTTGCTCATCACTCGGTAGGATTTTTCAAACTTAGGCGAGTACTGGACTGCAGCTAAGCCCCCGAGTGGGAGGGTTGCTCACCACTCGGTAGGATTTTTCAAACTTAGGCGAGTACTAGACTGCAGCTAAGCCCCCGAGGGGGAGGGTTGCTCACCACTCGGTAGGATTTTTTAAACTTAGGCGAGCACTGGACTGCAGCTAAGCCCCCGAGTGGGAGGGTTGCTCATCACTCGGTAGGATTTTTCAAACTTAGGCGAGTACTGGACTGCAGCTAAGCCCCCGAGTGGGAGGGTTTCTCACCACTCGGTAGGATTTTTCAAACTTAGTCGAGCATTTGACTGCAGCTAAGCCCCCGACTGGGAGGGTTGCTCACCACTCGGTAGGATTTTTCAAACTTAGGCGAGTACTGGACTACAGCTAAGCCCCCGAGTGGGAGGGTTTCTCACCACTCGGTAGGATTTTTCGAACTTAGGCGAGCACAGGACTGCAGCTAAGCCCCCGACCGGGAGGCTTGCTCACCACTCGGTAGGATTTTTCAAACTTAGGCGAGGACTAGACTGCAGCTAAGCCCCCGAGTGGGAGGGTTGCTCACCACTCGGTAGGATTTTTCAAATTTAGGCGAGCACTGGACTGCAGCTAACCCCCGAGTGGGAGGGTTGCTCACCACTCGGTAGGATTTTTCAAACTTAGGCGAGTACTGGACTGCAGCTAAGCCCCCGAGTGGGAGGGTTGCTCACCACTCGGTAGGATTTTTCGAACTTAGGCGAGCACTGGACTGTAGCTAAACCCCCGACTGAGAGGCTTGCTCATCACTCGGTTGGATTTTTCAAACTTAGGCGAGTACTGGACTGTAGCTAAGCCCCCGAGTGGGAGGGTTGCTCATCACTCGGTAGGATTTTTCAAACATAGGCGAGTACTGGACTGCAGCTAAGCCCCCGAGTGGGAGGGTTGCTCACCACTCGGTAGGATTTTTCAAACTTAGGCAAGTACTGGACTCCAGCTAAGCGCCCGAGTGGGAGGGTTCCTCACCACTCGGTAGGATTTTTCCAACTTAGGCGAGTACTGGACTGCAGCTAAGCCCCCGAGTGGGAGGGTTGCTCACCACTCGGTAGGATTTTTCAAACTTAGGCAAGTACTGGACTCCAGCTAAGCGCCCGAGTGGGAGGGTTGCTCACCACTCGGTAGGATTTTTCAAACTTAGGCGAGCACTGGACTGCAGCTAAGCTCCCGAGTGGGAGGCTTGCCCATCACTCGGTAGGATTTTTCAAACTTAGGCGAGTACTGGACTGCAGCTAAGCCCCCGAGTGGGAGGGTTGCTCACCACTCGGTAGGATTTTTCAAACTTAGGCGAGTACTAGACTGCAGCTAAGCCCCCTAGGGGGAGGGTTGTTCACCACTCGGTAGGATTTTTCAAACTTAGGCAAAAACTGGACTGCAGCTAAGCCCCCGAGTGGGAGGGTTGCTCACCACTCGGTAGGATTTTTCAAACTTAGGCGAGTACTGGACTACAGCTAAGCCCCCGAGTGGGACGGTTGCTCACCACTCGGTAGGATTTTTCAAACTTAGGCGAGCACTGGACTACAGCTAAGCCCCCGAGTGGGAGGGTTGCTCACCACTCGGTAGGATTTTTCGAACTTAGGCGAGCACTGGACTGTAGCTAAGCCCCCGACTGAGACGCTTGCTCATCACTCGGTAGGATTTTCAAACTTAGGCGAGTACTGGACTGCAGCTAAGCCCCCGAGTGGGAGGGTTGCTCACCACTCGGTAGGATTTTTCAAAGATAGGCGAGTACTGGACTGCAGGTAAGCCCCCGAGTGGGAGGGTTGCTCAGCACTCGGTAGGATTTTTCAAACTTAGGCGAGTACTGGACTGCAGCTAAGCCTCCGAGGGGGAGGGTTGCTCACCACTCGGTACGATTTTTCAAACTTAGGCGAGTACTGGACTGCAGCTAAGCCTCCGAGGGGGAGGGTTGCTCACCACTCGGTAGGATTTTTCAAACTTAGGCGAGTACTGGACTGCAGCTAAGCCCCCGAGTGGGAGGGTTGCTCACCACTCGGTAGGAGTTTTCAAACTTAGGCGAGTACTGGACTGCAGCTAAGCCCCCGAGTGGGAGGGTTGAACACCACTTGGTAGGATTTTTTGAACTTAGGCGAGCACTGGACTGTAGCTAAGCCCCCGACTGAGAGGCTTGCTCATCACTCGGTAGGATTTTTCAAACTTAGGCGAGTACTGGACTGTAGCTAAGCCCCCGAGTGGGAGGGTTGCTCATCACTCGGTAGGATTTTTCAAACTTAGGCGAGTAGTAGACTGCAGCTAAGCCTCCGAGGGGGAGGGTTGCTCACCACTCGGTAGGATTTTTCAAACTTAGGCGAGTACTGGACTGCAGCTAAGCCCCCGAGTGGGAGGGTTGCTCATCACTCGGTAGGATTTTTCAAACTTAGGCGAGTACTGGACTGCAGCTAAGCCCCCTAGTGGGAGGGTTGCTCACCACTCGGTAGGATTTTTCAAACTTAGGCAAAAACTGGACTGCAGCTAAGCCCCCGAGTGGGAGGGTTGCTCTCCACTCGGTAGGATTTTTCAAACTTAGGCGAGTACTGGACTACAGCTAAGCCCCCGAGTGGGAGGGTTGCTCACCACTCGGTAGGAGTTTTCAAACTTAGGCGAGTACTGGACTGCAGCTAAGCCCCCGAGTGGGAGGGTTGAACACCACTTGGTAGGATTTTTCGAACTTAGGCGAGCACTGGACTGTAGCTAAGCCCCCGACTGAGAGGCTTGCTCATCACTCGGTAGGATTTTTCAAACTTAGGCGAGTACTGGACTGTAGCTAAGCCCCCGAGTGGGAGGGTTGCTCATCACTCGGTAGGATTTTTCAAACTTAGGCAAGTACTGGACTCCAGCTAAGCGCCCGAGTGGGAGGGTTGCTCACCACTCGGTAGGATTTTTCAAACTTAGGCGAGTACTGGACTGCAGCTAAGCCCCCGAGTGGGAGGGTTGCTCACCACTCGGTAGGATTTTTCAAACTTAGGCAAGTACTGGACTCCAGCTAAGCGCCCGAGTGGGAGGGTTGCACACCACTCGGTAGGATTTTTCAAACTTAGGCGAGCACTGGACTGCAGCTAAGCCCCCGAGTGGGAGGCTTGCTCATCACTCGGTAGGATTTTTCAAACTTAGGCGAGTACTGGACTGCAGCTAAGCCCCGAGTGGGAGGGTTGCTCACCACTCGGTAGGATTTTTCAAACTTAGGCGAGTACTAGACTGCAGCTAAGCCCCCGAGGGGGAGGGTTGCTCACCACTCGGTAGGATTTTTTAAACTTAGGCGAGCACTGGACTGCAGCTAAGCCCCCGAGTGGGAGGGTTGCTCATCACTCGGTAGGATTTTTCAAACTTAGGCGAGTACTGGACTGCAGCTAAGCCCCCGACTGGGAGGGTTTCTCACCACTCGGTAGGATTTTTCAAACTTAGGCGAGCACTTGACTGCAGCTAAGCCCCCGACTGGGAGGGTTGCTCACCACTCGGTAGGATTTTTCAAACATAGGCGAGTACTGGACTACAGCTAAGCCCCCGAGTGGGAGGGTTTCTCACCACTCGGTAGGATTTTTCGAACTTAGGCGAGCACAGGACTGCAGCTAAGCCCCCGACCGGGAGGCTTGCTCACCACTCGGTAGGATTTTTCAAACTTAGGCGAGGACTAGACTGCAGCTAAGCCCCCGAGTGGGAGGGTTGCTCACCACTCGGTAGGATTTTTCAAATTTAGGCGAGCACTGGACTGCAGCTAACCCCCGAGTGGGAGGGTTGCTCACCACTCGGTAGGATTTTTCAAACTTAGGCGAGTACTGGACTGCAGCTAAGCCCCCGAGTGGGAGGGTTGCTCACCACTCGGTAGGATTTTTTAAACTTAGGCGAGTACTGGACTACAGCTAAGCCCCCGAGTGGGAGGGTTGCTCACCACTCCGTAGGATTTTTCAAACTTAGGCGAGTACTGGACTGCAGCTAAGCCCCCGAGTGGGAGGGTTGCTCACCACTCGGTAGGATTTTTCAAACTTAGGCAAGTACTGGACTCCAACTAAGCGCCCGAGTGGGAGGGTTGCTCACCACTCGGTAGGATTTTTCAAACTTAGGCGAGCACTGGACTGCAGCTAAGCCCCCGAGTGGGAGGCTTGCTCATCACTCGGTAGGATTTTTCAAACTTAGGCGAGTACTGGACTGCAGCTAAGCCCCCGAGTGGGAGGGTTGCTCACCACTCGGTACGATTTTTCAAACTTAGGCGAGTACTGGACTGCAGCTAAGCCTCCGAGGGGGAGGGTTGCTCACCACTCGGTAGTATTTTTCAAACTTAGGCGAGTACTGGACTGCAGCTAAGCCCCCGAGTGGGAGGGTTGCTCACCACTCGGTAGGATTTTTCAAACTTAGGCGAGTACTGGACTGCAGCTAAGCCCCCGAGTGGGAGGGTTGCTCACCACTCGGTAGGATTTTTCAAACTTAGGCAAGTACTGGACTGCAGCTAAGCCCCCGAGTGGGAGGGTTGCTCACCACTCGGTAGGATTTTTGAAACTTAGGCGAGTAATGGACTATAGCTAAGCCCCCGAGTGGGAGGGTTGCTCACCACTCGGTAGGATTTTTCAAACTTAGGCGAGCACTGGACTACAGCTAAGCCCCCGAGTGGGAGGGTTGCTCACCACTCGGTAGGATTTTTCGAACTTAGGCGAGCACTGGACTGTAGCTAAGCCCCCGACTGAGACGCTTGCTCATCACTCGGTAGGATTTTCAAACTTAGGCGAGTACTGGACTGCAGCTAAGCCCCCGAGTGGGAGGGTTGCTCACCACTCGGTAGGATTTTTCAAAGATAGGCGAGTACTGGACTGCAGGTAAGCCCCCGAGTGGGAGGGTTGCTCAGCACTCGGTAGGATTTTTCAAACTTAGGGGAGTACTGGACTGCAGCTAAGCCCCCGAGTGGGAGGATTGCTCACCACTCGGTAGGATTTTTCAAACTTAGGCGAGTACTGGACTGCAGCTAAGCCCACGATTGGGAGGGTTGCTCACCACTCGGTAGGATTTTTCAAACTTAGGTGAGTACTGGACTGCTGCTAAGCCCCCGAGTGGGAGGCTTGCTCATCACTCGGTAGGATTTTTCAAACTTTGGCGAGTACTGGACTACAGCTAAGCCCCCGAGTGGGAGGCTTGCTCACCACTCGGTAGGATTTTTCAAACTTAGGTGAGTACTGTACTACAGCTAAGCCCCCGAGTGGGAGGGTTGCTCACCACTCGGTAGGATTTTTCAAACTTAGGCAAGTACTGGACTGCAGCTAAGCCCCAGAGTGGGAGGGTTGCTCACCACTCGGTAGGATTTTTCAAACTTAGGCGAGGACTGGACTGCAGCTAAGCTCCCGAGTGGGAGGGTTGCTCACCACTCGGTAGGATTTTTCAAACTTAGGCGAGTACTGGACTGCAGCTAAGCCCCCGAGTGGGAGGGTTGCTCACCACTCGGTAGGATTTTTCAAACTTAGGCGAGTACTGGACTCCAGCTAAGCGCCCGAGTGGGAGGGTTGCTCACCACTCGGTAGGATTTTTCAAACTTAGGCGAGTACTGGACTGCAGCTAAACCCCCGAGTGGGAGGGTTGCTCACCACTCGGTAGGATTTTTCAAACTTAGGCGAGTACTGGACTGCAGCTAAGCCCCCGAGGGGGAGGGTTGCTCCCCACTCGGTAGGATTTTTCAAACTTAGGCGAGGACTGGACTGCAGCTAAGCCCCCGAGTGGGAGGGTTGCTCACCACTTGGTAGGATTTTTCAAACTTAGGCGAGTACTGGACACCAGCTAAGCCCCCGAGTGGGAGGGTTGCTCACCACTCGGTAGGATTTTTCAAACTTAGGGGAGTACTGGACTGCAGCTAAGCCCCCGAGTGGGAGGGTTGAACACCACTCGGTAGGATTTTTCGAACATAGGCGAGCACTGGACTGTAGCTAAGCCCCCGACTGAGAGGCTTGCTCATCACTCGGTAGGATTTTTCAAACTTAGGCGAGTACTGGACTGTAGCTAAGCCCCCGAGTGGGAGGGTTGCTCATCACTCGGTAGGATTTTTCAAACATAGGCGAGTACTGGACTGCAGCTAAGCCCCCGAGTGGGAGGGTTGCTCACCACTCGGTAGGATTTTTCAAACTTAGGCAAGTACTGGACTCCAGCTAAGCGCCCGAGTGGGAGGGTTCCTCACCACTCGGTAGGATTTTTCAAACTTAGGCGAGTACTGGACTGCAGCTAAGCCCCCGAGTGGGAGGGTTGCTCACCACTCGGTAGGATTTTTCAAACTTAGGCAAGTACTGGACTCCAGCTAAGCGCCCGAGTGGGAGGGTTGCTCACCACTCGGTAGGATTTTTCAAACTTAGGCGAGCACTGGACTGCAGCTAAGCTCCCGAGTGGGAGGCTTGCCCATCACTCGGTAGGCTTTTTCAAACTTAGGCGAGTACTGGACTGCAGCTAAGCCCCCGAGTGGGAGGGTTGCTCACCACTCGGTAGGATTTTTCAAACTTAGGCGAGTACTAGACTGCAGCTAAGCCCCCTAGGGGGAGGGTTGTTCACCACTCGGTAGGATTTTTCAAACTTAGGCAAAAACTGGACTGCAGCTAAGCCCCCGAGTGGGAGGGTTGCTCACCACTCGGTAGGATTTTTCAAACTTAGGCGAGTACTGGACTACAGCTAAGCCCCCGAGTGGGAGGGTTGCTCACCACTCGGTAGGATTTTTCAAACTTAGGCGAGCACTGGACTACAGCTAAGCCCCCGAGTGGGAGGGTTGCTCACCACTCGGTAGGATTTTTCGAACTTAGGCGAGCACTGGACTGTAGCTAAGCCCCCGACTGAGACGCTTGCTCATCACTCGGTAGGATTTTCAAACTTAGGCGAGTACTGGACTGCAGCTAAGCCCCCGAGTGGGAGGGTTGCTCACCACTCGGTAGGATTTTTCAAAGATAGGCGAGTACTGGACTGCAGGTAAGCCCCCGAGTGGGAGGGTTGCTCAGCACTCGGTAGGATTTTTCAAACTTAGGCGAGTACTGGACTGCAGCTAAGCCTCCGAGGGGGAGGGTTGCTCACCACTCGGTACGATTTTTCAAACTTAGGCGAGTACTGGACTGCAGCTAAGCCTCCGAGGGGGAGGGTTGCTCACCACTCGGTAGGATTTTTCAAACTTAGGCGAGTACTGGACTGCAGCTAAGCCCCCGAGTGGGAGGGTTGCTCACCACTCGGTAGGATTTTTCAAACTTAGGCGAGGACTGGACTGCAGCTAAGCCCCCGAGTGGGAGGGTTTGTCACCACTCGGTAGGATTTTTCAAACTTAGGCGAGCACTGGACTGCAGCTAAGCCCCCGACTTGGAGGGTTGCTCACCACTTGGTAGGATTTTTCAAACTTAGGCGAGGACTGGACTACAGCTAAGCCCCCGAGTGGGAGGGTTTCTCACCACTCGGTAGGATTTTTCGAACTTAGGCGAGCACTGGACTGCAGCTAAGCCCCCGACTGGGAGGCTTGCGCACCACTCGGTAGGATTTTTCAAACTTAGGCGAGGACTGGACTGCAGCTAAGCCCCCGAGTGGGAGGGTTGCTCACCACTCGGTAGGATTTTTCAAATTTAGGCGAGCACTGGACTGCAGCTAACCCCCGAGTGGGAGGGTTGCTCACCACTCGGTAGGATTTTTCAAACTTAGGCGAGTACTGGACTGCAGCTAAGCCCCCGAGTGGGAGGGTTGCTCACCACTCGGTAGGATTTTTCAAACTTAGGCAAGTACTGGACTGCAACTAAGCCCCCGAGTGGGAGGGTTGCTCACCACTCGGTAGGATTTTTCAAACTTAGGCGAGTACTGGACTACAGCTAAGCCCCCGAGTGGGAGGGTTGCTCACCACTCCGTAGGATTTTTCAAACTTAGGCGAGTACTGGACTACAGCTAAGCCCCCGAGTGGGAGGGTTGCTCACCACTCGGTAGGATTTTTCGAACTTAGGCGAGCACTGGACTGTAGCTAAGCCCCCGACTGAGAGGCTTGCTCATCACTCGGTAGTATTTTTCAAACTTAGGCGAGTACTGGACTGCAGCTAAGCCCCCGAGTGGGAGGGTTGCTCACCACTCGGTAGGATTTTTCAAACATAGGCGAGTACTGGCTGCAGGTAAGCCCCCGAGTGGGAGGGTTGCTCACCACTCAGTAGGATTTTTCAAACTTAGTGGAGTACTGGACTGCAGCTAAGCCCCCGAGTGGGAGGATTGCTCACCACTCGGTACGATTTTTCAAACTTAGGCGAGTACTGGACTGAAGCTAAGCCCACGATTGGGAGGGTTGCTCACCACTCGGTAGGATTTTTCAAACTTAGGCGAGTACTGGACTATAGCTAAGCCCCCGAGTGGGAGGGTTGCTCACCACTCGGTAGGATTTTTCAAACATAGGCGAGGACTGTACTACAGCTAAGCCCCAGAGTGGGAGGGTTGCTCACCACTCGGTAGGATTTTTCGAACTTAGGCGAGCACTGGACTGTAGCTAAGCCCCCGACTGAGAGGCTTGCTCATCACTCGGTAGGATTTTTCAAACTTAGGGTAGTACTGGACTGCAGCTAAGCCCCCGAGTGGGAGGGTTGCTCACCACTCGGTAGGATTTTTCAAATTTAGGCGAGCACTGGACTGCAGCTAAGCCCCCGAGTGGGAGGGTTGCTCACCACTCGGTAGGATTTTTCAAACATAGGCGAGTACTGGACTGCACCTAAGCCCGCGAGTGGGAGGGTTCCTCACCACTCGGTAGGATTTTTCAAACTTAGGCGAGTACTGGACTACAGCTAAGCCCCCGAGTGGTAGGGTTGCTCACCACTCCGTAGGATTTTTCAAACTTAGGCGAGTACTGGACTGCAGCTAAGCCCCCGAGTGGGAGGGTTGCTCACCACTCGGTAGGATTTTTCAAACTTAGGCAAGTACTGGACTCCAGCTAGGCGCCCGAGTGGGAGGGTTGCACACCACTCGGTAGGATTTTTCAAACTTAGGCGAGCACTGGACTGCAGCTAAGCCCCCGAGTGGGAGGCTTGCTCATCACTCGGTAGGATTTTTCAAACTTAGGCGAGTACTGGACTGCAGCTAAGCCCCCGAGTGGGAGGGTTGCTCACCACTCGGTAGGATTTTTCAAACTTAGGCGAGTACTGGACTGCAGCTAAGCCCCCGAGGGGGAGGGTTGCTCACCACTCAGTAGGATTTTTCAAACTTAGGCGAGTACTGGACTGCAGCTAAGCCCCCGGGTGGGAGGGTTGCTCACCACTCGGTAGGATTTTTCAAACATAGGCGAGGACTGGACTGCAGCTAAGCCCCCGAGTGGGAGGGTTTCTCACCACTCGGTAGGATTTTTCAAACTTAGGCGAGCACTGGACTGCAGCTAAGCCCCCGACTGGGAGGGTTGCTCACCACTCGGTAGGATTTTTCAAACTTAGGCGAGTACTGGACTACAGCTAAGCCCCCGAGTGGGAGGGTTTCCAACCACTCGGTAGGATTTTTCGAACTTAGGCGAGCACTGGACTGCAGCTAAGCCCCCGACTGGGAGGCTTGCTCACCACTCGGTAGGATTTTTCAAACTTAGGCGAGGACTGGACTGCAGCTAAGCCCCCGAGTGGGAGGGTTGCTCACCACTCCGTAGGATTTTTCAAACTTAGGCGAGTACTGGACTGCAGCTAAGCCCCCGAGTGGGAGGGTTGCTCACCACTCGGTAGGATTTTTCAAACTTAGGCAAGGAGTGGACTCCAGCTAAGCGCCCGAGTGGGAGGGTTGCTCACCACTCGGTAGGATTTTTCAAACTTAGGCGAGCACTGGACTGCAGCTAAGCCCCTGAGTGGGAGGCTTGCTCATCACTCGGTAGGATTTTTCAAACTTAGGCGAGTACTGGACTGCAGCTAAGCCCCCGAGTGGGAGGGTTGCTCACCACTCGGTAGGATTTTTCAAACTTAGGCGAGTACTGGACTGCAGCTAAGCCCCCGAGGGGGAGGGTTGCTCACCACTCAGTAGGATTTTTCAAACTTAGGCGAGTACTGGACTGCAGCTAAGCCCCCGGGTGGGAGGGTTGCTCACCACTCGGTAGGATTTTTCAAACATAGGCGAGGAGTGGACTGCAGCTAAGCCCCCGAGTGGGAGGGTTTCTCACCACTCGGTAGGATTTTTCAAACTTAGGCGAGGACTGGACTGCAGCTAAGCCCCCGAGTGGGAGGGTTGCTCACCACTCGGTAGGATTTTTCAAACATAGGCGAGTACTGGACTGCACCTAAGCCCCCGAGTGGGAGGGTTCCTCACCACTCGGTAGGATTTTTCAAACTTAGGCGAGTACTGGACTCCAGCTAAGCCCCCGAGTGGGAGGGTTGCTCACCACTCCGTAGGATTTTTCAAACTTAGGCGAGTACTGGACTGCAGCTAAGCCCCCAAGTGGGAGGGTTGCTCACCACTCGGTAGGATTTTTCAAACTTTGGCAAGTACTGGACTCCAGCTAAGCGCCCGAGTGGGAGGGTTGCACACCACTCGGTAGGATTTTTCAAACTTAGGCGAGCACTGGACTGCAGCTAAGCCCCCGAGTGGGAGGCTTGCTCATCACTCGGTAGGATTTTTCAAACTTAGGCGAGTACTGGACTACAGCTAAGCCCCCGAGTGGGAGGGTTGCTCACCACTCGGTAGGATTTTTCAAACTTAGGCGAGTACTGGACTGCAGCTAAGCCCCCGAGGGGGAGGGTTGCTCACCACTCAGTAGGATTTTTCAAACTTAGGCGAGTACTGGACTACAGCTAAGCCCCCGGGTGGGAGGGTTGCTCACCACTCGGTAGGATTTTTCAAACATAGGCGAGGACTGGACTGCAGCTAAGCCCCCGCGTGGGAGGGTTTCTCACCACTCGGTAGGATTTTTCAAACTTAGGCGAGCACTGGACTGCAGCTAAGCCCCCGACTGGGAGGGTTGCTCACCACTCGGTAGGATTTTTCAAACTTAGGCGAGTACTGGACTACAGCTAAGCCCCCGAGTGGGAGGGTTTCCAACCACTCGGTAGGATTTTTCGAACTTAGGCGAGCACTGGACTGCAGCTAAGCCCCCGACTGGGAGGCTTGCTCACCACTCGGTAGGATTTTTCAAACTTAGGCGAGGACTGGACTGCAGCTAAGCCCCCGAGTGGGAGGGTTGCTCACCACTCCGTAGGATTTTTCAAACTTAGGCGAGTACTGGACTGCAGCTAAGCCCCCGAGTGAGAGGGTTGCTCACCACTCGGTAGGATTTTTCAAACTTAGGCAAGGACTGGACTCCAGCTAAGCGCCCGAGTGGGAGGGTTGCTCACCACTCGGTAGGATTTTTCAAACTTAGGTGAGCACTGGACTGCAGCTAAGCCCCCGAGTGGGAGGCTTGCTCATCACTCGGTAGGATTTTTCAAACTTAGGCGAGTACTGGACTGTAGCTAAGCCCCCGAGTGGGAGGGTTGCTCATCACTCGGTAGGATTTTTCAAACATAGGCGAGTACTGGACTGCAGCTAAGCCCCCGGGTGGGAGGGTTGCTCACCACTCGGTAGGATTTTTCAAACATAGGCGAGGACTGGACTGCAGCTAAGCCCCCGAGTGGGAGGGTTTCTCACCACTCGGTAGGATTTTTCAAACTTAGGCGAGCACTGGACTGCAGCTAAGCCCCCGACTGGGAGGGTTGCTCACCACTCGGTAGGATTTTTCAAACTTAGGCGAGTACTGGACTACAGCTAAGCCCTCGAGTGGGAGGGTTTCCAACCACTCGGTAGGATTTTTCGAACTTAGGCGAGCACTGGACTGCAGCTAAGCCCCCGACTGGGAGGCTTGCTCACCACTCGGTAGGATTTTTCAAACTTAGGCGAGGACTGGACTGCAGCTAAGCCCCCGAGTGGGAGGGTTGCTCACCACTCGGTAGGATTTTTCAAATTTAGGCGAGCACTGGACTGCAGCTAACCCCCGAGTGGGAGGGTTGCTCACCACTCGGTAGGATTTTTCAAACTTAGGCGAGTACTGGACTGCAGCTAAGCCCCCGAGTGGGAGGGTTGCTCACCACTCGGTAGGATTTTTCAAACTTAGGCAAGTACTGGACTGCAGCTAAGCCCCCGAGTGGGAGGGTTTCTCACCACTCGGTAGGATTTTTCAAACTTAGGCGAGTACTGCACTACAGCTAAGCCCCCGAGTGGGAGGGTTGCTCACCACTCCGTAGGATTTTTCAAACTTAGGCGAGTACTGGACTGCAGCTAAGCCCCCGAGTGGGAGGGTTGCTCACCACTCGGTAGTATTTTTCGAACTTAGGCGAGCACTGGACTGTAGCTAAGCCCCCGACTGAGAGGCTTGCTCATCACTCCGTAGTATTTTTCAAACTTAGGCGAGTACTGGACTGCAGCTAAGCCCCCGAGTGGGAGGGTTGCTCACCACTCAGTAGGATTTTTCAAACTTAGTGGAGTACTGGACTGCAGCTAAGCCCCCGAGTGGGAGGATTGCTCACCACTCGGTAGGATTTTTCAAACTTAGGCGAGTACTGGACTAAAGCTAAGCCCACGATTGGGAGGGTTGCTCACCACTCGGTAGGATTTTTCAAACTTAGGCGAGTACTGGACTATAGCTAAGCCCCCGAGTGGGAGGGTTGCTCACCACTCGGTAGGATTTTTCAAACATAGGCGAGGACTGGACTACAGCTAAGCCCCAGAGTGGGAGGGTTGCTCACCACTCGGTAGGATTTTTCGAACTTAGGCGAGCACTGGACTGTAGCTAAGCCCCCGACTGAGAGGCTTGCTCATCACTCGGTAGGATTTTTCAAACTTAGGGTAGTACTGGACTGCAGCTAAGCCCCCGAGTGGGAGGGTTGCTCACCACTCGGTAGGATTTTTCAAATTTAGGCGAGCACTGGACTGCAGCTAAGCCCCCGAGTGGGAGGGTTGCTCACCACTCGGTAGGATTTTTCAAACATAGGCGAGTACTGGACTGCACCTAAGCCCCCGAGTGGGAGGGTTCCTCACCACTCGGTAGGATTTTTCAAACTTAGGCGAGTACTGGACTACAGCTAAGCCCCCGAGTGGGAGGGTTGCTCACCACTCCGTAGGATTTTTCAAACTTAGGCGAGTACTGGACTGCAGCTAAGCCCCCGAGTGGGAGGGTTGCTCACCACTCGGTAGGATTTTTCAAACTTAGGCAAGTACTGGACTCCAGCTAAGCGCCCGAGTGGGAGGGTTGCACACCACTCGGTAGGATTTTTCAAACTTAGGCGAGCACTGGACTGCAGCTAAGCCCCCGAGTGGGAGGCTTGCTCATCACTCGGTAGGATTTTTCAAACTTAGGCGAGTACTGGACTGCAGCTAAGCCCCCGAGTGGGAGGGTTGCTCACCACTCGGTAGGATTTTTCAAACTTAGGCGAGTACTGGACTGCAGCTAAGCCCCCAAGGGGGAGGGTTGCTCACCACTCAGTAGGATTTTTCAAACTTAGGCGAGTACTGGACTGCAGCTAAGCCCCCGGGTGGGAGGGTTGCTCACCACTCGGTAGGATTTTTCGAACATAGGCGAGGACTGGACTGCAGCTAAGCCCCCGAGTGGGAGGGTTTCTCACCACTCGGTAGGATTTTTCAAACTTAGGCGAGCACTGGACTGCAGCTAAGCCCCCGACTGGGAGGGTTGCTCACCACTCGGTAGGATTTTTCAAACTTAGGCGAGTACTGGACTACAGCTAAGCCCCCGAGTGGGAGGGTTTCCAACCACTCGGTAGGATTTTTCGAACTTAGGCGAGCACTGGACTGCAGCTAAGCCCCCGACTGGGAGGCTTGCTCACCACTCGGTAGGATTTTTCAAACTTAGGCGAGGACTGGACTGCAGCTAAGCCCCCGAGTGGGAGGGTTGCTCACCACTCCGTAGGATTTTTCAAACTTAGGCGAGTACTGGACTGCAGCTAAGCCCCCGAGTGGGAGGGTTGCTCACCACTCGGTAGGATTTTTCAAACTTAGGCAAGGACTGGACTCCAGCTAAGCGCCCGAGTGGGAGGGTTGCTCACCACTCGGTAGGATTTTTCAAACTTAGGCGAGCACTGGACTGCAGCTAAGCCCCCGAGTGGCAGGCTTGCTCATCACTCGGTAGGATTTTTCAAACTTAGGCGAGTACTGGACTGCAGCTAAGCCCCCGAGTGGGAGGGTTGCTCACCACTCGGTAGGATTTTTCAAACTTAGGCGAGTACTGGACTGCAGCTAAGCCCCCGAGGGGGAGGGTTGCTCACCACTCGGTAGGATTTTTCAAACATAGGCGAGGACTGGACTGCAGCTAAGCCCCCGAGTGGGAGGGTTTCTCACCACTCGGTAGGATTTTTCAAACTTAGGCGAGCACTGGACTGCAGCTAAGCCCCCGACTGGGAGGGTTGCTCACCACTCGGTAGGATTTTTCGAACTTAGGCGAGCACTGGACTGTAGCTAAGCCCCCGACTGAGAGGCTTGCTCATCACTCGGTAGGATTTTTCAAACTTAGGGTAGTACTGGACTGCAGCTAAGCCCCCGAGTGGGAGGGTTGCTCACCACTCGGTAGGATTTTTCAAATTTAGGCGAGCACTTGACTGCAGCTAAGCCCCCGAGTGGGAGGGTTGCTCACCACTCGGTAGGATTTTTCAAACATAGGCGAGTACTGGACTGCACCTAAGCCCCCGAGTGGGAGGGTTCCTCACCACTCGGTAGGATTTTTCAAACTTAGGCGAGTACTGGACTACAGCTAAGCCCCCGAGTGGGAGGGTTGCTCACCACTCCGTAGGATTTTTCAAACTTAGGCGAGTACTGGACTGCAGCTAAGCCCCCGAGTGGGAGGATTGCTCACCACTCGGTAGGATTTTTCAAACTTAGGCAAGTACTGGACTCCAGCTAAGCGCCCGAGTGGGAGGGTTGCACACCACTCGGTAGGATTTTTCAAACTTAGGCGAGCACTGGACTGCAGCTAAGCCCCCGAGTGGGAGGCTTGCTCATCACTCGGTAGGATTTTTCAAACTTAGGCGAGTACTGGACTGCAGCTAAGCCCCCGAGTGGGAGGGTTGCTCACCACTCGGTAGGATTTTTCAAACTTAGGCGAGTACTGGACTGCAGCTAAGCCCCCAAGGGGGAGGGTTGCTCACCACTCAGTAGAATTTTTCAAACTTAGGCGAGTACTGGACTGCAGCTAAGCCCCCGGGTGGGAGGGTTGCTCACCACTCGGTAGGATTTTTCGAACATAGGCGAGGACTGGACTGCAGCTAAGCCCCCGAGTGGGAGGGTTTCTCACCACTCGGTAGGATTTTTCAAACTTAGGCGAGCACTGGACTGCAGCTAAGCCCCCGACTGGGAGGGTTGCTCACCACTCGGTAGGATTTTTCAAACTTAGGCGAGTACTGGACTACAGCTAAGCCCCCGAGTGGGAGGGTTTCCAACCACTCGGTAGGATTTTTCGAACTTAGGCGAGCACTGGACTGCAGCTAAGCCCCCGACTGGGAGGCTTGCTCACCACTCGGTAGGATTTTTCAAACTTAGGCGAGGACTGGACTGCAGCTAAGCCCCCGAGTGGGAGGGTTGCTCACCACTCCGTAGGATTTTTCAAACTTAGGCGAGTACTGGACTGCAGCTAAGCCCCCGAGTGGGAGGGTTGCTCACCACTCGGTAGGATTTTTCAAACTTAGGCAAGGACTGGACTCCAGCTAAGCGCCCGAGTGGGAGGGTTGCTCACCACTCGGTAGGATTTTTCAAACTTAGGCGAGCACTGGACTGCAGCTAAGCCCCCGAGTGGGAGGCTTGCTCATCACTCGGTAGGATTTTTCAAACTTAGGCGAGTACTGGACTGCAGCTAAGCCCCCGAGTGGGAGGGTTGCTCACCACTCGGTAGGATTTTTCAAACTTAGGCGAGTACTGGACTGCAGCTAAGCCCCCGAGGGGGAGGGTTGCTCACCACTCGGTAGGATTTTTCAAACATAGGCGAGGACTGGACTGCAGCTAAGCCCCCGAGTGGGAGGGTTTCTCACCACTCGGTAGGATTTTTCAAACTTAGGCGAGCACTGGACTGCAGCTAAGCCCCCGACTGGGAGGGTTGCTCACCACTCGGTAGGATTTTTCAAACTTAGGCGAGTACTGGACTACAGCTAAGCCCTCGAGTGGCAGGGTTTCCAACCACTCGATAGGATTTTTCGAACTTAGGCGAGCACTCGACTGCAGCTAAGCCCCCGACTGGGAGGCTTGCTCACCACTCGGTAGGATTTTTCAAACTTAGGCGAGGACTGGACTGCAGCTAAGCCCCCGAGTGGGAGGGTTGCTCACCACTCGGTAGGATTTTTCAAATTTAGGCGAGCACTGGACTGCAGCTAACCCCCGAGTGGGAGGGTTGCTCACCACTCGGTAGGATTTTTCAAACTTAGGCGAGTACTGGACTGCAGCTAAGCCCCCGAGTGGGAGGGTTGCTCACCACTCGGTAGGATTTTTCAAACTTAGGCAAGTACTGGACTGCAGCTAAGCCCCCGAGTGGGAGGGTTTCTCACCACTCGGTAGGATTTTTCAAACTTAGGCGAGTACTGCACTACAGCTAAGCCCCCGAGTGGGAGGGTTGCTCACCACTCCGTAGGATTTTTCAAACTTAGGCGAGTACTGGACTGCAGCTAAGCCCCCGAGTGGGAGGGTTGCTCACCACTCGGTAGTATTTTTCGAACTTAGGCGAGCACTGGACTGTAGCTAAGCCCCCGACTGAGAGGCTTGCTCATCACTCGGTAGTATTTTTCAAACTTAGGCGAGTACTGGACTGCAGCTAAGCCCCCGAGTGGGAGGGTTGCTCACCACTCGGTAGGATTTTTCAAACATAGGCGAGTACTGGCTGCAGGTAAGCCCCCGAGTGGGAGGGTTGCTCACCACTCGGTAGGATTTTTCAAACTTAGTGGAGTACTGGACTACAGCCAAGCCCCCGAGTGGGAGGATTGCTCACCACTCGGTAGGATTTTTCAAACTTAGGCGAGTACTGGACTGAAGCTAAGCCCACGATTGGGAGGGATGCTCACCACTCGGTAGGATTTTTCAAACTTAGGCGAGTACTGGACTGCAGCTAAGCCCCCGAGTGGGAGGCTTGCTCATCACTCGGTAGGATTTTTCAAACTTGGGCGAGTACTGGACTACAGCTAAGCCCCCGAGTGGGAGGCTTGCTCACCACTCGGTAGGATTTTTCAAAGTTAGGCCAGTACTGGACTACAGCTAAGCCCCCGAGTGGGAGGGTTGCTCACCACTCGGTAGGATTTTTCAAACTTAGGCGAGTACTGGACTGTAGCTAAGCCCCCGAGTGGGAGGGTTGCTCACCACTCAGTAGGATTTTTCAAACTTAGGCGAGGACTGGACTGCAGCTAAGCCCCCGAGTGGGAGGGTTGCTCACCACTTGGTATGATTTTTCAAACTTAGGCGAGTACTGGACTCCGGCTAAGCCCCCGAGTGGGAGGGTTGCTCACCACTCGGTAGGATTTTTCAAACTTAGTCGAGTACTGGACTGCAGCTAAGCCCCCGAGTGGGAGGGTTGAACACCACTCGCTAGGATTTTTCGAACTTAGGCGAGCACTGGACTGTAGCTAAGCCCCCGAGTGGGAGGGTTGCTCACCACTCAGTAGGATTTTTCAAACTTAGGCGAGGACTGGACTGCAGCTAAGCCCCCGAGTGGGAGGGTTGCTCACCACTTGGTAGGATTTTTCAAACTTAGGCGAGTACTGGACTCCGGCTAAGCCCCCGAGTGGGAGGGTTGCTCACCACTCGGTAGGATTTTTCAAACTTAGGCGAGTACTGGACTGCAGCTAAGCCCCCGAGTGGGAGGGTTGAACACCACTCGCTAGGATTTTTCGAACTTAGGCGAGCACTGGACTGTAGCTAAACCCCCAACTGAGAGGCTCGTTCATCACTCGGTAGGATTTTTCAAACTTAGGCGAGTACTGGACTGTAGCTAAGTGTAACAGCCCGCATGTAACTTGCCATATTTGTAACTCCGACTCTTGCCATTTCCGGCTATGTGATATGTTTTTCCCTCCGTTGTCGGGTTTTGTCTTTCGTTTTGTATTTTGTCATGTCATGCATTTTCATATCATGTCATCATGTGCATTGCATTCGCATACGTGTTCGTTTCATGCATCCGAGCATTTTCCCCGTTGTCCCTTTTCCAATCCGGCGCTCCTATCTCCTCCGGTGCACCCCTCTAGTTTTCTTTCGTGTGCGTGTGTCAAACTTTCTCGGAATGGACCGAGGCTTGTCAAGTCGTCTTAATATACCACCCGGAGACTACCGGTCAAGTTTCGTTCCATTCGGAGGTCGTTTGGTACTCCAACGGTTAACCGGGCCTCCGCAATGTCCATTTGAGTGTCCAGCAAAACCCCCTCCAAAACCAGCCCAAAGCCCACCAAACTCTCTTCCATGCTCTAGGTCGTTCAATCACGATCGTGTGGGCGAAAACCGCACCTCATTTGGAGCCTCCTAGCTCCCTCTACCTATTTATAAGTGGGCATCCCGAAAAACGAAATCTCAGACGAACCCTAACCCTCTCCCTCCGTACCGCGCCGGACAACGTCCGCCGCCGCGCCCCGGCGAATCCGCCGCCGCCACGTCACCATCTCTCTCTCTCTCCTCCCGCGGCCCGCCAGAGCCCGCTCCCGGCCCTCCGGCCCATCTCCTCCCGCCGCCGCTGCCTCGGGCCCGTGCCCCGCGCAGCCGGGCGCCGCCACCGCATCCCCGCCGGTCTCCTCGCCGGCGCGCCGCAGCCCCTCCGCCGCCGGCCCCGCCGCCCCGCAGCTCCGCCGGGGCCGCCTCCTCCTCGCCGCGGCTCCCCGCCGGCCGGCGCCGCCCCGCCGCGGCCGGGCCCCGCCGTCCCCTGCCTCGCCGCCCCTCTTCCCTCTCGCCGGCGGCATCCCGAGCCTCCAGCTCGAGGATCGATCGATCCAGATCCGTTCGGTACTGCCCGTTGACTTCCCGAGTCCCCGTTTATTTTTCCAAGTGTTGGAAAATTCTCAGTACCTTGCTTTGTTCCCGATGCGATAACTTTGTGCATGTAGCTCCGATTCGCGCGTAAAATATGTCAAATTGTTCGACTCGTGATGCTCTTCATTTTGCTCAATTGCACCATTTTAATTAGAGGTCATCTTGATGCCCAAATCTTCGTTGGAAGAGGGCTAGTTGCTGTTAATCTCTGGTTATTATCAGAACTTGGAGATTTGTCATTTTTGTATCATTTAATCTGTGCATCTTTTGAGCATGAGCTCTACATGTGTTTTGAAGTATGCCATGCCATATTTCCATTGGTGTAGTCCATGTATTTTTGTGATCTCTGTGGTGACTAGCACAAGCATGAAAAGTAGGCCCCGTAATAATTCTGATTTCAGGGCTTTTCTCTAAGTCCTAGTCTGCTGTAATTTTGTTGCCTTGTAAACTTGATGCTACAGAGAGATACATGCATATTTTGGAGATGTTCAGTAAGCATGTTTTGTATCTATAGTTGTAGTGGATCCATTACTGCAATTGTTTGAAATTTTAGAGTACCATAGCATGACTCAATCTTGATCTACTTTTGCTATAAAATATTTCTGGCAGATTCTTAACATGCTATGCATTTTTGCCAAGCTCATTGTAGTTGATCCATACATGCTATGCAATTGTTCTTGCCATGGATAGCTTCATAAACATGCCATCTTGCTGTAGGTATGCTTGGTTTGTCATGCATTGCTCTGTAGTGAGTGCATCGAGCTCACAAAGAGGCCTACATATTAATATTTCTGCCATGCTCTGTTTTCTGCCAACATATTTACATGCTTGCCACCATATCTTCTTGTCCTTTTTGGCTTATGGTCAGTAAGGGACTTTTGTCATGTGCTTTTAGTAGAACACTACCATGCCTTGTTTTGCTATGTTAAGTTCCTGTAGCATGTTGGTTTCGTGCTCTGAACATTGCTACCTGATGCTGATTTCTGCCATGTCCAGTTTTTCACCAAGTCTGTGAACCTGTAATCTTTTGCACTTTTGCCATGCTTGTTTGAGCTTGATATGTTGTGAACTAGCAGTAGCTCAGTGTTCATCTTTTGTCAAGCATCTCCTGTCGATTATTGCCACGTGTTTTGTTGCTATGTTGGGGTGCTGTAGCTTTGCTACTTGTTGTATTTTAAGTGCTATCTTGCTGTTTATCGCAGATTAGGGTTATTCTTGTTTTGCTTGCCATTTGCAAACCGTGCATCCGATTCCGGTGATCTTTATATCGATTTCGACCGAAATCATCTCATCTTTCCAGTGGCATGCTTGGTTTGCCAAGTTACTTCCATGTTCATCATTTTCCCTCCGGAGCACGCATATGCATCGCATATCATATCTTGCATATCATACATGTTTTGCATCATGTTGCTTGGCATTTCTCGTTGTTGATTGTGGTTCCGTTTGTTTGTGTTCTTGTCTTGGGTAGAGCCGGGAGACGAGTTCGTGAACGAGGAAGCTGTCGAGTACGCTTACGAGGATCAAGCTTTCGACAACTCTGAGAATCTTGCAGGCAAGATGACCACCCCTCGAAATCACTTCTATCTTTGCTATGCTAGTTGTTCGCTCTATTGCCATGCTCGCTACCTATCACTTGCTATATCATGTCTCCCATTTTAGCCATGTCAGCCCTAACCATCCTTTCCTAGCAAACCGTTGTTTGGCTATGTTACCGCTTTTGCTCAGCCCCTCTTATAGCGTTGCTAGTTGCAGGTGAAGTTGAAGTTTGTTCCATATCGGAACATGGATATGTTGGGATATCACAATATCTATTATTTAATTAATGCATCTATATATTTTGGTAAAGGGTGGAAGGCTCGGCCTTATGCCTTGTGATTTGTTCCACTCTTGCCGCCCTAGTACTGTTATACCGGGATTATGTTCCTTGAGTTTGCGTTCCTTACACGGTCGGGTGATTTATGGGACCCCCTCGATAGTTTGCCTTGAATAAGACTCCTCCAGCAAGGCCCAACTTTGGTTTTACTATTTGCCGCCTAAGCCTTTTCCCCCGGGTTTTCGCGAGCCCGAGGGTCATCTTATTTTAACCCCCCCGGGCCAGTGCTCCTTCGAGTGTTGGTCCGAACCGAGCAGCCTGCGGGGCCACCTCGGGGAAACTCGAGGTCTGGTTTTACTCGTAGCTTGACTTATCCGGTGTGCCCTGAGAACGAGATATGTGCAGCTCCTATCGGGATTTGTCGGCACATTCGGGCGGCTTTGCTGGGCTTGTTTTACCATTGTCGAGATGTCTTGTAAACCGGGATTCCGAGACTGATCGGGTCGTTCCGGGAGAAGGTTTATCCTTCGTTGACCGTGAGAGCTTATGATGGGTTAAGTTGGGACACCCCTGCAGGGTATTATCTTTCGAAAGCCGTGCCCGCGGTTATGAGGCAGATGGGAATTTGTTAATGTTCGGTTGTAGATAACTTGTCACTTGACCCAATTAAAATACACCAAGTGCGTGTGTAGCCGTGATGGTCTCTTCTCGGCGGAGTCCGGGAAGTGAACACGGTCTGTGTTATGTATGACATAAGTAGGTGTTCAGGACCTCTTCTTGGTCATTGCTAGATGACGTCCGTTCCTTTGCTTCTCTTCTCGCTCTCATTTGCGCAAGTTAGCCACCATATATGCTTTTTCCGCTGCAGCTCCACCTCTTTGCTCCTTTTTGTCCTATAAGCTTAAATAGTCTTGATCTCGCGGGTGTGAGATTGCTGAGTCCCCGTGACTCATAGATACTTCCAACACCAGTTGCAGGTGCCGACGATGCCGGTGCAGACGATGGCGTCGATCTCAAGTGGGAGTTCGACGAGGAACGTGGTCGTTACTATGTGTCTTTTCCTGATGATCAGTAGTGGAGCCCAGTTGGGACGATCGGGGATCTAGCATTTGGGGTTGTCTTATTTTCATCTGGATTTTGACCGTAGTCGGTCCATATGTTTGTATTTTGGATGATGTATGAATGATATTTATGTATTGAGTGAAGTGGCGATTGTAAGCCAGCTCTTTATCCCATTCTTGTTCATTACATGGGATTGTGTGAAGATGACCCTTCTTGCGACAAAACCACTATGCGGTTATGCCTCTAAGTCGTGCCTCGACACGTGGGAGATATAGCCGCATCATGGGCGTTACAAGTTGGTAATCAGAGCCATCCCCGACTTAGGAGCCCCCTGCTTGATCGAATCGCTGACGCTGTTGAGTCTAGAACAAAATGTTTTGAGTCTTAGGATTATATATATCGGAGAGTAGGATTCTTTTTACTCCTCAGTCTCTTCGTCGCTCTGATGAGGTCTCCTGACGTAGAGTTTTGACTATTCTCTCCTCAAATTTCACTAAAAAAAATTTTAGGATCACGCGGGTATCTTGGAGTCGTTCCGATGGATTTGTGACGAGAACATTGTTCTTGGTGCCTCCTGTCATTTAGGGGTTGTGGCAGTGTCCCGGGGAGTTGAGCTCCGAGGTGTTGTCGTCACAATTTTATCGTTGCAGTTCTGGAATACCTGAGTTTCGCCGACATCGAAATCTCTTTTATGCAGTTGTTGGTGAGATCACCTCGACGCCACCCAGTACTGGGGCAGGAGTTCGGGAGTATTGCCATAACTTGTATAACGGATGTTTTTTGAAGGTTGAGGTAAACGATTTCCGAAGGTTTCTTGGTTATGTGTTGACGGATGGATACAGCTGGATCTAGGGATTGGTAGTTTGGGTGATATATTTTGTGTCCCCTGTATCCCCTACACCAGATTGCATAACCAGAAAGTTTCGGGAGTTTATTAGTGGGATTTCTAGTAGCCTTAGGATTTCTTTCCGACAGACGCATGATATGAGATTGGGGTTCGACGTCTAGTGGTCCGCCTGTATACGGTTGATTTTACAGTGGTCTCGTTGTGTCTTAAAGAGTCCATGGCTTTGCCGACTCGGGGACGCTTCGTATGTCATGTGCACAGCCTTGTACATGATGGTGCTGTACGATTGAGCCCGTGTGGGCCCCACCACGAAAACTTCGGACGAAATATCTATCATATGTTTGTACCGGCTTATTCTGCAAGCCAATACTTTGTTTTATTTTGTATTGTGGTATTCGAGTTTCTTCGAATTCATATGTTCATTCCATATCTTTTTCAAGTGGCTTCTCAACTTATGGAAGTGTGATGATTTACTACGGAATTCATTCGTTCATCTTCGTGCGAATGTTTATTGTGAAGACTATATGTTGCAATTTCTGTCCGTTGATTCTACTTATCTTTTGTCTATCGAGATGCTAACGGATGTCACCCTCTTCAGGATGGCTCCGCCAACGCGTCAGAATCCGGATCGCAATGAAGGGAGTCAAGCGAACCCTCCGCCACCACCTCCACCTCCGGAGGCATGGCAAGCAATCATGGCAGCCACCAACGCCAATGCTCAGATGATTCTGCAACTCTTGCAAGAACGTACTCAAGGGCAAGGCAATCAAGGCAATCAAGGTCAAGGCAACAATCAGTTTCACTTTGCCACTCTCAACCAGTTTCTCGCAAATCAGCCTAAGTCTTTCAGCTACTGTGCCGAGGCCACGGATGCCGATGATTGGCTCGTGGACATCAACAAGCATTTTGAATGTAGCAATGTCAGGCCCGAGGACTTTGTCAAGTTCGCTTCTTTCCAGCTCAAGGACCAAGCTGCTGATTGGTTTCAGCAATACAAAGATTCCAGAGGAGGTCGTGTGATCACTTGGACTGACTTATGTCGGGACTTCAAAGCGCACCACATTCCACAAAGTGTTGTTGAGAGCAAGTGTGAGGAGTTCCGCAATCTCAAGCAAGGAAACATGTCTGTGTATCAATACAACATTCAGTTTCAGAAACTTGCTCGCTTCGCTAAACAAGACGTTCCTGATGAGAAGAGCATGATCTATCACTTCAGAGGTGGCCTTAAAGAGGATCTGCAGTTAGCTCTCGTTCTTGTTGAGCCTACTGAGTTTGATCAATTCTACAATATGGCACTGAAGCAAGAGGCTGCTCAGCTCAAGTGTGAGGCTTCTAAGAAAAGAGTCAGGGACGCAGTTCAGTCTTCTTCTTCCTCACTTGTGACAGCTAAGCAACAGATGTTCTGGTTGCCTCCTCCTCCTCCTCCGTTTCGTCAGCCTTACCAGCAGAAGAACAAAGGTGGTCATGGTTCTTCAAACTCTTCCAACTCTGGTTATCAGAACAAGTCTCAGAATCAAGCTCCAAAGTCCAATGCTCCTTATCACCATCCACTCTCAGAGGTGACTTGCAACAAATGTCAGCAGAAAGGTCACTATGCTAACAAGTGCTTCAACCAGAGGCGTCTTCCTCCTCCTCCTCCTGTCAGATCTTCCAGCAATGCAGTGGTCAAGCATAATCCAAAGTCTGCAAAGGTGAACATGATGAATGCAGCTCAAGCGGAGGAATCTACTGACGTGATAATGGGTAATCTCTCAGTTAATGATATTCCTGCAAAAGTTCTTTTTGATACTGGTGCATCGCTCTGTTTCATGTCAAGACCGTTTTTTGCCAAGCATGAATTCACTTGTTCTCATCTGAGTAAACCCATGGATGTCGTTTCTCCGGGTAAACGTTTGAGTTCTAGTATGATGGTTCCGGATGTCTCCATCAAGATGGGCGACTATAGATTTCAGTCTTCTCCAATTGTTCTTGGTGACTCGGATATTGATCTTATTCTCGGGATGGACTGGCTTTCTAAGCACAAGGCTCAACTTGATTGTGCTGCCAGAGAAATTCAATTGACACACTCGTCTGAGGATGTGATTATTTTTGCCGCTCGTGATGAAACCATTCGGTTTTTCTCTCTCAATGAGAAGGGCGAATTGGATGCCATCTCTCAAATTCCAGTCGTTTGCGAGTATCAAGATGTTTTTCCAGAAGAGCTTCCGGGTATGCCTCCGCACCGGCCAGTTGAGTTCGTTATCGAACTAGAGCCTGGTACTGTACCTGTTTGCAAGCGTCCATACAAGCTTGGACCTAACGAGCTGAAGGAATTGAAGAAGCAGCTCGATGAACAAGAACGTCTGGGTTTGATCAGACCGAGTTCTTCTCCATGGGGTTGTGGTGTTCTTTTTGTCAAGAAGAAGGATGGCACGGACCGACTTTGTGTCGACTACCGTCCATTGAACAAGAAGACAATCAAGAACAAGTATCCACTTCCCAACATCAATGAGCTATTTGAGCAACTCAAAGGGGCTAAAGTATTCTCAAAGCTTGACCTTCGTATGGGTTATCATCAGATTCGCATTCGTGAAGAAGATATTCCCAAGACAGCATTCAGAACAAGCTTTGGTTCTTATGAATATACTGTCGTGTCTTTCGGCCTTGTCAATGCTCCACCGGTGTTCTCTCGGATGATGAATTTCATCTTCAACCCCTATACCAATGAATTCGTTCTTGTGTATCTCGATGATATCTTGGTCTTCTCCAAGAATAAGCAGGATCATGCCAAACATTTGCGATTGGTGCTCGACAAGCTCAGAGAGTATCAATTCTATGCGAAGTTCTCCAAATGTGATTTTTGGCTCGATGAAGTTCTTTTCCTTGGTCACATCATCTCTGCCAAAGGCATCACTGTTAACCCCGAGAAGGTGTCCGCAGTTCTGGATTGGGAACCTCCTCAAAATGTCAAGCAGCTCCGAAGTTTTCTGGGCCTTGCAAGCTATTGCCGAAGATTCGTTGAGAATTTTTCCAAGATTGGAAAGCCTCTTTCCAACCTCCTACAGAAGCATGTGAAGTATATCTGGTCTCCTGAGTGTGACGTTGCTTTCAACACTCTCAAACAGAAACTAGTCACAGGTCCTGTCTTGACTCCTCCTGATGAATCCAAGCCGTATGAAGTCTTCTGTGATGCTTCTCTCCAAGGTCTCGGTGCTGTGTTAATGCAAGAGAAGAAAGTTGTGGCTTATACCTCTCGGCAGTTGAAGCCCAACGAGAAGAACTACCCCACTCACGATCTTGAGTTGGCGGCAGTTGTCCATGCTTTGGTTACGTGGAGACATCTCTTGTTGGGAAGACAAGTGGACATTTTCACTGATCACAAGAGTCTCAAGTATATCTTCACTCAGCCCAACCTCAACCTCAGGCAGACTCGCTGGGTCGAAATGATTCAAGAGTACAATCCAAGTATTGAATATACTCCAGTCAAGGCAAATGTCATTGCAGATGCTTTAAGCAGGAAAGCTTATTGCAACAGCTTAATTCTCAAGCCTTTCCAACCGGATCTTTGTGAAGCTTTCAACAAGCTGAATCTCCAAGTTGTTCCTCAAGGCTTTCTGGACAACCTCATAGTCTCTCCTACTTTGGAAGATCAAATTCGTGAGGCACAACTCCTTGATGCAATGGTGAAGAAGGTGAAACGTGGTATCGACAAGGGTCTTTCCAAATACAAGTGCTATCGCATTGATGACAGAGACACTTTGTTCTTCGAGGACCGGATTGTGGTTCTGAAAGGTGATCTAAGGAAAGTCATAATGAACGAAGCGCACAATTCTCTCCTTTCCATTCATCCTGGAAGTACGAAGATGTATCATGACCTCAAGCAGTCGTATTGGTGGACTCGAATGAAGCGAGAAATTGCTCAATTCGTGAATGCATGTGATGTCTGCCGAAGAGTGAAAGCAGAACACCAACGACCAGCTGGTCTCCTCCAACCTCTTGCTATCGCAGAATGGAAGTTTGATCATATCGAAATGGACTTCGTGACTGGATTTCCAAAGTCCAAGCACGGAAATGATGCTATATTCGTTGTCATTGACAAGCTCTCTAAAGTGGCTCATTTCCTTCCAATCAAAGAATCCATCACAGCAGCTCAGCTGGCAGAGCTCTACACCTCCAGAATTGTCTCTTTGCACGGCATTCCACAATTGATTTCTTATGATCGTGGAAGCATCTTCACCTCTAAGTTCTGGGACTCCTTTCAGAAGACCATGGGCACTAATATTCGCTTCAGCACAGCTTTTCACCCTCAAACTAGTGGCCAAGTCGAGCGAGTCAATCAAATTCTTGAAGATATGCTCAGGGCTTGTGTCATTTCCTTTGGAATGAAATGGGAAGATTGTCTTCCATATGCTGAATTCTCCTACAACAACAGCTTCCAAGCGAGTTCGGGCAAGGCCCCATTCGAGATTCTCTATGGCAGAAAGTGCCGTACTCCTCTCAATTGGTCAGAGACTGGTGAACGCCAACTTCTTGGCAATGACTTAATCACTGAAGCTGAAGAAATGTGTAAAGTCACCCGTGATAATCTCAAAGCCGCGCAATCGCGCCAGAAGACCTACTATGATAGTAAGCATCATGATTTGGCTTTCGAGATCGGAGACCATGTCTACCTCCGCGTCTCTCCAATGAAAGGCACTCGTCGCTTCGGTATCAAAGGGAAGCTTGCCCCTAGATACGTGGGTCCTTTCAAGATCATTGGCAAAAGAGGCGACCTCGCCTATCAACTTGAGCTTCCTTTCAACTTTGCGAACGTGCACGATGTGTTCCACGTGTCACAGCTCCTCAAGTGCTTCAAGACGCCTGAGCGCACTATCGACATCGAAGAGATTGACCTCCAAGAAGATTTGTCTTATCATGAGCACCCAGTTGCTATTCTTGAAGAAACTAAGCGCAAGACTCGCAACAAGTCTATCAAATTCCTCAAAGTGAAGTGGTCGCACCATTCCGACTGGGAAGCCACCTGGGAACGCGAGGACCATCTCCGTTCCGAATATCCGGAGTTCTTTCAGTCCTAGATCTCGGGACGAGATCCTCTCGTAGTGGTGGAGTGTTGTAACAGCCCGCATGTAACTTGCCATATTTGTAACTCCGACTCTTGCCATTTCCGGCTATGTGATATGTTTTTCCCTCCGTTGTCGGGTTTTGTCTTTTGTTTTGTATTTTGTCATGTCATGCATTTTTATATCATGTCATCATGTGCATTGCATTCGCATACGTGTTCGTCTCATGCATCCGAGCATTTTCCCCGTTGTCCGTTTTCCAATCCGGCGCTCCTATCTCCTCCGTTGCACCCCTCTAGTTTTCTTTCGTGTGCGTGTGTCAAACTTTCTCGGAATGGACCGAGGCTTGTCAAGTGGTCTTAATATACCACCCGGGGACTACCGGTCAAGTTTCGTTCCATTCGGAGGTCGTTTGGTACTCCAACGGTTAACCGGGCCTCCGCAATGTCCATTTGAGTGTCCAGCAAAAAACCCCTCCAAAACCAGCCCAAAGCCCACCAAACTCTCTTCCATGCTCTAGGTCGTTCGATCACGATCGTGTGGGCGAAAACCGCACCTCATTTGGAGCCTCCTAGCTCCCTCTACCTATTTATAAGTGGGCATCCCGAAAAACGAAATCTCAGACGAACCCTAACCCTCTCCCTCCGCGCCGCGCCGGACGCGTCCGTCCGTGCCGGGCAACGTCCGCCGCCGCGCCCCGGCGAATCCGCCGCCGCCACGTCACCATCTCTCTCTCTCCTCCCGCGGCCCGCCGGAGCCCGCTCCCGGCCCTCCGGCCCATCTCCTACCGCCGCCGCTGCCTCGGGCCCGTGCCCCGCGCCGCCGGGCGCCGCCACCGCATCCCCGCCGGTCTCCTCGCCGGCGCGCCGCCGCCCCTCCGCCGCCGGCCCCGCCGCCCCGCAGCTCCGCCGGCGCCGCCTCCTCCTCGCCGCGGCTCCCCACCGGCCGGCGCCGCCCCGCCGCGGCCGGGCCCCGCCGTCCCCTGCCTCGCCGCCCCTCTTCCCTCTCGCCGGCGGCAGCCCGAGCCTCGAGCTCGAGGATCGATCGATCCAGATCCGTTCGGTACTGCCCGTTGACTTCCCGAGTCCCCGTTTATTTTTCCGAGTGTTGGAAAATTCTCAGTATCTTGCTCTGTTCCCGATGCGATAACTTTGTGCATGTAGCTCCAATTCGCGCGTATAATATGTCAAATTGTTCGACTCGGGATGCTCTTCATTTTGTTCAATTGCACCATTTTCATTAGAGGTCATCTTGATGCCCAAATCTTCGTTGGAAGAGGGCTAGTTGAAGTTAATCTCTGGTTCTTATTAGAACTTGGAGATTTGTCATTTTTGTATCATTTAATCTGTGCATCTTTTGAGCATGAGCTCTACATGTGTTTTGAAGTATGCCATGCCATCTTTCCAGTGGTGTAGTCCATGTATTTTTGTGATCTCTGTGGTGACTACCACAAGCATGAAAATTAGGCCCCGTAATAATTCTGATTTCAGGGACTTAGTGTTTTCTCTAAGTCCTAGTCTGCTGTAATTTTGTTACCTTGTAAACTTGATGCTACAGAGAGATCCATTCATATTTTGGAGATGTTCAGTAAGTATGTTTTGTAGATATAGTTGTAATTGATCCATTCCTGCAATTGTTTGCAATTTTAGAGTACCATAGCATGACTCAATCTTGCTCTACTTTTGCTATAAAATATTTCTGGCAGATTCTTAACGTGATATGCATTTTTGCCAAGATTATTGTAGTTGATCCATAGATGCTATGCAATTGTTCTTGCCATGGATAGCTTCATAAACATTCCATCTTGCTGTAGGTATGCTTGGTTTGTCATGCATTGCTCTGTAGTGAGTGCATCGAGCTCACAAAGAGGCCTACATATTAATATTTCTGCCATGCTCTGTTTTCTGCCAACATATTTACATGCTTGCCACCATATCTTCTTGTCCTTTTTGGCTTATGGTCAGTAAGGGACTTTTGTCATGTGCTTTTAGTAGAACACTACCATGCCTTGTTTTGCTATGTTAAGTTCCTGTAGCATGTTGGTTTCGTGCTCTGAACATTGCTACCTGATGCTGATTTCTGCCATGTCCAGTTTTTCACTAAGTCTGTGAACCTGTAATCTTTTGCACTTTTGCCATGCTTGTTTGAGCTTGATATGTTGTGAACTAGTAGTAGCTCAGTGTTCTTCTTTTGTCAAGCATCTCCTGTAGATTATTGTCATGTGCTTTGTTGCTATGTTGGGGTGCTGTAGCTTTACTACTTGTTGTATTTTAAGTGCTATCTTGCTGTTTATCGCAGATTAGGGTCATTCTTGTTTTGCTTGCCATTTGCAAACCGTGCATCCGATTCCGGTGATCTTTATATCGATTTCGACTGAAATCATCTCATCTTTCCAGTGGCATGCTTGGTTTGCCAAGTTACTGCCATGTTCATCATTTTCCCTCCGGAGCACGCATATGCATCGCATATCATATCTTGCATATCATACATGTTTTGCATCATGTTGCTTGTGCATTTCTCGTTGTTGATTGTGGTTCCGTTTGTTTGTGTTCTTGTCTTGGGTAGAGCCGGGAGACGAGTTCGTGAACGAGGAACCTGTCGAGTACGCTTACGAGGATCAAGCTTTCGACAACTCTGAGAGTCTTGCAGGCAAGATGACCACCCCTCGAAATCACTTCTATCTTTGCTATGCTAGTTGTTCGCTCTATTGCCATGCTCGCTACCTATCACTTGCTATATCATGTCTCCCATTTAAGCCATGTCAGCCCTAACCATCCTTTCCTAGCAAACCGTTGTTTGGCTATGTTACCGCTTTTGCTCAGCCCCTCTTATAGCGTTGCTAGTTGCAGGTGAAGTTGAAGTTTGTTCCATATCGGAACATGGATATGTTGGGATATCACAATATCTATTATTTAATTAATGCATCTATATATTTTGGTAAAGGGTGGAAGGCTCGGCCTTATGCCTGGTGATTTGTTCCACTCTTGCCGCCCTAGTACTGTTATACCGGGATTATGTTCCTTGAGTTTGCGTTCCTTACACGGTCGGGTGATTTATGGGACCCCCTCGATAGTTCGCCTTGAATAAGACTCCTCCAGCAAGGCCCAACTTTGGTTTTACTATTTGCCGCCTAAGCCTTTTCCCCCGGGTTTTCGCGAGCCCGAGGGTCATCTTATTTTAACCCCCCCGGGCTAGTGCTCCTTCGAGTGTTGGTCCGAACCGAGCAGCCTGCGGGGCCACCTCGGGGAAACTCGAGGTCTGGTTTTACTCGTAGCTTGACTTATCCGGTGTGCCCTGAGAACGAGATATGTGCAGCACCTATCGGGATTTGTCGGCACATTCGGGCGGCTTTGCTGGTCTTGTTTTACCATTGTCGAGATGTCTTGTAAACCGGGATTCCGAGACTGATCGGGTCGTTCCGGGAGAAGTTTTATCCTTCGTTGACCGTGAGAGCTTATGATGGGCTAAGTTGGGACACCCCTGCAGGGTATTATCTTTCGAAAGCCGTGCCCGCGGTTATGAGGCAGCTGGGAATTTGTTAATGTCCGGTTGTAGATAACTTGTCACTTGACCCAATTAAAATACACCAAGTGCGTGTGTAGCTGTGATGGTCTCTTCTCGGAGGAGTACGGGAAGTGAACACGGTCTGTGTTATGTATGACGTAAGTAGGTGTTCAGGACCTCTTCTTGGTCATTGCTAGATGACGTCCGTTCCTTTGCTTCTCTTCTCGCTCTCATTTGCGCAAGTTAGCCACCATATATGCTTTTGCCGCTGCAGCTCCACCTCTTTGCTCCTTTTTGTCCTATAAGCTTAAATAGTCTTGATCTCGCGGGTGTGAGATTGCTGAGTCCCCGTGACTCACAGATACTTCCAACACCAGTTGCAGGTGCCGACGATGCCGGTGCAGACGATGGCGTCGATCTCAAGTGGGAGTTCGACGAGGAACGTGGTCGTTACTATGTGTCTTTTCCTGATGATCAGTAGTGGAGCCCAGTTGGGACGATCGGGGATCTAGCATTTGGGGTTGTCTTATTTTCATCTGGATTTTGACCGTAGTCGGTCCATATGTTTGTATTTTGGATGATGTATGAATGATATTTATGTATTGAGTGAAGTGGCGATTGTAAGCCAACTCTTTATCCCATTCTTGTTCATTACATGGGATTGTGTGAAGATGACCCTTCTTGCGACAAAACCACTATGCGGTTATGCCTCTAAGTCGTGCCTCGACACGTGGGAGATATAGCCGCATCATGGACTGGACTGCAGCTAAGCCCCCGAGTGGGAGGCTTGCTCATCACTCGGTAGGATTTTTCAAACTTGGGCGAGTACTGGACTCCAGCTAAGCCCCCGAGTGGGAGGCTTTCTCACCACTCGGTAGGATTTTTCAAACTTAGGCAAGTACTGGACTACAGCTAAGCCCCCGAGTGGGAGGGTTGCTCACCACACGGTAGGAATTTTCAAACTTAGGCGAGTACTGGACTGTAGCTAAGCCCCCGAGTGGGAGGGTTGCTCACCACTCGGTAGGATTTTTCAAACTTAGGCGAGGACTGGACTGCAGCTAAGCCCCCGAGTGGGAGGGTTGCTCACCACATGGTAGGATTTTTCAAACTTAGGCGAGTACTGGACTTCAGCTAAGCCCCCGAGTGGGAGGGTTGCTCACCACTCGGTAGGATTTTTCAAACTTAGGCGAGTACTGGACTGCAGCTAAGCCCCCGAGTGGGAGGGTTGAACACCACTCGGTAGGCTTTTTCGAACTTAGGCGAGCACTGGACTGTAGCTAAGCCCCCGACTGAGAGGCTTGCTCATCACTCGGTAGGATTTTTCAAACTTAGGCGAGTACTGGACTGTAGCTAAGCCCCCGAGTGGGAGGGTTGCTCACCACTCGGTAGGATTTTTCAAACATAGGCGAGTACTGGACTGCAGCTAAGCCCCCGAGTGGGAGGGTTGCTCACCATTCGGTAGGATTTTTCAAACATAAGCGAGGACTGGACTGCAGCTAAGCCCCCGAGTGGGAGGGTTGCTCACCACTTGGTAGGATTTTTCAAACTTAGGCGAGTACTGGACTCCAGCTAAGCCCCCGAGTGGGAGGGTTGCTCACCACTCGGTAGGATTTTTTAAACTTAGGCGAGTACTGGACTGCAGCTAAGCCCCCAAGTGGGAGGGTTGAACACCACTCGGTAGGATTTTTCGAACTTAGGCGAGCACTGGACTGTAGCTAAGCCCCCGACTTAGAGGCTTGCTCATCACTCGGTAGGATTTTTCAAACTTAGGCGAGTACTGGACTGGAGCTAAGCCCCCGAGTGGGAGGGTTGCTCACCACTCGGTAGGATTTTTCAAACATAGGCGAGCACTGGACTGCAGCTAAGCCCCCGAGTGGGAGGGCTGCTCACCACTCGGTAGGATTTTTCAAACTTAGGCGAGTACTGGACTGCAGCTAAGCCCCCGAGTGGGAGGGTTGCTCACCACTCGGTAGAATTTTTCGAACTTAGGCGAGCACTGGACTGCAGCTAAGCCCCCGAGTGGGAGGCTTGCTCATCACTCGGTAGCATTTTTCAAACTTAGGCGAGTACTGGACTGGAGCTAAGCCCCCGAGTGGGAGGGTTGCTCACCACTCGGTAGGATTTTTCAAACATAGGCGAGTACTGGACTGCAGCTAAGCCCCCGAGTGGGAGGGCTGCTCACCACTCGGTAGGATTTTTCAAACTTAGGCGAGTACTGGACTGCAGCTAAGCCCCCGAGTGGGAGGGTTGCTCACCACTCGGTAGAATTTTTCGAACTTAGGCGAGTACTGGACTGCAGCTAAGCCCCCGAGTGGGAGGGTTGCTCACCACTCGGTAGGATTTTTCAAACTTAGGCGAGTACTGGACTGCAGCTAAGCCCCCGAGTGGGAGGGTTTCTCACCACTCGGTAGGATTGTTCAAACTTAGGCGAGCACTGGACTGCAGCTAAGCCCCCGACTGGGAGGGTTGCTCACCACTCGGTAGGATTCTTCAAACTTAGGCGAGTACTGGACTGCAGCTAAGCCCCCGAGTGGGAGGGTTGCTCACCACTCGGTAGAATTTTTCGAACTTAGGCGAGCACTGGACTGCAGCTAAGACCCCGAGTGGGAGGCTTGCTCATCACTCGGTAGCATTTTTCAAACTTAGGCGAGTACTAGACTGCAGCTAAGCCCCCGAGTGGGAGGATTGCTCACCACTCGGTAGGATTTTTCAAACTTAGGCGAGTACTGGACTGCAGCTAAGCCCCCGAGGGGGAGGGTTGCTCACCACTCGGTAGGATTTTTCAAACTTAGGCGAGTACTGGACTGCAGCTAAGCCCCCGAGTGGGAGGGTTGCTCACCACTCGGTAGGATTTTTCAAACTTAGGCGAGGACTGGACTGCAGCTAAGCCCCCGAGTGGGAGGGTTTCTCACCACTCGGTAGGATTTTTCAAATTTAGGCGAGCACTGGACTGCAGCTAAGCCCCCGACTGGGAGGGTTGCTCACCACTCGGTAGGATTTTTCAAACTTAGGCGAGTACTGGACTACAGCTAAGCCCCCGAGTGGGAGGGTTTCTCACCACTCGGTAGGATTTTTCGAACTTAGGCGAGCACTGGACTGCAGCTAAGCCCCCGACTGGGAGGCTTGCTTACCACTCAGTAGGATTTTTCAAACTTAGGCGAGGACTGGACTGCAGCTAAGCCCCCGAGTGGGAGGGTTGCTCACCACTCGGTAGGATTTTTCAAATTTAGGCGAGCACTGGACTGCAGCTAACCCCCGACTGGGAGGGTTGCTCACCACTCGGTAGGATTTTTCAAACTTAGGCAAGTACTGGACTACAGCTAAGCCCCCGAGTGGGAGGGTTGCTCACCACTCGGTAGGATTTTTCAAACTTAGGCGAGTACTGGACTACAGCTAAGCCCCCGAGTGGGAGGGTTGCTCACCACTCGGTAGGATTTTTCAAACTTAGGCGAGTACTGGACTACAGCTAAGCCCCCGAGTGGGAGGGTTGCTCACCACTCGGTAGGATTTTTCGAACATAGGCGAGCACTGGACTGTAGCTAAGCCCCCGACTGAGAGGCTTGCTCATCACTCGGTAGGATTTTTCAAACTTAGGCGAGTACTGGACTGCAGCTAAGCCCCCGAGTGGGAGGGTTGCTCACCACTCCGTAGGATTTTTCAAACTTAGGGGAGTACTGGACTGCAGCTAAGCCCCCGAGTGGGAGGATTGCTCACCACTCGGTAGGATTTTTCAAACTTAGGCGAGTACTGGACTGCAGCTAAGCCCACGATTGGGACGGTTGCTCACCACTCGGTAGGATTTTTCAAACCTAGGCAAGTACTGGACTGCAGCTAAGCCCCCGAGTGGGAGGCTTGCTCATCACTCGGTAGGATTTTTCAAACTTGGGCGAGGACTGGACTGCAGCTAAGCCCCCGAGTGGGAGGGTTGCTCACCACTCGGTAGGATTTTTCAAACTTAGGCGAGTACTGGACTGCAGCTAAGCCCCCGAGTGGGAGGGTTGCTCACCACTTGGTAGGATTTTTCAAACTTAGGCGAGTACTGGACTCCTGCTAAGCCCCCGAGAGGGAGGGTTGCTCACCACTCGGTAGGATTTTTCAAACTTAGGCGAGTACTGGACTGCAGCTAAGCCCCCGAGTGGGAGGGTTGAAGACCACTCGGTAGGATTTTTCGAACTTAGGCGAGCACTCGACTGTAGCTAAGCCCCCGACTGAGAGGCTTGCTCATCACTCGGTAGGATTTTTCAAACTTAGGCGAGTACTGGACTGTAGCTAAGCCCCCGAGTGGGAGGGTTGCTCACCACTCGGTAGGATTTTTCAAACATAGGCGAGTGCTGGACTGCACCTAAGCCCCCGAGTGGGAGGGTTGCTCACCACTCGGTAAGATTTTTCAAACTTGGGCGAGTACTGGACTCCAGCTAAGTGCCCGAGTGGGAGGGTTGCTCACCACTCGGTATGATTTTTCAAACTTAGGCGAGTACTGGACTGTAGCTAAGCCCCCGAGTGGGAGGGTTGCTCACCACTCGGTAGAATTTTTCGAACTTAGGCGAGCACTGGACTGCAGCTAAGCCCCCGAGTGGGAGGCTTGCTCATCACTCGGTAGGATTTTTCAAACTTAGGCGAGTACTGGACTGCAGCTAAGCCCCCGAGTGGGAGGGTTGCTCACCACTCGGTAGGATTTTTCAAACTTAGGCGAGTACTGGACTGCAGCTAAGCCCCCGAGTGGGAGGGTTGCTAACCACTCGGTAGGATTTTTCAAACTTAGGCGAGTACTGGACTGCAGCTAAGCCCCCGAGTGGGAGGGTTTCTCACCACTCGGTAGGATTTTTCAAACTTAGGCGAGCACTGGACTGCAGCTAAGCCCCCGACTGGCAGGGTTGCTCACCACTCGGTAGGATTTTTCAAACTTAGGCGAGTACTGGACTGCAGCTAAGCCCCCGAGTGGGAGGGTTGCTCACCACTCGGTAGGATTTTCCAAACTTAGGCGAGTACTGGACTACAGCTAAGCCCCCGAGTGGGAGGGTTTCTCACCACTCGGTAGGATTTTTCGAACTTAGGCGAGCACTGGACTGCAGCTAAGCCCCCGACTGGGAGGCTTGCTCACCACTCGGTAGGATTTTTCAAACTTAGGCGAGGACTGGACTGCAGCTAAGCCCCCGAGTGGGAGGGTAGCTCACCACACGGTAGGATGTTTCAAAGTTAGGCGAGCACTGGACTGCAGCTAACCCCCGAGTGGGAGGGTTGCTCACCACTCGGTAGGATTTTTCAAACTTAGGCGAGCACTGGACTGCAGCTAAGCCCCCGAGTGAGAGTGTTGCTCACCACTCGGTCGGATTTTTCAAACTTAGGCGAGGACTGGACTGTAGCTAAGCCCCCGAGTGGGAGGGTTTCTCACCACTCGGTAGGATTTTTCGAACTTAGGCGAGTATTGGACTGCAGCTAAGCCCCCGAGTGGGAGGCTTGCTCACCACTCGATAGGATTTTTCAAACTTAGGTGAGCACTGGACTGCAGCTAAGCCCCCGAGTGGGAGGGTTGCTCACCACTCGGTAGGATTTTTTAAACTTAGGCCAGCACTGGACTGCAGCTAAGCCCCCGAGTGGGAGGGTTGCTCACCACTCGGTAGGATTTTTCAAACTTAGGCGAGTATTGGACTGCAGCTAAGCCCCCGAGTGGGAGCCTTGCTCACCAATCGGTAGGATTTTTCAAACGTAGGCGAGCACTGGACTGCAGCTAAGTCCCCGAGTGGGAGGGTTGCTCACCACTCGGTAGGATTTTTCAAACTTAGGTGAGTACTGGACTGCAGCTAAGCCCCCGAGTGGGAGGGTTGCTCACCACTCGGTAGGATTTTACATACTTAGGCGAGTACTGGACTGCAGCTAAGCCACCGAGTGATAGGGTTGCTCACCACTCGGTAGGATTTATCAAACTTAGGCGAGTACTGGACTGCAGCTAAGCCCCCGAGTGGCAGGGTTGCTCAGCACTCGGTAGGATTTTTCAAACTTAGGCGAGTACTGGACTGCAGCTAAGCCCCCGAGTGGGAGGGTTGCTGACCACTCGGTAGGATTTTTCAAACTTAGGCGAGTACTGGACTGCAGCTAAGCCCCCGACTGAGAGGCTTGCTCATCACTCGGTAGGATTTTTCAAACTTAGGCGAGTACTGGACTGCAGCTAAGCCACCGAGTGATAGGGTTGCTCACCACTCGGTAGGATTTATCAAACTTAGGCGAGTACTGGACTGCAGCTAAGCCCCCGAGTGGCAGGGTTCATCAGCACTCGGTAGGATTTTTCAAACTTAGGCGAGTACTGGACTGCAGCTAAGCCCCCGAGTGGGAGGGTTGCTGACCACTCGGTAGGATTTTTCAAACTTAGGCGAGTACTGGACTGCAGCTAAGCCCCCGAGTGGTAGGGTTGCTCACCACTCGGTAGGATTTTTCAAACTTAGGCGAGTACTGGACTACAGCTAAGCCCCCGAGTGGGAGGGTTGCTCACCACTCGGTAGGATTTTTCAAACTTAGGCGAGTACCGGACTACAGCTAAGCCCCCGAGTGGGAGGGTTGGTCACCACTCGGTAGGATTTTTCGAACTTAGGCGAGCACTGGACTGGAGCTAAGTCCCCGACTGAGAGGCTTGCTCATCACTCCGTAGGATTTTTCAAACTTAGGCGAGTACTGGACTGCTGCTAAGCCCCCGAGTGGGAGGGTTGCTCACCACTCGGTAGGATTTTTCAAACTTAGGCGAGTACTGGACTGCAGCTAAGCCCCCGAGTGGGAGGGTTGCTCATCACTCGGTAGGATTTTTCAAACTTAGGCGAGTACTGGACTGCAGCTAAGCCACCGAGTGATAGGGTTGCTCACCACTCGGTAGGATTTATCAAACTTAGGCGAGTACTGGACTGCAGCTAAGCCCCCAAGTGGCAGGGTTGCTCGGCACTCGGTAGGATTTTTCAAACTTAGGCGAGTACTGGAATGCAGCTAAGCCCCCGAGTGGGAGGGTTGCTGACCACTCGGTAGGATTTTTCAAACTTAGGCGAGTACTGGACTGCAGCTAAGCCACCGAGTGGGAGGGTTGCTCACCACTCGGTAGGATTTTTCAAACTTAGGCGAGTACTGGACTAGAGCTAAGCCCCCGAGTGGGAGGGTTGCTCACCACTCGGTAGGACTTTTCAAACTTAGGCGAGTACTGGACTGTAGCTAAGCCCCCGAGTGGGAGGGTTGGTCACCACTCAGTAGGATTTTTCGAACTTAGGCGAGCACTGGACTGGAGCTAAGTCCCCGACTGAGAGGCCTGCTCATCACTCGGTAGGATTTTTCAAACATAGGCGGGTACTGGACTGCAGCTAAGCCCCCGAGTGGGAGGGTTGCTCACCACTCGGTAGGATTTTTCGAACTTAGGCGAGTACTGGACTGCAGGTAAGCCCCCGAGTGGGAGGGTTGCTCACCACTCGGTAGGATTTTTCAAACTTAGGGGAGTACTGGACTGCAGCTAAGCCCCCGAGTGGGAGGCTTGCTCACCACTCGGTAGGATTTTTCAAACTTAGGCGAGTACTGGACTGCAGCTATGCCCCCGAGTGGGAGGGTTGCTCACCACTCGGTATGATTTTTCGAACTTACGCGAGCACTGGACTGCAGCTAAGCCCCCGAGTGAGAGGCTTGCTCATCACTCGGTAGGAATTTTCAAAATTAGGCGAGTACTGGACTGCAGCTAAGCCCCCGAGTGGGAGGGTTGCTCACCACTCGGTAGGATTTTTCAAACTAAGGCGAGTACTCGACTACAGCTAGGCCCCCGAGTGGGAGGGTTGCTCACCACTCGGTAGGATTTTTAAAAATTAGGCGAGTACTGGACTGCAGCTACGCCCCCGAGTGAGAGACTTGCTCATCACTCGGTAGGATTTTTCAAACTTAGGCGAATACTGGACTACAGCTAAGCCCCCGAGTGAGAGACTTGCTCATCACTCGGTAGGATTTTTCAAACTTATGCGAGTACTGGACTGCAGCTAAGCCCCCGAGTGGGAGGGTTGCTCACCACTCGGTAGGATTTTTCAAACTTAGGGGAGTACTGGACTACAGCTAAGCCCCGAGTGGGAGGCTTGCTCATCACTCGGTAGGATTTTTCAAACTTAGGCGAGGACCGGAGTGCAGCTAAGCCCCCTAGTGGGAGGGTTGCTCACCACTTGGTAGGATTTTTCAAACTTAGGCGAGCACTGGACTGCAGCTAAGCCCCCGAGTGGGAGGGTTGCTCACCACTCGGTAGGATTTTTCAAATTTAGGCGAGCATTGGACTGCAGCTAAGCCCCCGAGTGGGAGGGTTGCTCACCACTCGGTAGGATTTTTCAAACTTAGGCGAGTACTGGACTGCAGCTAAGCCCCCGAGTGGGAGGGTTGCTCACCATTCGGTAGGATTTTTCAAACTTAGGCAAGGACTGGACTGCAGCTAAGCCCCCGAGTGGGAGGGTTGCTCACCACTCGGTAGGATTTTTCAAAGTTAGGCGCGCACCGGACTGCAGCTAAACCCCCGAGTGGGAGGGTTTCTCACCACTCGGTAGGATTTTTCGAACTTAGGCGAGCACTGGACTGCAGCTAAGCCCCCGACTGGGAGGCTTGCTCACCACTCGGTAGGATGTTTCAAACTTAGGCGAGGACTGGACTGCAGCTAAGCCCCCGACTGGGAGGGTTGCTCACCACTCGGTAGGATTTTTCAAATTTAGGCGAGCACTGGACTGCAGCTAACCCCCGAGTGGGAGGCTTGCTCACCACTCGATAGGATTTTTCAAACTTAGGCGAGCACTGGACTGCAGCTAAGCCCCCGAGTGGGGGGGTTGCTCACCACTCGGTACTATTTTTCAAACTTAGGCGAGCACTGGACTGCAGCTAAGCCCCCGAGTGGGAGGGTTGCTCACCACTCAGTAGGATTTTTCAAACTTAGGCGAGTATTGGACTGCAGCTAAGCCCCCGAGTGGGAGGCTTGCTCACCACTCGGTAGGATTTTTCAAACGTAGGCGAGCACTGGACTGCAGCTAAGTCCCCGAGTGGGAGGGTTGCTCACCACTCTGTAGGATTTTTCAAACTTAGGCGAGGACTGGACTGCAGCTAAGCCCCCAGTGGGAGGGTTGCTAAACACTCGGTAGGATTTTTCAAACTTAGGCGAGGACTGGACTGCAGCGAAGCCCCCGAGTGGGAGGGTTGCTCACCACTCGGTAGGATTTTTCAAACTTAGGCGGGCACTGGACTGCAGCTAAGCCCCCGAGTGGGAGGGTTGCTCACCACTCGGTAGGATTTTTCAAAGTTAGGCGCGCACTGGACTGCAGCTAAGCCCCCGAGTGGGAGGGTTTCTCACCACTCGGTAGGATTTTTCGAACTTAGGCGAGCACTGGACTGCAGCTAAGCCCCCGACTGGGAGGCTTGCTCACCACTCGGTAGGATTTTTCAAACATAGGCGAGGACTGGACTGCAGCTAAGCCCCCGAGTGGGAGGGTTGCTCACCACTCGGTAGGATTTTTCGAACTTAGGCGAGCAATGGACTGCAGCTAAGCCCCCGAGTGGGAGGGTTGCTCACCACTCGATAGGATTTTTCAAACTTAGGCGAGTACTGGACTGCAGCTAAGCCCCCGAGTGATAGGGTTGCTCACCACTTGGTAGGATTTTTCAAACTTAGGCGAGTACTGGACTGCAGCTAAGCCCCCGAGTGGGAGGGTTGCTAACCACTCGGTAGGATTTTTCAAACTTACGCGAGTACTGGACTACAGCTAAGCGCCCGAGTGCGAGGGTTGCTCACCACACGGTAGGATTTTTCAAACTTAGGCAAGTACTGCAATGCAGCTAAGCCCCCGAGTGGGAGGGTTGCTCACCACTCGGTAGGATTTTTCGAACTTAGGCGAGCACTGGACTGCAGCTAAGCCCCCGAGTGGGAGGCTTGCTCATCACTCGGTAGGATTTTTCAAACTTAGGTGAGTACTGGACTGCAGCTAAGCCCCCGAGTGGCAGGGTTGCTATGCACTCGGTAGGATTTTTCAAACTTAGGCGAGTACTGGACTGCAGCTAAGCCCGCGAGTGGGAGGGTTGCTGACCACTCGGTAGGATTTTTCAAACTTAGGCGCGCACTGGACTGCAGCAAAGCCCCCGAGTGGGAGGGTTTCACCACTCGGTAGGATTTTTCGAACTTAGGCGAGCACTGGACTGCAGCTAAGCCCCCGACTGGGAGGCTTGCTCACCACTCGGTAGGATTTTTCAAACTTAGGCGAGGACTGGACTGCAGCTAAGCCCCCGAGTGGGAGGGTTGCTCACCACTCGGTAGGATTTTTCGAACTTAGGCGAGCAATGGACTGCAGCTAAGCCCCCGAGTGGGAGGGTTGCTCACCACTCGATAGGATTTTTCAAACTTAGGCGAGTACTGGACTGCAGCTAAGCCCCCGAGTGATAGGGTTGCTCACCACTTGGTAGGATTTTTCAAACTTATGCGAGTACTGGACTGCAGCTAAGCCCCCGAGTGGGAGGGTTGCTCACCACTCGGTAGGATTTTTCAAACTTAGGGGAGTACTGGACTACAGCTAAGCCCCGAGTGGGAGGCTTGCTCATCACTCGGTAGGATTTTTCAAACTTAGGCGAGGACCGGAGTGCAGCTAAGCCCCCTAGTGGGAGGGTTGCTCACCACTTGGTAGGATTTTTCAAACTTAGGCGAGCACTGGACTGCAGCTAAGCCCCCGAGTGGGAGGGTTGCTCACCACTCGGTAGGATTTTTCAAATTTAGGCGAGCATTGGACTGCAGCTAAGCCCCCGAGTGGGAGGGTTGCTCACCACTCGGTAGGATTTTTCAAACTTAGGCGAGTACTGGACTGCAGCTAAGCCCCCGAGTGGGAGGGTTGCTCACCATTCGGTAGGATTTTTCAAACTTAGGCAAGGACTGGACTGCAGCTAAGCCCCCGAGTGGGAGGGTTGCTCACCACTCGGTAGGATTTTTCAAAGTTAGGCGCGCACCGGACTGCAGCTAAACCCCCGAGTGGGAGGGTTTCTCACCACTCGGTAGGATTTTTCGAACTTAGGCGAGCACTGGACTGCAGCTAAGCCCCCGACTGGGAGGCTTGCTCACCACTCGGTAGGATGTTTCAAACTTAGGCGAGGACTGGACTGCAGCTAAGCCCCCGACTGGGAGGGTTGCTCACCACTCGGTAGGATTTTTCAAATTTAGGCGAGCACTGGACTGCAGCTAACCCCCGAGTGGGAGGCTTGCTCACCACTCGATAGGATTTTTCAAACTTAGGCGAGCACTGGACTGCAGCTAAGCCCCCGAGTGGGAGGGTTGCTCACCACTCGGTACTATTTTTCAAACTTAGGCGAGCACTGGACTGCAGCTAAGCCCCCGAGTGGGAGGGTTGCTCACCACTCAGTAGGATTTTTCAAACTTAGGCGAGTATTGGACTGCAGCTAAGCCCCCGAGTGGGAGGCTTGCTCACCACTCGGTAGGATTTTTCAAACGTAGGCGAGCACTGGACTGCAGCTAAGTCCCCGAGTGGGAGGGTTGCTCACCACTCGGTAGGATTTTTCAAACTTAGGCGAGGACTGGACTGCAGCTAAGCCCCCAGTGGGAGGGTTGCTAAACACTCGGTAGGATTTTTCAAACTTAGGCGAGGACTGGACTGCAGCTAAGCCCCCGAGTGGGAGGGTTGCTCACCACTCGGTAGGATTTTTCAAACTTAGGCGGGCACTGGACTGCAGATAAGCCCCCGAGTGGGAGGGTTGCTCACCACTCGGTAGGATTTTTCAAAGTTAGGCGCGCACTGGACTGCAGCTAAGCCCCCGAGTGGGAGGGTTTCTCACCACTCGGTAGGATTTTTCGAACTTAGGCGAGCACTGGACTGCAGCTAAGCCCCCGACTGGGAGGCTTGCTCACCACTCGGTAGGATTTTTCAAACATAGGCGAGGACTGGACTGCAGCTAAGCCCCCGAGTGGGAGGGTTGCTCACCACTCGGTAGGATTTTTCGAACTTAGGCGAGCAATGGACTGCAGCTAAGCCCCCGAGTGGGAGGGTTGCTCACCGCTCGATAGGATTTTTCAAACTTAGGCGAGTACTGGACTGCAGCTAAGCCCCCGAGTGATAGGGTTGCTCACCACTTGGTAGGATTTTTCAAACTTAGGCGAGTACTGGACTGCAGCTAAGCCCCCGAGTGGGAGGGTTGCTCACCACTCGGTAGGATTTTTCAAACTTACGCGAGTACTGGACTACAGCTAAGCGCCCGAGTGCGAGGGTTGCTCACCACACGGTAGGATTTTTCAAACTTAGGCAAGTACTGCAATGCAGCTAAGCCCCCGAGTGGGAGGGTTGCTCACCACTCGGTAGGATTTTTCGAACTTAGGCGAGCACTGGACTGCTGCTAAGCCCCCGAGTGGGAGGCTTGCTCATCACTCGGTAGGATTTTTCAAACTTAGGCGAGTACTGGACTGCAGCTAAGCCCCCGAGTGGCAGGGTTGCTATGCACTCGGTAGGATTTTTCAAACTTAGGCGAGTACTGGACTGCAGCTAAGCCCGCGAGTGGGAGGGTTGCTGACCACTCGGTAGGATTTTTCAAACTTAGGCGCGCACCAGGACTGCAGCAAAGCCCCCGAGTGGGAGGGTTTCACCACTCGGTAGGATTTTTCGAACTTAGGCGAGCACTGGACTGCAGCTAAGCCCCCGACTGGGAGGCTTGCTCACCACTCGGTAGGATTTTTCAAACTTAGGCGAGGACTGGACTGCAGCTAAGCCCCCGAGTGGGAGGGTTGCTCACCACTCGGTAGGAATTTTCGAACTTAGGCGAGCAATGGACTGCAGCTAAGCCCCCGAGTGGGAGGGTTGCTCACCACTCGATAGGATTTTTCAAACTTAGGCGAGTACTGGACTGCAGCTAAGCCCCCGAGTGATAGGGTTGCTCACCACTTGGTAGGATTTTTCAAACTTAGGCGAGTACTGGACTGCAGCTAAGCCCCCGAGTGGGAGGGTTGCTCACCACTCGGTAGGATTTTTCAAACTTACGCGAGTACTGGACTCCAGCTAAGCGCCCGAGTGGGAGGGTTGCTCACCACTCGGTAGGATTTTTCAAACTTAGGCAAGTACTGCAATGCAGCTAAGCCCCCGAGTGGGAGGGTTGGTCACCACTCGGTAGGATTTTTCGAACTTAGGCGAGCACTGGACTGGAGCTAAGTCCCTGAGTGGGAGGCTTGCTCATCACTCCGTAGGATTTTTCAAACTTAGGCGAGTACTGGACTGCAGCTAAGCCCCCGAGTGGGAGGGTTGCTCACCACTCGGTACTATTTTTCAAACTTAGGCGAGCACTGGACTGCAGCTAAGCCCCCGAGTGGGAGGGTTGCTCACCACTCAGTAGGATTTTTCAAACTTAGGCGAGTATTGGACTGCAGCTAAGCCCCCGAGTGGGAGGCTTGCTCACCACTCGGTAGGATTTTTCAAACGTAGGCGAGCACTGGACTGCAGCGAAGTCCCCGAGTGGGAGGGTTGCTCACCACTCGGTAGGATTTTTCAAACTTAGGCGAGTACTGGACTGCAGCTAAGCGCCCGAGTGGGAGGGTTGCTCACCACTCGGTAGGAATTTTCAAACTTAGGAGAGTACTGGACTGCAGCTAAGCCACCGAGTGGGAGGGTTTTTCACCACTCGGTAGGATTTTTCGAACTTAGTTGAGCACTGGACTGCAGCTAAGCCCCCGACTAAGAGGGTTGCTCACTACTCGGTAGGATTTTTCAAACTTAGGCGAGTACTGGACTTCAGCTAAGCCCCCGAGTGGGAGGGTTGCACCACTCGGTAGGATTTTTCAAACTTAGGCGAGCACTGGACTGCAGCTAAGCCCCGAGTGGGATGGTTGCTCACCACTCGGTAGGATTTTTCAAACTTAGGCGAGCACTGGACTACAGCTAAGCCCCCGAGTGGGAGGGTTTCTCACCACTCGGTAGGATTTTTCAAACTTAGGCGAGTACTGGACTGCAGCTAAGCCCCCGGGTGGGAGGGTTGCTCACCACTCGGTAGGATTTTTCAAACTTAGGCGAGCACTGGACTGCAGCTAAGCCCCCGGGTGGGAGGGTTGCTCACCACTCGGTAGGATTTTCCAAACTTAGGCGAGCACTGGACTGCAGCTAAGCCCCCGAGTGGGAGGGTTTCTCACCACTCGGTAGGATTTTTCGAACTTAGGCGAGCACTGGACTGCAGCTAAGCCCCCGACTGGGAGGCTTGCTCACCACTCGGTAGGATTTTTCAAACTTAGGCGAGGATTGGACTGCAGCTAAGCCCCCAGTGGGAGGGTTGCTAAACACTCGGTAGGATTTTTCAAACTTAGGCGAGGACTGGACTGCAGCTAAGCCCCCGAGTGGGAGGGTTGCTCACCACTCGGTAGGATTTTTCAAACTTAGGCGGGCACTGGACTGCAGCTAAGCCCCCGAGTGGGAGGGTTGCTCACCACTCGGTAGGATTTTTCAAAGTTAGGCGCGCACTGGACTGCAGCTAAGCCCCCGAGTGGGAGGGTTTCTCACCACTCGGTAGGATTTTTCGAACTTAGGCGAGCACTGGACTGCAGCTAAGCCCCCGACTGGGAGGCTTGCTCACCACTCGGTAGGATTTTTCAAACTTAGGCGAGGACTGGACTGCAGCTAAGCCCCCGAGTGGGAGGGTTGCTCACCACTCGGTAGGATTTTTCGAACTTAGGCGAGCAATGGACTGCAGCTAAGCCCCCGAGTGGGAGGGTTGCTCACCACTCGATAGGATTTTTCAAACTTAGGCGAGTACTGGTTTGCAGCTAAGCCCCCGAGTGATAGGGTTGCTCACCACTTGGTAGGATTTTTCAAACTTAGGCGAGTACTGGACTGCAGCTAAGCCCCCGAGTGGGAGGGTTGCTCACCACTCGGTAGGATTTTTCAAACTTACGCGAGTACTGGACTCCAGCTAAGCGCCCGAGTGGGAGGGTTGCTCACCACACGGTAGGATTTTTCAAACTTAGGCAAGTACTGCAATGCAGCTAAGCCCCCGAGTGGGAGGGTTGCTCACCACTCGGTAGGATTTTTCGAACTTAGGCGAGCACTGGACTGCAGCTAAGCCCCCGAGTGGGAGGGTTGCTCACCACTCGGTAGGATTTTTCGAACTTAGGCGAGCACTGGACTGCAGCTAAGCCCCCGAGTGGGAGGGTTGCTCACCACTCGGTAGGATTTTTCGAACTTAGGCGAGTACTGGACTGCAGCTAAGCCCCCGAGTGGCAGGGTTGCTATGCACTCGGTAGGATTTTTCAAACTTAGGCGAGTACTGGACTGCAGCTAAGCCCGCGAGTGGGATGGTTGCTGACCACTCGGTAGGATTTTTCAAACTTAGGCGCGCACTGGACTGCAGCTAAGCCCCCGAGTGGGAGGGTTTCTCACCACTCGGTAGGATTTTTCGAACTTAGGCGAGCACTGGACTGCAGCTAAGCCCCCGACTGGGAGGCTTGCTCACCACTCGGTAGGATTTTTCAAACTTAGGCGAGGACTGGACTGCAGCTAAGCCCCCGAGTGGGAGGGTTGCTCACCACTCGGTAGGATTTTTCGAACTTAGGCGAGCAATGGACTGCAGCTAAGCCCCCGAGTGGGAGGGTTGCTCACCACTCGATAGGATTTTTCAAACTTAGGCGAGTACTGGACTGCAGCTAAGCCCCCGAGTGGGAGGGTTGCTCACCACTCGGTAGGATTTTCCAAACTTACGCGAGTACTGGACTCCAGCTAAGCGCCCGAGTGGGAGGGTTGCTCACCACTCGGTAGGATTTTTCAAACTTAGGCAAGTACTGCAATGCAGCTAAGCCCCCGAGTGGGAGGGTTGGTCACCACTCGGTAGGATTTTTCGAACTTAGGCGAGCACTGGACTGGAGCTAAGTCCCTGAGTGGGAGGCTTGCTCATCACTCCGTAGGATTTTTCAAACTTAGGCGAGTACTAGACTGCAGCTAAGCCCCCGAGTGGGAGGGTTGCTCACCACTCGGTACTATTTTTCAAACTTAGGCGAGCACTGGACTGCAGCTAAGCCCCCGAGTGGGAGGGTTGCTCACCACTCAGTAGGATTTTTCAAACTTAGGCGAGTATTGGACTGCAGCTAAGCCCCCGAGTGGGAGGCTTGCTCACCACTCGGTAGGATTTTTCAAACGTAGGCGAGCACTGGACTGCAGCGAAGTCCCCGAGTGGGAGGGTTGCTCACCACTCGGTAGGATTTTTCAAACTTAGGCGAGTACTGGACTGCAGCTAAGCGCCCGAGTGGGAGGGTTGCTCACCACTCGGTAGGAATTTTCAAACTTAGGAGAGTACTGGACTGCAGCTAAGCCACCGAGTGGGAGGGTTTTTCACCACTCGCTAGGATTTTTCGAACTTAGTTGAGCACTGGACTGCAGCTAAGCCCCCGACTAAGAGGGTTGCTCACTACTCGGTAGGATTTTTCAAACTTAGGCGAGCACTGGACTGCAGCTAAGCCCCCGGGTGGGAGGGTTGCTCACCACTCGGTAGGATTTTCCAAACTTAGGCGAGCACTGGACTGCAGCTAAGCCCCCGAGTGGGAGGGTTTCTCACCACTCGGTAGGATTTTTCGAACTTAGGCGAGCACTGGACTGCAGCTAAGCCCCCGACTGGGAGGCTTGCTCACCACTCGGTAGGATTTTTCAAACTTAGGCGAGGATTGGACTGCAGCTAAGCCCCCAGTGGGAGGGTTGCTAAACACTCGGTAGGATTTTTCAAACTTAGGCGAGGACTGGACTGCAGCTAAGCCCCCGAGTGGGAGGGTTGCTCACCACTCGGTAGGATTTTTCAAACTTAGGCGGGCACTGGACTGCAGCTAAGCCCCCGAGTGGGAGGGTTGCTCACCACTCGGTAGGATTTTTCAAAGTTAGGCGCGCACTGGACTGCAGCTAAGCCCCCGAGTGGGAGGGTTTCTCACCACTCGGTAGGATTTTTCGAACTTAGGCGAGCACTGGACTGCAGCTAAGCCCCCGACTGGGAGGCTTGCTCACCACTCGGTAGGATTTTTCAAACTTAGGCGAGGACTGGACTGCAGCTAAGCCCCCGAGTGGGAGGGTTGCTCACCACTCGGTAGGATTTTTCGAACTTAGGCGAGCAATGGACTGCAGCTAAGCCCCCGAGTGGGAGGGTTGCTCACCACTCGATAGGATTTTTCAAACTTAGGCGAGTACTGGTTTGCAGCTAAGCCCCCGAGTGATAGGGTTGCTCACCACTTGGTAGGATTTTTCAAACTTAGGCGAGTACTGGACTGCAGCTAAGCCCCCGAGTGGGAGGGTTGCTCACCACTCGGTAGGATTTTTCAAACTTACGCGAGTACTGGACTCCAGCTAAGCGCCCGAGTGGGAGGGTTGCTCACCACACGGTAGGATTTTTCAAACTTAGGCAAGTACTGCAATGCAGCTAAGCCCCCGAGTGGGAGGGTTGCTCACCACTCGGTAGGATTTTTCGAACTTAGGCGAGCACTGGACTGCAGCTAAGCCCCCGAGTGGGAGGCTTGCTCATCACTCGGTAGGATTTTTCAAACTTAGGCGAGTACTGGACTGCAGCTAAGCCCCCGAGTGGCAGGGTTGCTATGCACTCGGTAGGATTTTTCAAACTTAGGCGAGTACTGGACTGCAGCTAAGCCCGCGAGTGGGATGGTTGCTGACCACTCGGTAGGATTTTTCAAACTTAGGCGCGCACTGGACTGCAGCTAAGCCCCCGAGTGGGAGGGTTTCTCACCACTCGGTAGGATTTTTCGAACTTAGGCGAGCACTGGACTGCAGCTAAGCCCCCGACTGGGAGGCTTGCTCACCACTCGGTAGGATTTTTCAAACTTAGGCGAGGACTGGACTGCAGCTAAGCCCCCGAGTGGGAGGGTTGCTCACCACTCGGTAGGATTTTTCGAACTTAGGCGAGCAATGGACTGCAGCTAAGCCCCCGAGTGGGAGGGTTGCTCACCACTCGATAGGATTTTTCAAACTTAGGCGAGTACTGGACTGCAGCTAAGCCCCCGAGTGGGAGGGTTGCTCACCACTCGGTAGGATTTTCCAAACTTACGCGAGTACTGGACTCCAGCTAAGCGCCCGAGTGGGAGGGTTGCTCACCACTCGGTAGGATTTTTCAAACTTAGGCAAGTACTGCAATGCAGCTAAGCCCCCGAGTGGGAGGGTTGGTCACCACTCGGTAGGATTTTTCGAACTTAGGCGAGCACTGGACTGGAGCTAAGTCCCTGAGTGGGAGGCTTGCTCATCACTCCGTAGGATTTTTCAAACTTAGGCGAGTACTAGACTGCAGCTAAGCCCCCGAGTGGGAGGGTTGCTCACCACTCGGTACTATTTTTCAAACTTAGGCGAGCACTGGACTGCAGCTAAGCCCCCGAGTGGGAGGGTTGCTCACCACTCAGTAGGATTTTTCAAACTTAGGCGAGTATTGGACTGCAGCTAAGCCCCCGAGTGGGAGGCTTGCTCACCACTCGGTAGGATTTTTCAAACGTAGGCGAGCACTGGACTGCAGCGAAGTCCCCGAGTGGGAGGGTTGCTCACCACTCGGTAGGATTTTTCAAACTTAGGCGAGTACTGGACTGCAGCTAAGCGCCCGAGTGGGAGGGTTGCTCACCACTCGGTAGGAATTTTCAAACTTAGGAGAGTACTGGACTGCAGCTAAGCCACCGAGTGGGAGGGTTTTTCACCACTCGCTAGGATTTTTCGAACTTAGTTGAGCACTGGACTGCAGCTAAGCCCCCGACTAAGAGGGTTGCTCACTACTCGGTAGGATTTTTCAAACTTAGGCGAGTACTGGACTTCAGCTAAGCCCCCGAGTGGGAGGGTTGCACCACTCGGTAGGATTTTTCAAACTTAGGCGAGCACTGGACTGCAGCTAAGCCCCGAGTGGGAGGGTTGCTCACCACTCGGTAGGATTTTTCAAACTTAGGCGAGCACTGGACTACAGCTAAGCCCCCGAGTGGGAGGGTTTCTCACCACTCGGTAGGATTTTTCAAACTTAGGCGAGTACTGGACTGCAGCTAAGCCCCCGGGTGGGAGGGTTGCTCACCACTCGGTAGGATTTTTCAAACTTAGGCGAGCACTGGACTGCAGCTAAGCCCCCGAGTGGGAGGGTTGCTCACCACTCGGTAGGATTTTCCAAACTTAGGCGAGCACTGGACTGCAGCTAAGCCCCCGAGTGGGAGGGTTTCTCACCACTCGGTAGGATTTTTCGAACTTAGGCGAGCACTGGACTGCAGCTAAGCCCCCGACTGGGAGGCTTGCTCACCACTCGGTAGGATTTTTCAAACTTAGGCGAGTATTGGACTGCAGCTAAGCCCCCGAGTGGGAGGGTTGCTCACCAATCGGTAGGATTTTTCGAACTTAGGCGAGCAATGGACTGCAGCTAAGCCCCCCGAGTGGGAGGGTTGCTCATCACTCGATAGGATTTTTCAAACTTAGGCGAGTACTGGACTGCAGCTAAGCCCCCGAGTGATAGGGTTGCTCACCACTTGGTAGGATTTTTCAAACTTAGGCGAGTACTGGACTGCAGCTAAGCCCCCGAGTGGGAGGGTTGCTCACCACTCGGTAGGATTTTTCAAACTTACGCGAGTACTGGACTCCAGCTAAGCGCCCGAGTGGGAGGGTTGCTCACCACTCGGTAGGATTTTCCAAACTTAGGCAAGTACTGCAATGCAGCTAAGCCCCCGAGTGGGAGGGTTGCTCACCACTCGGTAGGATTTTTCGAACTTAGGCGAGCACTGGACTGCAGCTAAGCCCCCGAGTGGGAGGCTTGCTCATCACTCGGTAGGATTTTTTAAACTTAGGCGAGTACTGGACTGCAGCTAAGCCCCCGAGTGGCAGGGTTGCTATGCACTCGGTAGGATTTTTCAAAGTTAGGCGAGTACTGGATTGCAGCTAAGCCCGCGAGTGGGAGGGTTGCTGACCACTCGGTAGGATTTTTCAAACTTAGGCGCGCACTGGACTGCAGCTAAGCCCCCGAGTGGGAGGGTTTCTCACCACTCGGTAGGATTTTTCGAACTTAGGCGAGCACTGGACTGCAGCTAAGCCCCCGACTGGGAGGCTTGCTCACCACTCGGTAGGATTTTTCAAACTTAGGCGAGGACTGGACTGCAGCTAAGCCCCCGAGTGGGAGGGTTGCTCACCACTCGGTAGGATTTTTCGAACTTAGGCGAGCAATGGACTGCAGCTAAGCCCCCGAGTGGGAGGGTTGCTCACCACTCGATAGGATTTTTCAAACTTAGGCGAGTACTGGACTGCAGCTAAGCCCCCGAGTGATAGGGTTGCTCACCACTTGGTAGGATTTTTCAAACTTAGGCGAGTACTGGACTGCAGCTAAGCCCCCGAGTGGGAGGGTTGCTCACCACTCGGTAGGATTTTTCAAACATACGCGAGTACTGGACTCCAGCTAAGCGCCCGAGTGGGAGGGTTGCTCACCACACGGTAGGATTTTTCAAACTTAGGCGAGTACTGCAATGCAGCTAAGCCCCCGAGTGGGATTGTTGCTCACCACTCGGTAGGATTTTTCGAACTTAGGCGAGCACTGGACTGCAGCTAAGCCCCCGAGTGGGAGGCTTGCTCATCACTCGGTAGGATTTTTCAAACTTAGGCGAGTACTGGACTGCAGCTAAGCCCCCGAGTGGCAGGGTTGCTATGCACTCGGTAGGATTTCTCAAACTTAGGCGAGTACTGGACTGCAGCTAAGCCCGCGAGTGGGAGGGTTGCTGACCACTCGGTAGGATTTTTCAAACTTAGGCGCGCACTGGACTGCAGCTAAGCCCCCGAGTGGGAGGGTTTCTCACCACTCGGTAGGATTTTTCGAACTTAGGCGAGCACTGGACTGCAGCTAAGCCCCCGACTGGGAGGCTTGCTCACCACTCGGTAGGATTTTTCAAACTTAGGCGAGGACTGGACTGCAGCTAAGCCCCCGAGTGGGAGGGTTGCTCACCACTCGGTAGGATTTTTCGAACTTAGGCGAGCAATGGACTGCAGCTAAGCCCCCGAGTGGGAGGGTTGCTCACCACTCGATAGGATTTTTCAAACTTAGGCGAGTACTGGACTGCAGCTAAGCCCCCGAGTGATAGGGTTGCTCACCACTTGGTAGGATTTTTCAAACTTAGGCGAGTACTGGACTGCAGCTAAGCCCCCGAGTGGGAGGGTTGCTCACCACTCGGTAGGATTTTTCAAACTTACGCGAGTACTGGACTCCAGCTAAGCGCCCGAGTGGGAGGGTTGCTCACCACTCGGTAGGATTTTTCAAACTAAGGCAAGTACTGCAATGCAGCTAAGCCCCCGAGTGGGAGGGTTGGTCACCACTCGGTAGGATTTTTCGAACTTAGGCGAGCACTGGACTGGAGCTAAGTCCCTGAGTGGGAGGCTTGTTCATCACTCCGTAGGATTTTTCAAACTTAGGCGAGTACTGGACTGCAGCTAAGCCCCCGAGTGGGAGGGTTGCTCACCACTCGGTACTATTTTTCAAACTTAGGCGAGCACTGGACTGCAGCTAAGCCCCCGAGTGGGAGGGTTGCTCACCACTCGGTAGGATTTTTCAAACGTAGGCGAGCACTGGACTGCAGCGAAGTCCCCGAGTGGGAGGGTTGCTCACCACTCGGTAGGATTTTTCAAACTTAGGCGAGTACTGGACTGCAGCTAAGCGCCCGAGTGGGAGGGTTGCTCACCACTCGGTAGGAATTTTCAAACTTAGGAGAGTACTGGACTGCAGCTAAGCCACCGAGTGGGAGGGTTTTTCACCACTCGGTAGGATTTTTCGAACTTAGTTGAGCACTGGACTGCAGCTAAGCCCCCGACTAAGAGGGTTGCTCACTACTCGGTAGGATTTTTCAAACTTAGGCGAGTGCTGGACTTCAGCTAAGCCCCCGAGTGGGAGGGTTGCACCACTCGGTAGGATTTTTCAAACTTAGGCGAGCACTGGACTGCAGCTAAGCCCCGAGTGGGAGGGTTGCTCACCACTCGGTAGGATTTTTCAAACTTAGGCGAGCACTGGACTACAGCTAAGCCCCCGAGTGGGAGGGTTTCTCACCACTCGGTAGGATTTTTCAAACTTAGGCGAGTACTGGACTGCAGCTAAGCCCCCGGGTGGGAGGGTTGCTCACCACTCGGTAGGATTTTTCAAACTTAGGCGAGCACTGGACTGCAGCTAAGCCCCCGAGTGGGAGGGTTGCTCACCACTCGGTAGGATTTTCCAAACTTAGGCGAGCACTGGACTGCAGCTAAGCCCCCGAGTGGGAGGGTTTCTCACCACTCGGTAGGATTTTTCGAACTTAGGCGAGCACTGGACTGCAGCTAAGCCCCCGACTGGGAGGCTTGCTCACCACTCGGTAGGATTTTTCAAACATAGGCGAGGACTGGACTGCAGCTAAGCCCCCGAGTGGGAGGGTTGCTCACCAATCGGTAGGATTTTTCGAACTTAGGCGAGCAATGGACTGCAGCTAAGCCCCCGAGTGGGAGGGTTGCTCATCACTCGATAGGATTTTTCAAACTTAGGCGAGTACTGGACTGCAGCTAAGCCCCCGAGTGATAGGGTTGCTCACCACTTGGTAGGATTTTTCAAACTTAGGCGAGTACTGGACTGCAGCTAAGCCCCCGAGTGGGAGGGTTGCTCACCACTCGGTAGGATTTTTCAAACTTACGCGAGTACTGGACTCCAGCTAAGCGCCCGAGTGGGAGGGTTGCTCACCACTCGGTAGGATTTTCCAAACTTAGGCAAGTACTGCAATGCAGCTAAGCCCCCGAGTGGGAGGGTTGCTCACCACTCGGTAGGATTTTTCGAACTTAGGCGAGCACTGGACTGCAGCTAAGCCCCCGAGTGGGAGGCTTGCTCATCACTCGGTAGGATTTTTCAAACTTAGGCGAGTACTGGACTGCAGCTAAGCCCCCGAGTGGCAGGGTTGCTATGCACTCGGTAGGATTTTTCAAACTTAGGCGAGTACTGGACTGCAGCTAAGCCCGCGAGTGGGAGGGTTGCTGACCACTCGGTAGGATTTTTCAAACTTAGGCGCGCACTGGACTGCAGCTAAGCCCCCGAGTGGGAGGGTTTCTCACCACTCGGTAGGATTTTTCGAACATAGGCGAGCACTGGACTGCAGCTAAGCCCCCGACTGGGAGGCTTGCTCACCACTCGGTAGGATTTTTCAAACTTAGGCGAGGACTGGACTGCAGCTAAGCCCCCGAGTGGGAGGGTTGCTCACCACTCGGTAGGATTTTTCGAACTTAGGCGAGCAATGGACTGCAGCTAAGCCCCCGAGTGGGAGGGTTGCTCACCACTCGATAGGATTTTTCAAACTTAGGCGAGTACTGGACTGCAGCTAAGCCCCCGAGTGATAGGGTTGCTCACCACTTGGTAGGATTTTTCAAACTTAGGCGAGTACTGGACTGCAGCTAAGCCCCCGAGTGGGAGGGTTGCTCACCACTCGGTAGGATTTTTCAAACTTACGCGAGTACTGGACTCCAGCTAAGCGCCCGAGTGGGAGGGTTGCTCACCACTCGGTAGGATTTTTCAAACTAAGGCAAGTACTGCAATGCAGCTAAGCCCCCGAGTGGGAGGGTTGGTCACCACTCGGTAGGATTTTTCGAACTTAGGCGAGCACTGGACTGGAGCTAAGTCCCTGAGTGGGAGGCTTGCTCATCACTCCGTAGGATTTTTCAAACTTAGGCGAGTACTGGACTGCAGCTAAGCCCCCGAGTGGGAGGGTTGCTCACCACTCGGTACTATTTTTCAAACTTAGGCGAGCACTGGACTGCAGCTAAGCCCCCGAGTGGGAGGCTTGCTCACCACTCGGTAGGATTTTTCAAACGTAGGCGAGCACTGGACTGCAGCGAAGTCCCCGAGTGGGAGGGTTGCTCACCACTCGGTAGGATTTTTCAAACTTAGGCGAGTACTGGACTGCAGCTAAGCGCCCGAGTGGGAGGGTTGCTCACCACTCGGTAGGAATTTTCAAACTTAGGAGAGTACTGGACTGCAGCTAAGCCACCGAGTGGGAGGGTTTTTCACCACTCGGTAGGATTTTTCGAACTTAGTTGAGCACTGGACTGCAGCTAAGCCCCCGACTAAGAGGGTTGCTCACTACTCGGTAGGATTTTTCAAACTTAGGCGAGTACTGGACTTCAGCTAAGCCCCCGAGTGGGAGGGTTGCACCACTCGGTAGGATTTTTCAAACTTAGGCGAGCACTGGACTGCAGCTAAGCCCCGAGTGGGAGGGTTGCTCACCACTCGGTAGGATTTTTCAAACTTAGGCGAGCACTGGACTACAGCTAAGCCCCCGAGTGGGAGGGTTTCTCACCACTCGGTAGGATTTTTCAAACTTAGGCGAGTACTGGACTGCAGCTAAGCCCCCGGGTGGGAGGGTTGCTCACCACTCGGTAGGATTTTTCAAACTTAGGCGAGCACTGGACTGCAGCTAAGCCCCCGCGTGGGAGGGTTGCTCACCACTCGGTAGGATTTTCCAAACTTAGGCGAGCACTGGACTGCAGCTAAGCCCCCGAGTGGGAGGGTTTCTCACCACTCGGTAGGATTTTTCGAACTTAGGCGAGCACTGGACTGCAGCTAAGCCCCCGACTGGGAGGCTTGCTCACCACTCGGTAGGATTTTTCAAACTTAGGCGAGTATTGGACTGCAGCTAAGCCCCCGAGTGGGAGGGTTGCTCACCAATCGGTAGGATTTTTCGAACTTAGGCGAGCAATGGACTGCAGCTAAGCCCCCGAGTGGGAGGGTTGCTCATCACTCGATAGGATTTTTCAAACTTAGGCGAGTACTGGACTGCAGCTAAGCCCCCGAGTGATAGGGTTGCTCACCACTTGGTAGGATTTTTCAAACTTAGGCGAGTACTGGACTGCAGCTAAGCCCCCGAGTGGGAGGGTTGCTCACCACTCGGTAGGATTTTTCAAACTTACGCGAGTACTGGACTCCAGCTAAGCGCCCGAGTGGGAGGGTTGCTCACCACTCGGTAGGATTTTCCAAACTTAGGCAAGTACTGCAATGCAGCTAAGCCCCCGAGTGGGAGGGTTGCTCACCACTCGGTAGGATTTTTCGAACTTAGTTGAGCACTGGACTGCAGCTAAGCCCCCGACTAAGAGGGTTGCTCACTACTCGGTAGGATTTTTCAAACTTAGGCGAGTACTGGACTTCAGCTAAGCCCCCGAGTGGGAGGGTTGCACCACTCGGTAGGATTTTTCAAACTTAGGCGAGCACTGGACTGCAGCTAAGCCCTGAGTGGGAGGGTTGCTCACCACTCGGTAGGATTTTTCGAACTTAGGCGAGCACTGGACTGCAGCTAAGCCCCCGAGTGGGAGGCTTGCTCATCACTCGGTAGGATTTTTCAAACTTAGGCGAGTACTGGACTGCAGCTAAGCCCCCGAGTGGCAGGGTTGCTATGCACTCGGTAGGATTTTTCAAACTTAGGCGAGTACTGGACTGCAGCTAAGCCCGCGAGTGGGAGGGTTGCTGACCACTCGGTAGGATTTTTCAAACTTAGGCGCGCACTGGACTGCAGCTAAGCCCCCGAGTGGGAGGGTTTCTCACCACTCGGTAGGATTTTTCGAACTTAGGCGAGCACTGGACTGCAGCTAAGCCCCCGACTGGGAGGCTTGCTCACCACTCGGTAGGATTTTTCAAACTTAGGCGAGGACTGGACTGCAGCTAAGCCCCCGAGTGGGAGGGTTGCTCACCACTCGGTAGGATTTTTCGAACTTAGGCGAGCAATGGACTGCAGCTAAGCCCCGAGTGGGAGGGTTGCTCACCACTCGATAGGATTTTTCAAACTTAGGCGAGTACTGGACTGCAGCTAAGCCCCCGAGTGATAGGGTTGCTCACCACTTGGTAGGATTTTTCAAACTTAGGCGAGTACTGGACTGCAGCTAAGCCCCCGAGTGGGAGGGTTGCTCACCACTCGGTAGGATTTTTCAAACTTACGCGAGTACTGGACTCCAGCTAAGCGCCCGAGTGGGAGGGTTGCTCACCACTCGGTAGGATTTTTCAAACTTAGGCAAGTACTGCAATGCAGCTAAGCCCCCGAGTGGGAGGGTTGGTCACCACTCGGTAGGATTTTTCGAACATAGGCGAGCACTAGACTGGAGCTAAGTCCCCGAGTGGGAGGCTTGCTCATCACTCCGTAGGATTTTTCAAACTTAGGCGAGTACTGGACTGCAGCTAAGCCCCCGAGTGGGAGGGTTGCTCACCACTCGGTACTATTTTTCAAACTTAGGCGAGCACTGGACTGCAGCTAAGCCCCCGAGTGGGAGGGTTCCTCACCACTCAGTAGGATTTTTCAAACTTAGGCGAGTATTGGACTGCAGCTAAGCCCCCGAGTGGGAGGCTTGCTCACCACTCGGTAGGATTTTTCAAACGTAGGCGAGCACTGGACTGCAGCGAAGTCCCCGAGTGGGAGGGTTGCTCACCACTCGGTAGGATTTTTCAAACTTAGGCGAGTACTGGACTGCAGCTAAGCGCCCGAGTGGGAGGGTTGCTCACCACTCGGTAGGAATTTTCAAACTTAGGAGAGTACTGGACTGCAGCTAAGCCACCGAGTGGGAGGGTTGCTCACCACTCGGTAGGATTTTTCGAACTTAGGCGAGCAATGGACTGCAGCTAAGCCCCGAGTGGGAGGGTTGCTCACCACTCGATAGGATTTTTCAAACTTAGGCGAGTACTGGACTGCAGCTAAGCCCCCGAGTGATAGGGTTGCTCACCACTTGGTAGGATTTTTCAAACTTAGGCGAGTACTGGACTGCAGCTAAGCCCCCGAGTGGGAGGGTTGCTCACCACTCGGTAGGATTTTTCAAACTTACGCGAGTACTGGACTCCAGCTAAGCGCCCGAGTGGGAGGGTTGCTCACCACTCGGTAGGATTTTTCAAACTTAGGCAAGTACTGCAATGCAGCTAAGCCCCCGAGTGGGAGGGTTGGTCACCACTCGGTAGGATTTTTCGAACATAGGCGAGCACTAGACTGGAGCTAAGTCCCCGAGTGGGAGGCTTGCTCATCACTCCGTAGGATTTTTCAAACTTAGGCGAGTACTGGACTGCAGCTAAGCCCCCGAGTGGGAGGGTTGCTCACCACTCGGTACTATTTTTCAAACTTAGGCGAGCACTGGACTGCAGCTAAGCCCCCGAGTGGGAGGGTTCCTCACCACTCAGTAGGATTTTTCAAACTTAGGCGAGTATTGGACTGCAGCTAAGCCCCCGAGTGGGAGGCTTGCTCACCACTCGGTAGGATTTTTCAAACGTAGGCGAGCACTGGACTGCAGCGAAGTCCCCGAGTGGGAGGGTTGCTCACCACTCGGTAGGATTTTTCAAACTTAGGCGAGTACTGGACTGCAGCTAAGCGCCCGAGTGGGAGGGTTGCTCACCACTCGGTAGGAATTTTCAAACTTAGGAGAGTACTGGACTGCAGCTAAGCCACCGAGTGGGAGGGTTGCACCACTCGGTAGGATTTTTCAAACTTAGGCGAGCACTGGACTGCAGCTAAGCCCCGAGTGGGAGGGTTGCTCACCACTCGGTAGGATTTTTCAAACTTAGGCGAGCACTGGACTACAGCTAAACCCCCGAGTGGGAGGGTTTCTCACCACTCGGTAGGATTTTTCAAACTTAGGCGAGTACTGGACTGCAGCTAAGCCCCCGGGTGGGAGGGTTCCTCACCACTCGGTAGGATTTTTCAAACTTAGGCGAGCACTGGACTGCAGCTAAGCCCCCGAGTGGGAGGGTTGCTCACCACTCCTTAGGATTTTCCAAACTTAGGCGAGCACTGGACTGCAGCTAAGCCCCCGAGTGGGAGGTGTTTCTCACCACTCGGTAGGATTTTTCGAACTTAGGCGAGCACTGGACTGCAGCTAAGCCCCCGACTGGGAGGCTTGCTCACCACTCGGTAGGATTTTTCAAACTTAGGCGAGTATTGGACTGCAGCTAAGCCCCCGAGTGGGAGGGTTGCTCACCAATCGGTAGGATTTTTCGAACTTAGGCGAGCAATGGACTGCAGCTAAGCCCCCGAGTGGGAGGGTTGCTCATCACTCGATAGGATTTTTCAAACTTAGGCGAGTACTGGACTGCAGCTAAGCCCCCGAGTGATAGGGTTGCTCACCACTTGGTAGGATTTTTCAAACTTAGGCGAGTACTGGACTGCAGCTAAGCCCCCGAGTGGGAGGGTTGCTCACCACTCGGTAGGATTTTTCAAACTTAGTCGAGTACTGGACTCCAGCTAAGCGCCCGAGTGGGAGGGTTGCTCACCACTCGGTAGGATTTTTCAAACTTAGGCAAGTACTGCAATGCAGCTAAGCCCCCGAGTGGGAGGGTTGCTCACCACTCGGTAGGATTTTTCGAACTTAGGCGAGCACTGGACTGCAGCTAAGCCCCCGAGTGGGAGGCTTGCTCATCACTCGGTAGGATTTTTCAAACTTAGGCGAGTACTGGACTGCAGTTAAGCCCCCGAGTGGCAGGGTTGCTATGCACTCGGTAGGATTTTTCAAACTTAGGCGAGTACTGGACTGCAGCTAAGCCCGCGAGTGGGAGGGTTGCTGACCACTCGGTAGGATTTTTCAAACTTAGGCGAGTACTGGACTGCAGCTAAGCCCCCGAGTGGGAGGGTTGCTCACCACTCGGTAGGATATTTCAAACTTAGGCGAGTACTGGACTACAGCTAAGCCCCCGAGTGGGAGGGTTGCTCACCACTCGGTAGGATTTTTCAAACTTAGGCGAGTATTGGACTGCAGCTAAGCCTCCGAGTGGGAGGGTTGGTCACCACTCGGTAGGATTTTTCGAACTTAGGCGAGCAATGGACTGCAGCTAAGGCCCCGACTGAGAGGCTTGCTCATCATTCCGTAGGATTTTTCAAACTTAGGTGAGTACTGGACTGCAGCTATGCCCTCGAGTGGGAGGGTTGCTCACCACTCGGTAGGATTTTTCAAACTTAGGCGAGTACTCGACTGCAGCTAGGCCCCGAGTGGGAGGGTTGCTCACCACTCGGTAGGATTTTTCAAACTTAGGTGAGTACTGGACTGCAGCTAAGCCCGCGAGTGGGAGGGTTGCTGACCACTCGGTAGGATTTTTCAAACTTAGGCGAGTACTGGACTGCAGCTAAGCCCCCGAGTGGGAGGGTTGCTCACCACTCGGTAGGATTTTTCAAACTTAGGCGAGTACTGGACTACAGCTAAGCCCCCGAGTGGGAGGGTTGCTCACCACTCGGTAGGATTTTTCAAACTTAGGCGAGTACTGGACTGCAGCTACGCCCCTGAGTGGGAGGGTTGGTCACCACTCGGTAGGATTTTTCGAACTTAGGCGAGCACTGGACTGGAGCTAAGTCCCCGACTGAGAGGCTTGCTCATCACTCCGTAGGATTTTTCAAACTTAGGCGAGTACTGGACTGCAGCTAAGCCCCCAAGTGGGAGGGTTGCTCACCACTCGGTAGGATTTTTCAAACTTAGGCGAGTACTGGACTGCAGGTAAGCCCCCGAGTGGGCGGGTTGCTCACCACTCGGTAGGATTTTTCAAACTTAGGGGAGTACTGGACTGTAGCTAAGCCCCCGAGTGGGAGGATTGCTCACCACTCGGTAGGATTTTTCTAACTTAGGCGAGTACTGGACTGTAGCTATGCCCCCGAGTGGGAGGGTTGCTCACCACTCGGTACGATTTTTCGAACTTACGCGAGCACTGGACTGCAGCTAAGCCCCCGAGTGAGAGGCTTGCTCATCACTCGATAGGATTTTTCAAACTTAGGTGACAACTGGACTACAGCTAAGCCCCCGAGTGGGAGGGTTGCTCACCACTCGGTAGGATTTTTCAAAATTAGGCGAGTACTGGACTGCAGCTACGCCCCCGAGTGAGAGACTTGCTCATCACTCGGTAGGATTTTTCAAACTTAGGCGAGTACTGGACTACAGCTAAGCTCCCGAGTGAGAGACTTGCTCATCACTCGGTAGGATTTTTCATACTTAGGCGAGTACTGGACTGCAGCTAAGCCCCCGAGTGAGAGGCTTGCTCTTCACCCGGTAGGATTTTTCGAACTTAGGCGAGTACTGGACTGCAGCTAAGCCCCCGAGTGGGAGGGATGCTCATCACTCGGTAGGATTTTTCAAACTTAGGCGAGTACTGGACTACAGCTAAGCCCCCGAGTGGGAGGGTTGCTCACCACTCGGTAGGATTTTTCAAACTTAGGCGAGCACTGGACTGCAGCTAAGCCCCCGAGTGGGAGGGTTGCTCACCACTCGGTAGGATTTTTCAAACTTAGCCGAGCACTGGCCTGCAGCTAAGCCCCCGAGTGGGAGGGTTGCTCACCACTCGGTAGGATTTTTCAAACTTAGGCGAGGACTAGACTGCAGCTAAGCCTCCAGTGGGAGGGTTGCTCACCACTCGGTAGGATGTTTCAAACTTAGGCGAGTACTGGACTGCAGCTAAGACCCCAAGTGGGAGGGTTGCTCACCACTCGGTATGATTTTTCAAACATAGGAGAGTACTGGACTGCAGCTAAGCCCCCGAGTGGGAGGGTTTTTCACCACTCGGTAGGATTTTTCGAACTTAGGCGAGCACTGGACTGCAGCTAAGCCCCCGACTGAGAGGGTTGCTCACTACTCGGTAGGATTTTTCGACTTAGGCGAGTACTGGACTTCAGCTAAGCCCCCGAGTGGGAGGGTTCCACCACTCGGTAGGATTTTTCAAATTTAGGCGAGCACTGGACTGCAGCTAAGCCCCCGAGTGGGAGGGTTGCTCACCACTCGGTAGGATTTTTCAAACTTAGGCGAGCACTGGACTGCAGCTAAGCCCCCGAGTGGCAGGGTTTCTCACCACTCGGTAGGACTTTTCAAACTTAGGCGAGCACTGGACTGCAGCTAAGCCCCCGAGTGGGAGGGTTGCTCACCACTCGGTAGGATTTTTCAAACTTAGGCGAGCACTGGACTGCAGCTAAGCCCCCGAGTGGGAGGGTTGCTCACCACTCGGTAGGATTTTCCAAACTTAGGCGAGCACTGGACTGCAGCTAAGCCCTGGAGTGGGAGGGTTTCTCACCACTCGGTAGGATTTTTCGAACTTAGGCGAGCACTGGACTGCAGCTAAGCCCCCGACTGGGAGGCTTGCTCACCACTCGGTAGGATTTTTCAAACTTAGGCGAGTATTGGACTGCAGCTAAGCCCCCGAGTGGGAGGGTTGCTCACCACTCGGTAGGATTTTTCGAACTTAGGCGAGCAATGGACTACAACTAAGCCCCCGAGTGGGAGGGTTGCTCACCACTCGATAGGATTTTTCAAACTTAGGCGAGTACTGGACTGCAGCTGAGCCCCCGAGTGATAGGGTTGCTCCACTCGGTACGATTTTTCAAACTTAGGCGAGGACTGGACTGCAGCTAAGCCCCCGAGTGGGAGGGTTGCTCACCACTCGGTAGGATTTTTCGAACTTAGGCGAGCACTGGACTGCAGCTAAGCCCCCGACTGAGAGGCTTGCTCATCACTCGGTAGGATTTTTCAATCTTAGGCGAGTACTGGACTACAACTAAGCCCCCGAGTGATAGGGTTGCTCACCACTCGGTAGGATTTATCAAACTTAGGCGAGTACTGGACTGCAGGTAAGCCCCCGAGTGGCAGGGTTTCTCAGCACTCGGTAGGATTTTTCAAACTTAGGCGAGTACTGGACTGCAGCTAAGCCCCCGAGTGGGAGCGTTGCTCACCACTCGGTAGGATTTCTCAAACTTAGGCGCTACTGGACTGCAGCTAAGCCCCCGAGTGGGAGGGTTGCTCACCACTCGGTAGGATTTTTCAACCTTAGGCGAGTACTGGACTGCAGCTAAGCCCCCGAGTGGGACGGTTGCTCACTACTCGGTAGGATTTTTCGAACTTAGGCGAGTACTGGACTGCAGCTAAGCCCCCGAGTGGGAGGGTTGCTCACCACTCGGTAGGATTTTTCAAAATTAGGCGAGTACTGGAGTGCAGCTACGCCCCCGAGTGAGAGACTTGCTCATCACTCGGTAGGATTTTTCAAACTTAGGCGAGTACTGGACTGCAGCTAAGCCCCCGATTGAGAGGCTTGCTCTTCGCCCGGTAGGATTTTTCGAACTTAGGCGAGTACTGGACTGCAGCTAAGCCCCCGAGTGGGAGGGATTCTCACCACTCGGTAGGATTTTTCAAACATAGGCGAGTACTGGACTCCAGCTAAGCCCCCGAGTGGGAGGGTTGCTCACCACTCGGTAGGATTTTTCAAACTTAGGCGAGCACTGGACTGCAGCTAAGCCCCCGAGTGGGAGGGTTGGTCACCACTCGGCAGGATTTTTCAAACTTAGCCGAGCACTGGACTGCAGCTAAGCCCCCGAGTGGGAGGGTTGCTCACCACTCGGTAGGATTTTTCAAACTTAGGAGAGGACTGGACTGCAGCTAAGCCCCCAGTGGGAGGGTTGCTCACCACTCGGTAGGATTTTTCAAACTTAGGCGAGTACTGGACTGCAGCTAAGACCCCGAGTGGGAGGGTTGCTCACCACTCGGTAGGATTTTTCAAACTTAGGAGAGTACTGGACTGCAGCTAAGCCCCCGAGTGGGAGGGTTTTTCACCACTCGGTAGGATTTTTCGAACTTAGGCGAGCACTGGACTGCAGCTAAGCCCCCGACTGAGAGGGTTGCTCACTACTCGGTAGGATTTTTCGACTTAGGCGAGTACTGGACTTCAGCTAAGCCCCCGAGTGGGAGGGTTGCACCACTCGGTAGGATTTTTCAAATTTAGGCGAGCACTGGACTGCAGCTAAGCCCCCGAGTGGGAGGGTTGCTAACCACTCGGTAGGATTTTTCAAACTTAGGCGAGCACTGCAGCTAAGCCCCCGAGTGGCAGGGTTTCTCACCAGTCGGTAGGATTTTTCAAACTTAGGCGAGTACTGGACTGCAGCTAAGCCCCCGAGTGGGAGGGTTGCTCACCACTCGGTAGGATTTTTCAAACTTAGGCGAGCACTGGACTGCTGCTAAGCCGCCGAGTGGGAGGGTTGCTCACCACTCGGTAGGATTTTTCGAACTTAGGCGAGCACTGGACTGCAGCTAAGCCCCCGACTGAGAGGCTTGCTCATCACTCGGTAGGATTTTTCAATCTTAGGCGAGTACTGGACTACAACTAAGCCCCCGAGTGATAGGGTTGCTCACCACTCGGTAGGATTTATCAAACTTAGGCGAGTACTGGACTGCAGGTAAGCCCCCGAGTGGCAGGGTTTCTCAGCACTCGGTAGGATTTTTCAAACTTAGGCGAGTACTGGACTGCAGCTAAGCCCCCGAGTGGGAGCGTTGCTCACCACTCGGTAGGATTTCTCAAACTTAGGCGCTACTGGACTGCAGCTAAGCCCCCGAGTGGGAGGGTTGCTCACCACTCGGTAGGATTTTTCAACCTTAGACGAGTACTGGACTGCAGCTAAGCCCCCGAGTGGGACGGTTGCTCACTACTCGGTAGGATTTTTCGAACTTAGGCGAGTACTGGACTGCAGCTAAGCCCCGAGTGGGAGGGTTGCTCACCACTCGGTAGGATTTTTCAAAATTAGGCGAGTACTGGAGTGCAGCTACGCCCCCGAGTGAGAGACTTGCTCATCACTCGGTAGGATTTTTCAAACTTAGGCGAGTACTGGACTGCAGCTAAGCCCCCGATTGAGAGGCTTGCTCTTCGCCCGGTAGGATTTTTCGTACTTAGGCGAGTACTGGACTGCAGCTAAGCCCCCGAGTGGGAGGGATTCTCACCACTCGGTAGGATTTTTCAAACATAGGCGAGTACTGGACTCCAGCTAAGCCCCCGAGTGGGAGGGTTGCTCACCACTCGGTAGGATTTTTCAAACTTAGGCGAGCACTGGACTGCAGCTAAGCCCCCGAGTGGGAGGGTTGGTCACCACTCGGCAGGATTTTTCAAACTTAGCCGAGCACTGGACTGCAGCTAAGCCCCCGAGTGGGAGGGTTGCTCACCACTCGGTAGGATTTTTCAAACTTAGGAGAGGACTGGACTGCAGCTAAGCCGCCAGTGGGAGGGTTGCTCACCACTCGGTAGGATTTTTCAAACTTAGGCGAGTACTGGACTGCAGCTAAGACCCCGAGTGGGAGGGTTGCTCACCACTCGGTAGGATTTTTCAAACTTAGGAGAGTACTGGACTGCAGCTAAGCCCCCGAGTGGGAGGGTTTTTCACCACTCGGTAGGATTTTTCGAACTTAGGCGAGCACTGGACTGCAGCTAAGCCCCCGACTGAGAGGGTTGCTCACTACTCGGTAGGATTTTTCGACTTAGGCGAGTACTGGACTTCAGCTAAGCCCCCGAGTGGGAGGGTTGCACCACTCGGTAGGATTTTTCAAATTTAGGCGAGCACTGGACTGCAGCTAAGCCCCCGAGTGGGAGGGTTGCTAACCACTCGGTAGGATTTTTCAAACATAGGCGAGCACTGCAGCTAAGCCCCCGAGTGGCAGGGTTTCTCACCAGTCGGTAGGATTTTTCAAACTTAGGCGAGTACTGGACTGCAGCTAAGCCCCCGAGTGGGAGGGTTGCTCACCACTCGGTAGGATTTTTCAAACTTAGGCGAGCACTGGACTGCTGCTAAGCCCCCGAGTGGGAGGGTTGCTCACCACTCGGTAGGATTTTCCAAACTTAGGCAAGCACTGGACTGCTGCTAAGCCCCCGAGTGGGAGGGTTTCTCACCACTCGGTAGGATTTTTCGAACTTAGGCGAGCACTGGACTGCAGCTAAGCCCCCGACTGGGAGGCTTGCTCACCACTCGGTAGGATTTTTCAAACTTAGGGGAGTATTGGACTGCAGCTAAGCCCCCGAGTGGGAGGGTTGCTCACCACTCGGTAGGATTTTTCGAACTTAGGCGAGCAATGGACTGCAGCTAAGCCCCCGAGTGGGAGGGTTGCTCACCACTCGATAGGATTTTTCAAACATAGGCGAGTACTGGACTGCAGCTGAGCCCCCGAGTGATAGGGTTTCTCCACTCGGTAGGATTTTTCAAACTTAGGCGAGGACTGGACAGCAGCTAAGCCCCCGAGTGGGAGGGTTGCTCACCACTCGGTAGGATTTTTCGAACTTAGGCGAGCACTGGACTCCAGCTAAGCCCCCGACTGAGAGGCTTGCTCATCACTCGGTAGGATTTTTCAAACTTAGGCGAGTACTGGTCTACAGCTAAGCCCCCGAGTGATAGGGTTGCTCACCACTCGGTAGGATTTATCAAACTTAGGCGAGTACTGGACTGCAGCTAAGCCCCCGAGTGGCAGGGTTGCTCAGCACTCGGTAGGATTTTTCAAACTTAGGCGAGTACTGGACTGCAGCTAAGCCCCCGAGTGGGAGCGTTGCTCACCACTCGGTAGGATTTTTCAAACTTAGGCGAGTACTGGACTGCAGCTAAGCCCCCGAGTGGGAGGGTTGCTCACCACTCGGTAGGATTTTTCAAACTTAGGCAAGTACTGGACTGCAGCTAAGCCCCCGAGTGGGAGGGTTGCTCACCACTCGGTAGGATTTTTCAAATTTAGGCGAGCACTGGACTACAACTAAGCCCCTGAGTGGGAGGGTTGCACCACTCGGTAGGATTTTTCAAATTTAGGCGAGCACTTGACTGCAGCTAAGCCCCCGAGTGGGAGGGTTGCTCACCACTCGGTAGGATTTTTCAAACTTAGGCGAGCACTGGACTGCAGCTAAGCCCCCGAGTGGCAGGGTTTCTCACCAGTCGGTAGGATTTTTCAAACTTAGGCGAGTACTGGACTGTAGCTAAGCCCCCGAGTGGGAGGGTTGCTCACCACTCGGTAGGATTTTTCAAACTTAGTCGAGCACTGGACTGCAGCTAAGCCCCCGAGTGGGAGGGTTTCTCAACACTCGGTAGGATTTTTCGAACTTAGGCGAGCACTGGACTGCAGCTAAGCCCCCGACTGGGAGGCTTGCTCACCACTCGGTAGGATTTTTCAAACTTAGGCGAGTATTGGACTGCAGCTAAGCCCCCGAGTGGGAGGGTTGCTCACCACTCGGTAGGATTTTTCGAACTTAGGCGAGCAATGGACTGCAGCTAAGCCCCCGAGTGGGAGGGTTGCTCACCACTCGATAGGATTGTTCAAACTTAGGCGAGTACTGGACTGCAGCTGAGCCCCCGAGTGATAGGGTTGCTCCACTCGGTAGGATTTATCAAACTTAGGCGAGTACTGGACTGCAGCTAAGCCCCCGAGTGGCAGGGTTGCTCTGCACTCGGTAGGATTTTTCAAACTTAGGCGAGTACTGGACTGCAGCTAAGCCCCCGAGTGGGAGCGTTGCTCACCACTCGGTAGGATTTTTCAAACTTAGGCGAGTACTGGACTGCAGCTAAGCTCCCGAGTGGGAGGGTTGCTCACCACTCGGTAGGATTTTTGAAACTTAGGTGAGTACTGGACTGTAGCTAAGCCCCCGAGTGGGAGGGATGCTCACCACTCGGTAGGATTTTTAAAACATAGGCGAGTGCTGGACTACAGCTAAGCCCCCGAGTGGGAGGGTTGCTCACCACTCGGTAGGATTTTTCAAACTTAGGCGAGCACTGGACTGCAGCTAAGCCCCCGAGTGGGAGGGTTGCTCACCACTCGGCAGGATTTTTCAAACTTAGCCGAGCACTGGACTGCAGCTAAGCCCCCGAGTGGGAGGGTTGCTCACCACTCGGTAGGATTTTTCAAACTTAGGCGAGGACTGGACTGCAGCTAAGCACCCAGTGGGAGGGTTGCTCACCACTCGGTAGGATTTTTCAAACTTAGGCGAGTACTGGACTGCAGCTAAGACCCCGAGTGGGAGGGTTGCTCACCACTCGGTAGGATTTTTCAAACTTAGGAGAGTACTGGACTGCAGCTAAGCCCCCGAGTGGGAGGGTTTTTCACCACTCGGTAGGATTTGTCGAACTTAGGCGAGCACTGGACTGCAGCTAAGCCCCCGACTGAGAGGGTTGCTCACTACTCGGTAGGATTTTTCGACTTAGGCGAGTACTGGACTTCAGCTAAGCCCCCGAGTGGGAGGGTTGCACCACTCGGTAGGATTTTTCAAATTTAGGCGAGCACTGGACTGCAGCTAAGCCCCCGAGTGGGAGGGTTGCTCACCACTCGGTAGGATTTTTCAAACTTAGGCGAGCACTGGACTGCAGCTAAGCCCCCGAGTGGCAGGGTTTCTCACCACTCGGTAGGATTTTTCAAACTTAGGCGAGTACTGCACTGCAGCTAAGCCCCCTTGTGGGAGGGTTGCTCACCACTCGGTAGGATTTTTCAAACTTAGGCGAGCACTGGACTGCAGCTAAGCCCTCGAGTGGGAGGGTTGCTCACCACTCGGTAGGATTTTCCAAACTTAGGCGAGCACTGGACTGCAGCTAAGCCCCCGAGTGGGAGGGTTTCTCACCACTCGGTAGGATTTTTCGAACTTAGGCGAGCACTGGACTGCAGCTAAGCCCCCGACTGGGAGGCTTGCTCACCACTCGGTAGGATTTTTCGAACTTAGGCGAGTATTGGACTGCAGCTAAGCCCCCGAGTGGGAGGGTTGCTCACCACTCGGTAGGATTTTTCGAACTTAGGCGAGCAATGGACTGCAGCTAAGCCCCCGAGTGGGAGGGTTGCTCACCACTCGATAGGATTTTTCAAACTTAGGCGAGTACTGGACTGCAGCTGAGCCCCCGAGTGATAGGGTTGCTCCACTAGGTAGGATTTTTCAAACTTAGGCGAGGACTGGACTGCAGCTAAGCCCCCGAGTGGGAGGGTTGCTCACCACTCGGTAGGATTTATCGAACTTAGGCGAGCACTGGACTGCAGCTAAGCCCCCGACTGAGAGGCTTGCTCATCACTCGGTAGGATTTTTCAAACTTAGGCGAGTACTGGACTGCAGCTGAGCCCCCGAGTGATAGGGTTGCTCCACTCGGTAGGATTTTTCAAACTTAGGCGAGTACTGGACTGCAGCTAAGACCCCGAGTGGGAGGGTTGCTCACCACTCGGTAGGATTTTTCAAACTTAGGAGAGTACTGGACTGCAGCTAAGCCCCCGAGTGGGAGGGTTTTTCACCACTCGGTAGGATTTGTCGAACTTAGGCGAGCACTGGACTGCAGCTAAGCCCCCGACTGAGAGGGTTGCTCACTACTCGGTAGGATTTTTCGACTTAGGCGAGTACTGGACTTCAGCTAAGCCCCCGAGTGGGAGGGTTGCACCACTCGGTAGGATTTTTCAAATTTAGGCGGGCACTGGACTGCAGCTAAGCCCCCGAGTGGGAGGGTTGCTCACCACTCGGTAGGATTTTTCAAACTTAGGCGAGCACTGGACTGCAGCTAAGCCCCCGAGTGGCAGGGTTTCTCACCACTCGGTAGGATTTTTCAAACTTAGGCGAGTACTGCACTGCAGCTAAGCCCCCTTGTGGGAGGGTTGCTCACCACTCGGTAGGATTTTTCAAACTTAGGCGAGCACTGGACTGCAGCTAAGCCCTCGAGTGGGAGGGTTGCTCACCACTCGGTAGGATTTTCCAAACTTAGGCGAGCACTGGACTGCAGCTAAGCCCCCGAGTGGGAGGGTTTCTCACCACTCGGTAGGATTTTTCGAACTTAGGCGAGCACTGGACTGCAGCTAAGCCCCCGACTGGGAGGCTTGCTCACCACTCGGTAGGATTTTTCGAACTTAGGCGAGTATTGGACTGCAGCTAAGCCCCCGAGTGGGAGGGTTGCTCACCACTCGGTAGGATTTTTCGAACTTAGGCGAGCAATGGACTGCAGCTAAGCCCCCGAGTGGGAGGGTTGCTCACCACTCGATAGGATTTTTCAAACTTAGGCGAGTACTGGACTGCAGCTGAGCCCCCGAGTGATAGGGTTGCTCCACTAGGTAGGATTTTTCAAACTTAGGCGAGGACTGGACTGCAGCTAAGCCCCCGAGTGGGAGGGTTGCTCACCACTCGGTAGGATTTATCGAACTTAGGCGAGCACTGGACTGCAGCTAAGCCCCCGACTGAGAGGCTTGCTCATCACTCGGTAGGATTTTTCAAACTTAGGCGAGTACTGGACTGCAGCTGAGCCCCCGAGTGATAGGGTTGCTCCACTCGGTAGGATTTTTCAAACCTAGGCGAGGACTGGACTGCAGCTAAGCCCCCGAGTGGTAGGGTTGCTCACCACTCCGTAGGATTTTTCGAACTTAGGCGAGCACTGGACTGCAGCTAAGCCCCCGACTGAGAGGCTTGCTCATCACTCGGTAGGATTTTTCAAACTTAGGCGAGTACTGGACTACAGCTGTAACACCCCACATGTAACTTGCCATATTTGTAACTCCGACTCTTGCCATTTCCAGCTATGTGATATGTTTTCCCTCCGTTGATGGGTTTTGTCTTTCGTTTTGTATTTTTTCATGTCATGCATTTTCATATCATGTCATCATGTGCATTGCATTCGCATACGTGTTCGTCTCGTGCATCCGAGCATTTTCCCCGTTGTCCGTTTTCCAATCCGGTTTCTTTCGTGTGCGTGTGTCAAACTTTCTCGGAATGGACCGAGGCTTGTCAAGTGGTTTTATTATACCACCCGGGGACTACCGGTCAAGTTTCGTTCCATTCGGAGGTCGTTTGGTACTCCAACGGTTAACCGGGCCTCCGCAATGTCCATTTGAGTGTCCAGCAAAAACCCCCTCCAAAACCAGCCCAAAGCCCACCAAACTCTCTTCCATGCTCTAGGTCGTTCGATCACGATCGTGTGGGCGAAAACCGCACCTCATTTGGAGTCTCCTAGCTCCCTCTACCTATAAATGAGTGGGCATCCCGAAAAACGAAATCTCAGACGAAACCCTAACCCTCTCCCTCCGCGCCGCGCCGGACGCGTCCGCTCCGGCCGGACAACGTCCGCCGCGCGCCCGGCCAACCGGAGCGCGCCACGTCACTCCGCCGCTGCCCGGACCGCGCCGGCCCGCCGGGCCCGTGGCCGGCCCCCTCGGCCCGCTCCTCCGCGCCTCCCGTCGGCCGCCGCCGACTCCGCCGCCGCGCCGCGGGCCCCGCCACCGACCGCCGCCGCGCCGGCCACCGCCTCCTCCGGCGCCGCCCCCGCCGGCGGTCCCCTCCTCCGGCGCCGCCGCCTGCCACCGGCCTCCGGCCCCCTCGCCCGCCGGCCCCCTCGCCCGCCGGCCCCTCTCCTCCTCCGGCCCGGGCCGGCGAGCTCGAGCTCCCGTTGACCACGATCCAGATCTGGTCAAAGGTTGACCCGAAACCCCCCATCCGTTTTGCTAAGTCTGATAATTTACTCAGCATATGCTCCTGTTCCCGATGCGATAACTTTGTGCATGTAGCTCCGATTCGCGCGTATAATATGTCAAATTGTTCGCCTCGTGATGCTCTTCATTTTGTTCAATTGCATCATTTTCATTAGAGGTCATCTTGATGCCCAAATCTTCGTTGGAAGTGGGCTAGTTGCTGTTAATCTCTGGTTCTTATCAGAACTTGGAGATTTGTCATGTTTGTATCATTTATTCTGTGCATCTTTTGAGCATGAGCTCTACATGTGTTTTGAAGTATGCCATGCCATATTTCCATTGGTGTAGTCCGTGTATTTTTGTGATCTCTGTGGTGACTAGCACAAGCATGAAAAGTAGGCCCCGTAGTAATTCTGATTTCAGTGACTGTGTTTCCTCTAAGTCCTAGTCTGCTGTAATTTTGTTGCCTTGTAAACTTGATGCTACAGAGAGATCCATGCATATTTTGGAGATGTTCAGTAAGGATGTTTTGTATCTATAGTTGTAGTGGATCCATTACTGCAATTGTTTGCAATTTTAGAGTAACATAGAATGACTCAATCTTGCTCTACTTTTGCTATAAAATATTTCTGGCAGATTCTTAACATGATATGCATTTTTGCCAAGCTCATTGTAGTTGATCCATACATGCTATGCAATTGTTCTTGCCATGGATAGCTTCATAAACATGCCCTCTTGCTGTAGGTATGCTTGGTTTTTCAAACATAGGCGAGCACTGGACTGCAGCTAAGCCCCCGAGTGGGAGGGTTGCTCACCACTCGGTAGGATTTTTCAAACTTAGGCGAGCAATGGACTGCAGCTAAGCCCCCGACTGAGAGGCTTGCTCATCACTCGGTAGGATTTTTCAAACTTAGACGAGTACTGTACTGTAGCTAAGCCCCCGAGTGATAGGGTTGCTCACCACTCGGTAGGATTTATCAAACTTAGGCGAGTACTGGACTGCAGATAAGCCCCCGAGTGGCAGGGATGCTCAGCACTCGGTAGGATTTTTCAAACTTAGGCGAGTATTGGACTGCAGATAAGCCCCCGAGTGGGAGGGTTGCTGACCACTCGGTAGGATTTTTCAAACTTAGGCGAGTACTGGACTGCAACTAAGCCCCCGAGTGGGAGGGTTGCTCACCACTCGGTAGGATTTTTCAAACTTAGGCGAGTACTGGACTACAGCTAAGCCCCCGAGTGGGAGGGTTGCTCACCACTCGGTAGGATTTTTCAAACATAGGCGAGTACTGGACTGCAGCTAAGCCCCCGAGTGGGAGGGTTGGTCACCACTCGGTAGGATTTTTCGAACTTAGGCGAGCACTGGACTGGAGCTAAGTCCCCGACTGAGAGGCATGCTCATCACTGCGTAGGATTTTACAAACATAGGCGAGTACTGGACTGCAGCTAAGCCCCCGAGTGGGAGGGTTGCTCACCACTCGATAGGATTTTTCAAACTTAGGCGAGTACTGGACTGCAGGTAAGCCGCCGAGTGGGAGGGTTGCTCACCACTCGGTAGGAATTTTCAAACTTAGGCGAGTACTGGACTGCAGCTAAGCCCCCGAGTGGGAGCGTTGCTCACCACTCGGTAGGATTTTTCAAACTTAGGCTAGTACTCGACTGCAGCTAGGCCCCCGAGTGGGAGGGTTGCTCACCACTCGGTAGGATTTTTCAAAATTAGGCGAGTACTGGACTGCAGCTACGCCCCCGAGTGAGAGACTTGCTGATCACTCGGTAGGATTTTTCCAACTTAGGCGAGTACTGGACTACAGCTAAGCCCCCGAGTGAGAGACTTGCTCATCACTCGGTAGGATTTTTCAAACTTAGGCGAGTACTGGACTGCAGCTAAGCCCCCGAGTGGGAGGGTTGCTCACCACTCGGTAGGATTTTTCAAACTTAGCCGAGCACTAGACTACAGCTAAGCCCCCGAGTGGGAGGGTTGCTCACCACTCGGTAGAATTTTTCAAACTTAGGCGTGGACTGGACTGCAGCTAAGCCCCCAGTGGGAGGGTTGCTCACCACTCGGTAGGATTATTCAAACTTAGGCGAGTACTGTACTGCAGCTAAGCCCCCGAGTGGGAGGGTTGCTCACCACTCGGCAGGATTTTTCAAACTTAGGAGAGTAATGGACTGCAGCTAAGCCCCCGAGTGGGAGGGTTTTTCACCACTCGGTAGGATTTTTCGAACTTAGGCGAGCACTGGACTGCAGCTAAGCCCCCGACTGAGAGGGTTGCTCACTACTCGGTAGTATTTTTCAACTTAGGCGAGTACTGGACTTCAGCTAAGCCCCCGAGTGGGAGAGTTGCACCACTCGGTAGGATTTTTCAAATTTAGGCGAGCACTGGACTGCAGCTAAGCCCCCGAGTGGGAGGGTTGCTCACCACTCGGTATGATTTTTCAAACTTAGGCGAGCACTGGACTACAGCTAAGCCCCCGAGTGGCAGGGTTTCTCACCACTCGGTAGGATTTTTCAAACTTAGGCGAGTACTGGACTGCAGCTAAGCCCCCGAGTGGGAGGGTTGCTCACCACTCGGTAGGATTTTTCAAACTGAGGCGAGCACTGGACTGCAGCTAAGCCCCCGAGTGGGAGGGTTGCTCACCACTCGGTAGGATTTTCCAAACTTAGGCGAGTACTGGACTGCACCTAAGCCCCCGAGTGATAGGGTTGCTCCACTCGGTAGGATTTTTCAAACTTAGGCGAGGACTGGACTGCAGCTAAGCCCCCGAGTGGGAGGGTTGCTCACCACTCGGTAGGATTTTTCGAACTTAGGCGAGCACTGGACTGCATCTAAGCCCCCGACTGAGAGGCTTGCTCATCACTCGGTAGGATTTTTGAAACTTAGGCGAGTACTGGACTACAGCTAAGCCCCCGAGTGATAGGGTTGCTCACCACTCGGTAGGATTTTTCGAACATAGGCGAGCACTGGACTGCATCTAAGCCCCCGACTGAGAGGCTTGCTCATCACTCGGTAGGATTTTTGAAACATAGGCGAGTACTGGACTACAACTAAGCCCCCGAGTGATAGGGTTGCTCACCACTCGGTAGGATTTATCAAACTTAGGCGAGTACTGGACTACAGCTAAGCCCCCGAGTGGCAGGGTTGCTCAGCACTCGGTAGGATTTTTCAAACTTAGGCGAGTACTGGACTGCAGGTAAGCCCCCGAGTGGGAGGGTTGCTCACCACTCGGTAGGATTTTTCAAACTTAGGCGACTACTGGACTGCAGCTAAGCCCCCGAGTGGGAGGGTTGCTCACCACTCGGTAGGATTTTTCAGACATAGGCGAGTACTGGACTACAGCTAAGCCCCCGAGTGGGAGGGTTGCTCACCACTCGGTAGGATTTTCAAACTTAGGCGGGTACTGCACTGCAGCTAAGCCCCCGAGTGGGAGGGTTGCTCACCACTCGGTAGGATTTTTCGAACTTAGGCGAGCACTGGACTGTAGCTAAGCCCCCGACTGAGAGGCTTGCTCATCACTCGGTAGGATTTTTCAAACTTAGGCGAGTACTGGACTGCAGCTAAGCCCCCGAGTGGGAGGGTTGCTCACCACTCGGTAGGATTTTTCAAACTTAGGCGAGTACTGGACTACAGCTAAGCCCCCGAGTGGGAGGGTTGCTCACCACTCGGTAGGATTTTTCAAACTTAGGCGAGTACTGGACTGCAGCTAAGCCCCCGAGAGGGAGGGTTGGTCACCACTCGGTAGGATTTTTCGAACTTAGGCGAGCACTGGACTGGAGCTAAGTCCCCGACTGAGAGGCTCGCTCATCACTCCGTAGGATTTTTCAAACTTAGGCGAGTACTGGACTGCAGCTAAGCCCCCGAGTGGGAGGGTTGCTCACCACTCGGTAGGATTTTTCAAACTTAGCCGAGCACTGGACTGCAGCTAAGCCCCAGAGTGGGAGGGTTGCTCACCACTCGATAGGATTTTTCAAACTTAGGCGAGGACTGGACTGCAGCTAAGCCCCCAATGGGAGGGTTGCTCACCACTCGGTAGGATTATTCAAACTTAGGCGAGTACTGGACTGCAGCTAAGCCCCTGAGTGGGAGGGTTGCTCACCACTCGGTAGGATTTTTCAAAAACTTAGGAGAGTACTGGACTGCAGCTAAGCCCCCGAGTGGGAGGGTTTTTCACCACTCGGTAGGATTTTTCGAACTTAGGCGAGCACTGGACTGCAGCTAAGCCCCCGACTGAGAGGGTTGCTCACTACTCAGTAGGATTTTTCAACTTAGGCGAGTACTGGACTTCAGCTAAGCCCCCGAGTGGGAGGGTTGCACCACTCGGTAGGATTTTTCAAATTTAGGCGAGCACTGGACTGCAGCTACGCCCCCGAGTGGGAGGGTTGCTCACCACTCGGTATGATTTTTCAAACTTAGGCGAGTACTGGACTGCAGCTAAGCCCCGGAGTGGGAGGGTTGCTCACCACTCGGTAGGATTTTTCAAACTGAGGCGAGCACTGGACTGCAGCTAAGCCCCCGAGTGGGAGGGCTGCTCACCACTCGGTAGGATTTTCCGAACATAGGCAAGCACTGGACTGCAGCTAAGCCCCCGAGTGGGAGGGTTTCTCACCACTCGGTAGGATTTTTCAAACTTAGGCGAGCACTAGACTGTAGCCAAGCCCCTGACTGGGAGGCTTGCTCACCACTAGGTAGGATTTTTCAAACTTAGGCGAGTATTGGACTGCAGCTAAGCCCCCGAGTGGGAGGGTTGCTCACCACTCGGTAGGATTTTTCGAACTTAGGCGAGCAATGGACTGCAGCTAAGCCCCCGAGTGGGAGGGTTTCTCACCACTCGATAGGATTTTTCAAACTTAGGCGAGTACTGGACTGCACCTAAGCCCCCGAGTGATAGGGTTGCTCCACTCGGTAGGATTTTTCAAACTTAGCCGAGGACTGGACTGCAGCTAAGCCCCCGAGTGGGAGGGTTGCTCACCACTCAGTAGGGTTTTTCGAACTTAGGCGAGCACTGGACTGCATCTAAGCCCCCGACTGAGAGGCTTGCTCATCACTTGGTAGGATTTTTCAAACTTAGGCGAGTACTGGACTACAGCTAAGCCCCCGAGTGATAGGGTTGCTCACCACTCGGTAGGATTTTTCAAACTTAGCCGAGCACTGGACTGCAGCTAAGCCCCCGAGTGGGAGGGTTGCTCACCACTCGATAGGATTTTTCAAACTTAGGCGAGGACTGGACTGCAGCTAAGCCCCCAGTGGGAGGGTTGCTCACCACTCGGTAGGATTATTCAAACTTAGGCGAGTACTGGACTGCAGCTAAGCCCCCGAGTGGGAGGGTTGCTCACCACTCGGTAGGATTTTTCAAACTTAGGAGAGTACTGGACTGCAACTAAGCCCCCGAGTGGGAGGGTTTTTCACCACTCGGTAGGATTTTTCGAACTTAGGCGAGCACTGGACTGCAGCTAAGCCCCCGACTGAGAGGGTTGCTCACTACTCGGTAGGATTTTTCAACTTAGGCGAGTACTGGACTTCAGCTAAGCCCCCAAGTGGGAGGGTTGCACCACTCGGTAGGATTTTTCAAATTTAGGCGAGCACTGGACTGCAGCTAAGCCCCCGAGTGGGAGGGTTGCTCACCACTCGGTATGATTTTTCAAACTTAGGCGAGTACTGGACTGCAGCTAAGCCCCCGAGTGGGAGGGTTGCTCACCACTCGGTAGGATTTTTCAAACTGAGGCGAGCACTGGACTGCAGCTAAGCCCCCGAGTGGGAGGGTTGCTCACCACTCGGTAGGATTTTCCGAACATAGGCAAGCACTGGACTGCAGCTAAGCCCCCGAGTGGGAGGGTTTCTCACCACTCGGTAGGATTTTTCAAACTTAGGCGAGCACTGGACTGCAGCTAAGCCCCTGACTGGGAGGCTTGCTCACCACTAGGTAGGATTTTTCAAACTTAGGCGAGTATTGGACTGCAGCTAAGCCCCCGAGTGGGAGGGTTGCTCACCACTCGGTAGGATTTTTCGAACTTAGGCGAGCAATGGACTGCAGCTAAGCCCCCGAGTGGGAGGGTTGCTCACCACTCGATAGGATTTTTCAAACTTAGGCGAGTACTGGCTGCACCTAAGCCCCCGAGTGATAGGGTTGCTCCACTCGGTAGGATTTTTCAAACTTAGGCGAGGACTGGACTGCAGCTAAGCCCCCGAGTGGGAGGGTTGCTCACCACTCGGTAGGGTTTTTCGAACTTAGGCGAGCACTGGACTGCATCTAAGCCCCCGACTGAGAGGCTTGCTCATCACTCGGTAGGATTTTTCAAACTTAGGCGAGTACTGGACTACAGCTAAGCCCCCGAGTGATAGGGTTGCTCACCACTCGGTAGGATTTTTCAAACTTAGCCGAGCACTGGACTGCAGCTAAGCCCCCGAGTGGGAGGGTTGCTCACCACTCGATAGGATTTTTCAAACTTAGGCGAGGACTGGACTGCAGCTAAGCCCCCAGTGGGAGGGTTGCTCACCACTCGGTAGGATTATTCAAACTTAGGCGAGTACTGGACTGCAGCTAAGCCCCCGAGTGGGAGGGTTGCTCACCACTCGGTAGGATTTTTCAAACTTAGGAGAGTACTGGACTGCAGCTAAGCCCCCGAGTGGGAGGGTTGCTCACCACTCGGTAGGATTTTTCAAACTTAGGAGAGCACTGGACTGCAGCTAAGCCCCTGAGTGGGAGGGTTTTTCACCACTCGGTAGGATTTTTCGAACTTAGGCGAGCACTGGACTGCAGCTAAGCCCCCGACTGAGAGGGTTGCTCACTACTCGGTAGGATTTTTCAACTTAGGCGAGTACTGGACTTCAGCTAAGCCCCCAAGTGGGAGGGTTGCACCACTCGGTAGGATTTTTCAAATTTAGGCGAGCACTGGACTGCAGCTAAGCCCCCGAGTGGGAGGGTTGCTCACCACTCGGTATGATTTTTCAAACTTAGGCGAGCACTGGACTGCAGCTAAGCCCCCGAGTGGGAGGGTTGCTCACCACTCGGTAGGATTTTCCGAACATAGGCAAGCACTGGACTGCAGCTAAGCCCCCGAGTGGGAGGGTTTCTCACCACTCGGTAGGATTTTTCAAACTTAGGCGAGCACTGGACTGCAGCTAAGCCCCTGACTGGGAGGCTTGCTCACCACTAGGTAGGATTTTTCAAACTTAGGCGAGTATTGGACTGCAGCTAAGCCCCTGAGTGGGAGGGTTGCTCACCACTCGGTAGGATTTTTCGAACTTAGGCGAGCAATGGACTGCAGCTAAGCCCCCGAGTGGGAGGGTTGCTCACCACTCGATAGGATTTTTCAAACTTAGGCGAGTACTGGACTGCACCTAAGCCCCCGAGTGATAGGGTTGCTCCACTCGGTAGGATTTTTCAAACTTAGGCGAGGACTGGACTGCAGCTAAGCCCCCGAGTGGGAGGGTTGCTCACCACTCGGTAGGGTTTTTCGAACTTAGGCGAGCACTGGACTGCATCTAAGCCCCCGACTGAGAGGCTTGCTCATCACTCGGTAGGATTTTTCAAACTTAGGCGAGTACTGGACTACAGCTAAGCCCCCGAGTGATAGGGTTGCTCACCACTCGGTAGGATTTATCAAACTTAGGCGAGTACTGGACTGCAGCTAAGCCCCCGAGTGGCAGGGTTGCTCAGCACTCGGTAGGATTTTTCAAACTTAGGCGAGTACTGGACTGCAGGTAAGCCCCCGAGTGGGAGGGTTGCTCACCACTCGGTAGGATTTTTCAAACTTAGGCGACTACTGGACTGCAGCTAAGCCCCCGAGTGGGAGGGTTGCTCACCACTCGGTAGGATTTTTCAAACTTAGGCGACTACTGGACTGCAGCTAAGCCCCCGAGTGGGAGGGTTGCTCACCACTCGGTAGGGTTTTTCGAACTTAGGCGAGCACTGGACTCAATCTAAGCCCCCGACTGAGAGGCTTGCTCATCACTCGGTAGGATTTTTCAAACTTAGGCGAGTACTGGACTACAGCTAAGCCCCCGAGTGATAGGGTTGCTCACCACTCGGTAGGATTTTTCAAACTTAGCCGAGCACTGGATTGCAGCTAAGCCCCCGAGTGGGAGGGTTGCTCACCACTCGATAGGATTTTTCAAACTTAGGCGAGGACTGGACTGCAGCTAAGCCCCCAGTGGGAGGGTTGCTCACCACTCGGTAGGATTATTCAAACTTAGGCGAGTACTGGACTGATGCTAAGCCCCCGAGTGGGAGGGTTGCTCACCACTCGGTAGGATTTTTCAAACTTAGGAGAGTACTGGACTGCAGCTAAGCCCCCGAGTGGGAGGGTTTTTCACCACTCGGTAGGATTTTTCGAACATAGGCGAGCACTGGACTGCAGCTAAGCCCCCGACTGAGAGGGTTGCTCACTACTCGGTAGGATTTTTCAACTTAGGCGAGTACTAGACTTCAGCTAAGCCCCCAAGTGGGAGGGTTGCACCACTCGGTAGGATTTTTCAAATTTAGGCGAGCACTGGACTGCAGCTAAGCCCCCGAGTGGGAGGGTTGCTCACCACTCGGTATGATTTTTCAAACTTAGGCGAGTACTGGACTGCAGCTAAGCCCCCGAGTGGGAGGGTTGCTCAACACTCGGTAGGATTTTTCAAACTGAGGCGAGCACTGGACTGCAGCTAAGCCCCCGAGTGGGAGGGTTGCTCACCACTCGGTAGGATTTTCCGAACATAGGCAAGCACTGGACTGCAGCTAAGCCCCCGAGTGGGAGGGTTTCTCACCACTCGGTAGGATTTTTCAAACTTAGGCGAGCACTGGACTGCAGCTAAGCCCCTGACTGGGAGGCTTGCTCACCAGTCGGTAGGATTTTTCGAACTTAGGCGAGCAATGGACTGCAGCTAAGCCCCCGAGTGGGAGGGTTGCTCACCACTCGATAGGATTTTTCAAACTTAGGCGAGTACTGGACTGCACCTAAGCCCCCGAGTGATAGGGTTGCTCCACTCGGTAGGATTTTTCAAACTTAGGCGAGGACTGGACTGCAGCTAAGCCCCCGAGTGGGAGGGTTGCTCACCACTCGGTAGGGTTTTTCGAACTTAGGCGAGCACTGGACTGCATCTAAGCCCCCGACTGAGAGGCTTGCTCATCACTCGGTAGGATTTTTCAAACTTAGGCGAGTACTGGACTACAGCTAAGCCCCCGAGTGATAGGGTTGCTCACCACTCGGTAGGATTTATCAATCTTAGGCGAGTACTGGACTGCAGCTAAGCCCCCGAGTGGCAGGGTTGCTCAGCACTCGGTAGGATTTTTCAAACTTAGGCGAGTACTGGACTGCAGGTAAGCCCCCGAGTGGGAGGGTTGCTTACCACTCGGTAGGATTTTTCAAACTTAGGCGACTACTGGACTGCAGCTAAGCCCCCGAGTGGGAGGGTTGCTCACCACTCGGTAGGATTTTTCAGACTTAGGCGAGTACTGGACTACAGCTAAGCCCCCGAGTGGGAGGGTTGCTCACCACTCGGTAGGATTTTCAAACTTAGGCGGGTACTGCACTGCAGCTAAGCTCCCGAGTGGGAGGGTTGCTCACCACTCGGTAGGATTTTTCGAACTTAGGCGAGCACTTGACTGTAGCTAAGCCCCCGACTGAGAGGCTTGCTCATCACTCGGTAGGATTTTTCAAACTTAGGCGAGTACTGGACTGCAGCTAAGCCCCCGAGTGGGAGGGTTGCTCACCACTCGGTAGGATTTTTCAAACTTAGGCGAGTACTGGACTACAGCTAAGCCCCCGAGTGGGAGGGTTGCTCACCACTCGGTAGGATTTTTCAAACTTAGGCGAGTACTAGACTGCAGCTAAGCCCCCGAGAGGGAGGGTTGGTCACCACTCGGTAGGATTTTTCGAACTTAGGCGAGCACTGGACTGGAGCTAAGTCCCCGACTGAGAGGCTTGCTCATCACTCCGTAGGATTTTTCAAACTTAGGTGAGTACTGGACTACAGCTAAGCCCCCGAGTGGGAGGGTTGCTCACCACTCGGTAGGATTTTTCAAACTTAGCCGAGCACTGGACTGCAGCTAAGCCCCCGAGTGGGAGGGTTGCTCACCACTCGATAGGATTTTTCAAACTTAGGCGAGGACTGGACTGCAGCTAAGCCCCCAGTGGGAGGGTTGCTCACCACTCGGTAGGATTATTCAAACTTAGGCGAGTACTGGACTGCAGCTAAGCCCCTGAGTGCGAGGGTTGCTCACCACTCGGTAGGATTTTTCAAACTTAGGAGAGTACTGGACTGCAGCTAAGCCCCCGAGTGGGAGGGTTTTTCACCACTCGGTAGGATTTTTCGAACTTAGGCGAGCACTGGACTGCAGCTAAGCCCCCGACTGAGAGGGTTGCTCACTACTCAGTAGGATTTTTCAACTTAGGCGAGTACTGGACTTCAGCTAAGCCCCCGAGTGGGAGGGTTGCACCACTCGGTAGGATTTTTCAAATTTAGGCGAGCACTGGACTGCAGCTAAGCCCCCGAGTGGGAGGGTTGCTCACCACTCGGTATGATTTTTCAAACTTAGGCGAGTACTGGACTGCAGCTAAGCCCCCGAGTGGGAGGGTTGCTCACCACTCGGTAGGATTTTTCAAACTGAGGCGAGCATTGGACTGCAGCTAAGCCCCCGAGTGGGAGGGTTGCTCACCACTCGGCAGGATTTTCCGAACATAGGCAAGCACTAGACTGCAGCTAAGCCCCCGAGTGGGAGGGTTTCTCACCACTCGGTAGGATTTTTCAAACTTAGGCGAGCACTGGACTGCAGCTAAGCCCCTGACTGGGAGGCTTGCTCACCACTAGGTAGGACTTTTCAAACTTAGGCGAGTATTGGACTGCAGCTAAGCCCCCGAGTGGGAGGGTTGCTCACCACTCGGTAGGATTTTTTGAACCTAGGCGAGCAATGGACTGCAGCTAAGCCCCCGAGTGGGAGGGTTGCTCACCACTCGATAGGATTTTTCAAACTTAGGCGAGTACTGGACTGCACCTAAGCCGCCGAGTGATAGGGTTGCTCCACTCGGTAGGATTTTTCAAACTTATGCGAGGACTGGACTGCAGCTATGCCCCCGAGTGGGAGGGTTGCTCACCACTCGGTAGGGTTTTTCGAACTTAGGCGAGCACTGGACTGCATCTAAGCCCCCGACTGAGAGGCTTGCTCATCACTCGGTAGGATTTTTCAAACTTAGGCGAGTACTGGACTACAGCTAAGCCCCCGAGTGATAGGGTTGCTCACCACTCGGTAGGATTTTTCAAACTTAGCCGAGCACTGGACTGCAGCTAAGCCCCCGAGTGGGAGGGTTGCTCACCACTCGATAGGATTTTTCAAACTTAGGCGAGGACTGGACTGCAGCTAAGCCCCCAGTGGGAGGGTTGCTCACCACTCGGTAGGATTATTCAAACTTAGGCGAGTACTGGACTGCAGCTAAGCCCCCGAGTGGGAGGGTTGCTCACCACTCGGTAGGATTTTTCAAACTTAGGAGAGTACTGGACTGCAGCTAAGCCCCCGAGTGGGAGGGTTTTTCACCACTCGGTAGGATTTTTCGAACTTAGGCGAGCACTGGACTGCAGCTAAGCCCCCGACTGAGAGGGTTGCTCACTACTCGGTAGGATTTTTCAACTTAGGCGAGTACTGGACTTCAGCTAAGCCCCCGAGTGGGAGGGTTGCACCACTCGGTAGGATTTTTCAAATTTAGGCGAGCACTGGACTGCAGCTTAGCCCCCGAGTGGGAGGGTTGCTCACCACTCGGTATGATTTTTCAAACTTAGGCGAGTACTGGACTGCAGCTAAGCCCCCGAGTGGGAGGGTTGCTCACCACTCGGTAGGATTTTTCAAACTGAGGCGAGCACTGGACTGCAGCTAAGCCCCCGAGTGGGAGGGTTGCTCACCACTCGGTAGGATTTTCCGAACATAGGCAAGCACTGGACTGCAGCTAAGCCCCCGAGTGGGAGGGTTTCTCACCACTCGGTAGGATTTTTCAAACTTAGGCGAGCACTGGACTGCAGCTAAGCCCCTGACTGGGAGGCTTGCTCACCACTAGGTAGGATTTTTCAAACTTAGGCGAGTATTGGACTGCAGCTAAGCCCCCGAGTGGGAGGGTTGCTCACCACTCGGTAGGATTTTTCGAACTTAGGTGAGCAATGGACTGCAGCTAAGCCCCCGAGTGGGAGGGTTGCTCACCACTCGATAGGATTTTTCAAACTTAGGCGAGTACTGGACTACACCTAAGCCCCCGAGTGATAGGGTTGCTCCACTCGGTAGGATTTTTCAAACTTAGGCGAGGACTGGACTGCAGCTAAGCCCCCGAGTGGGAGGGTTGCTCACCACTCGGTAGGGTTTTTCGAACTTAGGCGAGCACTGGACTGCATCTAAGCCCCCGACTGAGAGGCTTGCTCATCACTCGGTAGGATTTTTCAAACTTAGGCGAGTACTGGACTACAGCTAAGCCCCCGAGTGATAGGGTTGCTCACCACTCGGTAGGATTTTTCAAACTTAGCCGAGCACTTGACTGCAGCTAAGCCCCCGAGTGGGAGGGTTGCTCACCACTCGATAGGATTTTTCAAACTTAGGCGAGGACTGGACTGCAGCTAAGCCCCCAGTGGGAGGGTTGCTCACCACTCGGTAGGATTATTCAAACTTAGGCGAGTACTGGACTGCAGCTAAGCCCCCGAGTGGGAGGGTTGCTCACCACTCGGTAGGATTTTTCAAACTTAGGAGAGTACTGAACTGCAGCTAAGCCCCCGAGTGGGAGGGTTTTTCACCACTCGGTAGGATTTTCGAACTTAGGCGAGCACTGGACTGCAGCTAAGCCCTCGACTGAGAGGGTTGCTCACTACTCGGTAGGATTTTTCAACTTAGGCGTGTACTGGACTTCAGCTAAGCCCCCGAGTGGGAGGGTTGCACCACTCGGTAGGATTTTTCAAATTTAGGCGAGCACTGGACTGCAGCTAAGCCCCCGAGTGGGAGGGTTGCTCACCACTCGGTATGATTTTTCAAACTTAGGCGAGTACTGGACTGCAGCTAAGCCCCCGAGTGGGAGGGTTGCTCACCACTCGGTAGGATTTTTCAAACTGAGGCGAGCACTGGACTGCAGCTAAGCCCCCGAGTGGGAGGGTTGCTCACCACTCGGTAGGATTTTCCGAACATAGGCAAGCACTGGACTGCAGCTAAGCCCCCGAGTGGGAGGGTTTCTCACCACTCGGTAGGATTTTTCAAACTTAGGCGAGCACTGGACTGCAGCTAAGCCCCTGACTGGGAGGCTTGCTCACCACTAGGTAGGATTTTTCAAACTTAGGCGAGTATTGGACTGCAGCTAAGCCCCCGAGTGGGAGGGTTGCTCACCACTCGGTAGGATTTTTCGAACTTAGGCGAGCAATGGACTGCAGCTAAGCCCCCGAGTGGGAGGGTTGCTCACCACTCGATAGGATTTTTCAAACTTAGGCGAGTACAGGACTTCACCTAAGGCCCCGAGTGATAGGGTTGCTCCACTCGGTAGGATTTTTCAAACTTAGGCGAGGACTGGACTGCAGCTAAGCCCCCGAGTGGGAGGGTTGCTCACCACTCGGTAGGGTTTTTCGAACTTAGGCGAGCACTGGACTGCATCTAAGCCCCCGACTGAGAGGCTTGCTCATCACTCGGTAGGATTTTTCAAACTTAGGCGAGTACTGGACTACAGCTAAGCCCCCGAGTGATAGGGTTGCTCACCACTCGGTAGGATTTATCAAACTTAGGCAAGTACTGGACTGCAGCTAAGCCCCCGAGTGGCAGGGTTGCTAAGCACTCGGTAGGATTTTTCAAACTTAGGCGAGTACTGGACTGCAGGTAAGCCCCCGAGTGGGAGGGTTGCTCACCACTCGGTAGGATTTTTCAAACTTAGGCGAGTACTCGACTGCGGCTAGGCCCCCGAGTGGGAGGGTTGCTCACCACTCGGTAGGATTTTTCAAAATTAGGCGAGTACTGGACTGCAGCTACGCCCCCGAGTGAGAGACTTGCTCATCACTCGGTAGGATTTTTCAAACTTAGGCGAGTACTGGACTATAGCTAAGCCCCCGAGTGAGAGACTTGCTCATCACTCGGTAGGATTTTTCAAAATTAGGAGAGTACTGGACTGCAGCTAAGCCCCCGAGTGGGAGGGTTGCTCACCACTCGGTAGGATTTTTAAACCTTAGCCGAGCACTAGACTACAGCTAAGCCCCCGAGTGGGAGGGTTGCTCACCACTCGGTAGGATTTTTCAAACTTAGGCGTGGACTGGACTGCAGCTAAGCCCCCAGTGGGAGGGTTGCTCACCCCTCGGTAGGATTATTCAAACTTAGGCGAGTACTGGACTGCAGCTAAGCCCCCGAGTGGGAGGGTTGCTCACCACTCGGCAGGATTTTTCAAACTTAGGAGAGTACTGGACTGCAGCTAAGCCCCCGAGTGGGAGGGTTTTTCACCACTCGGTAGGATTTTTCGAACTTAGGCGAGCACTGGACTGCAGCTAAGCCCCCGACTGAGAGGGTTGCTCACTACTCGGTAGGATTTTTCAACTTAGGCGAGTACTGGACTTCAGCTAAGCCCCCGAGTGGGAGGGTTGCACCACTCGGTAGGATTTTTCAAATTTAGGCGAGCACTGGACTGCAGCTAAGCCCCCGAGTGGGAGGGTTGCTCACCACTCGGTAGGATTTTCCGAACATAGGCAAGCACTGGACTGCAGCTAAGCCCCCGAGTGGGAGGGTTTCTCACCACTCGGTAGGATTTTTCAAACTTAGGCGAGCACTGGACTGCAGCTAAGCCCCTGACTGGGAGGCTTGCTCACCACTAGGTAGGATTTTTCAAACTTAGGCGAGTATTGGACTGCAGCTAAGCCCCCGAGTGGGAGGGTTGCTCACCACTCGGTAGGATTTTTCGAACTTAGGCGAGCAATGGACTGCAGCTAAGCCCCCGAGTGGGAGGGTTGCTCACCACTCGATAGGATTTTTCAAACTTAGGCGAGTACTGGACTGCACCTAAGCCCCCGAGTGATAGGGTTGCTCCACTCGGTAGGATTTTTCAAACTTAGGCGAGGACTGGACTGCAGCTAAGCCCCCGAGTGGGAGGGTTGCTCACCACTCGGTAGGGTTTTTCGAACTTAGGCGAGCACTGGACTGCATCTAAGCCCCCGACTGAGAGGCTTGCTCATCACTCGGTAGGATTTTTCAAACTTAGGCGAGTACTGGACTACAGCTAAGCCCCCGAGTGATAGGGTTGCTCACCACTCGGTAGGATTTATCAAACTTAGGCAAGTACTGGACTGCAGCTAAGCCCCCGAGTGGCAGGGTTGCTCAGCACTCGGTAGGATTTTTCAAACTTAGGCGAGTACTGGACTGCAGGTAAGCTCCCGAGTGGGAGGGTTGCTCACCACTCGGTAGGATTTTTCAAACTTAGGCGAGTACTCGACTGCAGCTAGGCCCCCGAGTGGGAGGGTTGCTCACCACTCGGTAGGATTTTTCAAAATTAGGCGAGTACTGGACTGCAGCTACGCCCCCGAGTGAGAGACTTGCTCATCACTCGGTAGGATTTTTCAAACTTAGGCGAGTACTGGACTACAGCTAAGCCCCCGAGTGAGAGACTTGCTCATCACTCGGTAGGATTTTTCAAACTTAGGCGAGTACTGGACTGCAGCTAAGCCCCCGAGTGGGAGGGTTGCTCACCACTCGGTAGGATTTTTAAACCTTAGCCGAGCACTAGACTACAGCTAAGCCCCCGAGTGGGAGGGTTGCTCACCACTCGGTAGGATTTTTCAAACTTAGGCGTGGACTGGAGTGCAGCTAAGCCCCCAGTGGGAGGGTTGCTCACCACTGGGTAGGATTATTCAAACTTAGGCGAGTACTGGACAACAGCTAAGCCCCCGAGTGGGAGGGTTGCTCACCACTCGGCAGGATTTTTCAAACTTAGGAGAGTACTGGACTGCAGCTAAGCCCCCGAGTGGGAGGGTTTTTCACCACTCGGTAGGATTTTTCGAACTTAGGCGAGCACTGGACTGCAGCTAAGCCCCCGACTGAAAGGGTTGCTCACTACTCGGTAGGATTTTTCAACTTAGGCGAGTACTGGACTTCAGCTAAGCCCCCGAGTGGGAGGGTTGCACCACTCGGTAGGATTTTTCAAATTTAGGCGAGCACTGGACTGCAGCTAAGCCCCCGAGTGGGAGGGTTGCTCACCACTCGGTATGATTTTTCAAACTTAGGCGAGCACTGGACTGCAGCTAAGCCCCCGAGTGGCAGGGTTTCTCACCACTCGGTAGGAATTTTCAAAATTAGGCGAGTACTGGACTGCAGCTAAGCCCCCGAGTGGGAGGGTTGCTCACCACTCGGTAGGATTTTTCGAACTTAGGCGAGCAATGGACTGCAGCTAAGCCCCCGAGTGGGAGGGTTGCTCACCACTCGATAGGATTTTTCAAACTTAGGCGAGTACTGGACTGCACCTAAGCCCCCGAGTGATAGGGTTGCTCCACTCGGTAGGATTTTTCAAACTTAGGCGAGGACTGGACTGCAGCTAAGCCCCCGAGTGGGAGGGTTGCTCACCACTCGGTAGGGTTTTTCGAACTTAGGCGAGCACTGGACTGCATCTAAGCCCCCGACTGAGAGGCTTGCTCATCACTCGGTAGGATTTTTCAAACTTAGGCGAGTACTGGACTACAGCTAAGCCCCCGAGTGATAGGGTTGCTCACCACTCGGTAGGATTTATCAAACTTAGGCAAGTACTGGACTGCAGCTAAGCCCCCGAGTGGCAGGGTTGCTCAGCACTCGGTAGGATTTTTCAAACTTAGGCGAGTACTGGACTGCAGGTAAGCTCCCGAGTGGGAGGGTTGCTCACCACTCGGTAGGATTTTTCAAACTTAGGCGAGTACTCGACTGCAGCTAGGCCCCCGAGTGGGAGGGTTGCTCACCACTCGGTAGGATTTTTCAAAATTAGGCGAGTACTGGACTGCAGCTACGCCCCCGAGTGAGAGACTTGCTCATCACTCGGTAGGATTTTTCAAACTTAGGCGAGTACTGGACTACAGCTAAGCCCCCGAGTGAGAGACTTGCTCATCACTCGGTAGGATTTTTCAAACTTAGGCGAGTACTGGACTGCAGCTAAGCCCCCGAGTGGGAGGGTTGCTCACCACTCGGTAGGATTTTTAAACCTTAGCCGAGCACTAGACTACAGCTAAGCCCCCGAGTGGGAGGGTTGCTCACCACTCGGTAGGATTTTTCAAACTTAGGCGTGGACTGGAGTGCAGCTAAGCCCCCAGTGGGAGGGTTGCTCACCACTGGGTAGGATTATTCAAACTTAGGCGAGTACTGGACAACAGCTAAGCCCCCGAGTGGGAGGGTTGCTCACCACTCGGCAGGATTTTTCAAACTTAGGAGAGTACTGGACTGCAGCTAAGCCCCCGAGTGGGAGGGTTTTTCACCACTCGGTAGGATTTTTCGAACTTAGGCGAGCACTGGACTGCAGCTAAGCCCCCGACTGAAAGGGTTGCTCACTACTCGGTAGGATTTTTCAACTTAGGCGAGTACTGGACTTCAGCTAAGCCCCCGAGTGGGAGGGTTGCACCACTCGGTAGGATTTTTCAAATTTAGGCGAGCACTGGACTGCAGCTAAGCCCCCGAGTGGGAGGGTTGCTCACCACTCGGTATGATTTTTCAAACTTAGGCGAGCACTGGACTGCAGCTAAGCCCCCGAGTGGCAGGGTTTCTCACCACTCGGTAGGAATTTTCAAAATTAGGCGAGTACTGGACTGCAGCTAAGCCCCCGAGTGGGAGGGTTGCTCACCACTCGGTAGGATTTTTCAAACTGAGGCGAGCACTGGACTGCAGCTAAGCCCCCGAGTGGGAGGGTTGCTCACCACTCGGTAGGATTTTCCAAACTTAGGCGAGTACTGGACTGCACCTAAGCCCCCGAGTGATAGGGTTGCTCCACTCGGTAGGATTTTTCAAACTTAGGCGAGGACTGGACTGCAGCTAAGCCCCCGAGTGGGAGGGTTGCTCACCACTCGGTAGGATTTTTCGAACTTAGGCGAGCACTGGACTGCATCTAAGCCCCCGACTGAGAGGCTTGCTCATCACTCGGTAGGATTTTTCAAACTTAGGCGAGTACTGGACTACAACTAAGCCCCCGAGTGATAGGGTTGCTCACCACTCGGTAGGATTTATCAAACTTAGGCGAGTACTGGACTGCAGCTAAGCCCCCGAGTGGCAGGGTTGCTCAGCACTCGGTGCGATTTTTCAAACTTAGGCGAGTACTGGACTGCAGGTAAGCCCCCGAGTGGGAGGGTTGCTCACCACTCGGTAGGATTTTTCAAACTTAGGCGACTACTGGACTGCAGCTAAGCCCCCGAGTGGGAGGGTTGCTCACCACTCGGTAGGATTTTTCAGACTTAGGCGAGTACTGGACTACAGCTAAGCCCCCGAGTGGGAGGGTTGCTCACCACTCGGTAGGATTTTCAAACTTAGGCGGGTACTGGACTGCAGCTAAGCCCCCGAGTGGGAGGGTTGCTCACCACTCGGTAGGATTTTTCGAACTTAGGCGAGCACTGGACTGTAGCTAAGCCCCCGACTGAGAGGCTTGCTCATCACTCGGTAGGATTTTTCAAACTTAGGCGAGTACTGGACTGCAGCTAAGCCCCCGAGTGGGAGGGTTGCTCACCACTCGGTAGGATTTTTCAAACTTAGGCGAGTACTGGACTACAGCTAAGCCCCCGAGTGGGAGGGTTGCTCACCACTCGGTAGGATTTTTCAAACTTAGGCGAGTACTGGACTGCAGCTAAGCCCCCGAGAGGGAGGGTTGGTCACCACTCGGTAGGATTTTTCGAACTTAGGCGAGCACTGGACTGGAGCTAAGTCCCCGACTGAGAGGCTTGCTCATCACTCCGTAGGATTTTTCAAACTTAGGCGAGTACTGGACTGCAGCTAAGCCCCCGAGTGGGAGGGTTGCTCACCACTCGGTAGGATTTTTCAAACTTAGCCGAGCACTGGACTGCAGCTAAGCCCCCGAGTGGGAGGGTTGCTCACCACTCGATAGGATTTTTCAAACTTAGGCGAGGACTGGACTGCAGCTAAGCCCCCAGTGGGAGGGTTGCTCACCACTCGGTAGGATTATTCAAACTTAGGCGAGTACTGGACTGCAGCTAAGCCCCTAAGTGGGAGGGTTGCTCATTACTCGGTAGGATTTTTCAAACTTAGGAGAGTACTGGACTGCAGCTAAGCCCCCGAGTGGGAGGGTTTTTCACCACTCGGTAGGATTTTTCGAACTTAGGCGAGCACTGGACTGCAGCTAAGCCCCCGACTGAGAGGGTTGCTCACTACTCAGTAGGATTTTTCAATTTAGGCGAGTACTGGACTTCAGCTAAGCCCCCGAGTGGCAGGGTTGCACCACTCGGTAGGATTTTTCAAATTTAGGCGAGCACTGGACTGCAGCTAAGCCCCCGAGTGGGAGGGTTGCTCACCACTCGGTATGATTTTTCAAACTTAGGCGAGTACTGGACTGCAGCTAAGCCCCCGAGTGGGAGGGTTGCTCACCACTCGGTAGGATTTTTCAAACTGAGGCGAGCACTGGACTGCAGCTAAGCCCCCGAGTGGGAGGGTTGCTCACCACTCGGTAGGATTTTCCGAACATAGGCAAGCACTGGACTGCAGCTAAGCCCCCGAGTGGGAGGGTTTCTCACCACTCGGTAGGATTTTTCAAACTTAGGCGAGCACTGGACTGCAGCTAAGCCCCTGACTGGGAGGCTTGCTCACCACTAGGTAGGATTTTTCAAACTTAGGCGAGTATTGGACTGCAGCTAAGCCCGCGAGTGGGAGGGTTGCTCACCACTCGGTAGGATTTTTCGAACTTAGGCGAGCAATGGACTGCAGCTAAGCCCCCGAGTGGGAGGGTTGCTCACCACTGGATAGTATTTTTCAAACTTAGGCGAGTACTGGACTGCACCTAAGCCCCCGAGTGATAGGGTTGCTCCACTCGGTAGGATTTTTCAAACTTAGGCGAGGACTGGACTGCAGCTAAGCCCCCGAGTGGGAGGGTTGCTCACCACTCGGTAGGGTTTTTCGAACTTAGGCGAGCACTGGACTGCATCTAAGCCCCCGACTGAGAGGCTTGCTCATCACTCGGTAGGATTTTTCAAACTTAGGCGAGTACTGGACTACAGCTAAGCCCCCGAGTGATAGGGTTGCTCACCACTTGGTAGGATTTATCAAACTTAGGCAAGTACTGGACTGCAGCTAAGCCCCCGAGTGGCAGGGTTGCTCAGCACTCGGTAGGATTTTTCAAACTTAGGCGAGTACTGGACTGCAGGTAAGCCCCCGAGTGGGAGGGTTGCTCACCACTCGGTAGGATTTTTCAAACTTAGGCGAGTACTCGACTGCAGCTAGGCCCCCGAGTGGGAGGGTTGCTCACCACTCGGTAGGATTTTTCAAAATTAGGCGAGTATTGGCTGCAGCTACGCCCCCGAGTGAGAGACTTGCTCATCACTCGGTAGGATTTTTCAAACTTAGGCGAGTATTGGACTACAGCTAAGCCCCCGAGTGAGAGACTTGCTCATCACTCGGTAGGATTTTTCAAACTTAGGCGAGTACTAGACTGCAGCTAAGCCCCCGAGTGGGAGGGTTGCTCACCACTCGGTAGGATTTTTCAAACTTAGGCGAGTACTGGACTACAGCTAAGCCCCCGAGTGGGAGGGTTGCTCACCACTCGGTAGGATTTTTCAAACTTAGGCGAGTACTGGACTGCAGCTAAGCCCCCGAGAGGGAGGGTTGGTCACCACTCGGTAGGATTTTTCGAACTTAGGCGAGCACTGGACTGGAGCTAAGTCCCCGACTGAGAGGCTTGCTCATCACTCCGTAGGATTTTTCAAACTTAGGCGAGTACTGGACTGCAGCTAAGCCCCCGAGTGGGAGGGTTGCTCACCACTCGGTAGGATTTTTCAAACTTAGCCGAGCACTGGACTGCAGCTAAGCCCCCGAGTGGGAGGGTTGCTCACCACTCGATAGGATTTTTCAAACTTAGGCGAGGACTGGACTGCAGCTAAGCCACCAGTGGGAGGGTTGCTCACCACTCGGTAGGATTATTCAAACTTAGGCGAGTACTGGACTGCAGCTAAGCCCCTGAGTGGGAGGGTTGCTCATTACTCGGTAGGATTTTTCAAACTTAGGAGAGTACTGGACTGCAGCTAAGCCCCCGAGTGGGAGGGTTTTTCACCACTCGGTAGGATTTTTCGAACTTAGGCGAGCACTGGACTGCAGCTAAGCCCCCGACTGAGAGGGTTGCTCACTACTCAGTAGGATTTTTCAACTTAGGCGAGTACTGGACTTCAGCTAAGCCCCCGAGTGGCAGGGTTGCACCACTCGGTAGGATTTTTCAAATTTAGGCGAGCACTGGACTGCAGCTAAGCCCCCGAGTGGGAGGGTTGCTCACCACTCGGTATGATTTTTCAAACTTAGGCGAGTACTGGACTGCAGCTAAGCCCCCGAGTGGGAGGGTTGCTCACCACTCGGTAGGATTTTTCAAACTGAGGCGAGCACTGGACTGCAGCTAAGCCCCCGAGTGGGAGGGTTGCTCACCACTCGGTAGGATTTTCCGAACATAGGCAAGCACTGGACTGCAGCTAAGCCCCCGAGTGGGAGGGTTTCTCACCACTCGGTAGGATTTTTCAAACTTAGGCGAGCACTGGACTGCAGCTAAGCCCCTGACTGGGAGGCTTGCTCACCACTAGGTAGGATTTTTCAAACTTAGGCGAGTATTGGACTGCAGCTAAGCCCCCGAGTGGGAGGGTTGCTCACCACTCGGTAGGATTTTTCGAACTTAGGCGAGCAATGGACTGCAGCTAAGCCCCCGAGTGGGAGGGTTGCTCACCACTGGATAGGATTTTTCAAACTTAGGCGAGTACTGGACTGCACCTAAGCCCCCGAGTGATAGGGTTGCTCCACTCGGTAGGATTTTTCAAACTTAGGCGAGGACTGGACTGCAGCTAAGCCCCCGAGTGGGAGGGTTGCTCACCACTCGGTAGGGTTTTTCGAACTTAGGCGAGCACTGGACTGCATCTAAGCCCCCGACTGAGAGGCTTGCTCATCACTCGGTAGGATTTTTCAAACTTAGGCGAGTACTGGACTACAGCTAAGCCCCCGAGTGATAGGGTTGCTCACCACTCGGTAGGATTTATCAAACTTAGGCAAGTACTGGACTGCAGCTAAGCCCCCGAGTGGCAGGGTTGCTCAGCACTCGGTAGGATTTTTCAAACTTAGGCGAGTACTGGACTGCAGGTAAGCCCCCGAGTGGGAGGGTTGCTCACCACTCGGTAGGATTTTTCAAACTTAGGCGAGTACTCGACTGCAGCTAGGCCCCCGAGTGGGAGGGTTGCTCACCACTCGGTAGGATTTTTCAAAATTAGGCGAGTACTGGACTGCAGCTACGCCCCCGAGTGAGAGACTTGCTCATCACTCGGTAGGGTTTTTCAAACTTGGGCGAGTATTGGACTACAGCTAAGCCCCCGAGTGAGAGACTTGCTCATCACTCGGTAGGATTTTTCAAACTTAGGCGAGTACTGGACTGCAGCTAAGCCCCCGAGTGGGAGGGTTGCTCACCACTCGGTAGGATTTTTCAACCTTAGCCGAGCACTAGACTACAGCTAAGCCCCCGAGTGGGAGGGTTGCTCACCACTCGGTAGGATTTTTCAAACTTAGGCGTGGACTGGACTGCAGCTAAGCCCCCAGTGGGAGGGTTGCTCACCACTCGGTAGGATTATTCAAACTTAGGCGAGTACTGGACTGCAGCTAAGCCCCCGAGTGGGAGGGTTGCTCACCACTCGGCAGGATTTTTCAAACTTAGGAGAGTACTGGACTGCAGCTAAGCCCCCGAGTGGGAGGGTTTTTCACCACTCGGTAGGATTTTTCGAACTTAGGCGAGCACTGGACTGCAGCTAAGCCCCCGACTGAGAGGGTTGCTCACTACTCGGTAGGATTTTTCAACTTAGGCGAGTACTGGACTTCAGCTAAGCCCCCGAGTGGGAGGGTTGCACCACTCAGTAGGATTTTTCAAATTTAGGCGAGCACTGGACTGCAGCTAAGCCCCCGAGTGGGAGGGTTGCTCACCACTCGGTATGATTTTTCAAACTTAGGCGAGCACTGGACTGCAGCTAAGCCCCCGAGTGGCAGGGTTTCTCACCACTCGGTAGGATTTTTCAAACTTAGGCGAGTACTGGACTGCAGCTAAGCCCCCGAGTGGGAGGGTTGCTCACCACTCGGTAGGATTTTTCAAACTGAGGCGAGCACTGGACTGCAGCTAAGCCCCCGAGTGGGAGGGTTGCTCACCACTCGGTAGGATTTTCCAAACTTAGGCGAGTACTGGACTGCACCTAAGCCCCCGAGTGATAGGGTTGCTCCACTCGGTAGGATTTTTCAAACTTAGGCGAGGACTGGACTGCAGCTAAGCCCCCGAGTGGGAGGGTTGCTCACCACTCGGTAGGATTTTTCGAACTTAGGCGAGCACTGGACTGCATCTAAGCCCCCGACTGAGAGGCTTGCTCATCACTCGGTAGGATTTTTCAAACTTAGGCGAGTACTGCACTACAACTAAGCCCCCGAGTGATAGGGTTGCTCACCACTCGGTAGGATTTATCAAACTTAGGTGAGTACTGGACTGCAGCTAAGCCCCCGAGTGGCAGGGTTGCTCAGCACTCGGTAGGATTTTTCAAACTTAGGCGAGCACTGGACTGCAGGTAAGCCCCCGAGTGGGAGGGTTGCTCACCACTCGGTAGGATTTTTCAAACTTAGGCCACTACTGGACTGCAGCTAAGCCCCCGAGTGGGAGGGTTGCTCACCACTCGGTAGGATTTTTCAGACTTAGGCGAGTACTGGACTACAGCTAAGCCCCCGAGTGGGAGGGTTGCTCACCACTCGGTAGGATTTTCAAACTTTGGCGAGTACTGGACTGCAGGTAAGCCCCGAGTGGGAGGGTTTCTCACCACTCGGTAGGATTTTTCAAACTTAGGCCACTACTGGACTGCAGCTAAGCCCCCGAGTGGGAGGGTTGCTCACCACTCGGTAGGATTTTTCAGACTTAGGCGAGTACTGGACTGCAGCTAAGCCCCCGAGTGGGAGGGTTGCTCACCACTCGGTAGGATTTTTCGAACTTAGGCGAGCACTGGACTGTAGCTAAGCCCCCGACTGAGAGGCTTGCTCATCACTCGGTAGGATTTTTCAAACTTAGGCGAGTACTGGACTGCACCTAAGCCCCCGAGTGGGAGGGTTGCTCACCACTCGGTAGGATTTTTCAAACTTAGGCGAGTACAGGACTACAGCTAAGCCCCCGAGTGGGAGGGTTGCTCACCACTCGGTAGGATTTTTCAAACTTAGGCGAGTACTGGACTGCAGCTAAGCCCCCGAGAGGGAGGGTTGGTCACCACTCGGTAGGATTTTTCGAACTTAGGCGAGCACTGGACTGGAGCTAAGTCCCCGACTGAGAGGCTTGCTCATCACTCCGTAGGATTTTTCAAACTTAGGCAAGTACTGGACTGCAGCTAAGCCCCCGAGTGGGAAGGTTGCTCACCACTCGGTAGGATTTTTCAAACTTAGCCGAGCACTGGACTGCAGCTAAGCCCCCGAGTGGGAGGGTTGCTCACCACTCGATAGGATTTTTCAAACTTAGGCGAGGACTGGACTGCAGCTAAGCCCCCAGTGGGAGGGTTGCTCACCGCTCGGTAGGATTATTCAAACCTAGGCGAGTACTGGACTGCAGCTAAGCCCCTGAGTGGGAGGGTTGCTCACCACTCGGTAGGATTTTTCAAACTTAGGAGAGTACTGGACTGCAGCTAAGCCCCCGAGTGGGAGGGTTTTTCACCACTCGGTAGGATTTTTCGAACTTAGGCGAGCACTGGACTGCAGCTAAGCCCCCGACTGAGAGGGTTGCTCACTACTCAGTAGGATTTTTCAACTTAGGCGAGTACTGGACTTCAGCTAAGCCCCCGAGTGGGAGGGTTGCACCACTCGGTAGGATTTTTCAAATTTAGGCGAGCACTGGACTGCAGCTAAGCCCCCGAGTGGGAGGGTTGCTCACCACTCGGTATGATTCTTCAAACTTAGGCGAGTACTGGACTGCAGCTAAGCCCCCGAGTGGGAGGGTTGCTCACCACTCGGTAGGATTTTTCAAACTGAGGCGAGCACTGGACTGCAGCTAAGCCCCCGAGTGGGAGGGTTGCTCACCACTCGGTAGGATTTTCCGAACATAGGCAAGCACTGGACTGCAGCTAAGCCCCCGAGTGGGAGGGTTTCTCACCACTCGGTAGGATTTTTCAAACTTAGGCGAGCACTGGACTGCAGCTAAGCCCCTGACTGGGAGGCTTGCTCACCACTAGGTAGGATTTTTCAAACTTAGGCGAGTATTGGACTGCAGCTAAGCCCCCGAGTGGGAGGGTTGCTCACCACTCGGTAGGATTTTTCGAACTTAGGCGAGCAATGGACTGCAGCTAAGCCCCCGAGTGGGAGGGTTGCTCACCACTCGATAGGATTTTTCAAACTTAGGCGAGTACTGGACTGCACCTAATCCCCCGAGTGATAGGGTTGCTCCACTCGGTAGGATTTTTCAAACTTAGGCGAGGACTGGACTGCAGCTAAGCCCCCGAGTGGGAGGGTTGCTCACCACTCGGTAGGGTTTTTCGAACTTAGGCGAGCACTGGACTGCATCTAAGCCCCCAACTGAGAGGCTTGCTCATCACTCGGTAGGATTTTTCAAACTTAGGCGAGTACTGGACTACAGCTAAGCCCCGAGTGATAGGGTTGCTCACCACTCGGTAGGATTTTTCAAACTTAGCCGAGCACTGGACTGCAGCTAAGCTCCCGAGTGGGAGGGTTGCTCACCACTCGATAGGATTTTTCAAACTTAGGCGAGGACTGGACTGCAGCTAAGCCCCCAGTGGGAGGGTTGCTCACCACTCGATAGGATTATTCAAACTTAGGCGAGTACTGGACTGCAGCTAAGCCCCCGAGTGGGAGGGTTACTCACCACTCGGTAGGATTTTTCAAACTTAGGAGAGTACTGGACTGCAGCTAAGCCCCCGAGTGGGAGGGTTTTTCAACACTCGGTAGGATTTTTCAAACTTAGGCGAGCACTGGACTACAGCTAAGCCCCCGACTGAGAGGGTTGCTCACTACTCGGTAGGATTTTTCAACTTAGGCGAGTACTGGACTTCAGCTAAGCCCCCGAGTGGGAGGGTTGCACCACTCGGTAGGATTTTTTAAATTTAGGCGAGCACTGGACTGCAGCTAAGCCCCCGAGTGGGAGGGTTGCTCACCACTCGATATGATTTTTCAAACTTAGGCGAGTACTGGACTGCAGCTAAGCCCCCGAGTGGGAGGGTTGCTCACCACTCGGTAGGATTTTTCAAACTGAGGCGAGCACTGGACTGCAGCTAAGCCCCCGAGTGGGAGGGTTGCTCACCACTCGGTAGGATTTTCCGAACATAGGCAAGCACTGGACTGCAGCTAAGCCCCCGAGTGGGAGGGTTTCTCACCACTCAGTAGGATTTTTCAAACTTAGGCGAGCACTGGACTGCAGCTAAGCCCCTGACTGGGAGGCTTGCTCACCACTAGGTAGGATTTTTCAAACTTAGGCGACTATTGGACTGCAGCTAAGCCCCCGAGTGGGAGGGTTGCTCACCACTCGGTAGGATTTTTCGAACTTAGGCGAGCAATGGACTGCAGCTAAGCCTCCGAGTGGGAGGGTTGCTCACCACTCGATAGGATTTTTCAAACTTAGGCGAGTACTGGACTGCACCTAGGCCCCCGAGTGATAGGGTTGCTCCACTCGGTAGGAATTTTCAAACTTAGGCGAGGACTGGACTGCAGCTAAGCCCCCGAGTGGGAGGGTTGCTCACCACTCGGTAGGGTTTTTCGAACTTAGGCGAGCACTGGACTGCATCTAAGCCCTCGACTGAGAGGCTTGCTCATCACTCGGTAGGATTTTTCAAACTTAGGCGAGTACTGGACTACAGCTAAGCCCCCGAGTGATAGGGTTGCTCACCACTCGGTAGGATTTTTCAAACTTAGCCGAGCACTGGACTGCAGCTAAGCCCCCGAGTGGGAGGGTTGCTCACCACTCGATAGGATTTTTCAAACTTAGGCGAGGACTGGACTGCAGCTAAGCCCCTAGTGGGAGGGTTGCTCACCACTCGGTAGGATTATTCAAACTTAGGCGAGTACTGGACTGCAGTTAAGCCCCCGAGTGGGAGGGTTGCTCACCACTCGGTAGGATTTTTCAAACATAGGAGAGTACTGGACTGCAGCTAAGCCCCCGAGTGGGAGGGTTTTTCACCACTCGGTAGGATTTTTCGAACTTAGGCGAGCACTGGACTGCAGCTAAGCCCCCGACTGAGAGGGTTGCTCACTACTCGGTAGGATTTTTCAACTTAGGCGAGTACTGGACTTCAGCTAAGCCCCCGAGTGGGAGGGTTGCACCACTCGGTAGGATTTTTGAAATTTAGGCGAGCACTCGACTGCAGCTAAGCCCCCGAGTGGGAGGGTTGCTCACCACTCGATATGATTTTTCAAACTTAGGCGAGTACTGGACTGCAGCTAAGCCCCCGAGTGGGAGGGTTGCTCACCACTCGGTAGGATTTTTCAAACTGACGCGAGCACTGGACTGCAGCTAAGCCCCCGAGTGGGAGGGTTGCTCACCACTCGGTAGGATTTTCCGAACATAGGCAAGCACTGGACTGCAGCTAAGCCCCCGAGTGGGAGGGTTTCTCACCACTCGGTAGGATTTTTCAAACTTAGGCGAGCACTGGACTGCAGCTAAGCCCCTGACTGGGAGGCTTGCTCACCACAAGGTAGGATTTGTCAAACTTAGGCGAGTATTGGACTGCAGCTAAGCCCCCGAGTGGGAGGGTTGCTCACCACTCGGTAGGATTTTTCGAACTTAGGCGAGCAATGGACTGCAGCTAAGCCCCCGAGTGGGAGGGTTGCTCACCACTCGATAGGATTTTTCAAACTTAGGCGAGTACTGGACTGCACCTAAGCCCCCGAGTGATAGGGTTGCTCCACTCGGTAGGATTTTTCAAACTTAGGCGAGGACTGGAATGCAGCTAAGCCCCCGAGTGGGAGGGTTGCTCACCACTCGGTAGGGTTTTTCGAACTTAGGCGAGCACTGGACTGCATCTAAGCCCCCGACTGAGAGGCTTGCTCATCACTCGGTAGGATTTTTCAAACTTAGGCGAGTACTGGACTACAGCTAAGCCCCCGAGTGATAGGGTTGCTCACCACTCGGTAGGATTTTTCAAACTTAGCCGAGCACTGGACTGCAGCTAAGCCCCCGAGTGGGAGGGTTGCTCACCACTCGATAGGATTTTTCAGACTTAGGCGAGGACTGGACTGCAGCTAAGCCCCCAGTGGGAGGGTTGCTCACCACTCGGTAGGATTATTCAAACTTAGGCGAGTACTGGACTGCAGCTAAGCCCCCGAGTGGGAGGGTTTTTCACCACTCTGTAGGATTTTTCGAACTTAGGCGAGCACTGGACTGCAGCTAAGCCCCCGACTGAGAGGGTTGCTCACTACTCGGTAGGATTTTTCAACTTAGGCGAGTACTGGACTTCAGCTAAGCCCCCGAGTGGCAGGGTTGCACCACTCGGTAGGATTTTTCAAATTTAGGCGAGCACTGGACTGCAGCTAAGCCCCCGAGTGGGAGGGTTGCTCACCACTCGGTATGATTTTTCAAACTTAGGCGAGTACTGGACTGCAGCTAAGCCCCCGAGTGGGAGGGTTGCTCACCACTCGGTAGGGTTTTTCGAACTTAGGCGAGCACTGGACTGCATCTAAGCCCCCGACTGAGAGGCTTGCTTATCACTCGGTAGGATTTTTCAAACTTAGGCGAGTACTGGACTACAGCTAAGCCCCCGAGTGATAGGGTTGCTCACCACTCGGTAGGATTTATCAAACTTAGGCGAGTACTGGACTGCAGCTAAGCCCCCGAGTGGCAGGGTTGCTCAGCACTCGGTAGGATTTTTCAAACTTAGGCGAGTACTGGACTGCAGGTAAGCCCCCGAGTGGGAGGGTTGCTCACCACTCGGTAGGATTTTTCAAACTTAGGCGACTACTGGACTGCAGCTAAGCCCCCGAGTGGGAGGGTTGCTCACCACTCGGTAGGATTTTTCAGACTTAGGCGAGTACTGGACTACAGCTAAGCCCCCGAGTGGGAGGGTTGCTCACCACTCGGTAGGATTTTCAAACTTAGGCGGGTACTGCACTGCAGCTAAGCCCCCGAGTGGGAGGGTTGCTCACCACTCGGTAGGATTTTTCGAACTTAGGCGAGCACTGGACTGTAGCTAAGCCCCCGACTGAGAGGCTTGCTCATCACTCGGTAGGATTTTTCAAACATAGGCGAGTACTGGACTGCAGCTAAGCCCCCGAGTGGGAGGGTTGCTCACCACTCGGTAGGATTTTTCAAACTTAGGCGAGTACTGACTACAGCTAAGCCCCCGAGTGGGAGGGTTTCTCACCACTCGGTAGGATTTTTCAAACTTAGGCGAGCACTGGACTGCAGCTAAGCCCCCGACTGGGAGGCTTGCTCACCACTAGGTAGGATTTTTCAAACTTAGGCGAGTATTGGACTGCAGCTAAGCCCCCGAGTGGGAGGGTTGCTCACCACTCGGTAGGATTTTTCGAACTTAGGCGAGCAATGGACTGCAGCTAAGCCCCCGAGTGGGAGGGTTGCTCACCACTCGATAGGATTTTTCAAACTTAGGCGAGTACTGGACTGCACCTAAACCCCCGAGTGATAGGGTTGCTCCACTCGGTAGGATTTTTCAAACTTAGGCGAGGACTGGACTGCAGCTAAGCCCCCGAGTGGGAGGGTTGCTCACCACTCGGTAGGGTTTTTCGAACTTAGGCGAGCACTGGACTGCATCTAAGCCCCCGACTGAGAGGCTTGCTCATCACTCGGTAGGATTTTTCAAACTTAGGCGAGTACTGGACTACAGCTAAGCCCCCGAGTGATAGGGTTGCTCACCACTCGGTAGGATTTTTCAAACTTAGCCGAGCACTGGACTGCAGCTAAGCCCCCGAGTGGGAGGGTTGCTCACCACTCGATAGGATTTTTCAGACTTAGGCGAGGACTGGACTGCAGCTAAGCCCCCAGTGGGAGGGTTGCTCACCACTCGGTAGGATTATTCAAACTTAGGCGAGTACTGGACTGCAGCTAAGCCCCCGAGTGGGAGGGTTTTTCACCACTCTGTAGGATTTTTCGAACTTAGGCGAGCACTGGACTGCAGCTAAGCCCCCGACTGAGAGGGTTGCTCACTACTCGGTAGGATTTTTCAACTTAGGCGAGTACTGGACTTCAGCTAAGCCCCCGAGTGGCAGGGTTGCACCACTCGGTAGGATTTTTCAAATTTAGGCGAGCACTGGACTGCAGCTAAGCCCCCGAGTGGGAGGGTTGCTCACCACTCGGTATGATTTTTCAAACTTAGGCGAGTACTGGACTGCAGCTAAGCCCCCGAGTGGGAGGGTTGCTCACCACTCGGTAGGGTTTTTCGAACTTAGGCGAGCACTGGACTGCATCTAAGCCCCCGACTGAGAGGCTTGCTCATCACTCGGTAGGATTTTTCAAACTTAGGCGAGTACTGGACTACAGCTAAGCCCCCGAGTGATAGGGTTGCTCACCACTCGGTAGGATTTATCAAACTTAGGCGAGTACTGGACTGCAGCTAAGCCCCCGAGTGGCAGGGTTGCTCAGCACTCGGTAGGATTTTTCAAACTTAGGCGAGTACTGGACTGCAGGTAAGCCCCCGAGTGGGAGGGTTGCTCACCACTCGGTAGGATTTTTCAAACTTAGGCGACTACTGGACTGCAGCTAAGCCCCCGAGTGGGAGGGTTGCTCACCACTCGGTAGGATTTTTCAGACTTAGGCGAGTACTGGACTACAGCTAAGCCCCCGAGTGGGAGGGTTGCTCACCACTCGGTAGGATTTTCAAACTTAGGCGGGTACTGCACTGCTGCTAAGCCCCCGAGTGGGAGGGTTGCTCACCACTCGGTAGGATTTTTCGAACTTAGGCGAGCACTGGACTGTAGCTAAGCCCCCGACTGAGAGGCTTGCTCATCACTCGGTAGGATTTTTCAAACATAGGCGAGTACTGGACTGCAGCTAAGCCCCCGAGTGGGAGGGTTGCTCACCACTCGGTAGGATTTTTCAAACTTAGGCGAGTACTGGACTACAGCTAAGCCCCCGAGTGGGAGGGTTTCTCACCACTCGGTAGGATTTTTCAAACTTAGGCGAGCACTGGACTGCAGCTAAGCCCCCGACTGGGAGGCTTGCTCACCACTAGGTAGGATTTTTCAAACTTAGGCGAGTATTGGACTGCAGCTAAGCCCCCGAGTGGGAGGGTTGCTCACCACTCGCTAGGATTTTTCGAACTTAGGCGAGCAATGGACTGCAGCTAAGCCCCCGAGTGGGAGGGTTGCTCACCACTCGATAGGATTTTTCAAACTTAGGCGAGTACTGGACTGCACCTAAGCCCCCGAGTGATAGGGTTGCTCCACTCGGTAGGATTTTTCAAACTTAGGCGAGGACTGGACTGCAGCTAAGCCCCCGAGTGGGAGGGTTGCTCACCACTCGGTAGGGTTTTTCGAACTTAGGCGAGCACTGGACTGTATCTAAGCCCCCGACTGAGAGGCTTGCTCATCACTCGGTAGGATTTTTCAAACTTAGGCGAGTACTGGACTGCAGCTAAGCCCCCGAGTGGGAGGGTTGCTCACCACTCGATAGGATTTTTCAAACTTAGGCAAGGACTGGACTGCAGCTAAGCCCCTAGTGGGAGGGTTGCTCACCACTCGGTAGGATTATTCAAACTTAGGCGAGTACTGGACTGCAGCTAAGCCCCCGAGTGGGAGGGTTTTTCACCACTCTGTAGGATTTTTCGAACTTAGGCGAGCACTGGACTGCAGCTAAGCCCCCGACTGAGAGGGTTGCTCACTACTCGGTAGGATTTTTCAACTTAGGCGAGTACTGGACTTCAGCTAAGCCCCCGAGTGGCAGGGTTGCACCACTCGGTAGGATTTTTCAAATTTAGGCGAGCACTGGACTGCAGCTAAGCCCCCGAGTGGGAGGGTTGCTCACCACTCGGTATGATTTTTCAAACTTAGGCGAGTACTGGACTGCAGCTAAGCCCCCGAGTGGGAGGGTTGCTCACCACTCGGTAGGGTTTTTCGAACTTAGGCGAGCACTGGACTGCATCTAAGCCCCCGACTGAGAGGCTTGCTCATCACTCGGTAGGATTTTTCAAACTTAGGCGAGTACTGGACTACAGCTAAGCCCCCGAGTGATAGGGTTGCTCACCACTCGGTAGGATTTATCAAACTTAGGCGAGTACTGGACTGCAGCTAAGCCCCCGAGTGGCAGGGTTGCTCAGCACTCGGTAGGATTTTTCAAACTTAGGCGAGTACTGGACTGCAGGTAAGCCCCCGAGTGGGAGGGTTGCTCACCACTCGGTAGGATTTTTCAAACTTAGGCGACTACTGGACTGCAGCTAAGCCCCCGAGTGGGAGGGTTGCTCACCACTCGGTAGGATTTTTCAGACTTAGGCGAGTACTGGACTACAGCTAAGCCCCCGAGTGGGAGGGTTGCTCACCACTCGGTAGGATTTTAAAAACTTAGGCGGGTACTGCACTGCAGCTAAGCCCCCGAGTGGGAGGGTTGCTCACCACTCGGTAGGATTTTTCGAACTTAGGCGAGCACTGGACTGTAGCTAAGCCCCCGACTGAGAGGCTTGCTCATCACTCGGTAGGATTTTTCAAACTTAGGCGAGTACTGGACTGCAGCTAAGCCCCCGAGTGGGAGGGTTGCTCACCACTCGGTAGGATTTTTCAAACTTAGGCGAGTACTGGACTACAGCTAAGCCCCCGAGTGGGAGGGTTTCTCACCACTCGGTAGGATTTTTCAAACTTAGGCGAGCACTGGACTGCAGCTAAGCCCCCGACTGGGAGGCTTGCTCACCACTAGGTAGGATTTTTCAAACTTAGGCGAGTATTGGACTACAGCTAAGCCCCCGAGTGGGAGGGTTGCTCACCACTCGGTAGGATTTTTCGAACTTAGGCGAGCAATGGACTGCAGCTAAGCCCCCGAGTGGGAGGGTTGCTCACCACTCGATAGGATTTTTCAAACTTAGGCGAGTACTGGACTGCACCTAAGCCCCCGAGTGATAGGGTTGCTCCACTCGGTAGGATTTTTCAAACTTAGGCGAGGACTGGACTGCAGCTAAGCCCCCGAGTGGGAGGGTTGCTCACCACTCGGTAGGGTTTTTCGAACTTAGGCGAGCACTGGACTGCATCTAAGCCCCCGACTGAGAGGCTTGCTCATCACTCGGTAGGATTTTTCAAACTTAGGCGAGTACTGGACTACAGCTAAGCCCCCGAGTGATAGGGTTGCTCACCACTCGGTAGGATTTATCAAACTTAGGCGAGTACTGGACTGCAGCTAAGCCCCCGAGTGGCAGGGTTGCTCAGCACTCGGTAGGATTTTTCAAACTTAGGCGAGTACTGGACTACAGGTAAGCCCCCGAGTGGGAGGGTTGCTCACCACTCGGTAGGATTTTCCGAACTTAGGCGAATACTGGACTGCAGCTAAGCCCCCGAGTGGGAGGGTTGCTCACCACTCGGTAGGATTTTTCAGACTTAGGCGAGTACTGGACTACAGCTAAGCCCCCGAGTGGGAGGGTTGCTCACCACTCGGTAGGATTTTCAAACATAGGCGGGTACTGCACTGCAGCTAAGCCCCCGAGTGGGAGGGTTGCTCACCACTCGGTAGGATTTTTCGAACTTAGGCGAGCGCTGGACTGTAGCTAAGCCCCCGACTGAGAGGCTTGCTCATCACTCGGTAGGATTTTTCAAACTTAGGCGAGTACTGGACTGCAGCTAAGCCCCCGAGTGGGAGGGTTGCTCACCACTCGGTAGGATTTTTCAAACTTAGGCGAGTACTGGACTACAGCTAAGCCCCCGAGTGGGAGGGTTTCTCACCACTCGGTAGGATTTTTCAAACTTAGGCGAGCACTTGACTGCAACTAAGCCCCCGACTGGGAGGCTTGCTCACCACTGGGTAGGATTTTTCAAACTTAGGCGAGTATTGGACTGCAGCTAAGCCCCCGAGTGGGAGGGTTGCTCACCACTCGGTAGGATTTTTCGTACTTAGGGGAGCAATGGACTGCAGCTAAGCCCCCGAGTGGGAGGGTTGCTCACCACTCGATAGGATTTTTCAAACTTAGGCGAGTACTGGACTGCACCTAAGCCCCCGAGTGATAGGGTTGCTCCACTCGGTAGGATTTTTCAAACTTAGGCGAGGACTGGACTGCAGCTAAGCCCCCGAGTGGGAGGGTTGCTCACCACTCGGTAGGGTTTTTCGAACTTAGGCGAGCACTGGACTGCATCTAAGCCCCCGACTGAGAGGCTTGCTCATCACTCGGTAGGATTTTTCAAACTTAGGCGAGTACTGGACTACAGTTAAGCCCCGAGTGATAGGGTTGCTCACCACTCGGTAGGATTTATCAAACTTAGGCGAGTACTGGACTCCAGCTAAGCCCCCGAGTGGCAGGGTTGCTCAGCACTCGGTAGGATTTTTCAAACTTAGGCGAGTACTGGACTGCAGCTAAGCCCCCGAGTGGCAGGGTTGCTCAGCACTCGGTAGGATTTTTCAAACTTAGGCGAGTACTGGACTACAGGTAAGCCCCCGAGTGGGAGGGTTGCTCACCACTCGGTAGGATTTTCCGAACTTAGGCGAATACTGGACTGCAGCTAAGCCCCCGAGTGGGAGGGTTGCTCACCACTCGGTAGGATTTTTCAGACTTAGGCGAGTACTGGACTACAGCTAAGCCCCCGAGTGGGAGGGTTGCTCACCACTCGGTAGGATTTTCAAACATAGGCGGGTACTGCACTGCAGCTAAGCCCCCGAGTGGGAGGGTTGCTCACCACTCGGTAGGATTTTTCGAACTTAGGCGAGCGCTGGACTGTAGCTAAGCCCCCGACTGAGAGGCTTGCTCATCACTCGGTAGGATTTTTCAAACTTAGGCGAGTACTGGACTGCAGCTAAGCCCCCGAGTGGGAGGGTTGCTCACCACTCGGTAGGATTTTTCAAACTTAGGCGAGTACTGGACTACAGCTAAGCCCCCGAGTGGGAGGGTTTCTCACCACTCGGTAGGATTTTTCAAACTTAGGCGAGCACTTGACTGCAGCTAAGCCCCCGACTGGGAGGCTTGCTCACCACTGGGTAGGATTTTTCAAACTTAGGCGAGTATTGGACTGCAGCTAAGCCCCCGAGTGGGAGGGTTGCTCACCACTCGGTAGGATTTTTCGTACTTAGGGGAGCAATGGACTGCAGCTAAGCCCCCGAGTGGGAGGGTTGCTCACCACTCGATAGGATTTTTCAAACTTAGGCGAGTACTGGACTGCACCTAAGCCCCCGAGTGATAGGGTTGCTCCACTCGGTAGGATTTTTCAAACTTAGGCGAGGACTGGACTGCAGCTAAGCCCCCGAGTGGGAGGGTTGCTCACCACTCGGTAGGGTTTTTCGAACTTAGGCGAGCACTGGACTGCATCTAAGCCCCCGACTGAGAGGCTTGCTCATCACTCGGTAGGATTTTTCAAACTTAGGCGAGTACTGGACTACAGTTAAGCCCCGAGTGATAGGGTTGCTCACCACTCGGTAGGATTTATCAAACTTAGGCGAGTACTGGACTCCAGCTAAGCCCCAGAGTGGCAGGGTTGCTCAGCACTCGGTAGGATTTTTCAAACTTAGGCGAGTACTGGACTGTAGGTAAGCCCCCGAGTGGGAGGGTTGCTCACCACTCGGTAGGATTTTTCGAACTTAGGCGACTACTGGACTGCAGCTAAGCCCCCGAGTGGGAGGGTTGCTCACCACTCGGTAGGATTTTTCAGACTTAGGCGAGTACTGGACTACAACTAAGCCCCCGAGTGGGAGGGTTGCTCACCACTCGGTAGGATTTTCAAACTTAGGCGGGTACTGCACTGCAGCTAAGCCCCTGAGTGGGAGGGTTGCTCACCACTCGGTAGGATTTTTCGAACTGAGGCGAGCACTGGACTGTAGCTAAGCCCCCGACTGAGAGGCTTGCTCATCACTCGGTAGGATTTTTCAAACTTAGGCGAGTACTGGACTGCAGCTAAGCCCCCGAGTGGGAGGGTTGCTCACCACTCGGTAGGATTTTTCAAACTTAGGCGAGTACTAGACTACAGCTAAGCCCCTGAGTGGGAGGGTTGATCACCACTCGGTAGGATTTTTCAAACTTAGGCGAGTACTGGAATGCAGCTAAGCCCCCGAGAGGGAGGGTTGGTCACCACTCGGTAGGATTTTTCGAACTTAGGCGAGCACTGGACTGGAGCTAAGTCCCCGACTGAGAGGCTTGCTCATCACTCCGTAGGATTTTTCAAACTTAGGCGAGGACTGGACTGCAGCTAAGCCCTCGAGTGGGAGGGTTGCTCACCACTCGGTAGGATTTTTCAAACTTAGCCGAGCACTGGACTGCAGCTAAGCCCCCGAGTGGGAGGGTTGCTCACCACTCGGTAGGATTTTTCAAACTTAGGCGAGGACTGGACTGCAGCTAAGCCCCCAGTGGGAGGGTTGCTCACCACTCGGTAGGATTATTCAAACTTAGGCGAGTACTGGACTGCAGCTAAGCCCCCGAGTGGGAGGGTTGCTCACCACTCGGTAGGATTTTTCGAACTTAGGCGAGCACTGGACTTCATCTAAGCCCCCGACTGAGATGCTTGCTCATCACAAGGTAGGATTTTTCAAACTTAGGCGAGTACTGGACTACAGCTAAGCCCCCGAGTGATAGGGTTGATCACCACTCGGTAGGATTTATCAAACTTAGGCGAGTACTGGACTGCAGCTAAGCCCCCGAGTGGCAGGGTTGCTCAGCACTCGGTAGGATTTTTCAAACTTAGGCGAGTACTGGACTGCAGGTAAGCCCCCGAGTGGGAGGGTTGCTCACCACTCGGTAGGATTTTTCAAACATAGGCGACTACTGGACTGCAGCTAAGCCCCCGAGTGGGAGGGTTGCTCACCACTCGGTAGGATTTTTCAGACTTAGGCGAGTACTGGACTACAGCTAAGCCCCCGAGTGGGAGGGTTGCTCACCACTCGGTAGGATTTTCAAACTTAGGCGGGTACTAAACTGCAGCTAAGCCCCCGAGTGGGAGGGTTGCTCACCAATCGGTAGGATTTTTCGAACTTAGGCGAGCACTGGACTGTAGCTAAGCCCCCGACTGAGAGGCTTGCTCACCACTCGGTAGGATTTTTCAAACTTAGGCGAGTACTGGACTACAGCTAAGCCCCCGAGTGGGAGGGTTGCTCACCACTCGGTAGGATTTTTCAAACTTAGGCGAGTACTGGACTACAGCTAAGCCCCCGAGAGGGAGGGTTGGTCACCACTCGGTAGGATTTTTCGAACTTAGGCGAGCACTGGACTGGAGCTAAGTCCCCGACTGAGAGGCTTGCTCATCACTCCGTAGGATTTTTCAAACTTAGGCGAGTACTGGACTGCAGCTAAGCCCCCGAGAGGGAGGGTTGGTCACCACTCGGTAGGATTTTTCGATCTTAGGCGAGCACTGGACTGGAGCTAAGTCCCCGACTGAGAGGCTTGCTCATCACTCCGTAGGATTTTTCAAACTTAGGCGAGCACTGGACTGCAGCTAAGACCCCGAGTGGGAGGGTTGCTCACCACTCGGTAGGATTTTTCAAACTTAGGCGAGGACTGGACTGCAGCTAAGCCCCCAGTGGGAGGGTTGCTCACCACTCGGTAGGATTATTCAAACTTAGGCGAGTACTGGACTGCAGCTAAGCCCCCGAGTGGGAGGGTTGCTCACCACTCAGTAGGATTTTTCAAACTTAGGAGAGTACTGGACTGCAGCTAAGCCCCCGAGTGGGAGGGTTTTTCACCACTCGGTAGGATTTTTCGAACTTAGGCGAGCACTGGACTGCAGCTAAGCCCCCGACTGAGAGGGTTGCTCACTACTCGGTAGAATTTTTCAACTTAGGCGAGTACTGGACTTCAGCTAAGCCCCCGAGTGGGAGGGTTGCACCACTCGGTAGGATTTTTCAAATTTAGGCGAGCACTGGACTGCAGCTAAGCCCCCGAGTGGGAGGGTTGCTCACCACTCGGTATGATTTTTCAAACTTAGGCGAGCACTGGACTGCAGCTAAGCCCCCGAGTGGCAGGGTTTCTCACCACTCGGTAGGATTTTTCAAACTTAGGCAAGTACTGGACTGCAGCTAAGCCCCCGAGTGGGAGGGTTGCTCACCACTCGGTAGGATTTTTCAAACTTAGGCGAGCACTGGACTGCAGCTAAGCCCCCGAGTGGGAGGGTTGCTCACCACTCGGTAGGATTTTTCAAACTTAGGCGAGCAATGGACTGCAGCTAAGCCCCCTACTGAGAGGCTTGCTCATCACTCGGTAGGATTTTTCAAACTTAGGCGAGTACTGTACAGTAGCTAAGCCCCCGAGTGATAGGGTTGCTCACCACTCGGTAGGATTTATCAAACTTAGGCGAGTACTGGACTGCAGCTAAGCCCCCGAGTGGCAGGGTTGCTCAGCACTCGGTAGGATTTTTCAAACTTAGGCGAGTACTGGACTGCAGATAAGCCCCCGAGTGGGAGGGTTGCTGACCACTCGGTAGGATTTTTCACACTTAGGCGAGTACTGGACTGCAACTAAGCCCCCGAGTGGGAGGGTTGCTCACCACTCGGTAGGATTTTTCAAACTTAGGCGAGACATGGACTGCAGCTAAGCCCCCGAGAGGGAGGGTTGGTCACCACTCGGTAGGATTTTTCGAACTTAGGCGAGCACTGGACTGGAGCTAAGTCCCCGACTGAGAGGCTTGCTCATCACTCCGTAGGATTTTTCAAACTTAGGCGAGGACTGGACTGCAGCTAAGCCCTCGAGTGGGAGGGTTGCTCACCACTCGGTAGGATTTTTCAAACTTAGCCGAGCACTGGACTGCAGCTAAGCCCCCGAGTGGGAGGGTTGCTCACCACTCGGTAGGATTTTTCAAACTTAGGCGAGGACTGGACTGCAGCTAAGCCCCCAGTGGGAGGGTTGCTCACCACTCGGTAGGATTATTCAAAGTTAGGCGAGTACTGGACTGCAGCTAAGCCCCCGAGTGGGAGGGTTGCTCACCACTCGGTAGGATTTTTCGAACTTAGGCGAGCACTGGACTTCATCTAAGCCCCCGACTGAGAGGCTTGCTCATCACAAGGTAGGATTTTTCAAACTTAGGCGAGTACTGGACTACAGCTAAGCCCCCGAGTGATAGGGTTGCTCACCACTCGGTAGGATTTATCAAACTTAGGCGAGTACTGGACTGCAGCTAAGCCCCCGAGTAGCAGGGTTGCTCAGCACTCGGTAGGATTTTTCAAACTTAGGCGAGTACTGGACTGCAGGTAAGCCCCCGAGTGGGAGGGTTGCTCACCACTCGGTAGGATTTTTCAAACATAGGCGACTACTGGACTGCAGCTAAGCCCCCGAGTGGGAGGGTTGCTCACCACTCGGTAGGATTTTTCAGACTTAGGCGAGTACTGGACTACAGCTAAGCCCCCGAGTGGGAGGGTTGCTCACCACTCGGTAGGATTTTCAAACTTAGGCGGGTACTAAACTGCAGCTAAGCCCCCGAGTGGGAGGGTTGCTCACCACTCGGTAGGATTTTTCGAACTTAGGCGAGCACTAGACTGTAGCTAAGCCCCCGACTGAGAGGCTTGCTCACCACTCGGTAGGATTTTTCAAACTTAGGCGAGTACTGGACTACAGCTAAGCCCCCGAGTGGGAGGGTTGCTCACCACTCGGTAGGATTTTTCAAACTTAGGCGAGTACTGGACTACAGCTAAGCCCCCGAGAGGGAGGGTTGGTCACCACTCGGTAGGATTTTTCGAACTTAGGCGAGCACTCGACTGGAGCTAAGTCCCCGACTGAGAGGCTTGCTCATCACTCCGTAGGATTTTTCAAACTTAGGCGAGTACTGGACTGCAGCTAAGCCCCCGAGAGGGAGGGTTGGTCACCACTCGGTAGGATTTTTCGATCTTAGGCGAGCACTGGACTGGAGCTAAGTCCCCGACTGAGAGGATTGCTCATCACTCCGTAGGATTTTTCAAACTTAGGCGAGCACTGGACTGCAGCTAAGCCCCCGAGTGGGAGGGTTGCTCAACACTCGGTAGGATTTTTCAAACTTAGGCGAGGACTGGACTGCAGCTAAGCCCCCAGTGGGAGGGTTGCTCACCACTCGGTAGGATTATTCAAACTTAGGCGAGTACTGGACTGCAGCTAAGCCCCCGAGTGGGAGGGTTGCTCACCACTCAGTAGGATTTTTCAAACTTAGGAGAGTACTGGAATGCAGCTAAGCCCCCGAGTGGGAGGGTTTTTCACCACTCGGTAGGATTTTTCGAACTTAGGCGAGCACTGGACTGCAGCTAAGCCCCCGACTGAGAGGGTTGCTCACTACTCGGTAGGATTTTTCAACTTAGGCGAGTACTGGACTTCAGCTAAGCCCCCGAGTGGGAGGGTTGCACCACTCGGTAGGATTTTTCAAATTTAGGCGAGCACTGGACTGCAGCTAAGCCCCCGAGTGGGAGGGTTGCTCACCACTCGGTATGATTTTTCAAACTTAGGCGAGCAGTGGACTACAGCTAAGCCCCCGAGTGGCAGGGTTTCTCACCACTCGGTAGGATTTTTCAAACTTAGGCAAGTACTGGACTGCAGCTAAGCCCTCGAGTGGGAGGGTTGCTCACCACTCGGTAGGATTTTTCAAACTTAGGCGAGCACTGGACTGCAGCTAAGCCCCCGAGTGGGAGGGTTGCTCACCACTCGGTAGGATTTTTCAAACTTAGGCGAGCAATGGACTGCAGCTAAGCCCCCGACTGAGAGGCTTGCTCATCACTCGGTAGGATTTTTCAAACTTAGGCGAGTACTGTACTGTAGCTAAGCCCCCGAGTGATAGGGTTGCTCACCACTCGGTAGGATTTATCAAACTTAGGCGAGTACTGGACTGCAGCTAAGCCCCCGAGTGGCAGGGTTGCTCAGCACTCGGTAGGATTTTTCAAACTTAGGCGAGTACTGGACTGCAGATAAGCCCCCGAGTGGGAGGGTTGCTGACCACTCGGTAGGATTTTTCACACTTAGGCGAGTACTGGACTGCAACTAAGCCCCCGAGTGGGAGGGTTGCTCACCACTCGGTAGGATTTTTCAAACTTAGACGAGTACTGGACTACAGCTAAGCCCCCGAGTGGGAGGGTTGCTCACCACTCGGTAGGATTTTTCAAACATAGGCGAGTACTGGACTGCAGCTAAGCCCCCGAGTGGGAGGGTTGGTCACCACTCGGTAGGATTTTTCGAACTTAGGCGAGCACTGGACTGGAGCTAAGTCCCCGACTGAGAGGCTTGCTCATCACTCCGTAGGATTTTTCAAACTTAGGCGAGTACTGGACTGCAGCTAAACCCCCGAGTGGGAGGGTTGCTCACCACTCGGTAGGATTTTGCAAACTTAGGCGAGTACTGGACTGCAGGTAAGCCCCCGAGTGGGAGGGTTGCTCACCACTCGGTAGGATTTTTCAAACTTAGGGGAGTACTGGACTGCAGCTAAGCCCCCGAGTGGGAGGATTGCTCACCACTCGGTAGGATTTTTCAAACTTAGGCGAGTACTGGACTGCAGCTATGCCCCCGAGTGGGAGGGTTGCTCACCACTCGGTATGATTTTTCGAACTTACGCGAGCACTGGACTGCAGCTAAGCCGCCGAGTGAGAGGCTTGCTCATCACTCGGTAGGAATTTTCAAACTTAGGCGAGTACTGGACTGCAGCTAAGCCCCCGAGTGGGAGGGTTGCTCACCACTCGGTAGGATTTTTCAAACTTAGGCGAGTACTCGACTGCAGCTAGGCCCCCGAGTGGGAGGGTTGCTCACCACTCGGTAGGATTTTTCAAAATTAGGCGAGTACTGGACTGCAGCTACGCCCCCGAGTGAGAGACTTGCTCATCACTCGGTAGGATTTTCCAAACTTAGGCGAGTACTGGACTACAGCTAAGCCCCCGAGTGAGAGACTTGCTCATCACAAGGTAGGATTTTTCAAACTTAGGCGAGTACTGGACTGCAGCTAAGCCCCCGAGTGGGAGGGTTGCTCACCACTCGGTAGGATTTTTCCAACTTAGCCGAGCACTAGACTACAGCTAAGCCCCCGAGTGGGAGGGTTGCTCACCACTCGGTAGGATTTTTCAAACTTAGGCGAGGACTGGACTGCAGCTAAGCCCCCAGTGGGAGGGTTGCTCACCACTCGGTAGGATTATTCAAACTTAGGCGAGTACTGGACTGCAGCTAAGCACCCGAGTGGGAGGGCTGCTCACCACTCGGTAGGATTTTTCAAACTTAGGAGAGTACTGGACTGCAGCTAAGCCCCCGAGTGGGAGGGTTTTTCACCACTCGGTAGGATTTTTCGAACTTAGGCGAGCACTGGACTGCAGCTAAGCCCCCGACTGAGAGGGTTGCTCACTACTCGGTAGGATTTTTCAACTTAGGCGAGTACTGGACTTCAGCTAAGCCCCCGAGTGGGAGGGTTGCACCACTCGGTAGGATTTTTCAAATTTAGGCGAGCACTGGACTGCAGCTAAGCCCCCGAGTGGGAGGGTTGCTCACCACTCGGTATGATTTTTCAAACTTAGGCGAGCACTGGACTGCAGCTAAGCCCCCGAGTGGCAGGGTTTCTCACCACTCGGTAGGATTTTTCAAACTTAGGCGAGTACTGGACTGCAGCTAAGCCCCCGAGTGGGAGGGTTGCTGTCACAACCCTAGAATTGCTTGTAGTTAGTTGCATGAAAGCATTCATGTCATCATGTCTAATTCAAATGAATTTGAATTGGGGATGACCAAACCCTAGCACCAAATGAATTCAACTAGGTTCAAAATAAAAATATTTTCATTAAACCCAAAATGCCCTTCAAAAATGTTCATTATTTATGGAAAAAGGTTAAAACCTTTACCAGAGGTCATGCACATTTTTCCAAGGCATTTATGGTCTTTGAAATTAATTCAAACATATTTGAATTGGAGCTATTTAAATGCTATATACATTTTAGGTGCTCCAAAAATGTTGGAAATTGTTATGGGTCACTGGAATAATTCAGACAGCACCCCTAATTATTTCCAGGATTTTATAAAATGGTTTAGTATTTTACTAAATCAAAACAAAACAAATTAAACTAGAAAACAGAAACAATTAAGTAAGAGAGAGAGAGAAGGCCACTGGGCCCCTCACCTGGACATACCTGGCGCCCCACCACGGCCCAGGAGCTGGCCCAGCCCACCAGAGCCGCCACCGTCTCCCACCTCGCGCCAGAAGGACGCCAGAGGGACGCCGGGCGTGTGGTCGCCGCACGCGAGGCCACCTCCTGCTTCCGCCGCTTCTGGACGCCTCCACGAGTGCCACGGCACCTCCCCGACCCCCTCTCACTTCTCCCTCACTCGCTGCACTTCCTCCCCTCCCTTGTCTCTCTCCCCGCAGCACCACCGAACGGAGCCGTCGCCACCGTCGCCGTTGCCGTGGCCACCGGCCACCCCTCGCCCCGCCGATGAGTCCACGAGCTCCGCCTCGACGCCTTGAAGCTTCCCCTCAACGCGAGCATCGCCGGATGCCCTGTCGCCTCGCCATCGACCCGTCGTCTCCGCGCACAGCCGTGCATCGCCGCCGCCAAATTCCGACGCCGTCCGTGCCTCCCCGAGCTCGCCGAGAACCTCTTCGTGACCGCGGTGAGCACCCGGTCATTTCCCTCCTAACCCTGCTCCCCGTTTGGTTGCCGTAGCACCATTCCCCACGAGCACCGAACCACGCCGCCGCCCGAGCTTCTCGCCGCCGTGGCCACAGTCGTCATAGCTCCCAACCGAGCACACCCACGTACTCACCGCGCCGCGTAGGTGCCGTAGGAGCTAAGCACGCCACTCCACGGCCACCGCAGCCCCGTTCCCGAGTGCGCCCGAGCTCCGGCCGCCGCGGTCGAGCTCCTCGCCATCGCCTCCGGCCACCCCAGGCCCGACTGGCGCCACCGCCCGACGCGCGCTGGTCTGGGCTCTCGAACGAGCCCAGCCACGCTGCGAACGGGGCACCACAGCCCGCGCCCGAGTGCCCCGCCGAGTCTGGCCTCGCCGGCGTCACGACGCCGGTGGGTTTGAACCTGCTTGATCTTGGTTTGACTTCCCCCCTGACCCACTGACGTGTGGGGCCAGCCCCTGTTAAAAGTTAGTTTAGTTTAAAACCTAATCTTAATTAGGCACTGAGAGACTGACAGGCAGGTCCCACGGGTCTGGTTTGACCCTGGCCAGCCGTTGACTCGCTGACGCAGTGATGACGTCAGGCTGACGCAGTATTACATTTTCTGGATTTATTTTTAATCAGGAAATTCTAGAAAATAGTATAAACTTCTAAAAATCATATAAAATCAACCGTAGCTCAGAATGAAATAATTTATATATGAAAAATTATCAGAAAAATGCAATCTATCCATCTGTATCATTTTCGTGCATGTCAAACTAAGTTATACCTGCTGTATAGGTGAAGACATGATAATGCACTATTTGAATTCATAGTTTGAATTTGAATTTGAACCTTGAGTTCAAATCAATCCAAACCTTACTGTTGCTAGTTGCATTAGGCCAAATCACGTCATATTGCCATGTCATGATCATGCATCATATTGTGCATTGCATTGATTGTGTTCTTCCTTGTTTGCCGGTGATTGTCCCCTCTCGATAGCCGTGATTCCGACGATGAGTTCGATGACACCGATGAAGAACTATAATATCTTCAGAAGTGCCAGGCAAGCATAACCCCTTGTTCATTCCGATACAATCCCACTCTCTCGCTCCTGCTCTCTTTACTGCATTAGGACAACAACGATTCAACTGTTACATGCTGCGGTAGTTGAACCCCTTATCCTCTGCATGACCTGTCATTGCCACAGTAAATAGATGAAACCCACTAGCATGAGTAGGAGTTGTTTGAGCCCTGATGTGCCTACTCATTCATGCCTGTTTGTCATGCCTGCTACTGCTTAGAGTTGAGTCGGGTCTGATTCATCGGGGATGAATTGGAATGGTGATGAACATGTCCTACTGTGTGTGAGCTAAGTGTGTGAACACGATTTGGTAAAGATAGCGGTGAGAGGCCATGTAGGAGTACATGGTGGGTTGTCTCATTGAAGCCGTCCTCAGGAACTGAGTTCTGTGTTTGTGATCCATGATACAGTTACTACCACGCATTGGGCCCGAAACCAATGGACCCTCTCGGCTTCTTAATCACCCTTGTCCTCTGTCCAGGAGTTGCAAGTAGTTTCTGGTGTTTGTAGTATGCTGGAGGCCATGGACAGCGCTGACCGGAGGGGTGGGCTGTGATGCGGTAGGCACGTGGCACGGTGTACCGGGCGCCCGTTTGGTGTCTTGGGAACCCTGCACACATCGTTCGGGGCCGTATGTGGAAACCTCGGCTAGACTCCCTGCGGATGGAACCTGAATAGGCGATAAACCTGGACTAGAGACTTGAGTGTTTAGGTAGGCTATGGCCGACTCCCTCGCCAGGCTTCCGCTTGAAGGTTGCCGAGGTACACGACGTGTACATGGTGGTAAGTGGCGAGAGCGTGTGTGACGAAGTACACCCCTGCAGGGTTAACATCATCTATTCGAATAGCCGTGTCCGCGGAAATGGACTTCTGGGTTGCCTATAACAGTTCATAGACAAGTGAAAGTGGATACTCTAAAATACGCAAGATAAGCGTTAGTGCTATGGATGGCGTTCTCGTAGGGAGACGGGAGCGGATCCATAGTGGTGTATTGGTATGGTGATTTTGTGGACTCGTGTGTGCCACCTCAAAGAGTTACTTGCAGTCATAGTTTAGGATAGCCACCGAGTCAAAGCTGGCTTGCTGCAGTCAAACTCCACCACCCCCCTTTGTTGATACCGATGCATATGTAGCTAGTTCTGATGTAAGTCTTGTTGGGTACATTTGTACTCACGTTTGCCTATTTTATGTTTTGCAGAGAGACGTCAGTCTCGCTAGTAGTTCCGTGTGGACTTCGACGTTTAGCTTGATACCTCAGCTACGATCTTGTGCCCTCGGCAGGATCTGGTAGATAGTCAGGCTTCTCAGCCTTTTTCATTTATAGATGTCTGTACTCAGACATGTTAAGCTTCCGCATGTGCTTTGACTTGTATGCTCTGAATGTTGGGTCATGAGACCCATGTTTGTAATATCTAGCTCTTCGGGGCCTAATGAATAAATACTCTGAGTCGTAGAGTCTTGTTGTGATGCCATGTTGTATCTGCACATATCGAGCATATTGTGTGTATGATTGAAATGCTTGGTATGTATGGGATCCGACAATCTAGTTGTCTATCCTTAGCAGCCTCTCTTATGGGGAAATGTAGTCTAGTGCCTCCTTGAGCCATAGTAATCCGCTACAGCCCGGTTCACCGGAGTCCTGCTAGCCCAGCACTACTGCTCTGGACACTTGACTGGCCGGCATGTGTTTCATATCGTTCCTGTGTCTGTCCCTTAGGGGAAATGTCACGCGGTGACATCCGGAGTCCTTCCTAGCCTGCTACAGCCCGGGTTCCCGGAGTCCTGTTAGCCCAGTGCTACAGCCCGGATTCGCACGCTGTTGACCGACACGTTCGGTGTTGATTCATGTATGCCTGTCCCCATACGTTAGTGCCGCTTTGGGTTCATGACTAGCCATGTCGGCCCGGGTTCTCTGTCATATGGATGCTAGCGACATTGTCATATACGTGAGCCAAAAGGCGCAAACGGTCCCGGGCCATGGTAAGGCGACACCCGTGGGAGTACCGTGCGTGAGGCCGCAAAGTGATATGAGGTGTTACAGGCTAGATCGGTGTGACTTGGAATCGGGGTCCCGACAGCGTTGGTATCAGAGCCTGACTGCCTGTAGGATTACCAAGCCAAACTGGTCGAAGTTGAGTCTAGAAATGCTTTAGTTATATAAGGGAATTGATTGTGGAAGGGAACGTAAGGCTCTTTTTACTCATTTACCTTATGCCCTCTGATCTGAGTCACCCTCTTCTCTTCTACGGGGATTAAGAACTAGGCTTCTCATCTTTCCATCAGGATCACGTGTTACTAATCCGTAGACTCGTAGGATTGATGGTCTCAAGCCTCAGTTCGGTTCCTACTACTTCCATGTGTTCTTAGTTGATCTCAGAACATTGATAATGTAATGTTAAGTGGTTATGCCACCATTGTTTTGTAGGATGTCTCAAATCCTTTGAGCATTTACAGCCGTTATGCTGTCCGAGTCATCCCAGGTTTCTAAACTATCTGATGCATTTGCAAAATCATCTCCCTCTGGTCGATGTTCCTTTAGGCCAGGTTAATCACACTAATTGCTGAGTTGAGGTACTCTATTGCCTCGACATATATGTTGGAGTTATTATTATGACCCTAGGTGTCTTAGAGGACTAGTTAGTAATCTAGCAATGCTCGCATCCCCAGTGTGATGATTCTGGCCACTATTCTCGAAAGCATCCCGTGATGCCATTTAGATAGTAGGAATTCTATTTCTGGGTTTTTGAACCCAAGATTCACTCTACTTAACTCGTGTAGCTAGTGTTTGCTAGTTCCCTTAAGTTATTAGTAACCTTTGCATTAGTCCTCGAGGTCCGAGGTATATCGTTCTTCTAAATACCATGAACCATTCTTGGCAGGAGTTCGTTTGAACCAAAAGGTCACGACCAGAGTGCTCTTAATGAGTTCTCCATTCTACATTGTGAATCTGCCAGTTCTACCCTTTCTGCATGGGTTATCTAGAAGAAACTTGTTGGACTTGGTTCGACATACTAATCCATGCATCCACAACTCAGAAAAAAACATATGTTCCTTTGGGTTGTCCCTCTTTAGTTATTTTCTGGCCCTCGTCTATCAATTGATAGTCAGGAGTAATTGTGCATTTGTGTTATCGATGCCTATTATTCCTGTGGTCTGTCAAGCCATTCTAATCCGGAATGACTAGGAGAAACAAACTCTAGTACCTCAACCATATCCAGGATTGGGTCAAAGTAGCTGTAACTCGCAGATCAAAATGCCAATCCAGCTTTTGTTCTGTTCTACCTGGGAGTGTTACCATCTTTATGTCAAGAGTGTCATGAGAATTGCACCATCTCTCACGAATTCTTAACGCAGTGATACTTCTCGCCATCATTGCTCATTCCTCAGTTCCGTGTCGTCACGACCGGAATGCCGACAGGTGAACTGTGATGTGTGAAATCTATACTCCTAGCAACTCTGTTGCTTGGTAGTTAATGGCAATACTCTCATTCCTATCGTGCTGGTTATTGAATCATCATCCTAAGATTGATCGTGCTACCAGTCCTTATTTCCGGTGCACTCTTCGATCAATGAGTTAGGATAGTGTCAGTCCTTGCTTATTCGGTCATATCGTCTTGCCCTGAAAAGCAAGATCGTTCTCGAGCTTAGTAACATATCGGTGGTTCGTGATGTTCCGAATATCTTCTTGGAAGTGTCACCAGGTTGCCACCTGACCGCTATGTTGAGTTCGTGATCAAGTGGGTCTCTTGTAAACCACCCCTTCTCCAAGAATCCGTGTTGGATACCCCTTAGCTAGTTGGTCAAGCTAAACAACAACTTGGAGAGTTGAAAGATAAAAGCTCGTCTAACTTAGTTCATGTTAAGGGATATATTTGCGTGTGTTGAAGATAGATGATATCTTCATCGATTGGTCCCTGTGCTCAGTTGTTGGACCTATTGTCGTATCAAGACTTTGATTTGAGTATGGGCTATCATCAAATCAAATCAGGACCAACGATGTTCATAATGTTGTCTTACTCGTGGTTGATCCCTCGAGCATACACCATTATATCTTTTGGGTCTGACCAATGCTATCACTTGTTCACATAATTATGGAATTCCATCTCCATGGAAACCTGGATGAAATGTTGTTGAGCCCATCAGCAACACTGCTACCTTCTCCATGACTCGTGTTGAACATCCAGCTAGTATTGGAAACTTTATAAGCATTATCTTCGTGATCCGTTCATGAAGCATATGTTGGATGAAAGAAGTGACTTACTCTAATTCATGTGCATTAGATGCAAGTTGCCACCGTGAATTCGAGAAAGTTTGTTTTGCCTCCTCTGGAATCATCCCAAGTCAGTCATGCATATGTGCGAAGTATACCGCGGTTTGGAGACTTGCAACCTTCATTCTATATGTATCCCTAGCACACCAAGCCACTGATTGATTTGTTCAAGGAGAAGGAGTTCCTTCATAAGAGCTAATCCGGACTTATCAAAGAACTTCGATATCCTCGTTGATGGTTCCCAACCAGAACTTGGTAGTGTTTCATTGTAAGACTACCATGTGGGCATGCTTGTCTGGGACAACGTGTTCACATGTTTGTAGCAGAACCAGCTCGTGTTTTGGAGCTTGCTATCATAGTTCATCCCCTGAGAATCTCGCAACGTCATCTCGTCGATTTGTGTTGCAAACCTTCATTTTTCTTCCTAGACTTGATGAGTCTGGAATATTCTGACACCAACCAGATCTAAATCTCAGGCAGACATGATGGTTGGAACATTCTCCAAGAATTATAATATTGCTCTCTCGATAACCGGTAAAGTGGATGTCGTGGCCAACACATCCAGCCGGAAGGCCTATTAGTGTAGTATCTTGATTGAGGAAGTTGGCCACCTCCCCATAAGGATTTCTTAGGATTTATTCCGCTAGTTATTCCCTATGGATTCCTGCGCTCCCGAAGTCCGACCTACTACTTGATGTTCAAGATACCAAACCACATCTAATGGGTTACGCTAGAACATCAAGGATAACATTAGAAGCGGAGTGCTAAATGTCTCTCGGTCAATCATCCGGATATCTGATTCCCTGGCCTTGCTAAGGTGAAATCCGAGAAGGTGTTATCCTCCTTTGCACCTGCATCCTCCATCACCGTTCATCATGGTAGTATGATGTGTTGCCCGGATCCTCGACATGGATGTTGGTAAAACCTTGATGTATATGGAAATGCTCAAGTTCTTGAAAGCACGCTCAGTCACTCGGTTATATCCTTGGTATCAACTGGAATATGCCTTCCATTTGCCGAGTTGTTCTATAACCATAGTTTCCTTTCCAAACTGAGTGTGCCATTCTTTTGAATTCTTTCGAACGATCGATTGTGATTGCCTTAGGCTGGCATAAAGAGTTTCAATGATATTTATATCAAAAGTAATTCTTTTTGCCACTTCAGGGAATATTTCTACAAGCCACCTTCCCTAAGGTGCCTCGTTATGGAGTCATGGCAATTATCTCCTCGCTACTTTGAAACCATGCACCGTCTTATTCAACGTGGAATTGTGTTTATCAACTTGAATCTTCGTTCTCTGTTTCACTTCATCCCTCTCTCGATGGATGTGTTGAGTCTCAGCTCAAGAGATACTCAACGTCGCATTCCGTGAGTTGATCGTGAGTTGCTCGATCTTTAAGGAGATCGATTTCTATAGAGTTTTTCCCTTGTCGTCATCGTGTTGGATGAAGATCTCGAAAGCAAAGACGTCAACATTAATTGAAGCAACGGATCAACATCTTCGCGAAGAGCAATTGGATCATGAAGATGGTGTTAGCTTGTGTCCCTCTGTCTTCTTACCTCACGTCTTGAATCTCAGGACGAGATTCTTGTTTAGTGGGGGTGAGTTGTCACAGCCCTAGAATTGCTTGTAGTTAGTTGCATGAAAGCATTCATGTCATCATGTCTAATTCAAATGAATTTGAATTGGGGATGACCAAACCCTAGCACCAAATGAATTCAACTAGGTTCAAAATAAAAATATTTTCATTAAACCCAAAATGCCCTTCAAAAATGTTCATTATTTATGGAAAAAGGTTAAAACCTTTACCAGAGGTCATGCACATTTTTCCAAGGCATTTATGGTCTTTGAAATTAATTCAAACATATTTGAATTGGAGCTATTTAAATGCTATATACATTTTAGGTGCTCCAAAAATGTTGGAAATTGTTATGGGTCACTGGAATAATTCAGACAGCACCCCTAATTATTTCCAGGATTTTATAAAATGGTTTAGTATTTTACTAAATCAAAACAAAACAAATTAAACTAGAAAACAGAAACAATTAAGTAAGAGAGAGAGAGAAGGCCACTGGGCCCCTCACCTGGACATACCTGGCGCCCCACCATGGCCCAGGAGCTGGCCCAGCCCACCAGAGCCGCCACCGTCTCCCACCTCGCGCCAGAAGGACGCCAGAGGGACGCCGGGCGTGTGGTCGCCGCGCGCGAGGCCACCTCCTGCTTCCGCCGCTTCTGGACGCCTCCACGAGTGCCACGGCACCTCCCCGACCCCCTCTCACTTCTCCCTCACTCGCTTCACTTCCTCCCCTCCCCTGTCTCTCTCCCCGCAGCACCACCGAACGGAGCCGTCGCCACCGTCGCCGTTGCCGTGGCCACCGGCCACCCCTCGCCCCGCCGATGAGTCCACGAGCTCCGCCTCGACGCCTTGAAGCTTCCCCTCAACGCGAGCATCGCCGGACGCCCTGTTGCCTCGCCATCGACCCGTCGTCTCCGCGCACAGCCGTGCATCGCCGCCGCCAAATTCCGACGCCGTCCGTGCCTCCCCGAGCTCGCCGAGAACCTCTTCGTGACCGCGGTGAGCACCCGGTCATTTCCCTCCTAACCCTGCTCCCCGTTCGGTTGCCGTAGCACCGTTCCCCACGAGCACCGAACCACGCCGCCGCCCGAGCTTCTCGCCGCCGTGGCCACAGTCGTCATAGCTCCCAACCGAGCACACCCACGTACTCACCGCGCCGCGTAGGTGCCGTAGGAGCTAAGCACGCCACTCCACGGCCACCGCAGCCCCGTTCCCGAGTGCGCCCGAGCTCCGGTCACCGCGGTCGAGCTCCTCGCCATCGCCTCCGGCCACCCCAGGCCCGACTGGCGCCACCGCCCGACGCGCGCTGGTCTGGGCTCTCGAACGAGCCCAGCCACGCTGCGAACGGGGCACCACAGCCCGCGCCCGAGTGCCCCGCCGCGTCTGGCCTCGCCGGCGTCACGACGCCGATGGGTTTGACCCTGCTTGACCGGGGTTTGACTTCCCCCCCTGACCCACTGACGTGTGGGGCCAGCCCCTGTTAAAAGTTAGTTTAGTTTAAAACCTAAACTTAATTAGGCACTGAGAGACTGACAGGCAGGTCCCACGGGTCTGGTTTGACCCTGGCCAGCCGTTGACTCGCTGACGCAGTGATGACGTCAGGCTGACGCAGTATTACATTTTCTGGATTTATTTTTAATCAGGAAATTCTAGAAAATAGTATAAACTTCTAAAAATCATATAAAATCAACCGTAGCTCAGAATGAAATAATTTATATATGAAAAATTATCAGAAAAATGCAATCTATCCATCTGTATCAATTTCATGCATGTCAAACTAAGTTATACCTGCTGTATAGGTGAAGACATGATAATGCACTATTTGAATTCATAGTTTGAATTTGAATTTGAACCTTGAGTTCAAATCAACCCAAACCTTACTGTTGCTAGTTGCATTAGGCCAAATCACGTCATATTGCCATGTCATGATCATGCATCATATTGTGCATTGCATTGATTGTGTTCTTCCTTGTTTGCCGGTGATTGTCCCCTCTCGATAGCCGTGATTCCGACGATGATTTCGATGACACCGATGAAGAACTATAATATCTTCAGAAGTGCCAGGCAAGCATAACCCCTTGTTCATTCCGATACAATCCCACTCTCTCGCTCCTGCTCTCTTTACTGCATTAGGACAACAACGATTCAACTGTTACATGCTGCGGTAGTTGAACCCCTTATCCTCTGCATGACCTGTCATTGCCACAGTAAATAGATGAAACCCACTAGCATGAGTAGGAGTTGTTTGAGCCCTGATGTGCCTACTCATTCATGCCTGTTTGTCATGCCTGCTACTGCTTAGAGTTGAGTCGGGTCTGATTCATCGGGGATGAATTGGAATGGTGATGAACATGTCCTACTGTGTGTGAGCTAAGTGTGTGAACACGATTTGGTAAAGGTAGCGGTGAGAGGCCATGTAGGAGTACATGGTGGGTTGTCTCATTGAAGCCGTCCTCAGGAACTGAGTTCTGTGTTTGTGATCCATGATACAGTTACTACCACGCATTGGGCCCGAAACCAATGGACCCTCTCGGCTTCTTAATCACCCTTGTCCTCTGTCCAGGAGTTGCAAGTAGTTTCTGGTGTTTGTAGTATGCTGGAGGCCGTGGACAGCGCTGACCGGAGGGGTGGGCTGTGATGCGGTAGGCACGTGGCACGGTGTACCGGGCGCCCGTTTGGTGTCTCGGGAACCCTGCACACATCGTTCGGGGCCGTATGTGGAAACCTCGGCCGGACTCCCTGCGGATGGAACCTGAATAGGCGATAAACCTGGACTAGAGACTTGAGTGTTTAGGTAGGCTGTGGCCGACTCCCTCGCCAGGCTTCCGCTTGAAGGTTGCCGAGGTACACGACGTGTACATGGTGGTAAGTGGCGAGAGCGTGTGTGACGAAGTACACCCCTGCAGGGTTAACATCATCTATTCGAATAGCCGTGTCCGCGGAAATGGACTTCTGGGTTGCCTATAACAGTTCATAGACAAGTGAAAGTGGATACTCTAAAATACGCAAGATAAGCGTGAGTGCTATGGATGGCGTTCTCGTAGGGAGACGGGAGCGGATCCATAGTGGTGTATTGGTATGGTGATTATGTGGACTCGTGTGTGCCACCTCAAAGAGTTACTTGCAGTCATAGTTTAGGATAGCCACCGAGTCAAAGCTGGCTTGCTGCAGTCAAACTCCACCACCCCCCTTTGTTGATACCGATGCATATGTAGCTAGTTCTGATGTAAGTCTTGCTGGGTACATTTGTACTCACGTTTGCCTATTTTATGTTTTGCAGAGAGACGTCAGTCTCGCTAGTAGTTCCGTGTGGACTTCGACGTTTAGCTTGATACCTCAGGTACGATCTTGTGCCCTCGGCAGGATCTGGTAGATAGTCAGGCTTCTCAGCCTTTTTCATTTATAGATGTCTGTACTCAGACATGTTAAGCTTCCGCATGTGCTTTGACTTGTATGCTCTGAATGTTGGGTCATGAGACCCATGTTGTAATATCTGGCTCTTCGGGGCCTAATGAATAAATACTCTGAGTCGTAGAGTCTTGTTGTGATGCCATGTTGTATCTGCACATATCGACCATATTGTGTGTATGATTGAAATGCTTGGTATGTATGGGATCTGACAATCTAGTTGTCTATCCTTAGCAGCCTCTCTTATGGGGAAATGTAGTCTAGTGCCACCTTGAGCCATAGTAGTCCGCTACAGCCCGGTTCACCGGAGTCCTGCTAGCCCAGCACTACTGCTCTGGACACTTGACTGGCCGGCATGTGTTTCATATCGTTCCTGTGTCTGTCCCTTAGGGGAAATGTCACGCGGTGACATCCGGAGTCCTTCCTAGCCTGCTACAGCCCGGGTTCCCGGAGTCCTGTTAGCCCAGTGCTACAGCCCGGATTCGCACGCTGTTGACCGACACGTTCGGTGTTGATTCATGTATGCCTGTCCCCATACATTAGTGCCGCTTTGGGTTCATGACTAGCCATGTCGGCCCGGGTTCTCTGTCATATGGATGCTAGCGACATTGTCATATACGTGAGCCAAAAGGCGCAAACGGTCCCGGGCCATGGTAAGGCGACACCCGTGGGAGTACCGTGCGTGAGGCCGCAAAGTGATATGAGGTGTTACAGGCTAGATCGGTGTGACTTGGAATCGGGGTCCCGACAGTTGCTCACCACTCGGCAGGAATTTTCAAACTTAGGCGAGCACTGGACTGCAGCTAAGCCCCCGAGTGGGAGGGTTGCTCACCACTCGGTAGGATTTTCCAAACTTAGGCAAGCACTGGACTGCAGCTAAGCCCCCGAGTGGGAGGGTTTCTCACCACTCGGTAGGATTTTTCGAACTTAGGCGAGCACTGGACTGCAGCTAAGCCCCCGACTGGGAGGCTTGCTCACCACTCGGTAGGATTTTTCAAACTTAGGCGAGTATTGGACTGCAGCTAAGCCCCCGAGTGGGAGGGTTGCTCACCACTCGGTAGGATTTTTCGAACTTAGGCAAGCAATGGACTGCAGCTAAGCCCCCGAGTGGGAGGGTTGCTCACCACTCGATAGGATTTTTCAAACTTAGGCGAGTACTGGACTGCAGCTAAGCCCCCGAGTGATAGGGTTGCTCCACTCGGTAGGATTTTTCAAACTTAGGCGAGGACTGGACTGCATCTAAGCCCCCGAGTGGGAGGGTTGCTCACCATTCGGTAGGATTTTTCGAACTTAGGCGACTACTGGACTACAGCTAAGCCCCCGAGTGATAGGGTTGCTCACCACTCGGTAGGATTTATCAAACTTAGGCGAGTACTGGACTGCAGCTAAGCCCCCGAGTGGCAGGGTTGCTCAGCACTCGGTAGGATTTTTCAAACTTAGGCGAGTACTGGACTGCAGGTAAGCCCCCGAGTGGGAGGGTTGCTCACCACTCGGTAGGATTTTTCAAACTTAGGCGACTACTGGACTGCAGCTAAGCCCCCGAGTGGGAGGGTTGCTCACCACTCGGTAGGATTTTTCAGACTTAGGCGAGTACTGGACTGCAGCTAAGCCCCCGAGTGGGAGGGTTGCTCACCACTCGGTAGGATTTTCAAACTTAGGCGGGTACTGCACTGCAGCTAAGCCCCCGAGTGGGAGGGTTGCTCACCACTCGGTAGGATTTTTCGAACATAGGCGAGCACTGGACTGTAGCTAAGCCCCCGACTGAGAGGCTTGCTCATCACTCGGTAGGATTTTTCAAACTTAGGCGAGTACTGGACTGCAGCTAAGCCCCCCAGTGGGAGGGTTGCTCACCACTCGGTAGGATTTTTCAAACTTAGGCGAGTACTGTACTACAGCTAAGCCCCCGAGTGGGAGGGTTGCTCACCACTCGGTAGGATTTTTCAAACTTAGGCGAGCACTGGACTGCAGCTAAGCCCCCGAGTGGGAGGGTTCCTCACCAGTCGGTAGGATTTTTCGAACTTAGGCGAGCACTGGACTGTAGCTAAGCCCCCGACTGAGAGGCTTGCTCATCACTCGGTAGGATTTTTCAAACTTAGGCGAGTACTGGACTCCAGCTAAGCCCCCGAGTGGGAGGGTTGCTCACCACTCGGTTGGATTTTTCAAACTTAGGCGAGTACTGGACTGCAGCTAAGCCCCCGAGTGGGAGGGTTGCTCACCACTCGGTAGGATTTTTCAAACTTAGGGGAGTACTGGACTGCAGCTAAGCCCCCGAGTGGGAGGATTGCTCACCACTCGGTAGGATTTTTCAAACTTAGGCGAGTACTGGACTGCAGCTAAGCCCCCGAGTGGGAGGGTTGCTCACCACTCGGTACGATTTTTCGAACTTACGCGAGCACTGGACTGCAGCTAAGCCCCCGAGTGAGAGGCTTGCTCATCACTTGGTATGATTTTTCAAACTTAGGCGAGTACCGGACTGCAGCTAAGCCACCGAGTGGGAGGGTTGCTACCCACTCGGTATGATTTTTCAAACATAGGCGAGCAGTGGACTGCAGCTAAGCCCCCGAGTGGGAGGGTTGCTCACCACTCGGTAGGATGTTTCAAACATAGGCGAGGACTCAACTGCAGCTAAGCCCCCGAGTGGGAGGGTTGCTCACCACTCGGTAGGATTTTTCGAACTTAGGCGAGCACTGGACTGCAGCTAAGCCCCCGAGTGAGAGGCTTGCTCATCACTTGGTAGGGTTTTTCAAACTTAGGCGAGTACTGGACTGCAGCTAAGCCCCCGGGTGGGAGGGTTGCTACCCACTCGGTATGATTTTTCAAACTTAGGCGAGCACTGGACTGCAGCTAAGCCCCAGAGTGGCAGGGTTGCTCAGCACTCGGTAGGATTTTTCAAACTTAGGCGAGTACTGGACTGCAGATAAGCCCCCCGAGTGGGAGGGTTGCTGACCACTCGGTAGGATTTTTCAAACTTAGGCGAGTACTGGACTACAGCTAAGCCCCCGAGTGGGAGGGTTGCTCACCACTCGGTAGGATTTTTCAAACATAGGCGAGGACTGGACTGCAGCTAAGCCCCCAGTGGGAGGGTTGCTCACCACTCGGTAGGATTTTTCAAACTTAGGCGAGTACTGGACTGCAGCTAAGCCCCCGAGTGGGAGGGTTGCTCACCACTCGGTAGGATTTTTCAAACTTAGGCGAGTACTGGACTACAGCTAAGCCCCCGAGTGGGAGGGTTGCTCACCACTCGGTAGGATTTTACAAACTTAGGCGAGTACTGGACTGCAGCTAAGCCCCTGAGTGGGAGGGTTCCTCACCACTCGGTAGGATTTTTCGAACTTAGGCGAGCACTGGACTGTAGCTAAGCCCCCGACTGAGAGGCTTGCTCATCACTCGGTAGGATTTTTCAAACTTAGGCGAGTACTGGACTACAGCTAAGCCCCCGAGTGGGAGGGTTGCTCACCACTCGGTAGGATTTTTCAAACATAGGCGAGGACTGGACTGCAGCTAAGCCCCCAGTGGGAGGGTTGCTCACCACTCGGTAGGATTTTTCAAACTTAGGCGAGCACTGGACTGCATCTAAGCCCCCGAGTGGGAGGGTTGCTCACCACTCGGTAGGATTTTTCAAACTTAGGCGAGCACTGGACTGCAGCTAAGCCCCCGACTGAGAGGCTTGCTCATCACTCGGTAGGATTTTTCAAACTTAGGCGAGTACTGTACTGTAGCTAAGCCCCCGAGTGATAGGGTTGCTCACCACTCGGTAGGATTTATCAAACTTAGGCGAGTACTGGACTGCAGCTAAGCCCCCGAGTGGCAGGGTTGCTCAGCACTCGGTAGGATTTTTCAAACTTAGGCGAGTACTGGACTGCAGCTAAGCCCCCGAGTGGGAGGGTTGCTCACCACTCGGTAGGATTTTTCAAACTTAGGCGAGACATGGACTGCAGCTAAGCCCCCGACTGAGAGGCTTGCTCATCACTCGGTAGGATTTTTCAAACTTAGGCGAGTACTTGACTGCAGCTAAGCCCCCGAGTGATAGGGTTGCTCACCACTCGGTAGGATTTATCAAACTTAGGCGAGTACTGGACTGCAGCTAAGCCCCCGAGTGGCAGGGTTGCTCAGCACTCGGTAGGATTTTTCCAACTTAGGCGAGTACTGGACTGCAGCAAAGCCCCCGAGTGGGAGGGTTGCTGACCACTCGGTAGGATTTTTCAAACTTAGGCGAGTACTGGACTGCAGCTAAGCCCCCGAGTGGGAGGGTTGCTCACCACTCGGTAGGATTTTTCAAACTTAGGCGAGTACTGGACTACAGCTAAGCCCCCGAGTGGGAGGGTTGCTCACCACTCGGTAGGATTTTCAAACTTCGGCGGGTACTGGACTGCAGCTAAGCCCCCGAGTGGGAGGGTTGCTCACCACTCGGTAGGATTTTTCAAACTTAGGCGAGCACTGGACTGTAGCTAAGCCCCCGACTGAGAGGTTTGCTCATCACTCGGTAGGATTTTTCAAACTTAGGCGAGTACTGGACTGCAGCTAAGCCCCCGAGTGGGAGGGTTGCTCACCACTCGGTAGGATTTTTCAAACTTAGGCGAGTACTGGACTGCAGCTAAGCCCCCGAGTGGGAGGGTTCCTCACCACTCGGTAGGATTTTTCAAACTTAGGCGAGACATGGACTGCAGCTAAGCCCCCGACTGAGAGGCTTGCTCATCACTCGGTAGGATTTTTCAAACTTAGGCGAGTACTTGACTGCAGCTAAGCCCCCGAGTGATAGGGTTGCTCACCACTCGGTAGGATTTATCAAACTTAGGCGAGTACTGGACTGCAGCTAAGCCCCCGAGTGGCAGGGTTGCTCAGCACTCGGTAGGATTTTTCCAACTTAGAAGAGTACTGGACTGCAGCAAAGCCCCCGAGTGGGAGGGTTGCTGACCACTCGGTAGGATTTTTCAAACTTAGGCGAGTACTGGACTGCAGCTAAGCCCCCGAGTGGGAGGGTTGCTCACCACTCGGTAGGATTTTTCAAACTTAGGCGAGTACTGGACTACAGCTAAGCCCCCGAGTGGGAGGGTTGCTCACCACTCGGTAGGATTTTCAAACTTCGGCGGGTACTGGACTGCAGCTAAGCCCCCGAGTGGGAGGGTTGCTCACCACTCGGTAGGATTTTTCAAACTTAGGCGAGCACTGGACTGTAGCTAAGCCCCCGACTGAGAGGTTTGCTCATCACTCGGTAGGATTTTTCAAACTTAGGCGAGTACTGGACTGCAGCTAAGCCCCCGAGTGGGAGGGTTGCTCACCACTCGGTAGGATTTTTCAAACTTAGGCGAGTACTGGACTACAGCTAAGCCCCCGAGTGGGAGGGTTGCTCACCACTCGGTAGGATTTTACAAACTTAGGCGAGTACTGGACTGCAGCTAAGCCCCTGAGTGGGAGGGTTCCTCACCACTCGGTAGGATTTTTCGAACTTAGGCGAGCACTGGACTGTAGCTAAGCCCCCGACTGAGAGGCTTGCTCATCACTCGGTAGGATTTTTCAAACTTAGGCGAGTACTGGACTCCAGCTAAGCCCCGAGTGGGATGGTTGCTCACCACTCGGTTAGATTTTTCAAACTTAGGCGAGTACTGGACTGCAGCTAAGCCCCCGAGTGGGAGGATTGCTCACCACTCGGTAGGATTTTTCAAACTTAGGCGAGTACTGGACTGCAGCTAAGCCCCCGAGTGGGAGGGTTGCTCACCACTCGGTACGATTTTTTGAACTTACGCGAGCACTGGACTGCAGCTAAGCCCCCGAGTGAGAGGCTTGCTCATCACTTGGTAGGATTTTTCAAACTTAGGCGAGTACTGGACTGCAGCTAAGCCCCCGAGTGGGAGGGTTGCTACCCACTCGGTATGATTTTTCAAACTTAGGCGAGCACTGGACTGCACCTAAGCCCCCGAGTGGGAGGGTTGCTCACCACTCGGTAGGATTTTTCAAACATAGGCGAGCACTGGACTGCAGCAAAGCCCCAGTGGGAGGGTTGCTCACCACTCTGTAGGATTTTTCAAACTTAGGCGAGTACTGGACTACAGCTAAGCCCCTGAGTGGGAGGGTTGCACACCACTCGGTAGGATTTTTCAAACTTAGGCGAGTACTGGACTGCAGCTAAGCCCCCGAGTGGGACGGTTGCTCACCACTCGGTAGGATTTTTCGAACTTAGGCGAGCACTGGACTATAGCTAAGCCCCCGACTGAGAGGCTTGCTCATCACTCGGTAGGATTTTTCAAACTTAGGCGAGTACTGGACTCCAGCTAAGCCCCCGAGTGGGAGGGTTGCTCACAACCCGGTAAGATTTTTCAAACTTAGGCGAGTACTGGTTTTCTGCTAAGCCCCCGAGTGGGAGGGTTGCTCACCACTCGGTAGGATTTTTCAAACTTAGGGGAGTACTGGACTGCAGCTAAGCCCCCGAGTGGGAGGATTGCTCGCCACTCAGTAGGATTTTTCAAACTTAGGCGAGTACTGGACTGCAGCTAAGCCCCCGAGTGGGAGGGTTGCGCACGACTCGCTACGATTTTTCGAACTTACGCGAGCACTGGACTGCAGCTAAGCCCCCGAGTGAGAGGCTTGCTCATCACTTGGTAGGATTTTTCAAACTTAGGCGAGTACTGGACTGCAGCTAAGCCCCCGAGTGGGAGGGTTGCTACCCACTCGGTATGATTTTTCAAACTTAGGTGAGCACTGGACTGCAGCTAAGCCCCCGAGTGGGAAGGTTGCTCACCACTCGGTAGGATTTTTCAAACATAGGCGAGGACTGGACTGCAGCTAAGCCCCCAGTGGGAGGGTTGCTCACCACTCGGTAGGATTTTTAAAACTTAGGCGAGTACTGGACTGTAGCTAAGCCCCCGAGTGGGAGGGTTGCTCACCACTCGGTAGGATTTTTCAATCTTAGGAGAGTAATGGACTGCAGCTAAGCCCCCGAGTGGGAGGGTTGCTTACCACTCGGTAGGATTTTTCAAACTTAGGCGAGCACTGGACTGCAGCTAAGCCCCCAAGTGGGAGGGTTGCTCACCACTCGGTAGGATTTTTCAAACTTAGGCGAGGACTGGACTGCAGCTAAGCCCCCGAGTGGGAGGGTCGCTCACCACTCGGTAGGATTTTTCAAACTTAGGTGAGCATTGGACTGCAGCTAAGCCCCCGAGTGGGAGGGTTGCTCACCACTCGGTAGGATTTTTCAAACTTAGGCGAGCACTGGACTGCAGCTAAGCCCTCGAGTGGGAGGGTTTCTCACCACTCGGTAGAATTTTTCGAACTTAGGCGAGTATTGGACTGCAGCTAAGCCCCCGAGTGGGAGGCTTGCTCACCACTCGATAGGATTTTTCAAACTTAGGCGAGCACTGGACTGCAGCTAAGCCCCCGAGTGGGAGGGTTGCTCACCACTCGGTAGGATTTTTCAAACTTAGGCGAGCACTGGACTGCAGCTAAGCCCCCGAGTGGGAGGGTTTCTCACCACTCGGTAGAATTTTTCGAACTTAGGCGAGTATTGGACTGCAGCTAAGCCCCCGAGTGGGAGGCTTGCTCACCACTCGATAGGATTTTTCAAACTTAGGCGAGCACTGGACTGCAGCTAAGCCCCCGAGTGGGAGGGTTGCTCACCACTCGGTAGGATTTTTCAAACTTAGGCGAGCACTGGACTGCAGCTAAGCCCCCGAGTGGGAGGGTTGCTCACCACTCGGTAGGATTTTTCAAACTTAGGCGAGTACTGGACTGCAGCTAAGCCCCCGAGTGGGAGGGTTGCTCACCACTCGGTAGGATTTTTTGAACTTAGGCGAGCACTGGACTGTAGCTAAGCCCCCGACTGAGAGGCTTGCTCATCACTCGGTAGGATTTTTCAAACTTAGGCGAGTACTGGACTCCAGCTAAGCCCCCGAGTGGGAGGGTTGCTCACCACCCGGTAAGATTTTTCAAACTTAGGCGAGTACTGGTTTTCAGCTAAGCCCCCTAGTGGGAGGGTTGCTCACCACTCGGTAGGATTTTTCAAACTTAGGGGAGTACTGGACTGCAGCTATGCCCCCGAGTGGGAGGATTGCTCACCACTCAGTAGGATTTTTCAAACTTAGGCGAGTACTGGACTGCGGCTAAGCCCCGAGTGGGAGGGTTGCTCACGACTCGGTACGATTTTTCGAACTTACGCGAGCACTGGACTGCAGCTAAGCCCCCGAGTGAGAGGCTTGCTCATCACTTGGTAGGATTTTTCAAACTTAGGCGAGTACTGGACTGCAGCTAAGCCCCCGAGTGGGAGGGTTGGTCACCACTCGGTAGGATTTTTCGAACTTAGGCGAGCACTGGACTGGAGCTAAGTCCCCGACTGAGAGGCTTGCTCATCACTCCGTAGGATTTTTCAAACTTAGGCGAGTACTGGACTGCAGCTAAGCCCCCGAGTGGCAGGGTTGCTCAGCACTCGGTAGGATTTTTCCAACTTAGGCGAGTACTGGACTGCAGCAAAGCCCCCGAGTGGGAGGGTTGCTGACCACTCGGTAGGATTTTTCAAACTTAGGCGAGTACTGGACTGCAGCTAAGCCCCCGAGTGGGAGGGTTGCTCACCACTCGGTAGGATTTTTCAAACTTAGGCGAGTACTGGACTACAGCTAAGCCCCCGAGTGGGAGGGTTGCTCACCACTCGGTAGGATTTTCAAACTTCGGCGGGTACTGGACTGCAGCTAAGCCCCCGAGTGGGAGGGTTGCTCACCACTCGGTAGGATTTTTCAAACTTAGGCGAGCACTGGACTGTAGCTAAGCCCCCGACTGAGAGGTTTGCTCATCACTCGGTAGGATTTTTCAAACTTAGGCGAGTACTGGACTGCAGCTAAGCCCCCGAGTGGGAGGGTTGCTCACCACTCGGTAGGATTTTTCAAACTTAGGCGAGTACTGGACTACAGCTAAGCCCCCGAGTGGGAGGGTTGCTCACCACTCGGTAGGATTTTACAAACTTAGGCGAGTACTGGACTGCAGCTAAGCCCCTGAGTGGGAGGGTTCCTCACCACTCGGTAGGATTTTTCGAACTTAGGCGAGCACTGGACTGTAGCTAAGCCCCCGACTGAGAGGCTTGCTCAGCACTCGGTAGGATTTTTTCAAACTTAGGGGAGTACTGGACTCCAGCTAAGCCCCGAGTGGGATGGTTGCTCACCACTCGGTTAGATTTTTCAAACTTAGGCGAGTACTGGACTGCAGCTAAGCCCCCGAGTGGGAGGATTGCTCACCACTCGGTAGGATTTTTCAAACTTAGGCGAGTACTGGACTGCAGCTAAGCCCCCGAGTGGGAGGGTTGCTCACCACTCGGTACGATTTTTTGAACTTACGCGAGCACTGGACTGCAGCTAAGCCCCCGAGTGAGAGGCTTGCTCATCACTTGGTAGGATTTTTCAAACTTAGGCGAGTACTGGACTGCAGCTAAGCCCCCGAGTGGGAGGGTTGCTACCCACTCGGTATGATTTTTCAAACTTAGGCGAGCACTGGACTGCACCTAAGCCCCCGAGTGGGAGGGTTGCTCACCACTCGGTAGGATTTTTCAAACATAGGCGAGCACTGGACTGCAGCAAAGCCCCCAGTGGGAGGGTTGCTCACCACTCTGTAGGATTTTTCAAACTTAGGCGAGTACTGGACTACAGCTAAGCCCCTGAGTGGGAGGGTTGCACACCACTCGGTAGGATTTTTCAAACTTAGGCGAGTACTGGACTGCAGCTAAGCCCCCGAGTGGGACGGTTGCTCACCACTCGGTAGGATTTTTCGAACATAGGCGAGCACTGGACTATAGCTAAGCCCCCGACTGAGAGGCTTGCTCATCACTCGGTAGGATTTTTCAAACTTAGGCGAGTACTGGACTCCAGCTAAGCCCCCGAGTGGGAGGGTTGCTCACAACCCGGTAAGATTTTTCAAACTTAGGCGAGTACTGGTTTTCAGCTAAGCCCCCGAGTGGGAGGGTTGCTCACCACTCGGTAGGATTTTTCAAACTTAGGGGAGTACTGGACTGCAGCTAAGCCCCCGAGTGGGAGGATTGCTCGCCACTCAGTAGGATTTTTCAAACTTAGGCGAGTACTGGACTGCAGCTAAGCCCCCGAGTGGGAGGGTTGCGCACGACTCGCTACGATTTTTCGAACTTACGCGAGCACTGGACTGCAGCTAAGCCCCCGAGTGAGAGGCTTGCTCATCACTTGGTAGGATTTTTCAAACTTAGGCGAGTACTGTACTGCAGCTAAGCCCCCGAGTGGGAGGGTTGCTACCCACTCGGTATGATTTTTCAAACTTAGGTGAGCACTGGACTGCAGCTAATCCCCCGAGTGGGAAGGTTGCTCACCACTCGGTAGGATTTTTCAAACATAGGCGAGGACTGGACTGCAGCTAAGCCCCCAGTGGGAGGGTTGCTCACCACTCGGTAGGATTTTTAAAACTTAGGCGAGTACTGGACTGTAGCTAAGCCCCCGAGTGGGAGGGTTGCTCACCACTCGGTAGGATTTTTCAATCTTAGGAGAGTAATGGACTGCAGCTAAGCCCCCGAGTGGGAGGGTTGCTTACCACTCGGTAGGATTTTTCAAACTTAGGCGAGCACTGGACTGCAGCTAAGCCCCCAAGTGGGAGGGTTGCTCACCACTCGGTAGGATTTTTCAAACTTAGGCGAGGACTGGACTGCAGCTAAGCCCCCGAGTGGGAGGGTCGCTCACCACTCGGTAGGATTTTTCAAACTTAGGTGAGCATTGGACTGCAGCTAAGCCCCCGAGTGGGAGGGTTGCTCACCACTCGGTAGGATTTTTCAAACTTAGGCGAGCACTGGACTGCAGCTAAGCCCCCGAGTGGGAGGGTTTCTCACCACTCGGTAGAATTTTTCGAACTTAGGCGAGTATTGGACTGCAGCTAAGCCCCCGAGTGGGAGGCTTGCTCACCACTCGATAGGATTTTTCAATCTTAGGCGAGCACTGGACTGCAGCTAAGCCCCCGAGTGGGAGGGTTGCTCACCACTCGGTAGGATTTTTCAAACTTAGGCGAGCACTGGACTGCAGCTAAGCCCCCGAGTGGGAGGGTTTCTCACCACTCGGTAGAATTTTTCGAACTTAGGCGAGTATTGGACTGCAGCTAAGCCCCCGAGTGGGAGGCTTGCTCACCACTCGATAGGATTTTTCAAACTTAGGCGAGCACTGGACTGCAGCTAAGCCCCCGAGTGGGAGGGTTGCTCACCACTCGGTAGGATTTTTCAAACTTAGGCGAGCACTGGACTGCAGCTAAGCCCCCGAGTGGGAGGGTTGCTCACCACTCGGTAGGATTTTTCAAACTTAGGCGAGTACTGGACTGCAGCTAAGCCCCCGAGTGGGAGGGTTGCTCACCACTCGGTAGGATTTTTTGAACTTAGGCGAGCACTGGACTGTAGCTAAGCCCCCGACTGAGAGGCTTGCTCATCACTCGGTAGGATTTTTCAAACTTAGGCGAGTACTGGACTCCAGCTAAGCCCCCGAGTGGGAGGGTTGCTCACCACCCGGTAAGATTTTTCAAACTTAGGCGAGTACTGGTTTTCAGCTAAGCCCCCGAGTGGGAGGGTTGCTCACCACTCGGTAGGATTTTTCAAACTTAGGGGAGTACTGGACTGCAGCTATGCCCCCGAGTGGGAGGATTGCTCACCACTCAGTAGGATTTTTCAAACTTAGGCGAGTACTGGACTGCGGCTAAGCCCCGAGTGGGAGGGTTGCTCACGACTCGGTACGATTTTTCGAACTTACGCGAGCACTGGACTGCAGCTAAGCCCCCGAGTGAGAGGCTTGCTCATCACTTGGTAGGATTTTTCAAACTTAGGCGAGTACTGGACTGCAGCTAAGCCCCGGAGTGGGAGGGTTGCTACCCACTCGGTATGATTTTTCAAACTTAGGCGAGCACTGGACTGCAGCTAAGCCCCCGAGTGGGAGGGTTGCTCACCACTCGGTAGGATTTTTCAAACATAGGCGAGAACTGGACTGCAGCTAAGCCCACGAGTGGGACGCTTGCTCATCAGTCGGTAGGATTTTTCAAACTTACGCGAGTACTGGACTGCAGCTAAGTCCCCGAGTGGGAGGGTTGCTCACCACTCGGTAGGATTTTTCAATCTTAGGAGAGTAATGGACTGCAGCTAAGCCCCCGAATGGGAGGGTTGCTTACCACTCGGTAGGATTTTTCAAACTTAGGCAAGCACTGGACTGCAGCTAAGCCCCCGAGTGGGAGGGTTGCTCACCACTCGGTAGGATTTTTCAAACTTAGGCGAGGACTGGACTGCAGCTAAGCCCCCGAGTGGGAGGGTCGCTCACCACTCGGTAGGATTTTTCAAACTTAGGTGAGCACTGGACTGCAGCTAAGCCCCCGAGTGGGAGGGTTGCTCACCACTCGGTAGGATTTTTCAAACTTAGGCGAGCACTGGACTGCAGCTAAGCCCCCGAGTGGGAGGGTTTCTCACCACTCGGTAGGATTTTTCGAACTTAGGCGAGTACTGGACTGCAGCTAAGCCCCCGAGTGGCAGGGTTGCTCAGCACTCGATAGGATTTTTCAAACTTAGGCGAGTACTGGACTACAGCTAAGCCCCCGAGTGGGAGGGTTGCTCACCACTCGGTAGGATTTTTCAAACTTAGGCGAGTACTGGACTGCAGCTAAGCCCCTGAGTGGGAGGATTGCTCACCACTCGATAGGATTTTTCAAACATAGGCGAGTACTGGACTGCAGCTATGCCCCAGAGTGGGAGGGTTGCTCACCACTCGGTACGATTTTTCGAACTTACGCGAGCACTGGACTGCAGCTAAGCCCCCGAGTGAGAGGATTGCTCACCACTCGATAGGATTTTCCAAACTTAGGCGAGCACTGGACTACAGCTAAGCCCCCGAGTGGGAGGTTTGCTCACCACTCGATAGGAATTTTCAAACTTAGGCGAGCACTGGACTGGAGCTAAGTCCCCGACTGAGAGGCTTGCTCATCACTCCGTAGGATTTTTCAAACTTAGGCGAGTACTGGACTGCAGCTAAGCCCCCGAGTGGCAGGGTTGCTCAGCACTCGGTAGGATTTTTCCAACTTAGGCGAGTACTGGACTGCAGCAAAGCCCCCGAGTGGGAGGGTTGCTGACCACTCGGTAGGATTTTTCAAACTTAGGCGAGTACTGGACTGCAGCTAAGCCCCCGAGTGGGAGGGTTGCTCACCACTCGGTAGGATTTTTCAAACTTAGGCGAGTACTGGACTACAGCTAAGCCCCCGAGTGGGAGGGTTGCTCACCACTCGGTAGGATTTTCAAACTTCGGCGGGTACTGGACTGCAGCTAAGCCCCCGAGTGGGAGGGTTGCTCACCACTCGGTAGGATTTTTCAAACTTAGGCGAGCACTGGACTGTAGCTAAGCCCCCGACTGAGAGGTTTGCTCATCACTCGGTAGGATTTTTCAAACTTAGGCGAGTACTGGACTGCAGCTAAGCCCCCGAGTGGGAGGGTTGCTCACCACTCGGTAGGATTTTTCAAACTTAGGCGAGTACTGGACTACAGCTAAGCCCCCGAGTGGGAGGGTTGCTCACCACTCGGTAGGATTTTACAAACTTAGGCGAGTACTGGACTGCAGCTAAGCCCCTGAGTGGGAGGGTTCCTCACCACTCGGTAGGATTTTTCGAACTTAGGCGAGCACTGGACTGTAGCTAAGCCCCCGACTGAGAGGCTTGCTCATCACTCGGTAGGATTTTTTCAAACTTAGGGGAGTACTGGACTCCAGCTAAGCCCCGAGTGGGATGGTTGCTCACCACTCGGTTAGATTTTTCAAACTTAGGCGAGCACTGGACTGCAGCTAATCCCCCGAGTGGGAAGGTTGCTCACCACTCGGTAGGATTTTTCAAACATAGGCGAGGACTGGACTGCAGCTAAGCCCCCAGTGGGAGGGTTGCTCACCACTCGGTAGGATTTTTAAAACTTAGGCGAGTACTGGACTGTAGCTAAGCCCCCGAGTGGGAGGGTTGCTCACCACTCGGTAGGATTTTTCAATCTTAGGAGAGTAATGGACTGCAGCTAAGCCCCCGAGTGGGAGGGTTGCTTACCACTCGGTAGGATTTTTCAAACTTAGGCGAGCACTGGACTGCAGCTAAGCCCCCAAGTGGGAGGGTTGCTCACCACTCGGTAGGATTTTTCAAACTTAGGCGAGGACTGGACTGCAGCTAAGCCCCCGAGTGGGAGGGTCGCTCACCACTCGGTAGGATTTTTCAAACTTAGGTGAGCATTGGACTGCAGCTAAGCCCCCGAGTGGGAGGGTTGCTCACCACTCGGTAGGATTTTTCAAACTTAGGCGAGCACTGGACTGCAGCTAAGCCCCCGAGTGGGAGGGTTTCTCACCACTCGGTAGAATTTTTCGAACTTAGGCGAGTATTGGACTGCAGCTAAGCCCCCGAGTGGGAGGCTTGCTCACCACTCGATAGGATTTTTCAATCTTAGGCGAGCACTGGACTGCAGCTAAGCCCCCGAGTGGGAGGGTTGCTCACCACTCGGTAGGATTTTTCAAACTTAGGCGAGCACTGGACTGCAGCTAAGCCCCCGAGTGGGAGGGTTTCTCACCACTCGGTAGAATTTTTCGAACTTAGGCGAGTATTGGACTGCAGCTAAGCCCCCGAGTGGGAGGCTTGCTCACCACTCGATAGGATTTTTCAAACTTAGGCGAGCACTGGACTGCAGCTAAGCCCCCGAGTGGGAGGGTTGCTCACCACTCGGTAGGATTTTTCAAACTTAGGCGAGCACTGGACTGCAGCTAAGCCCCCGAGTGGGAGGGTTGCTCACCACTCGGTAGGATTTTTCAAACTTAGGCGAGTACTGGACTGCAGCTAAGCCCCCGAGTGGGAGGGTTGCTCACCACTCGGTAGGATTTTTTGAACTTAGGCGAGCACTGGACTGTAGCTAAGCCCCCGACTGAGAGGCTTGCTCATCACTCGGTAGGATTTTTCAAACTTAGGCGAGTACTGGACTCCAGCTAAGCCCCCGAGTGGGAGGGTTGCTCACCACCCGGTAAGATTTTTCAAACTTAGGCGAGTACTGGTTTTCAGCTAAGCCCCCGAGTGGGAGGGTTGCTCACCACTCGGTAGGATTTTTCAAACATAGGGGAGTACTGGACTGCAGCTATGCCCCCGAGTGGGAGGATTGCTCACCACTCAGTAGATTTTTCAAACTTAGGCGAGTACTGGACTGCGGCTAAGCCCCGAGTGGGAGGGTTGCTCACGACTCGGTACGATTTTTCGAACTTACGCGAGCACTGGACTGCAGCTAAGCCCCCGAGTGAGAGGCTTGCTCATCACTTGGTAGGATTTTTCAAACTTAGGCGAGTACTGGACTGCAGCTAAGCCCCGGAGTGGGAGGGTTGCTACCCACTCGGTATGATTTTTCAAACTTAGGCGAGCACTGGACTGCAGCTAAGCCCCCGAGTGGGAGGGTTGCTCACCACTCGGTAGGATTTTTCAAACATAGGCGAGAACTGGACTGCAGCTAAGCCCACGAGTGGGACGCTTGCTCATCAGTCGGTAGGATTTTTCAAACTTACGCGAGTACTGGACTGCAGCTAAGTCCCCGAGTGGGAGGGTTGCTCAACACTCGGTAGGATTTTTCAATCTTAGGAGAGTAATGGACTGCAGCTAAGCCCCCGAATGGGAGGGTTGCTTACCACTCGGTAGGATTTTTCAAACTTAGGCAAGCACTGGACTGCAGCTAAGCCCCCGAGTGGGAGGGTTGCTCACCACTCGGTAGGATTTTTCAAACTTAGGCGAGGACTGGACTGCAGCTAAGCCCCCGAGTGGGAGGGTCGCTCACCACTCGGTAGGATTTTTCAAACTTAGGTGAGCACTGGACTGCAGCTAAGCCCCCGAGTGGGAGGGTTGCTCACCACTCGGTAGGATTTTTCAAACTTAGGCGAGCACTGGACTGCAGCTAAGCCCCCGAGTGGGAGGGTTGCTCACCACTCGGTAGGATTTTTCGAACTTAGGCGAGTACTGGACTGCAGCTAAGCCCCCGAGTGGCAGGGTTGCTCAGCACTCGATAGGATTTTTCAAACTTAGGCGAGTACTGGACTACAGCTAAGCCCCCGAGTGGGAGGGTTGCTCACCACTCGGTAGGATTTTTCAAACTTAGGCGAGTACTGGACTGCAGCTAAGCCCCTGAGTGGGAGGATTGCTCACCACTCGATAGGATTTTTCAAACATAGGCGAGTACTGGACTGCAGCTATGCCCCAGAGTGGGAGGGTTGCTCACCACTCGGTACGATTTTTCGAACTTACGCGAGCACTGGACTGCAGCTAAGCCCCCGAGTGAGAGGATTGCTCACCACTCGATAGGATTTTCCAAACTTAGGCGAGCACTGGACTACAGCTAAGCCCCCGAGTGGGAGGTTTGCTCACCACTCGGTAGGATTTTTCGAACTTAGGCGAGCACTGGACTGGAGCTAAGTCCCCGACTGAGAGGCTTGCTCATCACTCCGTAGGATTTTTCAAACTTAGGCGAGTACTGGACTGCAGCTAAGCCCCCGAGTGGCAGGGTTGCTCAGCACTCGGTAGGATTTTTCCAACTTAGGCGAGTACTGGACTGCAGCAAAGCCCCCGAGTGGGAGGGTTGCTGACCACTCGGTAGGATTTTTCAAACTTAGGCGAGTACTGGACTGCAGCTAAGCCCCCGAGTGGGAGGGTTGCTCACCACTCGGTAGGATTTTTCAAACTTAGGCGAGTACTGGACTACAGCTAAGCCCCCGAGTGGGAGGGTTGCTCACCACTCGGTAGGATTTTCAAACTTCGGCGGGTACTGGACTGCAGCTAAGCCCCCGAGTGGGAGGGTTGCTCACCACTCGGTAGGATTTTTCAAACTTAGGCGAGCACTGGACTGTAGCTAAGCCCCCGACTGAGAGGTTTGCTCATCACTCGGTAGGATTTTTCAAACTTAGGCGAGTACTGGACTGCAGCTAAGCCCCCGAGTGGGAGGGTTGCTCACCACTCGGTAGGATTTTTCAAACTTAGGCGAGTACTGGACTACAGCTAAGCCCCCGAGTGGGAGGGTTGCTCACCACTCGGTAGGATTTTACAAACTTAGGCGAGTACTGGACTGCAGCTAAGCCCCTGAGTGGGAGGGTTCCTCACCACTCGGTAGGATTTTTCGAACTTAGGCGAGCACTGGACTGTAGCTAAGCCCCCGACTGAGAGGCTTGCTCATCACTCGGTAGGATTTTTTCAAACTTAGGGGAGTACTGGACTCCAGCTAAGCCCCGAGTGGGATGGTTGCTCACCACTCGGTTAGATTTTTCAAACTTAGGCGAGTACTGGACTGCAGCTAAGCCCCCGAGTGGGAGGATTGCTCACCACTCGGTAGGATTTTTCAAACTTAGGCGAGTACTGGACTGCAGCTAAGCCCCCGAGTGGGAGGGTTGCTCACCACTCGGTACGATTTTTTGAACTTACGCGAGCACTGGACTGCAGCTAAGCCCCCGAGTGAGAGGCTTGCTCATCACTTGGTAGGATTTTTCAAACTTAGGCGAGTACTGGACTGCAGCTAAGCCCCCGAGTGGGAGGGTTGCTACCCACTCGGTATGATTTTTCAAACTTAGGCGAGCACTGGACTGCACCTAAGCCCCCGAGTGGGAGGGTTGCTCACCACTCGGTAGGATTTTTCAAACATAGGCGAGCACTGGACTGCAGCAAAGCCCCCAGTGGGAGGGTTGCTCACCACTCTGTAGGATTTTTCAAACTTAGGCGAGTACTGGACTACAGCTAAGCCCCTGAGTGGGAGGGTTGCACACCACTCGGTAGGATTTTTCAAACTTAGGCGAGTACTGGACTGCAGCTAAGCCCCCGAGTGGGACGGTTGCTCACCACTCGGTAGGATTTTTCGAACTTAGGCGAGCACTGGACTATAGCTAAGCCCCCGACTGAGAGGCTTGCTCATCACTCGGTAGGATTTTTCAAACTTAGGCGAGTACTGGACTCCAGCTAAGCCCCCGAGTGGGAGGGTTGCTCACAACCCGGTAAGATTTTTCAAACTTAGGCGAGTACTGGTTTTCAGCTAAGCCCCCGAGTGGGAGGGTTGCTCACCACTCGGTAGGATTTTTCAAACTTAGGGGAGTACTGGACTGCAGCTAAGCCCCCGAGTGGGAGGATTGCTCGCCACTCAGTAGGATTTTTCAAACTTAGGCGAGTACTGGACTGCAGCTAAGCCCCCGAGTGGGAGGGTTGCGCACGACTCGCTACGATTTTTCGAACTTACGCGAGCACTGGACTGCAGCTAAGCCCCCGAGTGAGAGGCTTGCTCATCACTTGGTAGGATTTTTCAAACTTAGGCGAGTACTGTACTGCAGCTAAGCCCCCGAGTGGGAGGGTTGCTACCCACTCGGTATGATTTTTCAAACTTAGGTGAGCACTGGACTGCAGCTAATCCCCCGAGTGGGAAGGTTGCTCACCACTCGGTAGGATTTTTCAAACATAGGCGAGGACTGGACTGCAGCTAAGCCCCCAGTGGGAGGGTTGCTCACCACTCGGTAGGATTTTTAAAACTTAGGCGAGTACTGGACTGTAGCTAAGCCCCCGAGTGGGAGGGTTGCTCACCACTCGGTAGGATTTTTCAATCTTAGGAGAGTAATGGACTGCAGCTAAGCCCCCGAGTGGGAGGGTTGCTTACCACTCGGTAGGATTTTTCAAACTTAGGCGAGCACTGGACTGCAGCTAAGCCCCCAAGTGGGAGGGTTGCTCACCACTCGGTAGGATTTTTCAAACTTAGGCGAGGACTGGACTGCAGCTAAGCCCCCGAGTGGGAGGGTCGCTCACCACTCGGTAGGATTTTTCAAACTTAGGTGAGCATTGGACTGCAGCTAAGCCCCCGAGTGGGAGGGTTGCTCACCACTCGGTAGGATTTTTCAAACTTAGGCGAGCACTGGACTGCAGCTAAGCCCCCGAGTGGGAGGGTTTCTCACCACTCGGTAGAATTTTTCGAACTTAGGCGAGTATTGGACTGCAGCTAAGCCCCCGAGTGGGAGGCTTGCTCACCACTCGATAGGATTTTTCAATCTTAGGCGAGCACTGGACTGCAGCTAAGCCCCCGAGTGGGAGGGTTGCTCACCACTCGGTAGGATTTTTCAAACTTAGGCGAGCACTGGACTGCAGCTAAGCCCCCGAGTGGGAGGGTTTCTCACCACTCGGTAGAATTTTTCGAACTTAGGCGAGTATTGGACTGCAGCTAAGCCCCCGAGTGGGAGGCTTGCTCACCACTCGATAGGATTTTTCAAACTTAGGCGAGCACTGGACTGCAGCTAAGCCCCCGAGTGGGAGGGTTGCTCACCACTCGGTAGGATTTTTCAAACTTAGGCGAGCACTGGACTGCAGCTAAGCCCCCGAGTGGGAGGGTTGCTCACCACTCGGTAGGATTTTTCAAACTTAGGCGAGTACTGGACTGCAGCTAAGCCCCCGAGTGGGAGGGTTGCTCACCACTCGGTAGGATTTTTTGAACTTAGGCGAGCACTGGACTGTAGCTAAGCCCCCGACTGAGAGGCTTGCTCATCACTCGGTAGGATTTTTCAAACTTAGGCGAGTACTGGACTCCAGCTAAGCCCCCGAGTGGGAGGGTTGCTCACCACCCGGTAAGATTTTTCAAACTTAGGCGAGTACTGGTTTTCAGCTAAGCCCCCGAGTGGGAGGGTTGCTCACCACTCGGTAGGATTTTTCAAACTTAGGGGAGTACTGGACTGCAGCTATGCCCCCGAGTGGGAGGATTGCTCACCACTCAGTAGGATTTTTCAAACTTAGGCGAGTACTGGACTGCGGCTAAGCCCCGAGTGGGAGGGTTGCTCACGACTCGGTACGATTTTTCGAACTTACGCGAGCACTGGACTGCAGCTAAGCCCCCGAGTGAGAGGCTTGCTCATCACTTGGTAGGATTTTTCAAACTTAGGCGAGTACTGGACTGCAGCTAAGCCCCGGAGTGGGAGGGTTGCTACCCACTCGGTATGATTTTTCAAACTTAGGCGAGCACTGGACTGCAGCTAAGCCCCCGAGTGGGAGGGTTGCTCACCACTCGGTAGGATTTTTCAAACATAGGCGAGAACTGGACTGCAGCTAAGCCCACGAGTGGGACGCTTGCTCATCAGTCGGTAGGATTTTTCAAACTTACGCGAGTACTGGACTGCAGCTAAGTCCCCGAGTGGGAGGGTTGCTCACCACTCGGTAGGATTTTTCAATCTTAGGAGAGTAATGGACTGCAGCTAAGCCCCCGAATGGGAGGGTTGCTTACCACTCGGTAGGATTTTTCAAACTTAGGCAAGCACTGGACTGCAGCTAAGCCCCCGAGTGGGAGGGTTGCTCACCACTCGGTAGGATTTTTCAAACTTAGGCGAGGACTGGACTGCAGCTAAGCCCCCGAGTGGGAGGGTCGCTCACCACTCGGTAGGATTTTTCAAACTTAGGTGAGCACTGGACTGCAGCTAAGCCCCCGAGTGGGAGGGTTGCTCACCACTCGGTAGGATTTTTCAAACTTAGGCGAGCACTGGACTGCAGCTAAGCCCCCGAGTGGGAGGGTTTCTCACCACTCGGTAGGATTTTTCGAACTTAGGCGAGTACTGGACTGCAGCTAAGCCCCCGAGTGGCAGGGTTGCTCAGCACTCGATAGGATTTTTCAAACTTAGGCGAGTACTGGACTACAGCTAAGCCCCCGAGTGGGAGGGTTGCTCACCACTCGGTAGGATTTTTCAAACTTAGGCGAGTACTGGACTGCAGCTAAGCCCCTGAGTGGGAGGATTGCTCACCACTCGATAGGATTTTTCAAACATAGGCGAGTACTGGACTGCAGCTATGCCCCAGAGTGGGAGGGTTGCTCACCACTCGGTACGATTTTTCGAACTTACGCGAGCACTGGACTGCAGCTAAGCCCCCGAGTGAGAGGATTGCTCACCACTCGATAGGATTTTCCAAACTTAGGCGAGCACTGGACTACAGCTAAGCCCCCGAGTGGGAGGTTTGCTCACCACTCGATAGGAATTTTCAAACTTAGGCGAGTACTGGACTGCAGCTAAGCCCCCGAGTGGGAGGGTTGCTCACCACTCGGTAGGATTTTTCAAACTTAGGCGAGTACTCGACTGCAGCTAGGCCCCTGAGTGGGAGGGTTGCTCACCACTCGGTAGGATTTTTCAAAATTAGGCGAGTACTGGACTGCAGCTACGCCGCCGAGTGAGAGACTTGCTCATCACTCGGTAGGATTTTTCAAACTTAGGCGAGTACTGGACTACAGCTAAGCCCCCGAGTGAGAGACTTGCTCACCACTCGATAGGATTTTTCAAACTTAGGCGAGCACTGGACTGCAGCTAAGCCCCGGAGTGGGAGGGTTGCTCAGCACTCGGTAGGATTTTTCAAACTTAGGCGAGTACTGGACTGCAGCTAAGCCCCCGAGTGGGAGGATTGCTCACCACTCGATAGGATTTTTCAAACATAGGCGAGTACTGGACTGCAGCTATGCCCCAGAGTGGGAGGGTTGCTCACCACTCGGTACGATTTTTCGAACTTACGCGAGCACCGGACTGCAGCTAAGCCCCCGAGTGAGAGGATTGCTCACCACTCGATAGGATTTTCCAAAGTTAGGCGAGCACTGGACTACAGCTAAGCCCCCGAGTGGGAGGTTTGCTCACCACTCGGTAGGAATTTTCAAACTTAGGCGAGTACTGGACTGCAGCTAAGCCCCCGAGTGGGAGGGTTGCTCACCACTCGGTAGGATTTTTCAAACTTAGGCGAGTACCCGACTGCAGCTAGGCCCCCGAGTGGGAGGGTTGCTCACCACTCGGTAGGATTTTTCAAAATTAGGCGAGTACTGGACTGCAGCTACGCCGCCGAGTGGGAGACTTGCTCATCACTCGGTAGGATTTTTCAAACTTAGGCGAGTACTGGACTACAACTAAGCCCCCGAGTGAGAGACTTGCTCACCACTCGATAGGATTTTTAGACTTAGGCGAGCACTGGACTGCAGCTAATCCCCCGAGTGGGAGGGTTGCTCACCACTCGGTAGGATTTTTCAAACTTAGGCGAGCACTGGTCTGCAGCTAAGCCCCCGAGTGGGAGGGTTGCTCACCACTCGGTAGGATTTTTAAAACATAGGCGAGCAATAGACTGCAGCTAAGCCCCCGACTGAGAGGCTTGCTCATCACTCGGTAGGATTTTTCAAACTTAGGCGAGCACTGGACTGCAGCTAAGTCCCCGAGTGGGAGGGTTGCTCACCACTCGGTAGGATTTTTCTAACTTAGGCGATTACTGGACTGCAGCTAAGCCCCCGATTGGAGGGTTGCTCACCACTCGGTAGGATTTTTCAAACCTAGGCGAGCAATGGACTGCAGCTAAGCCCCCGACTGAGAGGCTTGCTCATCACTCGGTAGGATTTTTCAAACTTAGGCGAGTACTGGACTGCAGCTAAGCCCCCGAGTGATAGGGTTGCTCACCACTCGGTAGGATTTATCAAACTTAGGCGAGTACTGGACTGCAGCTAAGCCCCCGAGTGGCAGGGTTGCTCAGCACTCGGTAGGATTTTTCAAACTTAGGCGAGTACTGGACTGCAGCTAAGCCCCCGAGTGGGAGGGTTGCTGACCACTCGGTAGGATTTTTCAAACTTAGGTGAGTACTGGACTGCAGCTAAGCCCCCGAGTAGGAGGGTTGCTCACCACTCGGTAGGATTTTTCAAACTTAGGCGAGTACTGGACTGCAGCTAAGCCCCCGAGTGGGAGGGTTGGTCACCGCTCGGTAGGATTTTTCGAACTTAGGCGAGCACTGGACTGGAGCTAAGTCCCCGACTAAGAGGCTTGCTCATCACTCCGTAGGATTTTTCAAACTTAGGCGAGTACTGGACTGCAGCTAAGCCCCCGAGTAGGAGGGTTGCTCACCACTCGGTACGATTTTTCAAACTTAGGCGAGTACTGGACTGCAGGTAAGCCCCCGAGTGGGAGGGTTGGTCACCACTCGGTAGGATTTTTCAAACTTAGGGGAGTACTGGACTGCAGCTAAGCCCCCGAGTGGGAGGATTGCTCACCACTCGATAGGATTTTTCAAACATAGGCGAGTACTGGACTGCAGCTATGCCCCAGAGTGGGAGGGTTGCTCACCACTCGGTACGATTTTTCGAACTTACGCGAGCACTGGACTGCAGCTAAGCCCCCGAGTGAGAGGATTGCTCACCACTCGATAGGATTTTCCAAACTTAGGCGAGCACTGGACTACAACTTAGCCCCCGAGTGGGAGGTTTGCTCACCACTCGGTAGGAATTTTCAAACTTAGGCGAGTACTGGACTGCAGCTAAGCCCCCGAGTGGGAGGGTTGCTCACCACTCGGTAGGATTTTTCAAACTTAGGCGAGTACTCGACTGCAGCTAGGCCCCTGAGTGGGAGGGTTGCTCACCACTCGGTAGGATTTTTCAAAATTAGGCGAGTACTGGACTGCAGCTACGCCGCCGAGTGAGAGACTTGCTCATCACTCGGTAGGATTTTTCAAACTTAGGCGAGTACTGGACTACAGCTAAGCCCCCGAGTGAGAGACTTGCTCACCACTCGGTAGGATTTTTCAAACTTAGGCGAGTACTGGACTGCAGCTAAGCCCCCGAGTGGGAGGGTTGCTCACCACTCGGTAGGATTTTTCAAACTTAGGCGAGTACTGGACTACAGCTAAGCCCCCGAGTGGGAGGGTTGCTCATCACTCGGTAGGATTTTTCAAACTTAGGCGAGTACCGGACTGCAGCTAAGCCCCCGAGTGGGAGGGTTGCTCACCACTCGGTAGGATTTTTCAAACTTAGGCGAGTACTGGACTGCAGGTAAGCCCCCGAGTGGGAGGGTTTCTCACCACTCGCTAGGATTTTTCAAACATAGGCGAGTACTATACTGCAGCTAAGCCCACGAGTGGGAGGCTTGCTCATCAGTCGGTAGGATTTTTCAAACTTAGGCGAGTACTGGACTGCAGCTAAGCCACCGAGTGGGAGGGTTGCTCACCACTCGGTAGGATTTTTCAAACTTAGGCGAGTACTCGACTGCAGCTAGGCCACCGAGTGGGAGGGTTGCTCACCACTCGGTAGGATTTTTCAAAATTAGGCGAGTACTGGACTGCAGCTACGCCCCCGAGTGAGAGACTTGCTCATCACTCGGTAGGATTTTTCAAACTTAGGCGAGTACTGGACTACAGCTAAGCCCCCGAGTGAGAGACTTGCTCATGACTCGGTAGGATTTTTAAAACTTAGGCGAGTACTGGACTGCAGCTAAACCCCCGAGTGAGAGGCTTGCTCTTCACCCGGTAGGATTTTTCGAACTTAGGCGAGTACTGGACGGCAGCTAAGCCCCCGAGTGGGAGGGTTGCTTACCACTCGGTAGGATTTTTCAAACTTAGGCGAGTACTGGACTATAGCTAAGTCCCCGAGTGGGAGGGTTGCTCACCACTCGGTAGGATTTTTCAAACTTAGGCGAGCACGGGACTGCTGCTAAGCCCCCGAGTGGGAGGGTTGCTCACCACTCGGTAGGATTTTTCCAACTTAGGCGAGCACTGGACTGCAGCTAAGTCCCCGAGTGGGAGGGTCGCTCACCACTCGGTAGGATTTTTCAAACTTAGGCGAGGACTGGACTGCAGCTAAGCCCCCAGTGGGAGGGTTGCTCACCACTCGGTAGGATTTTTCAAACTTAGGCGAGTACTGGACTGCAGCTAAGCCCCCGAGTGGGAGGGTTGCTCACCACTCGGTAGGATTTTTCAAACTTAGGAGAGCACTGGACTGCAGCTAAGCCCCCGAGTGGGAGGGTTTTTCACCACTCGGTAGGATTTTTCGAACTTAGGCGAGCACTGGACTGCAGCTAAGCCCCCGACTGAGAGGGTTGCTCACTACTCGGTAGGATTTTTCAACTTAGGCGAGTACTGGACTTCAGCTAAGCCCCCGAGTGGGAGGGTTGCACCACTCGGTAGGATTTTTCAAATTTAGGCGAGCAATGGACTGCAGCTAAGCCCCCGAGTGGGAGGGTTGCTCACCACTCGGTAGGATTTTTCAAACTTAGGCGAGCACTGGATTGCAGCTAAGCCCCCGAGTGGCAGGGTTTCTCACCACTCGGTAGGATTTTTCAAACTTAGGCGAGTACTAGACTGCAGCTAAGCCCCCGAGTGGGAGGGTTGCTCACCACTCGGTAGGATTTTTCAAACTTAGGCGAGCACTGGACTGCAGCTAAGCCCCCGAGTGGGAGGGTTGCTCACCACTCGGTAGGATTTTCCAAACTTAGGCGAGCACTGGACTGCAGCTAAGACCCGAGTGGGAGGGTTTCTCACCACTCGGTAGGATTTTTCGAACTTAGGCGAGCACTGGACTGCAGCTAAGCCCCCGACTGGGAGGCTTGCTCACCATTCGGTAGGATTTTTCAAACTTAGGCGAGTATTGGACTGCAGCTAAGCCCCCGAGTGGGAGGGTTGCTCACCACTCGGTAGGATTTTTTGAACTTAGGCGAGCAATGGACTGCAGCTAAGCCCCCGAGTGGGAGGGTTGCTCACCACTCGATAGGATTTTTCAAACTTCGGCGAGTAATGGACTACAGCTAAGCCCCCGAGTGATAGGGTTGCTCCACTCGGTAGGATTTTTCAAACTTAGGCGAGGACTGGACTGCAGCTAAGCCCCCGAGTGGAAGGGTTGCTCACCACTCGGTAGGATTTTTCGAACTTAGGCGAGCACTGGACTGCAGCTAAGCCCCCGACTGAGAGGCTTGCTCATCACTCGGTAGGATTTTTCAAACTTAGGCGAGTACTGGACTACAGCTAAGCCCCCGAGTGATAGGGTTGCTCACCACTCGGTAGGATTTATCAAACTTAGGCGAGTACTGGACTACAGCTAAGCCCCCGAGTGGGAGGCTTGCTCATCACTCGGTAAGATTTTTCAAACTTAGGCGAGTAGCGGACTGCAGCTAAGCCCCCGAGTGGGAGGGTTGCTCACCACTCGGTAGGATTTTTCAAACTTAGGCGAGTACTGGACTGCAGGTAAGCCCCCGAGTGGGAGGGTTTCTCACCACTCGCTAGGATTTTTCAAACTTAGGCGAGTACTGTACTGCAGCTAAGCCCACGAGTGGGACGCTTGCTCATCAGTCGGTAGGATTTTTCAAACTTACGCGAGTACTGGACTGCAGCTAAGTCCCCGAGTGGGAGGGTTGCTCACCACTCGGTAGGATTTTTCAAACTTAGGCGAGTACTCGACTGCAGCTAGGCCCCCGAGTGGGAGGATTGCTCACCACTCGGTAGGATTTTTCAAAATTAGGCGAGTACTGGACTGCAGCTACGCCCCCGAGTGAGAGACTTGCTCATCACTCGGTACGATTTTTCAAACTTAGGCGAGTACTGGACTACAGCTAAGCCTCCGAGTGAGAGACTTGCTCATCACTCGGTAGGATTTTTAAAACTTAGGCGAGTACTGGACTGCAGCTAAGCCCCCGAGTGAGAGGCTTGCTCTTCACCCGGTAGGATTTTTCGAACTTAGGCGTGTACTGGACGGCAGCTATGCCCCAGAGTGGGAGGGTTGCTTACCACTCGGTAGGATTTTTCAAACTTAGGCGAGTACTGGACTACAGCTAAGCCCCCGAGTGAGAGACTTGCTCATCACTCGGTAGGATTTTTAAAACTTACGCGAGCACTGGACTGCAGCTAAGCCCTCGACTGAGAGGCTTGCTCATCACTCGGTAGGATTTTTCAAACTTAGGCGAGTACTGGACTACAGCTAAGCCCCCGAGTGATAGGGTTGCTCACCACTCGGTAGGATTTATCAAACTTAGGCGAGTACTGGACTACAGCTAAGCCCCCGAGTGGGAGGCTTGCTCATCACTCGGTAGGATTTTTCAAACTTAGGCGAGTACCGGACTGCAGCTAAGCCCCCGAGTGGGAGGGTTGCTCACCACTCGGTAGGATTGTTCAAACTTTGGCGAGTACTGGACTGCAGGTAAGCCCCGAGTGGGAGGGTTTCTCACCACTCGCTAGGATTTTTCAAACTTAGGCGAGTACTGTACTGCAGCTAAGCCCCCGAGTGGGAGGGTTGCTTACCACTCGGTAGGATTTTTCAAACTTAGGCGAGTACTGGACTATAGCTAAGCCCCCGAGTGGGAAGGTTGCTCACCACTCGGTAGGATTTTTCAAACTTAGGCGAGCACGAGACTGCAGCTAAGCCCCCGAGTGGGAGGGTGGCTCACCACTCGGTAGGATTTTTCAAACTTAGGCGAGCACTGGACTGCAGCTAAGCCCTCGAGTGGGAGGGTCGCTCACCACTCGGTAGGATTTTTCAAACTTAAGCGAGGACTGGACTGCAGCTAAGCCCCCAGTGGGAGGGTTGCTCACCACTCGGTAGGATTTTTCAAACTTAGGCGAGTACTGGACTGCAGCTAAGCCCCCGAGTGGGAGGGTTGCTCAGCACTCGGTAGGATTTTTCAAACTTAGGAGAGCACTGGACTGCAGCTAAGCCCCTGAGTGGGAGGGTTTTTCACCACTCGGTAGGATTTTTCGAACTTAGGCGAGCACTGGACTGCAGCTAAGCCCCCGACTGAGAGGGTTGCTCACTACTCGGTAGGATTTTTCAACTTAGGCGAGTACTGGACTTCAGCTAAGCCCCCGAGTGGGAGGGTTTCACCACTCGGTAGGATTTTTCAAATTTAGACGAGCAATGGATTGCAGCTAAGCCCCCGAGTGGGAGGGTTGCTCACCACTCGGTAGGATTTTTCAAACTTAGGCGAGCACTGGACTGCAGCTAAGCCCCCGAGTGGCAGGGTTTCTCACCACTCGGCAGGATTTTTCAAACTTAGGCGAGGACTGGACTGCAGCTAAGCCCCCGAGTGGGAGGGTTGCTCACCACTCGGTAGGATTTTTCAAACTTAGGCGAGCACTGGACTGCAGCTAAGCCCCCGAGTGGGAGGGTTGCTCACCACTCGATAGGATTTTCCAAACTAAGGCGAGCACTGGACTGCAGCTAAGCCCCCGAGTGGGAGGGTTGCTCACCACTCGGTAGGATTTTTCAAACTTAGGCGAGCACTGGACTGCAGCTAAGCCCCCGACTGGGAGGCTTGCTCACCATTCGGTAGGAGGTTTCAAACTTAGGCGAGTATTGGACTGCAGCTAAGCCCCCGAGTGGGAGGGTTGCTCACCACTCGGTAGGATTTTTCGAACTTAGGCGAGCAATGGACTGCAGCTAAGCCCCCGAGTGGAGGGTTGCTCACCACTCGATAGGATTTTTCAAACTTAGGCGAGTACTGGACTGCAGCTAAGCCCCCGAGTGATAGGGTTGCTACACTCGGTAGGATTTTTCAAACTTAGGCGAGGACTGGACTGCAGCTAAGCCCCCGAGTGGATGGGTTGCTCACCACTCGGTACGATTTTTCGAACTTAGGCGAGCACTGGACTGCAACTAAGCCCCCGACTGAGAGGCTTGCTCATCACTCGGTAGGATTTTTCAAACTTAGGCGAGTACTGGACTACAGCTAAGCCCCCGAGTGATAGGGTTGCTCACCACTCGGTAGGATTTATCAAACTTAGGCGAGTACTGGACTGCAGCTAAGCCCCCGAGTGGCAGGGTTGCTCAGCACTCGGTAGGATTTTTCAAACTTAGGCGAGTACTGGACTACAGCTACGCCCCCAAGTGGGAGGGTTGCTCACCACTCTGTAGGATTTTTCAAACTTAGGCGAGTACTGGACTGCAGCTAAGCCCCCGAGTGGGAGGGTCGCTCACCACTCGGTAGGATTTTTCAAACTTAAGCGAGGACTGGACTGCAGCTAAGCCCCTAGTGGGAGGGTTGCTCACCACTCGGTAGGATTTTTCAAACTTAGGCGAGTACTGGACTGAAGCTAAGCCCCCGAGTGGGAGGGTTGCTCAGCACTCGGTAGGATTTTTCAAACTTAGGAGAGCACTGGACTGCAGCTAAGCCCCTGAGTGGGAGGGTTTTTCACCACTCGGTAGGATTTTTCGAACTTAGGCGAGCACTGGACTGCAGCTAAGCCCCCGACTGAGAGGGTTGCTCACTACTCGGTAGGATTTTTCAACTTAGGCGAGTACGGGACTTCAGCTAAGCCCCCGAGTGGGAGGGTTGCACCACTCGGTAGGATTTTTCAAATTTAGGCGAGCAATGGATTGCAGCTAAGCCCCCGAGTGGGAGGGTTGCTCACCACTCGGTAGGATTTTTCAAACTTAGGCGAGCACTGGACTGCAGCTAAGCCCCCGAGTGGCAGGGTTTCTCACCACTCGGTAGGATTTTTCAAACTTAGGCGAGGACTGGACTGCAGCTAAGCCCCCGAGTGGGAGGGTTGCTCACCACTCGGTAGGATTTTTCAAACTTAGGCGAGCACTGGACTGCAGCTAAGCCCCCGAGTGGGAGGGTTGCTCACCACTCGGTAGGATTTTCCAAACTAAGGCGAGCACTTGACTGCAGCTAAGCCCCCGAGTGGGAGGGTTTCTCACCACTCGGTAGGATTTTTCGAACTTAGGCGAGCACTGGACTGCAGCTAAGCCCCCGACTGGGAGGCTTGCTCACCATTCGGTAGGATTTTTCAAACTTAGGCGAGTATTGGACTGCAGCTAAGCCCCCGAGTGGGAGGGTTGCTCACCACTCGGTAGGATTTTTCGAACTTAGGCGAGCAATGGACTGCAGCTAAGCCCCCGAGTGGAGGGTTGCTCACCACTCGATAGGATTTTTCAAACTTAGGCGAGTACTGGACTGCAGCTAAGCCCCCGAGTGATAGGGTTGCTCCACTCGGTAGGATTTTTCAAACTTAGGCGAGGACTGGACTGCAGCTAAGCCCCCGAGTGGATGGGTTGCTCACCACTCGGTACGATTTTTCGAACTTAGGCGAGCACTGGACTGCAGCTAAGCCCCCGACTGAGAGGCTTGCTCATCACTCGGTAGGATTTTTCAAACTTAGGCGAGTACTGGACTACAGCTAAGCCCCCGAGTGATAGGGTTGCTCACCACTCGGTAGTATTTATCAAACTTAGGCGAGTACTGGACAGCAGCTAAGCCCCCGAGTGGCAGGGTTGCTCAGCACTCGGTAGGATTTTTCAAACTTAGGCGAGTACTGGACTACAGCTAAGCCCCCGAGTGGGAGGGTTGCTCACCACTCGGTAGGATTTTTCAAACTTAGGCGAGTACTGGACTGCAGCTAAGCCCCCGAGTGGGAGGGTTGCTCACCACTCGGTAGGATTTTTCAAACTTAGGCGAGTACTGGACTGCAGCTAAGCCCCCGAGTGGGAGGGTTGCTCACCACTCGGTAGGATTTTTCGAACTTAGGCGAGCACTGGACTGCAGCTAAGCCCCCGAGTGGGAGGGTTGCTCACCACTCAGTAGGATTTTTCAAACTTAGGCGAGTATTGGACTGCAGCTAAGCCCCCGAGTGGGAGGCTTGCTCACCACTCGGTAGGATTTTTCAAACGTAGCCGAGCACTGGACTGCAGCTAAGTCCCCGAGTGGGAGGGTTGCTCACCACTCGGTAGAATTTTTTAAACTTAGGCGAGTACTGGACTGCAGCTAAGCCCCCGACTGGGAGGGTTGCTCACCACTCGGTAGGATTTTTCAAACTTAGGAGAGCACTGGACTGCAGCTAAGCCCCCGAGTGGGAGGGTTTTTCACCACTCGGTAGGATTTTTCGAACTTAGGCGAGCACTGGACTGCAGCTAAGCCCCCGACTGAGAGGGTTGCTCACTACTCGGTAGGATTTTTCAACTTAGGCGAGTACTGGACTTCAGCTAAGCCCCCGAGTGGGAGGGTTGCTCATCACTCGGTAGGATTTTTCAAACTTAGGCGAGTACTGGACTACAGCTAAGCCCCCGAGTGATAGGGTTGCTCACCACTCGGTAGGATTTATCAAACTTAGGCGAGTACTGGACTGCAGCTAAGCCCCCGAGTGGCAGGGTTGCTCAGCACTCGGTAGGATTTTTCAAACTTAGGCGAGTACTGGACTGCAGCTAAGCCCCCGAGTGGGAGGGTTGCTCACCACTCGGTAGGATTTTTCAAACTGAGGCGAGTACTGGACTGCAGCTAAGCCCCCGAGTGGGAGGGTTGCTCACCACTCGGTAGGATTTTTCAGAGTTAGGCGAGTACTGGACTACAGCTAAGCCCCCGAGTGGGAGGGTTGCTCACCACTCGGTAGGATTTTTCAAACTTAGGCGAGCACTGGACTGCAGCTAAGCCCCCGAGTGGGAGGGTTGCTCACCACTCGGTAGGATTTTCCAAACTTAGGCGAGCACTGGACTGCAGCTAAGCCCCCGAGTGGGAGGGTTTCTCACCACTCGGTAGGATTTTTCGAACTTAGGCGAGCACTGGACTGCAGCTAAGCCCCCGACTGGGAGGCTTGCTCACCATTCGGTAGGATTTTTCAAACTTAGGCGAGTATTGGACTGCAGCTAAGCCCCCGAGTGGGAGGGTTGCTCACCACTCGGTAGGATTTTTCAAACTTAGGCGAGTACTGGACTGCAGCTAAGCCCCCGAGTGATAGGGTTGCTCCACTCGGTAGGATTTTTCAAACTTAGGCGAGGACTGGACTGCAGCTAAGCCCCCGAGTGGAAGGGTTGCTCACCACTCGGTAGGATTTTTCGAACTTAGGCGAGCACTGGACTGCAGCTAAGCCCCCGAGTGATAGGGTTGCTCACCACTCGGTAGGATTTATCAAACTTAGGCGAGTATTGGACTGCAACTAAGCCCCCGAGGGGCAGGGTTGCTCAGCACTCGGTAGGATTTTTCAAACTTAGGCGAGTACTGGACTGCAGCTAAGCCCCCGAGTGGGAGGGTTGCTCACCACTCGGTAGGATTTTTCAAACTTAGGCGAGTACTGGACTGCAGCTAAGCCCCCGAGTGGGAGGGTTGCTCACCACTCGGTAGGATTTTTCGAACTTAGGCGAGCACTGGACTGCAGCTAAGCCCCCGAGTGGGAGGGTTGCTCACCACTCAGTAGGATTTTTCAAACTTAGGCGAGTATTGGACTGCAGCTAAGCCCCCGAGTGGGAGGCTTGCTCACCACTCGGTAGGATTTTTCAAACGTAGCCGAGCACTGGACTGCAGCTAAGTCCCCGAGTGGGAGGGTTGCTCACCACTCGGTAGAATTTTTTAAACTTAGGCGAGTACTGGACTGCAGCTAAGCCCCCGAGTGGGAGGGTTGCTCACCACTCGGTAGGATTTTTCAAACTTAGGCGAGTACTGGACTGCAGCTAAGCCCCCGAGTGGGAGGGTTTTTCACCACTCGGTAAGATTTTTCGAACTTAGGCGAGCACTGGACTGCAGCTAAGCCCCCGACTGAGAGGGTTGCTCACTACTCGGTAGGATTTTTCAACTTAGGCGAGTACTGGACTTCAGCTAAGCCCCCGAGTGGGAGGGTTGCTCATCACTCGGTAGGATTTTTCAAACTTAGGCGAGTACTGGACTACAGCTAAGCCCCCGAGTGATAGGGTTGCTCACCACTCGGTAGGATTTATCAAACTTAGGCGAGTACTGGACTGCAGCTAAGCCCCCGAGTGGCAGGGTTGCTCAGCACTCGGTAGGATTTTTCAAACTTAGGCGAGTACTGGACTGCAGCTAAGCCCCCGAGTGGGAGGGTTGCTCACCACTCGGTAGGATTTTTCAAACTTAGGCGAGTACCGGACTGCAGCTAAGCCCCCGAGTGGGAGGGTTGCTCACCACTCGGTAGGATTTTTCAGACTTAGGCGAGGACTGGACTACAGCTAAGCCCCCGAGTGGGAGGGTTGCTCACCACTCGGTAGGATTTTCCAAACTTAGGCGAGCACTGGACTGCAGCTAAGCCCCCGAGTGGGAGGGTTTCTCACCACTCGGTAGGATTTTTCGAACTTAGGCGAGCACTGGACTGCAGCTAAGCCCCCGACTGGGAGGCTTGCTCACCATTCGGTAGGATTTTTCAAACTTAGGCGAGTATTGGACTGCAGCTAAGCCCCCGAGTGGGAGGGTTGCTCACCACTCGGTAGGATTTTTCGAACTTAGGCGAGCAATGGACTGCAGCTAAGCCCCGAGTGGGAGGGTTGCTCACCACTCGATAGGATTTTTCAAACTTAGGCGAGTACTGGACTGCAGCTAAGCCCCCGAGTGATAGGGTTGCTCCACTCGGTAGGATTTTTCAAACTTAGGCGAGGACTGGACTGCAGCTAAGCCCCCGAGTGGAAGGGTTGCTCACCACTCGGTAGGATTTTTCGAACTTAGGCGAGCACTGGACTGCAGCTAAGCCCCCGAGTGATAGGGTTGCTCACCACTCGGTAGGATTTATCAAACTTAGGCGAGTATTGGACTGCAGCTAAGCCCCCGAGTGGCAGGGTTGCTCAGCACTCGGTAGGATTTTTCAAACTTAGGCGAGTACTGGACTGCAGCTAAGCCCCCGAGTGGGAGGGTTGCTCACCACTCGGTAGGATTTTTCAAACTTAGGCGAGTACTGGACTGCAGCTAAGCCCCCGAGTGGGAGGGTTGCTCACCACTCGGTAGGATTTTTCAAACTTAGGCGAGTACTGGACTACAGCTAAGCCCCCGAGTGGGAGGGTTGCTCACCACTCGGTAGGATTTTTCAAACATAGGCGAGCACTGGACTGCAGCTAAGCCCCCGAGTGGGAGGGTTGCTCACCACTCGGTAGGATTTTCCAAACTTAGGCGAGCACTGGACTGCAGCTAAGCCCCCGAGTGGGAGGGTTTCTCACCACTCGGTAGGATTTTTCGAACTTAGGCGAGCACTAGACTGCAGCTAAGCCCCCGACTGGGAGGCTTGCTCACCATTCGGTAGGATTTTTCAAACTTAGGCGAGTATTGGACTGCAGCTAAGCCCCCGAGTGGGAGGGTTGCTCACCACTCGGTAGGATTTTTCAAACTTAGGCGAGAAATGGACTGCAGCTAAGCCCCCAAGTGGGAGGGTTGCTCACCACTCGATAGGATTTTTCAAACTTAGGCGAGTACTGGACTGCAGCTAAGCCCCCGAGTGATAGGGTTGCTCCACTCGGTAGGATTTTTCAAACTTAGGCGAGGACTGGACTGCAGCTAAGCCCCCGAGTGGAAGGGTTGCTCACCACTCGGTAGGATTTTTCGAACTTAGGCGAGCCCTGGACTGCAGCTAAGCCCCCGACTAAGAGGCTTGCTCATCACTTGGTAGGATTTATCAAACTTAGGCGAGTACTGGACTACAGCTAAGCCCCCGAGTGATAGGGTTGCTCACCACTCGGTAGGATTTATCAAACTTAGGCGAGTACTGGACTGCAGCTAAGCCCCCGAGTGGCAGGGTTGCTCAGCACTCGGTAGGATTTTTCAAACTTAGGCGAGTACTGGACTGCAGCTAAGCCCCCGAGTGGGAGGATTGCTCACCACTCGGTAGGATTTTTCAAACTTAGGCGAGTACTGGACTGCAGCTAAGCCCCCGAGTGGGAGGGTTGCTCACCACTCGGTAGGATTTTTCAAACTTAGGCGAGTACTGGACTACAGCTAAGCCCCCGAGTGGGAGGGTTGCTCACCACTCGGTAGGATTTTTCAAACATAGGCGAGCACTGGACTGCAGCTAAGCCCCCGAGTGGGAGGGTTGCTCACCACTCGGTAGGATTTTCCAAACTTAGGCGAGCACTGGACTGCAGCTAAGCCCCCGAGTGGGAGGGTTTCTCACCACTCGGTAGGATTTTTCGAACTTAGGCGAGCACTAGACTGCAGCTAAGCCCCCGACTGGGAGGCTTGCTCACCATTCGGTAGGATTTTTCAAACTTAGGCGAGTATTGGACTGCAGCTAAGCCCCCGAGTGGGAGGGTTGCTCACCACTCGGTAGGATTTTTCAAACTTAGGCGAGAAATGGACTGCAGCTAAGCCCCCAAGTGGGAGGGTTGCTCACCACTCGATAGGATTTTTCAAACTTAGGCGAGTACTGGACTGCAGCTAAGCCCCCGAGTGATAGGGTTGCTCCACTCGGTAGGATTTTTCAAACTTAGGCGAGGACTGGACTGCAGCTAAGCCCCCGAGTGGAAGGGTTGCTCACCACTCGGTAGGATTTTTCGAACTTAGGCGAGCCCTGGACTGCAGCTAAGCCCCCGACTAAGAGGCTTGCTCATCACTTGGTAGGATTTTTCAAACTTAGGCGAGTACTGGACTACAGCTAAGCCCCCGAGTGATAGGGTTGCTCACCACTCGGTAGGATTTATCAAACTTAGGCGAGTACTGGACTGCAGCTAAGCCCCCGAGTGGCAGGGTTGCTCAGCACTCGGTAGGATTTTTCAAACTTAGGCGAGTACTGGACTGCAGCTAAGCCCCCGAGTGGGAGGGTTGCTCACCACTCGGTAGGATTTTTCAAACTTAGGCGAGTACTGGACTGCAGCTAAGCCCCCGAGTGGGAGGGTTGCTTACCACTCGGTAGGATTTTTCAAACTTAGGCGAGTACTGGACTGCAGCTAAGCCCCCGAGTGGGAGGGTTGCTCACCACTCGGTTGGATTTTTCGAACTTAGGCGAGCACTGGACTGCAGCTAAGCCCCCGAGTGGGAGGGTTGCTCACCACTCCGTAGGATTTTTCAAACTTAGGCGAGTATTGGACTGCAGCTAAGCCCCCGAGTGGGAGGCTTGCTCACCACTCGGTACGATTTTTCAAACGTAGCCGAGCAGTGGACTGCAGCTAAGTCCCCGAGTGGGAGGGTTGCTCACCACTCGGTAGAATTTTTCAAACTTAGGCGAGTACTGGACTGCAGCTAAGCCCCCGAGTGGGAGGGTTGCTCACCACTCGGTAGGATTTTTAAACTTAGGAGAGCACTGGACTGCAGCTAAGCCCCCGAGTGGGAGGGTTTTTCACCACTCGGTAGGATTTTTCGAACTTAGGCGAGCACTGGACTGCAGCTAAGCCCCCAACTGAGAGGGTTGCTCACTACTCAGTAGGATTTTTCAACTTAGGCGAGTACTGGACTTCAGCTAAGCCCCCGAGTGGGAGGGTTGCACCACTCGGTAGGATTTTTCAAATTTAGGCGAGCAATGGACTGCAGCTAAGCCCCCGAGTGGGAGGGTTGCTCACCACTCGGTAGGATTTTTCAAACTTAGGCGAGCACTGGACTGCAGCTAAGCCCCCGAGTGGCAGGGTTTCTCACCACTCGGTAGGATTTTTCAAACTTAGGCGAGTACTGGACTGCAGCTAAGCCCCCGAGTGGGAGGGTTGCTCACCACTCGGTAGGATTTTTCAAACTTAGGCGAGCAATGGACTGCACCTAAGCCCCCGACTGAGAGGCTTGCTCATCACTCGGTAGGATTTTTCAAACTTAGGCGAGTACTGGACTGCAGCTAAGCCCCCGAGTGATAGGGTTGCTCACCACTCGGTAGGATTTATCAAACTTAGGCGAGTACTGGACTGCAGCTAAGCCCCCGAGTGGCAGGGTTGCTCAGCACTCGGTAGGATTTTTCAAACTTAGGCGAGTACTGGACTGCAGATAAGCCCCCGAGTGGGAGGGTTGCTGACCACTCGGTAGGATTTTTCAAACTTAGGCGAGTACTGGACTGCAGCTAAGCCCCCGAGTGGGAGGGTTTCTCACCACTCGGTAGGATTTTTCGAACTTAGGCGAGCACTAGACTGCAGCTAAGCCCCCGACTGGGAGGCTTGCTCACCATTCGGTAGGATTTTTCAAACTTAGGCGAGTATTGGACTGCAGCTAAGCCCCCGAGTGGGAGGGTTGCTCACCACTCGGTAGGATTTTTCAAACTTAGGCGAGAAATGGACTGCAGCTAAGCCCCCAAGTGGGAGGGTTGCTCACCACTCGATAGGATTTTTCAAACTTAGGCGAGTACTGGACTGCAGCTAAGCCCCCGAGTGATAGGGTTGCTCCACTCGGTAGGATTTTTCAAACTTAGGCGAGGACTGGACTGCAGCTAAGCCCCCGAGTGGAAGGGTTGCTCACCACTCGGTAGGATTTTTCGAACTTAGGCGAGCCCTGGACTGCAGCTAAGCCCCCGACTAAGAGGCTTGCTCATCACTCGGTAGGATTTTTCAAACTTAGGCGAGTACTGGACTACAGCTAAGCCCCCGAGTGATAGGGTTGCTCACCACTCGGTAGGATTTATCAAACTTAGGCGAGTACTGGACTGCAGCTAAGCCCCCGAGTGGCAGGGTTGCTCAGCACTCGGTAGGATTTTTCAAACTTAGGCGAGTACTGGACTGCAGCTAAGCCCCCGAGTGGGAGGGTTGCTCACCACTCGGTAGGATTTTTCAAACTTAGGCGAGTACTGGACTGCAGCTAAGCCCCCGAGTGGGAGGGTTGCTTACCACTCGGTAGGATTTTTCAAACTTAGGCGAGTACTGGACTGCAGCTAAGCCCCCGAGTGGGAGGGTTGCTCACCACTCGGTTGGATTTTTTCGAACTTAGGCGAGTACTGGACTGCAGCTAAGCCCCCGAGTGGGAGGGTTGCTCACCACTCCGTAGGATTTTTCAAACTTAGGCGAGTATTGGACTGCAGCTAAGCCCCCGAGTGGGAGGCTTGCTCACCACTCGGTAGGATTTTTCAAACGTAGCCGAGCACTGGACTGCAGCTAAGTCCCCGAGTGGGAGGGTTGCTCACCACTCGGTAGAATTTTTCAAACTTAGGCGAGTACTGGACTGCAGCTAAGCTCCCGAGTGGGAGGGTTGCTCACCACTCGGTAGGATTTTTCAAACTTAGGAGAGCACTGGACTGCAGCTAAGCCCCCGAGTGGGAGGGTTTTTCACCACTCGGTAGGATTTTTCGAACTTAGGCGAGCACTGGACTGCAGCTAAGCCCCCAACTGAGAGGGTTGCTCACTACTCAGTAGGATTTTTCAACTTAGGCGAGTACTGGACTTCAGCTAAGCCCCCGAGTGGGAGGGTTGCACCACTCGGTAGGATTTTTCAAATTTAGGCGAGCAATGGACTGCAGCTAAGCCCCCGAGTGGGAGGGTTGCTCACCACTCGGTAGGATTTTTCAAACTTAGGCGAGCACTGGACTGCAGCTAAGCCCCCGAGTGGCAGGGTTTCTCACCACTCGGTAGGATTTTTCAAACTTAGGCGAGTACTGGACTGCAGCTAAGCCCCCGAGTGGGAGGGTTGCTCACCACTCGGTAGGATTTTTCAAACTTAGGCGAGCACTGGACTGCAGCTAAGCCCCCGAGTGGCAGGGTTTCTCACCACTCGGTAGGATTTTTCAAACTTAGGCGAGTACTGGACTGCAGCTAAGCCCCCGAGTGGGAGGGTTGCTCACCACTCGGTAGGATTTTTCAAACTTAGGCGAGCAATGGACTGCAGCTAAGCCCCCGACTGAGAGGCTTGCTCATCACTCGGTAGGATTTTTCAAACTTAGGCGAGTACTGGACTGCAGCTAAGCCCCCGAGTGATAGGGTTGCTCACCACTCGGTAGGATTTATCAAACTTAGGCGAGTACTGGACTGCAGCTAAGCCCCCGAGTGGCAGGGTTGCTCAGCACTCGGTAGGATTTTTCAAACTTAGGCGAGTACTGGACTGCAGATAAGCCCCCGAGTGGGAGGGTTGCTGACCACTCGGTAGGATTTTTCAAACTTAGGCGAGTACTGGACTGCAGCTAAGCCCCCGAGTGGGAGGGTTTCTCACCACTCGGTAGGATTTTTCGAACTTAGGCGAGCACTAGACTGCAGCTAAGCCCCCGACTGGGAGGCTTGCTCACCATTCGGTAGGATTTTTCAAACTTAGGCGAGTATTGGACTGCAGCTAAGCCCCCGAGTGGGAGGGTTGCTCACCACTCGGTAGGATTTTTCAAACTTAGGCGAGAAATGGACTGCAGCTAAGCCCCCAAGTGGGAGGGTTGCTCACCACTCGATAGGATTTTTCAAACTTAGGCGAGTACTGGACTGCAGCTAAGCCCCCGAGTGATAGGGTTGCTCCACTCGGTAGGATTTTTCAAACTTAGGCGAGGACTGGACTGCAGCTAAGCCCCCGAGTGGAAGGGTTGCTCACCACTCGGTAGGATTTTTCGAACTTAGGCGAGCCCTGGACTGCAGCTAAGCCCCCGACTAAGAGGCTTGCTCATCACTCGGTAGGATTTTTCAAACTTAGGCGAGTACTGGACTACAGCTAAGCCCCCGAGTGATAGGGTTGCTCACCACTCGGTAGGATTTATCAAACTTAGGCGAGTACTGGACTGCAGCTAAGCCCCCGAGTGGCAGGGTTGCTCAGCACTCGGTAGGATTTTTCAAACTTAGGCGAGTACTGGACTGCAGCTAAGCCCCCGAGTGGGAGGGTTGCTCACCACTCGGTAGGATTTTTCAAACTTAGGCGAGTACTGGACTGCAGCTAAGCCCCCGAGTGGGAGGGTTGCTTACCACTCGGTAGGATTTTTCAAACTTAGGCGAGTACTGGACTGCAGCTAAGCCCCCGAGTGGGAGGGTTGCTCACCACTCGGTTGGATTTTTTCGAACTTAGGCGAGTACTGGACTGCAGCTAAGCCCCCGAGTGGGAGGGTTGCTCACCACTCCGTAGGATTTTTCAAACTTAGGCGAGTATTGGACTGCAGCTAAGCCCCCGAGTGGGAGGCTTGCTCACCACTCGGTAGGATTTTTCAAACGTAGCCGAGCACTGGACTGCAGCTAAGTCCCCGAGTGGGAGGGTTGCTCACCACTCGGTAGAATTTTTCAAACTTAGGCGAGTACTGGACTGCAGCTAAGCTCCCGAGTGGGAGGGTTGCTCACCACTCGGTAGGATTTTTCAAACTTAGGAGAGCACTGGACTGCAGCTAAGCCCCCGAGTGGGAGGGTTTTTCACCACTCGGTAGGATTTTTCGAACTTAGGCGAGCACTGGACTGCAGCTAAGCCCCCAACTGAGAGGGTTGCTCACTACTCAGTAGGATTTTTCAACTTAGGCGAGTACTGGACTTCAGCTAAGCCCCCGAGTGGGAGGGTTGCACCACTCGGTAGGATTTTTCAAATTTAGGCGAGCAATGGACTGCAGCTAAGCCCCCGAGTGGGAGGGTTGCTCACCACTCGGTAGGATTTTTCAAACTTAGGCGAGCACTGGACTGCAGCTAAGCCCCCGAGTGGCAGGGTTTCTCACCACTCGGTAGGATTTTTCAAACTTAGGCGAGTACTGGACTGCAGCTAAGCCCCCGAGTGGGAGGGTTGCTCACCACTCGGTAGGATTTTTCAAACTTAGGCGAGCACTGGACTGCAGCTAAGCCCCCGAGTGGCAGGGTTTCTCACCACTCGGTAGGATTTTTCAAACTTAGGCGAGTACTGGACTGCAGCTAAGCCCCCGAGTGGGAGGGTTGCTCACCACTCGGTAGGATTTTTCAAACTTAGGCGAGCAATGGACTGCAGCTAAGCCCCCGACTGAGAGGCTTGCTCATCACTCGGTAGGATTTTTCAAACTTAGGCGAGTACTGGACTGCAGCTAAGCCCCCGAGTGATAGGGTTGCTCACCACTCGGTAGGATTTATCAAACTTAGGCGAGTACTGGACTGCAGCTAAGCCCCCGAGTGGCAGGGTTGCTCAGCACTCGGTAGGATTTTTCAAACTTAGGCGAGTACTGGACTGCAGATAAGCCCCCGAGTGGGAGGGTTGCTGACCACTCGGTAGGATTTTTCAAACTTAGGCGAGTACTGGACTGCAGCTAAGCCCCCGAGTGGGAGGGTTTCTCACCACTCGGTAGGATTTTTCGAACTTAGGCGAGCACTAGACTGCAGCTAAGCCCCCGACTGGGAGGCTTGCTCACCATTCGGTAGGATTTTTCAAACTTAGGCGAGTATTGGACTGCAGCTAAGCCCCCGAGTGGGAGGGTTGCTCACCACTCGGTAGGATTTTTCAAACTTAGGCGAGAAATGGACTGCAGCTAAGCCCCCAAGTGGGAGGGTTGCTCACCACTCGATAGGATTTTTCAAACTTAGGCGAGTACTGGACTGCAGCTAAGCCCCCGAGTGATAGGGTTGCTCCACTCGGTAGGATTTTTCAAACTTAGGCGAGGACTGGACTGCAGCTAAGCCCCCGAGTGGAAGGGTTGCTCACCACTCGGTAGGATTTTTCGAACTTAGGCGAGCCCTGGACTGCAGCTAAGCCCCCGACTAAGAGGCTTGCTCATCACTCGGTAGGATTTTTCAAACTTAGGCGAGTACTGGACTACAGCTAAGCCCCCGAGTGATAGGGTTGCTCACCACTCGGTAGGATTTATCAAACTTAGGCGAGTACTGGACTGCAGCTAAGCCCCCGAGTGGCAGGGTTGCTCAGCACTCGGTAGGATTTTTCAAACTTAGGCGAGTACTGGACTGCAGCTAAGCCCCCGAGTGGGAGGGTTGCTCACCACTCGGTAGGATTTTTCAAACTTAGGCGAGTACTGGACTGCAGCTAAGCCCCCGAGTGGGAGGGTTGCTTACCACTCGGTAGGATTTTTCAAACTTAGGCGAGTACTGGACTGCAGCTAAGCCCCCGAGTGGGAGGGTTGCTCACCACTCGGTTGGATTTTTCGAACTTAGGCGAGTACTGGACTGCAGCTAAGCCCCCGAGTGGGAGGGTTGCTCACCACTCCGTAGGATTTTTCAAACTTAGGCGAGTATTGGACTGCAGCTAAGCCCCCGAGTGGGAGGCTTGCTCACCACTCGGTAGGATTTTTCAAACGTAGCCGAGCACTGGACTGCAGCTAAGTCCCCGAGTGGGAGGGTTGCTCACCACTCGGTAGAATTTTTCAAACTTAGGCGAGTACTGGACTGCAGCTAAGCCCCCGAGTGGGAGGGTTGCTCACCACTCGGTAGGATTTTTCAAACTTAGGAGAGCACTGGACTGCAGCTAAGCCCCCGAGTGGGAGGGTTTTTCACCACTCGGTAGGATTTTTCGAACTTAGGCGAGCACTGGACTGCAGCTAAGCCCCCAACTGAGAGGGTTGCTCACTACTCAGTAGGATTTTTCAACTTAGGCAAGTACTGGACTTCAGCTAAGCCCCCGAGTGGGAGGGTTGCACCACTCGGTAGGATTTTTCAAATTTAGGCGAGCAATGGACTGCAGCTAAGCCCCCGAGTGGGAGGGTTGCTCACCACTCGGTAGGATTTTTCAAACTTAGGCGAGCACTGGACTGCAGCTAAGCCCCCGAGTGGCAGGGTTTCTCACCACTCGGTAGGATTTTTCAAACTTAGGCGAGTACTGGACTGCAGCTAAGCCCCCGAGTGGGAGGGTTGCTCACCACTCGGTAGGATTTTTCAAACTTAGGCGAGCAATGGACTGCAGCTAAGCCCCCGACTGAGAGGCTTGCTCATCACTCGGTAGGATTTTTCAAACTTAGGCGAGTACTGGACTGCAGCTAAGCCCCCGAGTGATAGGGTTGCTCACCACTCGGTAGGATTTATCAAACTTAGGCGAGTACTGGACTGCAGCTAAGCCCCCGAGTGGCAGGGTTGCTCAACACTCGGTAGGATTTTTCAAACTTAGGCGAGTACTGGACTGCAGATAAGCCCCCGAGTGGGAGGGTTGCTGACCACTCGGTAAGATTTTTCAAACTTAGGCGAGTACTGGACTGCAGCTAAGCCCCCGAGTGGGAGGGTTGCTCACCACTCGGTAGGATTTTTCAAACTCAGGTGAGTACTGGACTACAGCTAAGCCCCCGAGTGGGAGGGTTGCTCACCACTCGGTAGGATTTTTCAAACTTAGGCGAGTACTGGACTGCAGCTAAGCCCCCTAGTGGGAGGGTTGGTCACCACTCGGCAGGATTTTTCGAACTTAGGCGAGCACTGGACTGGAGCTAAGTCCCCGACTGAGAGGCTTGCTCATCACTCCGAAGGATTTTTCAAACTTAGGCGAGTACTGGACTGCAGCTAAGCCCCCGAGTGGGAGGGTTTCTCACCACTCGGTAGGATTTTTCAAACTTAGGCGAGTACTGGACTGCAGGTAAGCTCCCGAGTGGGAGGGTTGCTCACCACTCGGTAGGATTTTTCAAACTTAGGGGAGTACTGGACTGCAGCTAAGCCCCCGAGTGGGAGGATTGCTCACCACTCGGTAGGATTTTTCAAACTTAGGCGAGTACTGGACTGCAGCTATGCCCCCGAGTGGGAGGGTTGCTCACCACTCGGTACGATTTTTCAAACTTACGCGAGCACTGGACTGCAGCTAAGCCCCCGAGTGAGAGGCTTGCTCACCACTCGGTAGGATTTTTCAAACTTAGGCGAGTACTCGACTGCAGCTAGGCCCCCGAGTGGGAGGGTTGCTCACCACTCGGTAGGATTTTTCAAACTTAGGCGAGTACTGGACTGCAGCTAAGCCCCCGAGTGGCAGGGTTGCTCACCACTCGGTAGGATTTTTCAAACTTAGGCGAGCAATGGACTGCAGCTAAGCCCCCGACTGAGAGGGTTGCTGACCACTCGGTAGGATTTTTCAAACTTAGGCGAGTACTGGACTGCAGCTAAGCCCCCGAGTGGGAGGGTTGCTCACCTCTCGGTAGGATTTTTCAAACTTAGGCGAGCACTGGACTGCAGCTAAGCCCCCGAGTGGGAGGGTTGCTACCCACTCGGTAGGATTTTTCAAACTTAGGCGAGTACTGGACTGCAGATAAGCCCCCGAGTGGGAGGGTTGCTGACCACTCGGTAGGATTTTTCAACTTAGGCGAGTACTGGACTTTAGCTAAGCCCCCGAGTGGGAGGGTTGCACCACTCGGTAGGATTTTTCAAATTTAGGCGAGCAATGGACTGCAGCTAAGCCCCCGAGTGGGAGGGTTGCTCACCACTCGGTAGGATTTTTCAAACTTAGGCGAGCACTAGACTGCAGCTAAGCCCCCGAGTGGCAGGGTTTCTCACCACTCGGTAGGATTTTTCAAACTTAGGCGAGTACTGGACTGCAGCTAAGCCCCCGAGTGGGAGGGTTGCTCACCACTCGGTAGGATTTTTCAAACTTAGGCGAGCAATGGACTGCAGCTAAGCCCCCGACTGAGAGGCTTGCTCATCACTCGGTAGGATTTTTCAAACTTAGGCGAGTACTGGACTGCAGCTAAGCCCCCGAGTGATAGGGTTGCTCACCACTCGGTAGGATTTATAAAAATTAGGCGAGTACTGGACTGCAGCTAAGCCCCCGAGTGGCAGTGTTGCTCAGCACTCGGTAGGATTTTTCAAACTTAGGCGAGTACTGGACTGCAGATAAGCCCCCGAGTGGGAGTGTTGCTGACCACTCGGTAGGATTTTTCAAACTTAGGCGAGTACTGGACTGCAGCTAAGCCCCCGAGTGGGAGGGTTGCTCACCACTCGGTAGGATTTTTCAAACTCAGGTGAGTACTGGACTACAGCTAAGCCCCCGAGTGGGAGGGTTGCACACCACTCGGTAGGATTTTTCAAACTTAGGCGAGTACTGGACTGCAGCTAAGCCCCCGAGTGGGAGGGTTGGTCACCACTCGGCAGGATTTTTCGAACTTAGGCGAGCACTGGACTGGAGCTAAGTCCCCGACTGAGAGGCTTGCTCATCACTCCGTAGGATTTTTCAAACTTAGGCGAGTACTGGACTGCAGCTAAGCCCCCGAGTGGGAGGGTTGCTCACCACTCGGTAGGATTTTTCAAACTTAGGCGAGTACTGGACTGCAGGTAAGCTCCCGAGTGGGAGGGTTGCTCACCACTCGGTAGGATTTTTCAAACTTAGGGGAGTACTGGACTGCAGCTAAGCCCCCGAGTGGGAGGATTGCTCACCACTCGGTAGGATTTTTCAAACTTAGGCGAGTACTGGACTGCAGCTATGCCCCCGAGTGGGAGGGTTGCTCACCACTCGGTACGATTTTTCAAACTTACGCGAGCACTGGACTGCAGCTAAGCCCCCGAGTGAGAGGCTTGCTCACCACTCGGTAGGATTTTTCAAACTTAGGCGAGTACTCGACTGCAGCTAGGCCCCCGAGTGGGAGGGGTGCTCACCACTAGGTAGGATTTTTCAAACTTAGGCGAGTACTGGACTGCAGCTAAGCCCCCGAGTGGCAGGGTTGCTCACCACTTGGTAGGATTTTTCAAACTTAGGCGAGCAATGGACTGCAGCTAAGCCCCCGACTGAGAGGGTTGCTGACCACTCGGTAGGATTTTTCAAACTTAGGCGAGTACTGGACTGCAGCTAAGCCCCCGAGTGGGAGGGTTGCTCACCTCTCGGTAGGATTTTTCAAACTTAGGCGAGCACTGGACTGCAGCTAAGCCCCCGAGTGGGAGGGTTGCTACCCACTCGGTAGGATTTTTCAAACTTAGGCGAGTACTGGACTGCAGATAAGCCCCCGAGTGGGAGGGTTGCTGACCACTCGGTAGGATTTTTCAAACTTAGGCGAGTACTGGACTGCAGCTAAGCCCCCGAGTGGGAGGGTTGCTCACCACTCGGTAGGATTTTACAAACTTAGGTGAGTACTGGACTACAGGTAAGCCCCCGAGTGGGAGGGTTGCTCACCACTCGGTAGGATTTTTCAAACTTAGGCGAGTACTGGACTGCAGCTAAGCCCCCGAGTGGGAGGGTTGGTCACCACTCGGCAGGATTTTTCGAACTTAGGCGAGCACTGGACTGGAGCTAAGTCCCCGACTGAGAGGCTTGCTCATCACTCCGTAGGATTTTTCAAACTTAGGCGAGTACTGGACTGCAGCTAAGCCCCCGAGTGGGAGGGTTGCTCACCACTCGGTAGGATTTTTCAAACATAGGCGAGTACTGGACTGCAGGTAAGCTCCCGAGTGGGAGGGTTGCTCACCACTCGGTAGGATTTTTCAAACTTAGGGGAGTACTGGACTGCAGCTAAGCCCCCGAGTGGGAGGATTGCTCACCACTCGGTAGGATTTTTCAAACTTAGGCGAGTACTGGACTGCAGCTATGCCCCCGAGTGGGAGGGTTGCTCACCACTCGGTACGATTTTTCAAACTTACGCGAGCACTGGACTGCAGCTAAGCCCCCGAGTGAGAGGCTTGCTCACCACTCGGTAGGATTTTTCAAACATAGGCGAGTACTCGACTGCAGCTAGGCCCCCGAGTGGGAGGGTTGCTCACCACTCGGTAGGATTTTTCAAACTTAGGCGAGTACTGGACTGCAGCTAAGCCCCCGAGTGGCAGGGTTGCTCACCACTCGGTAGGATTTTTCAAACTTAGGCGAGCAATGGACTGCAGCTAAGCCCCCGACTGAGAGGGTTGCTGACCACTCGGTAGGATTTTTCAAACTTAGGCGAGTACTGGACTGCAGCTAAGCCCCCGAGTGGGAGGGTTGCTCACCTCTCGGTAGGATTTTTCAAACTTAGGCGAGCACTGGACTGCAGCTAAGCCCCCGAGTGGGAGGGTTGCTACCCACTCGGTAGGATTTTTCAAACTTAGGCGAGTACTGGACTGCAGATAAGCCCCCGAGTGGGAGGGTTGCTGACCACTCGGTAGGATTTTTCAAACTTAGGCGAGTACTGGACTGCAGCTAAGCCCCCGAGTGGGAGGGTTGCTCACCACTCGGTAGGATTTTACAAACTTAGGGGAGTACTGGACTGCAGCTAAGCCCCCGAGTGGGAGGGTTGCTCACCACTCGGTAGGATTTTTCAAACTTAGGCGAGTACTGGACTGCAGCTAAGCCCCCGAGTGAGAGGGTTGCTCACCACTCGGTAGGATTTTTCAAACTTAGGCGAGTACTGGACTGCAGCTAAGCCCCCGAGTGGGAGGATTGCTCAGCACTCGGTACGATTTTTCAAACTTACGCGAGCACTGGACTGCAGCTAAGCCCCCGAGTGAGAGGCTTGCTCATCACTCAGTAGGAATTTTCAAACTTAGGCGAGTACTGGACTGCAGCTAAGCCACCGAGTGGGAGGGTTGCTCACCACTCGGTAGGATTTTTCAAACTTAGGCGAGTACTCGACTGCAGCTAGGCCCCCGAGTGGGAGGGTTGCTCACCACTCGGTAGGATTTTTCAAAATAAGGCGAGTACTGGACTGCAGCTACGCCCCCGAGTGAGAGACTTGCTCATCACTCGGTAGGATTTTTCAAACGTAGGCGAGTACTGGACTACAGCTAAGCCCTCGAGTGAGAGACTTGCTCATCACTATGTAGGATTTTTCAAACTTAGGCGAGTACTGGACTGCAGCTAAGCCCCCGAGTGGCAGGGTTGCTCACCACTCGGTAGGATTTTTCAAACTTAGGCGAGCAATGGACTGCAGCTAAGCCCCCGACTGAGAGGGTTGCTGACCACTCGGTAGGATTTTTCAAACTTAGGCGAGTACTTGACTGCAGCTAAGCCCCCGAGTGGGAGGGTTGCTCACCACTCAGTAGGATTTTTCAAACTTAGGCGAGCACTGCACTGCAGCTAGGCCCCCGAGTGGGAGGGTTGCTACCCACTCGGTAGGATTTTTCAAACTTAGGCGAGTACTGGACTGCAGATAAGCCCCCGAGTGGGAGGGTTGCTGACCACTCGGTAGGATTTTTCAAACTTAGGCGAGTACTGGACTGCAGCTAAGCCCCCGAGTGGGAGGGTTGCTCACCACTCGGTAGGATTTTTCAAACTTAGGTGAGTACTGGACTACAGCTAAGCCCCCGAGTGGGAGGGTTGCTCACCACTCGGTAGGATTTTTCAAACTTAGGCGAGTACTGGACTGCAGCTAAGCCCCCGAGTGGGAGGGTTGGTCACCACTCGGTAGGATTTTTCGAACTTAGGCGAGCACTGGACTGGAGCTAAGTCCCCGACTGAGAGGCTTGCTCATCACTCCGTAGGATTTTTCAAACTTAGGCGAGTACTGGACTGCAGCTAAGCCCCCGAGTGGGAGGGTTGCTCATCACTCGGTAGGATTTTTCAAACTTAGGCGAGTACTGGACTGCAGCTAAGCCCCCAAGTGATAGGGTTGCTCACCACTCGGTAGGATTTTTCAAACTTAGGGGAGTACTGGACTGCAGCTAAGCCCCCGAGTGGGAGGATTGCTCAGCACTCGGCACGATTTTTCAAACTTACGCGAGCACTGGACTGCAGCTAAGCCCCCGAGTGAGAGGCTTGCTCATCACTCAGTAGGAATTTTCAAACTTAGGCGAGTACTGGACTGCAGCTAAGCCCCCGAGTGGGAGGGTTGCTCACCACTCGGTAGGATTTTTCAAACTTAGGCGAGTACTCGACTGCAGCTAGGCCCCCGAGTGGGAGGGTTGCTCACCACTCGGTAGGATTTTTCAAAATTAGGCGAGTACTGGACTGCAGCTACGCCCCCGAGTGAGAGACTTGCTCATCACTCGGTAGGATTTTTCAAACGTAGGCGAGTACTGGACTACAGCTAAGCCCTCGAGTGAGAGACTTGCTCATCACTCGGTAGGATTTTTCAAACTTAGGCGAGTACTGGACTGCAGCTAAGCCCCCGAGTGGGAGGGTTGCTCACCACTCGGTAGGATTTTTCAAACTTAGGCGAGTACTGGACTACAGCTAAGCCCCCGAGTGGGAGGCTTGCTCATCACTCGGTAGGATTTTTCAAACTTAGGCGAGTACCGGACAGCAGCTAAGCCCCCGAGTGGGAGGGTTGCTCACCACTCGGTAGGATTTTTCAAAATTAGGTGAGTACTGGACTGCAACTAAGCCCCCGAGTGAGAGACTTGCTCATCACTCGGTAGGATTTTTCAAACTTAGGCGAGTACTGGACTGCAGCTAAGCCCCCGAGTGAGAGGCTTGCTCTTCATCCGGTAGGATTTTTCGAACTTAGGCGAGTACTGGACTGCAGCTAAGCCCCCGAGTGGGAGGGTTGCTCACCACTCGGTAGGATTTTTCAAACTTAGGCGAGTACTGGACTGCAGCTAAGCCCCCGAGTGGGAGGGTTGGTCACCACTCGGTAGGATTTTTCGAACTTAGGCGAGCACTGGACTGGAGCTAAGTCCCCGACTGAGAGGCTTGCTCATCACTCCGTAGGATTTTTCAAACTTAGGCGAGTACTAGACTGCAGCTAAGCCCCCGAGTGGGAGGGTTGCTCATCACTCGGTAGGATTTTTCAAACTTAGGCGAGTACTGGACTGCAGCTAAGCCCCCGAGTGATAGGGTTGCTCACCACTCGGTAGGATTTTTCAAACTTAGGGGAGTACTGGACAGCAGCTAAGCCCCCGAGTGGGAGGATTGCTCAGCACTCGGTACGATTTTTCAAACTTACGCGAGCACTGGACTGCAGCTAAGCCCCCGAGTGGGAGGGTTGCTACCCACTCGGTAGGATTTTTCAAACTTAGGCGAGTACTGGACTGCAGATAAGCCCCCGAGTGGGAGGGTTGCTGACCACTCGGTAGGATTTTTCAAACTTAGGCGAGTACTGGACTGCAGCTAAGCCCCCGAGTGGGAGGGTTGCTCACCACTCGGTAGGATTTTACAAACTTAGGGGAGTACTGGACTGCAGCTAAGCCCCCGAGTGGGAGGGTTGCTCACCACTCGGTAGGATTTTTCAAACTTAGGCGAGTACTGGACTGCAGCTAAGCCCCCGAGTGAGAGGGTTGCTCACCACTCGGTAGGATTTTTCAAACTTAGGCGAGTACTGGACTGCAGCTAAGCCCCCGAGTGGGAGGATTGCTCAGCACTCGGTACGATTTTTCAAACTTACGCGAGCACTGGACTGCAGCTAAGCCCCCGAGTGAGAGGCTTGCTCATCACTCAGTAGGAATTTTCAAACTTAGGCGAGTACTGGACTGCAGCTAAGCCACCGAGTGGGAGGGTTGCTCACCACTCGGTAGGATTTTTCAAACTTAGGCGAGTACTCGACTGCAGCTAGGCCCCCGAGTGGGAGGGTTGCTCACCACTCGGTAGGATTTTTCAAAATAAGGCGAGTACTGGACTGCAGCTACGCCCCCGAGTGAGAGACTTGCTCATCACTCGGTAGGATTTTTCAAACGTAGGCGAGTACTGGACTACAGCTAAGCCCTCGAGTGAGAGACTTGCTCATCACTCGGTAGGATTTTTCAAACTTAGGCGAGTACTGGACTGCAGCTAAGCCCCCGAGTGGCAGGGTTGCTCACCACTCGGTAGGATTTTTCAAACTTAGGCGAGCAATGGACTGCAGCTAAGCCCCCGACTGAGAGGGTTGCTGACCACTCGGTAGGATTTTTCAAACTTAGGCGAGTACTGGACTGCAGCTAAGCCCCCGAGTGGGAGGGTTGCTCACCACTCGGTAGGATTTTTCAAACTTAGGCGAGCACTGCACTGCAGCTAAGCCCCCGAGTGGGAGGGTTGCTACCCACTCGGTAGGATTTTTCAAACTTAGGCGAGTACTCGACTGCAGATAAGCCCCCGAGTGGGAGGGTTGCTGACCACTCGGTAGGATTTTTCAAACTTAGGCGAGTACTGGACTGTAGCTAAGCCCCCGAGTGGGAGGGTTGCTCACCACTCGGTAGGATTTTTCAAACTTAGGTGAGTACTGGACTACAGCTAAGCCCCCGAGTGGGAGGGTTGCTCACCACTCGGTAGGATTTTTCAAACTTAGGCGAGTACTGGACTGCAGCTAAGCCCCCGAGTGGGAGGGTTGGTCACCACTCGGTAGGATTTTTCGAACTTAGGCGAGCACTGGACTGGAGCTAAGTCCCCGACTGAGAGGCTTGCTCATCACTCCGTAGGATTTTTCAAACTTAGGCGAGTACTGGACTGCAGCTAAGCCCCCGAGTGGGAGGGTTGCTCATCACTCGGTAGGATTTTTCAAACTTAGGCGAGTACTGGACTGCAGCTAAGCCCCCAAGTTATAGGGTTGCTCACCACTCGGCAGGATTTTTCAAACTTAGGGGAGTACTGGACTGCAGCTAAGCCCCCGAGTGGGAGGATTGCTCAGCACTCGGTACGATTTTTCAAACTTACGCGAGCACTGGACTGCAGCTAAGCCCCCGAGTGAGAGGCTTGCTCGTCACTCAGTAGGAATTTTCAAACTTAGGCGAGTACTGGACTGCAGCTAAGCCCCCGAGTGGGAGGGTTGCTCACCTCTCGGTAGGATTTTTCAAACTTAGGCGAGTACTCGACTGCAGCTAGGCCCCCGAGTGGGAGGCTTGCTCATCACTCGGTAGGATTTTTCAAACTTAGGCGAGTACCGGACAGCAGCTAAGCCCCCGAGTGGGAGGGTTGCTCACCACTCGGTAGGATTTTTCAAAATTAGGCGAGTACTGGACTGCAACTAAGCCCCCGAGTGAGAGACTTGCTCATCACTCGGTAGGATTTTTCAAACTTAGGCGAGTACTGGACTGCAGCTAAGCCCCCGAGTGAGAGGCTTGCTCTTCATCCGGTAGGATTTTTCGAACTTAGGCGAGTACTGGACTGCAGCTAAGCCCCCGAGTGGGAGGGTTGCTGACCACTCGGTAGGATTTTTCAAACTTAGGCGAGTACTCGACTGCAGCTAGGCCCCCGAGTGGGAGGGTTGCTCACCACTCGGTAGGATTTTTCAAAATTAGGCGAGTACTGGACTGCAGCTACGCCCCCGAGTGAGAGACTTGCTCATCACTCGGTAGGATTTTTCAAACGTAGGCGAGTACTGGACTACAGCTAAGCCCTCGAGTGAGAGACTTGCTCATCACTCGGTAGGATTTTTCAAACTTAGGCGAGTACTGGACTGCAGCTAAGCCCCCGAGTGGGAGGGTTGCTCACCACTCGGTAGGATTTTTCAAACTTAGGCGAGTACTGGACTACAGCTAAGCCCCCGAGTGGGAGGCTTGCTCATCACTCGGTAGGATTTTTCAAACTTAGGCGAGTACCGGACTGCAGCTAAGCCCCCGAGTGGGAGGGTTGCTCACCACTCGGTAGGATTTTTCAAAATTAGGCGAGTACTGGAAAGCACCTAAGCCCCCGAGTGAGAGACTTGCTCATCACTCGGTAGGATTTTTCAAACTTAGGCGAGTACTGGACTGCAGCTAAGCCCCCGAGTGAGAGGCTTGCTCTTCATCCGGTAGGATTTTTCAAACTTAGGCGAGTACTGGACTGCAGCTAAGCCCCCGAGTGGGAGGGTTGCTCACCACTCGGTAGGATTTTTCAAACTTAGGCGAGTACTCGACTGCAGCTAGGCCCCCGAGTGGGAGGGTTGCTCACCACTCGGTAGGATTTTTCAAAATTAGGCGAGTACTGGACTGCAGCTACGCCCCCGAGTGAGAGACTTGCTCATCACTCGGTAGGATTTTTCAAACGTAGGCGAGTACTGGACTACAGCTAAGCCCTCGAGTGAGAGACTTGCTCATCACTCGGTAGGATTGTTCAAACTTAGGCGAGTACTGGACTGCAGCTAAGCCCCCGAGTGGGTGGGTTGCTCACCACTCGGTAGGATTTTTCAAACTTAGGCGAGTACTGGACTACAGCTAAGCCCCCGAGTGGGAGGCTTGCTCATCACTCGGTAGGATTTTTCAAACTTAGGCGAGTACCGGACTGCAGCTAAGCCCCCGAGTGGGAGGGTTGCTCACCACTCGGTAGGATTTTTCAAAATTAGGCGAGTACTGGACTGCAACTAAGCCCCCGAGTGAGAGACTTGCTCATCACTCGGTAGGATTTTTCAAACTTAGGCGAGTACTGGACTGCAGCTAAGCCCCCGAGTGAGAGGCTTGCTCTTCATCCGGTAGGATTTTTCGAACTTAGGCGAGTACTGGACTGCAGCTAAGCCCCCGAGTGGGAGGGTTGCTCACCACTCGGTAGGATTTTTCAAACTTAGGCGAGTACTGGACTGCAGCTAAGCCCCCGAGTGGGAGGGTTGGTCACCACTCGGTAGGATTTTTCAAACTTAGGCGAGCACTGGACTGGAGCTAAGTCCCCGACTGAGAGGCTTGCTCATCACTCCGTAGGATTTTTCAAACTTAGGCGAGTACTGGACTGCAGCTAAGCCCCCGAGTGGGAGGGTTGCTCATCACTCGGTAGGATTTTTCAAACTTAGGCGAGTACTGGACTGCAGCTAAGCCCCCGAGTGATAGGGTTGCTCACCACTCGGTAGGATTTTTCAAACTTAGGGGAGTACTGGACTGCAGCTAAGCCCCCGAGTGGGAGGATTGCTCAGCACTCGGTACGATTTTTCAAACTTACGCGAGCACTGGACTGCAGCTAAGCCCCCGAGTGAGAGGCTTGCTCATCACTCAGTAGGAATTTTCAAACTTAGGCGAGTACTGGACTGCAGCTAAGCCCCCGAGTGGGAGGGTTGCTCACCACTCGGTAGGATTTTTCAAACTTAGGCGAGTACTCGACTGCAGCTAGGCCCCCGAGTGGGAGGGTTGCTCACCACTCGGTAGGATTTTTCAAAATTAGGCGAGTACTGGACTGCAGCTACGCCCCCGAGTGAGAGACTTGCTCATCACTCGGTAGGATTTTTCAAACGTAGGCGAGTACTGGACTACAGCTAAGCCCTCGAGTGAGAGACTTGCTCATCACTCGGTAGGATTTTTCAAACTTAGGCGAGTACTGGACTGCAGCTAAGCCCCCGAGTGGGAGGGTTGCTCACCACTCGGTAGGATTTTTCAAACTTAGGCGAGTACTGGACTACAGCTAAGCCCCCGAGTGGGAGGCTTGCTCATCACTCGGTAGGATTTTTCAAACTTAGGCGAGTACTGGACTGCAGCTAAGCCCCCGAGTGATAGGGTTGCTCACCACTCGGTAGGATTTTTCAAACTTAGGGGAGTACTGGACTGCAGCTAAGCCCCCGAGTGGGAGGATTGCTCAGCACTCGGTACGATTTTTCAAACTTACGCGAGCACTGGACTGCAGCTAAGCCCCCGAGTGAGAGGCTTGCTCATCACTCAGTAGGAATTTTCAAACTTAGGCGAGTACTGGACTGCAGCTAAGCCCCCGAGTGGGAGGGATGCTCACCACTCGGTAGGATTTTTCAAACTTAGGCGAGTACTCGACTGCATCTAGGCCCCCGAGTGGGAGGGTTGCTCACCACTCGGTAGGATTTTTCAAACTTAGCCGAGCACTGGACTGCAGCTAAGCCCCCGAGTGGGAGGGTTGCTCACCACTCGGTAGGATTTTTCAAACTTAGGCGAGCACTGGACTGCAGCTAAGCCCCCGAGTGGGAGGGTTGGTACCCACTCGGTAGGATTTTTCAAACTTAGGCGAGTACTGGACTGCAGATAAGCCCCCGAGTGGGAGGGTTGCTGACCACTCGGTAGGATTTTTCAAACTTAGGCGAGTACTGGACTGCAGCTGAGCCCCCGAGTGGGAGGGTTGCTCACCACTCGGTAGGATTTTTCAAACTTAGGCGAGTACTGGACTACAGCTAAGCCCCCGAGTGGGAGGCTTGCTCATCACTGGGTAGGATTTTTCAAACTTAGGCGAGTACCGGACTGCAGCTAAGCCCCCGAGTGGGAGGGTTGCTCACCACTCGGTAGGATTTTTCAAAATTAGGCGAGTACTGGACTGCAACTAAGCCCCCGAGTGAGAGACTTGCTCATCACTCGGTAGGATTTTTCAAACTTAGGCGAGTACTGGACTACAGCTAAGCCCCCGAGTGAGAGACTTGCTCATCACTCGGTAGGATTTTTCAAACTTAGGCGAGTACTGGACTGCAGCTAAGCCCCCGAGTGAGAGGCTTGCTCTTCATCCGGTAGGATTTTTCGAACTTAGGCGAGTACTGGACTGCAGCTAAGCCCCCGAGTGGGAGGGTTGCTGACCACTCGGTAGGATTTTTCAAACTTAGCCGAGCACTGGACTGCAGCTAAGCCCCCGAGTGGGAGGGTTGCTCACCACTCGGTAAGGTTTTTTCAAACTTAGGCGAGTACTGGACTGCAGCTAAGCCCCCGAGTGGGAGGGTTGCTGACCACTCGGTAGGATTTTTCAAACTTAGGCGAGAACTGGACTGCAGCTAAGCCCCCGAGTGGGAGGGTTGCTCACCACTCGATAGGATTTTTCAAACTTAGCCGAGCACTGGACTGCAGCTAAGCCCCCGAGTGGGAGGGTTGCTCACCACTCGGTAGGATTTTTCAAACTTAGGCGAGCACTGGACTGCAGCTAAGCCCCCGAGTGGGAGGGTTGCTACCCACTCGGTAGGATTTTTCAAACTTAGGCGAGTACTGGACTGCAGATAAGCCCCCGAGTGGGAGGGTTGCTGACCACTCGGTAGGATTTTTCAAACTTAGGCGAGTACTGGACTGCAGCTAAGCCCCCGAGTGGGAGGGTTGCTCACCACTCGGTAGGATTTTTCAAACTTAGGCGAGTACTGGACTACAGCTAAGCCCCCGAGTGGGAGGCTTGCTCATCACTCGGTAGGATTTTTCAAACTTAGGCGAGTACCGGACTGCAGCTAAGCCCCCGAGTGGGAGGGTTGCTCACCACTCGGTAGGATTTTTCAAAATTAGGCGAGTACTGGACTGCAACTAAGCCCCCGAGTGAGAGACTTGCTCATCACTCGGTAGGATTTTTCAAACTTAGGCGAGTACTGGACTACAGCTAAGCCCCCGAGTGAGAGACTTGCTCATCACTCGTTAGGATTTTTCAAACTTAGGCGAGTACTGGACTGCAGCTAAGCCCCCGAGTGAGAGGCTTGCTCTTCATCCGGTAGGATTTTTCGAACTTAGGCGAGTACTGGACTGCAGCTAAGCCCCCGAGTGGGAGGGTTGCTGACCACTCGGTAGGATTTTTCAAACTTAGCCGAGCACTGGACTGCAGCTAAGCCCCCGAGTGGGAGGGTTGCTCACCACTCGGTAGGATTTTTCAAACTTAGGCGAGTATTGGACTGCAGCTAAGCCCCCGAGTGGGAGGGTTGCTCACCACTCGATAGGATTTTTCAAACTTAGCCGAGCACTGGACTGCAGCTAAGCCCCCGAGTGGGAGGGTTGCTCACCACTCGGTAGGATTTTTCAAACTTAGGCGAGCAATGGACTGCAGCTAAGCCCCCGACTGAGAGGGTTGCTGACCACTCGGTAGGATTTTTCAAACTTAGGCGAGTACTGGACTGCAGCTAAGCCCCGAGTGGGAGGGTTGCTCACCTCTCGGTAGGATTTTTCAAACTTAGGCGAGCACTGGACTGCAGCTAAGCCCCCGAGTGGGAGGGTTGCTACCCACTCGGTAGGATTTTTCAAACTTAGGGGAGTACTGGACTACAGCTAAGCCCCCGAGTGGGAGGGTTGCTCACCACTCGGTAGGATTTTTCGAACTTAGGCGAGCACTGGACTGGAGCTAAGTCCCCGACTGAGAGGCTTGCTCATCACTCCGTAGGATTTTTCAAACTTAGGCGAGTACTGGACTGCAGCTAAGCCCCCGAGTGGGAGGGTTGCTGACCACTCGGTAGGATTTTTCAAACTTAGGCGAGTACTGGACTGCAGGTAAGCTCCCGAGTGGGAGGGTTGCTCACCACTCGGTCGGATTTTTCAAACTTAGGGGAGTACTGGACTGCAGCTAAGCCCCCGAGTGGGAGGATTGCTCACCACTCTGTATGATTTTTCAAACTTAGGCGAGTACTGGACTGCAGCTATGCCCCGAGTGGGAGGGTTGCTCACCACTCGGTACGATTTTTCAAACTTACGCGAGCACTGGACTGCAACTAAGCCCCCGAGTGAGAGGCTTGCTCATCACTCGGTAGGAATTTTCAAACTTAGGCGAGTACTGGACTGCAGCTAAGCCCCCGAGTGGGAGGGTTGCTCACCACTCGGTAGGATTTTTCAAACTTAGGCGAGTGCTCGACTGCAGCTAGGCCCCCGAGTGAGAGGCTTGCTCATCACTCCGTAGGATTTTTCAAACTTAGGCGAGTACTGGACTGCAGCTAAGCCCCCGAGTGGGAGGGTTGCTCACCACTCGGTAGGATTTTTCAAAATTAGGCGAGTACTGGAATGCAGCTACGCCCCCGAGTGAGAGACTTCCTCATCACTCGGTAGGATTTTTCAAACGTATGCGAGTACTGGACTACAGCTAAGCCCCCGAGTGGGAGGGTTGCTCGCCACTCGGTAGGATTTTTCAAAATTAGGCGAGTACTGGAATGCAGCTACGCCCTCGAGTGAGAGACTTGCTCATCACTTGGTAGGATTTTTCAAACGTAGGCGAGTACTGGACTACAGCTAAGCCCCCGAGTGGGAGGGTTGCTCACCACTCGGTATGATTTTTCAAAATTAGGCGAGTACTGGAATGCAGCTACGCCCTCGAGTGAGAAACTTGCTCATCACTCGGTAGGATTTTTCAAACTTAGGCGAGTACTGGACTGCAGCTAAGCCCCCGAGTGGGAGGGTTGCTCACCACTCGGTCGGATTTTTCAAACTTAGGGGAGTACTGGACTGCAGCTAAGCCCCCGAGTGGGAGGATTGCTCACCACTCTGTAGGATTTTTCAAACTTAGGCGAGTACTGGACTGCAGCTATGCCCCGAGTGGGAGGGTTGCTCACCACTCGGTACGATTTTTCAAACTTAGGCGAGTACTGGACTGCAGCTAGGCCCCCGAGTGGGAGGGTTGCTCACCACTCGGTAGGATTTTTCAAAATTAGGCGAGTACTGGACTGCAGCTACGCCCCCGAGTGAGAGACTTGCTCATCACTCGGTAGGATTTTTCAAACGTAGGCGAGTACTGGACTACAGCTAAGCCCTCGAGTGAGAGACTTGCTCATCACTCGGTAGGATTTTTCAAACTTAGGCGAGTACTGGACTGCAGCTAAGCCCCCGAGTGGGAGGGTTGCTCACCACTCGGTAGGATTTTTCAAACTTAGGCGAGTACTGGACTACAGCTAAGCCCCCGAGTGGGAGGCTTGCTCATCACTCGGTAGGATTTTTCAAACTTAGGCGAGTACCGGACTGCAGCTAAGCCCCCGAGTGGGAGGGTTGCTCACCACTCGGTAGGATTTTTCAAAATTAGGCGAGTACTGGACTGCAACTAAGCCCCCGAGTGAGAGACTTGCTCATCACTCGGTAGGATTTTTCAAACTTAGGCGAGTACTGGACTGCAGCTAAGCCCCCGAGTGAGAGGCTTGCTCTTCATCCGGTAGGATTTTTCGAACTTAGGCGAGTACTGGACTGCAGCTAAGCCCCCGAGTGGGAGGGTTGCTGACCACTCGATAGGATTTTTCAAACTTAGGCGAGTACTGGACTGCAGCTAAGCCCCCGAGTGGGAGGGTTGCTCACCACTCGATAGGATTTTTCAAACTTAGCCGAGCACTGGACTGCAGCTAAGCCCCCGAGTGGGAGGGTTGCTCACCACTCGATAGGATTTTTCAAACTTAGCCGAGCACTGGACTGCAGCTAAGCCCCCGAGTGGGAGGGTTGCTACCCACTCGGTAGGATTTTTCAAACTTAGGCGAGTACTGGACTGCAGATAAGCCCCCGAGTGGGAGGGTTGCTGACCACTCGGTAGGATTTTTCAAACTTAGGCGAGTACTGGACTGCAGATAAGCCCCCGAGTGGGAGGGTTGCTGACCACTCGGTAGGATTTTTCAAACTTAGGCGAGTACTGGACTGCAGCTAAGCCCCCGAGTGGGAGGGTTGCTCACCACTCGGTAGGATTTTTCAAACTTAGGCGAGTACCGGACTGCAGCTAAGCCCCCGAGTGGGAGGGTTGCTCACCACTCGGTAGGATTTTTCAAAATTAGGCGAGTACTGGACTGCAACTAAGCCCCCGAGTGAGAGACTTGCTCATCACTCGGTAGGATTTTTCAAACTTAGGCGAGTACTGGACTACAGCTAAGCCCCCGAGTGAGAGACTTGCTCATCACTCGGTAGGATTTTTCAAACTTAGGCGAGTACTGGACTGCAGCTAAGCCCCCGAGTGAGAGGCTTGCTCTTCATCCGGTAGGATTTTTCGAACTTAGGCGAGTACTGGACTGCAGCTAAGCCCCCGAGTGGGAGGGTTGCTGACCACTCGGTAGGATTTTTCAAACTTAGCCGAGCACTGGACTGCAGCTAAGCCCCCGAGTGGGAGGGTTGCTCACCACTCGGTAGGATTTTTCAAACTTAGGCGAGTACTGGACTACAGCTAAGCCCCCGAGTGGGAGGCTTGCTCATCACTCGGTAGGATTTTTCAAACTTAGGCGAGTACCGGACTGCAGCTAAGCCCCCGAGTGGGAGGGTTGCTCACCACTCGGTAGGATTTTTCAAAATTAGGCGAGTACTGGACTGCAACTAAGCCCCCGAGTGAGAGACTTGCTCATCACTCGGTAGGATTTTTCAAACTTAGGCGAGTACTGGACTGCAGCTAAGCCCCCGAGTGAGAGGCTTGCTCTTCATCCGGTAGGATTTTTCGAACTTAGGCGAGTACTGGACTGCAGCTAAGCCCCCGAGTGGGAGGGTTGCTGACCACTCGATAGGATTTTTCAAACTTAGGCGAGTACTGGACTGCAGCTAAGCCCCCGAGTGGGAGGGTTGCTCACCACTCGATAGGATTTTTCAAACTTAGCCGAGCACTGGACTGCAGCTAAGCCCCCGAGTGGGAGGGTTGCTCACCACTCGATAGGATTTTTCAAACTTAGCCGAGCACTGGACTGCAGCTAAGCCCCCGAGTGGGAGGGTTGCTACCCACTCGGTAGGATTTTTCAAACTTAGGCGAGTACTGGACTGCAGATAAGCCCCCGAGTGGGAGGGTTGCTGACCACTCGGTAGGATTTTTCAAACTTAGGCGAGTACTGGACTGCAGATAAGCCCCCGAGTGGGAGGGTTGCTGACCACTCGGTAGGATTTTTCAAACTTAGGCGAGTACTGGACTGCAGCTAAGCCCCCGAGTGGGAGGGTTGCTCACCACTCGGTAGGATTTTTCAAACTTAGGCGAGTACCGGACTGCAGCTAAGCCCCCGAGTGGGAGGGTTGCTCACCACTCGGTAGGATTTTTCAAAATTAGGCGAGTACTGGACTGCAACTAAGCCCCCGAGTGAGAGACTTGCTCATCACTCGGTAGGATTTTTCAAACTTAGGCGAGTACTGGACTACAGCTAAGCCCCCGAGTGAGAGACTTGCTCATCACTCGGTAGGATTTTTCAAACTTAGGCGAGTACTGGACTGCAGCTAAGCCCCCGAGTGAGAGGCTTGCTCTTCATCCGGTAGGATTTTTCGAACTTAGGCGAGTACTGGACTGCAGCTAAGCCCCCGAGTGGGAGGGTTGCTGACCACTCGGTAGGATTTTTCAAACTTAGCCGAGCACTGGACTGCAGCTAAGCCCCCGAGTGGGAGGGTTGCTCACCACTCGGTAGGATTTTTCAATCTTAGGCGAGTACTGGACTGCAGCTAAGCCCCCGAGTGGGAGGGTTGCTCACCACTCGATAGGATTTTTCAAACTTAGCCGAGCACTGGACTGCAGCTAAGCCCCCGAGTGGGAGGGTTGCTCACCACTCGGTAGGATTTTTCAAACTTAGGCGAGCACTGGACTGCAGCTAAGCCCCCGAGTGGGAGGGTTGCTACCCACTCGGTAGGATTTTTCAAACTTAGGCGAGTACTGGACTGCAGATAAGCCCCCGAGTGGGAGGGTTGCTGACCACTCGGTAGGATTTTTCAAACTTAGGCGAGTACTGGACTGCAGCTAAGCCCCCGAGTGGGAGGGTTGCTCACCACTCGGTAGGATTTTTCAAACTTAGGTGAGTACTGGACTCCAGCTAAGCCCCCGAGTGGGAGGGTTGCTCACCACTCGGTAGGATTTTTCAAACTTAGCCGAGTACTGGACTGCAGCTAAGCCCCCGAGTGGGAGGGTTGGTCACCACTCGGTAGGATTTTTTGAACTTAGGCGAGCACTGGACTGGAGCTAAGTCCCCGACTGAGAGGCTTGCTCATCACTCCGTAGGATTTTTCAAACTTAGGCGAGTACTGGACTGCAGCTAAGCCCCCGAGTGGGAGGGTTGCTGACCACTCGGTAGGATTTTTCAAACTTAGGCGAGTACTGGACTGCAGGTAAGCTCCCGAGTGGGAGGGTTGCTCACCACTCGGTCGGATTTTTCAAACTTAGGGGAGTACTGGACTGCAGCTAAGCCCCCGAGTGGGAGGATTGCTCACCACTCTGTAGGATTTTTCAAACTTAGGCGAGTACTGGACTGCAGCTATGCCCCGAGTGGGAGGGTTGCTCACCACTCGGTACGATTTTTCCAACTTACGCGAGCACTGGACTGCAGCTAAGCCCCCGAGTGAGAGGCTTGCTCATCACTCGGTAGGAATTTTCAAACTTAGGCGAGTACTGGACTGCAGCTAAGCCCCCGAGTGGGAGGGTTGCTCACCACTCGGTAGGATTTTTCAAACTTAGGCGAGTGCTCGACTGCAGCTAGGCCCCCGAGTGAGAGGCTTGCTCATCACTCCGTAGGATTTTTCAAACTTAGGCGAGTACTGGACTGCAGCTAAGCCCCCGAGTGGGAGGGTTGCTCACCACTCGGTAGGATTTTTCAAAATTAGGCGAGTACTGGAATGCAGCTACGCCCCCGAGTGAGAGACTTCCTCATCACTCGGTAGGATTTTTCAAACGTATGCGAGTACTGGACTACAGCTAAGCCCCCGAGTGGGAGGGTTGCTCGCCACTCGGTAGGATTTTTCAAAATTAGGCGAGTACTGGAATGCAGCTACGCCCTCGAGTGAGAGACTTGCTCATCACTTGGTAGGATTTTTCAAACGTAGGCGAGTACTGGACTACAGCTAAGCCCCCGAGTGGGAGGGTTGCTCACCACTCGGTAGGATTTTTCAAAATTAGGCGAGTACTGGAATGCAGCTACGCCCTCGAGTGAGAGACTTGCTCATCACTCGGTAGGATTTTTCAAACTTAGGCGAGTACTGGACTGCAGCTAAGCCCCCGAGTGGGAGGGTTGCTCACCACTCGGTAGGATTTTTCAAACTTAGGCGAGTACTGGACTACAGCTAAGCCCCCGAGTGGGAGGCTTGCTCATCACTCGGTAGGATTTTTCAAACTTAGGCGAGTACCGGACTGCAGCTAAGCACCCGAGTGGGAGGGTTGCTCACCACTCGGTAGGATTTTTCAAAATTAGGCGAGTACTGGACTGCAACTAAGCCCCCGAGTGAGAGACTTGCTCATCACTCGGTAGGATTTTTCAAACTTAGGCGAGTACTGGACTACAGCTAAGCCCCCGAGTGAGAGACTTGCTCATCACTCGGTAGGATTTTTCAAACTTAGGCGAGTACTGGACTGCAGCTAAGCCCCCGAGTGAGAGGCTTGCTCTTCATCCGGTAGGATTTTTCGAACTTAGGCGAGTACTGGACTGCAGCTAAGCCCCCGAGTGGGAGGGTTGCTGACCACTCGGTAGGATTTTTCAAACTTAGCCGAGCACTGGACTGCAGCTAAGCCCCCGAGTGGGAGGGTTGCTCACCACTCGGTAGGATTTTTCAAACTTAGCCGAGCACTGGACTGCAGCTAAGCCCCCGAGTGGGAGGGTTGCTCACCACTCGGTAGGATTTTTCAAACTTAGGCGAGGACTGGACTGCAGCTAAGCCCCCAGTGGGAGGGTTGCTCACCACTCGGTAGGATTTTTCAAACTTAGGCGAGTACTGGACAACAGCTATGCCCCCGAGTAGGAGGGTTGCTCACCACTTGGTAGGATTTTTCAAACTTAGGCGAGTACTGGACTGCAGCTAAGCCCCCGAGTGGGAGGGTTTTTCACCACTCGGTAGGATTTTTCGAACATAGGCGAGCACTGGACTGCAGCTAAGCCCCCGACTGAGAGGGTTGCTCACTACTCGGTAGGATTTTTCAACTTAGGCGAGTACTGGACTTCAGCTAAGCCCCCGAGTGGGAGGGTTGCACCAGTCGGTAGGATTTTTCAAATTTAGGCGAGCACTGGACTGCAGCTAAGCCCCCGAGTGGGAGGTTTGCTCACCACTCGATAGGATTTTTCAAACTTAGCCGAGCACTGGACTGCAGCTAAGCCCCCGAGTGGGAGGGTTGCTCACCACTCGGTAGGATTTTTCAAACTTAGGCGAGCACTGGACTGCAGCTAAGCCCCCGAGTGGGAGGGTTGCTACCCACTCGGTAGGATTTTTCAAACTTAGGCGAGTACTGGACTGCAGATAAGCCCCCGAGTGGGAGGGTTGCTGACCACTCGGTAGGATTTTTCAAACTTAGGCGAGTACTGGACTGCAGCTAAGCCCCCGAGTGGGAGGGTTGCTCACCACTCGGTAGGATTTTTCAAACTTAGGTGAGTACTGGACTACAGCTAAGCCCCCGAGTGGGAGGGTGGCTCACCACTCGGTAGGATTTTTCAAACTTAGGCGAGTACTGGACTGCAGCTAAGCCCCCGAGTGGGAGGGTTGGTCACCACTCGGTAGGATTTTTCGAACTTAGGCGAGCACTGGACTGGAGCTAAGTCCCCGACTGAGAGGCTTGCTCATCACTCCGTAGGATTTTTCAAACTTAGGCGAGTACTGGACTGCAGCTAAGCCCCCGAGTGGGAGGGTTGCTGACCACTCGGTAGGATTTTTCAAACTTAGGCGAGTACTGGACTGCAGGTAAGCTCCCGAGTGGGAGGGTTGCTCACCACTCGGTCGGATTTTTCAAACTTAGGGGAGTACTGGACTGCAGCTAAGCCCCCGAGTGGGAGGATTGCTCACCACTCTGTAGGATTTTTCAAACTTAGGCGAGTACTGGACTGCAGCTATGCCCCGAGTGGGACGGTTGCTCACCACTCGGTACGATTTTTCAAACTTATGCGAGCACTGGACTGCAGCTAAGCCCCCGAGTGAGAGGCTTGCTCATCACTCGGTAGGAATTTTCAAACTTAGGCGAGTACTGGACTGCAGCTAAGCCCCCGAGTGGGAGGGTTGCTCACCACTCGGTAGGATTTTTCAAACTTAGGCGAGTACTCGACTACAGCTAGGCCCCCGAGTGAGAGGCTTGCTCATCACTCCGTAGGATTTTTCAAACTTAGGCGAGTACTGGACTGCAGCTAAGCCCCCGAGTGGGAGGGTTGCTCACCACTCGGTAGGATTTTTCAAAATTAGGCGAGTACTGGAATGCAGCTACGCCCCCGAGTGAGAGACTTCCTCATCACTCGGTAGGATTTTTCAAACGTATGCGAGTACTGGACTACAGCTAAGCCCCCGAGTGGGAGGGTTGCTCGCCACTCGGTAGGATTTTTCAAAATTAGGCGAGTACTGGAATGCAGCTACGCCCTCGAGTGAGAGACTTGCTCATCACTCAGTAGGATTTTTCAAACGTAGGCGAGTACTGGACTACAGCTAAGCCCCCGAGTGGGAGGGTTGCTCACCACTCGGTAGGATTTTTCAAAATTAGGCGAGTACTGGAATGCAGCTACGCCCTCGAGTGAGAGACTTGCTCATCACTCGGTAGGATTTTTCAAACTTAGGCGAGTACTGGACTGCAGCTAAGCCCCCGAGTGGGAGGGTTGCTCACCACTCGGTAGGATTTTTCAAACTTAGGCGAGTACTGGACTACAGCTAAGCCCCCGAGTGGGAGGCTTGCTCATCACTCGGTAGGATTTTTCAAACTTAGGCGAGTACCGGACTGCAGCTAAGCCCCCGAGTGGGAGGGTTGCTCACCACTCGGTAGGATTTTTCAAAATTAGGCGAGTACTGGACTGCAACTAAGCCCCCGAGTGAGAGACTTGCTCATCACTCGGTAGGATTTTTCAAACTTAGGCGAGTACTGGACTACAGCTAAGCCCCCGAGTGAGAGACTTGCTCATCACTCGGTAGGATTTTTCAAACTTAGGCGAGTACTGGACTGCAGCTAAGCCCCCGAGTGAGAGGCTTGCTCTTCATCCGGTAGGATTTTTCGAACTTAGGCGAGTACTGGACTGCAGCTAAGCCCCCGAGTGGGAGGGTTGCTGACCACTCGGTAGGATTTTTCAAACTTAGCCGAGCACTGGACTGCAGCTAAGCCCCCGAGTGGGAGGGTTGCTCACCACTCGGTAGGATTTTTCAAACTTAGCCGAGCACTGGACTGCAGCTAAGCCCCCGAGTGGGAGGGTTGCTCACCACTCGGTAGGATTTTTCAAACTTAGGCGAGGACTGGACTGCAGCTATGCCCCCAGTGGGAGGGTTGCTCACCACTCGGTAGGATTTTTCAAACTTAGGCGAGTACTGGACTGCAGCTATGCCCCCGAGTAGGAGGGTTGCTCACCACTTGGTAGGATTTTTCAAACTTAGGCGAGTACTGGACTGCAGCTAAGCCCCCGAGTGGGAGGGTTTTTCAACACTCGGTAGGATTTTTCGAACTTAGGCGAGCACTGGACTGCAGCTAAGCCCCCGACTGAGAGGGTTGCTCACTACTCGGTAGGATTTTTCAACTTAGGCGAGTACTGGACTTCAGCTAAGCCCCCGAGTGGGAGGGTTGCACCAGTCGGTAGGATTTTTCAAACTTAGGCGAGCACTGGACTGCAGCTAAGCCCCCGAGTGGGAGGGTGGCTCACCACTCGGTAGGATTTTTCAAACTTAGGTGAGTACTGGACTACAGCTAAGCCCCCGAGTGGGAGGGTGGCTCACCACTCGGTAGGATTTTTCAAACTTAGGCGAGTACTGGACTGCAGCTAAGCCCCGAGTGGGAGGGTTGGTCACCACTCGGTAGGATTTTTCGAACTTAGGCGAGCACTAGACTGGAGCTAAGTCCCCGACTGAGAGGCTTGCTCATCACTCCGTAGGATTTTTCAAACTTAGGCGAGTACTGGACTGCAGCTAAGCCCCCGAGTGGGAGGGTTGCTGACCACTCGGTAGGATTTTTCAAACTTAGGCGAGTACTGGACTGCAGGTAAGCTCCCGAGTGGGAGGGTTGCTCACCACTCGGTCGGATTTTTCAAACTTAGGGGAGTACTGGACTGCAGCTAAGCCCCCGAGTGGGAGGATTGCTCACCACTCTGTAGGATTTTTCAAACTTAGGCGAGTACTGGACTGCAGCTATGCCCCGAGTGGGAGGGTTGCTCACCACTCGGTACGATTTTTCAAACTTACGCGAGCACTGGACTGCAGCTAAGCCCCCGAGTGAGAGGCTTGCTCATCACTCGGTAGGAATTTTCAAACTTAGGCGAGTACTGGACTGCAGCTAAGCCCCCGAGTGGGAGGGTTGCTCACCACTCGGTAGGATTTTTCAAACTTAGGCGAGTACTCGACTGCAGCTAGGCCCCCGAGTGAGAGGCTTGCTCATCACTCCGTAGGATTTTTCAAACTTAGGCGAGTACTGGACTGCAGCTAAGCCCCCGAGTGGGAGGGTTGCTCACCACTCGGTAGGATTTTTCAAAATTAGGCGAGTACTGGAATGCAGCTACGCCCCCGAGTGAGAGACTTCCTCATCACTCGGTAGGATTTTTCAAACGTATGCGAGTACTGGACTACAGCTAAGCCCCCGAGTGGGAGGGTTGCTCGCCACTCGGTAGGATTTTTCAAAATTAGGCGAGTACTGGAATGCAGCTACGCCCTCGAGTGAGAGACTTGCTCATCACTCGGTAGGATTTTTCAAACGTAGGCGAGTACTGGACTACAGCTAAGCCCCCGAGTGGGAGTGTTGCTCACCACTCGGTAGGATTTTTCAAAATTAGGCGAGTACTGGAATGCAGCTACGCCCTCGAGTGAGAGACTTGTTCATCACTCGGTAGGATTTTTCAAACTTAGGCGAGTACTGGACTGCAGCTAAGCCCCCGAGTGGGAGGGTTGCTCACCACTCGGTAGGATTTTTCAAACTTAGGCGAGTACTGGACTACAGCTAAGCCCCCGAGTGGGAGGCTTGCTCATCACTCGGTAGGATTTTTCAAACTTAGGCGAGTACCGGACTGCAGCTAAGCCCCCGAGTGGGAGGGTTGCTCACCACTCGGTAGGATTTTTCAAAATTAGGCGAGTACTGGACTGCAACTAAGCCCCCGAGTGAGAGACTTGCTCATCACTCGGTAGGATTTTTCAAACTTAGGCGAGTACTGGACTACAGCTAAGCCCCCGAGTGAGAGACTTGCTCATCACTCGGTAGGATTTTTCAAACTTAGGCGAGTACTGGACTGCAGCTAAGCCCCCGAGTGAGAGGCTTGCTCTTCATCCGGTAGGATTTTTCGAACTTAGGCGAGTACTGGACTGCAGCTAAGCCCCCGAGTGGGAGGGTTGCTGACCACTCGGTAGGATTTTTCAAACTTAGCCGAGCACTGGAGTGCAGCTAAGCCCCCGAGTGGGAGGGTTGCTCACCACTCGGTAGGATTTTTCAAACTTAGCCGAGCACTGGACTGCAGCTAAGCCCCCGAGTGGGAGGGTTGCTCACCACTCGGTAGGATTTTTCAAACTTAGGCGAGGACTGGACTGCAGCTAAGCCCCCAGTGGGAGGGTTGCTCACCACTCGGTAGGATTTTTCAAACTTAGGCGAGTACTGGACTGCAGCTATGCCCCCGAGTAGGAGGGTTGCTCACCACTTGGTAGGATTTTTCAAACTTAGGCGAGTACTGGACTGCAGCTAAGCCCCCGAGTGGGAGGGTTTTTCACCACTCGGTAGGATTTTTCGAACTTAGGCGAGCACTGGACTGCAGCTAAGCCCCCGACTGAGAGGGTTGCTCACTACTCGGTAGGATTTTTCAACTTAGGCGAGTACTGGACTTCAGCTAAGCCCCCGAGTGGGAGGGTTGCACCAGTCGGTAGGATTTTTCAAATTTAGGCGAGCACTGGACTGCAGCTAAGCCCCCGAGTAGGAGGGTTGCTCACCACTCGGTAGGATTTTTCAAACTTAGGCGAGCACTGGACTGTAGCTAAGCCCCTAAGTGGCAGGGTTTCTCACCACTCGGTAGGATTTTTCAAACTTAGGCGAGTAGTGGACTGCAGCTAAGCCCCCGAGTGGCAGGGTTGCTCACCACTCGGTAGGATTTTTCAAACTTGGGCGAGCACTGGACTGCAGCTGAACCCCCGAGTGGGAGGGTTGCTACCCACTCGGTAGGATTTTTCAAACTTAGGCGAGTACTGGACTTCAGATAAGCCCCCGAGTGGGAGGGTTGCTGACCACTCGGTAGGATTTTTCAAACTTAGGCGAGTACTGGACTGCAGCTAAGCCCCCGAGTGGGAGGGTTGCTCACCACTCGGTAGGATTTTTCAAACTTAGGCGAGTACTGGACTGCAGCTAAGCCCCCGAGTGGGAGGGTTGCTCACCACTCGGTAGGATTTTTCAAAATTAGGCGAGTACTGGACTGCATCTACGCCCCCGAGTGAGAGACTTGCTCATCACTCGGTAGGATTTTTCAAACGTAGGCGAGTACTGGACTACACCTAAGCCCTCGAGTGAGAGACTTGCTCATCACTCGGTAGGATTTTTCAAACTTAGGCGAGTACTGGACTTCAGATAAGCCCCCGAGTGGGAGGGTTGCTGACCACTCGGTAGGATTTTTCAAACTTAGGCGAGTACTGGACTGCAGCTAAGCCCCCGAGTGGGAGGGTTGCTCACCACTCGGTAGGATTTTTCAAACATAGGGGAGTACTGGACTGCAGCTAATCCCCCGAGTGGGAGGGTTGCTCACCACTCGGTAGGATTTTTCAAACTTAGGCGAGTACTGGACTGCAGCTAAGCCCCCGAGTGGGAGGGTTGCTCACCACTCGGTAGGATTTTTCAAAATTAGGCGAGTACTGGACTGCAGCTACGCCCCCGAGTGAGAGACTTGCTCATCACTCGGTAGGATTTTTCAAACTTAGGCGAGGACTGGACTACAGCTAAGCCCCCGAGTGAGAGACTTGCTCATCACTCGGTAGGATTTTTCAAACTTAGCCGAGCACTGGACTGCAGCTAAGCCCCCGAGTGGGAGGGTTGCTCACCACTCGGTAGGATTTTTCAAACTTAGGCGAGCACTGGACTGCAGCTAAGCCCCCAGTGGGAGGGTTGCTGACCACTCGGTAGGATTTTTCAAACTTAGGCGAGTACTGGACTGCAGCTAAGCCCCCGAGTTGGAGGGTTGCTCACGACTCGGTAGGATTTTTCAAACTTAGGCGAGCACTGGACTGCAGCTAAGCCCCCGAGTGGGAGGGTTGCTACCCACTCGGTAGGATTTTTCAAAATTAGGCGAGTACTGGAATGCAGCTACGCCCCCGAGTGAGAGACTTGCTCATCACTCGGTAGGATTTTTCAAACGTAGGCGAGTACTGGACTACAGCTAAGCCCTCGAGTGAGAGACTTGCTCATCACTCGGTAGGATTTTTCAAACTTAGGCGAGTACTGGACTGCAGCTAAGCCCCCGAGTGGGAGGGTTGCTCACCACTCGGTAGGATTTTTCAAACTTAGGCGAGTACTGGACTACAGCTAAGCCCCCGAGTGGGAGGCTTGCTCATCACTCGGTAGGATTTTTCAAACTTAGGCGAGTACCGGACTGCAGCTAAGCCCCCGAGGGGGAGGTTGCTCACCACTCGGTAGGATTTTTCAAAATTAGGCGAGTACTGGAATGCAGCTAAGCCCCCGAGTGAGAGACTTGCTCATCACTCGGTAGGATTTTTCAAACGTAGGCGAGTACTGGACTACAGCTAAGCCCCCGAGTGGGAGGGTTGCTCACCACTCGGTAGGATTTTTCAAAATTAGGCGAGTACTGGAATGTAGCTACGCCCTCGAGTGAGAGACTTGCTCATCACTCGGTAGGATTTTTCAAACTTAGGCGAGTACTGGACTGCAGCTAAGCCCCCGAGTGGGAGGGTTGCTCACCACTCGGTAGGATTTTTCAAACTTAGGCGAGTACTGGACTACAGCTAAGCCCCCGAGTGGGAGGCTTGCTCATCACTCGGTAGAATTTTTCAAACTTAGGCGAGTACCGGACTGCAGCTAAGCCCCCGAGTGGGAGGGTTGCTCACCACTCGGTAGGATTTTTCAAAATTAGGCGAGTACTGGACTGCAACTAAGCCCCCGAGTGAGAGACTTTCTCATCACTCGGTAGGATTTTTCAAACTTAGGCGAGAACTGGACTACAGCTAAGCCCCCGAGTGAGAGACTTGCTCATCACTCGGTAGGATTTTTCAAACTTAGGCGAGTACTGGACTGCAGCTAAGCCCCCGAGTGAGAGGCTTGCTCTTCATCCGGTAGGATTTTTCGAACTTAGGCGAGTACTGGACTGCAGCTAAGCCCCCGAGTGGGAGGGTTGCTGACGACTCGGTAGGAATTTTCAAACTTAGGCGAGTACTGGACTGCAGCTAAGCCCCCGAGTGGGAGGGTTGCTCACCACTCGGTAGGATTTTTCAAACTTAGCCGAGCACTGGACTGCAGCTAAGCCCCCGAGTGGGAGGGTTGCTCACCACTCGGTAGGATTTTTCAAACTTAGGCGAGGACTGGACTGCAGCTAAGCCCCCAGTGGGAGGGTTGCTCACCACTCGGTAGGATTTTTCAAACTTAGGGGAGTACTGGACTGAAGCTATGCCCCCAAGTGGGAGGGTTGCTCACCACTTGGTAGGATTTTTCAAACTTAGGCGAGTACTGGACTGCAGCTAAGCCCCCGAGTGGGAGGGTTTTTCACCACTCGGTAGGATTTTTCGAACTTAGGCGAGCACTGGACTGCAGCTAAGCCCCCGACTGAGAGGGTTGCTCACTACTCGGTAGGATTTTTCAACTTAGGCGAGTACTGGACTTCAGCTAAGCCCCCGAGTGGGAGGGTTGCACCAGTCGGTAGGATTTTTCAAATTTAGGCGAGCATTGGACTGTAGCTAAGCCCCCGAGTGGGAGGGTTGCTCACCACTCGGTAGGATTTTTCAAACTTAGGCGAGCACTGGACTGTAGCTAAGCCCTTGAGTGGCAGGGTTTCTCACCACTCGGTAGGATTTTTCAAACTTAGGCGAGTACTGGACTGCAGCTAAGCCCCCGAGTGGCAGGGTTGCTCACCACTCGGTAGGATTTTTCAAACTTAGGCGAGCACTGGACTGCAGCTGAGCCCCCGAGTGGGAGGGTTGCTACCCACTCGGTAGGATTTTTCAAACTTAGGCGAGTACTGGACTGCAGATAAGCCCCCGAGTGGGAGGGTTGCTGACCACTCGGTAGGATTTTTCAAACATAGGCGAGTACTGGACTGCAGCTAAGCCCCCGAGTGGGAGGGTTGCTCACCACTCGGTAGGATTTTTCAAACTTAGGGGAGTACTGGACTGCAGCTAAGCCCCCGAGTGGGAGGGTTGCTCACCACTCGGTAGGATTTTTCAAACTTAGGCGAGTACTGGACTGCAGCTAAGCCCCCGACTGGGAGGGTTGTTCACCACTCGGTAGGATTTTTCAAAATTAGGCGAGTACTGGACTGCAGCTACGCCCCCGAGTGAGAGACTTGCTCATCACTCGGTAGGATTTTTCAAACTTAGGCGAGTACTGGACTACAGCTAAGCCCCCGAGTGAGAGACTTGCTCATCACTCGGTAGGATTTTTCAAACTTAGCTGAGCACTGGACTGCAGCTAAGCCCCCGAGTGGGAGGGTTGCTCACCACTCGGTAGGATTTTTCAAACTTAGGCGAGCACTGGACTGCAGCTAAGCCCCCAGTGGGAGGGTTGCTGACCACTCGGTAGGATTTTTCAAACTTAGGCGAGGACTGGACTGCAGCTAAGCCCCCGAGTGGGAGGGTTGCTCACCACTCGGTAGGATTTTTCAAACTTAGGCGAGCACTGGACTGCAGCTAAGCCCCCGAGTGGGAGGGTTGCTACCCACTCGGTAGGATTTTTCAAACTTAGGCGAGTACTGGACTTCAGATAAGCCCCCGAGTGGGAGGGTTGCTGACCACTCGGTAGGATTTTTCAAACTTAGGCGAGTACTGGACTACAGCTAAGCCCCCGAGTGGGAGGGTTGCTCACCACTCGGTAGGATTTTTCAAACTTAGGGGAGTACTGGACTGCAGCTAAGCCCCCGAGTGGGAGGGTTGCTCACCACTCGGTAGGATTTTTGAAACTTAGGCGAGTACTGGACTGCAGCTAAGCCCCCGAGTGGGAGGGTTGCTCACCACTCGGTAGGATTTTTCAAAATTAGGCGAGTACTGGACTGCAGCTACGCCCCCGAGTGAGAGACTTGCTCATCACTCGGTAGGATTTTTCAAACTTAGGCGAGGACTGGACTACAGCTAAGCCCCCGAGTGAGAGACTTGCTCATCACTCGGTTGGATTTTTCAAACTTAGCCGAGCACTGGACTGCAGCTAAGCCCCCGAGTGGGAGGGTTGCTCACCACTCGGTAGGATTTTTCAAACTTAGGCGAGCACTGGACTGCAGCTAAGCCCCCAGTGGGAGGGTTGCTGACCACTCGGTAGGATTTTTCAAACTTAGGCGAGTACTGGACTGCAGCTAAGCCCCCGAGTTGGAGGGTTGCTCACGACTCGGTAGGATTTTTCAAACTTAGGCGAGCACTGGACTGCAGCTAAGCCCCCGAGTGGGAGGGTTGCTACCCACTCGGTAGGATTTTTCAAAATTAGGCGAGTACTGGAATGCAGCTACGCCCCCGAGTGAGAGACTTGCTCATCACTCGGTAGGATTTTTCAAACGTAGGCGAGTACTGGACTACAGCTAAGCCCTCGAGTGAGAGACTTGCTCATCACTCGGTAGGATTTTTCAAACTTAGGCGAGTACTGGACTGCAGCTAAGCCCCCGAGTGGGAGGGTTGCTCACCACTCGGTAGGATTTTTCAAACTTAGGCGAGTACTGGACTACAGCTAAGCCCCCGAGTGGGAGGCTTGCTCATCACTCGGTAGGATTTTTCAAACTTAGGCGAGTACCGGACTGCAGCTAAGCCCCCGAGTGGGAGGGTTGCTCACCACTCGGTAGGATTTTTCAAAATTAGGCGAGTACTGGAATGCAGCTAAGCCCCCGAGTGAGAGACTTGCTCATCACTCGGTAGGATTTTTCAAACGTAGGCGAGTACTGGACTACAGCTAAGCCCCCGAGTGGGAGGGTTGCTCACCACTCGGTAGGATTTTTCAAAATTAGGCGAGTACTGGAATGCAGCTACGCCCTCGAGTGAGAGACTTGCTCATCACTCGGTAGGATTTTTCAAACTTAGGCGAGTACTGGACTGCAGCTAAGCCCCCGAGTGGGAGGGTTGCTCACCACTCGGTAGGATTTTTCAAACTTAGGCGAGTACTGGACTACAGCTAAGCCCCCGAGTGGGAGGCTTGCTCATCACTCGGTAGAATTTTTCAAACTTAGGCGAGTACCGGACTGCAGCTAAGCCCCCGAGTGGGAGGGTTGCTCACCACTCGGTAGGATTTTTCAAAATTAGGCAAGTACTGGACTGCAACTAAGCCCCCGAGTGAGAGACTTGCTCATCACTCGGTAGGATTTTTCAAACTTAGGCGAGTACTGGACTACAGCTAAGCCCCCGAGTGAGAGACTTGCTCATCACTCGGTAGGATTTTTCAAACTTAGGCGAGTACTGGACTGCAGCTAAGCCCCCGAGTGAGAGGCTTGCTCTTCATCCGGTAGGATTTTTCGAACTTAGGCGAGTACTGGACTGCAGCTAAGCCCCCGAGTGGGAGGGTTGCTGACGACTCGGTAGGATTTTTCAAACTTAGGCGAGTACTGGACTGCAGCTAAGCCCCCGAGTGGGAGGGTTGCTCACCACTCGGTAGGATTTTTCAAACTTAGCCGAGCACTGGACTGCAGCTAAGCCCCCGAGTGGGAGGGTTGCTCACCACTCGGTAGGATTTTTCAAACTTAGGCGAGGACTGGACTGCAGCTAAGCCCCCAGTGGGAGGGTTGCTCACCACTCGGTAGGATTTTTCAAACTTAGGGGAGTACTGGACTGCAGCTATGCCCCCGAGTGGGAGGGTTGCTCACCACTTGGTAGGATTTTTCAAATTTAGGCGAGTACTGGACTGCAGCTAAGCCCCCGAGTGGGAGGGTTTTTCACCACTCAGTAGGATTTTTCGAACTTAGGGGAGCACTGGACTGCAGCTAAGCCCCCGACTGAGAGGGTTGCTCACTACTCGGTAGGATTTTTCAACTTAGGCGAGTACTGGACTTCAGCTAAGCCCCCGAGTGGGAGGGTTGCACCAGTCAGTAGGATTTTTCAAATTTAGGCGAGCACTGGACTGCAGCTAAGCCCCCGAGTGGGAGGGTTGCTCACCAATCGGTAGGATTTTTCAAACTTAGGCGAGCACTGGACTGTAGCTAAGCCCCTGAGTGGCAGGGTTTCTCACCACTCGGTAGGATTTTTCAAACTTAGGCGAGTACTGGACTGCAGCTAAGCCCCCGAGTGGCAGGGTTGCTCACCACTCGGTAGGATTTTTCAAACTTAGGCGAGCACTGGACTGCAGCTGAGCCCCCGAGTGGGAGGGTTGCTACCCACTCGGTAGGATTTTTCAAACTTAGGCGAGTACTGGACTGCAGATAAGCCCCCGAGTGGGAGGGTTGCTGACCACTCGGTAGGATTTTTCAAACTTAGGCGAGTACTGGACTGCAGCTAAGCCCCATAGTGGGAGGGTTGCTCACCACTCGGGAGGATTTTTCAAACTTAGGGGAGTACTGGACTGCAGCTAAGCCCCCGAGTGGGAGGGTTGCTCACCACTCGGTAGGATTTTTCAAACTTAGGCGAGTACTGGACTGCAGCTAAGCCCCCGAGTGGGAGGGTTGTTCACCACTCGGTAGGATTTTTCAAAATTAGGCGAGTACTGGACTGCAGCTACGCCCCCGAGTGAGAGACTTGCTCATCACTCGGTAGGATTTTTCAAACTTAGGCGAGTACTGGACTACAGCTAAGCCCCCGAGTGAGAGACTTGCTCATCACTCGGTAGGATTTTTCAAACTTAGCTGAGCACTGGACTGCAGCTAAGCCCCCGAGTGGGAGGGTTGCTCACCACTCGGTAGGATTTTTCAAACTTAGGCGAGCACTGGACTGCAGCTAAGCCCCCAGTGGGAGGGTTGCTGACCACTCGGTAGGATTTTTCAAACTTAGGCGAGTACTGGACTGCAGCTAAGCCCCCGAGTGGGAGGGTTGCTCACCACTCGGTAGGATTTTTCAAACTTAGGCGAGCACTGGACTGCAGCTAAGCCCCCGAGTGGGAGGGTTGCTACCCACTCGGTAGGATTTTTCAAAATTAGGCGAGTACTGGAATGCAGCTACGCCCCCGAGTGAGAGACTTGCTCATCACTCGGTAGGATTTTTCAAACGTAGGCGAGTACTGGACTACAGCTAAGCCCTCCAGTGAGAGACTTGCTCATCACTCGGTAGGATTTTTCAAACTTAGGCGAGTACTGGACTGCAGCTAAGCCCCCGAGTGGGAGGGTTGCTCACCACTCGGTAGGATTTTTCAAACTTAGGCGAGTACTGGACTACAGCTAAGCCCCCGAGTGGGAGGCTTGCTCATCACTCGGTAGGATTTTTCAAACTTAGGCGAGTACCAGACTGCAGCTAAGCCCCCGAGTGGGAGGGTTGCTCACCACTCGGTAGGATTTTTCAAAAGTAGGCGAGTAGTGGACTGCAACTAAGCCCCCGAGTGAGAGACTTGCTCATCACTCGGTAGGATTTTTCAAACTTAGGCGAGTACTGGACTACAGCTAAGCCCCCGAGTGAGAGACTTGCTCATCACTCGGTAGGATTTTTCAAACTTAGGCGAGTAATGGACTGCAGCTAAGCCCCCGAGTGAGAGGCTTGCTCTTCATCCGGTAGGATTTTTCGAACTTAGGCGAGTACTGGACTGCAGCTAAGCCCCCGAGTGGGAGGGTTGCTGACCACTCGGTAGGATTTTTCAAACTTAGGCGAGTACTGGACTGCATCTAAGCCCCCGAGTGGGAGGGTTGCTCACCACTCGGTAGGATTTTTCAAACTTAGGCGAGTACTCGACTGCAGCTAGGCCCCCGAGTGAGAGGCTTGCTCATCACTCCGTAGGATTTTTCAAACTTAGGCGAGTACTGGACTGCAGCTAAGCCCCCGAGTGGGAGGGTTGCTCACCACTCGGTAGGATTTTTCAAACGTAGGCGAGTACTGGACTACAGCTAAGCCCTCGAGTGAGAGACTTGCTCATCACTCGGTAGGATTTTTCAAACTTAGGCGAGTACTGGACTGCAGCTAAGCCCCCGAGTGGGAGGGTTGTTCACCACTCGGTAGGATTTTTCAAAATTAGGCGAGTACTGGAATGCAGCTACGCCCCCGAGTGAGAGACTTGCTCATCACTCGGTAGGATTTTTCAAACGTAGGCGAGTACTGGACTACAGCTAAGCCCTCGAGTGAGAGACTTGCTCATCACTCGGTAGGATTTTTCAAACTTAGGCGAGTACTGGACTGCAGCTAAGCCCCCGAGTGGGAGGGTTGCTCACCACTCGGTAGGATTTTTCAAACTTAGGCGAGTACTGGACTACAGCTAAGCCCCCGAGTGGGAGGCTTGCTCATCACTCGGTAGGATTTTTCAAACTTAGGCGAGTACCGGACTGCAGCTAAGCCCCCGAGTGGGAGGGTTGCTCACCACTCGGTAGGATTTTTCAAAATTAGGCGAGTACTGGACTCCAACTAAGCCCCCGAGTGAGAGACTTGCTCATCACTCGGTAGGATTTTTCAAACTTAGGCGAGTACTGGACTACAGCTAAGCCCCCGAGTAAGAGACTTGCTCATCACTCGGTAGGATTTTTCAAACTTAGGCGAGTACTCGACTGCAGCTAAGCCCCCGAGTGAGAGGCTTGCTCTTCATCCGGTAGGATTTTTCGAACTTAGGCGAGTACTGGACTGCAGCTAAGCCCCCGAGTGGGAGGGTTGCTCACCACTCGGTAGGATTTTTCAAACTTAGGCGAGTACTCGACTGCAGCTAGGCCCCCGAGTGAGAGGCTTGCTCATCACTCCGTAGGATTTTTCAAACTTAGGCGAGTACTGGACTGCAGCTAAGCCCCCGAGTGGGAGGTTTGCTCACCACTCGGTAGGATTTTTCAAACGTAGGCGAGTACTGGACTACAGCTAAGCCCTCGAGTGAGAGACTTGCTCATCACTCGGTAGGATTTTTCAAACTTAGGCGAGTACTGGACTGCAGCTAAGCCCCCGAGTGGGAGGGTTGCTCACCACTCGGTAGGATTTTTCAAACTTAGGCGAGTACGGGACTACAGCTAAGCCCCCGAGTGGGAGGCTTGCTCATCACTCGGTAGGATTTTTCAAACTTAGGCGAGTACCGGACTGCAGCTAAGCCCCCGAGTGGGAGGGTTGCTCACCACTCGGTAGGATTTTTCAAAATTAGGCGAGTACTGGACTGCAACTAAGCCCCCGAGTGAGAGACTTGCTCATCACTCGGTAGGATTTTTCAAACTTAGGCGAGTACTGGACTACAGCTAAGCCCCCGAGTGAGAGACTTGCTCATCACTCGGTAGGATTTTTCAAACTTAGGCGAGTACTGGACTGCAGCTAAGCCCCCGAATGAGAGGCTTGCTCTTCATCCGGTAGGATTTTTCGAACTTAGGCGAGTACTGGACTGCAGCTAAGCCCCCCAGTGGGAGGGTTGCTGACCACTCGGTAGGATTTTTGAAACTTAGGCGAGTACTGGACTGCAGCTAAGCCCCCGAGTGGGAGGGTTGCTCACCACTCGGTAGGATTTTTCAAACTTAGCCGAGCACTGGACTGCAGCTAAGCCCCCGAGTGGGAGGGTTGCTCACCACTCGGTAGGATTTTTCAAACTTAGGCGAGGACTGGACTGCAGCTAAGCCCCCAGTGGGAGGGTTGCTCACCACTCGGTAGGATTTTTCAAACTTAGGCGAGTACTGGACTGCAGCTATGCCCCCGAGTGGGAGGGTTGCTCACCACTTGGTAGGATTTTTCAAACTTAGGCGAGTACTGGACTGCAGCTAAGCCCCCGAGTGGGAGGGTTGCTGACCACTCGGTAGGATTTTTCGAACTTAGGCGAGCACTGGACTGCAGCTAAGCCCCCGACTGAGAGGGTTGCTCACTACTCGGTAGGATTTTTCAACTTAGGCGAGTACTGGACTTCAGCTAAGCCCCCGAGTGGGAGGGTTGCACCAGTCGGTAGGATTTTTCAAATTTAGGCGAGCACTGGACTGCAGCTAAGCCCCCGAGTGGGAGGGTTGCTCACCACGCGGTAGGATTTTTCAAACTTAGGCGAGCACTGGACTATAGCTAAGCCCCTGAGTGGCAGGGTTTCTCACCACTCGGTAGGATTTTTCAAACTTAGGCGAGTACTGGACTGCAGCTAAGCCCCCGAGTGGCAGGGTTGCTCACCACTCGGTAGGATTTTTCAAACTTAGGCGAGCACTGGACTGCAGCTGAGCCCCCGAGAGGGAGGGTTGCTACCCACTCGGTAGGATTTTTCAAACTTAGGCGAGTACTGGACTGCAGATAAGCCCCCGAGTGGGAGGGTTGCTGACCACTCGGTAGCATTTTTCAAACTTAGGCGAGTACTGGACTGCAGCTAAGCCCCCGAGTGAGAGGGTTGCTCACCACTCGGTAGGATTTTTCAAACTTAGGGGAGTACTGGACTGCAGCTAAGCCCCCGAGTGGGAGGGTTGCTCACCACTCTGTAGGATTTTTCAAACTTAGGCGAGTACTGGACTGCAGCTAAGCCCCCGAGTGGGAGGGTTGCTCACCACTCGGTAGGATTTTTCAAAATTACGCGAGTACTGGACTGCAGCTACGCCCCCGAGTGTGAGACTTGCTCATCACTCGGTAGGATTTTTCAAACTTAGGCGAGTACTGGACTACAACTAAGCCCCCGAGTGAGAGACTTGCTCATCACTCGGTAGGATTTTTCAAACTTAGCCGAGCACTGGACTGCAGCTAAGCCCCCGAGTGGGAGGGTTGCTCACCACTCGGTAGGATTTTTCAAACTTAGGCGAGCACTGGACTGCAGCTAAGCCCCAGTGGGAGGGTTGCTGACCACTCGGTAGGATTTTTCAAACTTAGGCGAGTACTGGACTGCAGCTAAGCCCCCGAGTGGGAGGGTTGCTCACCACTCGGTAGGATTTTTCAAACTTAGGCGAGCACTGGACTGCAGCTAACCTCCCGAGTGGGAGGGTTGCTACCCACTCGGTAGGATTTTTCAAACTTAGGCGAGTACTGGACTACAGCTAAGCCCCCGAGTGGGAGGCTTGCTCATCACTCGGTAGGATTTTTCAAACTTAGGCGAGTACCGGACTGCAGCTAAGCCCCCGAGTGGGAGGGTTGCTCACCACTCGGTAGGATTTTTCAAACTTAGGCGAGTACGGGACTACAGCTAAGCCCCCGAGTGGGAGGCTTGCTCATCACTCGGTAGGATTTTTCAAACTTAGGCGAGTACCGGACTGCAGCTAAGCCCCCGAGTGGGAGGGTTGCTCACCACTCGGTAGGATTTTTCAAAATTAGGCGAGTACTGGACTGCAACTAAGCCCCCGAGTGAGAGACTTGCTCATCACTCGGTAGGATTTTTCAAACTTAGGCGAGTACTGGACTACAGCTAAGCCCCCGAGTGAGAGACTTGCTCATCACTCGGTAGGATTTTTCAAACTTAGGCGAGTACTGGACTGCAGCTAAGCCCCCGAATGAGAGGCTTGCTCTTCATCCGGTAGGATTTTTCGAACTTAGGCGAGTACTGGACTGCAGCTAAGCCCCCCAGTGGGAGGGTTGCTGACCACTCGGTAGGATTTTTGAAACTTAGGCGAGTACTGGACTGCAGCTAAGCCCCCGAGTGGGAGGGTTGCTCACCACTCGGTAGGATTTTTCAAACTTAGCCGAGCACTGGACTGCAGCTAAGCCCCCGAGTGGGAGGGTTGCTCACCACTCGGTAGGATTTTTCAAACTTAGGCGAGGACTGGACTGCAGCTAAGCCCCCAGTGGGAGGGTTGCTCACCACTCGGTAGGATTTTTCAAACTTAGGCGAGTACTGGACTGCAGCTATGCCCCCGAGTGGGAGGGTTGCTCACCACTTGGTAGGATTTTTCAAACTTAGGCGAGTACTGGACTGCAGCTAAGCCCCCGAGTGGGAGGGTTGCTGACCACTCGGTAGGATTTTTCGAACTTAGGCGAGCACTGGACTGCAGCTAAGCCCCCGACTGAGAGGGTTGCTCACTACTCGGTAGGATTTTTCAACTTAGGCGAGTACTGGACTTCAGCTAAGCCCCCGAGTGGGAGGGTTGCACCAGTCGGTAGGATTTTTCAAATTTAGGCGAGCACTGGACTGCAGCTAAGCCCCCGAGTGGGAGGGTTGCTCACCACGCGGTAGGATTTTTCAAACTTAGGCGAGCACTGGACTATAGCTAAGCCCCTGAGTGGCAGGGTTTCTCACCACTCGGTAGGATTTTTCAAACTTAGGCGAGTACTGGACTGCAGCTAAGCCCCCGAGTGGCAGGGTTGCTCACCACTCGGTAGGATTTTTCAAACTTAGGCGAGCACTGGACTGCAGCTGAGCCCCCGAGAGGGAGGGTTGCTACCCACTCGGTAGGATTTTTCAAACTTAGGCGAGTACTGGACTGCAGATAAGCCCCCGAGTGGGAGGGTTGCTGACCACTCGGTAGCATTTTTCAAACTTAGGCGAGTACTGGACTGCAGCTAAGCCCCCGAGTGAGAGGGTTGCTCACCACTCGGTAGGATTTTTCAAACTTAGGGGAGTACTGGACTGCAGCTAAGCCCCCGAGTGGGAGGGTTGCTCACCACTCTGTAGGATTTTTCAAACTTAGGCGAGTACTGGACTGCAGCTAAGCCCCCGAGTGGGAGGGTTGCTCACCACTCGGTAGGATTTTTCAAAATTACGCGAGTACTGGACTGCAGCTACGCCCCCGAGTGTGAGACTTGCTCATCACTCGGTAGGATTTTTCAAACTTAGGCGAGTACTGGACTACAACTAAGCCCCCGAGTGAGAGACTTGCTCATCACTCGGTAGGATTTTTCAAACTTAGCCGAGCACTGGACTGCAGCTAAGCCCCCGAGTGGGAGGGTTGCTCACCACTCGGTAGGATTTTTCAAACTTAGGCGAGCACTGGACTGCAGCTAAGCCCCAGTGGGAGGGTTGCTGACCACTCGGTAGGATTTTTCAAACTTAGGCGAGTACTGGACTGCAGCTAAGCCCCCGAGTGGGAGGGTTGCTCACCACTCGGTAGGATTTTTCAAACTTAGGCGAGCACTGGACTGCAGCTAACCTCCCGAGTGGGAGGGTTGCTACCCACTCGGTAGGATTTTTCAAACTTAGGCGAGTACTGGACTACAGCTAAGCCCCCGAGTGGGAGGCTTGCTCATCACTCGGTAGGATTTTTCAAACTTAGGCGAGTACCGGACTGCAGCTAAGCCCCCGAGTGGGAGGGTTGCTCACCACTCGGTAGGATTTTTCAAACTTAGGCGAGTACTGGACTACAGCTAAGCCCCTGAGTGGGAGGGTTGCTCACCACTCGGTAGGATTTTCCAAACTTAGGCGAGTACTGTACTGCAGCTAAGCCCCCGAGTGGGAGGGTTGGTCACCACTCGGTAGGATTTTTCGAACTTAGGCGAGCACTGGACAGGAGCTAAGTCCCCGACTGAGAGGCTTGCAAATCACTCCGTAGGATTTTTCAAACTTAGGCGAGTACTGGACTGCAGCTACGCCCCCGAGTGAGAGACTTGCTCATCACTCGGTACGATTTTTCGAACTTAGGCGAGTACTCGACTGCAGCTAGGCCCCCGAGTGGGAGGGTTGCTCACCACTCGGTAGGATTTTTCAAAATTAGGCGAGTACTCGACTGCAGCTACGCCCCCGAGTGAGAAACTTGCTCATCACTCGGTAAGATTTTTCAAACTTAGGCGAGTACTGGACTACAGCTAAGCCCCCGAGTGAGAGTCTTGCTCATCACTCGGTAGGATTTTTTAAACTTAGGCGAGTACTGGACTGCAGCTAAGCCCCCGAGTGGGAGGGTTGCTCACCACTCGGTAGGATTTTTCAAACTTAGGCGAGTACTCGACTGCAGCTAGGCCCCCGAGTGGGAGGGTTGCTCACCACTCGGTAGGATTTTTCAAACTTAGGCGAGTACTCGACTGCAGCTAGGCACCCGAGTGGGAGGGTTGCTCACCACTCGGTAGGATTTTTCAAACTTAGGCGAGTACTGGACTGCAACTAAGCCCCCGAGTGAGAGGCTTGCTCTTCACCCGGTAGGATTTTCCGAACCTAGGCGAGTACTGGACTGCAGCTAAGCCCCCGAGTGGGAGGGTTGCTGACCACTCGGTAGGATTTTTCAAACTTAGGCGTTTACTGGACTGCAGCTAAGCCCCCGAGTGGGAGGGTTGCTCACCACTCGGTAGGATTTTTCAAACTTAGGCGAGTACTGGACTACAGCTAAGCCCCTGAGTGGGAGGGTTGCTCACCACTCGGTAGGATTTTCCAAACTTAGGCGAGTACTGGACTGCAGCTAAGCCCCCGAGTGGGAGGGTTGGTCACCACTCGGTAGGATTTTTCGAACTTAGGCGAGCACTGGACTGGAGCTAAGTCCCCGACTGAGAGGCTTGCAAATCACTCCGTAGGATTTTTCAAACTTAGGCGAGTACTGGACTGCAGCTACGCCCCCGAGTGAGAGACTTGCTCATCACTCGGTACGATTTTTCGAACTTAGGCGAGTACTCGACTGCAGCTAGGCCCCCGAGTGGGAGGGTTGCTCACCACTCGGTAGGATTTTTCAAAATTAGGCGAGTACTCGACTGCAGCTACGCCCCCGAGTGAGAAACTTGCTCATCACTCCGTAAGATTTTTCAAACTTAGGCGAGTACTGGACTACAGCTAAGCCCCCGAGTGAGAGACTTGCTCATCACTCGGTAGGATTTTTTAAACTTAGGCGAGTACTGGACTGCAGCTAAGCCCCCGAGTGGGAGGGTTGCTCACCACTCGGTAGGATTTTTCAAACTTAGGCGAGTACTGGACTACAGCTAAGCCCCCGAGTGGGAGGGTTGCTCACCACTCGGTAGGATTTTTCAAAATTAGGCGAGTACTCGACTGCAGCTACGCCCCCGAGTGAGAAACTTGCTCATCACTCGGTAAGATTTTTCAAACTTAGGCGAGTACTGGACTACAGCTAAGCCCCCGAGTGAGAGACTTGCTCATCACTCGGTAGGATTTTTCAAACTTAGGCCAGTACCGGACTGCAGCTAAGCCCCCGAGTGGGAGGGTTGCTCACCACTCCGTAGGATTTTTCAAACTTAGGCGAGTACTGGACTGCAGGTAAGCCCCCGAGTGGGAGGGTTGCTCACCACTCGGTAGGATTTTTCAAACTTAGGGGAGTACTGGACTGCAGCTAAGCCCCCGAGTGGGAGGGTTGCTCACCACTCGGTAGGATTTTTCAAACTTAGGCGAGTACTGGACTGCAGCTAAGCGCCCGAGTGGGAGGGTTGCTCACCACTCGGTAGGATTTTTCAAAATTAGGCGAGTACTGGACTGCAGCTACGCCCCCGAGTGAGAGACTTGCTCATCACTCGGTAGGATTTTTCAAACTTAGGCGAGTACTGGACTGCAACTAAGCCCCCGAGTGAGAGGCTTGCTCTTCACCCGGTAGGATTTTCCGAACCTAGGCGAGTACTGGACTGCAGCTAAGCCCCCGAGTGGGAGGGTTGCTGACCACTCGGTAGGATTTTTCAAACTTAGGCGAGTAATGGACTGCAGCTAAGTCCACGAGTGGGAGGGTTGCTCACCACTCGGTAGGATTTTTCAAACTTAGGCGAGTACTGGACTGCAGGTAAGCTCCCGAGTGGGAGGGTTGCTCACCACTCGGTAGGATTTTTCAAACTTAGGGGAGTACTGGACTGCAGCTAAGCCCCCGAGTGGGAGGATTGCTCACCACTCGGTAGGATTTTTCAAACTTAGGCGAGTACTGGACTGCAGCTATGCCCCCGAGTGGGAGGGTTGCTCACCACTCGGTAGGATTTTTCAAACTTAGGCGAGTACTGGACTGCAGCTAAGCCCCCGAGTGGGAGGGTTGCTCACCACTCGGTAGGATTTTTCAAACTTAGGCGAGTACTGGACTGCAGGTAAGCTCCCGAGTGGGAGGGTTGCTCACCACTCGGTAGGATTTTTCAAACTTAGGGGAGTACTGGACTGCAGCTAAGCCCCCGAGTGGGAGGCTTGCTCACCACTCGGTAGGATTTTTCAAACTTAGGCGAGTACTGGACTGCAGCTATGCCCCCGAGTGGGAGGGTTGCTCACCACTCGGTACGATTTTTCAAACTTACGCGAGCACTGGACTGCAGCTAAGCCCCCGAGTGAGAGGCTTGCTCATCACTCGGTAGGAATTTTCAAACTTAGGCGAGTACTGGACTGCAGCTAAGCCCCCGAGTGGGAGGGTTGCTCACCACTCGGTAGGATTTTTCAAACTTAGGCGAGTACTCGACTGCAGCTAGGCCCCCGAGTGGGAGGGTTGCTCACCACTCGGTAGGATTTTTCAAAATTAGGCGAGTACTGGACTGCAGCTACGCCCCCGAGTGAGAGACTTGCTCATCACTCTGTAGGATTTTTCAAACGTAGGCGAGCACTGGACTACAGCTAAGCCCTCGAGTGAGAGACTTGCTCATCACTCGGTAGGATTTTTCAAACTTAGGCGAGTACTGGACTGCAGCTAAGCCCCCGAGTGGGAGGGTTGCTCACCACTCGGTAGGATTTTTCAAACTTAGGCGAGTACTGGACTACAGCTAAGCCCCCGAGTGGGAGGCTTGCTCATCACTCGGTAGGATTTTTCAAACTTAGGCGAGTACCGGACTGCAGCTAAGCCCCCGAGTGGGAGGGTTGCTCACCACTCGGTAGGATTTTTCAAAATTAGGCGAGTACTGGACTGCAACTAAGCCCCCGAGTGAGAGACTTGCTCATCACTCGGTAGGAGTTTTCAAACTTAGGCGAGTACTGGACTACAGCTAAGCCCCCGAGTGAGAGACTTGCTCATCACTCTGTAGGATTTTTCAAACTTAGGCGAGTACTGGACTGCAGCTAAGCCCCCGAGTGAGAGGCTTGCTCTTCATCCGGTAGGATTTTTCGAACTTAGGCGAGTACTGGACTGCAGCTAAGCCCCCGAGTGGGAGGGTTGCTGACCACTCGGTAGGATTTTTCAAACTTAGGCGAGTACTGGACTGCAGCTAAGCCCCCGAGTGGGAGGGTTGCTCACCACTCGGTAGGATTTTTCAAACTTAGACGAGCACTGGACTGCAGCTAAGCCCCCGAGTGGGAGGGTTGCTCACCACTCGGTAGGATTTTTCAAACTTAGGCGAGGACTGGACTGCAGCTAAGCCCCCAGTGGGAGGGTTGCTCACCACTCGGTAGGATTTTTCAAACTTAGGCGAGTACTGGACTGCAGCTATGCCCCCGGGTGGGAGGGTTGCTCACCACTTGGTAGGATTTTTCAAACTTAGGCGAGTACTGGACTGCAGCTAAGCCCCCGAGTGGGAGGGTTTTTCACCACTCGGTAGGATTTTTCGAACTTAGGCGAGCACTAGACTGCAGCTAAGCCCCCGACTGAGAGGGTTGCTCACTACTCGGTAGGATTTTTCAACTTAGGCGAGTACTGGACTTCTGCTAAGCCCCCGAGTGGGAGGGTTGCACCAGTCGGTAGGATTTTTCAAATTTAGGCGAGCACTGGACTGCAGCTAAGCCCCCGAGTGGGAGGGTTGCTCACCACTCGGTAGGATTTTTCAAACTTAGGCGAGCACTGGACTGCAGCTAAGCCCCTGAGTGGCAGGGTTTCTCACCACTCGGTAGGATTTTTCAAACTTAGGCGAGTACTGGACTGCAGCTAAGCCCCCGAGTGGGAGGGTTGCTCACCACTCGGTAGTATTTTTCAAACATAGGCGAGCACTGGACTGCAGCTAAGCCCCCGAGTGGGAGGGTTGCTACCCACTCGGTAGGATTTTTCAAACTTAGGCGAGTACTGGACTGCAGATAATCCCCCGAGTGGGAGGGTTGCTGACCACTCGGTAAGATTTTTCAAACTTAGGCGAGTACTGGAATGCAGCTAAGTCCCCGAGTGGGAGGGTTGCTCACCACTCGGTAGGATTTTTCAAACTTAGGGGAGTACTGGACTGCAGCTAAGCCCCCGAGTGGGAGGGTTGCTCACCACTAGGTAGGATTTTTCAAACTTAGGTGAGTACTGGACTGCAGCTAAGCCCCCGATTAGGAGGATTGCTCATCACTCGGTAGGATTTTTCAAACTTAGGCGAGTACTGGACTGCAGCTAAGCCCCCGAGTGGGAGGGTTGCTCACCACTCGGTAGGATTTTTCAAAATTAGGCGATTACTGGACTGCAGCTACGCCCCCGAGTGAGAGACTTGCTCATCACTCGTTAGGATTTTTCAAACTTAGGCGAGTACTGGACTACAGCTAAGCCCCCGAGTGAGAGACTTGCTCATCACTCGGTAGGATTTTTCAAACTTAGCCGAGCACTGGACAGCAGCTAAGCCCCCGAGTGGGAGGGTTGCTCACCACTCGGTAGGATTTTTCAAACTTAGGCGAGTACTGGACTACAGCTAAGCCCCCGAGTGGGAGGCTTGCTCATCACTCGGTAGGATTTTTCAAACTTAGGCGAGTACCGGACTGCAGCTAAGCCCCCGAGTGGGAGGGTTGCTCACCACTCGGTAGGATTTTTCAAAATTAGGCGAGTACTGGACTGCAACTAAGCCCCCGAGTGAGAAACTTGCTCATCACTCGGTAGGAGTTTTCAAACTTAGGCGAGTACTGGACTACAGCTAAGCCCCCGAGTGAGAGACTTGCTCATCACTCTGTAGGATTTTTCAAACTTAGGCGAGTACTGGACTGCAGCTAAGCCCCCGAGTGAGAGGCTTGCTCTTCATCCGGTAGGATTTTTCGAACTTAGGCGAGTACTGGACTGCAGCTAAGCCCCCGAGTGGGAGGGTTGCTGACCACTCGGTAGGATTTTTCAAACTTAGGCGAGTACTGGACTGCAGCTAAGCCCCCGAGTGGGAGGGTTGCTCACCACTCGGTAGGATTTTTCAAACTTAGACGAGCACTGGACTGCAGCTAAGCCCCCGAGTGGGAGGGTTGCTCACCACTCGGTAGGATTTTTCAAACTTAGGCGAGGACTGGACTGCAGCTAAGCCCCCAGTGGGAGGGTTGCTCACCACTCGGTAGGATTTTTCAAACTTAGGCGAGTACTGGACTGCAGCTATGCCCCCGGGTGGGAGGGTTGCTCACCACTTGGTAGGATTTTTCAAACTTAGGCGAGTACTGGACTGCAGCTAAGCCCCCGAGTGGGAGGGTTTTTCACCACTCGGTAGGATTTTTCGAACTTAGGCGAGCACTAGACTGCAGCTAAGCCCCCGACTGAGAGGGTTGCTCACTACTCGGTAGGATTTTTCAACTTAGGCGAGTACTGGACTTCTGCTAAGCCCCCGAGTGGGAGGGTTGCACCAGTCGGTAGGATTTTTCAAATTTAGGCGAGCACTGGACTGCAGCTAAGCCCCCGAGTGGGAGGGTTGCTCACCACTCGGTAGGATTTTTCAAACTTAGGCGAGCACTGGACTGCAGCTAAGCCCCTGAGTGGCAGGGTTTCTCACCACTCGGTAGGATTTTTCAAACTTAGGCGAGTACTGGACTGCAGCTAAGCCCCCGAGTGGGAGGGTTGCTCACCACTCGGTAGTATTTTTCAAACATAGGCGAGCACTGGACTGCAGCTAAGCCCCCGAGTGGGAGGGTTGCTACCCACTCGGTAGGATTTTTCAAACTTAGGCGAGTACTGGACTGCAGATAATCCCCCGAGTGGGAGGGTTGCTGACCACTCGGTAAGATTTTTCAAACTTAGGCGAGTACTGGAATGCAGCTAAGTCCCCGAGTGGGAGGGTTGCTCACCACTCGGTAGGATTTTTCAAACTTAGGGGAGTACTGGACTGCAGCTAAGCCCCCGAGTGGGAGGGTTGCTCACCACTAGGTAGGATTTTTCAAACTTAGGTGAGTACTGGACTGCAGCTAAGCCCCCGATTAGGAGGATTGCTCATCACTCGGTAGGATTTTTCAAACTTAGGCGAGTACTGGACTGCAGCTAAGCCCCCGAGTGGGAGGGTTGCTCACCACTCGGTAGGATTTTTCAAAATTAGGCGATTACTGGACTGCAGCTACGCCCCCGAGTGAGAGACTTGCTCATCACTCGTTAGGATTTTTCAAACTTAGGCGAGTACTGGACTACAGCTAAGCCCCCGAGTGAGAGACTTGCTCATCACTCGGTAGGATTTTTCAAACTTAGCCGAGCACTGGACAGCAGCTAAGCCCCCGAGTGGGAGGGTTGCTCACCACTCGGTAGGATTTTTCAAACTTAGGCGAGCACTGGACTGCAGCTAAGCCCCCGAGTGAGAGGCTTGCTCATCACTCGGTAGGAATTTTCAAACTTAGGCGAGTACTGGACTGCAGCTAAGCCCCCGAGTGGGAGGGTTGCTCACCACTCGGTAGGATTTTTCAAACTTAGGCGAGTACTCGACTGCAGCTAGGCACCCGAGTGGGAGGGTTGCTCACCACTCGGTAGGATTTTTCAAAATTAGGCGAGTACTGGACTGCAGCTACGCCCCCGAGTGAGAGACTTGCTCATCACTCGGTAGGATTTTTCAAACGTAGGCGAGTACGGGACTACAGCTAAGCCCTCGAGTGAGAGACTTGCTCATCACTCGGTAGGATTTTTCAAACTTAGGCGAGTACTGGACTGCAGCTAAGCCCCCGAGTGGGAGGGTTGCTCACCACTCGGTAGGATTTTTCAAACTTAGGCGACTACTGGACTACAGCTAAGCCCCCGAGTGGGAGGCTTGCTCATCACTCGGTAGGATTTTTCAAACTTAGGCGAGTACCGGACTGCAGCTAAGCCCCCGAGTGGGAGGGTTGCTCACCACTCGGTAGGATTTTTCAAAATTAGGCGAGTACTGGACTGCAACTAAGCCCCCGAGTGAGAGACTTGCTCATCACTCGGTAGGATTTTTCAAACTTAGGCGAGTACTGGACTACAGCTAAGCCCCCGAGTGAGAGACTTGCTCATCACTCGGTAGGATTTTTCAAACTTAGGCGAGTACTGGACTGCAGCTAAGCCCCCGAGTGAGAGGCTTGCTCTTCATCCGGTAGGATTTTTCGAACTTAGGCGAGTACTGGACTGCAGCTAAGCCCCCGAGTGGGAGGGTTGGTGACCACTCGGTAGGATTTTTCAAACTTAGGCGAGTACTGGACTGCAGCTAAGCCCCCGAGTGGGAGGGTTGCTCACCACTCGGTAGGATTTTTCAAACTTAGCCGAGCACTGGACTGCAGCTAAGCCCCCGAGTGGGAGGGTTGCTCACCACTCGGTAGGATTTTTCAAACTTAGGCGAGGACTGGACTGCAGCTAAGCCCCCAGTGGGAGGGTTTCTCACCACTCGGTAGGATTTTTCAAACTTAGACGAGTACTGGACTGCAGCTATGCCCCCGAGTGGGAGGGTTGCTCACCACTCGGTAGGATTTTTCAAAATTAGGCGAGTACTGGACTGCAACTAAGCCCCCGAGTGAGAGACTTGCTCATCACTCGGTAGGAGTTTTCAAACTTAGGCGAGTACTGGACTACAGCTAAGCCCCCGAGTGAGAGACTTGCTCATCACTCGGTAGGATTTTTCAAACTTAGGCGAGTACTGGACTGCAGCTAAGCCCCCGAGTGAGAGGCTTGCTCTTCATCCGGTAGGATTTTTCGAACTTAGGCGAGTACTGGACTGCAGCTAAGCCCCCGAGTGGGAGGGTTGCTGACCACTCGGTAGGATTTTTCAAACTTAGGCGAGTACTGGACTGCAGCTAAGCCCCCGAGTGGGAGGGTTGCTCACCACTCGGTAGGATTTTTCAAACTTAGCCGAGCACTGGACTGCAGCTAAGCCCCCGAGTGGGAGGGTTGCTCACCACTCGGTAGGATTTTTCAAACTTAGGCGAGGACTGGACTGCAGCTAAGCCCCCAGTGGGAGGGTTGCTCAACACTCGGTAGGATTTTTCAAACTTAGGCGAGTACTGGACTGCAGCTATGCCCCCGGGTGGGAGGGTTGCTCACCACTTGGTAGGATTTTTCAAACTTAGGCGAGTACTGGACTGCAGCTAAGCCCCCGAGTGGGAGGGTTTTTCACCACTCGGTAGGATTTTTCGAACTTAGGCGAGCACTGGACTGCAGCTAAGCCTCCGACTGAGAGGGTTGCTCACTACTCGGTAGGATTTTTCAACTTAGGCGAGTACTGGACTTCTGCTAAGCCCCCGAGTGGGAGGGTTGCACCAGTCGGTAGGATTTTTCAAATTTAGGCGAGCACTGGACTGCAGCTAAGCCCCCGAGTGGGAGGGTTGCTCACCACTCGGTAGGATTTTTCAAACTTAGGCGAGCACTGGACTGCAGCTAAGCCCCTGAGTGGCAGGGTTTCTCACCACTCGGTAGGATTTTTCAAACTTAGGCGAGTACTGGACTGCAGCTAAGCCCCCGAGTGGGAGGGTTGCTCACCACTCGGTAGTATTTTTCAAACTTAGGCGAGCACTGGACTGCAGCTAAGCCCCCGAGTGGGAGGGTTGCTACCCACTCGGTAGGATTTTTCAAACTTAGGCGAGTACTGGACTGCAGATAATCCCCCGAGTGGGAGGGTTGCTGACCACTCGGTAGGATTTTTCAAACTTAGGCGAGTACTGGAATGCAGCTAAGTCCCCGAGTGGGAGGGTTGCTCACCACTCGGTAGGATTTTTCAAACTTAGGGGAGTACAGGACTGCAGCTAAGCCCCCGAGTGGGAGGGTTGCTCACCACTAGGTAGGATTTTTCAAACTTAGGTGAGTACTGGACTGCAGCTAAGCCCCCGATTAGGAGGATTGCTCATCACTCGGTAGGATTTTTCAAACTTAGGCGAGTACTGGACTGCAGCTAAGCCCCCGAGTGGGAGGGTTGCTCACCACTCGGTAGGATTTTTCAAAATTAGGCGATTACTGGACTGCAGCTACGCCCCCGAGTGAGAGACTTGCTCATCACTCGTTAGGATTTTTCAAACTTAGGCGAGTACTGGACTACAGCTAAGCCCCCGAGTGAGAGACTTGCTCATCACTCGGTAGGATTTTTCAAACTTAGCCGAGCACTGGACAGCAGCTAAGCCCCCGAGTGGGAGGGTTGCTCACCACTCGGTAGGATTTTTCAAACTTAGGCGAGCACTGGACTGCAGCTAAGCCCCCGAGTGAGAGGCTTGCTCATCACTCGGTAGGAATTTTCAAACTTAGGCGAGTACTGGACTGCAGCTAAGCCCCCGAGTGGGAGGGTTGCTCACCACTCGGTAGGATTTTTCAAACTTAGGCGAGTACTCGACTGCAGCTAGGCACCCGAGTGGGAGGGTTGCTCACCACTCGGTAGGATTTTTCAAAATTAGGCGAGTACTGGACTGCAGCTACGCCCCCGAGTGAGAGACTTGCTCATCACTCGGTAGGATTTTTCAAACGTAGGCGAGTACGGGACTACAGCTAAGCCCTCGAGTGAGAGACTTGCTCATCACTCGGTAGGATTTTTCAAACTTAGGCGAGTACTGGACTGCAGCTAAGCCCCCGAGTGGGATGGTTGCTCACCACTCGGTAGGATTTTTCAAACTTAGGCGAGTACTGGACTACAGCTAAGCCCTTGAGTGGGAGGCTTGCTCATCACTCGGTAGGATTTTTCAAACTTAGGCGAGTACCGGACTGCAGCTAAGCCCCCGAGTGGGAGGGTTGCTCACCACTCGGTAGGATTTTTCAAAATTAGGCGAGTACTGGACTGCAACTAAGCCCCCGAGTGAGAGACTTGCTCATCACTCGGTAGGATTTTTCAAACTTAGGCGAGTACTGGACTACAGCTAAGCCCCCGAGTGAGAGACTTGCTCATCACTCGGTAGGATTTTTCAAACTTAGGCGAGTACTGGACTGCAGCTAAGCCCCCGAGTGAGAGGCTTGCTCTTCATCCGGTAGGATTTTTCGAACTTAGGCGAGTACTGGACTGCAGCTAAGCCCCCGAGTGGGAGGGTTGGTGACCACTCGGTAGGATTTTTCAAACTTAGGCGAGTACTGGACTGCAGCTAAGCCCCCGAGTGGGAGGGTTGCTCACCACTCGGTAGGATTTTTCAAACTTAGCCGAGCACTGGACTGCAGCTAAGCCCCCGAGTGGGAGGGTTGCTCACCACTCGGTAGGATTTTTCAAACTTAGGCGAGGACTGGACTGCAGCTAAGCCCCCAGTGGGAGGGTTTCTCACCACTCGGTAGGATTTTTCAAACTTAGGCGAGTACTGGACTGCAGCTATGCCCCCGAGTGGGAGGGTTGCTCACCACTCGGTAGGATTGTTCAAAATTAGGCGAGTACTGGACTGCAACTAAGCCCCCGAGTGAGAGACTTGCTCATCACTCGGTAGGAGTTTTCAAACTTAGGCGAGTACTGGACTACAGCTAAGCCCCCGAGTGAGAGACTTGCTCATCACTCGGTAGGATTTTTCAAACTTAGGCGAGTACTGGACTGCAGCTAAGCCCCCGAGTGAGAGGCTTGCTCTTCATCCGGTAGGATTTTTCGAACTTAGGCGAGTACTGGACTGCAGCTAAGCCCCCGAGTGGGAGGGTTGCTGACCACTCGGTAGGATTTTTCAAACTTAGGCGAGTACTGGACTGCAGCTAAGCCCCCGAGTGGGAGGGTTGCTCACCACTCGGTAGGATTTTTCAAACTTAGCCGAGCACTGGACTGCAGCTAAGCCCCCGAGTGGGAGGGTTGCTCACCACTCGGTAGGATTTTTCAAACTTAGGCGAGGACTGGACTGCAGCTAAGCCCCCAGTGGGAGGGTTGCTCAACACTCGGTAGGATTTTTCAAACTTAGGCGAGTACTGGACTGCAGCTATGCCCCCGGGTGGGAGGGTTGCTCACCACTTGGTAGGATTTTTCAAACTTAGGCGAGTACTGGACTGCAGCTAAGCCCCCGAGTGGGAGGGTTTTTCACCACTCGGTAGGATTTTTCGAACTTAGGCGAGCACTGGACTGCAGCTAAGCCTCCGACTGAGAGGGTTGCTCACTACTCGGTAGGATTTTTCAACTTAGGCGAGTACTGGACTTCTGCTAAGCCCCCGAGTGGGAGGGTTGCACCAGTCGGTAGGATTTTTCAAATTTAGGCGAGCACTGGACTGCAGCTAAGCCCCCGAGTGGGAGGGTTGCTCACCACTCGGTAGGATTTTTCAAACTTAGGCGAGCACTGGACTGCAGCTAAGCCCCTGAGTGGCAGGGTTTCTCACCACTCGGTAGGATTTTTCAAACTTAGGCGAGTACTGGACTGCAGCTAAGCCCCCGAGTGGGAGGGTTGCTCACCACTCGGTAGTATTTTTCAAACTTAGGCGAACACTGGACTGCAGCTAAGCCCCCGAGTGGGAGGGTTGCTACCCACTCGGTAGGATTTTTCAAACTTAGGCGAGTACTGGACTGCATATAATCCCCCGAGTGGGAGGGTTGCTGACCACTCGGTAGGATTTTTCAAACTTAGGCGAGTACTGGAATGCAGCTAAGTCCCCGAGTGGGAGGGTTGCTCACCACTCGGTAGGATTTTTCAAACTTAGGGGAGTACAGGACTGCAGCTAAGCCCCCGAGTGGGAGGGTTGCTCACCACTAGGTAGGATTTTTCAAACTTAGGTGAGTACTGGACTGCAGCTAAGCCCCCGATTAGGAGGATTGCTCATCACTCGGTAGGATTTTTCAAACTTAGGCGAGTACTGGACTGCAGCTAAGCCCCCGAGTGGGAGGGTTGCTCACCACTCGGTAGGTTTTTTCAAAATTAGGCGATTACTAGACTGCAGCTACGCCCCCGAGTGAGAGACTTGCTCATCACTCGTTAGGATTTTTCAAACTTAGGCGAGTACTGGACTACAGCTAAGCCCCCGAGTGAGAGACTTGCTCATCACTCGGTAGGATTTTTCAAACTTAGCCGAGCACTGGACAGCTGCTAAGCCCCCGAGTGGGAGGGTTGCTCACCACTCGGTAGGATTTTTCAAACTTAGGCGAGCACTGGACTGCAGCTAAGCCCCCGAGTGAGAGGCTTGCTCATCACTCGGTAGGAATTTTCAAACTTAGGCGAGTACTGGACTGCAGCTAAGCCCCCGAGTGGGAGGGTTGCTCACCACTCGGTAGGATTTTTCAAACTTAGGCGAGTACTCGACTGCAGCTAGGCACCCGAGTGGGAGGGTTGCTCACCACTCGGTAGGATTTTTCAAAATTAGGAGAGTACTGGACTGCAGCTACGCCCCCGAGTGAGAGACTTGCTCATCACTCGGTAGGATTTTTCAAACGTAGGCGAGTACGGGACTACAGCTAAGCCCTCGAGTGAGAGACTTGCTCATCACTCGGTAGGATTTTTCAAACTTAGGCGAGTACTGGACTGCAGCTAAGCCCCCGAGTGGGAGGGTTGCTCACCACTCGGTAGGATTTTTCAAACTTAGGCGAGTACTGGACTACAGCTAAGCCCCCGAGTGGGAGGCTTGCTCATCACTCGGTAGGATTTTTCAAACTTAGGCGAGTACCGGACTGCAGCTAAGCCCCCGAGTGGGAGGGTTGCTCACCACTCGGTAGGATTTTTCAAAATTAGGCGAGTACTGGACTGCAACTAAGCCCCCGAGTGAGAGACTTGCTCATCACTCGGTAGGATTTTTCAAACTTAGGCGAGTACTGGACTACAGCTAAGCCCCCGAGTGAGAGACTTGCTCATCACTCGGTAGGATTTTTCAAACTTAGGCGAGTACTGGACTGCAGCTAAGCCCCCGAGTGAGAGGCTTGCTCTTCATCCGGTAGGATTTTTCGAACTTAGGCGAGTACTGGACTGCAGCTAAGCCCCCGAGTGGGAGGGTTGCTGACCACTCGGTAGGATTTTTCAAACTTAGGCGAGTACTGGACTGCAGCTATGCCCCCGGGTGGGAGGGTTGCTCACCACTTGGTAGGATTTTTCAAACTTAGGCGAGTACTGGACTGCAGCTAAGCCCCCGAGTGGGAGGGTTTTTCACCACTCGGTAGGATTTTTCGAACTTAGGCAAGCACTGGACTACAGCTAAGCCTCCGACTGAGAGGGTTGCTCACTACTCGGTAGGATTTTTCAACTTAGGCGAGTACTGGACTTCTGCTAAGCCCCCGAGTGGGAGGGTTGCACCAGTCGGTAGGATTTTTCAAATTTAGGCGAGCACTGGACTGCAGCTAAGCCCCCGAGTGGGAGGGTTGCTCACCACTCGGTAGGATTTTTCAAACTTAGGCGAGCACTGGACTGCAGCTAAGCCCCCGAGTGAGAGACTTGCTCATCACTCGGTAGGATTTTTCAAACTTAGGCGAGTACTGGACTGCAGCTAAGCCCCCGAGTGGGAGGGTTGCTGACCACTCGGTAGGATTTTTCAAACTTAGGCGAGTACTGGAATGCAGCTAAGTCCCCGAGTGGGAGGGTTGCTCACCACTCGGTAGGATTTTTCAAACTTAGGGGAGTACTGGACTGCAGCTAAGCCCCCGAGTGGGAGGGTTGCTCACCACTAGGTAGGATTTTTCAAACTTAGGTGAGTACTGGACTGCAGCTAAGCCCCCGATTAGGAGGATTGCTCATCACTCGGTAGGATTTTTCAAACTTAGGCGAGTACTGGACTGCAGCTAAGCCCCCGAGTGGGAGGGTTGCTCACCACTCGGTAGGATTTTTCAAAATTAGGCGATTACTGGACTGCAGCTACGCCCCCGAGTGAGAGACTTGCTCATCACTCGGTAGGATTTTTCAAACGTAGGCGAGTACGGGACTACAGCTAAGCCCTCGAGTGAGAGACTTGCTCATCACTCGGTAGGATTTTTCAAACTTAGGCGAGTACTGGACTGCAGCTAAGCCCCCGAGTGGGAGGGTTGCTCACCACTCGGTAGGATTTTTCAAACTTAGGCGAGTACTGGACTACAGCTAAGCCCCCGAGTGGGAGACTTGCTCATCACTCGGTAGGATTTTTCAAACTTAGGCGAGTATCGGACTGCAGCTAAGCCCCCGAGTGGGAGGGTTGCTCACCACTCGGTAGGATTTTTCAAAATTAGGCGAGTACTGGACTGCAACTAAGCCCCCGAGTGAGAGACTTGCTCATCACTCGGTAGGATTTTTCAAACTTAGGCGAGTACTGGACTACAGCTAAGCCCCCGAGTGAGAGACTTGCTCATCACTCGGTAGGATTTTTCAAACTTAGGCGAGTACTGGACTGCAGCTAAGCCCCCGAGTGAGAGGCTTGCTCTTCATCCGGTAGGATTTTTCGAACTTAGGCGAGTACTGGACTGCAGCTAAGCCCCCGAGTGGGAGGGTTGCTGACCACTCGGTAGGATTTTTCAAACTTAGGCGAGTACTGGACTGCAGCTAAGCCCCCGAGTGGGAGGGTTGCTCACCACTCGGTAGGATTTTTCAAACTTAGCCGAGCACTGGACTGCAGCTAAGCCCCCGAGTGGGAGGGTTGCTCACCACTCGGTAGGATTTTTCAAACTTAGGCGAGGACTGGACTGCAGCTAAGCCCCCAGTGGGAGGGTTTCTCACCACTCGGTAGGATTTTTCAAACTTAGGCGAGTACTGGACTGCAGCTATGCCCCCGAGTGGGAGGGTTGCTCACCACTTGGTAGGATTTTTCAAAATTAGGCGAGTACTGGACTGCAGCTAAGCCCCCGAGTGGGAGGGTTTTTCACCACTCGGTAGGATTTTTCGAACTTAGGCGAGCACTGGACTGCAGCTAAGCCCCCGACTGAGAGGGTTGCTCACTACTCGGTAGGATTTTTCAACTTAGGCGAGTACTGGACTTCTGCTAAGCCCCCGAGTGGGAGGGTTGCACCAGTCGGTAGGATTTTTCAAATTTAGGCGAGCACTGGACTGCAGCTAAGCCCCCGAGTGGGAGGGTTGCTCACCACTCGGTAGGATTTTTCAAACTTAGGCGAGCACTGGACTGCAGCTAAGCCCCTGAGTGGCAGGGTTTCTCACCACTCGGTAGGATTTTTCAAACTTAGGCGAGTACTGGACTGCAGCTAAGCCCCCGAGTGGGAGGGTTGCTCACCACTCGATAGTATTTTTCAAACTTAGGCGAGCACTGGACTGCAGCTAAGCCCCCGAGTGGGAGGGTTGCTACCCACTCGGTAGGATTTTTCAAACTTAGGCGAGTACTGGACTGCAGATAAGCCCCCGAGTGGGAGGGTTGCTGACCACTCGGTAGGATTTTTCAAACTTAGGCGAGTACTGGACTGCAGCTAAGTCCCCGAGTGGGAGGGTTGCTCACCACTCGGTAGGATTTTTCAAACTTAGGGGAGTACTGGACTGCAGCTAAGCCCCCGAGTGGGAGGGTTGCTCACCACTCGGTACGATTTTTCAAAATTAGGCGAGTACTGGACTGCAGCTAAGCCCCCGAGTGGGAGGGTTGCTCACCACTCGGTAGGATTTTTCAAAATTAGGCATTTACTGGACTGCAGCTACGCCCCCGAGTGAGAGACTTGCTCATCACTCGTTAGGATTTGTCAAACTTAGGCGAGTACTGGACTACAGCTAAGCCCCCGAGTGAGAGACTTGCTCATCACTCGGTAGGATTTTTCAAACTTAGCCGAGCACTGGACTGCAGCTAAGCCCCCGAGTGGGAGGGTTGCTCACCACTCGGTAGGATTTTTCAAACTTAGGCGAGCACTGGACTGCAGCTAAGCCCCCAGTGGGAGGGTTGCTGACCACTCGGTAGGATTTTTCAAACTTAGGCGAGTACTGGACTGCAGCTAAGCCCCCGAGTGGGAGGGTTGCTCACCACTCGGTAGGATTTTTCAAACTTAGGCGAGCACTGGACTGCAGCTAAGCCCCCGAGTGGGAGGGTTGCTACCCACTCGGTAGGATTTTTCAAACTTAGGCGAGTACTGGACTGCAGATAAGCCCCCGAGTGGGAGGGTTGCTGACCACTCGGAAGGATTTTTCAAACTTAGGCGAGTACTGGACTGCAGCTAAGCCCCCGAGTGGGAGGGTTGCTCACCACTCGGTAGGATTTTTCAAACTTAGGCGGGTACTGGACTACAGCTAAGCCCCGAGTGGGAGGGTTGCTCACCACTCGGTAGGATTTTTCAAACTTAGGCAAGTACTGGACTGCAGCTAAGCCCCCGAGTGGGAGGGTTGGTCACCACTCGGTAGGATTTTTCAAACTTAGGCGAGCACTGGACTGGAGCTAAGTCACCGACTGAGAGGCTTGCTCATCACTCCGTAGGATTTTTCAAACTTAGGCGAGTACTGGACTGCAGCTAAGCCCCCGAGTGGGAGGGTTGCTCATCACTCGTTAGGATTTTTCAAACTTAGGCGAGTACTGGACTGCAGGTAAGCTCCCGAGTGGGAGGATTGCTCACCACTCGGTAGGATTTTTCAAACTTAGGGGAGTACTAGACTGCAGCTAAGCCCCCGAGTGGGAGGATTGCTCACCACATGGTAGGAATTTTCAAACTTAGGCGAGTACTGGAATGCAGCTATGCCCCCGATTGGGAGGGTTGCTCACCACTCGGTATAATTTTTCGAACTTACGCGAGCACTGGACTGCAGCTAAGCCCCCGAGTGAGAGGCTTGCTCATCACTCGGTAGGAATTTTCAAACTTAGGCGAGTACTGGACTGCAGCTAAGCCGCCGAGTGGGAGGGTTGCTCACCACTCGGTAGGATTTTTCAAACTTAGGCGAGTACTCGACTGCATCTAGGCCCCCGAGTGGGAGGGTTGCTCACCACTCAGTAGGATTTTTCAAAATTAGGTGAGTACTGGACTGCAGCTACGCCCCCGAGTGAGAGACTTGCTCATCACTCGGTAGGATTTTTCAAACTTAGGCGAGTACTGGACTACAGCTAAGCCCCCGAGTGAGAGACTTGCCCATCACTCGGTAGGATTTTTTAAACTTAGGCGAGTACTGGACTGTTGCTAAGCCCCCGAGTGGGAGGGTTGCTCACCACTCGGTAGGAATTTTCAAACTTAGGCGAGTACGGGACTACAGCTAAGCCCCCGACTGGGAGGCTTGCTCATCACTCGGTAGGATTATTCAAACTTAGGCGAGTACCGGACTGCAGCTAAGCCCCCGAGTGGGAGGGTTGCTCACCACTCGGTAGGATTTTTCAAACTTAGGCGAGTACTGGTTTGCAGGTAAGCCCCCGAGTGGGAGGGTTGCTCACAACTCGGTAGGATTTTTCAAACTTAGGTGAGTACTGGACTGCAGCTAAGCCCCCGAGTGGGAGGGTTGCTCACCACTCGGTAGGATTTTTCAAACTTAGGCGAGTACTGGACTGCAGCTAAGCCCCCGAGTGGGAGGGTTGCTCACCACTCGGTAGGATTTTTCAAAATTAGGCGAGTACTGGACTGCAGCTACGCCCCCGAGTGAGAGACTTGCTCATCACTCGGTAGGATTTTTCAAACTTAGGCGAGTACTAGACTACAGCTAAGCCCCCGAGTGAGAGACTTGATCATCACTCGGTAGGATTTTTCAAACTTAGGCGAGTACTGGACTGCAGCTAGGCCCCCGAGTGAGAGGCTTGCTCTTCACCCGGTAGGATTTTCCGAACTTAGGCGAGTACTGGACTGCAGCTAAGCCCCCGAGTGGGAGGGTTGCTGACCACTCGGTAGGATTTTTCAAACTTAGGCGAGTACTGGACTGCAGCTAAGCCCCCGAGTGGGTGGGTTGCTCACCACTCGGTAGGATTTTTCAAACTTAGCCGAGCACTGGACTGCAGCTAAGCCCCCGAGTGGGAGGGTTGCTCACCACTCGGTAGGATTTTTCAAACTTAGGCGTGGAGTGGACTGCAGCTAAGCCCCCAGTGGGAGGGTTGCTCACCACTCGGTAGGATTTTTCAAACTTAGGCGAGTACTGGACTGCAGCTATGCCCCCGAGTGGGACGCTTGCTCTCCACTCGGTAGGATTTTTCAAACTTAGGCGAGTACTGGACTGCAGCTAAGCCCCCGAGTGGGAGGGTTTTTCACCACTCGGTAGGATTTTTCGAACTTAGGCGAGCACTGGACTGCAGCTAAGCCCCCGACTGAGAGGGTTGCTCACTACTCGGTAGGAATTTTCAACTTAGGCGAGTACTGGACTTCAGCTAAGCCCCCGAGTGGGAGGGTTGCACCAGTCGGTAGGATTTTTCAAATTTAGGCGAGCACTGGACTGCAGCTAAGCCCCCGAGTGGGAGGGTTGCTCACCACTCGGTAGGATTTTTCAAACTTAGGCGAGCACTGGACTGCAGCTAAGCCCCCGAGTGGGAGGGTTGCTGACCACTCGGTAGGATTTTCCAAACTTAGGCGAGCACTGGACTGCAGCTAAGTCCCCGAGTGGGAGGGTTCCTCACCACTCGGTAGGATTTTTCGAACTTAGGCGAGCACTGGACTGCAGCTAAGCCCCCGACTGGGAGCCTTGCTCACCACTCGGTAGGATTTTTCAAACTTAGGTGAGTATTGGACTAGAGCTAAGCCCCCGAGTGGGAGGCTTGCTCATCACTCGGTAGGATTTTTCAAACTTAGGCGAGTACTGGACTCGAGCTAAGCCCCCGAGTGGGAGGGTTGCTCACCACTCGGTTGGATTTTTCAAACTTAGGCGAGTACTGGACTGCAGCTAAGCCCCCGAGTGGGAGGGTTGCTCACCACTCGGTAGGATTTTTCAAACATAGGGGAGTACTAGACTGCAGCTAAGCCCCCGAGTGGGAGGATTGCTCACCACTCGGTAGGATTTTTCAAACTTAGGCGAGTACTGGACTGCAGCTAAGCCCCCGAGTGGGAGGGTTGCTCACCACTCGGTACGATTTTTCGAACTTACGCGAGCACTGGACTGCAGCTAAGCCCCCGAGTGAGAGGCTTGCTCATCACTTGGTAGGATTTTTCAAACTTAGGCGAGTACCGGACTGCAGCTAAGCCCCCGAGTGGGAGGGTTGCTACCCACTCGGTATGATTTTTCAAACTTAGGCGAGCACTGGACTGCAGCAAAGCCCCCGAGTGGGAGGGTTTCTCACCACTCGGTAGGATTTTTCAAACTTAGGCGAGTACTGGACTACAGTTAAGCCCCCGAGTGGGAGGGTTGCTCACCACTCGGTAGGATTTTTCAAACTTAGGCGAGTACTGGACTCCAGCTAAGCCCCCGAGTGGGAGGGTTGCTCACCACTCGGTAGGATTTTTCAAACTTAGGCGTGGAGTGGACTGCAGCTAAGCCCCCAGTGGGAGGGTTGCTCACCACTCGGTAGGATTTTTCAAACTTAGGCGAGTACTGGACTGCAGCTAGGCCCCCGAGTGGGACGCTTGCTCTCCACTCGGTAGGATTTTTCAAACTTAGGCGAGTACTGGACTGCAGCTAAGCCCCCGAGTGGGAAGGTTTTTCACCACTCGGTAGGATTTTTCGAACTTAGGCGAGCACTGGACTGCAGCTAAGCCCCCGACTGAGAGGGTTGCTCACTACTCGGTAGGAATTTTCAACTTAGGCGAGTACTGGACTTCAGCTAAGCCCCCGAGTGGGAGGGTTGCACCAGTCGGTAGGATTTTTCAAATTTAGGCGAGCACTGGACTGCAGCTAAGCCCCCGAGTGGGAGCGTTGCTCACCACTCGGTAGGATTTTTCAAACTTAGGCGAGCACTGGACTGCAGCTAAGCCCCCGAGTGGGAGGGTTGCTGACCACTCGGTAGGATTTTCCAAACTTAGGCGAGCACTGGACTGCAGCTAAGTCCCCGAGTGGGAGGGTTCCTCACCACTCGGTAGGATTTTTCGAACTTAGGCGAGCACTGGACTGCAGCTAAGCCCCCGACTGGGAGCCTTGCTCACCACTCGGTAGGATTTTTCAAACTTAGGTGAGTATTGGACTAGAGCTAAGCCCCCGAGTGGGAGGCTTGCTCATCACTCGGTAGGATTTTTCAAACTTAGGCGAGTACTGGACTCGAGCTAAGCCCCTGAGTGGGAGGGTTGCTCACCACTCGGTTGGATTTTTCAAACTTAGGCGAGTACTGGACTGCAGCTAAGCCCCCGAGTGGGAGGGTTGCTCACCACTCGGTAGGATTTTTCAAACATAGGGGAGTACTAGACTGCAGCTAAGCCCCCGAGTGGGAGGATTGCTCAACACTCGGTAGGATTTTTCAAACATAGGCGAGTACTGGACTGCAGCTAAGCCCCCGAGTGGGAGGGTTGCTCACCACTCGGTACGATTTTTCGAACTTACGCGAGCACTGGACTGCAGCTAAGCCCCCGAGTGAGAGGCTTGCTCATCACTTGGTAGGATTTTTCAAACTTAGGCGAGTACCGGACTGCAGCTAAGCCCCCGAGTGGGAGGGTTGCTACCCACTCGGTATGATTTTTCAAACTTAGGCGAGCACTGGACTGCAGCAAACCCCCCGAGTGGGAGGGTTTCTCACGACTCGGTAGGATTTTTCAAACTTAGGCGAGTACTGGACTACAGTTAAGCCCCCGAGTGGGAGGGTTGCTCACCACTCGGTAGGATTTTTCAAACTTAGGCGAGTACTGGACTCCAGCTAAGCCCCCGAGTGGGAGGGTTGCTCACCACTCGGTAGGATTTTTCAAACTTAGGCGTGGAGTGGACTGCAGCTAAGCCCCCAGTGGGAGGGTTGCTCACCACTCGGTAGGATTTTTCAAACTTAGGCGAGTACTGGACTGCAGCTAGGCCCCCGAGTGGGACGCTTGCTCTCCACTCGGTAGGATTTTTCAAACTTAGGCGAGTACTGGACTGCAGCTAAGCCCCCGAGTGGGAGGGTTTTTCACCACTCGGTAGGATTTTTCGAACTTAGGCGAGCACTGGACTGCAGCTAAGCCCCCGACTGAGAGGGTTGCTCACTACTCGGTAGGAATTTTCAACTTAGGCGAGTACTGGACTTCAGCTAAGCCCCCGAGTGGGAGGGTTGCACCAGTCGGTAGGATTTTTCAAATTTAGGCGAGCACTGGACTGCAGCTAAGCCCCCGAGTGGGAGGGTTGCTCACCACTCGGTAGGATTTTTCAAACTTAGGCGAGCACTGGACTGCAGCTAAGCCCCCGAGTGGGAGGGTTGCTGACCACTCGGTAGGATTTTCCAAACTTAGGCGAGCACTGGACTGCAGCTAAGTCCCCGAGTGGGAGAGTTCCTCACCACTCGGTAGGATTTTTCGAACTTAGGCGAGCACTGGATGCAGCTAAGCCCCCGACTGGGAGCCTTGCTCACCACTCGGTAGGATTTTTCAAACTTAGGTGAGTATTGGACTAGAGCTAAGCTCCCGAGTGGGAGGCTTGCTCATCACTCGGTAGGATTTTTAAAACTTAGGCGAGTACTGGACTCGAGCTAAGCCCCTGAGTGGGAGGGTTGCTCACCACTCGGTTGGATTTTTCAAACTTAGGCGAGTACTGGACTGCAGCTAAGCCCCCGAGTGGGAGGGTTGCTCACCACTCGGTAGGATTTTTCAAACATAGGGGAGTACTAGACTGCAGCTAAGCCCCCGAGTGGGAGGATTGCTCACCACTCGGTAGGATTTTTCAAACTTAGGCGAGTACTGGACTGCAGCTAAGCCCCCGAGTGGGAGGATTGCTCACCACTCGGTAGGATTTTTCAAACTTAGGCGAGTACTGGACTGCAGCTAAGCCCCCGAGTGGGAGGGTTGCTCACCACTCGGTATGATTTTTCGAACTTACGCGAGCACTGGACTGCAGCTAAGCCCCCGAGTGAGAGGCTTGCTCATCACTTGGTAGGATTTTTCAAACTTAGGCGAGTACCGGACTGCAGCTAAGCCCCCGAGTGGGAGGGTTGCTACCCACTCGGTATGATTTTTCAAACTTAGGCGAGCACTGGACTGCAGCAAAGCCCCCGAGTGGGAGGGTTTCTCACCACTCGGTAGGATTTTTCAAACTTAGGCGAGTAGTGGACTACAGCTAAGCCCCCGAGTGGGAGGGTTGCTCACCACTCGGTAGGATTTTTCAAACTTAGGCGAGTACTGGACTCCAGCTAAGCCCCCGAGTGGGAGGGTTGCTCACCACTCGGTAGGATTTTTCAAACTTAGGCGAGTACTGGTCTGCAGCTAAGCCCCCGAGTGGGAGGGTTGCTCACCACTCGGTAGGATTTTTCAAACTTAGGGGAGTACTGGACTGCAGCTAAGCCCCCGAGTGGGAGGATTGCTCACCACTCAGTAGGATTTTTCAAACTTAAGCGAGTACTGGACTGCAGCTAAGCCCCCGAGTGGGAGGGTTGCTCACCACTCGATACGATTTTTCGAACTTACGCGAGCACTGGACTGCAGCTAAGCCCCCGAGTGAGAGTCTTGCTCATCACTTGGTAGGATTTTTCAAACTTAGGCGAGTACTGGACTACAGCTAAGCCCCCGAGTGGGAGGGTTGCTACCCACTCGGTATGATATTTCAAACTTAGGCGAGCACTGGACTGCAGCTAAGCCCCCGAGTGGGAGGGTTGCTCACCACTCGGTAGGATTTTTCAAACTTAGGCGAGGACTGGACTGCAGCTAAGCCCCCAGTGGGAGGGTTGCTCACCACTCGGTAGGATTTTTCAAACTTAGGCGAGTACTGGACTGCAGCTAAGCCCCCGAGTGGGAGGGTTGCTCACCACTCGGTAGGATTTTTCAAACTTAGGAGAGGACTGGACTACAGCTAAGCCCCCGAGTGGGTGGGTTGCTCACCACTCGGTAGGATTTTTCAAACTTAGGCGAGCACTAGACTGCAGCTTAGCCCCCGAGTGGGAGGGTTGCTCACCACTTGGTAGGATTTTTCAAACTTAGGCGAGGACTGGACTGCAGCTAAGCCCCCGAGTGGGAGGGTTGCTCACCACTCGGTAGGATTTTTCAAACTTAGGCGAGCACTCGACTACAGCTAAGCCCCCGAGTGGGAGGGTTGCTCACCACTCGGTAGGATTTTTCAAACTTAGGCGAGCATTGGACTGCAGCTAAGCCCCCGAGTGGGAGGGTTTCTCACCACTCGGTAGGATTTTTCGAACTTAGGCGAGTATTGGACTGCAGCTAAGCCCCCCAGTGAGAGGCTTGCTCATCACTCGATAGGATTTTTCAAACTTAGGCGAGCACTAGACTGCAGCTAAGCCCCCGAGTGGGAGGGTTGCTCACCAATCGGCAGGATTTTTCAAACTTAGGCGAGCACTGGACTGCAGCTAAGCCCCCGAGTGGGAGGGTTGCTCACCACTCAGTAGGATTTTTCAAACTTAGGCGAGTATTGGACTGCAGCTAAGCCCCCGAGTGGGAAGCTTGCTCACCACTCGGTAGGATTTTTCAAACTTAGGCGAGTACTGGACTACAGCTAAGCCCCCGAGTGGGAGGGTTGCTCACCAATCGGCCGGATTTTTCAAACTTAGGCGAGCACTGGACTGCAGCAAAGCCCCCGAGTGGGAGGGTTTCTCACCACTCGGTAGGATTTTTCAAACTTAGGCGAGTACTGGACTACAGCTAAGCCCCCGAGTGGGAGGGTTGCTCACCACTCGGTAGGATTTTTCAAACTTAGGCGAGTACTGGACTCCAGCTAAGCCCCCGAGTGGGAGGGTTGCTCACCACTCGGTAGGATTTTTCAAACTTAGGCGAGTACTGGTCTGCAGCTAAGCCCCCGAGTGGGAGGGTTGCTCACCACTCGGTAGGATTTTTCAAACTTAGGGGAGTACTGGACTGCAGCTAAGCCCCCGAGTGGGAGGATTGCTCACCACTCAGTAGGATTTTTCAAACTTAGGCGAGTACTGGACTGCAGCTAAGCCCCCGAGTGGGAGGGTTGCTCACCACTCGATACGATTTTTCGAACTTACGCGAGCACTGGACTGCAGCTAAGCCCCCGAGTGAGAGTCTTGCTCATCACTTGGTAGGATTTTTCAAACTTAGGCGAGTACTGGACTACAGCTAAGCCCCCGAGTGGGAGGGTTCCTACCCACTCGGTATGATATTTCAAACTTAGGCGAGCACTGGACTGCAGCTAAGCCCCCGAGTGGGAGGGTTGCTCACCACTCGGTAGGATTTTGCAAACTTAGGCGAGGACTGGACTGCAGCTAAGCCCCCAGTGGGAGGGTTGCTCACCACTCGGTAGGATTTTTCAAACTTAGGCGAGCACTCGACTACAGCTAAGCCCCCGAGTGGGAGGGTTGCTCACCACTCGGTAGGATTTTTCAAACTTAGGCGAGCATTGGACTGCAGCTAAGCCCCCGAGTGGGAGGGTTTCTCACCACTCGGTAGGATTTTTCGAACTTAGGCGAGTATTGGACTGCAGCTAAGCCCCCCAGTGAGAGGCTTGCTCATCACTCGATAGGATTTTTCAAACTTAGGCGAGCACTAGACTGCAGCTAAGCCCCCGAGTGGGAGGGTTGCTCACCAATCGGCAGGATTTTTCAAACTTAGGCGAGCACTGGACTGCAGCTAAGCCCCCGAGTGGGAGGGTTGCTCACCACTCAGTAGGATTTTTCAAACTTAGGCGAGTATTGGACTGCAGCTAAGCCCCCGAGTGGGAAGCTTGCTCACCACTCGGTAGGATTTTTCAAACTTAGGCGAGTACTGGACTACAGCTAAGCCCCCGAGTGGGAGGGTTGCTCACCAATCGGCCGGATTTTTCAAACTTAGGCGAGCACTGGACTGCAGCAAAGCCCCCGAGTGGGAGGGTTTCTCACCACTCGGTAGGATTTTTCAAACTTAGGCGAGTACTGGACTACAGCTAAGCCCCCGAGTGGGAGGGTTGCTCACCACTCGGTAGGATTTTTCAAACTTAGGCGAGTACTGGACTCCAGCTAAGCCCCCGAGTGGGAGGGTTGCTCACCACTCGGTAGGATTTTTCAAACTTAGGCGAGTACTGGTCTGCAGCTAAGCCCCCGAGTGGGAGGGTTGCTCACCACTCGGTAGGATTTTTCAAACTTAGGGGAGTACTGGACTGCAGCTAAGCCCCCGAGTGGGAGGATTGCTCACCACTCAGTAGGATTTTTCAAACTTAGGCGAGTACTGGACTGCAGCTAAGCCCCCGAGTGGGAGGGTTGCTCACCACTCGATACGATTTTTCGAACTTACGCGAGCACTGGACTGCAGCTAAGCCCCCGAGTGAGAGTCTTGCTCATCACTTGGTAGGATTTTTCAAACTTAGGCGAGTACTGGACTACAGCTAAGCCCCCGAGTGGGAGGGTTCCTACCCACTCGGTATGATATTTCAAACTTAGGCGAGCACTGGACTGCAGCTAAGCCCCCGAGTGGGAGGGTTGCTCACCACTCGGTAGGATTTTGCAAACTTAGGCGAGGACTGGACTGCAGCTAAGCCCCCAGTGGGAGGGTTGCTCACCACTCGGTAGGATTTTTCAAACTTAGGCGAGTACTGGACTGCAGCTAAGCCCCCGAGTGGGAGGGTTGCTCACCACTCGGTAGGATTTTTCAAACTTTGGAGAGGACTGGACTGCAGCTAAGCCCCCGAGTGGGTGGGTTGCTCACCACTCGGTAGGATTTTTCAAACATAGGCGAGCACTGGACTGCAGCTAAGCCCCCGAGTGGGAGGGTTGCTCACCACTTGGTAGGATTTTTCAAACTTAGGCGAGGACTGGACTGCAGCTAAACCCCGAGTGGGAGGGTTGCTCACCACTCGGTAGGATTTTTCAAACTTAGGCGAGCACTCGACTACAGCTAAGCCCCCGAGTGGGAGGGTTGCTCACCACTCGGTAGGATTTTTCAAACTTAGGCGAGCACTGGACTGCAGCTAAGCCCCCGAGTGGGAGGGTTTCTCACCACTCGGTAGGATTTTTCGAACTTAGGCGAGTATTGGACTGCAGCTAAGCCCCCTAGTGAGAGGCTTGCTCACCACTCGATAGGATTTTTCAAACTTAGGCGAGCACTAGACTGCAGCTAAGCCCCCGAGTGGGAGGGTTGCTCACCAATCGGCAGGATTTTTCAAACTTAGGCGAGCACTGGACTGCAGCTAAGCCCCCGAGTGGGAGGGTTGCTCACCACTCAGTAGGATTTTTCAAACTTAGGCGAGTATTGGACTGCAGCTAAGCCCCCGAGTGGGAAGCTTGCTCACCACTCGGTAGGATTTTTCAAACATAGGCGAGTACTGGACTACAGCTAAGCCCCCGAGTGGGAGGGTTGCTCACCAATCGGCCGGATTTTTCAAACTTAGGCGAGCACTGGACTACAGCTAAGCCCCCGAGTGGGACGGTTTCTCACCACTCAGTAGGATGTTTCAAACTTAGGCGAGTATTGGACTGCAGCTAAGCCCCCGAGTGGGAGGCTTGCTCACCACTCGGTAGGATTTTTCAAACTTAGGCGAGTACTGGACTGCAGCTAAGCCCCCGAGTGGGAGGGTTGCTCACCACTCGGTAGGATTTTTCAAACTTAGGGGAGCAATGGACTGCAGCTAAGCCCCCGACTGAGAGGCTTGCTCATCACTCGGTAGGATTTTTCAAACTTAGGCGAGTACTGGACTGCAGCTAAGCCCCCAAGTGATAGGGTTGCTCACCACTCGGTAGGATTTATCAAACTTAGGCGAGTACTGGACTGCAGCTAAGCCCCCGAGTGGCAGGGTTGCTCAGCACTCGGTAGGATTTTTCAAACTTAGGCGAGTACTGGACTGCACCTAAGCCCCGAGTGGGAGGGTTGCTGACCACTCGGTAGGATTTTTCAAACTTAGGCGAGTACTGGACTGCAGCTAAGCCCCCGAGTGGAAGGGTTGCTCACCACTCGGTAAGATTTTTCAAACTTAGGCGAGTACTGGACTACAGCTAAGCCCCCGAGTGGGAGGGTTGCTCACCACTCAGTAGGATTTTTCAAACTTAGGCGAGTACTGGACTGCAGCTAAGCCCCCGAGTGGGAGGGTTGGTCACCACTCGGTAGGATTTTTCGAACTTAGGCGAGCACTGGACTGGAGCTAAGTCCCCGACTGAGAGGCTTGCTCATCACTCCGTAGGAATTTTCAAACTTAGGCGAGTACTGGACTGCAGCTAAGCCCCCGAGTGGGAGGGTTGCTCACCACTCGGTAGGATTTTTCAAACTTAGGCGAGTACTGGACTGCAGGTATGCCCCCGAGTGGGAGGGTTGCTCACCACTCGGTAGGATTTTTCAAACTTAGGGGAGTACTGGACTGCAGCTAAGCCCCCGAGTGGGAGGATTGCTCACCACTCGATAGGATTTTTCAAACTTAGGCGAGCACTGGACTGCAGCTAAGCCCCCGAGTGAGAGGCTTGCTCACCAGTCGGTAGGATTTTTCAAACTTAGGGGAGCAATGGACTGCAGCTAAGCCCCCGACTGAGAGGCTTGCTCATCACTCGGTAGGATTTTTCAAACTTAGGCGAGTACTGGACTGCAGCTAAGCCCCCAAGTGATAGGGTTGCTCACCACTCGGTAGGATTTATCAAACTTAGGCGAGTACTGGACTGCAGCTAAGCCCCCGAGTGGCAGGGTTGCTCAGCACTCGGTAGGATTTTTCAAACTTAGGCGAGTACTGGACTGCACCTAAGCCCCGAGTGGGAGGGTTGCTGACCACTCGGTAGGATTTTTCAAACTTAGGCGAGTACTGGACTGCAGCTAAGCCCCCGAGTGGAAGGGTTGCTCACCACTCGGTAAGATTTTTCAAACTTAGGCGAGTACTGGACTACAGCTAAGCCCCCGAGTGGGAGGGTTGCTCACCACTCAGTAGGATTTTTCAAACTTAGGCGAGTACTGGACTGCAGCTAAGCCCCCGAGTGGGAGGGTTGGTCACCACTCGGTAGGATTTTTCGAACTTAGGCGAGCACTGGACTGGAGCTAAGTCCCCGACTGAGAGGCTTGCTCATCACTCCGTAGGAATTTTCAAACTTAGGCGAGTACTGGACTGCAGCTAAGCCCCCGAGTGGGAGGGTTGCTCACCACTCGGTAGGATTTTTCAAACTTAGGCGAGTACTGGACTGCAGGTATGCCCCCGAGTGGGAGGGTTGCTCACCACTCGGTAGGATTTTTCAAACTTAGGGGAGTACTGGACTGCAGCTAAGCCCCCGAGTGGGAGGATTGCTCGCCACTCGATAGGATTTTTCAAACTTAGGCGAGCACTGGACTGCAGCTAAGCCCCCGAGTGAGAGGCTTGCTCACCACTCGGTAGGATTTTTCAAACTTAGGGGAGCACTGGACTGCAGCTAAGCCCCCGAGTGGCAGGGTTTCTCACCACTCGGTAGGATTTTTCAAACTTAGTCGAGTACTGGACTGCAGCTAAGCCCCCGAGTGGGAGGGTTGCTCACCACTCGGTAGGATTTTTCAAACTTAGGAGAGGACTGGACTGCAGCTAAGCCCCCGAGTGGGTGGGTTGCTCACCACTCGGTAGGATTTTTCAAACTTAGGCGAGCACTGGACTGCAGCTAAGCCCCCGAGTGGGAGGGTTCCTCACCACTTGGTAGGATTTTTCAAACTTAGGCGAGGACTGGACTGCAGCTAAGCCCCCGACTGGGAGGCTTGCTCACCACTCGGTATGATTTTTCAAACTTAGGCGAGCACTCGACTACAGCTAAGCCCCCCAGTGGGAGGGTTGCTCACCACTCGGTAGGATTTTTCAAACTTAGGCGAGCACTGGACTGTAGCTAAGCCCCCGAGTGGGAGGGTTTCTCACCACTCGGTAGGATTTTTCGAACTTAGGCGAGTATTGGACTGCAGCTAAGCCCCCGAGTGGGAGGCTTGCTCACCACTCGATAGGATTTTTCAAACTTAGGCGAGCACTGGACTGCAGCTAAGCCCCCGAGTGGGAGGGTTGCTTACCAATCGGCAGGATTTTTCAAACTTAGGCGAGCACTGGACTGCAGCTAAGCCCCCGAATGGGAGGGTTGCTCACCACTCGGTAGGATTTTTCAAACTTAGGCGAGTATTGGACTGCAGCTAAGCCCCCGAGTGGGAGGCTTGCTCACCACTCGGTAGGATTTTTCAAACTTGGGCGAGTACTGGACTGCAGCTAAGCCCCCGAGTGGGAGGGTTGCTCACCACTCGGTAGGATTTTTCAAACTTAGGCGAGCAATGGACTGCAGCTAAGCCCCCGACTGAGAGGCTTGCTCATCACTCGGTAGGATTTTTCAAACTTAGGCGAGTACTGGACTGCAGCTAAGCCCCCAAGTGATAGGGTTGCTCACCACTCGGTAGGATTTATCAAACTTAGGCGAGTACTGGACTGCAGCTAAGCCCCCGAGTGGCAGGGTTGCTCAGCACTCGGTAGGATTTTTCAAACTTAGGCGAGTACTGGACTGCACCTAAGCCCCCGAGTGGGAGGGTTGCTGACCACTCGGTAGAATTTTTCAAACTTAGGCGAGTACTGGACTGCAGCTAAGCCCCCGAGTGGGAGGGTTGCTCACCACTCGGTAGGATTTTTCAAACTTAGGCGAGTACTGGACTACAGCTAAGCCCCCGAGTGGGAGGGTTGCTCACCACTCAGTAGGATTTTTCAAACTTAGGCGAGAATTGGACTGCAGCTAAGCCCCCCAGTGAGAGGCTTGCTCACCACTCGATAGGATTTTTCAAACTTAGGCGAGCACTAGACTGCAGCTAAGCCCTCGAGTGGGAGGGTTGCTCACCAATCGGCAGGATTTTTCAAACTTAGGCGAGCACTGGACTGCAGCTAAGCCCCCGAGTGGGAGGGTTGCTCACCACTCAGTAGGATTTTTCAAACTTAGGCGAGTATTGGACTGCAGCTAAGCCCCCGAGTGGGAAGCTTGCTCACCACTCGGTAGGATTTTTCAAACATAGGCGAGTACTGGACTACAGCTAAGCCCCCGAGTGGGAGGGTTGCTCACCAATCGGCCGGATTTTTCAAACTTAGGCGAGCACTAGACTGCAGCTAAGCCCCCGAGTGGGACGGTTTCTCACCACTCAGTAGGATTTTTCAAACTTAGGCGAGTATTGGACTGCAGCTAAGCCCCCGAGTGGGAGGCTTGCTCACCACTCGGTAGGATTTTTCAAACTTAGGCGAGTACTGGACTGCAGCTAAGCCCCCGAGTGGGAGGGTTGCTCACCACTCGGTAGGATTTTTCAAACTTAGGGGAGCAATGGACTGCAGCTAAGCCCCCGACTGAGAGGCTTGCTCATCACTCGGTAGGATTTTTCAAACTTAGGCGAGTACTGGACTGCAGCTAAGCCCCCAAGTGATAGGGTTGCTCACCACTCGGTAGGATTTATCAAACTTAGGCGAGTACTGGACTGCAGCTAAGCCCCCGAGTGGCAGGGTTGCTCAGCACTCGGTAGGATTTTTCAAACTAAGGCGAGTACTGGACTGCACCTAAGCCCCGAGTGGGAGGGTTGCTGACCACTCGGTAGGATTTTTCAAACTTAGGCGAGTACTGGACTGCAGCTAAGCCCCCGAGTGGAAGGGTTGCTCACCACTCGGTAAGATTTTTCAAACTTAGGCGAGTACTGGACTACAGCTAAGCCCCCGAGTGAGAGGCTTGCTCATCACTCAGTATGATTTTTCAAACTTAGGCGAGTACTGGACTGCAGCTAAGCCCCCGAGTGGCAGGGTTGCTCAGCACTCGGTAGGATTTTTCAAACTTAGGCGAGTACTGGACTGCACCTAAGCCCCCGAGTGGGAGGGTTGCTGACCACTCGGTAGAATTTTTCAAACTTAGGCGAGTACTGGACTGCAGCTAAGCCCCCGAGTGGGAGGGTTGCTCACTACTCGGTAGGATTTTTCAAACTTAGGCGAGTACTGGACTACAGCTAAGCCCCCGAGTGGGAGGGTTGCTCACCACTCAGTAGGATTTTTCAAACTTAGGCGAGTATTGGACTGCAGCTAAGCCCCCCAGTGAGAGGCTTGCTCACCACTCGATAGGATTTTTCAAACTTAGGCGAGCACTAGACTGCAGCTAAGCCCTCGAGTGGGAGGGTTGCTCACCAATCGGCAGGATTTTTCAAACTTAGGCGAGCACTGGACTGCAGCTAAGCCCCCGAGTGGGAGGGTTGCTCACCACTCAGTAGGATTTTTCAAACTTAGGCGAGTATTGGACTGCAGCTAAGCCCCCGAGTGGGAAGCTTGCTCACCACTCGGTAGGATTTTTCAAACATAGGCGTGTACTGGACTACAGCTAAGCCCCCGAGTGGGAGGGTTGCTCACCAATCGGCCGGATTTTTCAAACTTAGGCGAGCACTGGACTGCAGCTAAGCCCCCGAGTGGGACGGTTTCTCACCACTCAGTAGGATTTTTCAAACTTAGGCGAGTATTGGACTGCAGCTAAGCCCCCGAGTGGGAGGCTTGCTCACCACTCGGTAGGATTTTTCAAACTTAGGCGAGTACTGGACTGCAGCTAAGCCCCCGAGTGGGAGGGTTGCTCACCACTCGGTAGGATTTTTCAAACTTAGGGGAGCAATGAACTGCAGCTAAGCCCCCGACTGAGAGGCTTGCTCATCACTCGGTAGGATTTTTCAAACTTAGGCGAGTACTGGACTGCAGCTAAGCCCCCAAGTGATAGGGTTGCTCACCACTCGGTAGGATTTATCAAACTTAGGCGAGTACTGGACTGCAGCTAAGCCCCCGAGTGGCAGGGTTGCTCAGCACTCGGTAGGATTTTTCAAACTTAGGCGAGTACTGGACTGCACCTAAGCCCCGAGTGGGAGGGTTGCTGACCACTCGGTAGGATTTTTCAAACTTAGGCGAGTACTGGACTGCAGCTAAGCCCCCGAGTGGAAGGGTTGCTCACCACTCGGTAAGATTTTTCAAACTTAGGCGAGTACTGGACTACAGCTAAGCCCCCGAGTGGGAGGGTTGCTCACCACTCAGTAGGATTTTTCAAACTTAGGCGAGTACTGGACTGCAGCTAAGCCCCCGAGTGGGAGGGTTGGTCACCACTCGGTAGGATTTTTCGAACTTAGGCGAGCACTGGACTGGAGCTAAGTCCCCGACTGAGAGGCTTGCTCATCACTCCGTAGGAATTTTCAAACTTAGGCGAGTACTGGACTGCAGCTAAGCCCCCGAGTGGGAGGGTTGCTCACCACTCGGTAGGATTTTTCAAACTTAGGCGAGTACTGGACTGCAGGTATGCCCCCGAGTGGGAGGGTTGCTCACCACTCGGTAGGATTTTTCAAACTTAGGGGAGTACTGGACTGCAGCTAAGCCCCCGAGTGGGAGGATTGCTCTCCACTCGATAGGATTTTTCAAACTTAGGCGAGCACTGGACTGCAGCTAAGCCCCCGAGTGAGAGGCTTGCTCACCACTCGGTTGGATTTTTCAAACTTAGGGGAGCACTGGACTGCAGCTAAGCCCCCGAGTGGCAGGGTTTCTCACCACTCGGTAGGATTTTTCAAACTTAGGCGAGTACTGGACTGCAGCTAAGCCCCCGAGTGGGAGGGTTGCTCACCACTCGGTAGGATTTTTCAAACTTAGGAGAGGACTGGACTGCAGCTAAGCCCCCGAGTGGGTGGGTTGCTCACCACTCGGTAGGATTTTTCAAACTTAGGCGAGCACTGGACTGCAGCTAAGCCCCCGAGTGGGAGGGTTGCTCACCACTTGGTAGGATTTTTCAAACTTAGGCGAGGACTGGACTGCAGCTAAGCCCCCGACTGGGAGGCTTGCTCACCACTCGGTAGGATTTTTCAAACTTAGGCGAGCACTCGACTACAGCTAAGCCCCCCAGTGGGAGGGTTGCTCACCACTCGGTAGGATTTTTCAAACTTAGGCGAGCACTGGACTGTAGCTAAGCCCCCGAGTGGGAGGGTTTCTCACCACTCGGTAGGATTTTTCGAACTTAGGCGAGTATTGGACTGCAGCTAAGCCCCCGAGTGGGAGGCTTGCTCACCACTCGATAGGATTTTTCAAACTTAGGCGAGCACTGGACTGCAGCTAAGCCCCCGAGTGGGAGGGTTGCTTACCAATCGGCAGGATTTTTCAAACTTAGGCGAGCACTGGACTGCAGCTAAGCCCCCGAATGGGAGGGTTGCTCACCACTCGGTAGGATTTTTCAAACTTAGGCGAGTATTGGACTGCAGCTAAGCCCCCGAGTGGGAGGCTTGCTCACCACTCGGTAGGATTTTTCAAACTTAGGCGAGTACTGGACTGCAGCTAAGCCCCCGAGTGGGAGGGTTTCTCACCACTCGGTAGGATTTTTCAAACTTAGGCGAGCAATGGACTGCAGCTAAGCCCCCGACTGAGAGGCTTGCTCATCACTCGGTAGGATTTTTCAAACTTAGGCGAGTACTGGACTGCAGCTAAGCCCCCAAGTGATAGGGTTGCTCACCACTCGGTAGGATTTATCAAACTTAGGCGAGTACTGGACTGCAGCTAAGCCCCCGAGTGGCAGGGTTGCTCAGCACTCGGTAGGATTTTTCAAACTTAGGCGAGTACTGGACTGCACCTAAGCCCCCGAGTGGGAGGGTTGCTGACCACTCGGTAGAATTTTTCAAACTTAGGCGAGTACTGGACTGCAGCTAAGCCCCCGAGTGGGAGGGTTGCTCACCACTCGGTAGGATTTTTCAAACTTAGGCGAGTACTGGACTACAGCTAAGCCCCCGAGTGGGAGGGTTGCTCACCACTCAGTAGGATTTTTCAAACTTAGGCGAGTACTGGACTGCAGCTAAGACCCCGAGTGGGAGGGTTGGTCACCACTCGGTAGGATTTTTCGAACTTAGGCGAGCACTGGACTGGAGCTAAGTCCCCGACTGAGAGGCTTGCTCATCACTCCGTAGGAATTTTCAAACTTAGGCGAGTACTGGACTGCAGCTAAGCCCCCGAGTGGGAGGGTTGCTCACCACTCGGTAGGATTTTTCAAACTTAGGCGAGTACTAGACTGCAGGTATGCCCTCGAGTGGGAGGGTTGCTCACCACTCGGTAGGATTTTTCAAACGTAGGGGAGTACTGGACTGCAGCTAAGCCCCCGAGTGGGAGGATTGCTCACCACTCGATAGGATTTTTCAAACTTAGGCGAGCACTGGACTGTAGCTAAGCCCCCGAGTGAGAGGCTTGCTCACCACTCGGTAGGATTTTTCAAACTTAGGGGAGCACTGGACTGCAGCTAAGCCCCCGAGTGGCAGGGTTTCTCACCACTCGGTAGGATTTTTCAAACTTAGGCGAGTACTGGACTGCAGCTAAGCCCCCGAGTGGGAGGGTTGCTCACCACTCGGTAGGATTTTTCAAACTTAGGCGAGCACTGGACTGCAGCTAAGCCCCCAAGTGGGAGGGTTGCTCACCACTCGGTAGGATTTTCCAAACTTAGCCGAGCACTGGACTGCAGCTAAGCCCCCGAGTGGGAGGGTTCCTCACCACTCGGTAGGATTTTTCAAACTTGGCGAGCACTGGACTGCAGCTAAGCCCCCGACTGGGAGGCTTGCTCACCACTCGGTAGGATTTTTCAAACTTAGGCGAGTATTGGACTGCAGCTAAGCCCCCGAGTGGGAGGGTTGCTCACCACTCGATAGGATTATTCAAACTTAGGCGAGTACTGGACTGCAGCTAAGCCCCCGAGTGCTAGGGTTGCTCCACTCGGTACGATTTTTCAAACTTAGGCGAGGACTGGACTGCAGCTAAGCCCCCGAGTGGGAGGGTTGCTCACCACTCGGTAGGATTTTTTGAACTTAGGCGAGCACTGGACTGCAGCTAAGCCCCCGACTGACAGGCTTGCTCATCACTCAGTAGGATTTTTCAAACTTAGGCGAGTAATGGACTACAGCTAAGCCCCCGAGTGATAGGGTTGCTCACCACTAGGTAGGATTTATCAAACTTAGGCGAGTACTGGACTGCAGCTAAGCCCCCGACTGGCAGGGTTGCTCAGCACTCGGTAGGATTTTTCAAACTTAGGCGAGTACTGGACTGCAGCTAAGCCCCCGAGTGGGAGGGTTGCTCACCACTCGGTAGGATTTTTCAAACTTAGGCGGGTACTGGACTGCAGCTAAGCCCCCGAGTGGGAGGGTTGCTCACCACTCGGTAGGATTTTTCGAACTTAGCCGAGCACTGGACTGTAGCTAAGCCCCCGACTGAGAGGCTTACTCATCACTCGGTAGGATTTTTCAAACATAGGCGAGTACTGGACTGCAGCTAAGCCCCCGAGTGCGAGGGTTGCTCACCACTCGGTAGGATTTTTCAAACTTAGGCGAGTACTGGACTATAGCTAAGCCCCTGAGTGGGAGGGTTGCTCACCACTCGGTAGGATTTTTCAAACTTAGGCGAGGACTGGACTGCAGCTAAGCCCCCGACTGGGAGGCTTGCTCACCACTCGGTAGGATTTTTCAAACTTAGGCGAGCACTCGACTACAGCTAAGCCCCCGAGTGGGAGGGTTGCTCACCACTCGGTAGGATTTTTCAAACTTAGGCGAGCACTGGACTGCAGCTAAGCCCCCGAGTGGGAGGGTTTCTCACCACTCGGTAGGATTTTTCGAACTTAGGCGAGTATTGGACTGCAGCTAAGCCCCCCAGTGGGAGGCTTGCTCACCACTCGATAGGATTTTTCAAACTTAGGTGAGCACTGGAGTGCAGCTAAGCCCCCGAGTGGGAGGGTTGCTCACCAATCGGCAGGATTTTTCAAACTTAGGCGAGCACTGGACTGCAGCTAAGCCCCCGAGTGGGAGGGTTGCTCACCACTCGGTTGGATTTTTCAAACTTAGGCGAGTACTGGACTGCAGCTAAGCCCCCGAGTGGGAGGGTTGCTCACCACTCGGTAGGATTTTTCAAACTTAGGCGAGTACTGGACTGCAGGTATGCCCCCGAGTGGGAGGGTTGCTCACCACTCGGTAGGATTTTTCAAACTTAGGGGAGTACTGGACTGCAGCTAAGCCCCCGAGTGGGAGGATTGCTCTCCACTCGATAGGATTTTTCAAACTTAGGCGAGCACTGGACTGCAGCTAAGCCCCCGAGTGAGAGGCTTGCTCACCACTCGGTAGGATTTTTCAAACTTAGGGGAGCACTGGACTGCAGCTAAGCCCCCGAGTGGCAGGGTTTCTCACCACTCGGTAGGATTTTTCAAACTTAGGCGAGTACTGGACTGCAGCTAAGCCCCCGAGTGGGAGGGTTGCTCACCACTCGGTAGGATTTTTCAAACTTAGGCGAGTACTGGACTGCAGCTAAGCCCCCGAGTGGAAGGGTTGCTCACCACTCGGTAAGATTTTTCAAACTTAGGCGAGTACTGGACTACAGCTAAGCCCCCGAGTGAGAGGCTTGCTCATCACTCAGTATGATTTTTCAAACTTAGGCGAGTACTGGACTGCAGCTAAGCCCCCGAGTGGCAGGGTTGCTCAGCACTCGGTAGGATTTTTCAAACTTAGGCGAGTACTGGACTGCACCTAAGCCCCCGAGTGGGAGGGTTGCTGACCACTCGGTAGAATTTTTCAAACTTAGGCGAGTACTGGACTGCAGCTAAGCCCCCGAGTGGGAGGGTTGCTCACTACTCGGTAGGATTTTTCAAACTTAGGCGAGTACTGGACTACAGCTAAGCCCCCGAGTGGGAGGGTTGCTCACCACTCAGTAGGATTTTTCAAACTTAGGCGAGTATTGGACTGCAGCTAAGCCCCCCAGTGAGAGGCTTGCTCACCACTCGATAGGATTTTTCAAACTTAGGCGAGCACTAGACTGCAGCTAAGCCCTCGAGTGGGAGGGTTGCTCACCAATCGGCAGGATTTTTCAAACTTAGGCGAGCACTGGACTGCAGCTAAGCCCCCGAGTGGGAGGGTTGCTCACCACTCAGTAGGATTTTTCAAACTTAGGCGAGTATTGGACTGCAGCTAAGCCCCCGAGTGGGAAGCTTGCTCACCACTCGGTAGGATTTTTCAAACATAGGCGAGTACTGGACTACAGCTAAGCCCCCGAGTGGGAGGGTTGCTCACCAATCGGCCGGATTTTTCAAACTTAGGCGAGCACTGGACTGCAGCTAAGCCCCCGAGTGGGACGGTTTCTCACCACTCAGTAGGATTTTTCAAACTTAGGCGAGTATTGGACTGCAGCTAAGCCCCCGAGTGGGAGGCTTGCTCACCACTCGGTAGGATTTTTCAAACTTAGGCGAGTACTGGACTGCAGCTAAGCCCCCGAGTGGGAGGGTTGCTCACCACTCGGTAGGATTTTTCAAACTTAGGGGAGCAATGGACTGCAGCTAAGCCCCCGACTGAGAGGCTTGCTCATCACTCGGTAGGATTTTTCAAACTTAGGCGAGTACTGGACTGCAGCTAAGCCCCCAAGTGATAGGGTTGCTCACCACTCGGTAGGATTTATCAAACTTAGGCGAGTACTGGACTGCAGCTAAGCCCCCGAGTGGCAGGGTTGCTCAGCACTCGGTAGGATTTTTCAAACTTAGGCGAGTACTGGACTGCACCTAAGCCCCGAGTGGGAGGGTTGCTGACCACTCGGTAGGATTTTTCAAACTTAGGCGAGTACTGGACTGCAGCTAAGCCCCCGAGTGGAAGGGTTGCTCACCACTCGGTAAGATTTTTCAAACTTAGGCGAGTACTGGACTACAGCTAAGCCCCCGAGTGGGAGGGTTGCTCACCACTCAGTAGGATTTTTCAAACTTAGGCGAGTACTGGACTGCAGCTAAGCCCCCGAGTGGGAGGGTTGGTCACCACTCGGTAGGATTTTTCGAACTTAGGCGAGCACTGGACTGGAGCTAAGTCCCCGACTGAGAGGCTTGCTCATCACTCCGTAGGAATTTTCAAACTTAGGCGAGTACTGGACTGCAGCTAAGCCCCCGAGTGGGAGGGTTGCTCACCACTCGGTAGGATTTTTCAAACTTAGGCGAGTACTGGACTGCAGGTATGCCCCCGAGTGGGAGGGTTGCTCACCACTCGGTAGGATTTTTCAAACTTAGGGGAGTACTGGACTGCAGCTAAGCCCCCGAGTGGGAGGATTGCTCTCCACTCGATAGGATTTTTCAAACTTAGGCGAGCACTGGACTGCAGCTAAGCCCCCGAGTGAGAGGCTTGCTCACCACTCGGTAGGATTTTTCAAACTTAGGGGAGCACTGGACTGCAGCTAAGCCCCCGAGTGGCAGGGTTTCTCACCACTCGGTAGGATTTTTCAAACTTAGGCGAGTACTGGACTGCAGCTAAGCCCCCGAGTGGGAGGGTTGCTCACCACTCGGTAGGATTTTTCAAACTTAGGAGAGGACTGGACTGCAGCTAAGCCCCCGAGTGGGTGGGTTGCTCACCACTCGGTAGGATTTTTCAAACTTAGGCGAGCACTGGACTGCAGCTAAGCCCCCGAGTGGGAGGGTTGCTCACCACTTGGTAGGATTTTTCAAACTTAGGCGAGGACTGGACTGCAGCTAAGCCCCCGACTGGGAGGCTTGCTCACCACTCGGTAGGATTTTTCAAACTTAGGCGAGCACTCGACTACAGCTAAGCCCCCCAGTGGGAGGGTTGCTCACCACTCGGTAGGATTTTTCAAACTTAGGCGAGCACTGGACTGTAGCTAAGCCCCCGAGTGGGAGGGTTTCTCACCACTCGGTAGGATTTTTCGAACTTAGGCGAGTATTGGACTGCAGCTAAGCCCCCGAGTGGGAGGCTTGCTCACCACTCGATAGGATTTTTCAAACTTAGGCGAGCACTGGACTGCAGCTAAGCCCCCGAGTGGGAGGGTTGCTTACCAATCGGCAGGATTTTTCAAACTTAGGCGAGCACTGGACTGCAGCTAAGCCCCCGAATGGGAGGGTTGCTCACCACTCGGTAGGATTTTTCAAACTTAGGCGAGTATTGGACTGCAGCTAAGCCCCCGAGTGGGAGGCTTGCTCACCACTCGGTAGGATTTTTCAAACTTAGGCGAGTACTGGACTGCAGCTAAGCCCCCGAGTGGGAGGGTTTCTCACCACTCGGTAGGATTTTTCAAACTTAGGCGAGCAATGGACTGCAGCTAAGCCCCCGACTGAGAGGCTTGCTCATCACTCGGTAGGATTTTTCAAACTTAGGCGAGTACTGGACTGCAGCTAAGCCCCCAAGTGATAGGGTTGCTCACCACTCGGTAGGATTTATCAAACTTAGGCGAGTACTGGACTGCAGCTAAGCCCCCGAGTGGCAGGGTTGCTCAGCACTCGGTAGGATTTTTCAAACTTAGGCGAGTACTGGACTGCACCTAAGCCCCCGAGTGGGAGGGTTGCTGACCACTCGGTAGAATTTTTCAAACTTAGGCGAGTACTGGACTGCAGCTAAGCCCCCGAGTGGGAGGGTTGCTCACCACTCGGTAGGATTTTTCAAACTTAGGCGAGTACTGGACTACAGCTAAGCCCCCGAGTGGGAGGGTTGCTCACCACTCAGTAGGATTTTTCAAACTTAGGCGAGTACTGGACTGCAGCTAAGACCCCGAGTGGGAGGGTTGGTCACCACTCGGTAGGATTTTTCGAACTTAGGCGAGCACTGGACTGGAGCTAAGTCCCCGACTGAGAGGCTTGCTCATCACTCCGTAGGAATTTTCAAACTTAGGCGAGTACTGGACTGCAGCTAAGCCCCCGAGTGGGAGGGTTGCTCACCACTCGGTAGGATTTTTCAAACTTAGGCGAGTACTAGACTGCAGGTATGCCCTCGAGTGGGAGGGTTGCTCACCACTCGGTAGGATTTTTCAAACGTAGGGGAGTACTGGACTGCAGCTAAGCCCCCGAGTGGGAGGATTGCTCACCACTCGATAGGATTTTTCAAACTTAGGCGAGCACTGGACTGTAGCTAAGCCCCCGAGTGAGAGGCTTGCTCACCACTCGGTAGGATTTTTCAAACTTAGGGGAGCACTGGACTGCAGCTAAGCCCCCGAGTGGCAGGGTTTCTCACCACTCGGTAGGATTTTTCAAACTTAGGCGAGTACTGGACTGCAGCTAAGCCCCCGAGTGGGAGGGTTGCTCACCACTCGGTAGGATTTTTCAAACTTAGGCGAGCACTGGACTGCAGCTAAGCCCCCAAGTGGGAGGGTTGCTCACCACTCGGTAGGATTTTCCAAACTTAGCCGAGCACTGGACTGCAGCTAAGCCCCCGAGTGGGAGGGTTCCTCACCACTCGGTAGGATTTTTCAAACTTGGCGAGCACTGGACTGCAGCTAAGCCCCCGACTGGGAGGCTTGCTCACCACTCGGTAGGATTTTTCAAACTTAGGCGAGTATTGGACTGCAGCTAAGCCCCCGAGTGGGAGGGTTGCTCACCACTCGATAGGATTATTCAAACTTAGGCGAGTACTGGACTGCAGCTAAGCCCCCGAGTGCTAGGGTTGCTCCACTCGGTACGATTTTTCAAACTTAGGCGAGGACTGGACTGCAGCTAAGCCCCCGAGTGGGAGGGTTGCTCACCACTCGGTAGGATTTTTTGAACTTAGGCGAGCACTGGACTGCAGCTAAGCCCCCGACTGACAGGCTTGCTCATCACTCAGTAGGATTTTTCAAACTTAGGCGAGTAATGGACTACAGCTAAGCCCCCGAGTGATAGGGTTGCTCACCACTAGGTAGGATTTATCAAACTTAGGCGAGTACTGGACTGCAGCTAAGCCCCCGACTGGCAGGGTTGCTCAGCACTCGGTAGGATTTTTCAAACTTAGGCGAGTACTGGACTGCAGCTAAGCCCCCGAGTGGGAGGGTTGCTCACCACTCGGTAGGATTTTTCAAACTTAGGCGGGTACTGGACTGCAGCTAAGCCCCCGAGTGGGAGGGTTGCTCACCACTCGGTAGGATTTTTCGAACTTAGCCGAGCACTGGACTGTAGCTAAGCCCCCGACTGAGAGGCTTACTCATCACTCGGTAGGATTTTTCAAACATAGGCGAGTACTGGACTGCAGCTAAGCCCCCGAGTGCGAGGGTTGCTCACCACTCGGTAGGATTTTTCAAACTTAGGCGAGTACTGGACTATAGCTAAGCCCCCGAGTGGGAGGGTTGCTCACCACTCGGTAGGATTTTTCAAACTTAGGCGAGGACTGGACTGCAGCTAAGCCCCCGACTGGGAGGCTTGCTCACCACTCGGTAGGATTTTTCAAACTTAGGCGAGCACTCGACTACAGCTAAGCCCCCGAGTGGGAGGGTTGCTCACCACTCGGTAGGATTTTTCAAACTTAGGCGAGCACTGGACTGCAGCTAAGCCCCCGAGTGGGAGGGTTTCTCACCACTCGGTAGGATTTTTCGAACTTAGGCGAGTATTGGACTGCAGCTAAGCCCCCCAGTGGGAGGCTTGCTCACCACTCGATAGGATTTTTCAAACTTAGGTGAGCACTGGAGTGCAGCTAAGCCCCCGAGTGGGAGGGTTGCTCACCAATCGGCAGGATTTTTCAAACTTAGGCGAGCACTGGACTGCAGCTAAGCCCCCGAGTGGGAGGGTTGCTCACCACTCGGTTGGATTTTTCAAACTTAGGCGAGTATTGGACTGCAGCTAAGCCCCCGAGTGGGAGGCTTGCTCACCACTCGGTAGGATTTTTCAAACTTAGGCGAGTACTGGACTGCAGCTAAGCCCCCGAGTGGGAGGGTTGCTCACCACTCGGTAGGATTTTTCAAACTTAGGCGAGCAATGGACTGCAGCTAAGCCCCCGACTGAGAGGCTTGCTCATCACTCGGTAGGATTTTTCAAACTTAGGCGAGTACTGGACTGCAGCTAAGCCCCCAAGTGATAGGGTTGCTCACCACTCGGTAGGATTTATCAAACTTAGGCGAGTACTGGACTGCATCTCAGCCCCCGAGTGGGAGGGTTGGTCACCACTCGGTAGGATTTTTCAAACTTAGGCGAGTACTGGACTGCAGCTAAGCCCCCAAGTGATAGGGTTGCTCACCACTCGGTAGGATTTATCAAACTTAGGCGAGTACTGGACTGCAGCTAAGCCCCCGAGTGGGAGGGTTGCTCACCAATCGACAGGATTTTTCAAACTTAGGCGAGCACTGGACTGCAGCTAAGCCCCCGAATGGGAGGGTTGCTCACCACTCGGTAGGATTTTTCAAACTTAGGCGAGTATTGGACTGCAGCTAAGCCCCCGAGTGGGAGGCTTGCTCACCACTCGGTAGGATTTTTCAAACTTAGGCGAGTACTGGACTGCAGCTAAGCCCCCGAGTGGGAGGGTTGCTCACCACTAGGTAGGATTTTTCAAACATAGGCGAGCAATGGACTGCAGCTAAGCCCCTGACTGAGAGGCTTGCTCATCACTCGGTAGGATTTTTCAAACTTAGGCGAGTACTGGACTGCAGCTAAGCCCCCAAGTGATAGGGTTGCTCACCACTCGGTAGGATTTATCAAACTTAGGCGAGTACTGGACTGCAGCTAAGCCCCCGAGTGGCAGGGTTGCTCAGCACTCGGTAGGATTTTTCAAACTTAGGCGAGTACTGGACTGCACCTAAGCCCCCGAGTGGGAGGGTTGCTGACCACTCGGTAGAATTTTTCAAACTTAGGCGAGTACTGGACTGCAGCTAAGCCCCCGAGTGGGAGGGTTGCTCACCACTCGGTAGGATTTTTCAAACTTAGGCGAGTACTGGACTACAGCTAAGCCCCCGAGTGGGAGGGTTGCTCACCACTCAGTAGGATTTTTCAAACTTAGGCGAGTACTGGACTGCAGCTAAGCCCCCGAGTGGGAGAGTTGGTCACCACTCGGTAGGATTTTTCGAACTTAGGCGAGCACTAGACTGGAGCTAAGTCCCCGACTGAGAGGCTTGCTCATCACTCCGTAGGAATTTTCAAACTTAGGCGAGTACTGGACTGCAGCTAAGCCCCCGAGTGGGAGGGTTGCTCACCACTCGGTAGGATTTTTCAAACTTAGGCGAGTACTGGACTGCAGGTATGCCCCCGAGTGGGAGGGTTGCTCACCACTCGGTAGGATTTTTCAAACGTAGGGGAGTACTCGACTGCAGCTAAGCCCCCGAGTGGGAGGATTGCTCACCACTCGATAGGATTTTTCAAACTTAGGCGAGCACTGGACTGGAGCTAAGCCCCCGAGTGAGAGGCTTGCTCACCACTCGGTAGGATTTTTCAAACTTAGGGGAGCACTGGACTGCAGCTAAGCCCCCGAGTGGCAGGGTTTCTCACCACTTGGTAGGATTTTTCAAACTTAGGCGAGTACTGGACTGCAGCTAAGCCCCTGAGTGGGAGGGTTGCTCACCACTCGGTAGGATTTTTCAAACTTAGGCGAGCACTGGACTGCAGCTAAGCCCCCAAGTGGAGGGTTGCTCACCACTCGGTAGGATTTTCCAAACTTAGCCGAGCACTGGACTGCAGCTAAGCCCCCGAGTGGGAGGGTTCCTCACCACTCGGTAGGATTTTTCAAACTTGGCGAGCACTGGACTGCAGCTAAGCCCCCGACTGGGAGGCTTGCTCACCACTCGGTAGGATTTTTCAAACTTAGGCGAGTATTGGACTGCAGCTAAGCCCCCGAGTGGGAGGGTTGCTCACCACTCGATAGGATTATTCAAACTTAGGCGAGTACTGGACTGCAGCTAAGCCCCCGAGTGCTAGGGTTGCTCCACTCGGTACGATTTTTCAAACTTAGGCGAGGACTGGACTGCAGCTAAGCCCCCGAGTGGGAGGGTTGCTCACCACTCGGTAGGATTTTTTGAACTTAGGCGAGCACTGGACTGCAGCTAAGCCCCCGACTGACAGGCTTGCTCATCACTCAGTAGGATTTTTCAAACTTAGGCGAGTAATGGACTACAGCTAAGCCCCAGAGTGATAGGGTTGCTCACCACTCGGTAGGATTTATCAAACTTAGGCGAGTACTGGACTGCAGCTAAGCCCCCGAGTGGCAGGGTTGCTCAGCACTCGGTAGGATTTTTCAAACTAAGGCGAGTACTGGACTGCAGCTAAGCCCCCGAGTGGGAGGGTTGCTCACCACTCGGTAGGATTTTTCAAACTTAGGCGGGTACTGGACTGCAGCTAAGCCCCCGAGTGGGAGGGTTGCTCACCACTCGTAGGATTTTTCAACTTAGCCGAGCACTGGACTGTAGCTAAGCCCCCGACTGAGAGGCTTACTCATCACTCGGTAGGATTTTTCAAACATAGGCGAGTACTGGACTGCAGCTAAGCCCCCGAGTGGGAGGGTTCCTCACCACTCGGTAGGATTTTTCAAACTTGGCGAGCACTGGACTGCAGCTAAGCCCCCGACTGGGAGGCTTGCTCACCACTCGGTAGGATTTTTCAAACTTAGGCGAGTATTGGACTGCAGCTAAGCCCCCGAGTGGGAGGGTTGCTCACCACTCGATAGGATTATTCAAACTTAGGCGAGTACTGGACTGCAGCTAAGCCCCCGAGTGCTAGGGTTGCTCCACTCGGTACGATTTTTCAAACTTAGGCGAGGACTGGACTGCAGCTAAGCCCCCGAGTGGGAGGGTTGCTCACCACTCGGTAGGATTTTTTGAACTTAGGCGAGCACTGGACTGCAGCTAAGCCCCCGACTGACAGGCTTGCTCATCACTCAGTAGGATTTTTCAAACTTAGGCGAGTAATGGACTACAGCTAAGCCCCAGAGTGATAGGGTTGCTCACCACTCGGTAGGATTTATCAAACTTAGGCGAGTACTGGACTGCAGCTAAGCCCCCGAGTGGCAGGGTTGCTCAGCACTCGGTAGGATTTTTCAAACTAAGGCGAGTACTGGACTGCAGCTAAGCCCCCGAGTGGGAGGGTTGCTCACCACTCGGTAGGATTTTTCAAACTTAGGCGGGTACTGGACTGCAGCTAAGCCCCCGAGTGGGAGGGTTGCACACCACTCGTAGGATTTTTCGAACTTAGCCGAGCACTGGACTGTAGCTAAGCCCCCGACTGAGAGGCTTACTCATCACTCGGTAGGATTTTTCAAACATAGGCGAGTACTGGACTGCAGCTAAGCTCCCGAGTGGGAGGGTTGCTCACCACTCGGTAGGATTTTTCAAACTTAGGCGAGTACTGGACTACAGCTAAGCCCCCGAGTGGGAGGGTTGCTCACCACTCGGTAGGATTTTTCAAACTTAGGCGAGTACTGGACTGCAGCTAAGCCCCCGAGTGGGAGGGTTCCTCACCACTCGATAGGATTTTTCGAACTTAGGCGAGCACTGGACTGTAGCTAAGCCCCCGACTGAGAGGCTTGCTCATCACTCGGTAGGATTTTTCAAACTTAGGCGAGTACTGGACTCGAGCTAAGCCCCCGAGTGGGAGGGTTGCTCACCAATCGGCAGGATTTTTCAAACTTAGGCGAGGACTAGACTGCAGCTAAGCCCCCGACTGGGAGGCTTGCTCACCACTCGGTAGGATTTTTCAAACTTAGGCGAGTATTGGACTGCAGCTAAGCCCCCGAGTGGGAGGGTTGCTCACCACTCGATAGGATTATTCAAACTTAGGCGAGTACTGGACTGCAGCTAAGCCCCCGAGTGCTAGGGTTGCTCCACTCGGTACGATTTTTCAAACTTAGGCGAGGACTGGACTGCAGCTAAGCCCCCGAGTGGGAGGGTTGCTCACCACTCGGTAGGATTTTTTGAACTTAGGCGAGCACTGGACTGCAGCTAAGCCCCCGACTGACAGGCTTGCTCATCACTCAGTAGGATTTTTCAAACTTAGGCGAGTAATGGACTACAGCTAAACCCCAGAGTGATAGGGTTGCTCACCACTCGGTAGGATTTATCAAACTTAGGCGAGTACAGGACTGCAGCTAAGCCCCCGAGTGGCAGGGTTGCTCAGCACTCGGTAGGATTTTTCAAACTTAGGCGAGTACTGGACTGCAGCTAAGCCCCCGAGTGGGAGGGTTGCTCACCACTCGGTAGGATTTTTCAAACTTAGGCGGGTACTGGACTGCAGCTAAGCCCCTGAGTGGGAGGGTTGCTCACCACTCGTAGGATTTTTCGAACTTAGCCGAGCACTGGACTGTAGCTAAGCCCCCGACTGAGAGGCTTACTCATCACTCGGTAGGATTTTTCAAACATAGGCGAGTACTGGACTGCAGCTAAGCCCCCGAGTGGGAGGGTTGCTCACCACTCGGTAGGATTTTTCAAACTTAGGCGAGTACTGGACTACAGCTAAGCCCCCGAGTGGGAGGGTTGCTCACCACTCGGTAGGATTTTTCAAACTTAGGCGAGTACTGGACTGCAGCTAAGCCCCCGAGTGGGAGGGTTCCTCACCACTCGGTAGGATTTTTCGAACTTAGGCGAGCACTGGACTGTAGCTAAGCCCCCGACTGAGAGGCTTGCTCATCACTCGGTAGGATTTTTCAAACTTAGGCGAGTACTGGACTCGAGCTAAGCCCCCGAGTGGGAGGGTTGCTCACCAATCGGCAGGATTTTTCAAACTTAGGCGAGGACTGGACTGCAGCTAAGCCCCCGACTGGGAGGCTTGCTCACCACTCGGTAGGATTTTTCAAACTTAGGCGAGCACTCGACTACAGCTAAGCCCCCGAGTGGGAGGGTTGCTCACCACTCGGTAGGATTTTTCAAACTTAGGCGAGCACTGGACTGCAGCTAAGCCCCCGTGTGGGAGGGTTTCTCACCACTCGGTAGGATTTTTCGAACTTAGGCGAGTATTGGACTGCAGCTAAGCCCCCCAGTGGGAGGCTTGCTCACCACTCGATAGGATTTTTCAAACTTAGGCGAGCACTGGACTGCAGATAAGCCCCCGAGTGGGAGGGTTGCTCACCAATCGGCAGGATTTTTCAAACTTAGGCGAGCACTGGACTACAGCTAAGCCCCCGAGTGGGAGGGTTGCTCACCACGCGGTAGGATTTTTCAAACTTAGGCGAGTATTGGACTGCAGCTAAGCCCCCGAGTGGGAGGCTTGCTCACCACTCGGTAGGATTTTTCAAACTTAGGCGAGTACTGGACTGCAGCTAAGCCCCCGAGTGGGAGGGTTGCTCACCACTCGGTAGGATTTTTCAAACTTAGGCGAGCAATGGACTGCAGCTAAGCCCCCGACTGAGAGGCTTGCTCATCACTCGGTAGGATTTTTCAAACTTAGGCGAGTACTGGACTGCAGCTAAGCCCCCAAGTGATAGGGTTGCTCACCACTCGGTAGGATTTATCAAACTTAGGCGAGTACTGGACTGCAGCTAAGCCCCCGAGTGGCAGGGTTGCTCAGCACTCGGTAGGATTTTTCAAACTTAGGCGAGTACTGGACTGCACCTAAGCCCCCGAGTGGGAGGGTTGCTGACCACTCGGTAGGATTTTTCAAACTTAGGCGAGTACTGGACTGCAGCTAAGCCCCCGAGTGGGAGGGTTGCTCACCACTCGGTAGGATTTTTCAAACTTAGGCGAGCACTGGACTGCAGCTAAGCCCCCGTGTGGGAGGGTTTCTCACCACTCGGTAGGATTTTTCGAACTTAGGCGAGTATTGGACTGCAGCTAAGCCCCCCAGTGGGAGGCTTGCTCACCACTCGATAGGATTTTTCAAACTTAGGCGAGCACTGGACTGCAGATAAGCCCCCGAGTGGGAGGGTTGCTCACCAATCGGCAGGATTTTTCAAACTTAGGCGAGCACTGGACTACAGCTAAGCCCCCGAGTGGGAGGGTTGCTCACCACTCGGTAGGATTTTTCAAACTTAGGCGGGTACTGGACTGCAGCTAAGCCCCCGAGTGGGAGGGTGGCTCACCACTCGTAGGATTTTTCGAACTTAGCCGAGCACTGGACTGTAGCTAAGCCCCCGACTGAGAGGCTTACTCATCACTCGGTAGGATTTTTCAAACATAGGCGAGTACTGGACTGCAGCTAAGCCCCCGAGTGGGAGGGTTGCTCACCACTCGGTAGGATTTTTCAAACTTAGGCGAGTACTGGACTACAGCTAAGCCCCCGAGTGGGAGGGTTGCTCACCACTCGGTAGGATTTTTCAAACTTAGGCGAGTACTGGACTGCAGCTAAGCCCCCGAGTGGGAGGGTTCCTCACCACTCGGTAGGATTTTTCGAACTTAGGCGAGCACTGGACTGTAGCTAAGCCCCCGACTAAGAGGCTTGCTCATCACTCGGTAGGATTTTTCAAACTTAGGCGAGTACTGGACTCGAGCTAAGCCCCCGAGTGGGAGGGTTGCTCACCAATCGGCAGGATTTTTCAAACTTAGGCGAGGACTGGACTGCAGCTAAGCCCCCGACTGGGAGGCTTGCTCACCACTCGGTAGGATTTTTCAAACTTAGGCGAGCACTCGACTACAGCTAAGCCCCCGAGTGGGAGGGTTGCTCACCACTCGGTAGGATTTTTCAAACTTAGGCGAGCACTGGACTGCAGCTAAGCCCCCGTGTGGGAGGGTTTCTCACCACTCGGTAGGATTTTTCGAACATAGGCGAGTATTGGACTGCAGCTAAGCCCCCCAGTGGGAGGCTTGCTCACCACTCGATAGGATTTTTCAAACTTAGGCGAGCACTAGACTGCAGATAAGCCCCCGAGTGGGAGGGTTGCTCACCAATCGGCAGGATTTTTCAAACTTAGGCGAGCACTGGACTACAGCTAAGCACCCGAGTGGGAGGGTTGCTCACCACTCGGTAGGATTTTTCAAACTTAGGCGAGTACTGGACTGCAGCTAAGCCCCCGAGTGGGAGGGTTGCTCACCACTCGGTAGGATTTTTCAAACTTAGGCGAGCAATGGACTGCAGCTAAGCCCCCGACTGAGAGGCTTGCTCATCACTCGGTAGGATTTTTCAAACTTAGGCGAGTACTGGACTGCAGCTAAGCCCCCAAGTGATAGGGTTGCTCACCACTCGGTAGGATTTATCAAACTTAGGCGAGTACTGGACTGCAGCTAAGCCCCCGAGTGGCAGGGTTGCTCAGCACTCGGTAGGATTTTTCAAACTTAGGCGAGTACTGGACTGCACCTAAGCCCCCGAGTGGGAGGGTTGCTGACCACTCGGTAGGATTTTTCAAACTTAGGCGAGTACTGGACTGCAGCTAAGCCCCCGAGTGGGAGGGTTGCTCACCACTCGGTAGGATTGTTCAAACTTAGGCGAGTACTGGACTGCAGCTAAGCCCCCGAGTGGGAGGGTTGGTCACCACTCGGTAGGATTTTTCGAACTTAGGCGAGCACTGGACTGGAGCTAAGTCCCCGACTGAGAGGCTTGCTCATCACTCCGTAGGAATTTTCAAACTTAGGCGAGTACTTGACTGCAGCTAAGCCCCCGAGTGGGAGGGTTGCTCACCACTCGGTAGGATTTTTCAAACTTAGGCGAGTACTGGACTGCAGGTATGCCCCCGAGTGGGAGGGTTGCTCACCACTCGGTAGGATTTTTCAAACTTAGGGGAGTACTGGACTGCAGCTAAGCGCCCGAGTGGGAGGATTGCTCACCACTCGATAGGATTTTTCAAACTTAGGCGAGCACTGGACTGTAGCTAAGCCCCCGAGTGAGAGGCTTGCTCACCACTTGGTAGGATTTTTCAAACTTAGGGGAGCACTGGACTGCAGCTAAGCCCCCGAGTGGCAGGGTTTCTCACCACTCGGTAGGATTTTTCAAACTTAGGTGAGTACTGGACTGCAGCTAAGCCCCCGAGTGGGAGGGTTGCTCACCACTCGGTAGGATTTTTCAAACTTAGGCGAGCACTGGACTGCAGCTAAGCCCCCAAGTGGGAGGGTTGCTCACCACTCGGTAGGATTTTCCAAATTTAGCCGAGCACTGGACTGCAGCTAAGCCCCCGAGTGGGAGGGTTCCTCACCACTCGGTAGGATTTTTCGAACTTGGCGAGCACTGGACTGCAGCTAAGCCCCGACTGGGAGGCTTGCTCACCACTCGGTAGGATTTTTCAAACTTAGGCGAGTAGTGGACTGCAGCTAAGCCCCCGAGTGGGAGGGTTGCTCACCACTCGATAGGATTATTCAAACTTAGGCGAGTACTGGACTGCAGCTAAGCCCCCGAGTGCTAGGGTTGCTCCACTCGGTACGATTTTTCAAACTTAGGCGAGGACTGGACTGCAGCTAAGCCCCCGAGTGGGAGGGTTGCTCACCACTCGGTAGGATTTTTTGAACTTAGGCGAGCACTGGACTGCAGCTAAGCCCCCGACTGACAGGCTTGCTCATCACTCAGTAGGATTTTTCAAACTTAGGCGAGTAATGGACTACAGCTAAGCCCCCGAGTGATAGGGTTGCTCACCACTCGGTAGGATTGATCAAACTTAGGCGAGTACTGGACTGCAGCTAAGCCCCCGAGTGGCAGGGTTGCTCAGCACTCGGTAGGATTTTTCAAACTTAGGCGAGTACTGGACTGCAGCTAAGCCCCCAAGTGATAGGGTTGCTCACCACTCGGTAGGATTTATCAAACTTAGGCGAGTACTGGACTGCAGCTAAGCCCCCGAGTGGCAGGGTTGCTCAGCACTCGGTAGGATTTTTCAAACTTAGGCGAGTACTGGACTGCACCTAAGCCCCCGAGTGGGAGGGTTGCTGACCACTCGGTAGGATTTTTCAAACTTAGGCGAGTACTGGACTGCAGCTAAGCCCCCGAGTGGGAGGGTTGCTCACCACTCGGTAGGATTGTTCAAACTTAGGCGAGTACTGGACTGCAGCTAAGCCCCCGAGTGGGAGGGTTGGTCACCACTCGGTAGGATTTTTCGAACTTAGGCGAGCACTGGACTGGAGCTAAGTCCCCGACTGAGAGGCTTGCTCATCACTCCGTAGGAATTTTCAAACTTAGGCGAGTACTTGACTGCAGCTAAGCCCCCGAGTGGGAGGGTTGCTCACCACTCGGTAGGATTTTTCAAACTTAGGCGAGTACTGGACTGCAGGTATGCCCCCGAGTGGGAGGGTTGCTCACCACTCGGTAGGATTTTTCAAACTTAGGGGAGTACTGGACTGCAGCTAAGCGCCCGAGTGGGAGGATTGCTCACCACTCGATAGGATTTTTCAAACTTAGGCGAGCACTGGACTGTAGCTAAGCCCCCGAGTGAGAGGCTTGCTCACCACTTGGTAGGATTTTTCAAACTTAGGGGAGCACTGGACTGCAGCTAAGCCCCCGAGTGGCAGGGTTTCTCACCACTCGGTAGGATTTTTCAAACTTAGGTGAGTACTGGACTGCAGCTAAGCCCCCGAGTGGGAGGGTTGCTCACCACTCGGTAGGATTTTTCAAACTTAGGCGAGCACTGGACTGCAGCTAAGCCCCCAAGTGGGAGGGTTGCTCACCACTCGGTAGGATTTTCCAAATTTAGCCGAGCACTGGACTGCAGCTAAGCCCCCGAGTGGGAGGGTTCCTCACCACTCGGTAGGATTTTTCGAACTTGGCGAGCACTGGACTGCAGCTAAGCCCCGACTGGGAGGCTTGCTCACCACTCGGTAGGATTTTTCAAACTTAGGCGAGTAGTGGACTGCAGCTAAGCCCCCGAGTGGGAGGGTTGCTCACCACTCGATAGGATTATTCAAACTTAGGCGAGTACTGGACTGCAGCTAAGCCCCCGAGTGCTAGGGTTGCTCCACTCGGTACGATTTTTCAAACTTAGGCGAGGACTGGACTGCAGCTAAGCCCCCGAGTGGGAGGGTTGCTCACCACTCGGTAGGATTTTTTGAACTTAGGCGAGCACTGGACTGCAGCTAAGCCCCCGACTGACAGGCTTGCTCATCACTCAGTAGGATTTTTCAAACTTAGGCGAGTAATGGACTACAGCTAAGCCCCCGAGTGATAGGGTTGCTCACCACTCGGTAGGATTGATCAAACTTAGGCGAGTACTGGACTGCAGCTAAGCCCCCGAGTGGCAGGGTTGCTCAGCACTCGGTAGGATTTTTCAAACTTAGGCGAGTACTGGACTGTAGCTAAGCCCCCGAGTGGGAGGGTTGCTCACCACTCGGTAGGATTTTTCAAACTTAGGCGGGTACTGGACTGCAGCTAAGCCCCCGAGTGGGAGGGTTGCTCACCACTCGGTAGGATTTTTCGAACTTAGCCGAGCACTGGACTGTAGCTAAGCCCCCGACTGAGAGGCTTATTCATCACTCGGTAGGATTTTTCAAACATAGGCGAGTACTGGACTGCAGCTAAGCCCCCGAGTGGGAGGGTTGCTCACCACTCGGTAGGATTTTTCAAACTTAGGCGAGTACTGGACTACAGCTAAGCCCCCGAGTGGGAGGGTTGCTCACCACTCGGTAGGATTTTTCAAACTTAGGCGGGTACTGGACTGCAGCTAAGCCCCCGAGTGGGAGGGTTGCTCACCACTCGGTAGGATTTTTCGAACTTAGCCGAGCACTGGACTGTAGCTAAGCCCCCGACTGAGAGGCTTATTCATCAGTCGGTAGGATTTTTCAAACATAGGCGAGTACTGGACTGCAGCTAAGCCCCCGAGTGGGAGGGTTGCTCACCACTCGGTAGGATTTTTCAAACTTAGGCGAGTACTGGACTACAGCTAAGCCCCCGAGTGGGAGGGTTGCTCACCACTCGGTAGGATTTTTCAAACTTTGGCGAGTACTGGACTGCAGCTAAGCCCCCGAGTGGGAGGGTTCCTCACCACTCGGTAGGATTTTTCAAACATAGGCGAGTACTGGACTACAGCTAAGCCCCCGAGTGGGAGGCTTGCTCATCACTCGGTAGGATTTTTCAAACTTAGGCGAGTACTGGACTCGAGCTAAGCCCCCGAGTGGGAGGGTTGCTCACCACTCGGTTGGATTTTTCAAACTTAGGCGAGTACTGGACTGCAGCTAAGCCCCCGAGTGGGAGGGTTGCTCACCACTCGGTAGGATTTTTCAAACATAGGGGAGTACTGGACTGCAGCTAAGCCCCCGAGTGGGAGGATTGCTCACCACTCGGTAGGATTTTTCAAACTTAGGCGAGTACTGGACTGCAGCTAAGCCCCCGAGTGGGAGGGTTGCTCACCACTCGGTACGATTTTTCGAACTTACGCAAGCACTGGACTGCAGCTAAGCCCCTGAGTGAGAGGCTTGCTCATCACTTGGTAGGATTTTTCAAACTTAGGCGAGTACCGGACTGCAGCTAAGCCCCTGAGTGGGAGGGTTGCTCACCACTCGGTTGGATTTTTCAAACTTAGGCGAGCACTGGACTGCAGCAAAGCCCCCGAGTGGGAGGGTTGCTCACCACTCGGTAGGATTTTTCAAACTTAGGCGAGTACTGGACTACAGCTAAGCCCCCGAGTGGGAGGGTTGCTCACCACTCGGTAGGATTTTTCAAACTTAGGGGAGTACTGGACTGCAGCTAAGCCCCCGAGTGGTAGGATTGCTCACCACTCAGTAGGATTTTTCAAACTTAGGCGAGTACTTGACTGCAGCTAAGCCCCCGAGTGGGAGGGTTGCTCACCACTCGTTAGGATTTTTCAAACTTAGGCGAGCACTGGACTGCAGCTAAGCCCCCAAGTGGGAGGGTTGCTCACCACTCGGTAGGATTTTCCAAATTTAGCCGAGCACTGGACTGCAGCTAAGCCCCCGAGTGGGAGGGTTCCTCACCACTCGGTAGGATTTTTCGAACTTGGCGAGCACTGGACTGCAGCTAAGCCCCCGACTGGGAGGCTTGCTCACTACTCGGTAGGATTTTTCAAACTTAGGCGAGTATTGGACTGCAACTAAGCCCCCGAGTGGGAGGGTTGCTCACCACTCGATAGGATTATTCAAACTTAGGCGAGTACTGGACTGCAGCTAAGCCCCCGAGTGCTAGGGTTGCTCCACTCGGTACGATTTTTCAAACTTAGGCGAGGACTGGACTGCAGCTAAGCCCCCGAGTGGGAGGGTTGCTCACCACTCGGTAGGATTTTTTGAACTTAGGCGAGCACTGGACTGCAGCTAAGCCCACGACTGACAGGCTTGCTCATCACTCAGTAGGATTTTTCAAACTTAGGCGAGTAATGGACTACAGCTAAGCCCCCGAGTGATAGGGTTGCTCACCACTCGGTAGGATTGATCAAACTTAGGCGAGTACTGGACTGCAGCTAAGCCCCCGAGTGGCAGGGTTGCTCACCACTCGGTAGGATTTTTCAAACATAGGCGAGTACTGGACTACAGCTAAGCCCCCGAGTGGGAGGCTTGCTCATCACTCGGTAGGATTTTTCAAACTTAGGCGAGTACTGGACTCGAGCTAAGCCCCCGAGTGGGAGGGTTGCTCACCACTCGGTTGGATTTTTCAAACTTAGGCGAGTACTGGACTGCAGCTAAGCCCCCGAGTGGGAGGGTTGCTCACCACTCGGTAGGATTTTTCAAACATAGGGGAGTACTGGACTGCAGCTAAGCCCCCGAGTGGGAGGATTGCTCACCACTCGGTAGGATTTTTCAAACTTAGGCGAGTACTGGACTGCAGCTAAGCCCCCGAGTGGGAGGGTTGCTCACCACTCGGTACGATTTTTCGAACTTACGCAAGCACTGGACTGCAGCTAAGCCCCCGAGTGAGAGGCTTGCTCATCACTTGGTAGGATTTTTCAAACTTAGGCGAGTACCGGACTGCAGCTAAGCCCCTGAGTGGGAGGGTTGCTCACCACTCGGTTGGATTTTTCAAACTTAGGCGAGCACTGGACTGCAGCAAAGCCCCCGAGTGGGAGGGTTGCTCACCACTCGGTAGGATTTTTCAAACTTAGGCGAGTACTGGACTACAGCTAAGCCCCCGAGTGGGAGGGTTGCTCACCACTCGGTAGGATTTTTCAAACTTAGGGGAGTACTGGACTGCAGCTAAGCCCCCGAGTGGTAGGATTGCTCACCACTCAGTAGGATTTTTCAAACTTAGGCGAGTACTTGACTGCAGCTAAGCCCCCTTGTGGGAGGGTTGCTCACCACTCGGTAGGATTTTTCAAACTTAGGCGAGCACTGGACTGCAGCTAAGCCCCCGAGTGAGAGGCTTGCTCATCACTTGGTAGGATTTTTCAAACTTAGGCGAGTACCGGACTGCAGCTAAGCCCCCGAGTGGGAGGGTTCCTCACCACTCGGTAGGATTTTTCGAACTTGGCGAGCACTGGACTGCAGCTAAGCCCCCGACTGGGAGGCTTGCTCACTACTCGGTAGGATTTTCCAAACTTAGGCGAGTATTGGACTGCAGCTAAGCCCCCGAGTGGGAGGGTTGCTCACCACTCGATAGGATTATTCAAACTTAGGCGAGTACTGGACTGCAGCTAAGCCCCCGAGTGCTAGGGTTGCTCCACTCGGTACGTTTTTTCAAACTTAGGCGAGTACTTGACTGCAGCTAAGCCCCCGAGTGGGAGGGTTGCTCACCACTCGGTAGGATTTTTCAAACTTAGGCGAGCACTGGACTGCAGCTAAGCCCCCAAGTGGGAGGGTTGCTCACCACTCGGTAGGATTTTCCAAATTTAGCCGAGCACTGGACTGCAGCTAAGCCCCCGAGTGGGAGGGTTCCTCACCACTCGGTAGGATTTTTCGAACTTGGCGAGCACTGGACTGCAGCTAAGCCCCCGACTAGGAGGCTTGCTCACTACTCGGTAGGATTTTTCAAACTTAGGCGAGTATTGGACTGCAGCTAAGCCCCCGAGTGGGAGGGTTGCTCACCACTCGATAGGATTATTCAAACTTAGGCGAGTACTGGACTGCAGCTAAGCCCCCGAGTGCTAGGGTTGCTCCACTCGGTACGATTTTTCAAACTTAGGCGAGGACTGGACTGCAGCTAAGCCCCCGAGTGGGAGGGTTGCTCACCACTCGGTAGGATTTTTTGAACTTAGGCGAGCACTGGACTGCAGCTAAGCCCCCGACTGACAGGCTTGCTCATCACTCAGTAGGATTTTTCAAACTTAGGCGAGTAATGGACTACAGCTAAGCCCCCGAGTGATAGGGTTGCTCACCACTCGGTAGGATTGATCAAACTTAGGCGAGTACTGGACTGCAGCTAAGCCCCCGAGTGGCAGGGTTGCTCACCACTCGGTAGGATTTTTCAAACATAGGCGAGTACTGGACTACAGCTAAGCCCCCGAGTGGGAGGCTTGCTCATCACTCGGTAGGATTTTTCAAACTTAGGCGAGTACTGGACTCGAGCTAAGCCCCCGAGTGGGAGGGTTGCTCACCACTCGGTTGGATTTTTCAAACTTAGGCGAGTACTGGACTGCAGCTAAGCCCCCAAGTGGGAGGGTTGCTCACCACTCGGTAGGATTTTTCAAACATAGGGGAGTACTGGACTGCAGCTAAGCCCCCGAGTGGGAGGATTGCTCACCACTCGGTAGGATTTTTCAAACTTAGGCGAGTACTGGACTGCAGCTAAGCCCCCGAGTGGGAGGGTTGCTCACCACTCGGTACGATTTTTCGAACTTACGCAAGCACTGGACTGCAGCTAAGCCCCCGAGTGAGAGGCTTGCTCATCACTTGGTAGGATTTTTTAAACTTAGGCGAGTACCGGACTGCAGCTAAGCCCCTGAGTGGGAGGGTTGCTCACCACTCGGTTGGATTTTTCAAACTTAGGCGAGCACTGGACTGCAGCAAAGCCCCCGAGTGGGAGGGTTGCTCACCACTCGGTAGGATTTTTTAACTTAGGCGAGTACTGGACTACAGCTAAGCCCCCGAGTGGGAGGGTTGCTCACCACTCGGTAGGATTTTTCAAACTTAGGGGAGTACTGGACTGCAGCTAAGCCCCCGAGTGGTAGGATTGCTCACCACTCAGTAGGATTTTTCAAACTTAGGCGAGTACTTGACTGCAGCTAAGCCCCCTTGTGGGAGGGTTGCTCACCACTCGGTAGGATTTTTCAAACTTAGGCGAGCACTGGACTGCAGCTAAGCCCCCAAGTGGGAGGGTTGCTCACCACTCGGTAGGATTTTCCAAATTTAGCCGAGCACTGGACTGCAGCTAAGCCCCCGAGTGGGAGGGTTCCTCACCACTCGGTAGGATTTTTCGAACTTGGCGAGCACTGGACTGCAGCTAAGCCCCCGACTGGGAGGCTTGCTCACTACTCGGTAGGATTTTTCAAACTTAGGCGAGTACTGGACTGCAGCTAAGCCCCCGAGTGGGAGGGTTGCTCACCACTCGGTAGGATTTTTCAAACATAGGGGAGTACTGGACTGCAGCTAAGCCCCCGAGTGGGAGGATTGCTCACCACTCGGTAGGATTTTTCAAACTTAGGCGAGTACTGGACTGCAGCTAAGCCCCCGAGTGGGAGGGTTGCTCACCACTCGGTACGATTTTTCGAACTTACGCAAGCACTGGACTGCAGCTAAGCCCCCGAGTGAGAGGCTTGCTCATCACTTGGTAGGATTTTTCAAACTTAGGCGAGTACCGGACTGCAGCTAAGCCCCTGAGTGGGAGGGTTGCTCACCACTCGGTTGGATTTTTCAAACTTAGGCGAGCACTGGACTGCAGCAAAGCCCCCGAGTGGGAGGGTTGCTCACCACTCGGTAGGATTTTTCAAACTTAGGCGAGTACTGGACTACAGCTAAGCCCCCGAGTGGGAGGGTTGCTCACCACTCGGTAGGATTTTTCAAACTTAGGGGAGTACTGGACTGCAGCTAAGCCCCCGAGTGGTAGGATTGCTCACCACTCAGTAGGATTTTTCAAACTTAGGCGAGTACTTGACTGCAGCTAAGCCCCCTTGTGGGAGGGTTGCTCACCACTCGGTAGGATTTTTCAAACTTAGGCGAGCACTGGACTGCAGCTAAGCCCCCAAGTGGGAGGGTTGCTCACCACTCGGTAGGATTTTCCAAATTTAGCCGAGCACTGGACTGCAGCTAAGCCCCCGAGTGGGAGGGTTCCTCACCACTCGGTAGGATTTTTCGAACTTGGCGAGCACTGGACTGCAGCTAAGCCCCCGACTGGGAGGCTTGCTCACTACTCGGTAGGATTTTTCAAACTTAGGCGAGTATTGGACTGCAGCTAAGCCCCCGAGTGGGAGGGTTGCTCACCACTCGATAGGATTATTCAAACTTAGGCGAGTACTGGACTGCAGCTAAGCCCCCGAGTGCTAGGGTTGCTCCACTCGGTACGATTTTTCAAACTTAGGCGAGGACTGGACTGCAGCTAAGCCCCCGAGTGGGAGGGTTGCTCACCACTCGGTAGGATTTTTTGAACTTAGGCGAGCACTGGACTGCAGCTAAGCCCCCGACTGACAGGCTTGCTCATCACTCAGTAGGATTTTTCAAACTTAGGCGAGTAATGGACTACAGCTAAGCCCCCGAGTGATAGGGTTGCTCACCACTCGGTAGGATTGATCAAACTTAGGCGAGTACTGGACTGCAGCTAAGCCCCCGAGTGGCAGGGTTGCTCAGCACTCGGTAGGATTTTTCAAACTTAGGCGAGTACTGGACTGCAGCTAAGCCCCCGAGTGGGAGGGTTGCTCACCACTCGGTAGGATTTTTCAAACTTAGGCGGGTACTGGACTGCAGCTAAGCCCCCGAGTGGGAGGGTTGCTCACCACTCGGTAGGATTTTTCGAACTTAGCCGAGCACTGGACTGTAGCTAAGCCCCCGACTGAGAGGCTTATTCATCACTCGGTAGGATTTTTCAAACATAGGCGAGTACTGGACTACAGCTAAGCCCCCGAGTGGGAGGCTTGCTCATCACTCGGTAGGATTTTTCAAACTTAGGCGAGTACTGGACTCGAGCTAAGCCCCCGAGTGGGAGGGTTGCTCACCACTCGGTTGGATTTTTCAAACTTAGGCGAGTACTGGACTGCAGCTAAGCCCCCGAGTGGGAGGGTTGCTCACCACTCGGTAGGATTTTTCAAACATAGGGGAGTACTGGACTGCAGCTAAGCCCCCGAGTGGGAGGATTGCTCACCACTCGGTAGGATTTTTCAAACTTAGGCGAGTACTGGACTGCAGCTAAGCCCCCGAGTGGGAGGGTTGCTCACCACTCGGTACGATTTTTCGAACTTACGCAAGCACTGGACTGCAGCTAAGCCCCCGAGTGAGAGGCTTGCTCATCACTTGGTAGGATTTTTCAAACTTAGGCGAGTACCGGACTGCAGCTAAGCCCCTGAGTGGGAGGGTTGCTCACCACTCGGTTGGATTTTTCAAACTTAGGCGAGCACTGGACTGCTGCAAAGCCCCCGAGTGGGAGGGTTGCTCACCACTCGGTAGGATATTTCAAACTTAGGCGAGTACTGGACTACAGCTAAGCCCCCGAGTGGGAGGGTTGCTCACCACTCGGTAGGATTTTTCAAACTTAGGGGAGTACTGGACTGCAGCTAAGCCCCCGAGTGGTAGGATTGCTCACCACTCAGTAGGATTTTTCAAACATAGGCGAGTACTTGACTGCAGCTAAGCCCCCGAGTGGGAGGGTTGCTCACCACTCGGTAGGATTTTTCAAACTTAGGCGAGCACTGGACTGCAGCTAAGCCCCCAAGTGGGAGGGTTGCTCACCACTCGGTAGGATTTTCCAAATTTAGCCGAGCACTGGACTGCAGCTAAGCCCCCGAGTGGGAGGGTTCCTCACCACTCGGTAGGATTTTTCGAACTTGGCGAGCACTGGACTGCAGCTAAGCCCCCGACTGGGAGGCTTACTCACTACTCGGTAGGATTTTTCAAACTTAGGCGAGTATTGGACTGCAGCTAAGCCCCCGAGTGGGAGGGTTGCTCACCACTCGATAGGATTATTCAAACTTAGGCGAGTACTGGACTGCAGCTAAGCCCCCGAGTGCTAGGGTTGCTCCACTCGGTACGATTTTTCAAACTTAGGCGATGACTGGACTGCAGCTAAGCCCCCGAGTGGGAGGGTTGCTCACCACTCGGTAGGATTTTTTGAACTTAGGCGAGCACTGGACTGCAGCTAAGCCCCCGACTGACAGGCTTGCTCATCACTCAGTAGGATTTTTCAAACTTAGGCGAGTAATGGACTACAGCTAAGCCCCCGAGTGATAGGGTTGCTCACCACTCGGTAGGATTGATCAAACTTAGGCGAGTACTGGACTGCAGCTAAGCCCCCGAGTGGCAGGGTTGCTCACCACTCGGTAGGATTTTTCAAACATAGGCGAGTACTGGACTACAGCTAAGCCCCCGAGTGGGAGGCTTGCTCATCACTCGGTAGGATTTTTCAAACTTAGGCGAGTACTGGACTCGAGCTAAGCCCCCGAGTGGGAGGGTTGCTCACCACTCGGTTGGATTTTTCAAACTTAGGCGAGTACTGGACTGCAGCTAAGCCCCCGAGTGGGAGGGTTGCTCACCACTCGGTAGGATTTTTCAAACATAGGGGAGTACTGGACTGCAGCTAAGCCCCCGAGTGGGAGGATTACTCACCACTCGGTAGGATTTTTCAAACTTAGGCGAGTACTGGACTGCAGCTAAGCCCCCGAGTGGGAGGGTTGCTCACCACTCGGTACGATTTTTCGAACTTACGCAAGCACTGGACTGCAGCTAAGCCCCCGAGTGAGAGGCTTGCTCATCACTTGGTAGGATTTTTCAAACTTAGGCGAGTACCGGACTGCAGCTAAGCCCCTGAGTGGGAGGGTTGCTCACCACTCGGTTGGATTTTTCAAACTTAGGCGAGCACTGGACTGCAGCAAAGCCCCCGAGTGGGAGGGTTGCTCACCACTCGGTAGGATTTTTCAAACTTAGGCGAGTACTGGACTACAGCTAAGCCCCCGAGTGGGAGGGTTGCTCACCACTCGGTAGGATTTTTCAAACTTAGGGGAGTACTGGACTGCAGCTAAGCCCCCGAGTGGTAGGATTGCTCACCACTCAGTAGGATTTTTCAAACTTAGGCGAGTACTTGACTGCAGCTAAGCCCCCGAGTTGGAGGGTTGCTCACCACTCGGTAGGATTTTTCAAACTTAGGCGAGCACTGGACTGCAGCTAAGCCCCCAAGTGGGAGGGTTGCTCACCACTCGGTAGGATTTTCCAAATTTAGCCGAGCACTGGACTGCAGCTAAGCCCCCGAGTGGGAGGGTTCCTCACCACTCGGTAGGATTTTTCGAACTTGGCGAGCACTGGACTGCAGCTAAGCCCCCGACTGGGAGGCTTGCTCACTACTCGGTAGGATTTTTCAAACTTAGGCGAGTATTGGACTGCAGCTAAGCCCCCGAGTGGGAGGGTTGCTCACCACTCGATAGGATTATTCAAACTTAGGGGAGTACTGGACTGCAGCTAAGCCCCCGAGTGCTAGGGTTGCTCCACTCGGTACGATTTTTCAAACTTAGGCGAGGACTGGACTGCAGCTAAGCCCCCGAGTGGGAGGGTTGCTCACCACTCGGTAGGAATTTTTGAACTTAGGCGAGCACTGGACTGCAGCTAAGCCCCCGACTGACAGGCTTGCTCATCACTCAGTAGGATTTTTCAACCTTAGGCGAGTAATGGACTACAGCTAAGCCCCCGAGTGATAGGGTTGCTCACCACTCGGTAGGATTGATCAAACTTAGGCGAGTACTGGACTGCAGCTAAGCCCCCGAGTGGCAGGGTTGCTCAGCACTCGGTAGGATTTTTCAAACTTAGGCGAGTACTGGACTGCAGCTAAGCCCCCGAGTGGGAGGGTTGCTCACCACTCGGTAGGATTTTTCAAACTTAGGCGGGTACTGGACTGCAGCTAAGCCCCCGAGTGGGAGGGTTGCTCACCACTCGGTAGGATTTTTCGAACTTAGCCGAGCACTGGACTGTAGCTAAGCCCCCGACTGAGAGGCTTATTCATCACTCGGTAGGATTTTTCAAACATAGGCGAGTACTGGACTGCAGCTAAGCCCCCGAGTGGGAGGGTTGCTCACCACTCGGTAGGATTTTTCAAACTTAGGCGAGTACTGGACTACAGCTAAGCCCCCGAGTGGGAGGGTTGCTCACCACTCGGTAGGATTTTTCAAACTTAGGCGGGTACTGGACTGCAGCTAAGCCCCCGAGTGGGAGGGTTGCTCACCACTCGGTAGGATTTTTCGAACTTAGCCGAGCACTGGACTGTAGCTAAGCCCCCGACTGAGAGGCTTATTCATCACTCGGTAGGATTTTTCAAACATAGGCGAGTACTGGACTGCAGCTAAGCCCCCGAGTGGGAGGGTTGCTCACCACTCGGTAGGATTTTTCAAACTTAGGCGAGTACTGGACTACAGCTAAGCTCCCGAGTGGGAGGGTTGCTCACCACTCGGTAGGATTTTTCAAACTTTGGCGAGTACTGGACTGCAGCTAAGCCCCCGAGTGGGAGGGTTCCTCACCACTCGGTAGGATTTTTCAAACATAGGCGAGTACTGGACTACAGCTAAGCCCCCGAGTGGGAGGCTTGCTCATCACTCGGTAGGATTTTTCAAACTTAGGCGAGTACTGGACTCGAGCTAAGCCCCCAAGTGGGAGGGTTGCTCACCACTCGGTTGGATTTTTCAAACTTAGGCGAGTACTGGACTGCAGCTAAGCCCCCGAGTGGGAGGGTTGCTCACCACTCGGTAGGATTTTTCAAACATAGGGGAGTACTGGACTGCAGCTAAGCCCCCGAGTGGGAGGATTGCTCACCACTCGGTAGGATTTTTCAAACTTAGGCGAGTACTGGACTGCAGCTAAGCCCCCGAGTGGGAGGGTTGCTCACCACTCGGTACGATTTTTCGAACTTACGCAAGCACTGGACTGCAGCTAAGCCCCCGAGTGAGAGGCTTGCTCATCACTTGGTAGGATTTTTCAAACTTAGGCGAGTACCGGACTGCACCTAAGCCCCCGAGTGGGAGGGTTGCTCACCACTCGGTTGGATTTTTCAAACTTAGGCGAGCACTGGACTGCAGCAAAGCCCCCGAGTGGGAGGGTTGCTCACCACTCGGTAGGATTTTTCAAACTTAGGCGAGTACTGGACTATAGCTAAGCCCCCGAGTGGGAGGGTTGCTCACCACTCGGTAGGATTTTTCAAACTTAGGCGAGTACTGGACTCCAGCTAAGACCCCGAGTGGGAGGGTTGCTCACCACTCGGTAGGATTTTTCAAAGTTAGGCGAGTATTGGTCTGCAGCTAAGCCCCCGAGTGGGAGGGTTGCTCACCACTCGGTAGGATTTTTCAAACTTAGGCGAGCACTGGACTGCAGCTAAGCCCCCAAGTGGGAGGGTTGCTCACCACTCGGTAGGATTTTCCAAATTTAGCCGAGCACTGGACTGCAGCTAAGCCCCCGAGTGGGAGGGTTCCTCACCACTCGGTAGGATTTTTCGAACTTGGCGAGCACTGGACTGCAGCTAAGCCCCCGACTGGGAGGCTTGCTCACTACTCGGTAGGATTTTTCAAACTTAGGCGAGTATTGGACTGCAGCTAAGCCCCCGAGTGGGAGGGTTGCTCACCACTCGATAGGATTATTCAAACTTAGGGGAGTACTGGACTGCAGCTAAGCCCCCGAGTGCTAGGGTTGCTCCACTCGGTACGATTTTTCAAACTTAGGCGAGGACTGGACTGCAGCTAAGCCCCCGAGTGGGAGGGTTGCTCACCACTCGGTAGGATTTTTTGAACTTAGGCGAGCACTGGACTGCAGCTAAGCCCCCGACTGACAGGCTTGCTCATCACTCAGTAGGATTTTTCAAACTTAGGCGAGTAATGGACTACAGCTAAGCCCCCGAGTGATAGGGTTGCTCACCACTCGGTAGGATTGATCAAACTTAGGCGAGTACTGGACTGCAGCTAAGCCCCCGAGTGGCAGGGTTGCTCAGCACTCGGTAGGATTTTTCAAACTTAGGCGAGTACTGGACTGCAGCTAAGCCCCCGAGTGGGAGGGTTGCTCACCACTCGGTAGGATTTTTCAAACTTAGGCGGGTACTGGACTGCAGCTAAGCCCCCGAGTGGGAGGGTTGCTCACCACTCGGTAGGATTTTTCGAACTTAGCCGAGCACTGGACTGTAGCTAAGCCCCCGACTGAGAGGCTTATTCATCACTCGGTAGGATTTTTCAAACATAGGCGAGTACTGGACTGCAGCTAAGCCCCCGAGTGGGAGGGTTGCTCACCACTCGGTAGGATTTTTCAAACTTAGGCGAGTACTGGACTACAGCTAAGCCCCCGAGTGGGAGGGTTGCTCACCACTCGGTAGGATTTTTCAAACTTAGGCGGGTACTGGACTGCAGCTAAGCCCCCGAGTGGGAGGGTTGCTCACCACTCGGTAGGATTTTTCGAACTTAGCCGAGCACTGGACTGTAGCTAAGCCCCCGACTGAGAGGCTTATTCATCACTCGGTAGGATTTTTCAAACATAGGCGAGTACTGGACTGCAGCTAAGCCCCCGAGTGGGAGGGTTGCTCACCACTCGGTAGGATTTTTCAAACTTAGGCGAGTACTGGACTACAGCTAAGCTCCCGAGTGGGAGGGTTGCTCACCACTCGGTAGGATTTTTCAAACTTTGGCGAGTACTGGACTGCAGCTAAGCCCCCGAGTGGGAGGGTTCCTCACCACTCGGTAGGATTTTTCAAACATAGGCGAGTACTGGACTACAGCTAAGCCCCCGAGTGGGAGGCTTGCTCATCACTCGGTAGGATTTTTCAAACTTAGGCGAGTACTGGACTCGAGCTAAGCCCCCAAGTGGGAGGGTTGCTCACCACTCGGTTGGATTTTTCAAACTTAGGCGAGTACTGGACTGCAGCTAAGCCCCCGAGTGGGAGGGTTGCTCACCACTCGGTAGGATTTTTCAAACATAGGGGAGTACTGGACTGCAGCTAAGCCCCCGAGTGGGAGGATTGCTCACCACTCGGTAGGATTTTTCAAACTTAGGCGAGTACTGGACTGCAGCTAAGCCCCCGAGTGGGAGGGTTGCTCACCACTCGGTACGATTTTTCGAACTTACGCAAGCACTGGACTGCAGCTAAGCCCCCGAGTGAGAGGCTTGCTCATCACTTGGTAGGATTTTTCAAACTTAGGCGAGTACCGGACTGCACCTAAGCCCCCGAGTGGGAGGGTTGCTCACCACTCGGTTGGATTTTTCAAACTTAGGCGAGCACTGGACTGCAGCAAAGCCCCCGAGTGGGAGGGTTGCTCACCACTCGGTAGGATTTTTCAAACTTAGGCGAGTACTGGACTATAGCTAAGCCCCCGAGTGGGAGGGTTGCTCACCACTCGGTAGGATTTTTCAAACTTAGGCGAGTACTGGACTCCAGCTAAGCCCCCGAGTGGGAGGGTTGCTCACCACTCGGTAGGATTTTTCAAAGTTAGGCGAGTATTGGTCTGCAGCTAAGCCCCCGAGTGGGAGGGTTGCTCACCACTCGGTAGGATTTTTCAAACTTAGGGGAGTACTGGACTGCAGCTAAGCCCCCGAGTGGTAGGATTGCTCACCACTCAGTAGGATTTTTCAAACTTAGGCGAGTACTTGACTGCAGCTAAGCCCCCGAGTGGGAGGGTTGCTCACCACTTGGTACGATTTTTCGAACTTACGCGAGCACTGGACTGCAGCTAAGCCCCCGAGTGAGAGGCTTGCTCATCACTTGGTAGGATTTTTCAAACTTAGGCGAGTACTGGACTGCAGCTAATCCCCCGAGTGGGAGGGTTGCTACCCACTCGGTATGATTTTTCAAACTTAGGCGAGCACTGGACTGCAGCTAAGCCCCGAGTGGGAGGGTTGCTCACCACTCGGTAGGATTTTTCAAACTTAGGCGAGGACTGGACTGCAGCTAAGCCCCCAGTGGGAGGGTTGCTCACCACTCGGTAGGATTTTTCAAACTTAGGCGAGTACTGGACTGCAGCTAAGCCCCCGAGTGGGAGGGTTGCTCACCACTCGGTAGGATTTTTCAAACTTAGGCGAGTACTGGACTACAGCTAAGCCCCCGAGTGGGAGGGTTGCTCACCACTCGATAGGATTTTTCAAACTTAGGCGAGTACTGGACTCCAGCTAAGCCCCCGAGTGGGAGGGTTGCTCACCACTCGGTAGGATTTTTCAAAGTTAGGCGAGTATTGGTCTGCAGCTAAGCCCCTGAGTGGGAGGGTTGCTCACCACTCGGTAGGATTTTTCAAACTTAGGGGAGTACTGGACTGCAGCTAAGCCCCCGAGTGGTAGGATTGCTCACCACTCAGTAGGATTTTTCAAACTTAGGCGAGTACTTGACTGCAGCTAAGCCCCCGAGTGGGAGGGTTGCTCACCACTCGGTACGATTTTTCGAACTTACGCGAGCACTGGATTGCAGCTAAGCCCCCGAGTGAGAGGCTTGCTCATCACTTGGTAGGATTTTTCAAACTTAGGCGAGTACTGGACTGCAGCTAATCCCCCGAGTGGGAGGGTTGCTACCCACTCGGTATGATTTTTCAAACTTAGGCGAGCACTGGACTGCAGCTAAGCCCCCGAGTGGGAGGGTTGCTTACCACTCGGTAGGATTTTTCAAACTTAGGCGAGGACTGGACTGCAGCTAAGCCCCCAGTGGGAGGGTTGCTCACCACTCGGTAGGATTTTTCAAACTTAGGCGAGTACTGGACTGCAGCTAAGCCCCCGAGTGGGAGGGTTGCTCACCACTCGGTAGGATTTTTCAAACTTAGGAGAGGACTGGACTGCAGCTAAGCCCCCGAGTGGGAGGGTTGCTCACCACTCGGTAGGATTTTTCAAACTTAGGCGAGCACTGGACTGCAGCTAAGCCCCCGAGTGGGAGGGTTGCTCACCACTTGGTAGGATTTTTCAAACTTAGGCGAGGACTGGACTACAGCTAAGCCCCCGAGTGGGAGGGTTGTTCACCACTCGGTAGGATTTTTCAAACTTAGGCGAGCACTGGACTACAGCTAAGCCCCCAAGTGGGAGGGTTGCTCACCACTCGGTAGGATTTTTCAAACTTAGGCGAGCACTGGACTGCAGCTAAGCCCCCGAGTGGGAGGGTTTCTCACCACTCGGTAGGATTTTTCGAACTTAGGCGAGTATTGGACTGCAGCTAAGCCCCCAATGGGAGGCTTGCTCACCACTCGGTAGGATTTTTCAAACTTAGGCGAGCACTGGACTGCAGCTAAGCCCCCGAGTGGGAGGGTTGCTCACTACTCGGTAGGATTTTTCAAACTTAGGCGAGCACTGGACTGCAGCTAAGCCCCCGAGTGGTAGGATTGCTCACCACTCAGTAGGATTTTTCAAACTTAGGCGAGTACTTGACTGCAGCTAAGCCCCCGAGTGGGAGGGTTGCTCACCACTCGGTACGATTTTTCGAACTTACGCGAGCACTGGATTGCAGCTAAGCCCCCGAGTGAGAGGCTTGCTCATCACTTGGTAGGATTTTTCAAACTTAGGCGAGTACTGGACTGCAGCTAATCCCCTGAGTGGGAGGGTTGCTACCCACTCGGTATGATTTTTCAAACTTAGGCGAGCACTGGACTGCAGCTAAGCCCCCGAGTGGGAGGGTTGCTCACCACTCGGTAGGATTTTTCAAACTTAGGAGAGGACTGGACTGCAGCTAAGCCCCCAGTGGGAGGGTTGCTCACCACTCGGTAGGATTTTTCAAACTTAGGCGAGTACTGGACTGCAGCTAAGCCCCCGAGTGGGAGGGTTGCTCACCACTCGGTAGGATTTTTCAAACTTAGGAGAGGACTGGACTGCAGCTAAGCCCCCGAGTGGGAGGGTTGCTCACCACTCGGTAGGATTTTTCAAACTTAGGCGAGCACTGGACTGCAGCTAAGCCCCCGAGTGGGAGGGTTGCTCACCACTTGGTAGGATTTTTCAAACTTAGGCGAGGACTGGACTACAGCTAAGCCCCCGAGTGGGAGGGTTGTTCACCACTCGGTAGGATTTTTCAAACTTAGGCGAGCACTGGACTACAGCTAAGCCCCCAAGTGGGAGGGTTGCTCACCACTCGGTAGGATTTTTCAAACTTAGGCGAGCACTGGACTGCAGCTAAGCCCCCGAGTGGGAGGGTTTCTCACCACTCGGTAGGATTTTTCGAACTTAGGCGAGTACTGGACTACAGCTAAGCCCCCGAGTGGGAGGGTTGCTCACCACTCGGTAGGATTTTTCAAAGTTAGGCGAGTATTGGTCTGCAGCTAAGCCCCCGAGTGGGAGGGTTGCTCACCACTCGGTAGGATTTTTCAAACTTAGGGGAGTACTGGACTGCAGCTAAGCCCCCGAGTGGTAGGATTGCTCACCACTCAGTAGGATTTTTCAAACTTAGGCGAGTACTTGACTGCAGCTAAGCCCCCGAGTGGGAGGGTTGCTCACCACTTGGTACGATTTTTCGAACTTACGCGAGCACTGGACTGCAGCTAAGCCCCCGAGTGAGAGGCTTGCTCATCACTTGGTAGGATTTTTCAAACTTAGGCGAGTACTGGACTGCAGCTAATCCCCCGAGTGGGAGGGTTGCTACCCACTCGGTATGATTTTTCAAACTTAGGCGAGCACTGGACTGCAGCTAAGCCCCGAGTGGGAGGGTTGCTCACCACTCGGTAGGATTTTTCAAACTTAGGCGAGGACTGGACTGCAGCTAAGCCCCCAGTGGGAGGGTTGCTCACCACTCGGTAGGATTTTTCAAACTTAGGCGAGTACTGGACTGCAGCTAAGCCCCCGAGTGGGAGGGTTGCTCACCACTCGGTAGGATTTTTCAAACTTAGGCGAGTACTGGACTACAGCTAAGCCCCCGAGTGGGAGGGTTGCTCACCACTCGATAGGATTTTTCAAACTTAGGCGAGTACTGGACTCCAGCTAAGCCCCCGAGTGGGAGGGTTGCTCACCACTCGGTAGGATTTTTCAAAGTTAGGCGAGTATTGGTCTGCAGCTAAGCCCCTGAGTGGGAGGGTTGCTCACCACTCGGTAGGATTTTTCAAACTTAGGGGAGTACTGGACTGCAGCTAAGCCCCCGAGTGGTAGGATTGCTCACCACTCAGTAGGATTTTTCAAACTTAGGCGAGTACTTGACTGCAGCTAAGCCCCCGAGTGGGAGGGTTGCTCACCACTCGGTACGATTTTTCGAACTTACGCGAGCACTGGATTGCAGCTAAGCCCCCGAGTGAGAGGCTTGCTCATCACTTGGTAGGATTTTTCAAACTTAGGCGAGTACTGGACTGCAGCTAATCCCCCGAGTGGGAGGGTTGCTACCCACTCGGTATGATTTTTCAAACTTAGGCGAGCACTGGACTGCAGCTAAGCCCCCGAGTGGGAGGGTTGCTTACCACTCGGTAGGATTTTTCAAACTTAGGCGAGGACTGGACTGCAGCTAAGCCCCCAGTGGGAGGGTTGCTCACCACTCGGTAGGATTTTTCAAACTTAGGCGAGTACTGGACTGCAGCTAAGCCCCCGAGTGGGAGGGTTGCTCACCACTCGGTAGGATTTTTCAAACTTAGGAGAGGACTGGACTGCAGCTAAGCCCCCGAGTGGGAGGGTTGCTCACCACTCGGTAGGATTTTTCAAACTTAGGCGAGCACTGGACTGCAGCTAAGCCCCCGAGTGGGAGGGTTGCTCACCACTTGGTAGGATTTTTCAAACTTAGGCGAGGACTGGACTACAGCTAAGCCCCCGAGTGGGAGGGTTGTTCACCACTCGGTAGGATTTTTCAAACTTAGGCGAGCACTGGACTACAGCTAAGCCCCCAAGTGGGAGGGTTGCTCACCACTCGGTAGGATTTTTCAAACTTAGGCGAGCACTGGACTGCAGCTAAGCCCCCGAGTGGGAGGGTTTCTCACCACTCGGTAGGATTTTTCGAACTTAGGCGAGTATTGGACTGCAGCTAAGCCCCCAGTGGGAGGCTTGCTCACCACTCGGTAGGATTTTTCAAACTTAGGCGAGCACTGGACTGCAGCTAAGCCCCCGAGTGGGAGGGTTGCTCACTACTCGGTAGGATTTTTCAAACTTAGGCGAGCACTGGACTGCAGCTAAGCCCCCGAGTGGTAGGATTGCTCACCACTCAGTAGGATTTTTCAAACTTAGGCGAGTACTTGACTGCAGCTAAGCCCCCGAGTGGGAGGGTTGCTCACCACTCGGTACGATTTTTCGAACTTACGCGAGCACTGGATTGCAGCTAAGCCCCCGAGTGAGAGGCTTGCTCATCACTTGGTAGGATTTTTCAAACTTAGGCGAGTATTGGACTGCAGCTAATCCCCTGAGTGGGAGGGTTGCTACCCACTCGGTATGATTTTTCAAACTTAGGCGAGCACTGGACTGCAGCTAAGCCCCCGAGTGGGAGGGTTGCTCACCACTCGGTAGGATTTTTCAAACTTAGGAGAGGACTGGACTGCAGCTAAGCCCCCAGTGGGAGGGTTGCTCACCACTCGGTAGGATTTTTCAAACTTAGGCGAGTACTGGACTGCAGCTAAGCCCCCGAGTGGGAGGGTTGCTCACCACTCGGTAGGATTTTTCAAACTTAGGAGAGGACTGGACTGCAGCTAAGCCCCCGAGTGGGAGGGTTGCTCACCACTCGGTAGGATTTTTCAAACTTAGGCGAGCACTGGACTGCAGCTAAGCCCCCGAGTGGGAGGGTTGCTCACCACTTGGTAGGATTTTTCAAACTTAGGCGAGGACTGGACTACAACTAAGCCCCCGAGTGGGAGGGTTGTTCACCACTCGGTAGGATTTTTCAAACTTAGGCGAGCACTGGACTACAGCTAAGCCCCCTAGTGGGAGGGTTGCTCACCACTCGGTAGGATTTTTCAAACTTAGGCGAGCACTGGACTGCAGCTAAGCCCCCGAGTGGGAGGGTTTCTCACCACTCGGTAGGATTTTTCGAACTTAGGCGAGTATTGGACTGCAGCTAAGCCTCCAGTGGGAGGCTTGCTCACCACTCGGTAGGATTTTTCAAACTTAGGCGAGCACTGGACTGCAGCTAAGCCCCCGAGTGGGAGGGTTGCTCACTACTCGGTAGGATTTTTCAAACTTAGGCGAGCACTGGACTGCAGCTAAGCCCCCGAGTGGTAGGATTGCTCACCACTCAGTAGGATTTTTCAAACTTAGGCGAGTACTTGACTGCAGCTAAGCCCCCGAGTGGGAGGGTTGCTCACCACTCGGTACGATTTTTCGAACTTACGCGAGCACTGGATTGCAGCTAAGCCCCCGAGTGAGAGGCTTGCTAATCACTTGGTAGGATTTTTCAAACTTAGGCGAGTACTGGACTGCAGCTAATCCCCTGAGTGGGAGGGTTGCTACCCACTCGGTATGATTTTTCAAACTTAGGCGAGCACTGGACTGCAGCTAAGCCCCCGAGTGGGAGGGTTGCTCACCACTCGGTAGGATTTTTCAAACTTAGGCGAGGACTGGACTGCAGCTAAGCCCCCAGTGGGAGGGTTGCTCACCACTCGGTAGGATTTTTCAAACTTAGGCGAGTACTGGACTGCAGCTAAGCCCCCGAGTGGGAGGGTTGCTCACCACTCGGTAGGATTTTTCAAACTTAGGAGAGGACTGGACTGCAGCTAAGCCCCCGAGTGGGAGGGTTGCTCACCACTCGGTAGGATTTTTCAAACTTAGGCGAGCACTGGACTGCAGCTAAGCCCCCGAGTGGGAGGGTTGCTCACCACTTGGTAGGATTTCTCAAACTTAGGCGAGGAGTGGACTACAGCTAAGCCCCCGAGTGGGAGGGTTGTTCACCACTCGGTAGGATTTTTCAAACTTAGGCGAGCACTGGACTACAGCTAAGCCCCCAAGTGGGAGGGTTGCTCACCACTCGGTAGGATTTTTCAAACTTAGGCGAGCACTGGACTGCAGCTAAGCCCCCGAGTGGGAGGGTTTCTCACCACTCGGTAGGATTTTTCGAACTTAGGCGAGTATTGGACTGCAGCTAAGCCCCCAGTGGGAGGCTTGCTCACCACTCGATAGGATTTTTCAAACTTAGGCGAGCACTGGACTGCAGCTAAGCCCCCGAGTGGGAGGGTTGCTCACCACTCGGTAGGATTTTTCAAACTGAGGCGAGCACTGGACTGCAGCTAAGCCCCCGAGTGGGAGGGTTGCTCACCACTCAATAGGATTTTTCAAACTTAGGCGAGTATTGGACTGCAGCTAAGCCCCCGAGTGGGAGGCTTGCTCACCACTCGGTAGGATTTTTCAAACTTAGCCGAGTACTGGACTGCAGCTAAGCCCCCGAGTGGGAGGGTTGCTCACCACTCGGTAGGATTTTTCAAACTTCGGCGAGCAATGGACTGCAGCTAAGCCCCCGACTGAGAGGCTTGCTCATCACTCGGTAGGATTTTTCAAACTTAGGCGAGGACTGGACTGCAGCTAAGCCCCCAGTGGGAGGGTTGCTCACCACTCGGTAGGATTTTTCAAACTTAGGCGAGTACTGGACTGCAGCTAAGCCCCCGAGTGGGAGGGTTGCTCACCACTCAATAGGATTTTTCAAACTTAGGCGAGCACTGGACTGCAGCTAAGCCCCCGAGTGGGAGGGTTGCTCACCACTCAATAGGATTTTTCAAACTTAGGCGAGCACTGGACTGCAGCTAAGCCCCCGAGTGGGAGGGTTGCTCACCACTCGGTAGGATTTTTCAAACTTAGGCGAGCAATGGACTGCAGCTAAGCCCCCGACTGAGAGGCTTGCTCATCACTCGGTAGGATTTTTCAAACTTAGGCGAGGACTGGACTGCAGCTAAGCCCCCAGTGGGAGGGTTGCTCACCACTCGGTAGGATTTTTCAAACTTAGGCGAGTATTGGACTGCAGCTAAGCCCCCAGTGGGAGGCTTGCTCACCACTCGATAGGATTTTTCAAACTTAGGCGAGCACTGGACTGCAGCTAAGCCCCCGAGTGGGAGGGTTGCTCACCACTCGGTAGGATTTTTCAAACTGAGGCGAGCACTGGACTGCAGCTAAACCCCCGAGTGGGAGGGTTGCTCACCACTCAATAGGATTTTTCAAACTTAGGCGAGTATTGGACTGCAGCTAAGCCCCCGAGTGGGAGGCTTGCTCACCACTCGGTAGGATTTTTCAAACTTAGCCGAGTACTGGACTGCAGCTAAGCCCCCGAGTGGGAGGTTTGCTCACCACTCGGTAGGATTTTTCAAACTTAGGCGAGCAATGGACTGCAGCTAAGCCCCCGACTGAGAGGCTTGCTCATCACTCGGTAAGATTTTTCAAACTTAGGCGAGTACTGGACTCGAGCTAAGCCCCCGAGTGGGAGGGTTGCTCACCACTCGGTTGGATTTTTCAAACTTAGGCGAGTACTGGACTGCAGCTAAGCCCCCGAGTGGGAGGGTTGCTCACCACTCGGTAGGATTCTTCAAACATAGGGGAGTACGGGACTGCAGCTAAGCCCCCGAGTGGGAGGATTGCTCACCACTCGGTAGGATTTTTCAAACTTAGGCGAGTACCGGACTGCAGCTAAGCCCCCGAGTGGGAGGGTTGCTCACCACTCGGTAGGATTTTTCAAACTTAGGCGAGTACTGGACTACAGCTAAGCCCCCGAGTGGGAGGGTTGCTCACCACTCGGTAGGATTTTTCAAACTTAGGCGAGTACTGGACTGCAGCTAAGCCCCCGAGTGGGAGGGTTCGTCACCACTCGGTAGGATTTTTCGAACTTAGGCGAGCACTGGACTGTAGCTAAGAGCCCGACTGAGAGGCTTGCTCATCACTCGGTAGGATTTTTCAAACTTAGGCGAGTACTGGACTCGAGCTAAGCCCCCGAGTGGGAGGGTTGCTCACCACTCGGTTGGATTTTTCAAACTTAGGCGAGTACTGGACTGCAGCTAAGCCCCCGAGTGGGAGGGTTGCTCACCACTCGGTAGGATTTTTCAAACATAGGGGAGTACTGGACTGCAGCTAAGCCTCCGAGTGGGAGGATTGCTCACCACTCGGTAGGATTTTTCAAACTTAGGCGAGTACTGGACTGCAGCTAAGCCCCCGAGTGGGAGGGTTGCTCACCACTCGGTACGATTTTTCAAACTTACGCGAGCACGGGACTGCAGCTAAGCCCCCGAGTGAGAGGCTTGCTCATCACTCGGTAGGATTTTTCAAACTTAGGCGAGTACCGGACTGCAGCTAAGCCCCCGAGTGGGAGGGTTGCTACCCACTCGGTATGATTTTTCAAACTTAGGCGAGCACTGGACTGCAGCAAAGCCCCCGAGTTGGAGGGTTGCTCACCACTCGGTAGGATTTTTCAAACTTAGGCGAGTACTGGACTACAGCTAAGCCCCCGAGTGGGAGGGTTGCTCACCACTCGGTAGGATTTTTCAAACTTAGGCGAGTACTGGACTCCAGCTAAGCCCCCGAGTGGGAGGGTTGCTCACCACTCGGTAGGATTTTTCAAACTTAGGCGAGTACTGGTCTGCAGTTAAGCCCCCGAGTGGGAGGGTTGCTCACCACTCGGTAGGATTTTTCAAACTTAGGGGAGTACTGGACTGCAGCTAAGCCCCCGAGTGGTAGGATTGCTCACCACTCAGTAGGATTTTTCAAACTTAGGCGAGTACTGGACTACAGCTAAGCCCCCGAGTGGGAGGGTTGCTCACCACTCGGTAGGATTTTTCAAACTTAGCCGAGTACTGGACTGCAGCTAAGCCCCCGAGTGGGAGGGTTGCTCACCACTCGGTAGGATTTTTCAAACTTAGGCGAGCAATGGACTGCAGCTAAGCCCCCGACTGAGAGGCTTGCTCATCACTCGGTAAGATTTTTCAAACTTAGGCGAGTACTGGACTCGAGCTAAGCCCCCGAGTGGGAGGGTTGCTCACCACTCGGTTGGATTTTTCAAACTTAGGCGAGTACTGGACTGCAGCTAAGCCCCCGAGTGGGAGGGTTGCTCACCACTCGGTAGGATTTTTCAAACATAGGGGAGTACGGGACTGCAGCTAAGCCCCCGAGTGGGAGGATTGCTCACCACTCGGTAGGATTTTTCAAACTTAGGCGAGTACTGGACTGCAGCTAAGCCCCCGAGTGGGAGGGTTGCTCACCACTCGGTAGGATTTTTCAAACATAGGGGAGTACTGGACTGCAGCTAAGCCTCCGAGTGGGAGGATTGCTCACCACTCGGTAGGATTTTTCAAACTTAGGCGAGTACTGGACTGCAGCTAAGCCCCCGAGTGGGAGGGTTGCTCACCACTCGGTACGATTTTTCAAACTTACGCGAGCACGGGACTGCAGCTAAGCCCCCGAGTGAGAGGCTTGCTCATCACTCGGTAGGATTTTTCAAACTTAGGCGAGTACCGGACTGCAGCTAAGCCCCCGAGTGGGAGGGTTGCTACCCACTCGGTATGATTTTTCAAACTTAGGCGAGCACTGGACTGCAGCAAAGCCCCCGAGTTGGAGGGTTGCTCACCACTCGGTAGGATTTTTCAAACTTAGGCGAGTACTGGACTACAGCTAAGCCCCCGAGTGGGAGGGTTGCTCACCACTCGGTAGGATTTTTCAAACTTAGGCGAGTACTTGACTCCAGCTAAGCCCCCGAGTGGGAGGGTTGCTCACCACTCGGTAGGATTTTTCAAACTTAGGCGAGTACTGGTCTGCAGTTAAGCCCCCGAGTGGGAGGGTTGCTCACCACTCGGTAGGATTTTTCAAACTTAGGGGAGTACTGGACTGCAGCTAAGCCCCCGAGTGGTAGGATTGCTCACCACTCAGTAGGATTTTTCAAACTTAGGCGAGTACTGGACTACAGCTAAGCCCCCGAGTGGGAGGGTTGCTCACCACTCGGTACGATTTTTTGAACTTACGCGAGCACTGGACTGCAGCTAAGCTCCCGAGTGAGAGGCTTGCTCATCACTTGGTAGGATTTTTCAAACTTAGGCGAGTACTGGACTGCAGCTAATCCCCGAGTGGGAGGGTTGCTACCCACTCGGTATGATTTTTCAAACTTAGGCGAGCACTGGACTGCAGCTAAGCCCCCGAGTGGGAGGGTTGCTCACCACTCGGTAGGATTTTTCAAACTTAGGCCAGGACTGGACTGCAGCTAAGCCCCCAGTGGGAGGTTTGCTCACCACTCGGTAGGATTTTTCAAACTTAGGCGAGTATTGGACTGCAGCTAAGCCCCCGAGTGGGAGGGTTGCTCACCACTCGGTAGGATTTTTCAAACTTAGGCGAGCACTGGACTGCAGCTAAGCCCCCGAGTGGGAGGGTTGCTCACCACTAGGTAGGATTTTTCAAACATAGGCGAGGACTGGACTGCAGCTAAGCCCCCGAGTGGGAGGGTTGCTCACCACTAGGTAGGATTTTTCAAACTTAGGCGAGGACTGGACAGCAGCTAAGCCCCCGAGTAGGAGGGTTGCTCACCACTCGGTAGGATTTTTCAAACTTAGGCGAGCACTGGACTACAGCTAAGCCCCCGAGTGGGAGGGTTGCTCACCACTCGGTAGGATTTTTCAAACTTAGGCGAGCACTGGACTGCAGCTAAGCCCCCGAGTGGGAGGGTTTCTCACCACTCGGTAGGATTTTTCGAACTTAGGCGAGTATTGGACTGCAGCTAAGCCCCCCAGTGGGAGGCTTGCTCACCACTCGATAGGATTTTTCAAACTTAGGAGAGCACTAGACTGCAGCTAAGCCCCCGAGTGGGAGGGTTGCTCACCACTCGGTAGGATTTTTCAAACTTAGGCGAGCACTGGACTGCAGCTAAGCCCCCGAGTGGGAGGGTTGCTCACCACTCAATAGGATTTTTCAAACTTAGGCGAGTATTGGACTGCAGCTAAGCCCCCGAGTGGGAGGCTTGCTCACCACTCGGTAGGATTTTTCAAACTTAGCCGAGTACTGGACTGCAGCTAAGCCCCCAAGTGGGAGGGTTGCTCACCACTCGGTAGGATTTTTCAAACTTAGGCGAGCAATGGACAGCAGCTAAGCCCCCGACTGAGGGTAGGATTTTTCAAACTTAGGCGAGTACTGGACTCGAGCTAAGCCCCCGAGTGGGAGGGTTGCTCACCACTCGGTTGGATTTTTCAAACTTAGGCGAGTACTGGACTGCAGCTAAGCCCCCGAGTGGGAGGGTTGCTCACCACTCGGTAGGATTTTTCAAACATAGGGGAGTACTGGACTGCAGCTAAGCCCCCGAGTGGGAGGATTGCTCACCACTCGGTAGGAATTTTCAAACTTAGGCGAGTACTGGACTGCAGCTAAGCCCTCGAGTGAGAGGCTTGCTCATCACTTGGTAGGATTTTTCAAACTTAGGCGAGTACCGGACTGCAGCTAAGCCCCCGAGTGGGAGGGTTGCTACCCACTCGGTATGATTTTTCAAACTTAGGCAAGCACTGGACTGCAGCAAAGCCCCCGAGTGGGAGGGTTGCTCACCACTCGGTAGGATTTTTCAAACTTAGGCGAGTACCGACTACAGCCAAGCCCCCGAGTGGGAGGGTTGCTCACCACTCGGTAGGATTTTTAAAACTTAGGCAAGTACTGGACTCCAGCTAAGCCCCCGAGTGGGAGGGTTGCTCACCACTCGGTAGGATTTTTCAAACTTAGGCGAGTACTGGTCTGCAGCTAAGCCCCCGAGTGGGAGGGTTGCTCACCACTCGGTAGGATTTTTCAAACTTAGGGGAGTACTGGACTGCAGCTAAGCCCCCGAGTGGTAGGATTGCTCACCTCTCAGTAGGATTTTTCAAACTTAGGCGAGTACTGGACTGCAGCTAAGCCCCCGAGTGGGAGGGTTGCTCACCACTCGGTATGATTTTTCGAACTTACGCGAGCACTGGACTGCAGCTAAGCCCCCGAGTGAGAGGCTTGCTCATCACTTGGTAGGATTTTTCAAACTTAGGCGAGTACTGGACTGCAGCTAAGCCCCCGAGTGGGAGGGTTGCTACCCACTCGGTATGATTTTTCAAACTTAGGCGAGCACTGGACTGCAGCAAAGCCCCCGAGTGGGAGGGTTGCTCACCACTCGGTAGGATTTTTCAAACTTAGGCGAGGACTGGACTGCAGCTAAGCCCCCAGTGGGAGGGTTGCTCACCACTCAGTAGGATTTTTCAAACATAGGCGAGTACTGGACTCCAGCGAAGCCCCCGAGTGGGAGGGTTGCTCACCACTCGGTACGATTTTTCGAACTTACGCGAGCACTGGACTGCAGCTAAGCTCCCGAGTGAGAGGCTTGCTCATCACTTGGTAGGATTTTTCAAACTTAGGCGAGTACTGGACTGCAGCTAATCCCCCGAGTGGGAGGGTTGCTACCCACTCGGTATGATTTTCCAAACTTAGGCGAGCACTAGACTGCAGCTAAGCCCCCGAGTGGGAGGGTTGCTCACCACTCGGTAGGATTTTTCAAACTTAGGCCAGGACTGGACTGCAGCTAAGCCCCCAGTGGGAGGGTTGCTCACCACTCGGTAGGATTTTTCAAACTTAGGCGAGTATTGGACTGCAGCTAAGCCCCCGAGTGGGAGGGTTGCTCACCACTCGGTAGGATTTTTCAAACTTAGGCGAGCACTGGACTGCAGCTAAGCCCCCGAGTGGGAGGGTTGCTCACCACTAGGTAGGATTTTTCAAACTTAGGCGAGGACTGGACTGCAGCTAAGCCCCCGAGTGGGAGGGTTGCTACCCACTCGGTATGATTTTTCAAACATAGGCGAGTATTGGACTGCAGCTAAGCCCCCGAGTGGGAGGCTTGCTCACCACTCGGTAGGATTTTTCAAACTTAGCCGAGTACTGGACTGCAGCTAAGCCCCCGAGTGGGAGGGTTGCTCACCACTCGGTAGGATTTTTCAAACTTAGGCGAGCAATGGACTGCAGCTAAGCCCCCGACTGAGAGGCTTGCTCATCACTCGGTAGGATTTTTCAAACTTAGGCGAGTACTGGACTCGAGCTAAGCCCCCGAGTGGGAGGGTTGCTCACCACTCGGTTGGATTTTTCAAACTTAGGCGAGTACTGGACTGCAGCTAAGCCCCCGAGTGGGAGGGTTGCTCACCACTCGGTAGGATTTTTCAAACATAGGGGAGTACTGGACTGCAGCTAAGCCCCCGAGTGGGAGGATTGCTCACCACTCGGTAGGATTTTTCAAACTTAGGCGAGTACTGGACTGGAGCTAAGCCCTCGAGTGAGAGGCTTGCTCATCACTTGGTAGGATTTTTCAAACTTAGGCGAGTACTGGACTGCAGCTAAGCCCCCGAGTGGGAGGGTTGCTCACCACTCGGTAGGATTTTTAAAACTTAGGCGAGTACTGGACTCCAGCTAAGCCCCCGAGTGGGAGGGTTGCTCACCACTCGGTAGGATTTTTCAAACTTAGGCGAGTACTGGTCTGTAGCTAAGCCCCCGAGTGGGAGGTTTGCTCACCACTCGGTAGGATTTTTCAAACTAAGGGGAGTACTGGACTGCAGCTAAGCCCCCGAGTGGTAGGATTGCTCACCTCTCAGTAGGATTTTTCAAACTTAGGCGAGTACTGGACTGCAGCGAAGCCCCCGAGTGGGAGGGTTGCTCACCACTCGGTACGATTTTTCGAACTTACGCGAGCACTGGACTGCAGCTAAGCTCCCGAGTGAGAGGCTTGCTCATCACTTGGTAGGATTTTTCAAACTTAGGCGAGTACTGGACTGCAGCTAATCCCCCGAGTGGGAGGGTTGCTACCCACTCGGTATGATTTTTCAAACTTAGGCGAGTATTGGACTGCAGCTAAGCCCCCGAGTGGGAGGCTTGCTCACCACTCGGTAGGATTTTTCAAACTTAGCCGAGTACTGGACTGCAGCTAAGCCCCCGAGTGGGAGGGTTGCTCACCACTCGGTAGGATTTTTCAAACTTAGGCGAGCAATGGACTGCAGCTAAGCCCCCGACTGAGAGGCTTGCTCATCACTCGGTAGGATTTTTCAAACTTAGGCGAGTACTGGACTCGAGCTAAGCCCCCGAGTGGGAGGGTTGCTCACCACTCGGTTGGATTTTTCAAACTTAGGCGAGTACTGGACTGCAGCTAAGCCCCCGAGTGGGAGGGTTGCTCACCACTCGGTAGGATTTTTCAAACATAGGGGAGTACTGGACTGCAGCTAAGCCCCCGAGTGGGAGGATTGCTCACCACTCGGTAGGATTTTTCAAACTTAGGCGAGTACTGGACTGGAGCTAAGCCCTCGAGTGAGAGGCTTGCTCATCACTTGGTAGGATTTTTCAAACTTAGGCGAGTACCGGACTGCAGCTAAGCCCCCGAGTGGGAGGGTTGCTACCCACTCGGTATGATTTTTCAAACTTAGGCGAGCACTGGACTGCAGCAAAGCCCCCGAGTGGGAGGGTTGCTCACCACTCGGTAGGATTTTTCAAACTTAGGCGAGTACCGACTACAGCCAAGCCCCCGAGTGGGAGGGTTGCTCACCACTCGGTAGGATTTTTAAAACTTAGGCGAGTACTGGACTCCAGCTAAGCCCCCGAGTGGGAGGGTTGCTCACCACTCGGTAGGATTTTTCAAACTTAGGCGAGTACTGGTCTGCAGCTAAGCCCCCGAGTGGGAGGTTTGCTCACCACTCGGTAGGATTTTTCAAACTTAGGGGAGTACTGGACTGCAGCTAAGCCCCCGAGTGGTAGGATTGCTCACCTCTCAGTAGGATTTTTCAAACTTAGGCGAGTACTGGACTGCAGCTAAGCCCCCGAGTGGGAGGGTTGCTCACAACTCGGTACGATTTTTCGAACTTACGCGAGCACTGGACTGCAGCTAAGCCCCCGAGTGAGAGGCTTGCTCATCACTTGGTAGGATTTTTCAAACTTAGGCGAGTACTGGACTGCAGCTAAGCCCCCGAGTGGGAGGGTTGCTACCCACTCGGTATGATTTTTCAAACTTAGGCGAGCACTGGACTGCAGCAAAGCCCCCGAGTGGGAGGGTTGCTCACCACTCGGTAGGATTTTTCAAACTTAGGCGAGGACTGGACTGCAGCTAAGCCCCCAGTGGGAGGGTTGCTCACCACTCAGTAGGATTTTTCAAACTTAGGCGAGTACTGGACTCCAGCGAAGCCCCCGAGTGGGAGGGTTGCTCACCACTCGGTACGATTTTTCGAACTTACGCGAGCACTGGACTGCAGCTAAGCTCCCGAGTGAGAGGCTTGCTCATCACTTGGTAGGATTTTTCAAACTTAGGCGAGTACTGGACTGCAGCTAATCCCCCGAGTGGGAGGGTTGCTACCCACTCGGTATGATTTTTCAAACTTAGGCGAGTATTGGACTGTAGCTAAGCCCCCGAGTGGGAGGCTTGCTCACCACTCGGTAGGATTTTTCAAACTTAGCCGAGTACTGGACTGCAGCTAAGCCCCCGAGTGGGAGGGTTGCTCACCACTCGGTAGGATTTTTCAAACTTAGGCGAGCAATGGACTGCAGCTAAGCCCCCGACTGAGAGGCTTGCTCATCACTCGGTAGGATTTTTCAAACTTAGGCGAGTACTGGACTCGAGCTAAGCCCCCGAGTGGGAGGGTTGCTCACCACTCGGTTGGATTTTTCAAACTTAGGCGAGTACTGGACTGCAGCTAAGCCCCCGAGTGGGAGGGTTGCTCACCACTCGGTAGGATTTTTAAAACTTAGGCGAGTACTGGACTCCAGCTAAGCCCCCGAGTGGGAGGGTTGCTCACCACTCGGTAGGATTTTTCAAACTTAGGCGAGTACTGGTCTGTAGCTAAGCCCCCGAGTGGGAGGTTTGCTCACCACTCGGTAGGATTTTTCAAACTAAGGGGAGTACTGGACTGCAGCTAAGCCCCCGAGTGGTAGGATTGCTCACCTCTCAGTAGGATTTTTCAAACTTAGGCGAGTACTGGACTGCAGCTAAGCCCCCGAGTGGGAGGGTTGCTCACCACTAGGTAGGATTTTTCAAACTTAGGCGAGGACTGGACTGCAGCTAAGCCCCCGAGTGGGAGGGTTGCTCACCACTAGGTAGGATTTTTCAAACTTAGGCGAGGACTGGACTGCAGCTAAGCCCCCGAGTGGGAGGGTTGCTCACCACTCGGTAGGATTTTTCAAACTTAGGCGAGCACTGGACTACAGCTAAGCCCCCGAGTGGGAGGGTTGCTCACCACTCGGTAGGATTTTTCAAACTTAGGCGAGCACTGGACTGCAGCTAAGCCCCCAAGTGGGAGGGTTTCTCACCACTCGGTAGGATTTTTCGAACTTAGGCGAGTATTGGACAGCAGCTAAGCCCCCCAGTGGGAGGCTTGCTCACCACTCGATAGGATTTTTCAAACTTAGGCGAGCACTGGACTGCAGCGAAGCCCCCGAGTGGGAGGGTTGCTCACCACTCGGTAGGATTTTTCAAACTTAGGCGAGCACTGGACTGCAGCTAAGCCCCCGAGTGGGAGGGTTGCTCACCACTCAATAGGATTTTTCAAACTTAGGCGAGTATTGGACTGCAGCTAAGCCCCCGAGTGGGAGGCTTGCTCACCACTCGGTAGGATTTTTCAAACTTAGCCGAGTACTGGACTGCAGCTAAGCCCCCGAGTGGGAGGGTTGCTCACCACTCGGTAGGATTTTTCAAACTTAGCCGAGTACTGGACTGCAGCTAAGCCCCCGACTGAGAGGCTTCCTCATCACTCGGTAGGATTTTTCAAACTTAGGCGAGTACTGGACTCGAGCTAAGCCCCCGAGTGGGTGGGTTGCTCACCACTCGGTTGGATTTTTCAAACTTAGGCGAGTACTGGACTGCAGCTAATCCCCCGAGTGGGAGGGTTGCTCACCACTCGGTAGGATTTTTCAAACATAGGGGAGTACTGGACTGCAGCTAAGCCCCCGAGTGGGAGGCTTGCTCACCACTCGGTAGGATTTTTCAAAGTTAGGCGAGTACTGGACTGCAGCTAAGCCCTCGAGTGAGAGGCTTGCTCATCACTTGGTAGGATTTTTCAAACTTAGGCGACTACCGGACTGCAGCTAAGCCCCCGAGTGGGAGGGTTGCTACCCACTCGGTATGATTTTTCAAACTTAGGCGAGCACTGGACTACAGCAAAGCCCCCGAGTGGGAGGGTTGCTCACCACTCGGTAGGATTTTTCAAACTTAGGCGAGTACCGACTACAGCCAAGCCCCCGAGTGGGAGGGTTGCTCACCACTCGGTAGGATTTTTCAAACTTAGGCGAGTACTGGACTCCAGCTAAGCCCCCGAGTGGGAGGGTTGCTCACCACTCGGTAGGATTTTTCAAACTTAGGCGAGTACTGGTCTGCAGCTAAGCCCCCGAGTGGGAGGGTTGCTCACCACTCGGTAGGATTTTTCAAACTTAGGGGAGTACTGGACTGCAGCTAAGCCCCCGAGTGGTAGGATTTCTCACCTCTCAGTAGGATTTTTCAAACTTAGGCGAGTACTGGACTGCAGCTAAGCCCCCGAGTGGGAGGGTTGCTCACCACTCGGTACGATTTTTCGAACTTACGCGAGCACTGGACTGCAGCTAAGCCCCCGAGTGAGAGGCTTGCTCATCACTTGGTAGGATTTTTCAAACTTAGGCGAGTACTGGACTGCAGCTAAGCCCCCGAGTGGGAGGGTTGCTACCCACTCGGTATGATTTTTCAAACTTAGGCGACCACTGGACTGCAGCAAAGCCCCCGAGTGGGAGGGTTGCTCACCACTCGGTAGGATTTTTCAAACTTAGGCGAGGACTGGACTGCAGCTAAGCCCCCAGTGGGAGGGTTGCTCACCACTTAGTAGGATTTTTCAAACTTAGGCGAGTACTGGACTCCAGCGAAGCCCCCGAGTGGGAGGGTTGCTCACCACTCGGTAGGATTTTTCAAACTTAGGAGAGGACTGGACTGCAGCTAAGCCCCCGAGTGGGAGGGTTGCTCACCACTCGGTAGGATTTTTCAAACTTAGGCGAGCACTGGACTGCAGCTAAGCCCCCGAGTGGGAGGGTTGCTCACCACTCAATAGGATTTTTCAAACTTAGGCGAGTATTGGACTGCAGCTAAGCCCCCGAGTGGGAGGCTTGCTCACCACTCGGTAGGATTTTTCAAACTTAGCCGAGTACTGGACTGTAGCTAAGCCCCCGAGTGGGAGGGTTGCTCACCACTCGGTAGGATTTTTCAAACTTAGCCGAGTACTGGACTGCAGCTAAGCCCCCGACTGAGAGGCTTCCTCATCACTCGGTAGGATTTTTCAAACTTAGGCGAGTACTGGACTCGAGCTAAGCCCCCGAGTGGGTGGGTTGCTCACCACTCGGTTGGATTTTTCAAACTTAGGCGAGTACTGGACTGCAGCTAATCCCCCGAGTGGGAGGGTTGCTCACCACTCGGTAGGATTTTTCAAACATAGGGGAGTACTGGACTGCAGCTAAGCCCCCGAGTGGGAGGCTTGCTCACCACTCGGTAGGATTTTTCAAAGTTAGGCGAGTACTGGACTGCAGCTAAGCCCTCGAGTGAGAGGCTTGCTCATCACTTGGTAGGATTTTTCAAACTTAGGCGACTACCGGACTGCAGCTAAGCCCCCGAGTGGGAGGGTTGCTACCCACTCGGTATGATTTTTCAAACTTAGGCGAGCACTGGACTACAGCAAAGCCCCCGAGTGGGAGGGTTGCTCACCACTCGGTAGGATTTTTCAAACTTAGGCGAGTACCGACTACAGCCAAGCCCCCGAGTGGGAGGGTTGCTCACCACTCGGTAGGATTTTTCAAACTTAGGCGAGTACTGGACTCCAGCTAAGCCCCCGAGTGGGAGGGTTGCTCACCACTCGGTAGGATTTTTCAAACTTAGGCGAGTACTGGTCTGCAGCTAAGCCCCCGAGTGGGAGGGTTGCTCACCACTCGGTAGGATTTTTCAAACTTAGGGGAGTACTGGACTGCAGCTAAGCCCCCGAGTGGTAGGATTTCTCACCTCTCAGTAGGATTTTTCAAACTTAGGCGAGTACTGGACTGCAGCTAAGCCCCCGAGTGGGAGGGTTGCTCACCACTCGGTACGATTTTTCGAACTTACGCGAGCACTGGACTGCAGCTAAGCCCCCGAGTGAGAGGCTTGCTCATCACTTGGTAGGATTTTTCAAACTTAGGCGAGTACTGGACTGCAGCTAAGCCCCCGAGTGGGAGGGTTGCTACCCACTCGGTATGATTTTTCAAACTTAGGCGACCACTGGACTGCAGCAAAGCCCCCGAGTGGGAGGGTTGCTCACCACTCGGTAGGATTTTTCAAACTTAGGCGAGGACTGGACTGCAGCTAAGCCCCCAGTGGGAGGGTTGCTCACCACTTAGTAGGATTTTTCAAACTTAGGCGAGTACTGGACTCCAGCGAAGCCCCCGAGTGGGAGGGTTGCTCACCACTCGGTAGGATTTTTCAAACTTAGGAGAGGACTGGACTGCAGCTAAGCCCCCGAGTGGGAGGGTTGCTCACCACTCGGTAGGATTTTTCAAACTTAGGCGAGCACTGGACTGCAGCTAAGCCCCCGAGTGGGAGGGTTGCTCACCACTCAATAGGATTTTTCAAACTTAGGCGAGTATTGGACTGCAGCTAAGCCCCCGAGTGGGAGGCTTGCTCACCACTCGGTAGGATTTTTCAAACTTAGCCGAGTACTGGACTGCAGCTAAGCCCCCGAGTGGGAGGGTTGCTCACCACTCGGTAGGATTTTTCAAACTTAGGCGAGCAATGGACTGCAGCTAAGCCCCCGACTGAGAGGCTTGCTCATCACTCGGTAGGATTTTTCAAACTTAGGCGAGTACTGGACTCGAGCTAAGCCCCCGAGTGGGAGGGTTGCTCACCACTCGGTTGGATTTTTCAAACTTAGGCGAGTACTGGACTGCAGCTAAGCCCCCGAGTGGGAGGGTTGCTCACCACTAGGTAGGATTTTTCAAACTTAGGCGAGGACTGGACTGCAGCTAAGCCCCCGAGTGGGAGGGTTGCTCACCACTCGGTAGGATTTTTCAAACTTAGGCGAGCACTGGACTACAGCTAAGCCCCCGAGTGGGAGGGTTGCTCACCACTCGGTAGGATTTTTCAAACTTAGGCGAGCACTGGACTGCAGCTAAGCCCCCGAGTGGGAGGGTTTCTCACCACTCGGTAGGATTTTTCGAACTTAGGCGAGTATTGGACTGCAGCTAAGCCCCCCAGTGGGAGGCTTGCTCACCACTCGATAGGATTTTTCAAACTTAGGCGAGCACTGGACTGCAGCTAAGCCCCCGAGTGGGAGGGTTGCTCACCACTCGGTAGGATTTTTCAAACTTAGGCGAGCACTGGACTGCAGCTAAGCCCCCGAGTGGGAGGGTTGCTCACCACTCAATAGGATTTTTCAAACTTAGGCGAGTATTGGACTGCAGCTAAGCCCCCGAGTGGGAGGCTTGCTCACCACTCGGTAGGATTTTTCAAACTTAGCCGAGTACTGGACTGCAGCTAAGCCCCCGAGTGGGAGGGTTGCTCACCACTCGGTAGGATTTTTCAAACTTAGCCGAGTACTGGACTGCAGCTAAGCCCCCGACTGAGAGGCTTCCTCATCACTCGGTAGGATTTTTCAAACTTAGGCGAGTACTGGACTCGAGCTAAGCCCCCGAGTGGGTGGGTTGCTCACCACTCGGTTGGATTTTTCAAACTTAGGCGAGTACTGGACTGCAGCTAATCCCCCGAGTGGGAGGGTTGCTCACCACTCGGTAGGATTTTTCAAACATAGGGGAGTACTGGACTGCAGCTAAGCCCCCGAGTGGGAGGCTTGCTCACCACTCGGTAGGATTTTTCAAAGTTAGGCGAGTACTGGACTGCAGCTAAGCCCTCGAGTGAGAGGCTTGCTCATCACTTGGTAGGATTTTTCAAACTTAGGCGACTACCGGACTGCAGCTAAGCCCCCGAGTGGGAGGGTTGCTACCCACTCGGTATGATTTTTCAAACTTAGGCGAGCACTGGACTACAGCAAAGCCCCCGAGTGGGAGGGTTGCTCACCACTCGGTAGGATTTTTCAAACTTAGGCGAGTACCGACTACAGCCAAGCCCCCGAGTGGGAGGGTTGCTCACCACTCGGTAGGATTTTTCAAACTTAGGCGAGTACTGGACTCCAGCTAAGCCCCCGAGTGGGAGGGTTGCTCACCACTCGGTAGGATTTTTCAAACTTAGGCGAGTACTGGTCTGCAGCTAAGCCCCCGAGTGGGAGGGTTGCTCACCACTCGGTAGGATTTTTCAAACTTAGGCGAGTACTGGACTGCAGCTAAGCCCCCGAGTGGGAGGGTTGCTCACCACTCGGTAGGATTTTTCAAACTTAGGCGAGTACTGGTCTGCAGCTAAGCCCCCGAGTGGGAGGGTTGCTCACCACTCGGTAGGATTTTTCAAACTTAGGGGAGTACTGGACTGCAGCTAAGCCCCCGAGTGGTAGGATTGCTCACCTCTCCGTAGGATTTTTCAAACTTAGGCGAGTACTGGACTGCAGCTAAGCCCCCTAGTGGGAGGGTTGCTCACCACTCGTTACGATTTTTCGAACTTACGCGAGCACTGGACTGCAGCTAAGCTCCCGAGTGAGAGGCTTGCTCATCACTTGGTAGGATTTTTCAAACTTAGGCGAGTACTGGACTGCAGCTAAGCCCCCGAGTGGGAGGGTTGCTACCCACTCGGTATGATTTTTCAAACTTAGGCGAGCACTGGACTGCAGCAAAGCCCCCGAGTGGGAGGGTTGCTCACCACTCGGTAGGATTTTTCAAACTTAGGCGAGGACTGGACTGCAGCTAAGCCCCCAGTGGGAGGGTTGCTCACCACTCAGTAGGATTTTTTAAACTTAGGCGAGTACTGGACTGCAGCTAAGCCCCCGAGTGGGAGGGTTGCTCACCACTCAATAGGATTTTTCAAACTTAGGCGAGTATTGGACTGCAGCTAAGCCCCCGAGTGGGAGGGTTGCTCACCACTCGGTAGGATTTTTCAAACTTAGGCGAGCACTGGACTGCAGCTAAGCCCCCGAGTGGGAGGGTTGCTCACCACTCGGTAGGATTTTTCAAACTTAGGCGAGGACTGGACTGCAGCTAAGCCCCCGAGTGGGAGGGTTGCTCACCACTCGGTAGGATTTTTCAAACTTAGGCGAGCACTGGACTACAGCTAAGCCCCCGAGTGGGAGGGTTGCTCACCACTCGGTAGGATTTTTCAAACTTAGGCGAGTACTGGACTCCAGCTAAGCCCCCGAGTGGGAGGGTTTCTCACCACTTGGTAGGATTTTTCGAACTTAGGCGAGTATTGGACTGCAGCTAAGCCCCCCAGTGGGAGGCTTGCTCACCACTCGATAGGATTTTTCAAACTTAGGCGAGCACTGGACTGCAGCTAAGCCCCCGAGTGGGAGGGTTGCTCACCACTCGGTAGGATTTTTCAAACTTAGGCGAGCACTGGACTGCAGCTAAGCCCCCGAGTGGGAGGGTTGCTCACCACTTGGTAGGATATTTCATACTTAGGCGAGTACCGGACTGCAGCTAAGCCCCCGAGTGGGAGGGTTGCTACCCACTCGGTATGATTTTTCAAACTTAGGCGAGCACTGGACTGCAGCAAAGCCCCCGAGTGGGAGGGTTGCTCACCACTCGGTAGGATTTTTCAAACTTAGGCGAGTACCGACTACAGCCAAGCCCCCGAGTGGGAGGGTTGCTCACCACTCGGTAGGATTTTTCAAACTTAGGCGAGTACCGACTACAGCCAAGCCCCCGAGTGGGAGGGTTGCTCACCACTCGGTAGGATTTTTCAAACTTAGGCGAGTACTGGACTCCAGCTAAGCCCCCGAGTGGGAGGGTTGCTCACCACTCGGTAGGATTTTTCAAACTTAGGCGAGTACTGGTCTGCAGCTAAGCCCCCGAGTGGGAGGGTTGCTCACCACTCGGTAGGATTTTTCAAACTTAGGGGAGTACTGGACTGCAGCTAAGCCCCCGAGTGGTAGGATTGCTCACCTCTCCGTAGGATTTTTCAAACTTAGGCGAGTACTGGACTGCAGCTAAGCCCCCTAGTGGGAGGGTTGCTCACCACTCGTTACGATTTTTCGAACTTACGCGAGCACTGGACTGCAGCTAAGCTCCCGAGTGAGAGGCTTGCTCATCACTTGGTAGGATTTTTCAAACTTAGGCGAGTACTGGACTGCAGCTAAGCCCCCGAGTGGGAGGGTTGCTACCCACTCGGTATGATTTTTCAAACTTAGGCGAGCACTGGACTGCAGCAAAGCCCCCGAGTGGGAGGGTTGCTCACCACTCGGTAGGATTTTTCAAACTTAGGCGAGGACTGGACTGCAGCTAAGCCCCCAGTGGGAGGGTTGCTCACCACTCAGTAGGATTTTTTAAACTTAGGCGAGTACTGGACTGCAGCTAAGCCCCCGAGTGGGAGGGTTGCTCACCACTCGGTAGGATTTTTCTAACTTAGGAGAGGACTGGACTGCAGCTAAGCCCCCGAGTGGGAGGGTTGCTCACCACTCGGTAGGATTTTTCAAACTTAGGCGAGCACTGGACTGCAGCTAAGCCCCCGAGTGGGAGGGTTGCTCACCACTCGGTAGGATTTTTCAAACTTAGGCGAGGACTGGACTGCAGCTAAGCCCCCGAGTGGGAGGGTTGCTCACCACTCGGTAGGATTTTTCAAACTTAGGCGAGCACTGGACTACAGCTAAGCCCCCGAGTGGGAGGGTTGCTCACCACTCGGTAGGATTTTTCAAACTTAGGCGAGTACTGGACTCCAGCTAAGCCCCCGAGTGGGAGGGTTTCTCACCACTTGGTAGGATTTTTCGAACTTAGGCGAGTATTGGACTGCAGCTAAGCCCCCCAGTGGGAGGCTTGCTCACCACTCGATAGGATTTTTCAAACTTAGGCGAGCACTGGACTGCAGCTAAGCCGCCTTGTGGGAGGGTTGCTCACCACTCGGTAGGATTTTTCAAACTTAGGCGAGCACTGGACTGCAGCTAAGCCCCCGAGTGGGAGGGTTGCTCACCACTCAGTAGTATTTTTCAAACTTAGGCGAGTATTGGACTGCAGCTAAGCCCCCGAGTGGGAGGCTTGCTCACCACTCGGTAGGATTTTTCAAACTTAGGCGAGTACTGGACTGCAGCTAAGCCCCCGAGTGGGAGGGTTGCTCACCACTCGGTAGGATTTTTCAAACTTAGGCTAGCAATGGACTGCAGCTAAGCCCCCGACTGAGAGGCTTGCTCATCACTCGGTAGGATTTTTCAAACTTAGGCGAGTATTGGACTGCAGCTAAGCCCCCAAGTGATAGGGTTGCTCACCACTCGGTAGGATTTATCAAACTTAGGCGAGTACTGGACTGCAGCTAAGCCCCCGAGTGGCAGGGTTGCTCAGCACTCGGTAGGATTTTTCAAACTTAGGCGAGTACTGGACTGCACCTAAGCCCCCGAGTGGGAGGGTTGCTGACCACTCGGTAGGATTTTTCAAACTTAGGCGAGTACTGTACTACAGGTAAGCCCCCGAGTGGGAGGGTTGCTCACCACTCGGTAGGATTTTTCAAACTTAGGCGAGTACTGGACTGCAGCTAAGCCCCCGCGTGGGAGGGTTGGTCACCACTCGGTAGGATTTTTCGAACTTAGGCGAGCACTGGACTGCAGCTAAGCCCCCGACTGACAGTCTTGCTCATCACTCCGTAGGAATTTTCAAACTTAGGCGAGTACTGGACTGCAGCTAAGCCCCCGAGTGGGAGGGTTGCTCACCACTCGGTAGGATTTTTCAAACTTAGGCGAGTACTGGACTGCAGGTAAGCCCCCGAGTCGGAGGGTTGCTCACCACTCGGTAGGATTTTTCAAACATAGGGGAGTACTGGACTGCAGCTAAGCCCCCGAGTGGGAGGATTGCTCACCACTCGGTAGGATTTTTCAAACTGAGGCGAGTACTGGACTGCAGCTAAGCCCCCGAGTGGGAGGGTTGCTCACCACTCGGTACGATTTTTCGAACTTACGCGAGCACTAGACTGCAGCTAAGCCCCCGAGTGAGAGGCTTGCTCATCACTTGGTAGGATTTTTCAAACTTAGGCGAGTACCGGACTGCAGCTAAGCCCCCTAGTGGGAGGGTTGCTACCCACTCGGTATGATTTTTCAAACTTAGGCGAGCACTGGACTGCAGCAAAGCCCCCGAGTGGGAGGGTTGCTCACCACTCGGTAGGATTTTTCAAACTTAGGCGAGTACTGGACTACAGCTAAGCCCCCGAGTGGGAGGGTTGCTCACCACTCGGTAGGATTTTTCAAACTTAGGCGAGTACTGGACTCCAGCTAAGCCCCCGAGTGGGAGGGTTGCTGACCACTCGGTAGGATTTTTCGAACTTAGGCGAGTACTGGTCTCCAGCTAAGCCCCCGAGTGGGAGGGTTGCTCACCACTCGGTAGGATTTTTCAAACTTAGGGGAGTACTGGACTGCAGCAAAGCCCCCGAGTGGGAGGATTGCTCACCACTCAGTAGGATTTTTCAAACTTAGGCGAGTACTGGACTGCAGCTAAGCCCCCGAGTGGGAGGGTTTCTCACCACTCGGTATGATTTTTCGAACTTACGCGAGCACAGGACTGCAGCTAAGCCCCCGAGTGAGAGGCTTGCTCATCACTTGGTAGGATTTTTCAAACTTAGGCGAGTACTGGACTGCAGCTAAGCCCCCGAGTGGGAGGGTTGCTACCCACTCGGTATGATTTTTAAAACTTAGGCGAGCACTGGACTGCAGCTAAGCCCCCGAGTGGGAGGGTTGCTCACCACTCGGTAGGATTTTTCAAACTTAGGGGAGTACTGGACTGCAGCTAAGCCCCCGAGTGGGAGGGTTGCTCACCACTCAGTAGGATTTTTCAAACTTAGGGGAGTACTGGACTGCAGCTAAGCCCCCGAGTGGGAGGATTGCTCACCACTCAGTAGGATTTTTCAAACTTAGGCGAGTACTGGACTGCAGCTAAGCCCCCGAGTGGGAGGGTTTCTCACCACTCGGTATGATTTTTCGAACTTACGCGAGCACAGGACTGCAGCTAAGCCCCCGAGTGAGAGGCTTGCTCATCACTTGGTAGGATTTTTCAAACTTAGGCGAGTACTGGACTGCAGCTAAGCCCCCGAGTGGGAGGGTTGCTACCCACTCGGTATGATTTTTAAAACTTAGGCGAGCACTGGACTGCAGCTAAGCCCCCGAGTGGGAGGGTTGCTCACCACTCGGTAGGATTTTTAAAGCTTAGGCGAGGACTGGACTGCAGCTAAGCCCCCGGTGGAAGGGTTGCTCACCACTCGGTAGGATTTTTCAAACTTAGGCGAGTACTGGACTGCAGCTAAGCCCCCGAGTGGGAGGGTTGCTCACCACACGGTATGATTTTTCAAACTTAGGAGAGGACTGGACTGCAGCTAAGCCCCCGAGTGGGAGGGTTGCTCACCACTCGGTAGGATTTTTCAAACTTAGGCGAGCACTGGACTGCAGCTAAGCCCCCGAGTGGGAGGGTTGCTCACCACTTGGTAGGATTTTTCAAACTTAGGCGAGGACTGGACTGCAGCTAAGCCCCCGAGAGGGAGGGTTGCTCACCACTCGGTAGGATTTTTCAAACTTAGGCGAGCACTGGACTACAGCTAAGCCCCCGAGTGGGAGGGTTGCTCACCACTCAGTAGTATTTTTCAAACTTAGGCGAGCACTGGACTCCAGCTAAGCCCCCGAGTGGGAGGGTTTCTCACCACTCGGTAGGATTTTTTGAACTTAGGCGAGTATTGGACTGCAGCTAAGCCCCCCAGTGGGAGGCTTGCTCACCACTCGATAGGATTTTTCAAACTTAAGCGAGCACTGGACTGCAGCGAAGCCCCCGAGTGGGAGGGTTGCTCACCACTCGGTAGGATTTTTCAAACTTAGGCGAGCACTGGACTACAGCTAAGCCCCCGAGTGGGACTGCAGCTAAGCCCCCGAGTGGGAGGCTTGCTCACCACTCGGTAGGATTTCAAACTTAGGCGAGTACTGGACTGCACGTAAGCCCCCGAGTGGGAGGGTTGCTGACCACTCGGTAGGATTTTTCAAACCTAGGCGAGTACTGGACTGCAGCTAAGCCCCCGAGTGGGAGGGTTGCTCACCACTCGGTAGGATTTTTCAAACTTAGGCGAGTACTGGACTACAGCTAAGCCCCCGAGTGGGAGGGTTGCTCACCACTCAGTAGGATTTTTCAAACTTAGGCGAGTACTGGACTGCAGCTATGCCCCCGCGTGGGAGGGTTGGTCACCACTCGGTAGGATTTTTCGAACTTAGGTGAGCACTGGACTGGAGCTAAGTCCCCGACTGAGAGGCTTGCTCATCACTCCGTAGGAATTTTCAAACTTAGGCGAGTACTGGACTGCAGCTAAGCCCCCGAGTGGGAGGGTTGCTCACCACTCGGTAGGATTTTCAAACTTAGGCGAGTACTGGACTGCAGGTAAGCCCCCGAGTGGGAGGGTTGCTCACCACTCGGTAGGAATTTTCAAACATAGGGGAGTACTGGACTGCAGCTAAGCCCCAGAGTGGGAGGATTGCTCACCACTCGGTAAGATTTTTCAAACTTAGGCGAGTACTGGACTGCAGCTAAGCCCCCGAGTGGGAGGGTTTCTCACCACTCGGTACGATTTTTCGAACATACGCGAGCACTAGACTGCAGCTAAGCGCCCGAGTGAGAGGCTTGCTCATCACTTGGTAGGATTTTTCAAACTTAGGCGAGTACCGGACTGCAGCTATGCCCCTGAATGGGAGGGTTGCTACCCACTCGGTATGATTTTTCAAATTTAGGCGAGCACTGGACTGCAACAAAGCCCCCGAGTGGGAGGGTTGCTCACCACTCGGTAGGATTTTTCAAACTTAGGCGAGTACTGGACTCCAGCTAAGCCCCCGAGTGGGAGGGTTGCTGACCACTCGGAAGGATTTTTCGAACTTAGGCGAGTACTGGTCTGCAGCTAAGCCCCCGAGTGGGAGGGTTGCTCACCACTCGGTAGGATTTTTCAAACTTAGGGGAGTACTGGACTGCAGCTAAGCCCCCGAGTGGGAGGATTGCTCACCACTCAGTAGGATTTTTCAAACTTAGGCGAGTACTGGACTGCAGCTAAGCCCCCGAGTGGGAGGGTTGCTCACCACTCGGTACGATTTTTCGAACTTACGCGAGCACAGGACTGCAGCTAAGCCCCCGAGTGAGAGGCTTGCTCATCACTTGGTAGGATTTTTCAAACTTAGGCGAGTACTGGACTGCAGCTAAGCCCCCGAGTGGGAGGGTTGCTACCCACTCGGTATGATTTTTAAAACTTAGGCGAGCACTGGACTGCAGCTAAGCCCCCGAGTGGGAGGGTTGCTCACCACTCGGTAGGATTTTTAAAGCTTAGGCGAGGACTAGACTGCAGCTAAGCCCCCGGTTGGAGGGTTGCTCACCACTCGGTAGGAGTTTTCAAACTTAGGCGAGTACTGGACTGCAGCTAAGCCCCCGAGTGGGAGGGTTGCTCACCACTCGGTATGCTTTTTCAAACTTAGGAGAGGACTGGACTGCAGCTAAGCCCCCGAGTGGGAGGGTTGCTCACCACTCGGTAGGATTTTTCAAACTTAGGCGAGCACTGGACTGCAGCTAAGCCCCCGAGTGGGAGGGTTGCTCACCACTTGGTATTATTTTTCAAACTTAGGCGAGGACTGGACTGCAGCTAAGCCCCCGAGAGGGAGGGTTGCTCACCACTCGGTAGGATTTTTCAAACTTAGGGGAGCACTGGACTACAGCTAAGCCCCCGAGTGGGAGGGTTGCTCACCACTCGGTAGGATTTTTCAAACTTAGGCGAGCACTGGACTCCAGCTAAGCCCCCGAGTGGGAGGGTTTCTCACCACTCGGTAGGATTTTTTGAACTTAGGCGAGTATTGGACTGCAGCTAAGCCCCCCAGTGGGAGGCTTGCTCACCACTCGATAGGATTTTTCAAACTTGAGCGAGCACTGGACTGCAGCTAAGCCCCCGAGTGGGAGGGTTGCTCACCACTCGGTAGGATTTTTCAAACTTAGGCGAGTACTGGACTACAGCTAAGCCCCCGAGTGGGAGGGTTGCTCACCACTCAGTAGGATTTTTCAAACTTAGGCGAGTACTGGACTGCAGCTATGCCCCCGCGTGGGAGGGTTGGTCACCACTCGGTAGGATTTTTCGAACTTAGGTGAGCACTGGACTGGAGCTATGTCCCCGACTGAGAGGCTTGCTCATCACTCCGTAGGAATTTTCAAACTTAGGCGAGTACTGGACTGCAGCTAAGCCCCCGAGTGGGAGGGTTGCTCACCACTCGGTAGGATTTTCAAACTTAGGCGAGTACTGGACTGCAGGTAAGCCCCCGAGTGGGAGGGTTGCTCACCACTCGGTAGGATTTTTCAAACATAGGGGAGTACTGGACTGCAGCTAAGCCCCAGAGTGGGAGGATTGCTCACCACTCGGTAGGATTTTTCAAACATAGGCGAGTACTGGACTGCAGCTAAGCCCCCGAGTGGGAGGGTTGCTCACCACTCGGTACGATTTTTCGAACATACGCGAGCACTAGACTGCAGCTAAGCGCCCGAGTGAGAGGCTTGCTCATCACTTGGTAGGATTTTTCAAACTTAGGCGAGTACCGGACTGCAGCTAAGCCCCCGAATGGGAGGGTTGCTACCCACTCGGTATGATTTTTCAAATTTAGGCGAGCACTGGACTGCAGCAAAGCCCCCGAGTGGGAGGGTTGCTCACCACTCGGTAGGATTTTTCAAACTTAGGCGAGTACTGGACTACAGCTAAGCCCCCGAGTGGGAGGGTAGCTCACCACTCGGTAGGATTTTTCAAACTTAGGCGAGTACTGGACTCCAGCTAAGCCCCCGAGTGGGAGGGTTGCTCACCACTCGGTAGGATTTTTCAAACTGAGGCGAGTACTGGTCTGCAGCTAAGCCCCCGAGTGGGAGGGTTGCTCACCACTCGGTAGGATTTTTCAAACTTAGGGGAGTACTGGACTGCAGCTAAGCCCCCGAGTGGGAGGATTGCTCACCACTCCGTAGGATTTTTCAAACTTAGGCGAGTACTGGACTGCAGCTAAGCCCCCGAGTGGGAGGGTTGCTCACCACTCGGTACGATTTTGCAAACTTAGGCGAGTACTGGACTACAGCTAAGCCCCCGAGTGGGAGGGTTGCTCACCACTCAGTAGGATTTTTCAAACTTAGGCGAGTACTGGACTGCAGCTATGCCCCCGCGTGGGAGGGTTGGTCACCACTCGGTAGGATTTTTCGAACTTAGGTGAGCACTGGACTGGAGCTAAGTCCCCGACTGAGAGGCTTGCTCATCACTCCGTAGGAATTTTCAAACTTAGGCGAGTACTGGACTGCAGCTAAGCCCCCGAGTGGGAGGGTTGCTCACCACTCGGTAGGATTTTCAAACTTAGGCGAGTACTGGACTGCAGGTAAGCCCCCGAGTGGGAGGGTTGCTCACCACTCGGTAGGATTTTTCAAACATAGGGGAGTACTGGACTGCAGCTAAGCCCCAGAGTGGGAGGATTGCTCACCACTCGGTAGGATTTTTCAAACATAGGCGAGTACTGGACTGCAGCTAAGCCCCCGAGTGGGAGGGTTGCTCACCACTCGGTACGATTTTTCGAACATACGCGAGCACTAGACTGCAGCTAAGCGCCCGAGTGAGAGGCTTGCTCATCACTTGGTAGGATTTTTCAAACTTAGGCGAGTACCGGACTGCAGCTAAGCCCCCGAATGGGAGGGTTGCTACCCACTCGGTATGATTTTTCAAATTTAGGCGAGCACTGGACTGCAGCAAAGCCCCCGAGTGGGAGGGTTGCTCACCACTCGGTAGGATTTTTCAAACTTAGGCGAGTACTGGACTACAGCTAAGCCCCCGAGTGGGAGGGTAGCTCACCACTCGGTAGGATTTTTCAAACTTAGGCGAGTACTGGACTCCAGCTAAGCCCCCGAGTGGGAGGGTTGCTCACCACTCGGTAGGATTTTTCAAACTGAGGCGAGTACTGGTCTGCAGCTAAGCCCCCGAGTGGGAGGGTTGCTCACCACTCGGTAGGATTTTTCAAACTTAGGGGAGTACTGGACTGCAGCTAAGCCCCCGAGTGGGAGGATTGCTCACCACTCCGTAGGATTTTTCAAACTTAGGCGAGTACTGGACTGCAGCTAAGCCCCCGAGTGGGAGGGTTGCTCACCACTCGGTACGATTTTGCAAACTTAGGCGAGTACTGGACTACAGCTAAGCCCCCGAGTGGGAGGGTTGCTCACCACTCAGTAGGATTTTTCAAACTTAGGCGAGTACTGGACTGCAGCTATGCCCCCGCGTGGGAGGGTTGGTCACCACTCGGTAGGATTTTTCGAACTTAGGTGAGCACTGGACTGGAGCTAAGTCCCCGACTGAGAGGCTTGCTCATCACTCCGTAGGAATTTTCAAACTTAGGCGAGTACTGGACTGCAGCTAAGCCCCCGAGTGGGAGGGTTGCTCACCACTCGGTAGGATTTTCAAACTTAGGCGAGTACTGGACTGCAGGTAAGCCCCCGAGTGGGAGGGTTGCTCACCACTCGGTAGGATTTTTCAAACATAGGGGAGTACTGGACTGCAGCTAAGCCCCAGAGTGGGAGGATTGCTCACCACTCGGTAGGATTTTTCAAACTTAGGCGAGTACTGGACTGCAGCTAAGCCCCCGAGTGGGAGGGTTGCTCACCACTCGGTACGATTTTTCGAACATACGCGAGCACTAGACTGCAGCTAAGCGCCCGAGTGAGAGGCTTGCTCATCACTTGGTAGGATTTTTCAAACTTAGGCGAGTACCGGACTGCAGCTAAGCCCCCGAATGGGAGGGTTGCTACCCACTCGGTATGATTTTTCAAATTTAGGCGAGCACTGGACTGCAGCAAAGCCCCCGAGTGGGAGGGTTGCTCACCACTCGGTAGGATTTTTCAAACTTAGGCGAGTACTGGACTACAGCTAAGCCCCCGAGTGGGAGGGTAGCTCACCACTCGGTAGGATTTTTCAAACTTAGGCGAGTACTGGACTCCAGCTAAGCCCCCGAGTGGGAGGGTTGCTCACCACTCGGTAGGATTTTTCAAACTGAGGCGAGTACTGGTCTGCAGCTAAGCCCCCGAGTGGGAGGGTTGCTCACCACTCGGTAGGATTTTTCAAACTTAGGGGAGTACTGGACTGCAGCTAACCCCCGAGTGGGAGGATTGCTCACCACTCCGTAGGATTTTTCAAACTTAGGCGAGTACTGGACTGCAGCTAAGCCCCCGAGTGGGAGGGTTGCTCACCACTCGGTACGATTTTTCGAACTTACGCGAGCACTGGACTGCAGCTAAGCCCCCGAGTGAGAGGCTTGCTCATCACTTGGTAGGATTTTTCAAACTTAGGCGAGTACTGGACTGCAGCTAAGCCCCCGAGTGGGAGGGTTGCTACCCACTCGGTATGATTTTTCAAACTTAGGCGAGCACTGGACTGCAGCAAAGCCCCCGAGTGGGAGGGTTGCTCACCACTCGGTAGGATTTTTCAAACTTAGGCGAGGACTGGACTGCAGCTAAGCCCCCAGTGGGAGGGTTGCTCACCACTCGGTAGGATTTTTCAAACTTAGGCGAGTACTGGACTGTAGCTAAGCCCCCGAGTGGGAGGGTTGCTCACCACTCGGTAGGATTTTTCAAACTTAGGAGAGGACTAGACTGCAGCTAAGCCCCCGAGTGGGAGGGTTGCTCACCACTCGGTAGGATTTTCCAAACTTAGGCGAGCACTGGACTGCAGCTAAGCCCCCGAGTGGGAGGGTTGCTCACCACTTGGTAGGATTTTTCAAACTTAGGCGAGGAAGGGACTGGAGCTAAGCCCCCGAGTGGGAGGGTTGCTCACCACTCGGTAGGATTTTTCAAACTTAGGCGAGCACTGGACTACAACTAAGCCCCCGAGTGGGAGGGTTGCTCACCACTCGGTAGGATTTTTCAAACTTAGGCGAGCACTGGACTGCAGCTAAGCCCCCGAGTGGGAGGGTTTCTCACCACTCGGTAGGATTTTTCGAACTTAGGCGAGTATTGGACTGCAGCTAAGCCCCCCAGTGGGAGGCTTGCTCACCACTCGATAGGATTTTTCAAACTTAGGCGAGCACTGGACTGCAGCTAAGCCCCCGAGTGGGAGGGTTGCTCACCACTCCGTAGGATTTTTCAAACTTAGGCGAGCACTGGACTGCAGCTAAGCCCCCGAGTGGGAGGGTTGCTCACCACTCAGTAGGATTTTTCAAACTTAGGCGAGTATTGGACTGCAGCTAACCCCCGAGTGGGAGGCTTGCTCACCACTCGGTAGGATTTTTCAAACTTAGGCGAGTACTGGACTGCAGCTAAGCCCCCGAGTGGGAGGGTTGCTCACCACTCGATAGGATTTTTCAAACTTAGGCAAGCAATGGACTACAGCTAAGCCCCCGACTGAGAGGCTTGCTCATCACTCGGTAGGATTTTTCAAACTTAGGCGAGTACTGGACTGCAGCTAAGCCCCCAAGTGATAGGGTTGCTCACCACTCGGTAGGATTTATCAAACTTGGGCGAGTACTGGACTGCAGCTAAGCCCCCGAGTGGCAGGGTTGCTCAGCACTCGGTAGGATTTTTCGAACTTAGGCGAGTACTGGACTACAGCTAAGCCCCCGAGTGGGAGGGTTGCTCACCACTGAGTAGGATTTTTCAAACTTAGGCGAGTACTGGACTGCAGCTATGCCCCCGCGTGGGAGGGTTGGTCACCACTCGGTAGGATTTTTCGAACTTAGGCGAGCACTGGACTGGAGCTAAGTCCCCGACTGAGAGGCTTGCTCATCACTCCGTAGGAATTTTCAAACTTAGGCGAGTACTGGACTGCAGCTAAGCCCCCGAGTGGGAGGGTTGCTCACCACTCGGTAGGATTTTTCAAACTTAGGCGAGGACTGGACTGCAGCTAAGCCCCCAGTGGGAGGGTTGCTCACCACTCGGTAGGATTTTTCAAACTTAGGCGAGTACTGTACTGTAGCTAAGCCCCCGAGTGGGAGGGTTGCTCACCACTCGGTAGGATTTTTCAAACTTAGGAGAGGACTGGACTGCAGCTAAGCCCCCGAGTGGGAGGGTTGCTCACCACTCGGTAGGATTTTTCAAACTTAGGCGAGCACTGGACTGCAGCTAAGCCCCCGAGTGGGAGGGTTGCTCACCACTTGGTAGGATTTTTCAAACTTAGGCGAGGAAGGGACTGCAGCTAAGCCCCCGAGTGGGAGGGTTGCTCACCACTCGGTAGGATTTTTCAAACTTAGGCGAGCACTGGACTACAGCTAAGCCCCCGAGTGGGAGGGTTGCTCACCACTCGGTAGGATTTTTCAAACTTAGGCGAGCACTGGACTGCAGCTAAGCCCCCGAGTGGGAGGGTTTCTCACCACTCGATTGGATTTTTCGAACTTAGGCGAGTATTGGACTGCAGCTAAGCCCCCCAGTGGGAGGCTTGCTCACCACTCGATAGGATTTTTCAAACTTAGGCGAGCACTGGACTGCAGCTAAGCCCCCGAGTGGCAGGGTTGCTCACCACTCGGTAGGATTTTTCAAACATAGGCGAGCACTGGACTGCAGCTAAGCCCCCGAGTGGGAGGGTTGCTCACCACTCAGTAGGATTTTTCAAACTTAGGCGAGTATTGGACTGCAGCTAAGCCCCCGAGTGGGAGGCTTGCTCACCACTCGGTAGGATTTTTCAAACTTAGGCGAGTACTGGACTGCAGCTAAGCCCCCGAGTGGGAGGGTTGCTCACCACTCGATAGGATTTTTCAAACTTAGGCAAGCAATGGACTACAGCTAAGCCCCCGACTGAGAGGCTTGCTCATCACTCGGTAGGATTTTTGAAACTTAGGCGAGTACTGGACTGCAGCTAAGCCCCCAAGTGATAGGGTTGCTCACCACTCGGTAGGATTTATCAAACTTAGGCGAGTACTGGACTGCAGCTAAGCCCCCGAGTGGCAGGGTTGCTCAGCACTCGGTAGGATTTTTCGAACTTAGGCGAGTACTGGACTACAGCTAAGCCCCCGAGTGGGAGGGTTGCTCACCACTCAGTAGGATTTTTCAAACTTAGGCGAGTACTGGACTGCAGCTATGCCCCCGCGTGGGAGGGTTGGTCACCACTCGGTAGGATTTTTCGAACTTAGGCGAGCACTGGACTGGAGCTAAGTCCCCGACTGAGAGGCTTGCTCATCACTCCGTAGGAATTTTCAAACTTAGGCGAGTACTGGACTGCAGCTAAGCCCCTGAGTGGGAGGGTTGCTCACCACTCGGTAGGATTTTTCAAACTTAGGCGAGTACCAGACTGCAGATAAGCCCCCGAGTGGGAGGGTTCCTCACCACTCGGTAGGATTTTTCAAACTTAGGGGAGTACTGGACTGCAGCTAAGCCCCCGAGTGGGAGGGTTGCTCACCACTCGGTAGGATTTTTCAAACTTAGGCGAGTACTGGACTGCAGCTAAGCCCCCGAGTGGGAGGGTTGCTCACCACTCGGTAGGATTTTTCAAACTTAGGCGAGTACTCGACTGCAGCTAGGCCCCCGAGTGGGAGGGTTGCTCACCACTCGGTAGGATTTTTCAAAATTAGGCGAGTACTGGACTGCAGCTACGCCCCCGAGTGAGAGACCTGCTCATCACTCGGTAGGATTTTGAAACTTAGGCGAGTACTGGACTACAGCAAAGCCCCCGAGTGAGAGACTTGCTCATCACTCGGTAGGATTTTTCAAACTTAGGCGAGTACTGGACTGCAGCTAAGCCCCCGAGTGAGAGGCTTGCTCTTCACCCGGTAGGATTTTTCGAACTTAGGCGAGTACTGGACTGCAGCTAAGCCCCCGAGTGGGAGGGTTGATCACCACTCGGTAGGATTTTTCAAACTTAGGCGAGTACTGGACTACAGCTAAGCCCCCGAGTGGTAGGGTTGCTCACCACTCGGTAGGATTTTTCAAACTTAGGCGAGCACGGGACTGCAGCTAAGCCCCCGAGTGGGAGGGTTGCTCACCACTCGGTAGGATTTTTCAAACTTAGGCGAGCACTGGACTGTAGCTAAGCCCCCGAGTGGGAGGGTCGCTCACCACTCGGTAGGATTTTTCAAACTTAGGCGAGGACAGGACTGCAGCTAAGCCCCCAGTGGGAGGGTTGCTCACCACTCGGTTGGATTTTTCAAACTTAGGCGAGTACTAGACTGCAGCTAAGCCCCCGAGTGGGAGCGTTGCTCACCACTCGGTAGGATTTTCCAAACTTAGGCGAGTACTCGACTGCAGCTAGGCCCCCGAGTGGGACGGTTGCTCACCACTCGGTAGGATTTTTCAAAATTAGGCGAGCACTGGACTACAGCTACGCCCCCGAGTGAGAGACTTGCTCATCACTCGGTAGGATTTCTCAAACTTAGGCGAGTACTGGACTACAGCTAAGCCCCCGAGTGAGAGACTTCCTCATCACTCGGTAGGATTTTTCAAACTTAGGCGAGTACTGGACTGCAGCTAAGCCCCCAAGTGATAGCGTTGCTCACCACTCGGTAGGATTTATCAAACTTAGGCGAGTACTGGACTGCAGCGAAGCCCCCGAGTGGCAGGGTTGCTCAGCACTCGGTAGGATTTTTCAAACTTAGGCGAGTACTGGACTGCACCTAAGCCCCCGAGTGGGAGGGTTGTTGACCACTCGGTAGGATTTTTCAAACTTAGGCGAGTACTGGACTGCAGCTAAGCCCCCGAGTGGGAGGGTTGTTCACCACTCGGTAGGATTTTTCAAACTTAGGCGAGTACTGGACTACACCTAAGCCCCCGAGTGGGAGGGTTGCTCACCACTCAATAGGATTTTTCAAACTTAGGCGAGTACTGGACTGCAGCTAAGCCCCCGAGTGGGAGGGTTGGTCACCACTCGGTAGGATTTTTCGAACTTAGGCGAGCACTGGACTGGAGCTAAGTCCCCGACTGAGAGGCTTGGTCATCACTCCGTAGGAATTTTCAAACTTAGGCGAGTACTGGACTGCAGCTAAGCCCCCGAGTGGGAGGGTTGCTCACCACTCGGTAGGATTTTTCAAACTGAGGCGAGTACTGGACTGCAGGTAAGCCCCCGAGTGGGAGGGTTGCTCACCACTCGGTAGGATTTTTCAAACTTAGGGGAGTACTGGACTGCAGCTAAGCCCCCGAGTGGGAGGATTGCTCACCACTCGATAGGATTTTTCAAACTTAGGCGAGCACTGGACTACAGCTAAGCCCCCGAGTGGGAGGTTTGCTCACCACTCGGTAGGAATTTTCAAACTTAGGCGAGTACTGGACTGCAGCTAAGCCCCCGAGTGGGAGGGTTGCTCACCACTCGGTAGGATTTTTCAAACTTAGGCGAGTACTCGACTGCAGCCAGGCCCCCGAGTGGGACGGTTGCTCACCACTCGGTAGGATTTTTCAAAATTAGGCGAGCACTGGACTACAGCTACGCCCCCGAGTGAGAGACTTGCTCATCACTCGGTAGGATTTTTCAAACTTAGGCGAGTACTGGAATACAGCTAAGCCCCCGAGTGAGAGACTTGCTCATCACTCGGTAGGATTTTTCAAACTTAGGCGAGTACTGGACTGCAGCTAAGCCCCCGAGTGGGAGGGTTGCTCACCACTCGGTAGGATTTTTCAAACTTAGGCGAGTACTAGACTACAGCTAAGCCCCCGAGTGGGAGGCTTGCTCATGACTCGGTAGGATTTTTCAAACTTAGGCGAGTACCAGACTGAAGATAAGCCCCCGAGTGGGAGGGTTCCTCACCACTCGGTAGGATTTTTCAAACTTAGGGGAGTACTGGACTGCAGCTAAGCCCCCGAGTGGGAGGGTTGCTCACCACTCGGTAGGATTTTTCAAACTTAGGCGAGTACTGGACTGCAGCTAAGCCCCCGAGTGGGAGGGTTGCTCACCACTCGGTAGGATTTTTCAAACTTAGGCGAGTACTCGACTGCAGCTAGGCCCCCGAGTGGGAGGGTTGCTCACCACTCGGTAGGATTTTTCAAAATTAGGCGAGTACTGGACTGCAGCTACGCCCCCGAGTGAGAGACCTGCTCATCACTCGGTAGGATTTTGAAACTTAGGCGAGTACTGGACTACAGCAAAGCCCCCGAGTGAGAGACTTGCTCATCACTCGGTAGGATTTTTCAAACTTAGGCGAGTACTGGACTGCAGCTAAGCCCCCGAGTGAGAGGCTTGCTCTTCACCCGGTAGGATTTTTCGAACTTAGGCGAGTACTGGACTGCAGCTAAGCCCCCGAGTGGGAGGGTTGATTACCACTCGGTAGGATTTTTCAAACTTAGGCGAGTACTGGACTACAGCTAAGCCCCCGAGTGGTAGGGTTGCTCACCACTCGGTAGGATTTTTCAAACTTAGGCGAGCACGGGACTGCAGCTAAGCCCCCGAGTGGGAGGGTTGCTCACCACTCGGTAGGATTTTTCAAACTTAGGCGAGCACTGGACTGTAGCTAAGCCCCCGAGTGGGAGGGTCGCTCACCACTCGGTAGGATTTTTCAAACTTAGGCGAGGACAGGACTGCAGCTAAGCCCCCAGTGGGAGGGTTGCTCACCACTCGGTTGGATTTTTCAAACTTAGGCGAGTACTAGACTGCAGCTAAGCCCCCGAGTGGGAGCGTTGCTCACCACTCGGTAGGATTTTCCAAACTTAGGCGAGCACTGGACTGCAGCTAAGCCCCCGAGTGGGAGGGTTTCTCACCACTCGGTAGGATTTTTCGAACTTAGGCGAGCACTGGACTGGAGCTAAGCCCCCGACTGGGAGGCTTGCTCACCACTCGGTACGATTTTCCAAACTTAGGCGAGTACTGGACTGCAGCTAAGCCCCCGAGTGGGAGGGTTGCTCACCACTCGGTAGGATTTTTCAAACTTAGGCGACCACTGGACTGCAGCTAAGCCCCCGAGTGGGAGGGTTGCTCACCACTCGGTAGGATTTTTTAACTTAGGCGAGTACTGGACTGCAGGTAAGCCCCCGAGTGGGAGGGTTTCTCACCACTCGGTAGGATTTTTCAAACTTAGGCGAGTACTGGACTGCAGCTAAGCCCCCGAGTGGGAGGGTTGCTCACCACTCGGTAGGATTTTTCAAACTTAGGCGAGCACTGGACTGCAGCTAAGCCCCCGAGTGGGAGGGTTGCCCACCACTCGGTAGGATTTTCCAAACTTAGGCGAGCACTGGACTGCAGCTAAGCCCCCGAGTGGGAGGGTTTCTCACCACTCGGTAGGATTTTTCGAACTTAGGCGAGCACTGGACTGTAGCTAAGCCCCCGACTGGGAGGCTTGCTCACCACTCGGTAGGATTTTTCAAACTTAGGCGAGTATTGGACTGCAGCTAAGCCCCCGAGTGGGAGGGTTGCTCACCACTCGGTAGGATTTTTTGAACTTAGGCGAGCAATGGACTGCAGCTAAGCCCCCGAGTGGGAGGGTTGCTCACCACTCGATAGGATTTTTCAAACTTAGGCGAGTACTGGACTGCAGCTATGCCCCCGAGTGATAGGGTTGCTCCACTCGGTAGGATTTTTCAAACTTAGGCGTGGACTAGACTGCAGCTAAGCCCCCGAGTGGGAGGGTTGCTCACCACTCGGTAGGATTTTTCGAACTTAGGCGAGCACTGGACTGGAGCTAAGTCCCCGACTGAGAGGCTTGCTCATCACTCCGTAGGATTTTTCAAACTTAGGCGAGTACTGGACTGCAGCTAAGCCCCCGAGAGGGAGGGTTGCTCACCACTCGGTAGGATTTTTCAAACTTAGGCGAGTACTGGACTGCAGGTAAGCCCCCGAGTGGGAGGGTTGCTCACCACTCGGTAGGATTTTTCAAACTTAGGGGAGTACTGGACTGCAGCTAAGCCCCCGAGTGGGAGGATTGCTCACCACTCGATAGGATTTTTCAAACTTAGGCGAGTACTGGACTGCAGCTATGCCCCCGAGTGGGAGGGTTGCTCACCACTCGGTACGATTTTTCGAACTTACGCGAGCACTGGACTGCAGCTAAGCCCCCGAGTGAGAGGATTGCTCACCACTCGATAGGATTTTTCAAACTTAGGCGAGCACTCGACTATAGCTAAGCCCCCGAGTGGGAGGTTTGCTCACCACTCGGTAGGAATTTTCAAACTTAGGCGAGTACTGGACTGCAGCTAAGCCCCCGAGTGGGAGGGTAGCTCACCACTCGGTAGGATTTTTCAAACTTAGGCGAGTACTCGACTGCAGCTAGGCCCCCGAGTGGGAGGGTTGATCACCACTCGGTAGGATTTTTCAAAATTAGGCGAGTACTGGACTGCAGCTACGCCCCCGAGTGAGAGACTTGCTCATCACTCGGTAGGATTTTTCAAACTTAGGCGAGTACTGGACTACAGCTAACCCCCCGAGTGAGAGACTTGCTCATAACTCGGTAGGATTTTTCAAACTTAGGCGAGTACTGGACTGCAGCTAAGCCCCCGAGTGGGAGGGTTGCTCACCACTCGGTACGATTTTTCAAACTTAGGCGAGTACTGGACTACAGCTAAGCCCCCGAGTGGGAGGCTTGCTCATCACTCGGTAGGATTTTTCAAACTTAGGCGAGTACCAGACTGCAGCTAAGCCCCCGAGTGGGAGGGTTCCTCACCACTCGGTAGGATTTTTTAACTTAGGCGAGTACTGGACTGCAGGTAAGCCCCCGATTGGGAGGGTTGCTCACCACTCGGTAGGATTTTTCAAACTTAGGGGAGTACTGGACTGTAGCTAAGCGCCCGAGTGGGAGGGTTGCTCACCACTCGGTAGGATTTTTCAAACTTAGGCGAGTACTGGACTGCAGCTAAGCCCCCGAGTGGGAGGGTTGCTCACCACTCGGTAGGATTTTTCAAACTTAGGCGAGTACTCGACTGCAGCTAGGCCCCCGAGTGGGAGGGTTGCTCACCACTCGGTAGGATTTTTCAAAATTAGGCGAGTACTGGACTACAGCTACGCCCCCGAGTGAGAGACTTGCTCATCACTCGGTAGGATTTTTCAAACTTAGGCGAGTACTGGACTACAGCTAAGCCCCCGAGTGAGAGACTTGCTCATCACTCGGTAGGATTTTTCAAACTTAGGCGAGTACTGGACTGCAGCTAAGCCCCCGAGTGAGAGGCTTGCTCTTCACCCGGTAGGTTTTTCGAACTTAGGCGAGTACTGGACTGCAGCTAAGCCCCCGAGTGGGAGGGTTGCTTACCACGGTAGGATTTTTCAAACTTAGCCGAGTACTGGACTACAGCTAAGCCCCCGAGTGGTAGGGTTGCTCACCACTCGGTAGGATTTTTCAAACTTAGGCGAGCACGGGACTGCAGCTAAGCCCTCGAGTGGGAGGGGTGCTCACCACTCGGTAGGATTTTTCAAACTTAGGCGAGTACTGGACTGCAGGTAAGCCCCCGAGTGGGAGGGTTGCTCACCACTCGGTAGGATTTTTCAAACTTAGGGGAGTACTGGACTGCAGCTAAGCCCCCGAGTGGGAGGGTTGCTCACCACTCGGTAGGATTTTTCAAACTTAGGCGAGTACTGGACTGCAGCTAAGCCCCCGAGTGGGAGGGTTGCTCACCACTCGGTAGGATTTTTCAAACTTAGGCGAGTACTCGACTGCAGCTAGGCCCCCGAGTGGGAGGGTTGCTCACCACTCGGTAGGATTTTTCAAAATTAGGCGAGTACTGGACTGCAGCTACGCCCCCGAGTGAGAGACTTGCTCATCACTCGGTAGGATTTTGAAACTTAGGCGAGTACTGGACTACAGCAAAGCCCCTGAGTGAGAGACTTGCTCATCACTCGGTAGGATTTTTCAAACTTAGGCGAGTACTTGATTGCAGCTAAGCCCCCGAGTGAGAGGCTTGCTCTTCACCCGGTAGGATTTTTCGAACTTAGGCGAGTACTGGACTGCAGCTAAGCCCCCGAGTGGGAGGGTTGCTTATCACTCGGTAGGATTTTTCAAACTTAGGCGAGTACTGGACTACAGCTAAGCCCCCGAGTGGTAGGGTTGCTCACCACTCGGTAGGATTTTTCAAACTTAGGCGAGCACGGGACTGCAGCTAAGCCCCCGAGTGGGAGGGTTGCTCACCGCTCGGTAGGATTTTCCAAACTTAGGCGAGCACTGGACTGCAGCTAAGCCCCCGAGTGGGAGGGTCGCTCACCACTCGGAAGGATTTTTCAAACTTAGGCGAGGACAGGACTGCAGCTAAGCCCCCAGTGGGAGGGTTGCTCACCACTCGGTAGGATTTTTCAAACTTAGGCGAGTACTAGACTGCAGCTAAGCCCCCGAGTGGGAGCGTTGCTCACCACTCGGTAGGATTTTTCAAACTTAGGAGAGTACTGGACTGCACCTAAGCCCCCGAGTGGGAGGGTTTTTCACCACTCGGTAGGATTTTTCGAACTTAGGCGAGCACTGGACTGCAGCTAAGCCCCCGACTGAGAGGGTTGCTCACTACTCGGTAGGATTTTCCAAACTTAGGCGAGTACTGGACTGCAGCTAAGCCCCCGAGTGGGAGGGTTGCTCACCACTCGGTAGGATTTTTTAACTTAGGCGAGTACTGGACTGCAGGTAAGCCCCCGAGTGGGAGGGTTTCTCACCACTCGGTAGGATTTTTCAAACTTAGGCGAGTACTGGACTGCAGCTAAGCCCCCGAGTGGGAGGATTGCTCACCACTCGATAGGATTTTTCAAACTTAGGCGAGTACTGGACTGCAGCTATGCCCCCGAGTGGGAGGGTTGCTCACCACTCGGTACGATTTTTCGAACTTACGCGAGCACTGGACTGCAGCTAAGCCCCCGAGTGAGAGGATTGCTCACCACTCGATAGGATTTTTCAAACTTAGGCGAGCACTCGACTATAGCTAAGCCCCCGAGTGGGAGGTTTGCTCACCACTCGGTAGGAATTTTCAAACTTAGGCGAGTACTGGACTGCAGCTAAGCCCCCGAGTGGGAGGGTAGCTCACCACTCGGTAGGATTTTTCAAACTTAGGCGAGTACTCGACTGCAGCTAGGCCCCCGAGTGGGAGGGTTGCTCACCACTCCGTAGGATTTTTCAAAATTAGGCGAGTACTGGACTGCAGCTACGCCCCCGAGTGAGAGACTTGCTCATCACTCGGTAGGATTTTTCAAACTTAGGCGAGTACTGGACTACAGCTAAGCCCCCGAGTGAGAGACTTGCTCATCACTCGGTAGGATTTTCAAACTTAGGCGAGTACTGGACTGCAGCTAAGCCCCCGAGTGGGAGGGTTGCTCACCACTCGGTACGATTTTTCAAACTTAGGCGAGTACTGGACTACAACTAAGCCCCCGAGTGGGAGGCTTGCTCATCACTCGGTAGGATTTTTCAAACTTAGGCGAGTACCAGACTGCAGCTAAGCCCCCGAGTGGGAGGGTTCCTCACCACTCGGTAGGATTTTTTAACTTAGGCGAGTACTGGACTGCAGGTAAGCCCCCGATTGGGAGGGTAACTCACCACTCGGTAGGATTTTTCAAACTTAGGGGAGTACTGGACTGCAGCTAAGCCCCCGAGTGGGAGGGTTGCTCACCACTCGGTAGGATTTTTCAAACTTAGGCGAGTACTGGACTGCAGCTAAGCCCCCGAGTGGGAGGGTTGCTCACCACTCGGTAGGATTTTTCAAACTTAGGCGAGTACTCGACTGCAGCTAGGCCCCCGAGTGGGAGGGTTGCTCACCACTCGGTAGGATTTTTCAAAATTAGGCGAGTACTGGACTGCAGCTACGCCCCCGAGTGAGAGACTTGGTCATCACTCGGTAGGATTTTTCAAACTTAGGCGAGTACTGGACTACAGCTAAGCCCCCGAGTGAGAGACTTGCTCATCACTCGGTAGGATTTTTCAAACTTAGGCGAGTACTGGACTGCAGCTAAGCCCCCGAGTGAGAGGCTTGCTCTTCACCCGGTAGGTTTTTCGAACTTAGGCGAGTACTGGACTGCAGCTAAGCCCCCGAGTGGGAGGGTTGCTTACCACTCGGTAGGATTTTTCAAACTTAGCCGAGTACTGGACTACAGCTAAGCCCCCGAGTGGTAGGGTTGCTCACCACTCGGTAGGATTTTTCAAACTTAGGCGAGCACGGGACTGCAGCTAAGCCCTCGAGTGGGAGGGGTGCTCACCACTCGGTAGGATTTTTCAAACTTAGGCGAGTACTGGACTGCAGGTAAGCCCCCGAGTGGGAGGGTTGCTCACCACTCGGTAGGATTTTTCAAACTTAGGGGAGTACTGGACTGCAGCTAAGCCCCCGAGTGGGAGGGTTGCTCACCACTCGGTAGGATTTTTCAAACTTAGGCGAGTACTGGACTGCAGCTAAGCCCCCGAGTGGGAGGGTTGCTCACCACTCGGTAGGATTTTTCAAACTTAGGCGAGTACTCGACTGCAGCTAGGCCCCCGAGTGGGAGGGTTGCTCACCACTCAGTAGGATTTTTCAAAATTAGGCGAGTACTGGACTGCAGCTACGCCCCCGAGTGAGAGACTTGCTCATCACTCGGTAGGATTTTGAAACTTAGGCGAGTACTGGACTACAGCAAAGCCCCCGAGTGAGAGACTTGCTCATCACTCGGTAGGATTTTTCAAACTTAGGCGAGTACTGGACTGCAGCTAAGCCCCCGAGTGAGAGGCTTGCTCTTCACCCGGTAGGATTTTTCGAACTTAGGCGAGTACTGGACTGCAGCTAAGCCCCCGAGTGGGAGGGTTGCTTATCACTCGGTAGGATTTTTCAAACTTAGGCGAGTACTGGACTACAGCTAAGCCCCCGAGTGGTAGGGTTGCTCACCACTCGGTAGGATTTTTCAAACTTAGGCGAGCACGGGACTGCAGCTAAGCCCCCGAGTGGGAGGGTTGCTCACCACTCGGTAGGATTTTCGAAACTTAGGCGAGCACTGGACTGCAGCTAAGCCCCCGAGTGGGAGGGTCGCTCACCACTCGGAAGGATTTTTCAAACTTAGGCGAGGACAGGACTGCAGCTAAGCCCCCAGTGGGAGGGTTGCTCACCACTCGGTAGGATTTTTCAAACTTAGGCGAGTACTAGACTGCAGCTAAGCCCCCGAGTGGGAGCGTTGCTCACCACTCGGTAGGATTTTTCAAACTTAGGAGAGTACTGGACTGCACCTAAGCCCCCGAGTGGGAGGGTTTTTCACCACTCGGTAGGATTTTTCGAACTTAGGTGAGCACTGGACTACAGCTAAGCCCCCGACTGAGAGGGTTGCTCACTACTCGGTAGGATTTTCCAAACTTAGGCGAGTACTGGACTACAGCTAAGCCCCCGAGTGGGAGGGTTGCTCACCACTCGGTAGGAATTTTCAAACTTAGGCGACCACTGGACTGCAGCTAAGCCCCCGAGTGGGAGGGTTGCTCACCACTCGGTAGGATTTTTTAACTTAGGCGAGTACTGGACTGCAGGTAAGCCCCCGAGTGGGAGGGTTTCTCACCACTCGGTAGGATTTTTCAAACTTAGGCGAGTACTGGACTGCAGCTAAGCCCCCGAGTGGGAGGGTTGCTCACCACTCGGTAGGATTTTTCAAACTTAGGCAAGCACTGGACTGCAGCTAAGCCCCCGAGTGGGAGGGTTGCCCACCACTCGGTAGGATTTTCCAAACTTAGGCGAGCACTGGACTGCAGCTAAGCCCCCAAGTGGGAGGGTTTCTCACCACTCGGTAGGATTTTTCGAACTTAGGCGAGCACTGGACTGTAGCTAAGCCCCCGACTGGGAGGCTTGCTCACCACTCGGTAGGATTTTTCAAATTTAGGCGAGTATTGGACTGCAGCTAAGCCCCCGAGTGGGAGGGTTGCTCACCACTCGGTTGGATTTTTTGAACTTAGGCGAGCAATGGACTGCAGCTAAGCCCCCGAGTGGGAGGGTTGCTCACCACTCGATAGGATTTTTCAAACTTAGGCGAGTACTGGACTGCAGCTATGCCCCCGAGTGATAGGGTTGCTCCACTCGGTAGGATTTTTCAAACTTAGGCGTGGACTGGACTGCAGCTAAGCCCCCGAGTGGGAGGGTTGCTCACCACTCGGTAGGATTTTTCGAACTTAGGCGAGCACTGGACTGCAGCTAAGCCCCCGAGTGGGAGGGTTGCTCACCACTCGGTAGGATTTTTCAAACTTAGGGGAGTACTGGACTGCAGCTAAGCCCCCGAGTGGGAGGATTGCTCACCACTCGATAGGATTTTTCAAACTTAGGCGAGTACTGGACTGCAGCTATGCCCCCGAGTGGGAGGGTTGCTCACCACTCCGTAGGATTTTTCGAACTTACGCGAGCACTGGACTGCAGCTAAGCCCCCGAGTGAGAGGATTGCTCACTACTCGATAGGATTTTTCAAACTTAGGCGAGCACTCGACTATAGCTAAGCCCCCGAGTGGGAGGTTCGCTCACCACTCGGTAGGAATTTTCAAACCTAGGCGAGTACTGGACTGCAGCTAAGCCCCCGAGTGGGAGGGTAGCTCACCACTCGGTAGGATTTTTCAAACTTAGGCGAGTACTCGACTGCAGCTAGGCCCCCGAGTGGGAGGGTTGCTCACCACTCGGTAGGATTTATCAAAATTAGGCGAGTACTGGACTGCAGCTACGCCCCCGAGTGAGAGACTTGCTCATCACTCGGTAGGATTTTTCAAACTTAGGCGAGTACTGGACTACAGCTAAGCCCCCGAGTGAGAGACTTGCTCATCACTCGGTAGGATTTTTCAAACTTAGGCGAGTACCAGACTGCAGCTAAGCCCCCGAGTGGGAGGGTTCCTCACCAGTCGGTAGGATTTTTTAACTTAGGCGAGTACTGGACTGCAGGTAAGCCCCCGGTTGGGAGGGTTGCTCACCACTCGGTAGGATTTTTCAAACTTAGGGGAGTACTGGACTGCAGCTAAGCCCCCGAGTGGGAGGGTTGCTCACCACTCGGTAGGATTTTTCAAACTTAGGCGAGTACTCGACTGCAGCTAAGCCCCCGAGTGGGAGGGTTGCTCACCACTCGGTAGGATTTTTCAAACTTAGGCGAGTACTCGACTGCAGCTAGGCCCCCGAGTGGGAGGGTTGCTCACCACTCGGTAGGATTTTTCAAAATTAGGCGAGTACTGGACTGCAGCTACGCCCCCGAGTGAGAGACTTGCTCATCACTCGGTAGGATTTTTCAAACTTAGGCGAGTACTGGACTACAGCTAAGCCCCCGAGTGAGAGACTTGCTCATCACTCGGTAGGATTTTTCAAACTTAGGCGAGTACTGGACTGCAGCTAAGCCCCCGAGTGAGAGGCTTGCTCTTCACCCGGTAGGTTTTTCGAACTTAGGCGAGTACTGGACTGCAGCTAAGCCCCCGAGTGGGAGGGTTGCTTACCACTCGGTAGGATTTTTCAAACTTAGCCGAGTACTGGACTACAGCTAAGCCCCCGAGTGGTAGGGTTGCTCACCACTCGGTAGGATTTTTCAAACTTAGGCGAGCACGGGACTGCAGCTAAGCCCCCGAGTGGGAGGGGTGCTCACCACTCGGTAGGATTTTTCAAACTTAGGCGAGTACTGGACTGCAGCTAAGCCCCCGAGTGGGAGGGTTGCTCACCACTCGGTAGGATTTTTCAAACTTAGGAGAGTACTGGACTGCAGCTAAGCCCCCGAGTGGGAGGGTTTTTCACCACTCGGTAGGATTTTTCGAACTTAGGCGAGCACTGGACTGCAGCTAAGCCCCCGACTGAGAGGGTTGCTCACTACTCGGTAGGATTTTTCAAACTTAGGCGAGTACTGGACTTCAGCGAAGCCCCCGAGTGGGAGGGTTGCACCACTCGGTAGGATTTTTCAAACTTAGGCGAGCACTGGACTGCAGCTAAGCCCCCGAGTGGGAGGGTTGCTCACCACTCGGTAGGATTTTTCAAACTTAGGCGAGCACTGGACTGCAGCTAAGCCCCCGAGTGGGAGGGTTGCTCACCACTCGGTAGGATTTTCCAAACATAGGCGAGCACTGTACTGCAGCTAAGCCCCCGAGTGGGAGGGTTTCTCACCACTCGGTAGGATTTTTCGAACTTAGATGAGCACTGGACTGTAGCTAAGCCCCCGACTGGGAGGCTGCTCACCACTCGGTAGGATTTTTCAAACTTAGGCGAGTATTGGACTGCAGCTAAGCCCCGAGTGGGAGGGTTGCTCACCACTCGGTAGGATTTTTAGAACTTAGGCGAGCAATGGACTGCAGCTAAGCCCCCGAGTGGGAGGGTTGCTCACCACTCGATAGGATTTTTCAAACTTAGGCGAGTACTGGACTGTAGCTAAGCCCCCGAGTGATAGGGTTGCTCCACTCGGTAGGATTTTTCAAACTTAGGCGAGGACTGGACTGCAGCTAAGCCCCCGAGTGGGAGGGTTGCTCACCACTCGGTAGGATTTTTCGAACTTAGGCGAGCACTGGACTGCAGCTAAGCCCCCGACTGAGAGGCTTGCTCATCACTCGGTAGGATTTTTCAAACTTAGGCGAGTACTGGACTACAGCTAAGCCCCCGAGTGAGAGACTTGCTCATCACTCGGTAGGATTTTTCAAACTTAGGCGAGTATTGGACTGCAGCTAAGCCCCCGAGTGGGAGGGTTGCTCACCACTCGGTAGGATTTTTCGAACTTAGGCGAGCAATGGACTGCAGCTAAGCCCCCGAGTGGGAGGGTTGCTCACCACTCGATAGGATTTTTCAAACTTAGGCGAGTACTGGACTGTAGCTAAGCCCCCGAGTGATAGGGTTGCTCCACTCGGTAGGATTTTTCAATCTTAGGCGAGGACTGGACTACAGCTAAGCCCCCGAGTGGGAGGGTTGCTCACCACTCGGTAGGATTTTTCGAACTTAGGCGAGCACTGGACTGCAGCTAAGCCCCCGAGTGGTAGGGTTTCTCACCACTCGGTAGGATTTTTCAAACTTAGGCGAGTACTGGACTGCAGCTAAGCCCCCGAGTGGGAGGGTTGCTCACCACTCGGTAGGATTTTTCAAACTTAGGCGAGCACTGGACTGTAGCTAAGCCCCCGAGTGGGAGGGTTGCTTACCACTCGGTAGGATTTTTCAAACTTAGCCGAGTACTGGACTACAGCTAAGCCCCCGAGTGGGAGGGTTGCTCACCACTCGGTAGGATTTTTCGAACTTAGGCGAGCACTGAACTGCAGATAAGCCCCCGACTGAGAGGCTTGCTCATCACTCGGTAGGATTTTTCAAACTTAGGCGAGTACTGGACTGCAGCTACGCCCCCGAGTGAGAGACTTGCTCATCACTCGGTAGGATTTTTCAAAATTATGCGAGTACTGGACTACAGCTAAGCCCCCGAGTGAGAGACTTGCTCATCACTCGGTAGGATTTTTCAAACTTAGGCGAGTACTGGACTGCAGCTCAGCCCCCGAGTGAGAGGCTTGCTCTTCACCCGGTAGGATTTTTTGAACTTAGGCGAGTACTGGACTGCAGCTAAGCCCCCGAGTGGGAGGGTTGCTTACCACTCGGTAGGATTTTTCAAACTTAGGAGAGTACTGGACTGCAGCTAAGCCCCCGAGTGGGAGGGTTTTTCACCACTCGGTAGGATTTTTCGAACTTAGGCGAGCACTGGACTGCAGCTAAGCCCCCGACTGAGAGGGTTGCAAACTACTCGGTAGGATTTTTCAAACTTAGGCGAGTACTGGACTTCAGCTAAGCCCCCGAGTGGGAGGGTTGCACCACTCGGTAGGATTTTTCAAAGTTAGGCGAGCACTGGACTGCAGCTAAGCCCCCGAGTGGGAGGGTTTCTCACCACTCGGTAGGATTTTTCAAACTTAGGCGAGTACTGGACTGCAGCTAAGCCCCCGAGTGGGAGGGTTGCTCACCACTCGGTAGGATTTTTCAAACTTAGGCGAGCACTGGACTGTAGCTAAGCCCCCGAGTGGGAGGGTTGCTTACCACTCGGTAGGATTTTTCAAACTTAGCCGAGTACTGGACTACAGCTAAGCCCCCGAGTGGTAGGGTTGCTCACCACTCGGTAGGATTTTTCAAACTTAGGCGAGCACGGGACTGCAGCTAAGCCCCCGAGTGGGAGGGGTGCTCACCACTCGGTAGGATTTTTCAAACTTAGGCGAGTACTGGACTGCAGCTAAGCCCCCGAGTGGGAGGGTTGCTCACCACTCGGTAGGATTTTTCAAACATAGGCGAGTATTGGACTGCAGCTAAGCCCCCGAGTGGGAGGGTTGCTCACCACTCGGTAGGATTTTTCGAACTTAGGCGAGCAATGGACTGCAACTAAGCCCCCGAGTGGGAGGGTTGCTCACCACTCGATAGGATTTTTCAAACTTAGGCGAGTACTGGACTGTAGCTAAGCCCCCGAGTGATAGGGTTGCTCCACTCGGTAGGATTTTTCAATCTTAGGCGAGGACTGGACTATGGCTAAGCCCTCGAGTGGGAGGGTTGCTCACCACTCGGTAGGATTTTTCGAACTTAGGCGAGCACTGGACTGCAGCTAAGCCCCCGAGTGGGAGGGTTGCTCACCACTCGATAGGATTTTTCAAACTTAGGCGAGTACTGGACTGTAGCTAAGCCCCCGATTGATAGGGTTGCTCCACTCGGTAGGATTTTTCAAACTTAGGCGAGGACTGGACTGCAGCTAAGCCCCCGAGTGGGAGGGTTGCTCACCACTCGGTAGGATTTTTCGAACTTAGGCGAGCACTGGACTGCAGCTAAGCCCCCGAACGAGAGGCTTGCTCATCACTCGGTAGGATTTTTCAAACTTAGGCGAGTACTGGACTACACCTAAGCCCCCGAGTGAGAGACTTGCTCATCACTCGGTAGGATTTTTCAAAATTAGGCGAGTACTGGACTGCAGCTACGCCCCCGAGTGAGAGACTTGCTCATCACTCGGTAGGATTTTTCAAACTTAGGCGAGTACTGGACTACAGCTAAGCCCCCGAGTGAGAGACTTGCTCATCACTCGGTAGGATTTTTCAAACTTAGGCGAGTACTGGACTGCAGCTAAGCCCCCGAGTGAGAGGCTTGCTCTTCACCCGGTAGGATTTTTTGAACTTATGCGAGTACTGGACTGCAGCTAAGCCCCCGAGTGGGAGGGTTGCTTACCACTCGGTAGGATTTTTCAAACTTAGGAGAGTACTGGACTGCAGCTAAGCCCCCGAGTGGGAATGTTTTTCACCACTCGGTAGGATTTTTCGAACTTAGGCGAGCACTGGACTGCAGCTAAGCCCCCGACTGAGAGGGTTGCTCACTACTCGGTAGGATTTTTCAAACTTAGGCGAATACTGGACTTCAGCTAAGCCCCCGAGTGGGAGGGTTGCACCACTCGGTAGGACTTTTCAAACTTAGGCGAGCACTGGACTGCAGCTAAGCCCCCGAGTGGGAGGGTTGCTCACCACTCGGTAGGATTTTTCAAACTTAGGTGAGCACTGGACTGCAGCTAAGCCCCCTAGTGGGAGGGTTTCTCACCACTCGGTAGGATTTTTCAAACTTAGGCGAGTACTGGACTGCAGCTAAGCCCCCGAGTGGGAGGGTTGCTCACCACTCGGTAGGATTTTTCAAACTTAGGCGAGTACTGGACTGTAGCTAAGCCCCCGAGTGGGAGGGTTGCTTACCACTCGGTAGGATTTTTCAAACTTAGCCGAGTACTGGACTACAGCTAAGCCCCCGAGTGGTAGGGTTGCTCACCACTCGGTAGGATTTTTCAAACTTAGGCGAGCACGGGACTGCAGCTAAGCCCCCGAGTGGGAGGGGTGCTCACCACTCGGTAGGATTTTTCAAACTTAGGCGAGTACTGGACTGCAGCTAAGCCCCCGAGTGGGAGGGTTGCTCACCACTCGGTAGGATTTTTCAAACCTAGGAGAGGACTGGACTGCAGCTAAGCCCCCGAGTGGGAGGGTTTTTCACCACTCGGTAGGATTTTTCGAACTTAGGCGAGCACTCGACTGCAGCTAAGCCCCCGACTGAGAGGGTTGCTCACTACTCGGTAGGGTTTTTCAAACTTAGGCGAGTACTGGACTTCAGCGAAGCCCCCGAGTGGGAGGGTTGCACCACTCGGTAGGATTTTTCAAACTTAGGCGAGCACTGGACTGCAGCTAAGCCCCCGAGTGGGAGGGTTGCTCACCACTCGGTAGGATTTTTCAAACTTAGGCGAGCACTGGACTGCAGCTAAGCCCCCGAGTGGGAGGGTTGCTCACCACTCGGTAGGATTTTCCAAACATAGGCGAGCACTGGACTGCAGCTAAGCCCCCGAGTGGGAGGGTTTCTCACCACTCGGTAGGATTTTTCGAACTTAGATGAGCACTCGACTGTAGCTAAGCCCCCGACTGGGAGGCTGCTCACCACTCGGTAGGATTTTTCAAACTTCGGCGAGTATTGGACTGCAGCTAAGCCCCCGAGTGGGAGGGTTGCTCACCACTCGGTAGGATTTTTAGAACTTAGGCGAGCAATGGACTGCAGCTAAGCCCCCGAGTGGGAGGGTTGCTCACCACACGATAGGATTTTTCAAACTTAGGCGAGTACTGGACTGTAGCTAAGCCCCCGAGTGATAGGGTTGCTCCACTCGGTAGGATTTTTCAAACTTAGGCGAGGACTGGACTGCAGCTAAGCCCCCGAGTGGGAGGGTTGCTCACCACTCGGTAGGATTTTTCGAACTTAGGCGAGCACTGGACTGCAGCTAAGCCCCCGACTGAGAGGCTTGCTCATCACTCGGTAGGATTTTTCAAACTTAGGCGAGTACTGGACTACAGCTAAGCCCCCGAGTGAGAGACTTGCTCATCACTCGGTAGGATTTTTCAAACTTAGGCGAGTATTGGACTGCAGCTAAGCCCCCGAGTGGGAGGGTTGCTCACCACTCGGTAGGATTTTTCGAACTTAGGCGAGCAATGGACTGCAGCTAAGCCCCCGAGTGGGAGGGTTGCTCACCACTCGATAGGATTTTTCAAACTTAGGCGAGTACTGGACTGTAGCTAAGCCCCCGAGTGATAGGGTTGCTCCACTCGGTAGGATTTTTCAATCTTAGGCGAGGACTGGACTACAGCTAAGCCCCCGAGTGGGAGGGTTGCTCACCACTCGGTAGGATTTTTCAAACTTAGGCGAGCACTGGACTGCAGCTAAGCCCCCGAGTGGGAGGGTTGCTCACCACTCGATAGGATTTTTCAAACTTAGGCGAGTACTGGACTGTAGCTAAGCCCCCGAGTGATAGGGTTGCTCCACTCGGTAGGATTTTTCAAACTTAGGCGAGGACTGGACTGCAGCTAAGCCCCCGAGTGGGAGGGTTGCTCACCACTCGGTAGGATTTTTTGAACTTAGGCGAGCACTGGACTGCAGCTAAGCCCCCGACTGAGAGGCTTGCTCATCACTCGGTAGGATTTTTCAAACTTAGGCGAGTACTGGACTACACCTAAGCCCCCGAGTGAGAGACTTGCTCATCACTCGGTAGGATTTTTCAAAATTAGGCGAGTACTGGACTGCAGCTACACCCCCGAGTGAGAGACTTGCTCATCACTCGGTAGGATTTTTCAAACTTAGGCGAGTACTGGACTGCAGCTAAGCCCCCGAGTGAGAGGCTTGCTCTTCACCCGGTAGGATTTTTTGAACTTAGGCGAGTACTAGACTGCAGCTAAGCCCCCGAGTGGGAGGGTTGCTTACCACTCGGTAGGATTTTTCAAACTTAGGAGAGTACTGGACTACAGCTAAGCCCCCGAGTGGGAGGGTTTTTCACCACTCGGTAGGATTTTTCGAACTTAGGCGAGCACTGGACTGCAGCTAAGCCCCCGACTGAGAGGGTTGCTCACTACTCGGTAGGATTTTTCAAACTTAGGCGAGTACTGGACTTCAGCTAAGCCCCCGAGTGGGAGGGTTGCACCACTCGGTAGGATTTTTCAAACTTAGGCGAGCACTGGACTGCAGCTAAGCCCCCGAGTGGGAGGGTTGCTCAGCACTCGGTAGGATTTTTCAAACTTAGGTGAGCACTGGACTGCAGCTAAGCCCCCGAGTGGGAGGGTTTCTCACCACTCAGTAGGATTTTTCAAACTTAGGCGAGTACTGGACTGCAGCTAAGCCCCCGAGTGGGAGGGTTGCTCACCACTCGATAGGATTTTTCAAACTTAGGCGAGTACTGGACTGTAGCTAAGCCCCCGAGTGATAGGGTTGCTCCACTCGGTAGGATTTTTCAAACTTAGGCGAGGACTGGACTGCAGCTAAGCCCCCGAGTGGGAGGGTTGCTCACCACTCGGTAGGATTTTTTGAACTTAGGCGAGCACTGGACTGCAGCTAAGCCCCCGACTGAGAGGCTTGCTCATCACTCGGTAGGATTTTTCAAACTTAGGCGAGTACTGGACTACACCTAAGCCCCCGAGTGAGAGACTTGCTCATTACTCGGTAGGATTTTTCAAAATTAGGCGAGTACTGGACTGCAGCTACACCCCCGAGTGAGAGACTTGCTCATCACTCGGTAGGATTTTTCAAACTTAGGCGAGTACTGGACTACAGCTAAGCCCCGAGTGAGAGACTTGCTCATCACTCGGTAGGATTTTTCAAACTTAGGCGAGTACTGGACTGCAGCTAAGCCCCCGAGTGAGAGGCTTGCTCTTCACCCGGTAGGATTTTTTGAACTTAGGCGAGTACTAGACTGCAGCTAAGCCCCCGAGTGGGAGGGTTGCTTACCACTCGGTAGGATTTTTCAAACTTAGGAGAGTACTGGACTGCAGCTAAGCCCCCGAGTGGGAGGGTTTTTCACCACTCGGTAGGATTTTTCGAACTTAGGCGAGCACTGGACTGCAGCTAAGCCCCCGACTGAGAGGGTTGCTCACTACTCGGTAGGATTTTTCAAACTTAGGCGAGTACTGGACTTCAGCTAAGCCCCCGAGTGGGAGGGTTGCACCACTCCGTAGGATTTTTCAAACTTAGGCGAGCACTGGACTGCAGCTAAGCCCCCGAGTGGGAGGGTTGCTTAGCACTCGGTAGGATTTTTCAAACTTAGGTGAGCACTGGACTGCAGCTAAGCCCCCGAGTGGGAGGGTTTCTCACCACTCGGTAGGATTTTTCAAACTTAGGCGAGTACTGGACTGCAGCTAAGCCCCCGAGTGGGAGGGTTGCTCACCACTCGGTAGGATTTTTAAAACTTAGGCGAGCACTGGACTGTAGCTAAGCCCCCGAGTGGGAGGGTTGCTCACCACTCGGTAGGATTTTCCAAACTTATGCGAGCACTGGACTGCAGCTAAGCCCCTGAGTGGGAGCGTTTCTCACCACTCGGTAGGATTTTTCAAACTTAGGCGAGCACTGGACTGTAGCTAAGCCCCCGACTGGGAGGCTTGCTCACCACTCGGTAGGATTTTTCAAACTTAGGCGAGTATTGGACTGCAGCTAAGCCCCCGAGTGGGAGGGTTGCTCACCACTCGGTAGGATTTTTCGAACTTAGGCGAGCAATGGACTGCAGCTAAGCCCCCGAGTGGGAGGGTTGCTCACCACTCAATAGGATTTTTCAAACTTAGGCGAGTACTGGACCGTAGCTAAGCCCCCGAGTGATAGGGTTCGTCCACTCGGTAGGATTTTTCAAACTTAGGCGAGGACTGGACTGCAGCTAAGCCCCCGAGTGGGAGGGTTGCTCACCACTCGGTAGGATTTTTCGAACTTAGGCGAGCACTGGACTGCAGCTAAGCCCCCGACTGAGAGGCTTGCTCATCACTCGGTAGGATTTTTCAAACTTAGGCGAGTACTGGACTACAGCTAAGCCCCCGAGTGATAGGGTTGCTCACCACTCGGTAGGATTTACCAAACTTAGGCGACTACTTGACTGCAGCTAAGCCCCCGAGTGGCAGGGTTGCTCAGCACTCGGTAGGATTTTTCTAACTTAGGCGAGTACTGGACTGCAGCTAAGCCCCCGAGTGGGAGGGTTGCTCACCACTCGGTAGGATTTTTCAAACTTAGGCGAGTACCGGACTGCAGCTAAGCCCCCGAGTGGGAGGGTTGCTCACCACTCGGTAGGATTTTTCAAACTTAGGCGAGTACTGGACTACAGCTAAGCCCCTGAGTGGGAGGGTTGCTCACCACTCGGTAGGATTTTTCAAACTTAGGCGAGTACTGGACTGCAGCTAAGCCGCCGAGTGGGAGGGTTGCTCACCACTCGGTAGGATTTTTCGAACTTAGGCGAGCACTAGACTGTAGCTAAGCCCTCGACTGAGAGGCTTGCTCATCACTCGGTAGGATTTTTCAAACTTAGGCGAGTACTGGACTGCAGCTAAGACCCCGAGTGGGAGGGTTGCTCACCACTCGGTAGGATTTTTCAAACTTAGGCGAGTACTGGACTACAGCTAAGCCCCCGAGTGGGAGGGTTGCTCACCACTCGGTAGGATTTTTCAAACTTAGGCGAGCACTGGACTGTAGCTAAGCCCCCGACTGAGAGGCTTGCTCATCACTCGGTAGGATTTTTCAAACTTAGGCGAGAACTGGACTCCAGCTAAGCCCCCGAGTGGGAGGGTTGCTCACCACTCGGTAGGTTTTTTCAAACTTAGGCGAGTACTGTACTGCAGCTAAGCCCCCGAGTGGGAGGGTTGCTCACCACTCGGTAGGATTTTTCAAACTTAGGGGAGTACTGGACTGCAGCTAAGCCCCCGAGTGGGCGGATTGCTCACCACTCGGTAGGATTTTTCAAACTTAGGCGAGTACTGGACTGCAGCTAAGCCCCCGAGTGGGAGGGTTGCTAACCACTCGGTACGATTTTTCGAACTTACGCGAGCATTGGACTGGAGCTAAGCCCCCGAGTGAGAGGCTTGCTCATCACTTGGTCGGATTTTTCAAACTTAGGCGAGTACTAGACTGCGGCTAAGCCCCCGAGTGGGAGGGTTGCTACCCACTCGGTATGATTTTTCAAACTTAGGCGAGTACTGGACTACAGCTAAGCCCCCGAGTGAGAGACTTGCTCATCACTCGGTAGGATTTTTCAAACTTAGGCCAGTATTGGACTGCAGCTAAGCCCCCGAGTGGGAGGGTTGCTCACCACTCGGTAGGATTTTTCGAACTTAGGCGAGCAATGGACTGCAGCTAAGCCCCCGAGTGGGAGGGTTGCTCACCACTCGATAGGATTTTTCAAACTTAGGCGAGTACTGGACTGTAGCTAAGCCCCCGAGTGATAGGGTTGCTCCACTCGGTAGGATTTTTCAATCTTAGGCGAGGACTGGACTACAGCTAAGCCCCCGAGTGGGAGGGTTGCTCACCACTCGGTAGGATTTTTCGAACATAGGCGAGCACTGGACTGCAGCTAAGCCCCCGAGTGGGAGGGTTGCTCACCACTCGATAGGATTTTTCAAACTTAGGCGAGTACTGGACTGTAGTTAAGCCCCCGAGTGATAGGGTTGCTCACCACTCGGTAGGATTTTTCCAACTTAGGGGAGTAATGGACTGTAGCTAAGCCCCAGAGTGGGAGGATTGCTCACCACTCTGTAGGATTTTTCAAACTTAGGCGAGTACTGGACTGCAGCTAAGCCCCCGAGTGGGAGGGTTCCTGACCACTCGGTAGGATTTTTCAAACTTACGCGAGCACTGGACTGCACCTAAGCCCCCGAGTGAGAGGCTTGCTCATCACATGGTAGGATTTTTCAAACTTAGGCGAGCACTGGACTGCAGCTAAGCCCCCGAGTGGGAGGGTTGCTCACCACTCGGTAGGATTTTTCAAACTTAGGCGAGGACTGGACTGCAGCTAAGCCCCCGAGTGGGAGGGTTGCTCACCACTCGGTAGGCTTTTTCGAACTTAGGCGAGCACTGGACTGCAGCTAAGCCCCCGACTGAGAGGCTTGCTCATCACTCGGTAGGATTTTTCAAACTTAGGCGAGTATTGGACTACACCTAAGCCCCCGAGTGAGAGACTTGCTCATCACTCGGTAGGATTTTTCAAAATTAGGCGAGTACTGGACTGCAGCTACGCCCCCGAGTGAGAGACTTGCTCATCACTCGGTAGGATTTTTCAAACTTAGGCGAGTACTGGACTACAGCTAAGCCCCCGAGTGAGAGACTTGCTCATCACTCGGTAGGATTTTTCAAACTTGGGCGAGTACTAGACTGCAGCTAAGCCCCCGAGTGAGAGGCTTGCTCTTCACCCGGTAGGATTTTTTGAACTTAGGCGAGTACTGGACTGCAGCTAAGCCCCCGAGTGGGAGGGTTGCTTACCACTCGGTAGGATTTTTCAAACTTAGGAGAGTACTGGACTGCAGCTAAGCCCCCGAGTGGGAGGGTTTTTCACCACTCGGTAGGATTTTTCGAACTTAGGCGAGCACTGGACTGCAGCTAAGCCCCCGACTGAGAGGGTTGCTCACTACCCGGTAGGATTTTTCAAACTTAGGCGAGTACTGGACTTCAGCTAAGCCCCCGAGTGGGAGGGTTGCACCACTCCGTAGGATTTTTCAAACTTAGGCGAGCACTGGACTGCAGCTAAGCCCCCGAGTGGGAGGGTTGCTCACCACTTGGTAGGATTTTTCAAACTTAGGTGAGCACTGGACTGCAGCTAAGCCCCCGAGTGGGAGGGTTTCTCACCACTCGGTAGGATTTTTCAAACTTAGGCGAGTACTGGACTGCAGCTAAGCCCCCGAGTGGGAGGGTTGCTCACCACTCGGTAGGATTTTTCAAACTTAGGCGAGCACTGGACTGTAGCTAAGCCCCCGAGTGGGAGGGTTGCTCACCACTCGGTAGGATTTTCCAAACTTAGGCGAGCACTGGACTGCAGCTAAGCCCCCGAGTGGGAGGGTTTCTCACCACTCGGTAGGATTTTTCAAACTTAGGCGAGCACTGGACTGTAGCTAAGCCCCCGACTGGGAGGCTTGCTCACCACTCGGTAGGATTTTTCAAACTTAGGCGAGTATTGGACTGCAGCTAAGCCCCCGAGTGGGAGGGTTGCTCACCACTCGGTAGGATTTTTCGAACTTAGGCGAGCAATGGACTGCAGCTAAGCCCCCGAGTGGGAGGGTTGCTCACCACTCAATAGGATTTTTCAAACTTAGGCGAGTACTGGACCGTAGCTAAGCCCCCGAGTGGGAGGGTTCCTGACCACTCGGTAGGATTTTTCGAACTTAGGCGAGCACTGGACTGTAGCTACGCCCCTGACTGAGAGGCTTGCTCATCACTCGGTAGGATTTTTCAAACTTAGGCGAGTACTGGACTCCAGCTAAGCCCCCGAGTGGGAGGGTTGCTCACCACTCGTTAGGATTTTTCAAACTTAGGCGAGTACTGGACTGCAGCTAAGCCCCCGAGTGGGAGGGTTGCTCACCACTCGGTAGGATTTTTCAAAATTAGGGGAGTACTGGACTGCAGCTAAGCCCCCGAGTGGGCAGATTGCTCACCACTCGGTAGGATTTTTCAAACTTAGGCGAGTACTGGACTGCAGCTACGCCCCCGAGTGGGAGGGTAGCTAACCAGTCGGTACGATTTTTCGAACTTACGCGAGCACTGGACTACAGCTAAGCCCCCGAGTGAGAGGCTTGCTCATCACTTGGTAGGATTTTTCAAACTTAGGCGAGTACTGGACTGCGGCTAAGCCCCCGAGTGGGAGGGTTGCTACCCACTCGGTATGATTTTTCAAAGTTAGGCGAGCACTGGACTGCAGCTAAGCCCCCGAGTGGGAGGGTTGCTCACCACTCGGTAGGATTTTTCAAACATAGGCGAGTACTGGACTACAGCTAAGCCCCCGAGTGGGAGGGTTGCTCACCACTCGGTAGGATTTTTCAAACTTAGGCGAGTACTGGACTGCAGCTAAGCCCCCGAGTGGGAGGGTTGCTCACCACTTGGTAGGATTTTTCGAACTTAGGCGAGCACTGGAGTGTAGCTAAGCCCCCGACTGAGAGGCTTGCACATCACTCGGTAGGATTTTTCAAACTTAGGCGAGTACTAGACTCCAGCTAAGCCCCCGAGTGGGAGGGTTGCTCACCACTCGGTAGGATTTTTCAAACTTAGGCGAGTACTGGACTGCAGCTAAGCCCCCGAGTGGGAGGGTTGCTCACCACTCGGTAGGATTTTTCAAACTTAGGGGAGTACTGGACTGCAGCTAAGCCCCCGAGTGGGAGGATTGCTCACCACTCCGTTGGATTTTTCAAACTTAGGCGAGTACTGGACTGCTGCTAAGCCCCCGAGTGGGAGGGTTGCACACCACTCGGTACGATTTTTCGAACTTACGCGAGCACTGGACTGCAGCTAAGCCCCCGAGTGAGAGGCTTGCTCATCACTTGGTAGGATTTTTCAAACTTAGGCGAGTACTGGACTGCAGCTAAGCCCCCGAGTGGGAGGGTTGCTACCCACTCGGTTTGATTTTTCAAACTTAGGCGAGCACTGGACTGCAGCTAAGCCCCCGAGTGGGAGGGTTGCTCACCACTCGTTAGGATTTTTCAAACTTAGGCGAGCACTGGACATCAGCTAAGCCCCCGAGTGGGAGGGTTGCTCACCACTCGGTAGGATTTTTCAAACTTAGGCGAGGACTGAACTGCAGCTAAGCCCCCAGTGGGAGGGTTGCTCACCACACGGTAGGATTTTTCAAACTTAGGCGAGTACTGGACTGCAGCTAAGCCCCCGAGTGGGAGGGTTGCTCACGACTCGGTAGGGTTTTTCAAACTTAGGCGAGGACTGGACTGCAGCTAAGCCCCCAGTGGGAGGGTTGCTCACCACTCGGTAGGATTTTTCAAACTTAGGCGAGTACTGGACTGCAGCTAAGTCCCCGAGTGGGAGGGTTGCTCACCACTCGGTAGGATTTTTCAAACTTAGGGGAGTACTGGACTGCAGCTCAGCCCCCGAGTGGGAGGGTTGCTCACCACTCGGTAGGATTTTTCAAACTTAGGCGAGCACTGGACTGTAGCTAAGCCCCCGAGTGGGAGGGTTGCTCACCACTCCGTAGGATTTTTCAAACTTAGGCGAGCACTGGACTGCAGCTAAGGCCCCGAGTGGGAGGGTTGCACACCACTCGGTAGGATTTTTCAAACTTAGGCGAGTACTGGACTACAACTAAGCCCCCGAGTGGGAGGGTTGCTCACCACTCGGTAGGATTTTTCAAACTTCGGCGAGTACTGGACTGCAGCTAAGCCCCCGAGTGGGAGGGTTGCTCACCACTCGGTAGGATTTTTCGAACTTAGGCGAGCACTGGACTGTAGCTAAGCCCCCGACTGAGAGGCTTGCTCATCACTCGGTAAGATTTTTCAAACATAGGCGAGAACTGGACTCCAGCTAAGCCCCCGAGTGGGAGGGTTGCTCACCACTCGGTATGATTTTTCAAACTTAGGCGAGTACTGGACTGCAGCTAAGCCCCCGAGTGGGAGGGTTGCTCATCACTTGGTAGGATTTTTTAAACTTAGGCGAGTACTGGACTGCAGCTAAGCCCCCGAGTGGGAGGGTTGCTACCCACTCGGTATGATTTTTCAAACTTAGGCGAGCACTGGACTGCAGCTAAGCCCCTGAGTGGGAGGGTTGCTCACCACTCGGTAGGATTTTTCAAACTTAGGCGAGGACTGGACTGCAGCTAAGCCCCCAGTGGGAGGGTTGCTCACCACTCGGTAGGATTTTTCAAAATTAGGGGAGTACTGGACTGCAGCTAAGCCCCAGAGTGGGAGGATTGCTCACCACTCGGTAGGATTTTTCAAACATAGGCGAGTTCTGGACTGCAGCTAAGCCCCCGAGTGGGAGGGTTGCTCACCACTCGGTACGATTTTTCGAACTTACGCGAGCACTGGACTGCAGCTAAGCCCCCGAGTGAGAGGCTTGCTCATCACTTGGTAGGATTTTTTATACTTAGGCGAGTACTGGACTGCAGCTAAGCCCCCGAGTGGGAGGGTTGCTACCCACTCGGTATGAATTTTCAAACTTAGGCGAGCACTGGACTGCAGCTAATCCCCTGACTGGGAGGGTTGCTCACCACTCGGTAGGATTTTTCAAACTTAGGCGAGGACTGGACTGCAGCTAAGCCCCCAATGGGAGGGTTGCTCACCACTCGGTAGGCAAACTTAGGCGTGTACTGGACTGCAGCTAAGCCCCCGAGTGGGAGGGTTGCTCACCACTCGGTAGGATTTTTCAAACTTAGGAGAGGACTGGACTGCAGCTAAGCCCCCGAGTGGGAGGGTTGCTCACCACTCAGTAGGATTTTTCAAACTTAGGCGAGCACTGGACTGCAGCTAAGCCCCCGAGTGGGAGGGTTGCTCACCACTCGGTAGGATTTTTCAAACATAGGCGAGGACTGGACTGCAGCTAAGCCCCCGAGTGGGAGGGTTGCTCACCACTCGGTAGGATTTTTCAAACTTCGGCGAGTACTGGACTGCAGCTAAGCCCCCGAGTGGGAGGGTTGCTCACCACTCGGTAGGATTTTTCGAACTTAGGCGAGCACTGGACTGTAGCTAAGCCCCCGACTGAGAGGCTTGCTCATCACTCGGTAAGATTTTTCAAACATAGGCGAGAACTGGACTCCAGCTAAGCCCCCGAGTGGGAAGGTTGCTCACCACTCGGTATGATTTTTCAAACTTAGGCGAGTACTGGACTGCAGCTAAGCCCCCGAGTGGGAGGGTTGCTCATCACTTGGTAGGATTTTTTAAACTTAGGCGAGTACTGGACTGCAGCTAAGCCCCCGAGTGGGAGGGTTGCTACCCACTCGGTATGATTTTTCAAACTTAGGCGAGCACTGGACTGCAGCTAAGCCCCTGAGTGGGAGGGTTGCTCACCACTCGGTAGGATTTTTCAAACTTAGGCGAGGACTGGACTGCAGCTAAGCCCCCAGTGGGAGGGTTGCTCACCACTCGGTAGGATTTTTCAAAATTAGGGGAGTACTGGACTGCAGCTAAGCCCCAGAGTGGGAGGATTGCTCACCACTCGGTAGGATTTTTCAAACATAGGCGAGTTCTGGACTGCAGCTAAGCCCCCGAGTGGGAGGGTTGCTCACCACTCGGTACGATTTTTCGAACTTACGCGAGCACTGGACTGCAGCTAAGCCCCCGAGTGAGAGGCTTGCTCATCACTTGGTAGGATTTTTTATACTTAGGCGAGTACTGGACTGCAGCTAAGCCCCCGAGTGGGAGGGTTGCTACCCACTCGGTATGAATTTTCAAACTTAGGCGAGCACTGGACTGCAGCTAATCCCCTGACTGGGAGGGTTGCTCACCACTCGGTAGGATTTTTCAAACTTAGGCGAGGACTGGACTGCAGCTAAGCCCCCAATGGGAGGGTTGCTCACCACTCGGTAGGCAAACTTAGGCGTGTACTGGACTGCAGCTAAGCCCCCGAGTGGGAGGGTTGCTCACCACTCGGTAGGATTTTTCTAACTTAGGAGAGGACTGGACTGCAGCTAAGCCCCCGAGTGGGAGGGTTGCTCACCACTCAGTAGGATTTTTCAAACTTAGGCGAGCACTGGACTGCAGCTAAGCCCCCGAGTGGGAGGGTTGCTCACCACTCGGTAGGATTTTTCAAACATAGGCGAGGACTGGACTGCAGCTAAGCCCCCGAGTGGGAGGGTTGCTCACCACTCGGTAGGATTTTTCAAACTTAGGAGAGTACTGGACTGCAGCTGAGCCCCCGAGTGGGAGGGTTGCTCACCACTCGGTAGGAGTTTTCAAACTTAGGCGAGCACTGGACTCCAGCTAAGCCCCCGAGTGGGAGGGTTGCTCACCACTCGGTAGGATTTTTCAAACTTAGGCGAGTACTGGACTGCAGCTAAGCCCCCGAGTGGGAGGGTTGCTCACCACTCGGTAGGATTTTTCAAAATTAGGGGAGTACTGGACTGCAGCTAAGCCCCCGAGTGGGCAGATTGCTCACCACTCGGTAGGATTTTTCAAACTTAGGCGAGTACTGGACTGCAGCTACGCCCCCGAGTGGGAGGGTAGCTAACCAGTCGGTACGATTTTTCGAACTTACGCGAGCACTGGACTACAGCTAAGCCCCCGAGTGAGAGGCTTGCTCATCACTTGGTAGGATTTTTCAAACTTAGGCGAGTACTGGACTGCGGCTAAGCCCCCGAGTGGGAGGGTTGCTACCCACTCGGTATGATTTTTCAAAGTTAGGCGAGCACTGGACTGCAGCTAAGCCCCCGAGTGGGAGGGTTGCTCACCACTCGGTAGGATTTTTCAAACATAGGCGAGTACTGGACTACAGCTAAGCCCCCGAGTGGGAGGGTTGCTCACCACTCGGTAGGATTTTTCAAACTTAGGCGAGTACTGGACTGCAGCTAAGCCCCCGAGTGGGAGGGTTGCTCACCACTTGGTAGGATTTTTCGAACTTAGGCGAGCACTGGAGTGTAGCTAAGCCCCCGACTGAGAGGCTTGCACATCACTCGGTAGGATTTTTCAAACTTAGGCGAGTACTAGACTCCAGCTAAGCCCCCGAGTGGGAGGGTTGCTCACCACTCGGTAGGATTTTTCAAACTTAGGCGAGTACTGGACTGCAGCTAAGCCCCCGAGTGGGAGGGTTGCTCACCACTCGGTAGGATTTTTCAAACTTAGGGGAGTACTGGAGTGCAGCTAAGCCCCCGAGTGGGAGGATTGCTCACCACTCCGTTGGATTTTTCAAACTTAGGCGAGTACTGGACTGCAGCTAAGCCCCCGAGTGGAAGGGTTGCACACCACTCGGTACGATTTTTCGAACTTACGCGAGCACTGGACTGCAGCTAAGCCCCCGAGTGAGAGGCTTGCTCATCACTTGGTAGGATTTTTCAAACTTAGGCGAGTACTGGACTGCAGCTAAGCCCCCGAGTGGGAGGGTTGCTACCCACTCGGTTTGATTTTTCAAACTTAGGCGAGCACTGGACTGCAGCTAAGCCCCCGAGTGGGAGGGTTGCTCACCACTCGTTAGGATTTTTCAAACTTAGGCGAGCACTGGACATCAGCTAAGCCCCCGAGTGGGAGGGTTGCTCACCACTCGGTAGGATTTTTCAAACTTAGGCGACGACTGAACTGCAGCTAAGCCCCCAGTGGGAGGGTTGCTCACCACACGGTAGGATTTTTCAAACTTAGGCGAGTACTGGACTGCAGCTAAGCCCCCGAGTGGGAGGGTTGCTCACGACTCGGTAGGGTTTTTCAAACTTAGGCGAGGACTGGACTGCAGCTAAGCCCCCAGTGGGAGGGTTGCTCACCACTCGGTAGGATTTTTCAAACTTAGGCGAGTACTGGACTGCAGCTAAGTCCCCGAGTGGGAGGGTTGCTCACCACTCGGTAGGATTTTTCAAACTTAGGGGAGTACTGGACTGCAGCTCAGCCCCCGAGTGGGAGGGTTGCTCACCACTCGGTAGGATTTTTCAAACTTAGGCGAGCACTGGACTGTAGCTAAGCCCCCGAGTGGGAGGGTTGCTCACCACTCCGTAGGATTTTTCAAACTTAGGCGAGCACTGGACTGCAGCTAAGGCCCCGAGTGGGAGGGTTGCACACCACTCGGTAGGATTTTTCAAACTTAGGCGAGTACTGGACTACAGCTAAGCCCCCGAGTGGGAGGGTTGCTCACCACTCGGTAGGATTTTTCAAACTTCGGCGAGTACTGGACTGCAGCTAAGCCCCCGAGTGGGAGGGTTGCTCACCACTCGGTAGGATTTTTCGAACTTAGGCGAGCACTGGACTGTAGCTAAGCCCCCGACTGAGAGGCTTGCTCATCACTCGGTAAGATTTTTCAAACATAGGCGAGAACTGGACTCCAGCTAAGCCCCCGAGTGGGAGGGTTGCTCACCACTCGGTATGATTTTTCAAACTTAGGCGAGTACTGGACTGCAGCTAAGCCCCCGAGTGGGAGGGTTGCTCATCACTTGGTAGGATTTTTTAAACTTAGGCGAGTACTGGACTGCAGCTAAGCCCCCGAGTGGGAGGGTTGCTACCCACTCGGTATGATTTTTCAAACTTAGGCGAGCACTGGACTGCAGCTAAGCCCCTGAGTGGGAGGGTTGCTCACCACTCGGTAGGATTTTTCAAACTTAGGCGAGGACTGGACTGCAGCTAAGCCCCCAGTGGGAGGGTTGCTCACCACTCGGTAGGATTTTTCAAAATTAGGGGAGTACTGGACTGCAGCTAAGCCCCAGAGTGGGAGGATTGCTCACCACTCGGTAGGATTTTTCAAACATAGGCGAGTTCTGGACTGCAGCTAAGCCCCCGAGTGGGAGGGTTGCTCACCACTCGGTACGATTTTTCGAACTTACGCGAGCACTGGACTGCAGCTAAGCCCCCGAGTGAGAGGCTTGCTCATCACTTGGTAGGATTTTTTATACTTAGGCGAGTACTGGACTGCAGCTAAGCCCCCGAGTGGGAGGGTTGCTACCCACTCGGTATGAATTTTCAAACTTAGGCGAGCACTGGACTGCAGCTAATCCCCTGACTGGGAGGGTTGCTCACCACTCGGTAGGATTTTTCAAACTTAGGCGAGGACTGGACTGCAGCTAAGCCCCCAATGGGAGGGTTGCTCACCACTCGGTAGGCAAACTTAGGCGTGTACTGGACTGCAGCTAAGCCCCCGAGTGGGAGGGTTGCTCACCACTCGGTAGGATTTTTCAAACTTAGGAGAGGACTGGACTGCAGCTAAGCCCCCGAGTGGGAGGGTTGCTCACCACTCAGTAGGATTTTTCAAACTTAGGCGAGCACTGGACTGCAGCTAAGCCCCCGAGTGGGAGGGTTGCTCACCACTCGGTAGGATTTTTCAAACATAGGCGAGGACTGGACTGCAGCTAAGCCCCCGAGTGGGAGGGTTGCTCACCACTCGGTAGGATTTTTCAAACTTAGGAGAGTACTGGACTGCAGCTGAGCCCCCGAGTGGGAGGGTTGCTCACCACTCGGTAGGAGTTTTCAAACTTAGGCGAGCACTGGACTGCAGCTAAGCCCCCGAGTGGGAGGGTTGCTCACCACTCAGTAGGATTTTTCAAACTTAGGCGAGCACTGGACTGCAGCTAAGCCCCCGAGTGGGAGGGTTGCTCACCACTCGGTAGGATTTTTCAAACTTAGGCGAGCACTGGACTGCAGCTAAGCCCCCGAGTGGGAGGGTTTCTCACCACTCGGTAGAATTTTTCGAACTTAGGCGAGCACTGGACTGCAGCTAAGCCCCCGACTGGGAGGCTTGCTCACCACTCGGTAGGATTTTTCAAACTTAGGCGAGTATTGGACTGCAGCTAAGCCCCCGAGTGGGAGGGTTGCTCACCACTCGGTAGGATTTTTCGAACTTAGGCGAGCAATGGACTGCAGCTAAGCCCCTGTCACGACCGGTTTTTCAATAAAATAATTATTGAGAGACCAATCCCTTTTACGAACCAGCGAGGAAGAATTCCTTCTCACTGGTAGACAATATCTTGGTCACAGAAGAAAAATACCAGGAGTAGTAAATATAATACAGGGTTGAGCAGAGACTGCCCAACAATTTATTACATGCACGCCGCTAAAACAATACGGCGGATAGGGTGGCAACTACTAACTCACGATAATAACGGTGGTGGAGATATCACCGCGAAGCGAGTGATATGATTCCAGAAGACTACAGCTCTTCGAGCTTCGGAGTGAGGCTCGAGGAGACTTATTGCGGGTGGCGGAAGCGTATACAATACAAGTGACCAATATCCGGGATCGCGCAGGACTGACTGGGACTCCTCTAGGCATCGGACGCGCTATCAAACTCTTCATCCAAGAGATCGCCTTCGTCAACATCTGGCCAAATCAACAAGCCAGGTGAGTACTATGAAAGTACTCGCAAGACAGTTCGGACATAAGATATAACAAATGTAAACATGAAGCACATGAACAAGTTAACCGGTGCGATCAGACATAGAGGTAATAAATACTGGGTGCCAAGCGAGGGTCTGAATGACGCCTCGAGCGGAAACTGCAGAATAGTAATACTGGTGCCAAACGAGTGTCTGAAAGACTCCTCGAGCGGAAAAAATGCAAAATAGTGATACTTGTGCCAAACGAGTGTCTGAAAGACTCCTCGAGCGGAAAATGCAAAATAGTGATACTGGTGCCAAACGAGTGTCTGAAAGACTCCTCGAGCGGAAAATGCGGAATAATAATGCCACAATCGGGCGTCGGGGCGACACCACATAAAGGGCTTATAACAGAAAATAAATACAGTGCATGCCACAGTCGGACGTCTAAGCGACATCACAAAAAGGGCTTATATTTAAAGTAAGGAACAAGAACACGCCACAGTCAGACGTCTGCGCGACGTCACATAAAGGGCTTATATCACAACTCAATAGTACAACAGTTCGGGGACATAAATTATCACAAGCATGAGACAAAAATAAAGTTAGTCCATCCACAGGAATAACAATAAAACTGGATTTACCACCTGAGATTGTTCACCGGGGACAAGTTTTTTTTTCACGCGGATAGATATGGATACAATGTTTTCATTACTGGTCATGGAGACGATGATTTGGAAAGAATTGACTCTGCAGAGTTTGTACTTATCCACAGCCAACGGATTTCAGTAGTCACGGGGACTAGTTCCGTCTACGGTGTTTTGGAAGAAACACGTCTAACCAGTACACACCCAATTCAACCATCCGAAGCCAGGGATCACCATCGGCAACGTTCAAGTAAAACCTTGAGACGGGGAGGCTACAACCTCGCGTAGCATGGGATCAAATTTCTATACGCGCGCTCTAAGGGGGTGCCCCCCCTCTCGATCCCAACCGGAAACACCCATGCCCCCTGACCGGATGACTGGCCTTAATCCTGGGCCAAGGTACCATCATCCCGGCCTCTCTGTTTGGTGTGTACACGGAAAGAGGTTACCAACTTACTAAACCCCATCCTGGCAATGAGACATGTGGTAGCACGGAATGGGGAAAGAACGTTAACGTGGCTCCAACCACGTTAACGTCGAAGAAAGTCGGATGACGCAAGGCTGGTATGCTACAACAGTACCTCCTTGCTGCCCTTCATGTCACCACATGATTAGGCCATCTCTCATCAGAGATCATCGCAACTTTGGAACATGCGGGAAAAGAACGATAACGTGGCTACAACCACGTTAACGTCGGAGAAAGTCGGATGACGCAAGGCTGGTATGCTACAACAGTACCACCTTGCTGCCTTTCATGTCACCACATGATTAGGCCACCTCTCATCAGAGGTCATCGCAACTTTGGAACATGCGGGAAAAGAACGATAACGTGGCTCCAACCACGTTAACGTCGGAGAAAGTCGGATGACGCAAGGCTGGTATGCTACAACAGTACCACCTTGCTGCCCTTCATGTCACCACATGATTAGGCCACCTCTCATCAGAGGTCATCGCAACTTTGGAACAACCGGGTCGTTGCCTTACAAGCAACGAGGTATTTACCGACACTCATATGCCACGCACAAACTTTCACGCAAACATGCAAAACACCTGTCATATCAAATGTTCAAAACATGCTTGCCTGGTTCGGAGAAGTCGGAGTCTAGCTCGGCGAAGTTCGCGGCTCCGTCACCTCTTTCGGAACCTACGGCAATCACGAAACGGGTACTAACGTGAAAACCAATGGGAGCACAGAAACTTTTCCAAATATTTTTCAAATAAATCCCATAAAAAACTAGACAAAATTTGAAGATTGTCAGAAAAGGAATCACTCAAAAATTCCTTTTTATTAAAAAGTTATAAAGGTTTTTGTCCAGGGACTTATCTGTAATGAAACAGAAAAGTTCCAGGGTTTTCACTGAGAAAACAGAAAACGGTTCGATTGGGAATGCGCAAGCGCAAAGGAGAAAACGTATTTGCCCGAAGGCGTCAACAGAAATCGGTTCGAGGTGGAATAAAACAGAGGCTGATACGCGGGGTCCACATGTTAGGTTTGAAAAGCTCGCCGGCGCCCGAAGACTGCGGTGGACGCCGGCGTCGAACCACAGCGAGTTAGGAGAAACGGAGGGTACCAAGAGCTTCAGCGTCCTCTTCCGCGTCGGTGGGTGGTGGACTCGTCCAACGGGGAGCACCACGTCGACGGCGACACTTTCTCCGGCGGACGGCGGCTCGGGTGAGGATGGGGAACTCCGGTGGAGGGCTGCAAGCTTCAAATTGAAGTGCGGGTCAGAAGGAGGGATGCATGGTGAAGCTACTGGTAAGAGAATGGAGGCAGAGGAGCACACACGGGGGCGAATCGGGCTGGATCCCGTGGCGGGTTGCGGCGGCCGGAGTCGAGGAAGGATACCTCCTCGGGGCTCTTCCAGTGGCTAGGCGTGCTCTAGGGGGAGTGCAGGGCTGGTGGGTGCTCGAGTTGAAGCTCGGGGCCTCTATTTATAGGCGGATCGATGGGGTGGCCGTGAACGGAGAAACTCCGGCGAGCGATTACGGCGGAGCAGCGGATTGGCAGGGGGTTTGAGCGGCCAGGCAGCATCAGTGGAGGTTACTGGAGTCGTTTTACAGCTAAACGGAGATGGTCTTGGCGTAATGGCGTCGGTCCACGGTGTGGTGACCGCACGGGCTCGACGGCGGCAGAGAGCGCGCTCCGCGCCCTGCGGTACACGGCGAGGGTGGTCAGCGCGTTCGGGGGAGTGGAAGGCCACGCGGCGAGCTCCGGTGGTTTGGGCGGCGCTGGGTGGCGTCGTCGGCGCCGTGTCTCCCGCTGGCGTCCGCAAAGCCGCCGCCGGCGTCGGTCACGGGGCGGCGCACCTTCTGCTGCTCGTCGCCGACGCCCGCAAGGCGCCAGGCGTTCGTGCGGTGCAGGAACAAGGGGGAGGGGACGAGGAGCAAGGTGACGCAGGGGTACTGGCGAGATCGATGTCCTTCTCTGAAGAAAACGACATCAAGCTACTGACTGAATCTCTGAATTTTCTGAACATGACATAGACAGTGCACTGCAGGTGTTCGACAGAGAGAGTTTGCAATGAGATGAATTTTTCTAGAGCTGTAACTTGGTGAGATGACCACTCAATGCACCCAGAGGCTGCCTGATTTTACTTGGAATTTTTGGAGAAGGTTTTGAATGAATTTCACCAAATTTGACAAATCTGGTCCAAACTTGTAGCAAGTGTAGTTTGAAAATTTTGAACTGAAGACCAGTGGATCTTCATGGATCTTGGTTGAGGGTTCAAAGGACTAGGGAGGAGAGTTGGTTTGGGGGAAAAATTCAAAACAGAAAATGGAGTTCCTTTGTAAATCTCCAAGTAGTAGGATAGAAGACAGAAATTTGTTTGAATAAGATTCAAATGGAAATGATCACATGGGGAGGTCCAACTTGCTGGATTTGATGCAGGTCCTGATCCAAAGGTGAGGGAAGGGTTAGGAGAGTGGATTTGCACTAAGGCCATGGCAAGAAGGAATTGTTGAAGGTGGCAAAGGAGTTTTCCAAAAGCCATAGTGCATTTCCACAAAGATTTTTAAAAGTTGTTTTCCCCAAAAGAAAAACATTTGGTCTTGAGTCCAAATGGAAAGCAAGAACCTCCAAGACCAAAGACAGATCTTGGGTGAATCCAAATAAAACTTTTGCCATAAAAAAATATTTGAGAGGGAGAGTTCTCTTAAAGGAAAAATTTAAATCACTCCCCTCAAGTCAAATAAAAGTCTTTTGAAAAATCCAAATAAAAACTTGGGTGTCACAGCCCCCGAGTGGGAGGGTTGCTCACCACTCGGTAGGATTTTTCAAACTTAGGCGAGTACTGGACTGCAGCTAAGCCCCCGAGTGATAGGGTTGCTCACCACTCGGTAGGATTTTTCAAACTTAGGCGAGCACTGGACTGCAGCTAAGCCCCCGACTGAGAGGCTTGCTCATCACTCGGTAGGATTTTTCAAACTTAGGCAAGTACTGGACTACACCTAAGCCCCCGAGTGATAGGGTTGCTCACCACTCGGTAGGATTTATCAAACTTAGGCGAGTACTGGACTGCAGTTAAGCACCCGAGTGGCAGGGTTGCTCAGCACTCGGTAGGATTTTTCAAACTTAGGCGAGTAATGGACTGCAGCTAAGCCCCCGAGTGGGAGGGTTGCTCACCACTCGGTAGGATTTTTCAAACTTAGGCGAGTACTGGACTGCAGCTAAGCCCCCGAGTGGGAGGGTTGGTCACCACTCGGTAGGATTTTTCAAACTTAGGCGAGTACTGTACTACAGCTAAGCCCCCGAGTGGGAGGGTTGCTCACCACTCGGTAGGATTTTTCAAACTTAGGCGAGTACTGGACTGCAGCTAAGCCCCCGAGTGGGAGGGTTGCTCACCACTCGGTAGGATTTTTCGAACTTAGGCGAGCACTGGACTGTAGCTAAGCCCCCGACTGAGAGGCTTGCTCATCACTCGGTAGGATTTTTCAAAGTTCGGCGAGTACTGGACTGCAGCTAAGCCCCCGAGTGGGAGGGTTGCTCACCACTCGGTAGGATTTTTCAAACTTAGGCGAGTACTGGACTACAGCAAAGCCCCCGAGTGGGAGGGTTGCTCACCACTCGGTAGGATTTTTCGAACTTAGGCGAGTACTGGACTGCAGCTAAGGCCCCGAGTGGAAGGGTTGCTCACCACTCGGTAGGAGTTTTCGAACTTAGGCGAGCACTGGACTGTAGCTAAGCCCCCGACTGAGAGGCTTGCTCATCACTCGGTAGGATTTTTCAAACTTAGGCGAGTACTGGACTCCAGCTAAGCCCCCGAGTGGGAGGGTTGCTCACCGCTCGGTAGGATTTTTCAAACTTAGGCGAGTACTGGACTCCAGCTAAGCCCCCGAGTGGGAGGGTTGCTCACCACTCGGTAGGATTTTTCAAACTTAGGGGAGTACTGGACTGTAGCTAAGCCCCAGAGTGGGAGGATTGCTCACCACTCGGTAGGATTTTTCAAACTTAGGCGAGTACTGGACTGCAGCTAAGCCCCCGAGTGGGAGGGTTGCTCACCACTCGGTACGATTTTTCGAACTTACGCAAGCACTGGACTACAGCTAAGCCCCCGAGTAAGAGGCTTGCTCATCACTTGGTAGGATTTTTTAAACTTCGGCAAGTACTGGACTGCAGCTAAGCCCCCGAGTGGGAGGGTTGCTACCCACTCGGTATGATTTTTCAAACTTAGGCGAGCACTGGACTGCAGCTAAGCCCCCGAGTGGGAGGGTTGCTCACCACTCGGTAGGATTTTTCAAACTTAGGCGAGGACTGGACTGCAGCTAAGCCCCCAGTGGGAGGGTTGCTCACCACTCGGTAGGATTTTTCAAACTTAGGCGAGTATTGGACTGCAGCTAAGCCCCCGAGTTGGAGGGTTGCTCACCACTCGGTATTATTTTTCAAACTTAGGAGAGTACTGGACTGCAGCTAAGCCCCCGAGTGGGAGGGTTGCTCACCACTCGGTAGGATTTTTCAAACTTAGGCGAGCACTGGACTGCAGCTAAGCCCCCGAGTGGGAGGGTTGCTCACCACGCGGTAGGATTTTTCAAACTTAGGCGAGCACTTGACTGCAGCTAAGCCCCCGAGTGGGAGGGTTGCTCACCACTCGGTAGGATTTTTCAAACTTAGGCGAGCACTGGACTGCAGCTAAGCCCCCGAGTGGGAGGGTTGCTCACCAATCGGTTGGATTTTTCAAACTTAGGCGAGTACTGGACAGCAGCTAAGCCCCCGAGTGGGAGAGTTGCTCACCACTCGGTAGGATTTTTCAAACTTAGGCGAGTACTGGACTACAGCTAAGCCCCCGAGTGGGAGGGTTGCTCACCACTCGGTTGGATTTTTCAAACTTAGGCGAGCATTGGACTGCAGCTAAGCCCCCGAGTGGGAGGGTTGCTCACCACTCGGTAGGATTTTTCAAACTTAGGCGAGTACGGGACTGCAGCTAAGCCCCCGAGTGGGAGGGTTGCTCACCACTCGGTAGGATTTTTCAAACTTAGGCGAGTACGGGACTGCAGCTAAGCCCCCGAGCGGGAGGGTTGCTCACCACTCGGTACGATTTTTCGAAATTACGCGAGCACTGGACTGCAGCTAAGCCCCCGAGTGAGAGGCTTGCTCATCACTTGGTAGGATTTTTCAAACTTAGGGGAGTACTGGACTGCAGCTAAGCCCCCGAGTGGGAGGGTTGCTCACCACTCGGTAGGATTTTTCAAACTTAGGCGAGCACTGGACTGCAGCTAAGCCCCCGAGTGGGAGGGTTGCTCACCACTCGGTAGGATTTTTCAAACTTAGGCGAGTACTGGACTACAGCTAAGCCCCCGAGTGGGAGGGTTGCTCACCACTCGGTAGGATTTTTCAAACTTAGCGAGTACTGTACTGTAGCTAAGCCCCCGACTGGTAGGGTTGCTCACCACTCGGTAGGATTTTTCGAACTTAGGCGAGCACTGGACTATAGCTAAGCCCCCGACTAAGAAGCTTTCTCATCACTCGGTAAGATTTTTCAAAATTAGGCGAGTACTGGACTCCAGCTAAGCCCCTGAGTGGGAGGGTTGCTCACCACTCGGTAGGATTTTTCAAACTTAGGCGAGTACTGGACTGCAGCTAAGCCCCCGAGTGGGAGGGTTGCTCACCACTCGGTAGAATTTTTCAGACTTAGGGGAGTACTGGACTGCAGCTAAGCCCCAGAGTGGGAGGATTGCTCACCACTCGGTAGGATTTTTCAAACTTAGGCGAGTACGGGACTTCAGCTAAGCCCCCGAGCGGGAGGGTTGCTCACCACTCGGTACGATTTTTCGAAATTACGCGAGCACTGGACTGCAGCTAAGCCCCCCGAGTGAGAGGCTTGCTCATCACTTGGTAGGATTTTTCAAACTTAGGGGAGTACTGGACTGCAGCTAAGCCCCCGAGTGGGAGGGTTGCTCACCACTCGGTAGGATTTTTCAAACTTAGGCGAGCACTGGACTGCAGCTAAGCCCCCGAGTGGGAGGGTTGCTCACCACTCTGTAGGATTTTCCAAAATTAGGCGAGTACTGGACTACAGCTAAGCCCCCGAGTGGGAGGGTTGCTCACCACTCGGTAGGATTTTGCAAACTTAGGCGAGGACTGGACTGCAGCTAAGCCCCCAGTGGGAGGGTTGCTCACCACTCGGTAGGATTTTTCAAACTTAGGCGAGTACTGGACTGCAGCTAAGCCCCCAAGTGGGAGGGTTGCTCACCACTCGGATGGATTTTTCAAACTTAGGAGAGGACTGGACTGCAGCTAAGCCCCGAGTGGGAGGGTTGCTCACCACTCGGTTGGATTTTTCAAACTTAGGCGAGCACTGGACTGCAGCTAAGCCCCCGAGTGGGAGGGTTGCTCACCACTCGGTAGGATTTTTCAAACTTAGGCGAGCACTGGACTGCAGCTAAGCCCCCGAGTGGGAGGGTTGCTCACCAATCGGTTGGATTTTTCAAACTTAGGCGAGTACTGGACTGCAGCTAAGCCCCCGAGTGGGAGGGTTGCTCACCACTCGGTAGGATTTTTCAAACTTAGGCGAGTACTGGACTACAGCTAAGCCCCCGAGTGGGAGGGTTGCTCACCACTCGGTAGGATGTTTCAAACTTGGCGAGTATAGGACTGCAGCTAAGCCCCCGAGTGGGAGGGTTTCTCACCACTCGGTAGGATTTTTCGAACTTAGGCGAGCACTGGACTGTAGCTAAGCCCCCGACTAAGAGGCTTGCTCATCACTCGGTAAGATTTTTCAAACTTAGGCGAGTACTGGACTCCAGCTAAGCCCCCGAGTGGGAGGGTTGCTCACCACTCGGTAGGATTTTTCAAACTTAGGCGAGTACTGGACTGCAGGTAAGCCCCCTAGTGGGAGGGTTGCTCACCACTCGGTAGGATTTTTCAAACTTAGGGGAGTACTGGACTGTAGCTAAGCCCCAGAGTGGGAGGATTGCTCACCACTCGGTAGGATTTTTCAAACTTAGGCGAGTACTGGACTGCAGCTAAGCCCCCGAGTGGGAGGGTTGCTCACCACTCGGTACGATTTTTCGAACTTACGCGAGCACTGGACTGCAGCTAAGCCCCCGAGTGAGAGGCTTGCTCATCACTTGGTAGGATTTTTCAAACTTAGGCGAGCACTGGACTGCAGCTAAGCCCCCGAGTGGGAGGGTTGCTCACCACTCGGTAGGATTTTTCAAACTTAGGCGAGGACTGGACTGCAGCTAAGCCCCCAGTGGGAGGGTTGCTACCCACTCGGTATGATTTTTCAAACTTAGGCGAGCACTGGACTGCAGCTAAGCCCCCGAGTGGGAGGGTTGCTCACCACTCGGTAGGATTTTTCAAACTTAGGCGAGGACTGGACTGGAGCTAAGCCCCCAGTGGGAGGGTTGCTCACCACTCGGTAGGATTTTTCAAACTTAGGCGAGTAGTGGACTGCAGCTAAGCCCCCGAGTTGGAGGGTTGCTCACCACTCGGTAGGATTTTTCAAACTTAGGAGAGTACTGGACTGCAGCTAAGCCCCCGAGTGGGAGGGTTGCTCACCACTCGGTAGGATTTTTCAAAATTAGGCGAGCACTGGACTGCAGCTAAGCCCCCGAGTGGGAGGGTTGCTCACCACTCGGTAGGATTTTTCAAACTTAGGCGAGCACTGGACTGCAGCTAAGCCCCCGAGTGGGAGGGTTGCTCACCACTCGGTAGGATTTTTCAAACTTAGGCGAGTACTGGACTGCAGCTAAGCCCCCGAGTGGGAGGGTTGCTCACCACTCGGTAGGATTTTTCAAACTTAGGCGAGTACTGGACTACAGCTAAGCCCCCGAGTGGGAGGGTTGCTCACCACTCGGTAGGATTTTTCAAACTTAGGCGAGGACTGGACTGCAGCTAAGCCCCCAGTGGGAGGGTTGCTCACCACTCGGTAGGATTTTTCAAACTTAGGCGAGTACTGGACTGCAGCTAAGCCCCCGAGTGGGAGGGTTGCTCACCACTCGGTAGGATTTTTCAAACTTAGGACAGGACTGGACTGCAGCTAAGCCCCCGAGTGGGAGGGTTGCTCACCACTCTGTAGGATTTTTCAAACTTAGGCGAGCACTGGACTGCAGCTAAGCCCCCGAGTGGGAGGGTTGCTCACCACTCGGTTGGATTTTTCAAACTTAGGCGAGCACTGGACTGCAGCTAAGCCCCCGAGTGGGAGGGTTGCTCACCACTCGGTAGGATTTTTCAAACTTAGGCGAGTACTGGACTCCAGCTAAGCCCCCGAGTGGGAGGGTTGCTCACCACTCGGTAGGATTTTTCAAACTTAGGCGAGTACTGGACTACAGCTAAGCCCCCGAGTGGGAGGGTTGCTCACCACTCGGTAGGATTTTTCAAACTTAGCGAGTACTGGACTGCAGCTAAGCCCCCGACTGGGAGGGTTGCTCACCACTCGGTAGGATTTTTCGAACTTAGGCGAGCACTGGACTGTAGCTAAGCCCCCGACTAAGAGGCTTGCTCATCACTCGGTAAGATTTTTCAAAATTAGGCGAGTACTGGACTCCAGCTAAGCCCCCGAGTGGGAGTGTTGCTCACCACTCGGTAGGATTTTTTAAACTTAGGCGAGTACTGGACTGCAGCTAAGCCCCCGAGTGGGAGGGTTGCTCACCACTCGGTAGAATTTTTTAGACTTAGGGGAGTACTGGACTGCAGCTAAGCCCCAGAGTGGGACGGTTGCTCACCACTCGGTAGGATTTTTCAAACATAGGCGAGTACGGGACTGCAGCTAAGCCCCCGAGTGGGAGGGTTGCTCACCACTCGGTAGGATTTTGCAAACTTAGGCGAGTACTGGACTGCAGCTAAGCCCCCAGTGGGAGGGTTGCTCACCACTCGGTAGGATTTTTCAAACTTAGGCGAGTACTGGAGTGCAGCTAAGCCCCCGAGTGGGAGGGTTGCTCACCACTCGGATGGATTTTTCAAACTTAGGAGAGGACTGGACTGCAGCTAAGCCCCGAGTGGGAGGGTTGCTCACCACTCGGTTGGATTTTTCAAACTTAGGCGAGCACTGGACTGCAGCTAAGCCCACGAGTGGGAGGGTTGCTCACCACTCGGTAGGATTTTTCAAACTTAGGCGAGCACTGGACTGCAGCTAAGCCCCCGAGTGGGAGGGTTGCTCACCAATCGGTAGGATTTTTCAAACTTAGGCGAGTACTGGACTGCAGCTAAGCCCCCGAGTGGGAGGGCTGCTCACCACTCGGTAGAATTTTCAAACTTGGCGAGTACAGGACTGCAGCTAAGCCCCCGAGTGGGAGGGTTGCTCACCACTCGGTAGGATTTTTCGAACTTAGGTGAGCACTGGACTGTAGCTAAGCCCCCGACTAAGAGGCTTACTCATCACTCGGTAAAAATTTTCAAACTTAGGCGAGTACTGGACTCCAGCTAAGCCCCCGAGTGGGAGGGTTGCTCACCACTCGGTAGGATTTTTCAAACTTAGGCGAGTACCGGACTGCAGGTAAGCCCCCTAGTGGGAGGGTTGCTCACCACTCGGTAGGATTTTTCAAACTTAGGCGAGTACTGGACTGCAGCTAAGCCCCGAGTGGGAGGGTTGCTCACCACTCGGTACGATTTTTCGAACTTACGCGAGCACCGGACTGCAGCTAAGCCCCCAGTGGGAGGGTTGCTCACCACTCGGTAGGATTTTTCAAACTTAGGCGAGTACTGGACTGCAGCTAAGCCCCCGAGTGGGAGGGTTGCTCACCACTCGGATGGATTGTTCAAACTTAGGAGAGGACTGGACTGCAGCTAAGCCCCGAGTGGGAGGGTTTCTCACCACTCGGTTGGATTTTTCAAACTTAGGCGAGCACTGGACTGCAGCTAAGCCCCCGAGTGGGAGGGTTGCTCACCACTCGGTAGGATTTTTCAAACTTAGGCGAGCACTGGACTGCAGCTAAGCCCCCGAGATGGAGGGTTGCTCACCAATCGGTAGGATTTTTCAAACTTAGGCGAGTACTGGACTGCAGCTAAGCCCCCGAGTGGGAGGGTTGCTCACCACTCGGTAGGATTTTTCAAACTTAGGCGAGTACTGGACTACAGCTAAGCCCGCGAGTGGGAGGGTTGCTCACCACTCGGTAGGATTTTTCAAACTTGGCGAGTACAGGACTGCAGCTAAGGCCCCGAGTGGGAGGGTTTCTCACCACTCGGTAGGATTTTTCGAACTTAGGCGAGCACTGGACTGTAGCTAAGCCCCCGACTAAGAGGCTTGCTCATCACTCGGTAAGATTTTTCAAACTTAGGCGAGTACTGGACTCCAGCTAAGCCCCCGAGTGGGAGGGTTGCTCACCACTCGGTAGGATTTTTCAAACTTAGGCGAGTACTGGACTGCAGGTAAGCCCCCTAGTGGGAGGGTTGCTCACCACTCGGTAGGATTTTTCAAACTTAGGGGAGTACTGGACTGTAGCTAAGCCCCAGAGTGGGAGGATTGCTCACCACTCGGTAGGATTTTTCAAACTTAGGCGAGTACTGGACTGCAGCTAAGCCCCCGAGTGGGAGGGTTGCTCACCACTCGGTACGATTTTTCGAACTTACGCGAGCACTGGACTGCAGCTAAGCCCCCGAGTGGGAGGGTTGCTCACCACTCGGTAGGATTTTTCAAACTTAGGCGAGGACTGGACTGCAGCTAAGCCCCCAGTGGGAGGGTTGCTCACCACTCGGTAGGATTTTTCAAACTTAGGCGAGTAGTGGACTGCAGCTAAGCCCCCGAGTTGGAGGGTTGCTCACCACTCGGTAGGATTTTTCAAACTTAGGAGAGTACTGGACTGCAGCTAAGCCCCCGAGTGGGAGGGTTGCTCACCACTCGGTAGGATTTTTCAAAATTAGGCGAGCACTGGACTGCAGCTAAGCCCCCGAGTGGGAGGGTTGCTCACCACTCGGTAAGATTTTTCAAACTTAGGCGAGCACTGGACTGCAGCTAAGCCCCCGAGTGGGAGGGTTGCTCACCACTCGGTAGGATTTTTCAAACTTAGCCGAGTACTGGACTGCAGCTAAGCCCCCGAGTGGGAGGGTTGCTCACCACTCGGTAGGATTTTACAAACTTAGGACAGGACTGGACTGCAGCTAAGCCCCCGAGTGGGAGGGTTGCTCACCACTCTGTAGGATTTTTCAAACTTAGGCGAGCACTGGACTGCAGCTAAGCCCCCGAGTGGGAGGGTTGCTCACCACTCGGTTGGATTTTTCAAACTTAGGCGAGCACTGGACTGCAGCTAAGCCCCCGAGTGGGAGGGTTGCTCACCACTCGGTAGGATTTTTCAAACTTAGGCGAGTACTGGACTCCAGCTAAGCCCCCGAGTGGGAGGGTTGCTCACCACTCGGTAGGATTTTTCAAACTTAGGCGAGTACTGGACTACAGCTAAGCCCCCGAGTGGGAGGGTTGCTCACCACTCGGTAGGATTTTTCAAACTTAGCGAGTACTGGACTGCAGCTAAGCCCCCGACTGGGAGGGTTGCTCACCACTCGGTAGGATTTTTCGAACTTAGGCGAGCACTGGACTGTAGCTAAGCCCCCGACTAAGAGGCTTGCTCATCACTCGGTAAGATTTTTCAAAATTAGGCGAGTACTGGACTCCAGCTAAGCCCCCGAGTGGGAGTGTTGCTCACCACTCGGTAGGATTTTTTAAACTTAGGCGAGTACTGGACTGCAGCTAAGCCCCCGAGTGGGAGGGTTGCTCACCACTCGGTAGAATTTTTTAGACTTAGGGGAGTACTGGACTGCAGCTAAGCCCCAGAGTGGGAGGGTTGCTCACCACTCGGTAGGATTTTTCAAACATAGGCGAGTACGGGACTGCAGCTAAGCCCCCGAGTGGGAGGGTTGCTCACCACTCGGTAGGATTTTGCAAACTTAGGCGAGTACTGGACTGCAGCTAAGCCCCCAGTGGGAGGGTTGCTCACCACTCGGTAGGATTTTTCAAACTTAGGCGAGTACTGGAGTGCAGCTAAGCCCCCGAGTGGGAGGGTTGCTCACCACTCGGATGGATTTTTCAAACTTAGGAGAGGACTGGACTGCAGCTAAGCCCCGAGTGGGAGGGTTGCTCACCACTCGGTTGGATTTTTCAAACTTAGGCGAGCACTGGACTGCAGCTAAGCCCACGAGTGGGAGGGTTGCTCACCACTCGGTAGGATTTTTCAAACTTAGGCGAGCACTGGACTGCAGCTAAGCCCCCGAGTGGGAGGGTTGCTCACCAATCGGTAGGATTTTTCAAACTTAGGCGAGTACTGGACTGCAGCTAAGCCCCCGAGTGGGAGGGCTGCTCACCACTCGGTAGAATTTTCAAACTTGGCGAGTACAGGACTGCAGCTAAGCCCCCGAGTGGGAGGGTTGCTCACCACTCGGTAGGATTTTTCGAACTTAGGTGAGCACTGGACTGTAGCTAAGCCCCCGACTAAGAGGCTTACTCATCACTCGGTAAAATTTTTCAAACTTAGGCGAGTACTGGACTCCAGCTAAGCCCCCGAGTGGGAGGGTTGCTCACCACTCGGTACGATTTTTCAAACTTACGCGAGCACCGGACTGCAGCTAAGCCCCCAGTGGGAGGGTTGCTCACCACTCGGTAGGATTTTTCAAACTTAGGCGAGTACTGGACTGCAGCTAAGCCCCCGAGTGGGAGGGTTGCTCACCACTCGGATGGATTTTTCAAACTTAGGAGAGGACTGGACTGCAGCTAAGCCCCGAGTGGGAGGGTTTCTCACCACTCGGTTGGATTTTTCAAACTTAGGCGAGCACTGGACTGCAGCTAAGCCCCCGAGTGGGAGGGTTGCTCACCACTCGGTAGGATTTTTCAAACTTAGGCGAGCACTGGACTGCAGCTAAGCCCCCGAGATGGAGGGTTGCTCACCAATCGGTAGGATTTTTCAAACTTAGGCGAGTACTGGACTGCAGCTAAGCCCCCGAGTGGGAGGGTTGCTCACCACTCGGTAGGATTTTTCAAACTTAGGCGAGTACTGGACTACAGCTAAGCCCGCGAGTGGGAGGGTTGCTCACCACTCGGTAGGATTTTTCAAACTTGGCGAGTACAGGACTGCAGCTAAGGCCCCGAGTGGGAGGGTTTCTCACCACTCGGTAGGATTTTTCGAACTTAGGCGAGCACTGGACTGTAGCTAAGCCCCCGACTAAGAGGCTTGCTCATCACTCGGTAAGATTTTTCAAACTTAGGCGAGTACTGGACTCCAGCTAAGCCCCCGAGTGGGAGGGTTGCTCACCACTCGGTAGGATTTTTCAAACTTAGGCGAGTACTGGACTGCAGGTAAGCCCCCTAGTGGGAGGGTTGCTCACCACTCGGTAGGATTTTTCAAACTTAGGGGAGTACTGGACTGTAGCTAAGCCCCAGAGTGGGAGGATTGCTCACCACTCGGTAGGATTTTTCAAACTTAGGCGAGTACTGGACTGCAGCTAAGCCCCCGAGTGGGAGGGTTGCTCACCACTCGGTACGATTTTTCGAACTTACGCGAGCACTGGACTGCAGCTAAGCCCCCGAGTGGGAGGGTTGCTCACCACTCGGTAGGATTTTTCAAACTTAGGCGAGGACTGGACTGCAGCTAAGCCCCCAGTGGGAGGGTTGCTCACCACTCGGTAGGATTTTTCAAACTTAGGCGAGTAGTGGACTGCAGCTAAGCCCCCGAGTTGGAGGGTTGCTCACCACTCGGTAGGATTTTTCAAACTTAGGAGAGTACTGGACTGCAGCTAAGCCCCCGAGTGGGAGGGTTGCTCACCACTCGGTAGGATTTTTCAAAATTAGGCGAGCACTGGACTGCAGCTAAGCCCCCGAGTGGGAGGGTTGCTCACCACTCGGTAGGATTTTTCAAACTTAGGCGAGCACTGGACTGCAGCTAAGCCCCCGAGTGGGAGGGTTGCTCACCACTCGGTAGGATTTTTCAAACTTAGCCGAGTACTGGACTGCAGCTAAGCCCCCGAGTGGGAGGGTTGCTCACCACTCGGTAGGATTTTTCAAACTTAGGCGAGTACTGGACTACAGCTAAGCCCCCGAGTGGGAGGGTTGCTCACCACTCGGTAGGATTTTTCAAACTTAGGCGAGGACTGGACTGCAGCTAAGCCCCCAGTGGGAGGGTTGCTCACCACTCGGTAGGATTTTTCAAACTTAGGCGAGTACTGGACTGCAGCTAAGCCCCCGAGTGGGAGGGTTGCTCACCACTCGGTAGGATTTTTCAAACTTAGGACAGGACTGGACTGCAGCTAAGCCCCCGAGTGGGAGGGTTGCTCACCACTCTGTAGGATTTTTCAAACTTAGGCGAGCACTGGACTGCAGCTAAGCCCCCGAGTGGGAGGGTTGCTCACCACTCGGTAGGATTTTTCAAACTTAGGCGAGCACTGGACTGCAGCTAAGCCCCCGAGTGGGAGGGTTGCTCACCACTCGGTAGGATTTTTCAAACTTAGGCGAGTACTGGACTCCAGCTAAGCCCCCGAGTGGGAGGGTTGCTCACCACTCGGTAGGATTTTTCAAACTTAGGCGAGTACTGGACTACAGCTAAGCCCCCGAGTGGGAGGGTTGCTCACCACTCGGTAGGATTTTTCAAACTTAGGCGAGTACTGGACTACAGCTAAGCCCCCGAGTGGGAGGGTTGCTCACCACTCGGTAGGATTTTTCAAACTTAGCGAGTACTGGACTGCAGCTAAGCCCCCGACTGGGAGGGTTGCTCACCACTCGGTAGGATTTTTCGAACTTAGGCGAGCACTGGACTGTAGCTAAGCCCCCGACTAAGAGGCTTGCTCATCACTCGGTAAGATTTTTCAAAATTAGGCGAGTACTGGACTCCAGCTAAGCCCCCGAGTGGGAGTGTTGCTCACCACTCGGTAGGATTTTTTAAACTTAGGCGAGTACTGGACTGCAGCTAAGCCCCCGAGTGGGAGGGTTGCTCACCACTCGGTAGAATTTTTTAGACTTAGGGGAGTACTGGACTGCAGCTAAGCCCCAGAGTGGGACGGTTGCTCACCACTCGGTAGGATTTTTCAAACATAGGCGAGTACGGGACTGCAGCTAAGCCCCCGAGTGGGAGGGTTGCTCACCACTCGGTAGGATTTTGCAAACTTAGGCGAGTACTGGACTGCAGCTAAGCCCCCAGTGGGAGGGTTGCTCACCACTCGGTAGGATTTTTCAAACTTAGGCGAGTACTGGAGTGCAGCTAAGCCCCCGAGTGGGAGGGTTGCTCACCACTCGGATGGATTTTTCAAACTTAGGAGAGGACTGGACTGCAGCTAAGCCCCGAGTGGGAGGGTTGCTCACCACTCGGTTGGATTTTTCAAACTTAGGCGAGCACTGGACTGCAGCTAAGCCCACGAGTGGGAGGGTTGCTCACCACTCGGTAGGATTTTTCAAACTTAGGCGAGCACTGGACTGCAGCTAAGCCCCCGAGTGGGAGGGTTGCTCACCAATCGGTAGGATTTTTCAAACTTAGGCGAGTACTGGACTGCAGCTAAGCCCCCGAGTGGGAGGGCTGCTCACCACTCGGTAGAATTTTCAAACTTGGCGAGTACAGGACTGCAGCTAAGCCCCCGAGTGGGAGGGTTGCTCACCACTCGGTAGGATTTTTCGAACTTAGGTGAGCACTGGACTGTAGCTAAGCCCCCGACTAAGAGGCTTACTCATCACTCGGTAAAAATTTTCAAACTTAGGCGAGTACTGGACTCCAGCTAAGCCCCCGAGTGGGAGGGTTGCTCACCACTCGGTAGGATTTTTCAAACTTAGGCGAGTACCGGACTGCAGGTAAGCCCCCTAGTGGGAGGGTTGCTCACCACTCGGTAGGATTTTTCAAACTTAGGCGAGTACTGGACTGCAGCTAAGCCCCGAGTGGGAGGGTTGCTCACCACTCGGTACGATTTTTCGAACTTACGCGAGCACCGGACTGCAGCTAAGCCCCCAGTGGGAGGGTTGCTCACCACTCGGTAGGATTTTTCAAACTTAGGCGAGTACTGGACTGCAGCTAAGCCCCCGAGTGGGAGGGTTGCTCACCACTCGGATGGATTGTTCAAACTTAGGAGAGGACTGGACTGCAGCTAAGCCCCGAGTGGGAGGGTTTCTCACCACTCGGTTGGATTTTTCAAACTTAGGCGAGCACTGGACTGCAGCTAAGCCCCCGAGTGGGAGGGTTGCTCACCACTCGGTAGGATTTTTCAAACTTAGGCGAGCACTGGACTGCAGCTAAGCCCCCGAGATGGAGGGTTGCTCACCAATCGGTAGGATTTTTCAAACTTAGGCGAGTACTGGACTGCAGCTAAGCCCCCGAGTGGGAGGGTTGCTCACCACTCGGTAGGATTTTTCAAACTTAGGCGAGTACTGGACTACAGCTAAGCCCGCGAGTGGGAGGGTTGCTCACCACTCGGTAGGATTTTTCAAACTTGGCGAGTACAGGACTGCAGCTAAGGCCCCGAGTGGGAGGGTTTCTCACCACTCGGTAGGATTTTTCGAACTTAGGCGAGCACTGGACTGTAGCTAAGCCCCCGACTAAGAGGCTTGCTCATCACTCGGTAAGATTTTTCAAACTTAGGCGAGTACTGGACTCCAGCTAAGCCCCCGAGTGGGAGGGTTCCTCACCACTCGGTAGGATTTTTCAAACTTAGGCGAGTACTGGACTGCAGGTAAGCCCCCTAGTGGGAGGGTTGCTCACCACTCGGTAGGATTTTTCAAACTTAGGGGAGTACTGGACTGTAGCTAAGCCCCAGAGTGGGAGGATTGCTCACCACTCGGTAGGATTTTTCAAACTTAGGCGAGTACTGGACTGCAGCTAAGCCCCCGAGTGGGAGGGTTGCTCACCACTCGGTACGATTTTTCGAACTTACGCGAGCACTGGACTGCAGCTAAGCCCCCGAGTGGGAGGGTTGCTCACCACTCGGTAGGATTTTTCAAACTTAGGCGAGGACTGGACTGCAGCTAAGCCCCCAGTGGGAGGGTTGCTCACCACTCGGTAGGATTTTTCAAACTTAGGCGAGTAGTGGACTGCAGCTAAGCCCCCGAGTTGGAGGGTTGCTCACCACTCGGTAGGATTTTTCAAACTTAGGAGAGTACTGGACTGCAGCTAAGCCCCCGAGTGGGAGGGTTGCTCACCACTCGGTAGGATTTTTCAAAATTAGGCGAGCACTGGACTGCAGCTAAGCCCCCGAGTGGGAGGGTTGCTCACCACTCGGTAAGATTTTTCAAACTTAGGCGAGCACTGGACTGCAGCTAAGCCCCCGAGTGGGAGGGTTGCTCACCACTCGGTAGGATTTTTCAAACTTAGCCGAGTACTGGACTGCAGCTAAGCCCCCGAGTGGGAGGGTTGCTCACCACTCGGTAGGATTTTACAAACTTAGGACAGGACTGGACTGCAGCTAAGCCCCCGAGTGGGAGGGTTGCTCACCACTCTGTAGGATTTTTCAAACTTAGGCGAGCACTGGACTGCAGCTAAGCCCCCGAGTGGGAGGGTTGCTCACCACTCGGTTGGATTTTTCAAACTTAGGCGAGCACTGGACTGCAGCTAAGCCCCCGAGTGGGAGGGTTGCTCACCACTCGGTAGGATTTTTCAAACTTAGGCGAGTACTGGACTCCAGCTAAGCCCCCGAGTGGGAGGGTTGCTCACCACTCGGTAGGATTTTTCAAACTTAGGCGAGTACTGGACTACAGCTAAGCCCCCGAGTGGGAGGGTTGCTCACCACTCGGTAGGATTTTTCAAACTTAGCGAGTACTGGACTGCAGCTAAGCCCCCGACTGGGAGGGTTGCTCACCACTCGGTAGGATTTTTCGAACTTAGGCGAGCACTGGACTGTAGCTAAGCCCCCGACTAAGAGGCTTGCTCATCACTCGGTAAGATTTTTCAAAATTAGGCGAGTACTGGACTCCAGCTAAGCCCCCGAGTGGGAGTGTTGCTCACCACTCGGTAGGATTTTTTAAACTTAGGCGAGTACTGGACTGCAGCTAAGCCCCCGAGTGGGAGGGTTGCTCACCACTCGGTAGAATTTTTTAGACTTAGGGGAGTACTGGACTGCAGCTAAGCCCCAGAGTGGGAGGGTTGCTCACCACTCGGTAGGATTTTTCAAACATAGGCGAGTACGGGACTGCAGCTAAGCCCCCGAGTGGGAGGGTTGCTCACCACTCGGTAGGATTTTGCAAACTTAGGCGAGTACTGGACTGCAGCTAAGCCCCCAGTGGGAGGGTTGCTCACCACTCGGTAGGATTTTTCAAACTTAGGCGAGTACTGGAGTGCAGCTAAGCCCCCGAGTGGGAGGGTTGCTCACCACTCGGATGGATTTTTCAAACTTAGGAGAGGACTGGACTGCAGCTAAGCCCCGAGTGGGAGGGTTGCTCACCACTCGGTTGGATTTTTCAAACTTAGGCGAGCACTGGACTGCAGCTAAGCCCACGAGTGGGAGGGTTGCTCACCACTCGGTAGGATTTTTCAAACTTAGGCGAGCACTGGACTGCAGCTAAGCCCCCGAGTGGGAGGGTTGCTCACCAATCGGTAGGATTTTTCAAACTTAGGCGAGTACTGGACTGCAGCTAAGCCCCCGAGTGGGAGGGCTGCTCACCACTCGGTAGAATTTTCAAACTTGGCGAGTACAGGACTGCAGCTAAGCCCCCGAGTGGGAGGGTTGCTCACCACTCGGTAGGATTTTTCGAACTTAGGTGAGCACTGGACTGTAGCTAAGCCCCCGACTAAGAGGCTTACTCATCACTCGGTAAAATTTTTCAAACTTAGGCGAGTACTGGACTCCAGCTAAGCCCCCGAGTGGGAGGGTTGCTCACCACTCGGTACGATTTTTCGAACTTACGCGAGCACCGGACTGCAGCTAAGCCCCCAGTGGGAGGGTTGCTCACCACTCGGTAGGATTTTTCAAACTTAGGCGAGTACTGGACTGCAGCTAAGCCCCCGAGTGGGAGGGTTGCTCACCACTCGGATGGATTTTTCAAACTTAGGAGAGGACTGGACTGCAGCTAAGCCCCGAGTGGGAGGGTTTCTCACCACTCGGTTGGATTTTTCAAACTTAGGCGAGCACTGGACTGCAGCTAAGCCCCCGAGTGGGAGGGTTGCTCACCACTCGGTAGGATTTTTCAAACTTAGGCGAGCACTGGACTGCAGCTAAGCCCCCGAGATGGAGGGTTGCTCACCAATCGGTAGGATTTTTCAAACTTAGGCGAGTACTGGACTGCAGCTAAGCCCCCGAGTGGGAGGGTTGCTCACCACTCGGTAGGATTTTTCAAACTTAGGCGAGTACTGGACTACAGCTAAGCCCGCGAGTGGGAGGGTTGCTCACCACTCGGTAGGATTTTTCAAACTTGGCGAGTACAGGACTGCAGCTAAGGCCCCGAGTGGGAGGGTTTCTCACCACTCGGTAGGATTTTTCGAACTTAGGCGAGCACTGGACTGTAGCTAAGCCCCCGACTAAGAGGCTTGCTCATCACTCGGTAAGATTTTTCAAACTTAGGCGAGTACTGGACTCCAGCTAAGCCCCCGAGTGGGAGGGTTGCTCACCACTCGGTAGGATTTTTCAAACTTAGGCGAGTACTGGACTGCAGGTAAGCCCCCTAGTGGGAGGGTTGCTCACCACTCGGTAGGATTTTTCAAACTTAGGGGAGTACTGGACTGTAGCTAAGCCCCAGAGTGGGAGGATTGCTCACCACTCGGTAGGATTTTTCAAACTTAGGCGAGTACTGGACTGCAGCTAAGCCCCCGAGTGGGAGGGTTGCTCACCACTCGGTACGATTTTTCGAACTTACGCGAGCACTGGACTGCAGCTAAGCCCCCGAGTGGGAGGGTTGCTCACCACTCGGTAGGATTTTTCAAACTTAGGCGAGGACTGGACTGCAGCTAAGCCCCCAGTGGGAGGGTTGCTCACCACTCGGTAGGATTTTTCAAACTTAGGCGAGTAGTGGACTGCAGCTAAGCCCCCGAGTTGGAGGGTTGCTCACCACTCGGTAGGATTTTTCAAACTTAGGAGAGTACTGGACTGCAGCTAAGCCCCCGAGTGGGAGGGTTGCTCACCACTCGGTAGGATTTTTCAAAATTAGGCGAGCACTGGACTGCAGCTAAGCCCCCGAGTGGGAGGGTTGCTCACCACTCGGTAGGATTTTTCAAACTTAGGCGAGCACTGGACTGCAGCTAAGCCCCCGAGTGGGAGGGTTGCTCACCACTCGGTAGGATTTTTCAAACTTAGCCGAGTACTGGACTGCAGCTAAGCCCCCGAGTGGGAGGGTTGCTCACCACTCGGTAGGATTTTTCAAACTTAGGCGAGTACTGGACTACAGCTAAGCCCCCGAGTGGGAGGGTTGCTCACCACTCGGTAGGATTTTTCAAACTTAGGCGAGGACTGGACTGCAGCTAAGCCCCCAGTGGGAGGGTTGCTCACCACTCGGTAGGATTTTTCAAACTTAGGCGAGTACTGGACTGCAGCTAAGCCCCCGAGTGGGAGGGTTGCTCACCACTCGGTAGGATTTTTCAAACTTAGGACAGGACTGGACTGCAGCTAAGCCCCCGAGTGGGAGGGTTGCTCACCACTCTGTAGGATTTTTCAAACTTAGGCGAGCACTGGACTGCAGCTAAGCCCCCGAGTGGGAGGGTTGCTCACCACTCGGTAGGATTTTTCAAACTTAGGCGAGCACTGGACTGCAGCTAAGCCCCCGAGTGGGAGGGTTGCTCACCACTCGGTAGGATTTTTCAAACTTAGGCGAGTACTGGACTCCAGCTAAGCCCCCGAGTGGGAGGGTTGCTCACCACTCGGTAGGATTTTTCAAACTTAGGCGAGTACTGGACTACAGCTAAGCCCCCGAGTGGGAGGGTTGCTCACCACTCGGTAGGATTTTTCAAACTTAGCGAGTACTGGACTGCAGCTAAGCCCCCGACTGGGAGGGTTGCTCACCACTCGGTAGGATTTTTCGAACTTAGGCGAGCACTGGACTGTAGCTAAGCCCCCGACTAAGAGGCTTGCTCATCACTCGGTAAGATTTTTCAAAATTAGGCGAGTACTGGACTCCAGCTAAGCCCCCGAGTGGGAGTGTTGCTCACCACTCGGTAGGATTTTTCAAACTTAGGCGAGTACTGGACTGCAGCTAAGCCCCCGAGTGGGAGGGTTGCTCACCACTCGGTAGAATTTTTTAGACTTAGGGGAGTACTGGACTGCAGCTAAGCCCCAGAGTGGGAGGGTTGCTCACCACTCGGTAGGATTTTTCAAACATAGGCGAGTACGGGACTGCAGCTAAGCCCCCGAGTGGGAGGGTTGCTCACCACTCGGTACTATTTTTCGAAATTACGCGAGCACTGGACTGCAGCTAAGCCCCCGAGTGAGAGGCTTGCTCATCACTTGGTAGGATTTTTCAAACTTAGGCGAGCACTGGAGTGCAGCTAAGCCCTCGAGTGGGAGGGTTGCCCACCACTCGGTAGGATTTTTTAACTTAGGTGAGCACTGGACTGCAGCTAAGCCCCCGAGTGGGAGGGTTGCTCAGCACTCGGTAGGATTTTTCAAACTTAGGGGAGTACTGGACTGCAGCTAAGCCCCCGAGTGGGAGGGTTGCTCACCACTCGGTAGGATTTTCCAAACTTAGGCGAGTACTGGACTACAGCTAAGCCCCCGAGTGGGAGGGTTGCTCACCACTCGGTAGGATTTTGCAAACTTAGGCGAGGACTGGACTGCAGCTAAGCCCCCAGTGGGAGGGTTGCTCACCACTCGGTAGGATTTTTCAAACTTAGGCGAGTAGTGGACTGCAGCTAAGCCCCCGAGTTGGAGGGTTGCTCACCACTCGGTAGGATTTTTCAAACTTAGGAGAGTACTGGACTGCAGCTAAGCCCCCGAGTGGGAGGGTTGCTCACCACTCGGTAGGATTTTTCAAAATTAGGCGAGCACTGGACTGCAGCTAAGCCCCCGAGTGGGAGGGTTGCTCACCACTCGGTAGGATTTTTCAAACTTAGGCGAGCACTGGACTGCAGCTAAGCCCCCGAGTGGGAGGGTTGCTCACCACTCGGTAGGATTTTTCAAACTTAGGCGAGCACTGGACTGCAGCTAAGCCCCCGAGTGGGAGGGTTGCTCACCACTCGGTAGGATTTTTCAAACTTAGGCGAGTACTGGACTACAGCTAAGCCCCCGAGTGGGAGGGTTGCTCACCACTCGGTAGGATTTTTCAAACTTAGGCGAGGACTGGACTGCAGCTAAGCCCCTAGTGGGAGGGTTGCTCACCACTCGGTAGGATTTTTCAAACTTAGGCGAGTACTGGACTGCAGCTAAGCCCCCGAGTGGGAGGGTTGCTCACCACTCGGTAGGATTTTTCAAACTTAGGACAGGACTGGACTGCAGCTAAGCCCCCGAGTAGGAGGGTTGCTCACCACTCTGTAGGATTTTTCAAACTTAGGCGAGCACTTGACTGCAGCTAAGCCCCCGAGTGGGAGGGTTGCTCACCACTCGGTAGGATTTTTCAAACTTAGGCGAGCACTGGACTGCAGCTAAGCCCCCGAGTGGGAGGGTTGCTCACCACTCGGTAGGATTTTTCAAACTTAGGCGAGTACTGGACTCCAGCTAAGCCCCCGAGTGGGAGGGTTGCTCACCACTCGGTAGGATTTTTCAAACTTAGGCGAGTACTGGACTACAGCTAAGCCCCCGAGTGGGAGGGTTGCTCACCACTCGGTAGGATTTTTCAAACTTAGCGAGTACTGGACTGCAGCTAAGCCCCCGACTGGGAGGGTTGCTCACCACTCGGTAGGATTTTTCGAACTTAGGCGAGCACTGGACTGTAGCTAAGCCCCCGACTAAGAGGCTTGCTCATCACTCGGTAAGATTTTTCAAAATTAGGCGAGTACTGGACTCCAGCTAAGCCCCCGAGTGGGAGTGTTGCTCACCACTCGGTAGGATTTTTCAAACTTAGGCGAGTACTGGACTGCAGCTAAGCCCCCGAGTGGGAGGGTTGCTCACCACTCGGTAGAATTTTTTAGACTTAGGGGAGTACTGGACTGCAGCTAAGCCCCAGAGTGGGAGGGTTGCTCACCACTCGGTAGGATTTTTCAAACATAGGCGAGTACGGGACTGCAGCTAAGCCCCCGAGTGGGAGGGTTGCTCACCACTCGGTACTATTTTTCGAAATTACGCGAGCACTGGACTGCAGCTAAGCCCCCGAGTGAGAGGGTTGCTCATCACTTGGTAGGATTTTTCAAACTTAGGCGAGCACTGGAGTGCAGCTAAGCCCACGAGTGGGAGGGTTGCCCACCACTCGGTAGGATTTTTTAACTTAGGTGAGCACTGGACTGCAGCTAAGCCCCCGAGTGGGAGGGTTGCTCAGCACTCGGTAGGATTTTTCAAACTTAGGGGAGTACTGGACTGCAGCTAAGCCCCCGAGTGGGAGGGTTGCTCACCACTCGGTAGGATTTTCCAAACTTAGGCGAGTACTGGACTACAGCTAAGCCCCCGAGTGGGAGGGTTGCTCACCACTCGGTAGGATTTTGCAAACTTAGGCGAGGACTGGACTGCAGCTAAGCCCCCAGTGGGAGGGTTGCTCACCACTCGGTAGGATTTTTCAAACTTAGGCGAGTACTGGAGTGCAGCTAAGCCCCCGAGTGGGAGGGTTGCTCACCACTCGGATGGATTTTTCAAACTTAGGAGAGGACTGGACTGCAGCTAAGCCCCGAGTGGGAGGGTTGCTCACCACTCGGTTGGATTTTTCAAACTTAGGCGAGCACTGGACTGCAGCTAAGCCCACGAGTGGGAGGGTTGCTCACCACTCGGTAGGATTTTTCAAACTTAGGCGAGCACTGGACTGCAGCTAAGCCCCCGAGTGGGAGGGTTGCTCACCAATCGGTAGGATTTTTCAAACTTAGGCGAGTACTGGACTGCAGCTAAGCCCCCGAGTGGGAGGGCTGCTCACCACTCGGTAGAATTTTCAAACTTGCCGAGTACAGGACTGCAGCTAAGCCCCCGAGTGGGAGGGTTGCTCACCACTCGGTAGGATTTTTCGAACTTAGGTGAGCACTGGACTGTAGCTAAGCCCCCGACTAAGAGGCTTACTCATCACTCGGTAAAAATTTTCAAACTTAGGCGAGTACTGGACTCCAGCTAAGCCCCCGAGTGGGAGGGTTGCTCACCACTCGGTAGGATTTTTCAAACTTAGGCGAGTACCGGACTGCAGGTAAGCCCCCTAGTGGGAGGGTTGCTCACCACTCGGTAGGATTTTTCAAACTTAGGCGAGTACTGGACTGCAGCTAAGCCCCGAGTGGGAGGGTTGCTCACCACTCGGTACGATTTTTCGAACTTACGCGAGCACCGGACTGCAGCTAAGCCCCCAGTGGGAGGGTTGCTCACCACTCGGTAGGATTTTTCAAACTTAGGCGAGTACTGGACTGCAGCTAAGCCCCCGAGTGGGAGGGTTGCTCACCACTCGGATGGATTTTTCAAACTTAGGAGAGGACTGGACTGCAGCTAAGCCCCGAGTGGGAGGGTTTCTCACCACTCGGTTGGATTTTTCAAACTTAGGCGAGCACTGGACTGCAGCTAAGCCCCCGAGTGGGAGGGTTGCTCACCACTCGGTAGGATTTTTCAAACTTAGGCGAGCATTGGACTGCAGCTAAGCCCCCGAGATGGAGGGTTGCTCACCAATCGGTAGGATTTTTCAAACTTAGGCGAGTACTGGACTGTAGCTAAGCCCCCGAGTGGGAGGGTTGCTCACCACTCGGTAGGATTTTTCAAACTTAGGCGAGTACTGGACTACAGCTAAGCCCGCGAGTGGGAGGGTTGCTCACCACTCGGTAGGATTTTTCAAACTTGGCGAGTACAGGACTGCAGCTAAGGCCCCGAGTGGGAGGGTTTCTCACCACTCGGTAGGATTTTTCGAACTTAGGCGAGCACTGGACTGTAGCTAAGCCCCCGACTAAGAGGCTTGCTCATCACTCGGTAAGATTTTTCAAACTTAGGCGAGTACTGGACTCCAGCTAAGCCCCCGAGTGGGAGGGTTGCTCACCACTCGGTAGGATTTTTCAAACTTAGGCGAGTACTGGACTGCAGGTAAGCCCCCTAGTGGGAGGGTTGCTCACCACTCGGTAGGATTTTTCAAACTTAGCGAGTACTGGACTGCAGCTAAGCCCCCGACTGGGAGGGTTGCTCACCACTCGGTAGGATTTTTCGAACTTAGGCGAGCACTGGACTGTAGCTAAGCCCCCGACTAAGAGGCTTGCTCATCACTCGGTAAGATTTTTCAAAATTAGGCGAGTACTGGACTCCAGCTAAGCCCCCTAGTGGGAGTGTTGCTCACCACTCGGTAGGATTTTTCAAACTTAGGCGAGTACTGGACTGCAGCTAAGCCCCCGAGTGGGAGGGTTGCTCACCACTCGGTAGAATTTTTTAGACTTAGGGGAGTACTGGACTGCAGCTAAGCCCCAGAGTGGGAGGGTTGCTCACCACTCGGTAGGATTTTTCAAACATAGGCGAGTACGGGACTGCAGCTAAGCCCCCGAGTGGGAGGGTTGCTCACCACTCGGTACTATTTTTCGAAATTACGCGAGCACTGGACTGCAGCTAAGCCCCCGAGTGAGAGGCTTGCTCATCACTTGGTAGGATTTTTCAAACTTAGGCGAGCACTGGAGTGCAGCTAAGCCCACGAGTGGGAGGGTTGCCCACCACTCGGTAGGATTTTTTAACTTAGGTGAGCACTGGACTTCAGCTAAGCCCCCGAGTGGGAGGGTTGCTCAGCACTCGGTAGGATTTTTCAAACTTAGGGGAGTACTGGACTGCAGATAAGCCCCCGAGTGGGAGGGTTGCTCACCACTCGGTAGGATTTTCCAAACTTAGGCGAGTACTGGACTACAGCTAAGCCCCCGAGTGGGAGGGTTGCTCACCACTCGGTAGGATTTTGCAAACTTAGGCGAGGACTGGACTGCAGCTAAGCCCCCAGTGGGAGGGTTGCTCACCACTCGGTAGGATTTTTCAAACTTAGGCGAGTACTGGAGTGCAGCTAAGCCCCCGAGTGGGAGGGTTGCTCACCACTCGGATGGATTTTTCAAACTTAGGAGAGGACTGGACTGCAGCTAAGCCCCGAGTGGGAGGGTTGCTCACCACTCGGTTGGATTTTTCAAACTTAGGCGAGCACTGGACTGCAGCTAAGCCCACGAGTGGGAGGGTTGCTCACCACTCGGTAGGATTTTTCAAACTTAGGCGAGCACTGGACTGCAGCTAAGCCCCCGAGTGGGAGGGTTGCTCACCAATCGGTAGGATTTTTCAAACTTAGGCGAGTACTGGACTGCAGCTAAGCCCCCGAGTGGGAGGGCTGCTCACCACTCGGTAGAATTTTCAAACTTGCCGAGTACAGGACTGCAGCTAAGCCCCCGAGTGGGAGGGTTGCTCACCACTCGGTAGGATTTTTCGAACTTAGGTGAGCACTGGACTGTAGCTAAGCCCCCGACTAAGAGGCTTACTCATCACTCGGTAAAAATTTTCAAACTTAGGCGAGTACTGGACTCCAGCTAAGCCCCCGAGTGGGAGGGTTGCTCACCACTCGGTAGGATTTTTCAAACTTAGGCGAGTACCGGACTGCAGGTAAGCCCCCTAGTGGGAGGGTTGCTCACCACTCGGTAGGATTTTTCAAACTTAGGCGAGTACTGGACTGCAGCTAAGCCCCGAGTGGGAGGGTTGCTCACCACTCGGTACGATTTTTCGAACTTACGCGAGCACCGGACTGCAGCTAAGCCCCCAGTGGGAGGGTTGCTCACCACTCGGTAGGATTTTTCAAACTTAGGCGAGTACTGGACTGCAGCTAAGCCCCCGAGTGGGAGGGTTGCTCACCACTCGGATGGATTTTTCAAACTTAGGAGAGGACTGGACTGCAGCTAAGCCCCGAGTGGGAGGGTTTCTCACCACTCGGTTGGATTTTTCAAACTTAGGCGAGCACTGGACTGCAGCTAAGCCCCCGAGTGGGAGGGTTGCTCACCACTCGGTAGGATTTTTCAAACTTAGGAAAGCACTGGACTGCAGCTAAGCCCCCGAGATGGAGGGTTACTCACCAATCGGTAGGATTTTTCAAACTTAGGCGAGTACTGGACTGCAGCTAAGCCCCCGAGTGGGAGGGTTGCTCACCACTCGGTAGGATTTTTCAAACTTAGGCGAGTACTGGACTACAGCTAAGCCCGCGAGTGGGAGGGTTGCTCACCACTCGGTAGGATTTTTCAAACTTGGCGAGTACAGGACTGCAGCTAAGGCCCCGAGTGGGAGGGTTTCTCACCACTCGGTAGGATTTTTCGAACTTAGGCGAGCACTGGACTGTAGCTAAGCCCCCGACTAAGAGGCTTGCTCATCACTCGGTAAGATTTTTCAAACTTAGGCGAGTACTGGACTCCAGCTAAGCCCCCGAGTGGGAGGGTTGCTCACCACTCGGTAGGATTTTTCAAACTTAGGCGAGTACTGGACTGCAGGTAAGCCCCCTAGTGGGAGGGTTGCTCACCACTCGGTAGGATTTTTCAAACTTAGGGGAGTACTGGACTGTAGCTAAGCCCCAGAGTGGGAGGATTGCTCACCACTCGGTAGGATTTTTCAAACTTAGGCGAGTACTGGACTGCAGCTAAGCCCCCGAGTGGGAGGGTTGCTCACCACTCGGTACGATTTTTCGAACTTACGCGAGCACTGGACTGCACCTAAGCCCCCGAGTGAGAGGCTTGCTCATCACTTGGTAGGATTTTTCAAACTTAGGCGAGCACTGGATTGCAGCTAAGCCCCTGAGTGAGAGGGTTGCTCACCACTCGGTAGGATTTTTCAAACTTAGCGAGTACTGGACTGCAGCTAAGCCCCCGACTGGGAGGGTTGCTCACCACTCGGTACGATTTTTCGAACTTATGCGAGCACTGGACTGCAGCTAAGCCCCCAGTGGGAGGGTTGCTACCCACTTGGTATGATTTTTCAAACTTAGGCGAGCACTGGACTGCAGCTAAGCCCCCGAGTGGGAGGGTTGCTCACCACTCGGTAGGATTTTTCAAACTTAGCGAGTACTGGACTGCAGCTAAGCCCCCGACTGGGAGGGTTGCTCACCACTCGGTAGGATTTTTCGAACTTAGGCGAGCACTGGACTGTAGCTAAGCCCCCGACTAAGAGGCTTGCTCATCACTCGGTAAGATTTTTCAAACTTATGCGAGTACTGGACTCCAGCTAAGCCCCCGAGTGGGAGGGTTGCTCACCACTCGGTAGGATTTTTCAAACTTAGGCGAGTACTGGACTGCAGGTAAGCCCCCTAGTGGGAGGGTTGCTCACCACTCGGTAGGATTTTTCAAACTTAGGGGAGTACTGGACTGCAGCTAAGCCCCAGAGTGGGAGGATTGCTCACCACTCGGTAGGATTTTTCAAACTTAGGCGAGTACTGGACTGCAGCTAAGCCCCCGAGTGGGAGGGTTGCTCACCACTCGGTACGATTTTTCGAACTTATGCGAGCACTGGACTGCAGCTAAGCCCCCAGTGGGAGGGTTGCTCACCACTCGGTAGGATTTTTCAAACTTAGGCGAGTACTGGCCTGCAGCTAAGCCCCCGAGTCGGAGGGTTGCTCACCACTCGGATGGATTTTTCAAACTTAGGAGAGGACTGGACTGCAGCTAAGCCCCCGAGTGAGAGGCTTGCTCATCACTTGGTAGGATTTTTCAAACTTAGGCGAGCACTGGATTGCAGCTAAGCCCCTGAGTGGGAGGGTTGCTCACCACTCGGTAGGATTTTTCAAACTTAGCGAGTACTGGACTGCAGCTAAGCCCCCGACTGGGAGGGTTGCTCACCACTCGGTACGATTTTTCGAACTTATGCGAGCACTGGACTGCAGCTAAGCCCCCAGTGGGAGGGTTGCTACCCACTCGGTATGATTTTTCAAACTTAGGCGAGCACTGGACTGCAGCTAAGCCCCCGAGTGGGAGGGTTGCTCACCACTCGGTAGGATTTTTCAAACTTAGCGAGTACTGGACTGCAGCTAAGCCCCCGACTGGGAGGGTTGCTCACCACTCGGTAGGATTTTTCGAACTTAGGCGAGCACTGGACTGTAGCTAAGCCCCCAACTAAGAGGCTTGCTCATCACTCGGTAAGATTTTTCAAACTTAGGCGAGTACTGGACTCCAGCTAAGCCCCCGAGTGGGAGGGTTGCTCACCACTCGGTAGGATTTTTTAAACTTAGGCGAGTACTGGACTGCAGGTAAGCCCCCTAGTGGGAGGGTTGCTCACCACTCGGTAGGATTTTTCAAACTTAGGGGAGTACTGGACTGCAGCTAAGCCCCAGAGTGGGAGGATTGCTCACCACTCGGTAGGATTTTTCAAACTTAGGCGAGTACTGGACTGCAGCTAAGCCCCCGAGTGGGAGGGTTGCTCACCACTCGGTACAATTTTTCGAACTTATGCGAGCACTGGACTGCAGCTAAGCCCCCAGTGGGAGGGTTGCTCACCACTCGGTAGGATTTTTCAAACTTAGGCGAGTACTGGCCTGCAGCTAAGCCCCCGAGTCGGAGGGTTGCTCACCACTCGGATGGATTTTTCAAACTTAGGAGAGGACTGGACTGCAGCTAAGCCCCGAGTGGGAGGGTTGCTCACCACTCGGTTGGATTTTTCAAACTTAGGCGAGCACTGGACTGCAGCTAAGCCCCCGAGTGGGAGGGTTGCTCACCACTCCGTAGGATTTTTCAAACTTAGGCGAGCACTGGACTGCAGCTAAGCCCCCGAGTGGGAGGGTTGCTCACCAATCGGTAGGATTTTTCAAACTTAGGCGAGTACTGGACTGCAGCTAAGCCCCCGAGTGGGAGGGTTGCTCACCACTCGGTAGGATTTTTCAAACTTAGGCGAGTACTGGACTACAGCTAAGCCCCCGAGTGGGAGGGTTGCTCACCACTCGGTAGGATTTTTCAAACTTAGGGGAGTACTGGACTGTAGCTAAGCCCCAGAGTGGGAGGATTGCTGACCACTCGGTAGGATTTTTCAAACTTAGGCGAGTACTGGACTGCAGCTAAGCCCCCGAGTGGGAGGGTTGCTCACCACTCGGTACGATTTTTCGAACTTACGCGAGCACTGGACTGCACCTAAGCCCCCGAGTGAGAGGCTTGCTCATCACTTGGTAGGATTTTTCAAACTTAGGCGAGCACTGGACTGCAGCTAAGCCCCCGAGTGGGAGGGTTGCTCACCACTCGGTAGGATTTTTCAAACTTAGGCGAGCACTGGATTGCAGCTAAGCCCCTGAGTGGGAGGGTTGCTCACCACTCGGTAGGATTTTTCAAACTTTGGAGAGTACATGACTGCAGCTAAGCCCCCGAGTGGGAGGGTTGCTCACCACTCGGTTGGATTTTTCAAACTTAGGCGAGTACTGGACTACAGCTAAGCCCCCGAGTGGGAGGGTTGCTCACCACTCGGTAGGATTTTTCAAACTTAGGCGAGGACTGGACTGCAGCTAAGCCCCCAGTGGGAGGGTTGCTACCCACTCGGTATGATTTTTCAAACTTAGGCGAGCACTGGACTGCAGCTAAGCCCCCGAGTGGGAGGGTTGCTCACCACTCGGTAGGATTTTTCAAACTTAGGCGAGGACTGGACTGCAGCTAAGCCCCCAGTGGGAGGGTTGCTCACCACTCGGTAGGATTTTTCAAACTTAGGCGAGTATTGGACTGCAGCTAAGGCCCCGAGTTGGAGGGTTGCTCACCACTCGGTAGGATTTTTCAAACTTAGGAGAGTACTGGACTGCAGCTAAGCCCCCGTGTGGGAGGGTTGCTCACCACTCGGTAGGATTTTTCAAAATTAGGCGAGCACTGGACTGCAGCTAAGCCCCCGAGTGGGAGGGCTGCTCACCACTCGGTAGGATTTTTCAAACTTAGGCGAGGACTGGAGTGCAGCTAAGCCCCTGAGTGGGAGGGTTGCTCACCACTCGGTAGGATTTTTCAAACTTTGGAGAGTACTGGACTGCAGCTAAGCACCCGAGTGGGAGGGTTGCTCACCACTCGGTTGGATTTTTCAAACTTAGGCGAGTACTGGACTACAGCTAAGCCCCCGAGTGGGAGGGTTGCTCACCACTCGGTAGGATTTTTCAAACTTAGGCGAGGACTGGACTGCAGCTAAGCCCCCAGTGGGAGGGTTGCTACCCACTCGGTATGATTTTTCAAACTTAGGCCAGCACTGGACTGCAGCTAAGCCCCCGAGTGGGAGGGTTGCTCACCACTCGGTAGGATTTTTCAAACTTAGGCGAGGACTGGACTGCAGCTAAGCCCCCAGTGGGATGGTTGCTCACCACTCGGTAGGATTTTTCAAACTTAGGCGAGTATTGGACTGCAGCTAAGCCCCCGAGTTGGAGGGTTGCTCACCACTCGGTAGGATTTTTCAAACTTAGGAGAGTACTGGACTGCAGCTAAGCCCCCGAGTGGGAGGGTTGCTCACCACTCGGTAGGATTTTTCAAACTTAGCGAGTACTGGACTGCAGCTAAGCCCCCGAGTGAGAGGCTTGCTCATCACATGGTAGGATTTTTCAAACTTAGGCGAGGACTGGACTGCAGCTAAGCCCCCAGTGGGAGGGTTGCTCACCACTCGGTAGGATTTTTCAAACTTAGCGAGGACTGGACTGCAGCTAAGCCCCCGAGTGGGAGGGTTGCTCACCACTCGGTAGGATTTTTCAAACTTAGGCGAGCACTGGACTGCAGCTAAGCCCCCGAGTGGGAGGGTTGCTCAACACTCGGTAGGATTTTTCAAACTTAGGCGAGCACTGGATTGCAGCTAAGCCCCTGAGTGGGAGGGTTGCTCACCACTCGGTAGGATTTTTCAAACTTAGGCGAGTACTGGACTACAGCTAAGCCCCCGAGTGGGAGGGTTGCTCACCACTCGGTAGGATTTTTCAAACTTGGCGAGTACAGGACTGCAGCTAAGCCCCCGAGTGGGAGGGTTTCTCACCACTCGGTAGGATTTTTCGAACTTAGGCGAGCACTGGACTGTAGCTAAGCCCCCGACTAAGAGGCTTGCTCATCACTTGGTAAGATTTTTCAAACTTAGGCGAGTACTGGACTCCAGCTAAGCCCCCGAGTGGGAGGGTTGCTCACCACTCGGTAGGATTTTTCAAACTTAGGCGAGTACTGGACTGCAGGTAAGCCCCCTAGTGGGAGGGTTGCTCACCACTCGGTAGGATTTTTCAAACTTAGGGGAGTACTGGACTGTAGCTAAGCCCCAGAGTGGGAGGATTGCTGACCACTCGGTAGAATTTTTCAAACTTAGGCGAGTACTGGACTGCAGCTAAGCCCCCGAGTGGGAGGGTTGCTCACCACTCGGTACGATTTTTCGAACTTACGCGAGCACTGGACTGCACCTAAGCCCCCGAGTGAGAGGCTTGCTCATCACTTGGTAGGATTTTTCAAACTTAGGCGAGCACTGGACTGCAGCTAAGCCCCCGAGTGGGAGGGTTGCTCACCACTCGGTAGGATTTTTCAAACTTAGGCGAGCACTGGATTGCAGCTAAGCCCCTGAGTGGGAGGGTTGCTCACCACTCGGTAGGATTTTTTAAACTTTGGAGAGTACATGACTGCAGCTAAGCCCCCGAGTGGGAGGGTTGCTCACCACTCGGTTGGATTTTTCAAACTTAGGCGAGTACTGGACTACAGCTAAGCCCCCGAGTGGGAGGGTTGCTCACCACTCGGTAGGATTTTTCAAACTTAGGCGAGGACTGGACTGCAGCTAAGCCCCCAGTGGGAGGGTTGCTACCCACTCGGTATGATTTTTCAAACTTAGGCGAGCACTGGACTGCAGCTAAGCCCCCGAGTGGGAGGGTTGCTCACCACTCGGTAGGATTTTTCAAACTTAGGCGAGGACTGGACTGCAGCTAAGCCCCCAGTGGGAGGGTTGCTCACCACTCGGTAGGATTTTTCAAACTTAGGCGAGTATTGGACTGCAGCTAAGGCCCCGAGTTGGAGGGTTGCTCACCACTCGGTAGGATTTTTCAAACTTAGGAGAGTACTGGACTGCAGCTAAGCCCCCGTGTGGGAGGGTTGCTCACCACTCGGTAGGATTTTTCAAAATTAGGCGAGCACTGGACTGCAGCTAAGCCCCCGAGTGGGAGGGCTGTTCACCACTCGGTAGGATTTTTCAAACTTAGGCGAGGACTGGAGTGCAGCTAAGCCCCTGAGTGGGAGGGTTGCTCACCACTCGGTAGGATTTTTCAAACTTTGGAGAGTACTGGACTGCAGCTAAGCCCCCGAGTGGGAGGGTTGCTCACCACTCGGTTGGATTTTTCAAACTTAGGCGAGTACTGGACTACAGCTAAGCCCCCGAGTGGGAGGGTTGCTCACCACTCGGTAGGATTTTTCAAACTTAGGCGAGGACTGGACTGCAGCTAAGCCCCCAGTGGGAGGGTTGCTACCCACTCGGTATGATTTTTCAAACTTAGGCCAGCACTGGACTGCAGCTAAGCCCCCGAGTGGGAGGGTTGCTCACCACTCGGTAGGATTTTTCAAACTTAGGCGAGGACTGGACTGCAGCTAAGCCCCCAGTGGGATGGTTGCTCACCACTCGGTAGGATTTTTCAAACTTAGGCGAGTATTGGACTGCAGCTAAGCCCCCGAGTTGGAGGGTTGCTCACCACTCGGTAGGATTTTTCAAACTTAGGAGAGTACTGGACTGCAGCTAAGCCCCCGAGTGGGAGGGTTGCTCACGACTCGGTAGGATTTTTCAAACTTAGGCGAGCACTGGATTGCAGCTAAGCCCCTGAGTGGGAGGGTTGCTCACCACTCGGTAGGATTTTTCAAACTTTGGAGAGGACTGGACTGCAGCTAAGCCCCCGAGTGGGAGGGTTGCTCACCACTCGGTTGGATTTTTCAAACTTAGGCGAGTACTGGACTACAGGTAAGCCCCCGAGTGGGAGGGTTGCTCACCACTCGGTAGGATTTTTCAAACTTAGGCGAGGACTGGACTGCAGCTAAGCCCCCAGTGGGAGGGTTGCTACCCACTCGGTATGATTTTTCAAACTTAGGCGAGCACTGGACTGCAGCTAAGCCCCCGAGTGGGAGGGTTGCTCACCACTCGTAGGATTTTTCAAACTTAGGCGAGGACTGGACTGCAGCTAAGCCCCCAGTGGGAGGGTTGCTCACCACTCGGTAGGATTTTTCAAACTTAGGAGAGTACTGGAATGCAGCTAAGCCCCCGAGTGGGAGGGTTTTTCACCACTCGGTAGGATTTTTCGAACTTAGGCGAGCACTGGACTGCAGCTAAGCCCCCGACTGAGAGGGTTGCTCACCACTCGGTAGGATTTTTCAAACTTAGGCGAGGACTGGACTGCAGCTAAGCCCCCGAGTGGGAGGGTTGCTCACCACTCGGTTGGATTTTTCAAACTTAGGCGAGGACTGGACTACAGCTAAGCCCCCGAGTGGGAGGGTTGCTCACCACTCGGTAGGATTTTTCAAACTTAGGCGAGGACTGGACTGCAGCTAAGCCCCCAGTGGGAGGGTTGCTACCCACTCGGTATGATTTTTCAAACTTAGGCGAGCACTGGACTGCAGCTAAGCCCCCGAGTGGGAGGGTTGCTCACCACTCGGTAGGATTTTTCAAACTTAGGCGAGGACTGGACTGCAGCTAAGCCCCCAGTGGCAGGGTTGCTCACCACTCGGTAGGATTTTTCAAACTTAGGCGAGTATTGGACTGCAGCTAAGCCCCCGAGTTGGAGGGTTGCTCACCACTCGGTACGATTTTTCAAACTTAGGAGAGTACTGGACTGCAGCTAAGCCCCCGAGTGGGAGGGTTGCTCACCACTCGGTAGGATTTTTCAAAATTAGGCGAGCACTGGACTGCAGCTAAGCCCCCGAGTGGGAGGGCTGCTCACCCCTCGGTAGGATTTTTCAAACTTAGGCGAGCACTGGACTGCAGCTAAGCCCCCGACTGGGAGGGTTGCTCACCACTCGGTAGGATTTTTCAAACTTAGGCGAGTACTGGACTGCAGCTAAGCCCCCGAGTGGGAGGGTTGCTCACCACTCGGTAGGATTTTTCAAACTTAGGCGAGGACTGGACTGCAGCTAAGCCCCCAGTGGGAGGGTTGCTCACCACTCGGTAGGATTTTTCAAACTTAGGCGAGTACTGGACTGCAGCTAAGCCCCCGGGTGGGAGGGTTGCTCACCACTCGGTAGGATTTTTCAAACTTAGGACAGGACTGGACTGCAGCTAAGCCCCCGAGTGGGAGGGTTGCTCACCACTCTGTAGGATTTTTCAAACTTAGGACAGGACTGGACTGCAGCTAAGCCCCCAGTGGGAGGGTTGCTCACCACTCGTTAGGATTTTTCAAACTTAGGCGAGTATTGGACTGCAGCTAAGCCCCCGAGTTGGAGGGTTGCTCACCACTCGGTAGGATTTTTCAAACTTAGGAGAGTACTGGACTGCAGCTAAGCCCCCGAGTGGGAGGGTTGCTCACCACTCGGTAGGATTTTTCAAACTTAGCGAGTACTGGACTGCAGCTAAGCCCCCGAGTGAGAGGCTTGCTCATCACTTGGTAGGATTTTTCAAACTTAGGCGAGGACTGGACTGCAACTAAGCCCCCAGTGGGAGGGTTGCTCACCACTCGGTAGGAGTTTTCAAACTTAGCGAGGACTGGACTGCAGCTAAGCCCCCGAGTGGGAGGGTTGCTCACCACTCGGTAGGATTTTTCAAACTTAGGCGAGCACTGGACTGCAGCTAAGCCCCCGAGTGGGAGGGTTGCTCACCACTCGGTAGGATTTTTCAAACTTAGGCGAGCACTGGATTGCAGCTAAGCCCCTGAGTGGGAGGGTTGCTCACCACTCGGTAGGATTTTTCAAACTTTGGAGAGTACTGGACTGCAGCTAAGCCCCCGAGTGGGAGGGTTGCTCACCACTCGGTTGGATTTTTCAAACTTAGGCGAGTACTGGACTACAGGTAAGCCCCCGAGTGGGAGGGTTGCTCACCACTCGGTAGGATTTTTCAAACTTAGGCGAGGACTGGACTGCAGCTAAGCCCCCAGTGGGAGGGTTGCTACCCACTCGGTATGATTTTTCAAACTTAGGCGAGCACTGGACTGCAGCTAAGCCCCCGAGTGGGAGGGTTGCTCACCACTCGTAGGATTTTTCAAACTTAGGCGAGGACTGGACTGCAGCTAAGCCCCCAGTGGGAGGGTTGCTCACCACTCGGTAGGATTTTTCAAACTTAGGCCAGTATTGGACTGCAGCTAAGCCCCCGAGTTGGAGGGTTGCTCACCACTCGGTAGGATTTTTCAAACTTAGGAGAGTACTGGACTGCAGCTAAGCCCCCGAGTGGGAGGGTTGCTCACCACTCGGTAGGATTTTTCAAAATTAGGCGAGCACTGGACTGCAGCTAAGCCCCCAAGTGGGAGGGCTGCTCACCACTCGGTAGGATTTTTCAAACTTAGGCGAGCACTGGAGTGCAGCTAAGCCCCTGAGTGGGAGGGTTGCTCACCACTCGGTAGGATTTTTCAAACTTTGGAGAGTACTGGACTGCAGCTAAGCCCCCGAGTGGGAGGGTTGCTCACCACTCGGTAGGATTTTTCAAACTTAGGCGAGCACTGGATTGCAGCTAAGCCCCTGAGTGGGAGGGTTGCTCACCACTCGGTAGGATTTTTCAAACTTTGGAGAGTACTGGACTGCAGCTAAGCCCCCGAGTGGGAGGGTTGCTCACCACTCGGTTGGATTTTTCAAACTTAGGCGAGTACTGGACTACAGGTAAGCCCCCGAGTGGGAGGGTTGCTCACCACTCGGTAGGATTTTTCAAACTTAGGCGAGGACTGGACTGCAGCTAAGCCCCCAGTGGGAGGGTTGCTACCCACTCGGTATGATTTTTCAAACTTAGGCGAGCACTGGACTGCAGCTAAGCCCCCGAGTGGGAGGGTTGCTCACCACTCGTAGGATTTTTCAAACTTAGGCGAGGACTGGACTGCAGCTAAGCCCCCAGTGGGAGGGTTGCTCACCACTCGGTAGGATTTTTCAAACTTAGGCCAGTATTGGACTGCAGCTAAGCCCCCGAGTTGGAGGGTTGCTCACCACTCGGTAGGATTTTTCAAACTTAGGAGAGTACTGGACTGCAGCTAAGCCCCCGAGTGGGAGGGTTGCTCACCACTCGGTAGGATTTTTCAAAATTAGGCGAGCACTGGACTGCAGCTAAGCCCCCAAGTGGGAGGGCTGCTCACCACTCGGTAGGATTTTTCAAACTTAGGCGAGCACTGGAGTGCAGCTAAGCCCCTGAGTGGGAGGGTTGCTCACCACTCGGTAGGATTTTTCAAACTTTGGAGAGTACTGGACTGCAGCTAAGCCCCCGAGTGGGAGGGTTGCTCACCACTCGGTTGGATTTTTCAAACTTAGGCGAGTACTGGACTACAGCTAAGCCCCCGAGTGGGAGGGTTGCTCACCACTCGGTAGGATTTTTCAAACTTAGGCGAGGACTGGACTGCAGCTAAGCCCCCAGTGGGAGGGTTGCTACCCACTCGGTATGATTTTTCAAACTTAGGCGAGCACTGGACTGCAGCTAAGCCCCCGAGTGGGAGGGTTGCTCACCACTCGGTAGGATTTTTCAAACTTAGGCGAGGACTGGACTGCAGCTAAGCCCCCAGTGGGAGGGTTGCTCACCACTCGGTAGGATTTTTCAAACTTAGGCGAGTATTGGACTGCAGCTAAGCCCCCGAGTTGGAGGGTTGCTCACCACTCGGTACGATTTTTCAAACTTAGTAGAGTACTGGACTGCAGCTAAGCCCCCGAGTGGGAGGGTTGCTCACCACTCGGTAGGATTTTTCAAAATTAGGCGAGCACTGGACTGCAGCTAAGCCCCCGAGTGGGAGGGCTGCTCACCACTCGGTAGGATTTTTCAAACTTAGGCGAGCACTGGACTGCAGCTAAGCCCCCGAGTGGGAGGGTTGCTCACTACTCGGTAGGATTTTTCAAACTTAGGCGAGTACTGGACTGCAGCTAAGCCCCCGAGTGGGAGGGTTCTCACCACTCGGTAGGATTTTTCAAACTTAGGCGAGTACTGGACTACAGCTAAGCCCCCGAGTGGGAGGGTTGCTCACCACTCGGTAGGATTTTTCAAACTTAGGCGAGGACTGGACTGCAGCTAAGCCCCCAGTGGGAGGGTTGCTCACCACTCGGTAGGATTTTTCAAACTTAGGCGAGTAGTGGACTGCAGCTAAGCCCCCGGGTGGGAGGGTTGCTCACCACTCGGTAGGATTTTTCAAACTTAGGACAGTATTGGACTGCAGCTAAGCCCCCGAGTTGGAGGGTTGCTCACCACTCGGTAGGATTTTTCAAACTTAGGAGAGTACTGGACTGCAGCTAAGCCCCCGAGTGGGAGGGTTGCTCACCACTCGGTAGGATTTTTCAAACTTAGCGAGTACTGGACTGCAGCTAAGCCCCCGAGTGAGAGGCTTGCTCATCACTTGGTAGGATTTTTCAAACTTAGGCGAGGACTGGACTGCAACTAAGCCCCCAGTGGGAGGGTTGCTCACCACTCGGTAGGATTTTTCAAACTTAGCGAGGACTGGACTGCAGCTAAGCCCCCGAGTGGGAGGGTTGCTCACCACTCGGTAGGATTTTTCAAACTTAGGCGAGCACTGGACTGCAGCTAAGCCCCCGAGTGGGAGGGTTGCTCACCACTCGGTAGGATTTTTCAAACTTAGGCGAGCACTGGATTGCAGCTAAGCCCCTGAGTGGGAGGGTTGCTCACCACTCGGTAGGATTTTTCAAACTTTGGAGAGTACTGGACTGCAGCTAAGCCCCCGAGTGGGAGGGTTGCTCACCACTCGGTTGGATTTTTCAAACTTAGGCGAGTACTGGACTACAGGTAAGCCCCCGAGTGGGAGGGTTGCTCACCACTCGGTAGGATTTTTCAAACTTACGCGAGGACTGGACTGCAGCTAAGCCCCCAGTGGGAGGGTTGCTACCCACTCGGTATGATTTTTCAAACTTAGGCGAGCACTGGACTGCAGCTAAGCCCCCGAGTGGGAGGGTTGCTCACCACTCGTAGGATTTTTCAAACTTAGGCGAGGACTGGACTGCAGCTAAGCCCCCAGTGGGAGGGTTGCTCACCACTCGGTAGGATTTTTCAAACTTAGGCCAGTATTGGACTGCAGCTAAGCCCCCGAGTTGGAGGGTTGCTCACCACTCGGTAGGATTTTTCAAACTTAGGAGAGTACTGGACTGCAGCTAAGCCCCCGAGTGGGAGGGTTGCTCACCACTCGGTAGGATTTTTCAAAATTAGGCGAGCACTGGACTGCAGCTAAGCCCCCAAGTGGGAGGGCTGCTCACCACTCGGTAGGATTTTTCAAACTTAGGCGAGCACTGGAGTGCAGCTAAGCCCCTGAGTGGGAGGGTTGCTCACCACTCGGTAGGATTTTTCAAACTTTGGAGAGTACTGGACTACAGCTAAGCCCCCGAGTGGGAGGGTTGCTCACCACTCGGTTGGATTTTTCAAACTTAGGCGAGTACTGGACTACAGCTAAGCCCCCGAGTGGGAGGGTTGCTCACCACTCGGTAGGATTTTTCAAACTTAGGCGAGGACTGGACTGCAGCTAAGCCCCCAGTGGGAGGGTTGCTACCCACTCGGTATGATTTTTCAAACTTAGGCGAGCACTGGACTGCAGCTAAGCCCCCGAGTGGGAGGGTTGCTCACCACTCGGTAGGATTTTTCAAACTTAGGCGAGGACTGGACTGCAGCTAAGCCCCCAGTGGGAGGGTTGCTCACCACTCGGTAGGATTTTTCAAACTTAGGCGAGTATTGGACTGCAGCTAAGCCCCCGAGTTGGAGGGTTGCTCACCACTCGGTACGATTTTTCAAACTTAGTAGAGTACTGGACTGCAGCTAAGCCCCCGAGTGGGAGGGTTGCTCACCACTCGGTAGGATTTTTCAAAATTAGGCGAGCACTGGACTGCAGCTAAGCCCCCGAGTGGGAGGGCTGCTCACCACTCGGTAGGATTTTTCAAACTTAGGCGAGCACTGGACTGCAGCTAAGCCCCCGAGTGGGAGGGTTGCTCACCACTCGGTAGGATTTTTCAAACTTAGGCGAGTACTGGACTGCAGCTAAGCCCCCGAGTGGGAGGGTTCTCACCACTCGGTAGGATTTTTCAAACTTAGGCGAGTACTGGACTACAGCTAAGCCCCCGAGTGGGAGGGTTGCTCACCACTCGGTAGGATTTTTCAAACTTAGGCGAGGACTGGACTGCAGCTAAGCCCCCAGTGGGAGGGTTGCTCACCACTCGGTAGGATTTTTCAAACTTAGGCGAGTAGTGGACTGCAGCTAAGCCCCCGGGTGGGAGGGTTGCTCAACACTCGGTAGGATTTTTCAAACTTAGGACAGGACTGGACTGCAGCTAAGCCCCCGAGTGGGAGGGTTGCTCACCACTCTGTAGGATTTTTCAAACATAGGCGAGCACTGGACTGCAGCTAAGCCCCCGAGTGGGAGCGTTGCTCACCACTCGGTAGGATTTTTCAAACTTAGGTGAGCACTGGACTGCAGCTAAGCCCCCGAGTGGGCGGGTTGCTCACCACTCGGTAGGATTTTTCAAACTTAGGCGAGTACTGGACTGCAGCTAAGCCCCCGAGTGGGAGGGTTGCTCACCACTCGGTAGGATTTTTCAAACTTAGGCGAGTACTAGACTACAGCTAAGCCCCCGCGTGGGAGGGTTGCTCACCACTCGGTAGGATTTTTCAAACATAGCGAGTACTGGACTGCAGTTAAGCCCCCGACTGGGAGGGTTGATCACCACTCGGTAGGATTTTTCGAACTTAGGCGAGCACTGGACTGTAGCTAAGCCCCCGACTAAGAGGCTTGCTCATCACTCGGTAAGATTTTTCAACATTTGGCGAGTACTGGACTCCAGCTAAGCCCCCGGGTGGGAGTGTTGCTCACCACTCGGTAGGATTTTTCAAACTTAGGCGAGTACTGGACTGCAGCTAAGCCCCCGAGTGGGAGGGTTGCTCACCACTCGGTAGAATTTTTTAGACTTAGGGGAGTACTGGACTGCAGCTAAGCCCCAGAGTGGGAGGATTGCTCACCACTCAGTAGGATTTTTCAAACTTAGGCGAGTACGGGACTGCAGCTAAGCCCCCGAGTGGGAGGGTTGCTCACCACTCGGTACGATTTTTCGAAATTACGCGAGCACTGGACTGCAGCTAAGCCCCCGAGTGAGAGGCTTGCTCATCACTTGGTAGGATTTTTCAAACTTAGGCGAGCACTGGACTGCAGCTAAGCCCACGAGTGGGAGGGTTGCCCACCACTCGGTAGGATTTTTCAAACTTAGGTGAGCACTGGACTGCAGCTAAGCCCCCGAGTGGGAGGGTTGCTCAGCACTCGGTAGGATTTTTCAAACTTAGGGGAGTACTGGACTGCAGCTAAGCCCCCGAGTGGGAGGGTTGCTCACCACTCTGTAGGATTTTCCAAACTTAGGCGAGTACTGGACTACAGCTAAGCCCCCGAGTGGGAGGGTTGCTCACCACTCGGTAGGATTTTTCAAACTTAGGAGAGTACTGGACTGCAGCTAAGCCCCCGAGTGGGAGGGTTGCTCACCACTCGGTAGGATTTTTCAAAATTAGGCGAGCACTGGACTGCAGCTAAGCCCCCAAGTGGGAGGGCTGCTCACCACTCGGTAGGATTTTTCAAACTTAGGCGAGCACTGGAGTGCAGCTAAGCCCCTGAGTGGGAGGGTTGCTCACCACTCGGTAGGATTTTTCAAACTTTGGAGAGTACTGGACTGCAGCTAAGCCCCCGAGTGGGAGGGTTGCTCACCACTCGGTTGGATTTTTCAAACTTAGGCGAGTACTGGACTACAGCTAAGCCCCCGAGTGGGAGGGTTGCTCACCACTCGGTAGGATTTTTCAAACTTAGGCGAGGACTGGACTGCAGCTAAGCCCCCAGTGGGAGGGTTGCTACCCACTCGGTATGATTTTTCAAACTTAGGCGAGCACTGGACTGCAGCTAAGCCCCCGAGTGGGAGGGTTGCTCACCACTCGGTAGGATTTTTCAAACTTAGGCGAGGACTGGACTGCAGCTAAGCCCCCAGTGGGAGGGTTGCTCACCACTCGGTAGGATTTTTCAAACTTAGGCGAGTATTGGACTGCAGCTAAGCCCCCGAGTTGGAGGGTTGCTCACCACTCGGTACGATTTTTCAAACTTAGTAAAGTACTGGACTGCAGCTAAGCCCCCGAGTGGGAGGGTTGCTCACCACTCGGTAGGATTTTTCAAAATTAGGCGAGCACTGGACTGCAGCTAAGCCCCCGAGTGGGAGGGCTGCTCACCACTCGGTAGGATTTTTCAAACTTAGGCGAGCACTGGACTGCAGCTAAGCCCCCGAGTGGGAGGGTTGCTCACTACTCGGTAGGATTTTTCAAACTTAGGCGAGTACTGGACTGCAGCTAAGCCCCCGAGTGGGAGGGTTCTCACCACTCGGTAGGATTTTTCAAACTTAGGCGAGTACTGGACTACAGCTAAGCCCCCGAGTGGGAGGGTTGCTCACCACTCGGTAGGATTTTTCAAACTTAGGCGAGGACTGGACTGCAGCTAAGCCCCCAGTGGGAGGGTTGCTCACCACTCGGTAGGATTTTTCAAACTTAGGCGAGTAGTGGACTGCAGCTAAGCCCCCGGGTGGGAGGGTTGCTCACCACTCGGTAGGATTTTTCAAACTTAGGACAGTATTGGACTGCAGCTAAGCCCCCGAGTTGGAGGGTTGCTCACCACTCGGTAGGATTTTTCAAACTTAGGAGAGTACTGGACTGCAGCTAAGCCCCCGAGTGGGAGGGTTGCTCACCACTCGGTAGGATTTTTCAAACTTAGCGAGTACTGGACTGCAGCTAAGCCCCCGAGTGAGAGGCTTGCTCATCACTTGGTAGGATTTTTCAAACTTAGGCGAGGACTGGACTGCAACTAAGCCCCCAGTGGGAGGGTTGCTCACCACTCGGTAGGATTTTTCAAACTTAGCGAGGACTGGACTGCAGCTAAGCCCCCGAGTGGGAGGGTTGCTCACCACTCGGTAGGATTTTTCAAACTTAGGCGAGCACTGGACTGCAGCTAAGCCCCCGAGTGGGAGGGTTGCTCACCACTCGGTAGGATTTTTCAAACTTAGGCGAGCACTGGATTGCAGCTAAGCCCCTGAGTGGGAGGGTTGCTCACCACTCGGTAGGATTTTTCAAACTTTGGAGAGTACTGGACTGCAGCTAAGCCCCCGAGTGGGAGGGTTGCTCACCACTCGGTTGGATTTTTCAAACTTAGGCGAGTACTGGACTACAGGTAAGCCCCCGAGTGGGAGGGTTGCTCACCACTCGGTAGGATTTTTCAAACTTACGCGAGGACTGGACTGCAGCTAAGCCCCCAGTGGGAGGGTTGCTACCCACTCGGTATGATTTTTCAAACTTAGGCGAGCACTGGACTGCAGCTAAGCCCCCGAGTGGGAGGGTTGCTCACCACTCGTAGGATTTTTCAAACTTAGGCGAGGACTGGACTGCAGCTAAGCCCCCAGTGGGAGGGTTGCTCACCACTCGGTAGGATTTTTCAAACTTAGGCCAGTATTGGACTGCAGCTAAGCCCCCGAGTTGGAGGGTTGCTCACCACTCGGTAGGATTTTTCAAACTTAGGAGAGTACTGGACTGCAGCTAAGCCCCCGAGTGGGAGGGTTGCTCACCACTCGGTAGGATTTTTCAAAATTAGGCGAGCACTGGACTGCAGCTAAGCCCCCAAGTGGGAGGGCTGCTCACCACTCGGTAGGATTTTTCAAACTTAGGCGAGCACTGGAGTGCAGCTAAGCCCCTGAGTGGGAGGGTTGCTCACCACTCGGTAGGATTTTTCAAACTTTGGAGAGTACTGGACTGCAGCTAAGCCCCCGAGTGGGAGGGTTGCTCACCACTCGGTTGGATTTTTCAAACTTAGGCGAGTACTGGACTACAGCTAAGCCCCCGAGTGGGAGGGTTGCTCACCACTCGGTAGGATTTTTCAAACTTAGGCGAGGACTGGACTGCAGCTAAGCCCCCAGTGGGAGGGTTGCTACCCACTCGGTATGATTTTTCAAACTTAGGCGAGCACTGGACTGCAGCTAAGCCCCCGAGTGGGAGGGTTGCTCACCACTCGGTAGGATTTTTCAAACTTAGGCGAGGACTGGACTGCAGCTAAGCCCCCAGTGGGAGGGTTGCTCACCACTCGGTAGGATTTTTCAAACTTAGGCGAGTATTGGACTGCAGCTAAGCCCCCGAGTTGGAGGGTTGCTCACCACTCGGTACGATTTTTCAAACTTAGTAGAGTACTGGACTGCAGCTAAGCCCCCGAGTGGGAGGGTTGCTCACCACTCGGTAGGATTTTTCAAAATTAGGCGAGCACTGGACTGCAGCTAAGCCCCCGAGTGGGAGGGCTGCTCACCACTCGGTAGGATTTTTCAAACTTAGGCGAGCACTGGACTGCAGCTAAGCCCCCGAGTGGGAGGGTTGCTCACCACTCGGTAGGATTTTTCAAACTTAGGCGAGTACTGGACTGCAGCTAAGCCCCCGAGTGGGAGGGTTCTCACCACTCGGTAGGATTTTTCAAACTTAGGCGAGTACTGGACTACAGCTAAGCCCCCGAGTGGGAGGGTTGCTCACCACTCGGTAGGATTTTTCAAACTTAGGCGAGGACTGGACTGCAGCTAAGCCCCCAGTGGGAGGGTTGCTCACCACTCGGTAGGATTTTTCAAACTTAGGCGAGTAGTGGACTGCAGCTAAGCCCCCGGGTGGGAGGGTTGCTCAACACTCGGTAGGATTTTTCAAACTTAGGACAGGACTGGACTGCAGCTAAGCCCCCGAGTGGGAGGGTTGCTCACCACTCTGTAGGATTTTTCAAACATAGGCGAGCACTGGACTGCAGCTAAGCCCCCGAGTGGGAGCGTTGCTCACCACTCGGTAGGATTTTTCAAACTTAGGTGAGCACTGGACTGCAGCTAAGCCCCCGAGTGGGCGGGTTGCTCACCACTCGGTAGGATTTTTCAAACTTAGGCGAGTACTGGACTGCAGCTAAGCCCCCGAGTGGGAGGGTTGCTCACCACTCGGTAGGATTTTTCAAACTTAGGCGAGTACTAGACTACAGCTAAGCCCCCGCGTGGGAGGGTTGCTCACCACTCGGTAGGATTTTTCAAACATAGCGAGTACTGGACTGCAGTTAAGCCCCCGACTGGGAGGGTTGATCACCACTCGGTAGGATTTTTCGAACTTAGGCGAGCACTGGACTGTAGCTAAGCCCCCGACTAAGAGGCTTGCTCATCACTCGGTAAGATTTTTCAACATTTGGCGAGTACTGGACTCCAGCTAAGCCCCCGGGTGGGAGTGTTGCTCACCACTCGGTAGGATTTTTCAAACTTAGGCGAGTACTGGACTGCAGCTAAGCCCCCGAGTGGGAGGGTTGCTCACCACTCGGTAGAATTTTTTAGACTTAGGGGAGTACTGGACTGCAGCTAAGCCCCAGAGTGGGAGGATTGCTCACCACTCAGTAGGATTTTTCAAACTTAGGCGAGTACGGGACTGCAGCTAAGCCCCCGAGTGGGAGGGTTGCTCACCACTCGGTACGATTTTTCGAAATTACGCGAGCACTGGACTGCAGCTAAGCCCCCGAGTGGGAGGGCTGCTCACCACTCGGTAGGATTTTTCAAACTTAGGCGAGCACTGGACTGCAGCTAAGCCCCCGAGTGGGAGGGTTGCTCACCACTCGGTAGGATTTTTCAAACTTAGGCGAGTACTGGACTGCAGCTAAGCCCCCGAGTGGGAGGGTTCTCACCACTCGGTAGGATTTTTCAAACTTAGGCGAGTACTGGACTACAGCTAAGCCCCCGAGTGGGAGGGTTGCTCACCACTCGGTAGGATTTTTCAAACTTAGGCGAGGACTGGACTGCAGCTAAGCCCCCAGTGGGAGGGTTGCTCACCACTCGGTAGGATTTTTCAAACTTAGGCGAGTAGTGGACTGCAGCTAAGCCCCCGGGTGGGAGGGTTGCTCAACACTCGGTAGGATTTTTCAAACTTAGGACAGGACTGGACTGCAGCTAAGCCCCCGAGTGGGAGGGTTGCTCACCACTCTGTAGGATTTTTCAAACATAGGCGAGCACTGGACTGCAGCTAAGCCCCCGAGTGGGAGCGTTGCTCACCACTCGGTAGGATTTTTCAAACTTAGGTGAGCACTGGACTGCAGCTAAGCCCCCGAGTGGGCGGGTTGCTCACCACTCGGTAGGATTTTTCAAACTTAGGCGAGTACTGGACTGCAGCTAAGCCCCCGAGTGGGAGGGTTGCTCACCACTCGGTAGGATTTTTCAAACTTAGGCGAGTACTAGACTACAGCTAAGCCCCCGCGTGGGAGGGTTGCTCACCACTCGGTAGGATTTTTCAAACATAGCGAGTACTGGACTGCAGTTAAGCCCCCGACTGGGAGGGTTGATCACCACTCGGTAGGATTTTTCGAACTTAGGCGAGCACTGGACTGTAGCTAAGCCCCCGACTAAGAGGCTTGCTCATCACTCGGTAAGATTTTTCAACATTTGGCGAGTACTGGACTCCAGCTAAGCCCCCGGGTGGGAGTGTTGCTCACCACTCGGTAGGATTTTTCAAACTTAGGCGAGTACTGGACTGCAGCTAAGCCCCCGAGTGGGAGGGTTGCTCACCACTCGGTAGAATTTTTTAGACTTAGGGGAGTACTGGACTGCAGCTAAGCCCCAGAGTGGGAGGATTGCTCACCACTCAGTAGGATTTTTCAAACTTAGGCGAGTACGGGACTGCAGCTAAGCCCCCGAGTGGGAGGGTTGCTCACCACTCGGTACGATTTTTCGAAATTACGCGAGCACTGGACTGCAGCTAAGCCCCCGAGTGAGAGGCTTGCTCATCACTTGGTAGGATTTTTCAAACTTAGGCGAGCACTGGACTGCAGCTAAGCCCACGAGTGGGAGGGTTGCCCACCACTCGGTAGGATTTTTCAAACTTAGGTGAGCACTGGACTGCAGCTAAGCCCCCGAGTGGGAGGGTTGCTCAGCACTCGGTAGGATTTTTCAAACTTAGGGGAGTACTGGACTGCAGCTAAGCCCCCGAGTGGGAGGGTTGCTCACCACTCTGTAGGATTTTCCAAACTTAGGCGAGTACTGGACTACAGCTAAGCCCCCGAGTGGGAGGGTTGCTCACCACTCGGTAGGATTTTTCAAACTTAGGAGAGTACTGGACTGCAGCTAAGCCCCCGAGTGGGAGGGTTGCTCACCACTCGGTAGGATTTTTCAAAATTAGGCGAGCACTGGACTGCAGCTAAGCCCCCAAGTGGGAGGGCTGCTCACCACTCGGTAGGATTTTTCAAACTTAGGCGAGCACTGGAGTGCAGCTAAGCCCCTGAGTGGGAGGGTTGCTCACCACTCGGTAGGATTTTTCAAACTTTGGAGAGTACTGGACTGCAGCTAAGCCCCCGAGTGGGAGGGTTGCTCACCACTCGGTTGGATTTTTCAAACTTAGGCGAGTACTGGACTACAGCTAAGCCCCCGAGTGGGAGGGTTGCTCACCACTCGGTAGGATTTTTCAAACTTAGGCGAGGACTGGACTGCAGCTAAGCCCCCAGTGGGAGGGTTGCTACCCACTCGGTATGATTTTTCAAACTTAGGCGAGCACTGGACTGCAGCTAAGCCCCCGAGTGGGAGGGTTGCTCACCACTCGGTAGGATTTTTCAAACTTAGGCGAGGACTGGACTGCAGCTAAGCCCCCAGTGGGAGGGTTGCTCACCACTCGGTAGGATTTTTCAAACTTAGGCGAGTATTGGACTGCAGCTAAGCCCCCGAGTTGGAGGGTTGCTCACCACTCGGTACGATTTTTCAAACTTAGTAAAGTACTGGACTGCAGCTAAGCCCCCGAGTGGGAGGGTTGCTCACCACTCGGTAGGATTTTTCAAAATTAGGCGAGCACTGGACTGCAGCTAAGCCCCCGAGTGGGAGGGCTGCTCACCACTCGGTAGGATTTTTCAAACTTAGGCGAGCACTGGACTGCAGCTAAGCCCCCGAGTGGGAGGGTTGCTCACTACTCGGTAGGATTTTTCAAACTTAGGCGAGTACTGGACTGCAGCTAAGCCCCCGAGTGGGAGGGTTCTCACCACTCGGTAGGATTTTTCAAACTTAGGCGAGTACTGGACTACAGCTAAGCCCCCGAGTGGGAGGGTTGCTCACCACTCGGTAGGATTTTTCAAACTTAGGCGAGGACTGGACTGCAGCTAAGCCCCCAGTGGGAGGGTTGCTCACCACTCGGTAGGATTTTTCAAACTTAGGCGAGTAGTGGACTGCAGCTAAGCCCCCGGGTGGGAGGGTTGCTCACCACTCGGTAGGATTTTTCAAACTTAGGACAGTATTGGACTGCAGCTAAGCCCCCGAGTTGGAGGGTTGCTCACCACTCGGTAGGATTTTTCAAACTTAGGAGAGTACTGGACTGCAGCTAAGCCCCCGAGTGGGAGGGTTGCTCACCACTCGGTAGGATTTTTCAAACTTAGCGAGTACTGGACTGCAGCTAAGCCCCCGAGTGAGAGGCTTGCTCATCACTTGGTAGGATTTTTCAAACTTAGGCGAGGACTGGACTGCAACTAAGCCCCCAGTGGGAGGGTTGCTCACCACTCGGTAGGATTTTTCAAACTTAGCGAGGACTGGACTGCAGCTAAGCCCCCGAGTGGGAGGGTTGCTCACCACTCGGTAGGATTTTTCAAACTTAGGCGAGCACTGGACTGCAGCTAAGCCCCCGAGTGGGAGGGTTGCTCACCACTCGGTAGGATTTTTCAAACTTAGGCGAGCACTGGATTGCAGCTAAGCCCCTGAGTGGGAGGGTTGCTCACCACTCGGTAGGATTTTTCAAACTTTGGAGAGTACTGGACTGCAGCTAAGCCCCCGAGTGGGAGGGTTGCTCACCACTCGGTTGGATTTTTCAAACTTAGGCGAGTACTGGACTACAGGTAAGCCCCCGAGTGGGAGGGTTGCTCACCACTCGGTAGGATTTTTCAAACTTACGCGAGGACTGGACTGCAGCTAAGCCCCCAGTGGGAGGGTTGCTACCCACTCGGTATGATTTTTCAAACTTAGGCGAGCACTGGACTGCAGCTAAGCCCCCGAGTGGGAGGGTTGCTCACCACTCGTAGGATTTTTCAAACTTAGGCGAGGACTGGACTGCAGCTAAGCCCCCAGTGGGAGGGTTGCTCACCACTCGGTAGGATTTTTCAAACTTAGGCCAGTATTGGACTGCAGCTAAGCCCCCGAGTTGGAGGGTTGCTCACCACTCGGTAGGATTTTTCAAACTTAGGAGAGTACTGGACTGCAGCTAAGCCCCCGAGTGGGAGGGTTGCTCACCACTCGGTAGGATTTTTCAAAATTAGGCGAGCACTGGACTGCAGCTAAGCCCCCAAGTGGGAGGGCTGCTCACCACTCGGTAGGATTTTTCAAACTTAGGCGAGCACTGGAGTGCAGCTAAGCCCCTGAGTGGGAGGGTTGCTCACCACTCGGTAGGATTTTTCAAACTTTGGAGAGTACTGGACTGCAGCTAAGCCCCCGAGTGGGAGGGTTGCTCACCACTCGGTTGGATTTTTCAAACTTAGGCGAGTACTGGACTACAGCTAAGCCCCCGAGTGGGAGGGTTGCTCACCACTCGGTAGGATTTTTCAAACTTAGGCGAGGACTGGACTGCAGCTAAGCCCCCAGTGGGAGGGTTGCTACCCACTCGGTATGATTTTTCAAACTTAGGCGAGCACTGGACTGCAGCTAAGCCCCCGAGTGGGAGGGTTGCTCACCACTCGGTAGGATTTTTCAAACTTAGGCGAGGACTGGACTGCAGCTAAGCCCCCAGTGGGAGGGTTGCTCACCACTCGGTAGGATTTTTCAAACTTAGGCGAGTATTGGACTGCAGCTAAGCCCCCGAGTTGGAGGGTTGCTCACCACTCGGTACGATTTTTCAAACTTAGTAGAGTACTGGACTGCAGCTAAGCCCCCGAGTGGGAGGGTTGCTCACCACTCGGTAGGATTTTTCAAAATTAGGCGAGCACTGGACTGCAGCTAAGCCCCCGAGTGGGAGGGCTGCTCACCACTCGGTAGGATTTTTCAAACTTAGGCGAGCACTGGACTGCAGCTAAGCCCCCGAGTGGGAGGGTTGCTCACCACTCGGTAGGATTTTTCAAACTTAGGCGAGTACTGGACTGCAGCTAAGCCCCCGAGTGGGAGGGTTCTCACCACTCGGTAGGATTTTTCAAACTTAGGCGAGTACTGGACTACAGCTAAGCCCCCGAGTGGGAGGGTTGCTCACCACTCGGTAGGATTTTTCAAACTTAGGCGAGGACTGGACTGCAGCTAAGCCCCCAGTGGGAGGGTTGCTCACCACTCGGTAGGATTTTTCAAACTTAGGCGAGTAGTGGACTGCAGCTAAGCCCCCGGGTGGGAGGGTTGCTCAACACTCGGTAGGATTTTTCAAACTTAGGACAGGACTGGACTGCAGCTAAGCCCCCGAGTGGGAGGGTTGCTCACCACTCTGTAGGATTTTTCAAACATAGGCGAGCACTGGACTGCAGCTAAGCCCCCGAGTGGGAGCGTTGCTCACCACTCGGTAGGATTTTTCAAACTTAGGTGAGCACTGGACTGCAGCTAAGCCCCCGAGTGGGCGGGTTGCTCACCACTCGGTAGGATTTTTCAAACTTAGGCGAGTACTGGACTGCAGCTAAGCCCCCGAGTGGGAGGGTTGCTCACCACTCGGTAGGATTTTTCAAACTTAGGCGAGTACTAGACTACAGCTAAGCCCCCGCGTGGGAGGGTTGCTCACCACTCGGTAGGATTTTTCAAACATAGCGAGTACTGGACTGCAGTTAAGCCCCCGACTGGGAGGGTTGATCACCACTCGGTAGGATTTTTCGAACTTAGGCGAGCACTGGACTGTAGCTAAGCCCCCGACTAAGAGGCTTGCTCATCACTCGGTAAGATTTTTCAACATTTGGCGAGTACTGGACTCCAGCTAAGCCCCCGGGTGGGAGTGTTGCTCACCACTCGGTAGGATTTTTCAAACTTAGGCGAGTACTGGACTGCAGCTAAGCCCCCGAGTGGGAGGGTTGCTCACCACTCGGTAGAATTTTTTAGACTTAGGGGAGTACTGGACTGCAGCTAAGCCCCAGAGTGGGAGGATTGCTCACCACTCAGTAGGATTTTTCAAACTTAGGCGAGTACGGGACTGCAGCTAAGCCCCCGAGTGGGAGGGTTGCTCACCACTCGGTACGATTTTTCGAAATTACGCGAGCACTGGACTGCAGCTAAGCCCCCGAGTGAGAGGCTTGCTCATCACTTGGTAGGATTTTTCAAACTTAGGCGAGCACTGGACTGCAGCTAAGCCCACGAGTGGGAGGGTTGCCCACCACTCGGTAGGATTTTTCAAACTTAGGTGAGCACTGGACTGCAGCTAAGCCCCCGAGTGGGAGGGTTGCTCAGCACTCGGTAGGATTTTTCAAACTTAGGGGAGTACTGGACTGCAGCTAAGCCCCCGAGTGGGAGGGTTGCTCACCACTCTGTAGGATTTTCCAAACTTAGGCGAGTACTGGACTACAGCTAAGCCCCCGAGTGGGAGGGTTGCTCACCACTCGGTAGGATTTTGCAAACTTAGGCGAGGACTGGACTGCAGCTAAGCCCCCGAGTGAGAGGCTTGCTCATCACTTGGTAGGATTTTTCAAACTTAGGCGAGCACTGGACTGTAGCTAATACCCCGAGTGGGAGGGTTGCTCACCACTCGGTAGGATTTTTCAAACTTAGCGAGGACTGGACTGCAGCTAAGCCCCCGAGTGGGAGGGTTGCTCACCACTCGGTAGGATTTTTCAAACTTAGGCGAGCACTGGACTGCAGCTAAGGCCCCGAGTGGGAGGGTTGCTCACCACTCGGTAGGATTTTTCAAACTTAGGCGAGCACTGGATTGCAGCTAAGCCCCTGAGTGGGAGGGTTGCTCACCACTCGGTAGGATTTTTCAAACTTTGGAGAGTACTGGACTGCAGCTGAGCCCCCGAGTGGGAGGGTTGCTCACCACTCGGTTGGATTTTTCAAACTTAGGCGAGGACTGGACTGCAGCTAAGCCCCGAGTGGGGAGGGTTGCTACCCACTCGGTATGATTCTTCGAACTTACGCGAGCACTGGATTGCAGCTAAGCCACCGAGTGAGAGGGTTGCTCATCACTTGGTAGGATTTTTCAAACTTAGGCGAGCACTGGACTGTAGCTAAGCCCCCGAGTGGGAGGGTTGCTCACCACTCGGTAGGATTTTTCAAACTTAGGCGAGGACTGGACTGCAGCTAAGCCCCCAGTGGGGAGGGTTGCTACCCACTCGGTATGATTTTTCGAACTTACGCGAGCACTGGATTGCAGCTAAGCCACCGAGTGAGAGGGTTGCTCATCACTTGGTAGGATTTTTCAAACTTAGGCGAGCACTGGACTGTAGCTAAGCCCCCGAGTGGGAGGGTTGCTCACCACTCGGTAGGATTTTTCAAACTTAGCGAGTACTGGACTGCAGCTAAGCCCCCGAGTGAGAGGCTTGCTCATCACTTGGTAGGATTTTTCTAACTTAGGCGAGGACTGGACTGCAGCTAAGCCCCCAGTGGGAGGGTTGCTCACCACTCGGTAGGATTTTTCAAACTTAGCGAGTACTGGACTGCAGCTAAGCCCCCGAGTGGGAGGGTTGCTCACCACTCGGTAGGATTTTTCAAACTTAGGCGAGCACTGGACTGCAGCTAAGCCCCCGAGTGGGAGGGTTGCTCACCACTCGGTAGGATTTTTCAAACTTAGGCGAGCACTGGATTGCAGCTAAGCCCCTGAGTGGGAGGGTTGCTCACCACTCGGTAGGATTTTTCAAACTTTGGAGAGTACTGGACTGCAGCTAAGCCCCCGAGTGGGAGGGTTGCTCACCACTCGGTTGGATTTTTCAAACTTAGGCGAGTACTGGAGTACAGCTAAGCCCCCGAGTGGGAGGGTTGCTCACCACTCGGTAGGATTTTTCAAACTTAGGCGAGGACTGGACTGCAGCTAAGCCCCCAGTGGGAGGGTTGCTACCCACTCGGTATGATTTTTCAAACTTAGGCGAGCACTGGACTGCAGCTAAGCCCCCGAGTGGGAGGGTTGCTCACCACTCGGTAGGATTTTTCAAACTTAGGCGAGGACTGGACTGCAGCTAAGCTCCCAGTGGGAGGGTTGCTCACCACTCGGTAGGATTTTTCAAACTTAGGCGAGTAGTGGACTGCAGCTAAGCCCCCGAGTTGGAGGGTTGCTCACCACTCGGTAGGATTTTTCAAACTTAGGAGAGAACTGGACTGCAGCTAAGCCCCCGAGTTGGAGGGGTGCTCACCACTCGGTAGGATTTTTCAAAATTAGGCGAGCACTGGACTGCAGCTAAGCCCCCGAGTGGGAGGGCTGCTCACCACTCGGTAGGATTTTTCAAACTTAGGCGAGCACTGGACTGCAGCTAAGCCCCCGAGTGGGAGGGTTGCTCACCACTCGGTAGGATTTTTCAAACTTAGGCGAGTACTGGACTGCAGCTAAGCCCCCGAGTGGGAGGGTTCCTCACCACTCGGTAGGATTTTTCCAACTTAGGCGAGTACTGGACTACAGCTAGGCCCCCGAGTGGGAGGGTTGCTCACCACTCGGTAGGATTTTTCAAACTTAGGACAGGACTGGACTGCAGCTAAGCCCCCGAGTGGGAGGGTTGCTCACCACTCTGTAGGATTTTTCAAACTTAGGCGAGCACTGGACTGCAGCTAAGCCCCCGAGTGGGAGCGTTGCTCACCACTCGGTAGGATTTTTCAAACTTAGGCGAGCACTGGACTGCAGCTAAGCCCCCGAGTGGGAGGGTTGCTCACCACTCTGTAGGATTTTTCAAACTTAGGCGAGTACTGGACTGCAGCTAAGCCCCCGAGTGGGAGGGTTGCTCACCACTCGGTAGGATTTTTCAAACTTAGGCGAGTACTGGACTACAGCTAAGCCCCCGAGTGGGAGGGTTGCTCACCACTCGGTAGTATTTTTCAAACATAGCAAGTACCGGACTGCAGCTAAGCCCCCGACTGGGAGGGTTGCTCACCACTCGGTAGGATTTTTCAAACTTTGGCGAGTACTGGACTGCAGCTAAGCCCCCGGGTGGGAGGGTTGCTCACCATTCGGTAGGATTTTTCAGACATAGGCGAGTACTGGACTGCAGCTAAGCCCCCGAGTGGGAGGGTTGCTCACCACTCGGTAGAATTTTTTAGACTTAGGGGAGTACTGGACTGCAGCTAAGCCCCAGAGTGGGAGGATTGCTCACCACTCGGTAGGATTTTTCAAACTTAGGCGAGTACGGGACTGCAGCTAAGCCCCCGAGTGGGAGGGTTGCTCACCACTCGGTACGATTTTTCGAAATTACGCGAGCACTGGACTGCAGCTAAGCCACCGAGTGAGAGGCTTGCTCATCACTTGGTAGGATTTTTCAAACTTAGGCGAGCACTGGACTGCAGCTAAGCCCACGAGTGGGAGGGTTGCCCACCACTCGGTAGGATTTTTCAAACATAGGTGAGCACTGGACTGCAGCTAAGCCCCCGAGTGGGAGGGTTGCTCAGCACTCGGTAGGATTTTTCAAACTTAGGGGAGTACTGGACTGCAGCTAAGCCCCCGAGTGGGAGGGTTGCTCACCACTCGGTAGGATTTTCCAAACTTAGGCGAGTACTGGACTACAGCTAAGCCCCCGAGTGGGAGGGTTGCTCACCACTCGGTAGGATTTTGCAAACTTAGGCGAGGACTGGACTGCAGCTAAGCCCCCAGTGGGAGGGTTGCTCACCACTCGGTAGGATTTTTCAAACTTAGGCGAGTACTGGACTGCAGCTAAGCCCCCGAGTGGGAGGGTTGCTCACCACTCGGATGGATTTTTCAAACTTAGGAGAGGACTGGACTGCAGCTAAGCCCCGAGTGGGAGGGTTGCTCACCACTCGGTTGGATTTTTCAAACTTAGCCGAGCACTGGACTGCAGGTAAGCCCCCGAGTGGGAGGGTTGCTCACCACTCGGTAGGATTTTTCAAACTTAGGCGAGCACTGGACTGCAGCTAAGCCCCCGAGTGGGAGGGTTGCTCACCAATCGGTAGGATTTTTCAAACTTAGGCGTGTACTGGACTGCAGCTAAGCCCCCGAGTGGGAGGGCTGCTCACCACTCGGTAGAATTTTCAAACTTGGCGAGTACAGGACTGCAGCTAAGCCCCCGAGTGGGAGGGTTGCTCACCACTCGGTAGGATTTTTCGAACTTAGGCGAGCACTGGACTGTAGCTAAGCCCCCGACTAAGAGGCTTGCTCATCACTCGGTAAGATTTTTCAAACATAGGCGAGTACTGGACTCCAGCTAAACCCCCGAGTGGGAGGGTTGCTCACCACTCGGTAGGATTTTTCAAACTTAGGCGAGTACTGGACTGCAGGTAAGCCCCCTAGTGGGAGGGTTGCTCACCACTCGGTAGGATTTTCAAACTTAGGGGAGTACTGGACTGCAGCTAAGCCCCAGAGTGGGAGGATTGCTCACCACTCGGTAGGATTTTTCAAACTTAGGCGAGTACTGGATTGCAGCTAAGCCCCCGAGTGGGAGGGTTGCTCACCACTCGGTACGATTTTTCGAACTTACGCGAGCACTGGACTGCAGCTAAGCCCCCGAGTGAGACGCTTGCTCATCACTTGGTAGGATTTTTCAAACTTAGGCGAGCACTGGACTGTAGCTAAGCCCCCGAGTGGGAGGGTTGCTCACCACTCGGTAGGATTTTTCAAACTTAGGCGAGCACTGGACTGCAGCTAAGCCCCCGAGTGGGAGGGTTGCTCACCAATCGGTAGGATTTTTCAAACTTAGGCGAGTACTGGACTGCAGCTAAGCCCCCGAGTGGGAGGGCTGCTCACCACTCGGTAGAATTTTCAAACTTGGCGAGTACAGGACTGCAGCTAAGCCCCCGAGTGGGAGGGTTGCTCACCACTCGGTAGGATTTTTCGAACTTAGGCGAGCACTGGACTGTAGCTAAGCCCCCGACTAAGAGGCTTGCTCATCACTCGGTAAGATTTTTCAAACATAGGCGAGTACTGGACTCCAGCTAAGCCCCCGAGTGGGAGGGTTGCTCACCACTCGGTAGGATTTTTCAAACTTAGGCGAGTACTGGACTACAGCTAAGCCCCCGAGTGGGAGGGTTGCTCACCACTCGGTAGGATTTTTCAAACTTAGGCGAGGACTGGACTGCAGCTAAGCGCCCAGTGGGAGGGTTGCTCACCACTCGGTAGGATTTTTCAAACTTAGGCGAGGACTGGACTGCAGCTAAGCCCCCGAGTGGGAGGGTTGCTCACCACTCGGTAGGATTTTTCAAACTTAGGCGAGGACTGGACTGCAGCTAAGCCCCCGAGTGGGAGGGTTGCTCACCACTCGGTAGGATTTTTCAAACATAGGCGAGTACTGGACTGCAGCTAATCCCCCGAGTGGGAGGGTTGCTCACCACTCGGTAGGATTTTTCAAACTTAGGCGAGTACTAGACTGCAGCTAAGCCCACGAGTGGGAGGGTTGCTCACCACTCGGTACGATTTTTCGAACTTACGCGAGCACTGGCCTGCAGCTAAGCCCCAGAGTGAGAGGCTTGCTCATCACTTGGTAGGATTTTTCAAACTTAGGCGAGCACTGGACTGCAGCTAAGCCCCCGAGTGGGAGGGTTCCTCACCACTCGGTAGGATTTTTCAAACTTAGGCGAGCACTGGACTGCAGCTAAGCCCCTGAGTGGGAGGGTTGCTCACCACTCGGTAGGATTTTTCAAACTTAGGCGAGTACTGCACTCCAGCTAAGCCCCCGAGTGGGAGGGTTGCTCACCACTCGGTAGGATTTTTCAAACTTAGCGAGTACTGGACTGCAGCTAAGCCCCCGAGTGGGAGGGTTGCTCACCACTCGGTAGGATTTTTCGAACTTAGGCGAGCACTGGACTGTAGCTAAGCCCCCGACTAAGAGGCTTGCTCATTACTCAGTAGGATTTTTCAAACTTACGTGAGCACTGGACTGCAGCTAAGCCCCCGAGTGGGAGGGTTGCTCAGCACTCGGTAGGATTTTTCAAACTTAGGGGAGTACTGGACTGCAGCTAAGCCCCCGAGTGGGAGGGTTGCTCAGCACTCGGTAGGATTTTCCAAACTTAGGCGAGTACTGGACTACAGCTAAGCCCCCGAGTGGGAGGGTTGCTCACCACTCGGTAGGATTTTGCAAACTTAGGCGAGGACTGGACTGCAGCTAAGCCCCCAGTGGGAGGGTTGCTCACCACTCGGTAGGATTTTTCAAACTTAGGCGAGGACTGGACTGCAGCTATGCCCCCGAGTGGGAGGGTTGCTCACCACTCGGATGGATTTTTCAAACTTAGGAGAGGACTGGACTGCAGCTAAGCCCCGAGTGGGAGGGTTGCTCACCACTCGGTTGGATTTTTCAAACTTAGGCGAGCACTGGACTGCAGCTAAGCCCCCGAGTGGGAGGGTTGCTCACCACTCGGTAGGATTTTTCAAACTTAGGCGAGCACTGGACTGCAGCTAAGCCCCCGAGTGGGAGGGTTGCTCACCAATCGGTAGGATTTTTCAAACTTAGGCGAGGACTGGACTGCAGCTAAGCCCCCGAGTGGGAGGGTTGCTCACCACTCGGTAGGATTTTTCAAACTTAGGCGAGTACTGGACTACAGCTAAGCCCCCGAGTGGGAGGGTTGCTCACCACTCGGTAGGATTTTTCAAACATGGCGAGTACAGGACTGCAGCTAAGCCCCCGAGTGGGAGGGTTGCTCACCACTCGGTAGGATTTTTCGAACTTAGGCGAGCACTGGACTGTACCTAAGCCCCCGACTAAGAGGCTTCCTCATCACTCGGTAAGATTTTTCAAACTTAGGCGAGTACTGGACTCCAGCTAAGCCCCCGAGTGGGAGGGTTGCTCACCACTCGGTAGGATTTTTCAAACTTACGCGAGTACTGGACTGCAGCTAAGCCCCCGAGTGGGAGGGTTGCTCAGCACTCGGTAGGATTTTTCAAACTTAGGGGAGTACTGGACTGCAGCTAAGCCCCCGAGTGGGAGGGTTGCTCACCACTCGGTAGGATTTTGCAAACTTAGGCGAGGACTGGACTGCAGCTAAGCCCCCAGTGGGAGGGTTGCTCACCACTCGGTAGGATTTTTCAAACTTAGGCGAGGACTGGACTGCAGCTAAGCCCCCGAGTGGGAGGGTTGCTCACCACTCGGATGGATTTTTCAAACTTAGGAGAGGACTGGACTGCAGCTAAGCCCCGAGTGGGAGGGTTGCTCACCACTCGGTTGGATTTTTCAAACTTAGGCGAGCACTGGACTGCAGCTAAGCCCCCGAGTGGGAGGGTTGCTCACCAATCGGTAGGATTTTTCAAACTTAGGCGAGTACTGGACTGCAGCTAGGCCCCCGAGTGGGAGGGTTGCTCACCACTCGGTAGGATTTTTCAAACTTAGGCGAGTACTGGACTACAGCTAAGCCCCCGAGTGGGAGGGTTGCTCACCACTCGGTAGGATTTTTCAAACTTGGCGAGTACAGGACTGCAGCTAAGCCCCCGAGTGGGAGGGTTGCTCACCACTCGGTAGGATTTTTCGAACTTAGGCGAGCACTGGACTGTAGCTAAGCCCCCGACTAAGAGGCTTGCTCATCACTCGGTAAGATTTTTCAAACTTAGGCGAGTACTGGACTCCAGCTAAGCCCCCGAGTGGGAGGGTTGCTCACCACTCGGTAGGATTTTTCAAACTTAGGCGAGTACTGGACTGCAGGTAAGCCCCTTAGTGGGAGGGTTGCTCACCACTCGGTAGGATTTTTCAAACTTAGGGGAGTACTGGACTGCAGCTAAGCCCCAGAGTGGGAGGATTGCTCACCACTCGGTAGGATTTTTCAAACTTAGGCGAGTACTGGACTGCAGCTAAGCCCCCGAGTGGGAGGGTTGCTCACCACTCGGTACGATTTTTCAAACTTACGCGGGCACTGGACTGCAGCTAAGCCCCCGAGTGAGAGGCTTGCTCATCACTTGGTAGGATTTTTCAAACTTAGGCGAGCACTGGACTGCAGCTAAGCCCCCGAGTGGGAGGGTTGCTCACCACTCGGTAGGATTTTTCAAACTTAGGCGAGCACTGGACTGCAGCTAAGCCCCTGAGTGGGAGGGTTGCTCACCACTCGGTAGGATTTTTCAAACTTAGGAGAGTACTAGACTGCAGCTAAGCCCCCGAGTGGGAGGGTTGCTCACCACTCGGTTGGATTTTTCAAACTTAGGCGAGTACTGGACTACAGCTAAGCCCCCGAGTGGGAGGGTTGCTCACCACTCGGTAGGATTTTTCAAACTTAGGCGAGGACTGGACTGCAGCTAAGCCCCCAGTGGGAGGGTTGCTCACCACTCGGTATTATTTTTCAAACTTAGGCGAGGACTGGACTGCAGCTAAGCCCCCGAGTGGGAGGGTTGCTCACCACTCGGTAGGATTTTTCAAACTTAGGCGAGCACTGGACTGCAGCTAAGCCCCCGAGTGGGAGGGTTGCTCACCACTCGGTAGGATTTTTCAAACTTAGGCGAGCACTGGACAGCAGCTAAGCCCCCGAGTGGGAGGGTTGCTCACCACTCGGTAGGATTTTTCAAACTTAGGCGAGCACTGGACTGCAGCTAAGCCCCCGAGTGGGAGGGTTGCTCACCACTCGGTAGGATTTTGCATACTTAGGCGAGGACTGGACTGCAGCTAAGCCCCCAGTGGGAGGGTTGCTCACCACTCGGTAGGATTTTTCAAACTTAGGCGAGGACTGGACTGCAGCTAAGCCCCCGAGTGGGAGGGTTGCTCACAACTCGGATGGATTTTTCAAACTTAGGCGAGCACTGGACTGCAGCTAAGCCCCGAGTGGGAGGGTTGCTCACCACTCGGTTGGATTTTTCAAACTTAGGCGAGCACTGGACTGCAGCTAAGCCCCCGAGTGGGAGGGTTGCTCACCACTCGGTAGGATTTTTCAAACTTAGGCGAGCACTGGACTGCAGCTAAGCCCCCGAGTGGGAGGGTTGCTCACCAATCGGTAGGATTTTTCAAACTTAGGCGAGTACTGGACTGCAGCTAGGCCCCCGAGTGGGAGGGTTGCTCACCACTCGGTAGGATTTTTCAAACTTAGGCGAGTACTGGACTACAGCTAAGCCCCCGAGTGGGAGGGTTGCTCACCACTAGGTAGGATTTTGCAAACTTAGGCGAGGACTGGACTGCAGCTAAGCCCCCAGTGGGAGGGTTGCTCACCACTCGGTAGGATTTTTCAAACTTAGGCGAGGACTGGACTGCAGCTAAGCCCCCGAGTGGGAGGGTTGCTCACAACTCGGATGGATTTTTCAAACTTAGGCGAGTACTGGACTGCACGTAAGCCCCCTAGTGGGAGGGTTGCTCACCACTCGGTAGGATTTTTCAAACTTAGGGGAGTACTGGACTGCAGCTAAGCCCCAGAGTGGGAGGATTGCTCACCACTCGGTAGGATTTTTCAAACTTAGGCGAGTACTGGACTGCAGCTAAGCCCCCGAGTGGGAGGGTTGCTCACCACTCGGTACGATTTTTCAAACTTACGCGGGCACTGGACTGCAGCTAAGCCCCCGAGTGAGAGGCTTGCTCATCACTTGGTAGGATTTTTCAAACTTAGGCGAGCACTGGACTGCAGCTAAGCCCCCGAGTGGGAGGGTTGCTCACCACTCGGTAGGATTTTTCAAACTTAGGCGAGCACTGGACTGCAGCTAAGCCCCTAAGTGGGAGGGTTGCTCACCACTCGGTAGGATTTTTCAAACTTAGGAGAGTACTAGACTGCAGCTAAGCCCCCGAGTGGGAGGGTTGCTCACCACTCGGTTGGATTTTTCAAACTTAGGCGAGTACTGGACTACAGCTAAGCCCCCGAGTGGGAGGGTTGCTCACCACTCGGTAGGATTTTTCAAACTTAGGCGAGGACTGGACTGCAGCTAAGCCCCCAGTGGGACGGTTGCTCACCACTCGGTATTATTTTTCAAACTTAGGCGAGGACTGGACTGCAGCTAAGCCCCCGAGTGGGAGGGTTGCTCACCACTCGGTAGGATTTTTCAAACTTAGGCGAGCACTGGACTGCAGCTAAGCCCCCGAGTGGGAGGGTTGCTCACCACTCGGTAGGATATTTCAAACTTAGGCGAGCACTGGACTGCAGCTAAGCCCCCGAGTGGGAGGGTTGCTCACCACTCGGTAGGATTTTTCAAACTTAGGCGAGCACTGGACTGCAGCTAAGCCCCCGAGTGGGAGGGTTGCTCACCACTCGGTAGGATTTTCCAAACTTAGGCGAGTACTGGACTACAGCTAAGACCCCGAGTGGGAGGGTTGCTCACCACTCGGTAGGATTTTGCAAACTTAGGCGAGGACTGGACTGCAGCTAAGCCCCCAGTGGGAGGGTTGCTCACCACTCGGTAGGATTTTTCAAACTTAGGCGAGGACTGGACTGCAGCTAAGCCCCCGAGTGGGATGGTTTCTCACCACTCGGATGGATTTTTCAAACTTAGGAGAGGACTGGACTGCAGCTAAGCCCCGAGTGGGAGGGTTGCTCACCAGTCGGTTGGATTTTTCAAACTTAGGCGAGCACTGGACTGCAGCTAAGCCCCCGAGTCGGAGGGTTCCTCACCACTCGGTAGGATTTTTCAAACTTAGGCGAGCACTGGACTGCAGCTAAGCCCCTGAGTGGGAGGGTTGCTCACCACTCGGTAGGATTTTTCAAACTTAGGCGAGGACTGGACTGCAGCTAAGCCCCCGAGTGGGATGGTTTCTCACCACTCGGATGGATTTTTCAAACTTAGGAGAGGACTGGACTGCAGCTAAGCCCCGAGTGGGAGGGTTGCTCACCAGTCGGTTGGATTTTTCAAACTTAGGCGAGCACTGGACTGCAGCTAAGCCCCCGAGTCGGAGGGTTCCTCACCACTCGGTAGGATTTTTCAAACTTAGGCGAGCACTGGACTGCAGCTAAGCCCCTGAGTGGGAGGGTTGCTCACCACTCGGTAGGATTTTTCAAACTTAGGCGAGTACTGGACTGCAGCTAATCCCCCGAGTGGGAGGGTTGCTCACCACTCGGTAGGATTTTTCAAACTTAGGCGAGTACTAGACTGCAGCTAAGCCCCCGAGTGGGAGGGTTGCTCACCACTCGGTATGATTTTTCGAACTTACGCGAGCACTGGACTGGAGCTAAGCCCCCGAGTGAGAGGCTTGCTCATCACTTGGTAGGATTTTTCAAACTTAGGCGAGCACTGGACTGCAGCTAAGCCCCCGAGTGGGAGGGTTGCTCACCACTCGGTAGGATTTTTCAAACTTAGGCGAGCACTGGACTGCAGCTAAGCCCCGGAGTGGGAGGGTTGCTCACCACTCGGTAGGATTTTTCAAACTTAGGCGAGTACTGGACTCCAGCTAAGCCCCCGAGTGGGAGGGTTGCTCACCACTCGGTAGGATTTTTCAAACTTAGCGAGTACTGGACTGCAGCTAAGCCCCCGAGTGGGAGGGTTGCTCACCACTCGGTAGGATTTTTCGAACTTAGGCGAGCACTGGACTGTAGCTAAGCCCCCGACTAAGAGGCTTGCTCATTACTCGGTAGGATTTTTCAAAGTTAGGTGAGCACTGTACTGCAGCTAAGCCCCCGAGTGGGAGGGTTGCTCAGCACTCGGTAGGATTTTTCAAACTTAGGGGAGTACTGGACTGCAGCTAAGCCCCCGAGTGGGAGGGTTGCTCACCACTCGGTAGGATTTTCCAAACTTAGGCGAGTACTGGACTACAGCTAAGCCCCCAAGTGGGAGGGTTGCTCACCACTCGGTAGGATTTTTCAAACTTAGGCGAGTACTGGACTCCAGCTAAGCCCCCGAGTGGGAGGGTTGCTCACCACTCGGTAGGATTTTTCGAACTTAGGCGAGCACTGGACTGTAGCTAAGCCCCCGACTAAGAGGCTTGCTCATCACTCGGTAAGATTTTTCAAACTTAGGCGAGTACTGGACTCCAGCTAAGCCCCCGAGTGGGAGGGTTGCTCACCACTCGGTAGGATTTTTCAAACTTAGGCGAGTACTGGACTGCAGGTAAGCCCCCTAGTGGTAGGGTTGCTCACCACTCGGTAGGATTTTTCAAACTTAGGGGAGTACTGGACTGCAGCTAAGCCCCAGAGTGGGAGGATTGCTCACCACTCGGTAGGATTTTTCAAACTTAGGCGAGTACTGGACTGCAGCTAAGCCCCCGAGTGGGAGGGTTGCTCACCACTCGGTACGATTTTTCGAACTTACGCGGGCACTGGACTGCAGCTAAGCCCCCGAGTGAGAGGCTTGCTCATCACATGGTAGGATTTTTCAAACTTAGGCGAGCACTGGACTGCAGCTAAGCCCCCGAGTGGGAGGGTTGTTCACCACTCGGTAGGATTTTTCAAACTTAGGCGAGCAATGGACTGCAGCTAAGCCCCTGAGTGGGAGGGTTGCTCACCACTCGGTTGGATTTTTCAAACTTAGGAGAGTACTAGACTGCAGCTAAGCCCCCGAGTGGGAGGGTTGCTCACCACTCGGTAGGATTTTTCGAACTTAGGCGAGCACTGGACTGTAGCTAAGCCCCCGACTAAGAGGCTTGCTCATCACTCGGTAAGATTTTTCAAACTCAGGCGAGTACTGGACTGCAGCTAAGCCCCCGAGTGGGAGGGTTGCTCACCACTCGGTAGGATTTTTCAAACTTAGGCGAGTACTGGACTGCAGCTAAGCCCCCGAGTGGGAGGGTTGCTCACCACTCGGTAGGATTTTTCAAACTTAGGGGAGTACTGGACTGCAGCTAAGCCCCAGAGTGGGAGGATTGCTCACCATTCGGTAGGATTTTTCAAACTTAGGCGAGTAGTAGACTGCAGCTAAGCCCCCGTGTGGGAGGGTTGCTCACCACTCGGTACGATTTTTCGAACTTACGCGAGCACTGGACTGCAGCTAAGCCCCCGAGTGAGAGGCTTGCTCATCACTTGGTAGGATTTTTCAAACTTAGGCGAGCACTGGACTGCAGCTAAGCCACCCGAGTGGGAGGGTTGCTCACCACTCGGTAGGATTTTTCAAACTTAGGCCAGTACTGAACTACAGCTAAGCCCCCGAGTGGGAGGGTTGCTCACCACTCGGTAGGATTTTTCAAACTTAGGCTAGGACTGGACTGCAGCTAAGCCCCCGAGTGGGAGGGTTGCTCACCACTCGGATGGATTTTTCAAAATTAGGAGAGGACTGGACTGCAGCTAAGCCCCGAGTGGGAGGGTTGCTCACCACTCGGTTGGATTTTTCAAACTTAGGCGAGCACTGGACTGCAGCTAAGCCCCCGAGTGGGAGGGTTGCTCACCACTCGGTAGGATTTTTCAAACTTAGGCGAGCACTGGACTGCAGCTAAGCCCCCGAGTGGGAGGATTGCTCACCAATCGGTAGGATTTTTCGAACTTAGGCGAGTACTGGACTGCAGCTAAGCCCCCGAGTGGGAGGGTTGCTCACCACTTGGTAGGATTTTTCAAACTTAGGCGAGTACTGGACTACAGCTAAGCCCCCGAGTGGGAGGGTTGCTCACCACTCGGTAGGATTTTTCAAACTTAGCGAGTATGGACTGCAGCTAAGCCCCCGAGTGGGAGGGTTGCTCACCACTCGGTAGGATTTTTCGAACTTAGGCGAGCACTGGACTGTAGCTAAGCCCCCGACTAAGAGGCTTGCTCACCACTCGGTAGGATTTTTCAAACTTAGGCGAGTACTGGACTCCAGCTAAGCCCCCGAGTGGGAGGGTTGCTCACCACTCGGTAGGATTTTTCAAACTTAGGCGAGTACTGGACTGCAGCTAAGCCCCCGAGTGGGAGGGTTGCTCACCACTCGGTAGGGTTTTTCAAACTTAGGGGAGTACTGGACTGCAGCTAAGCCCCAGAGTGGGAGGATTGCTCACCACTCGGTAGGATTTTTCAAACTTAGGCGAGTACTAGACTGCAGCTAAGCCCCCGAGTGGGAGGGTTACTCACCACTCGGTACGATTTTTCAAACTTACGCGAGCACTGGACTGCAGCTAAGCCCCCGAGTGAGAGGCTTGCTCATCACTTGGTAGGATTTTTCAAACATAGGCGAGCACTGGACTGCAGCTAAGCCCCCGAGTGGGAGGGTTGCTCACCACTCGGTAGGATTTTTCAAACTTAGGCGAGCACTGGACTGCAGCTAAGCCCCCGAGTGGGAGGGTTGCTCACCACTCGGTAGGATTTTTCAAACTTAGGCGAGTACTGGACTACAGCTAAGCCCCCGAGTGGCAGGGTTGCTCACCACTCGGTTGGATTTTTCAAACTTAGGCGAGCACTGGACTGCAGCTAAGCCCCCGAGTGGGAGGGTTGCTCACCACTCGGTAGGATTTTTCAAACTTAGGAGAGCACTGGACTGCAGCTAAGCCCCCGAGTGGGAGGGTTGCTCACCAATCGGTAGGATTTTTCAAACTTTGGCGAGTACTGGACTACAGCTAAGCCCCCGAGTGGGAGGGTTGCTCACCACTCGGTAGGATTTTTCAAACTTAGGCGAGTACTGGACTACAGCTAAGCCCCCGAGTGGGAGGGTTGCTCACCACTCGGTAGGATTTTTCAAACTTGGCGAGTACAGGACTGCAGGTAAGCCCCCGAGTGGGAGGGTTGCTCACCACTCGGTAGGATTTTTTGAACGTAGGCGAGCACTGGACTGTAGCTAAGCCCCCGACTAAGAGGCTTGCTCATCACTCGGTAAGATTTTTCAAACTTAGGCGAGTACTGGACTCCAGCTAAGCCCCCGAGTGGGAGGGTTGCTCACCACTCGGTAGGATTTTTCAAACTTAGGCGAGTACTGGACTGCAGGTAAGCCCCCTAGTGGGAGGGTTGCTCACCACTCGGTAGGATTTTTCAAACTTAGGGGAGTACTGGACTGCAGCTAAGCCCCAGAGTGGGAGGATTGCTCACCACTCGGTAGGATTTTTCAAACTTAGGCGAGTACTGGACTGGAGCTAAGCCCCCGAGTGGGAGGGTTGCTCACCACTCGGTACGATTTTTCGAACTTACGCGGGCACTGGACTGCAGCTAAGCCCCCGAGTGAGAGGCTTGCTCATCACTTGGTAGGATTTTTCAAACTTAGGCGAGCACTGGACTGCAGCTAAGCCCCCGAGTGAGAGGCTTGCTCATCACTTGGTAGGATTTTTCAAACTTAGGCGAGCACTGGACTGCAGCTAAGCCCCCGAGTGGGAGGGTTGCTCACCACTCGGTAGGATTTTTCAAACTTAGGCGAGCACTGGACTGCAGCTAAGCCCCCGAGTGGGAGGGTTGCTCACCACTCGGTAGGATTTTTCAAACTTAGGCGAGTACTGGACTACAGCTAAGCCCCCGAGTGGCAGGGTTGCTCACCACTCGGTAGGATTTTTCAAACTTAGGCGAGTACTGGACTGCAGCTAAGCCCCCGAGTGGGAGGGTTGCTCACCACTCGGTAGGGTTTTTCAAACTTAGGGGAGTACTGGACTGCAGCTAAGCCCCAGAGTGGGAGGATTCCTCACCACTCGGTAGGATTTTTCAAACTTAGGCGAGTACTCGACTACAGCTAAGCCCCCGAGTGGGAGGGTTACTCACCACTCGGTACGATTTTTCGAACTTACGCGAGCACTGGACTGCAGCTAAGCCCCCGAGTGAGAGGCTTGCTCATCACTTGGTAGGATTTTTCAAACTTAGGCGAGCACTGGACTGCAGCTAAGCCCCCGAGTGGGAGGGTTGCTCACCACTCGGTAGGATTTTTCAAACTTAGGCGAGTACAGGACTGCAGCTAAGCCCCCGAGTGGGAGGGTTGCTCACCACTCGGTACGATTTTTCAAACTTAGGCGAGCACTCGACTGTAGCTAAGCCCCCGACTAAGAGGCTTGCTCATCACTCGGTAAGATTTTTCAAACTTAGGCGAGTACTGGACTCCAGCTAAGCCCCCGAGTGGGAGGGTTGCTCACCACTCGGTAGGATTTTTCAAACTTAGGGGAGTACTGGACTGCAGCTAAGCCCCCGAGTGGGAGGGTTCCTCACCACTCGGTAGGATTTTTCAAACTTAGGCGAGTACTGGACTGCAGCTAAGCCCCAGAGTGGGAGGATTCCTCACCACTCGGTAGGATTTTTCAAACTTAGGCGAGTACTAGACTGCAGCTAAGCCCCCGAGTGGGAGGGTTACTCACCACTCGGTACGATTTTTCGAACTTACGCGAGCACTGGACTGCAGCTAAGCCCCCGAGTGAGAGGCTTGCTCATCACTTGGTAGGATTTTTCAAACTTAGGCGAGTACTGGACTGCAGCTAAGCCCCCGAGTGGGAGGGTTGCTCACCACTCGGTAGGGTTTTTCAAACTTAGGCGAGTACTGGACTACAGCTAAGCCCCCGAGTGGGAGGGTTGCTCACCACTCGGTAGGATTTTTCAAACTTAGCGAGTATGGACTGCAGCTAAGCCCCCGAGTGGGAGGGTTGCTCACCACTCGGTAGGATTTTTTGAACGTAGGCGAGCACTGGACTGTAGCTAAGCCCCCGACTAAGAGGCTTGCTCATCACTCGGTAAGATTTTTCAAACTTAGGCGAGTACTGGACTCCAGCTAAGCCCCCGAGTGGGAGGGTTGCTCACCACTCGGTAGGATTTTTCAAACTTAGGCGAGTACTGGACTGCAGCTAAGCCCCCGAGTGGGAGGGTTGCTCACCACTCGGTAGGGTTTTTCAAACTTAGGGGAGTACTGGACTGCAGCTAAGCCCCAGAGTGGGAGGATTGCTCACCACTCGGTAGGATTTTTCAAACTTAGGCGAGTACTAGACTGCAGCTATGCCCCCGAGTGGGAGGGTTGCTCACCACTCGGTACGATTTTTCGAACTTACGCGAGCACTGGACTGCAGCTAAGCCCCCGAGTGGGAGGGTTGCTCACCACTCGGTAGGATTTTTCGAACTTAGGCGAGCACTGGACTGTAGCTAAGCCCCCGACTAAGAGGCTTGCTCACCACTCGGTAGGATTTTTCAAACTTAGGCGAGTACTGGACTCCAGCTAAGCCCCCGAGTGGGAGGGTTGCTCACCACTCGGTAGGATTTTTCAAACTTAGGCGAGTACTGGACTGCAGCTAAGCCCCCGAGTGGGAGGGTTGCTCACCACTCGGTAGGGTTTTTCAAACTTAGGGGAGTACTGGACTGCAGCTAAGCCCCAGAGTGGGAGGATTGCTCACCACTCGGTAGGATTTTTCAAACTTAGGCGAGTACTAGACTGCAGCTAAGCCCCCGAGTGGGAGGGTTACTCACCACTCGGTACGATTTTTCAAACTTACGCGAGCACTGGACTGCAGCTAAGCCCCCGAGTGAGAGGCTTGCTCATCACTTGGTAGGATTTTTCAAACATAGGCGAGCACTGGACTGCAGCTAAGCCCCCGAGTGGGAGGGTTGCTCACCACTCGGTAGGATTTTTCAAACTTAGGCGAGCACTGGACTGCAGCTAAGCCCCCGAGTGGGAGGGTTGCTCACCACTCGGTAGGATTTTTCAAACTTAGGCGAGTACTGGACTACAGCTAAGCCCCCGAGTGGCAGGGTTGCTCACCACTCGGTTGGATTTTTCAAACTTAGGCGAGCACTGGACTGCAGCTAAGCCCCCGAGTGGGAGGGTTGCTCACCACTCGGTAGGATTTTTCAAACTTAGGAGAGCACTGGACTGCAGCTAAGCCCCCGAGTGGGAGGGTTGCTCACCAATCGGTAGGATTTTTCAAACTTTGGCGAGTACTGGACTACAGCTAAGCCCCCGAGTGGGAGGGTTGCTCACCACTCGGTAGGATTTTTCAAACTTAGGCGAGTACTGGACTACAGCTAAGCCCCCGAGTGGGAGGGTTGCTCACCACTCGGTAGGATTTTTCAAACTTGGCGAGTACAGGACTGCAGGTAAGCCCCCGAGTGGGAGGGTTGCTCACCACTCGGTAGGATTTTTTGAACGTAGGCGAGCACTGGACTGTAGCTAAGCCCCCGACTAAGAGGCTTGCTCATCACTCGGTAAGATTTTTCAAACTTAGGCGAGTACTGGACTCCAGCTAAGCCCCCGAGTGGGAGGGTTGCTCACCACTCGGTAGGATTTTTCAAACTTAGGCGAGTACTGGACTGCAGGTAAGCCCCCTAGTGGGAGGGTTGCTCACCACTCGGTAGGATTTTTCAAACTTAGGGGAGTACTGGACTGCAGCTAAGCCCCAGAGTGGGAGGATTGCTCACCACTCGGTAGGATTTTTCAAACTTAGGCGAGTACTGGACTGGAGCTAAGCCCCCGAGTGGGAGGGTTGCTCACCACTCGGTACGATTTTTCGAACTTACGCGGGCACTGGACTGCAGCTAAGCCCCCGAGTGAGAGGCTTGCTCATCACTTGGTAGGATTTTTCAAACTTAGGCGAGCACTGGACTGCAGCTAAGCCCCCGAGTGAGAGGCTTGCTCATCACTTGGTAGGATTTTTCAAACTTAGGCGAGCACTGGACTGCAGCTAAGCCCCCGAGTGGGAGGGTTGCTCACCACTCGGTAGGATTTTTCAAACTTAGGCGAGCACTGGACTGCAGCTAAGCCCCCGAGTGGGAGGGTTGCTCACCACTCGGTAGGATTTTTCAAACTTAGGCGAGTACTGGACTACAGCTAAGCCCCCGAGTGGCAGGGTTGCTCACCACTCGGTAGGATTTTTCAAACTTAGGCGAGTACTGGACTGCAGCTAAGCCCCCGAGTGGGAGGGTTGCTCACCACTCGGTAGGGTTTTTCAAACTTAGGGGAGTACTGGACTGCAGCTAAGCCCCAGAGTGGGAGGATTCCTCACCACTCGGTAGGATTTTTCAAACTTAGGCGAGTACTCGACTACAGCTAAGCCCCCGAGTGGGAGGGTTACTCACCACTCGGTACGATTTTTCGAACTTACGCGAGCACTGGACTGCAGCTAAGCCCCCGAGTGAGAGGCTTGCTCATCACTTGGTAGGATTTTTCAAACTTAGGCGAGCACTGGACTGCAGCTAAGCCCCCGAGTGGGAGGGTTGCTCACCACTCGGTAGGATTTTTCAAACTTAGGCGAGTACAGGACTGCAGCTAAGCCCCCGAGTGGGAGGGTTGCTCACCACTCGGTACGATTTTTCAAACTTAGGCGAGCACTCGACTGTAGCTAAGCCCCCGACTAAGAGGCTTGCTCATCACTCGGTAAGATTTTTCAAACTTAGGCGAGTACTGGACTCCAGCTAAGCCCCCGAGTGGGAGGGTTGCTCACCACTCGGTAGGATTTTTCAAACTTAGGGGAGTACTGGACTGCAGCTAAGCCCCCGAGTGGGAGGGTTCCTCACCACTCGGTAGGATTTTTCAAACTTAGGCGAGTACTGGACTGCAGCTAAGCCCCAGAGTGGGAGGATTCCTCACCACTCGGTAGGATTTTTCAAACTTAGGCGAGTACTAGACTGCAGCTAAGCCCCCGAGTGGGAGGGTTACTCACCACTCGGTACGATTTTTCGAACTTACGCGAGCACTGGACTGCAGCTAAGCCCCCGAGTGAGAGGCTTGCTCATCACTTGGTAGGATTTTTCAAACTTAGGCGAGTACTGGACTGCAGCTAAGCCCCCGAGTGGGAGGGTTGCTCACCACTCGGTAGGGTTTTTCAAACTTAGGCGAGTACTGGACTACAGCTAAGCCCCCGAGTGGGAGGGTTGCTCACCACTCGGTAGGATTTTTCAAACTTAGCGAGTATGGACTGCAGCTAAGCCCCCGAGTGGGAGGGTTGCTCACCACTCGGTAGGATTTTTTGAACGTAGGCGAGCACTGGACTGTAGCTAAGCCCCCGACTAAGAGGCTTGCTCATCACTCGGTAAGATTTTTCAAACTTAGGCGAGTACTGGACTCCAGCTAAGCCCCCGAGTGGGAGGGTTGCTCACCACTCGGTAGGATTTTTCAAACTTAGGCGAGTACTGGACTGCAGCTAAGCCCCCGAGTGGGAGGGTTGCTCACCACTCGGTAGGGTTTTTCAAACTTAGGGGAGTACTGGACTGCAGCTAAGCCCCAGAGTGGGAGGATTGCTCACCACTCGGTAGGATTTTTCAAACTTAGGCGAGTACTAGACTGCAGCTATGCCCCCGAGTGGGAGGGTTGCTCACCACTCGGTACGATTTTTCGAACTTACGCGAGCACTGGACTGCAGCTAAGCCCCCGAGTGAGAGGCTTGCTCATCACTTGGTAGGATTTTTCAAACTTAGGCGAGCACTGGACTGCAGCTAAGCCCCCGAGTGGGAGGGTTGCTCACGACTCGGTAGGATTTTTCAAACTTAGGCGAGCACTGGACTGTAGCTAAGCCCCCGAGTGGGAGGGTTGCTCACCACTCGGTAGGATTTTTCAAACTTAGGCGAGTACTGGACTGCAGCTAAGCCCCCGAGTGGGAGGGTTGCTCACCACTCGGTAGGATTTTTCAAACTAAGGCGAGTACTGGACTGCAGCTAAGCCCCCGAGTGGGAGGGTTGCTCACCACTCGGTACGATTTTTCAAACTTAGGCGAGCACCGGACTGCAGCTAAGCCCCCGAGTGGGAGGGTTGCTCACCACTCGGTAGGATTTTTCAAACTTAGGGGAGTACTGGACTGCAGCTAAGCCCTAGAGTGGGAGGATTGCTCACCACTCGGTAGGATTTTTCAAACTTAGGCGAGTACTAGACTGCAGCTAAGCCCCCGTGTGGGAGGGTTGCTCACCACTCGGTACGATTTTTCGACCTTACGCGAGCACTGGACTGCAGCTAAGCCCCCGAGTGAGAGGCTTGCTCATCACTTGCTAGGATTTTTCAAACTTAGGCGAGCACTGGACTGCAGCTAAGCCCCACGAGTGGGAGGGTTGCTCACCACTCGGTAGGAGTTTTCAAACTTAGGCGAGCACTGGACTGCAGCTAAGCCCCCGAGTGGGAGGGTTGCTCACCACTCGGTAGGATTTTTCAAACTTAGGAGAGGACTAGACTGCAGCTAAGCCCCCGAGTGGGAGGGTTGCTCACCACTCGGTAGGATTTTTCAAACTTAGGCGAGCACTGGACTGCAGCTAAGCCCCCGAGTGGGGGGGTTGCTCACCACTCGGTAGGATTTTTCAAACTTAGGCGAGCACTGGACTGCAGCTAAGCCCCCGAGTGGGAGGGTTGCTCACCACTCGGTAGGATTTTTCAAACTTAGGCGAGTACTGGACTCCAGCTAAGCCCCCGAGTGGCAGGGTTGCTCACCACTCGGTAGGATTTTTCAAACTTAGCGAGTATGGACTGCAGCTAAGCCCCCGAGTGGGAGGGTTGCTCACCTCTCGGTATGATTTTTCGAACTTAGGCGAGCACTGGACTGTAGCTAAGCCCCCGACTAAGAGGCTTGCTCACCACTCGGTAGGATTTTTCAAACTTAGGCGAGTACTGGACTCCAGCTAAGCCCCCGAGTGGGAGGGTTGCTCACCACTCGGTAGGATTTTTCAAACTTAGGCGAGTACTGGACTGCAGCTAAGCCCCCGAGTGGGAGGGTTGCTCACCACTCGGTAGGGTTTTTCAAACTTAGGGGAGTACTGGACTGCAGCTAAGCCCCAGAGTGGGAGGATTGCTCACCACTCGGTAGGATTTTTCAAACATAGGCGAGTACTAGACTGCAGCTAAGCCCCCGAGTGGGAGGGTTGCTCACCACTCGGTACGATTTTTCGAACATACGCGAGCACTGCACTGCAGCTAAGCCCCCGAGTGAGAGGCTTGCTCATCACTTGGTAGGATTTTTCAAACTTAGGCGAGCACTGGACTGCAGCTAAGCCCCCGAGTGGGAGGGTTGCTCACCACTCGGTAGGATTTTTCAAACTTAGGCGAGCACTGGACTGCAGCTAAGCCCCCGAGTGGGAGGGTTGCTCACCACTCGGTAGGATTTTTCAAACTTAGGCGAGTACTGGACTGCAGCTAAGCCCCCGAGTGGGAGGGTTTCTCACCACTCGGTAGGATTTTTCAAACTAAGGCGAGGACTTGACTGCAGCTAAGCCCCCGAGTGGGAGGGTTGCTCACCACTCGGTACGATTTTTCAAACTTAGGCGAGCACTGGACTGCAGCTAAGCCCCCGAGTGGGAGGGTTGCTCACCACTCGGTAGGATTTTTCAAACTGAGGGGAGTACTGGACTGCAGCTAAGCCCCAGAGTGGGAGGATTGCTCACCACTCGGTAGGATTTTTCAAACTTAGGCGAGTACTAGACTGCAGCTAAGCCCCCGTGTGGGAGGGTTGCTCACCACTCGGTACGATTTTTCGAACTTACGCGAGCACTGGACTGCAGCTAAGCCCCCCGAGTGAGAGGCTTGCTCATCACTTGGTAGGATTTTTCAAACTTAGGCGAGCACTGGACTGCAGCTAAGCCACCCGAGTGGGAGGGTTGCTCACCACTCGGTAGGAGTTTTCAAACTTAGGCGAGCACTGGACTGCAGCTAAGCCCCCGAGTGGGAGGGTTGCTCACCACTCGGTAGGATTTTTCAAACTTAGGAGAGGACTAGACTGCAGCTAAGCCCCCGAGTGGGAGGGTTGCTCACCACTCGGTAGGATTTTTCAAACTTAGGCGAGCACTGGACTGCAGCTAAGCCCCCGAGTGGGAGGGTTGCTCACCACTCGGTAGGATTTTTCAAACTTAGGCGAGCACTGGACTGCAGCTAAGCCCCCGAGTGGGAGGGTTGCTCACCACTCGGTAGGATTTTTCAAACTTAGGGGAGTACTGGACTCCAGCTAAGCCCCCGAGTGGGAGGGTTGCTCACCACTCGGTAGGATTTTTCAAACTTAGGCGAGTACTGGACTACAGCTAAGCCCCCGAGTGGGAGGGTTGCTCACCACTCGGTAGGATTTTTCAAACTTAGGGGAGTACTGGACTCCAGCTAAGCCCCCGAGTGGGAGGGTTGCTCACCACTCGGTAGGATTTTTCAAACTTAGGCGAGTACTGGACTACAGCTAAGCCCCCGAGTGGGAGGGTTGCTCACCACTCGGTAGGATTTTTCAAACTTAGTCGAGGACTGGACTGCAGCTAAGCCCCCAGTGGGACGGTTGCTCACCACTCGGTAGGATTTTTCAAACTTAGGAGAGTACTGGCCTGCAGCTAAGCCCCCGAGTGGGAGGGTTGCTCACCACTCGGTAGGATTTTTCAAACATAGCGAGTACTGGACTGCAGCTATGCCCCCGAGTGGGAGGGTTGCTCACCACTCGGTAGGATTATTCAAACTTAGGCGAGGACTGGACTGCACCTAAGCCCCCAGTGGGAGGGTTGCTCACCACTCGGTAGGATTTTTCAAACTTAGGCGAGTACTGGACTGCAGCTAAGCCCTCGAGTGGGAGGGTTGCTCACCACTCGGTAGGATTTTTCAAACTTAGGAGAGGACTAGACTTCAGCTAAGCCCCCGAGTGGGAGGGTTGCTCACCACTCGGTAGGCTTTTCAAACTTAGGCGAGCACTGGACTGCAGCTAAGCCCCCGAGTGGGAGGGTTGCTCACCGCTCGGTAGGATTTTTCAATCTTAGGCGAGCACTGGACTGCAGCTAAGCCCCCGAGTGGGAGGGTTGCTCACCACTCGGTAGGATTTTTCAAACTTAGGCGAGTACTGGACTGCAGCTAAGCCCCCGAGTGGGAGGGTTGCTCACCACTCGGTAGGATTTTTCAAACATAGGCGAGAACTGGACTGCAGCTAAGCCCCGAGTGGGAGGGTTGCTCTCCACTCGGTAGGATTTTTCAAACTTAGGCGAGCACTGGACTGCAGCTAAGCCCCCGAGTGGGAGGGTTGCTCACCACTCGGTAGGATTTTTCAAACTTAGGCGAGTACTGGACTACACCTAAGCCCCCGAGTGGGAGGGTTGCTCACCACTCGGTAGGATTTTTCGAACTTAGGCGAGTACTGGACTGCAGCTCAGCCCCCGAGTGGGAGGGTTGCTCACCACTCGGAAGGATTTTTCAAACTTAGTCGAGGACTGGACTGCAGCTAAGCCCCCAGTGGGAGGGTGGCTCACAACTCGGTAGGATTTTTCAAACTTAGGAGAGTACTGGACTGCAGCTAAGCCCCCGAGTGGGAGCGTTGCTCACCACTCGGTAGGATTTTTCAAACATAGCGAGTACTGGACTGCAGCTAAGCCCCCGAGTGGGAGGGTTGCTCACCACTCGATAGGATTTTTCGAACTTAGGCGAGTACTGGACTGCAGCTAAGCCCCCGAGTGGGAGGGTTGCTCACCACTCGGTAGGATTTTTCAATCTTAGGCGAGCACTGGACTGCAGCTAAGCCCCCGAGTGGGAGGGTTGCTCACCACTCGGTAGGATTTTTCAAACTTAGGCGAGTACTGGACTGCAGCTAAGCCCCCGAGTGGGAGGGTTGCTCACCACTCGGTAGGATTTTTCAAACTTAGGCGAGGACTGGACTGCAGCTAAGCCCCCGAGTGGGAGGGTTGCTCACCACTCGATAGGATTTTTCAATCTTAGGCGAGCACTGGACTGCAGCTAAGCCCCCGAGTGGGAGGGTTGCTCACCACTCGGTAGGATTATTCAAACTTAGGCGAGCACTGGACTGCAGCTAAGCCCCCGAGTGGGAGGGTTGCTCACCACTCGGTAGGATTTTTCAAACTTAGGCGAGTACTGGACTGCACCTAAGCCCCGAGTGGGAGGGTTGCTCACCACTCGGTAGGATTTTTCGAACTTAGGCGAGTACTGGACTGCAGCTAAGCCCCCGAGTGGGAGGGTTGCTCACCACTCGGAAGGATTTTTCAAACTTAGTCGAGGACTGGACTGCAGCTAAGCCCCCAGTGGGAGGGTTGCTCACAACTCGGTAGGATTTTTCAAACTTAGGAGAGTACTGGACTGCAGCTAAGCCCCCGAGTGGGAGCGTTGCTCACCACTCGGTAGGAGTTTTCAAACATAGCGAGTACTGGACTGCAGCTAAGCCCCCGAGTGGGAGGGTTGCTCACCACTCGGTAGGATTTTTCGAACTTAGGCGAGTACTGGACTGCAGCTAAGCCCCCGAGTGGGAGGGTTACTCACCACTCGGTAGGATTTTTCAATCTTAGGCGAGCACTGGACTGCAGCTAAGCCCCCGAGTGGGAGGGTTGCTCACCACTCGGTAGGATTTTTCAAACTTAGGCGAGTACTGGACTGCAGCTAAGCCCCCGAGTGGGAGGGTTGCTCACCACTCGGTAGGATTTTTCAAACTTAGGCGAGTACTGAACTGCAGCTAAGCCCCTGAGTGGGAGGGTTGCTCACCACTCGGTAGGATTTTTCAAACATAGCGAGTACTGGACTGCAGCTAAGCCCCCGAGTGGGAGGGTTGTTCACCACTCGGTAGGATTATTCAAACTTAGGCGAGGACTGGACTGCAGCTAAGCCCCTAGTGGGAGGGTTGCTCACCACTCGGTAGGATTTTTCAAACTTAGGCGAGTACTGGACTGCAGCTAAGCCCCCGAGTGGGAGGGTTGCTCACCACTCAGTAGGATTTTTCAAACTTAGGCGAGGACTGGACTGCAGCTAAGCCCCCGAGTGGGAGGGTTGCTCACCACTCGATACGATTTTTCAAACTTAGGCGAGCACTGGACTGCAGCTAAGCCCCCGAGTGGGAGGGTTGCTCACCACTCGGTAGGAGTTTTCAAACTTAGGAGAGCACTAGACTTCAGCTAAGCCCCCGAGTGGGAGGGTTGCTCACCACTCGGTAGGATTTTTCAAACTTAGGCGAGCACTGGACTGCAGCTAAGCCCCCGAGTGGGAGGGTTGCTCACCACTCGGTAGGATTTTTCAAACTTAGGCGAGCACTGGACTGCAGCTAAGCCCCCGAGTGGGAGGGTTGCTCACCACTCGGTAGGATTTTTCAAACTTAGGCGAGTACTGGACTGCAGCTAAGCCCCCGAGTGGGAGGGTTGCTCACCACTCGGTAGGATTTTTCAAACTTAGGCGAGTACTGGACTGCAGCTAAGCCCCCGAGTGGGAGGGTTGCTCACCACTCGGTAGGATTTTTCATAGTTAGGCGAGCACTGGACTGCAGCTAAGCCCCTGAGTGGGAGGGTTGCTCACCACTCGGTAGGATTTTTCAAACTTAGGCGAGTACTGGACTCCACCTAAGCCCCCGAGTGGGAGGGTTGCTCACCACTCGGTAGGATTTTTCGAACTTAGGCGAGTACTGGACTGCAGCTAAGCCCCCGAGTGGGAGGGTTGCTCACCACTCGATAGGATTTTTCGAACTTAGGCGAGTACTGGACTGCAGCTAAGCCCCCGAGTGGGAGGGTTGCTCACCACTCGGTAGGATTTTTCAATCTTAGGCGAGCACTGGACTGCAGCTAAGCCCCCGAGTGGGAGGGTTGCTCACCACTCGGTAGGATTTTTCAAACTTAGGCGAGTACTGGACTGCAGCTAAGCCCCCGACTGGGAGGGTTGCTCACCACTCGGTAGGATTTTTCAAACTTAGGCGAGGACTGGACTGCAGCTAAGCCCCCGAGTGGGAGGGTTGCTCACCACTCGATAGGATTTTTCGAACTTAGGCGAGTACTGGACTGCAGCTAAGCCCCCGAGTGGGAGGGTTGCTCACCACTCGGTAGGATTATTCAAACTTAGGCGAGCACTGGACTGCAGCTAAGCCCCCGAGTGGGAGGGTTGCTCACCACTCGGTAGGATTTTTCAAACTTAGGCGAGTACTGGACTGCACCTAAGCCCCCGAGTGGGAGGGTTGCTCACCACTCGGTAGGATTTTTCAAACTTAGGCGAGTACTGGACTACAGCTAAGCCCCCGAGTGGGAGGGTTGCTCACCTCTCGGTAGGATTTTTCAAACTTAGTCGAGGACTGGACTGCAGCTAAGCCCCCAGTGGGAGGGTTGCTCACCACTCGGTAGGATTTTTCAAACTTAGGAGAGTACTGGACTGCAGCTAAGCCCCGAGTGGGAGGGTTGCTCACCACTCGGTAGGATTTTTCAAACATAGCGAGTACTGGACTGCAGCTAAGCCCCCGAGTGGGAGGGTTGCTCACCACTCGGTAGGATTATTCAAACTTAGGCGAGGACTGGACTGCAGCTAAGCCCCTAGTGGGAGGGTTGCTCACCACTCGGTAGGATTTTTCAAACTTAGGCGAGTACTGGACTGCAGCTAAGCCCCCGAGTGGGAGGGTTGCTCACCACTCGGTAGGATTTTTCAAACTTAGGCGAGGACTGGACTGCAGCTAAGCCCCCGAGTGGGAGGGTTGCTCACCACTCGGTACGATTTTTCAAACTTAGGCGAGCACTGGACTGCAGCTAAGCCCCCGAGTGGGAGGGTTGCTCACCACTCGGTAGGATTTTTCAAACTGAGGAGAGGACTCGACTTCAGCTAAGCCCCCGAGTGGGAGGGTTGCTCACCACTCGGTAGGATTTTTCAAACTTAGGCGAGCACTGGACTGCAGCTAAGCCCCCGAGTGGGAGGGTTGCTCACCACTCGGTAGGATTTTTCAAACTTAGGCGAGCACTAGACTGCAGCTAAGCCGCCGAGTGGGAGGGTTGCTCACCACTCGGTAGGATTTTTCAAACTTAGGCGAGTACTGGACTGCAGCTAAGCCCCCGAGTGGGAGGGTTGCTCACCACTCGGTAGGATTTTTCAAACTTAGGCGAGTACTGGACTGCAGCTAAGCCCCCGAGTGGGAGGGTTGCTCACCACTCGGTAGGATTTTTCATAGTTAGGCGAGCACTGGACTGCAGCTAAGCCCCCGAGTGGGAGGGTTGCTCACCACTCGGTAGGATTTTTCAAACTTAGGCGAGTACTGGACTGCAGCTAAGCCCCCGAGTGGGAGGGTTGCTCACCACTCGGTAGGATTTTTCAAACTTAGGCGAGTACTGGACTGCAGCTAATCCCCCGAGTGGGAGTGTTGCTCACCACTCGGTAGGATATTTCAAACTTAGGCGAGCACTGGACTGCAGCTAAGCCCCCGAGTGGGAGGGTTGCTCACCACTCGGTAGGATTTTTCAAACTTAGGCGAGTACTGGACTGCACCTAAGCCCCGAGTGGGAGGGTTGCTCACCACTCGGTAGGATTTTTCGAACTTAGGCGAGTACTGGACTGCAGCTAAGCCCCCGAGTGGGAGGGTTGCTCACCACTCGGAAGGATTTTTCAAACTTAGTCGAGGACTGGACTGCAGCTAAGCCCCCAGTGGGAGGGTTGCTCACAACTCGGTAGGATTTTTCAAACTTAGGAGAGTACTGGACTGCAGCTAAGCCCCCGAGTGGGAGCGTTGCTCACCACTCGGTAGGAGTTTTCAAACATAGCGAGTACTGGACTGCAGCTAAGCCCCCGAGTGGGAGGGTTGCTCACCACTCGGTAGGATTTTTCGAACTTAGGCGAGTACTGGACTGCAGCTAAGCCCCCGAGTGGGAGGGTTACTCACCACTCGGTAGGATTTTTCAATCTTAGGCGAGCACTGGACTGCAGCTAAGCCCCCGAGTGGGAGGGTTGCTCACCACTCGGTAGGATTTTTCAAACTTAGGCGAGTACTGGACTGCAGCTAAGCCCCCGAGTGGGAGGGTTGCTCACCACTCGGTAGGATTTTTCAAACTTAGGCGAGTACTGAACTGCAGCTAAGCCCCTGAGTGGGAGGGTTGCTCACCACTCGGTAGGATTTTTCAAACATAGCGAGTCTGGACTGCAGCTAAGCCCCCGAGTGGGAGGGTTGTTCACCACTCGGTAGGATTATTCAAACTTAGGCGAGGACTGGACTGCAGCTAAGCCCCTAGTGGGAGGGTTGCTCACCACTCGGTAGGATTTTTCAAACTTAGGCGAGTACTGGACTGCAGCTAAGCCCCCGAGTGGGAGGGTTGCTCACCACTCAGTAGGATTTTTCAAACTTAGGCGAGGACTGGACTGCAGCTAAGCCCCCGAGTGGGAGGGTTGCTCACCACTCGATACGATTTTTCAAACTTAGGCGAGCACTGGACTGCAGCTAAGCCCCCGAGTGGGAGGGTTGCTCACCACTCGGTAGGATTTTTCAAACTTAGGAGAGCACTAGACTTCAGCTAAGCCCCCGAGTGGGAGGGTTGCTCACCACTCGGTAGGATTTTTCAAACTTAGGCGAGCACTGGACTGCAGCTAAGCCCCCGAGTGGGAGGGTTGCTCACCACTCGGTAGGATTTTTCAAACTTAGGCGAGCACTGGACTGCAGCTAAGCCCCCGAGTGGGAGGGTTGCTCACCACTCGGTAGGATTTTTCAAACTTAGGCGAGTACTGGACTGCAGCTAAGCCCCCGAGTGGGAGGGTTGCTCACCACTCGGTAGGATTTTTCAAACTTAGGCGAGTACTGGACTGCAGCTAAGCCCCCGAGTGGGAGGGTTGCTCACCACTCGGTAGGATTTTTCATAGTTAGGCGAGCACTGGACTGCAGCTAAGCCCCTGAGTGGGAGGGTTGCTCACCACTCGGTAGGATTTTTCAAACTTAGGCGAGTACTGGACTCCACCTAAGCCCCCGAGTGGGAGGGTTGCTCACCACTCGGTAGGATTTTTCGAACTTAGGCGAGTACTGGACTGCAGCTAAGCCCCCGAGTGGGAGGGTTGCTCACCACTCGGAAGGATTTTTCAAACTTAGTCGAGGACTGGACTGCAGCTAAGCCCCCAGTGGGAGGGTGGCTCACAACTCGGTAGGATTTTTCAAACTTAGGAGAGTACTGGACTGCAGCTAAGACCCCGAGTGGGAGCGTTGCTCACCACTCGGTAGGATTTTTCAAACATAGCGAGTACTGGACTGCAGCTAAGCCCCCGAGTGGGAGGGTTGCTCACCACTCGATAGGATTTTTCGAACTTAGGCGAGTACTGGACTGCAGCTAAGCCCCCGAGTGGGAGGGTTGCTCACCACTCGGTAGGATTTTTCAAACTTAGGAGAGTACTGGACTGCAGCTAAGCCCCCGAGTGGGAGCGTTGCTCACCACTCGGTAGGATTTTTCAAACATAGCGAGTACTGGACTGCAGCTAAGCCCCCGAGTGGAGGGTTGCTCACCTCTCGGTAGGATTTTTCGAACTTAGGCGAGGACTGGACTGCAGCTAAGCCCCCGAGTGGGAGGGTTGCTCACCACTCGGTAGGATTTTTCAATCTTAGGCGAGCACTGGACTGCAGCTAAGCCCCCGAGTGGGAGGGTTGCTCACCACTCGGTAGGATTTTTCAAACTTAGGCGAGTACTGGACTGCAGCTAAGCCCCCGAGTGGGAGGGTTGCTCACCACTCGGTAGGATTTTTCAAACTTAGGCGAGCACTGGACTGCAGCTAAGCCCCCGAGTGGGAGGGTTGCTCACCACTCGGTAGGATTTTTCAAACTTAGGAGAGTACTGGACTGCAGCTAAGCCCCCGAGTGGGAGCGTTGCTCACCACTCGGTAGGATTTTTCAAACATAGCGAGTACTGGACTGCAGCTAAGCCCCCGAGTGGGAGGGTTGCTCACCTCTCGGTAGGATTTTTCGAACTTAGGCGAGTACTGGACTGCAGCTAAGCCCCCGAGTGGGAGGGTTGCTCACCACTCGGTAGGATTTTTCAATCTTAGGCGAGCACTGGACTGCAGCTAAGCCCCCGAGTGGGAGGGTTGCTCACCACTCGGTAGGATTTTTCAAACTTAGGCGAGTACTGGACTGCAGCTAAGCCCCCGAGTGGGAGGGTTGCTCACCACTCGGTAGGATTTTTCAAACTTAGGCGAGTACTGGACTGCAGCTAAGCCCCCGAGTGGGAGGGTTGCTCACCACTCGGTAGGATTTTTCAAACTTAGGCGAGCACTGGACTGCAGCTAAGCCCCCGAGTGGGAGGGTTGCTCACCACTCGGTAGGATTTTTCAAACTTAGGCGAGTACTGGACTGCACCTAAGCCCCCGAGTGGGAGGGTTGCTCACCACTCGGAAGGATTTTTCAAACTTAGTCGAGGACTGGACTGCAGCTAAGCCCCCAGTGGGAGGGTTGCTCACAACTCGGTAGGATTTTTCAAACTTACGAGAGTACTGGACTGCAGCTAAGCCCCCGAGTGGGAGGGTTGCTCACCACTCGGTAGGATTTTTCAAACATAGCGAGTACTGGACTGCAGCTAAGCCCCCGAGTGGGAGGGTTGCTCACCACTCGGTAGGATTTTTCGAACTTAGGCTAGTACTGGACTGCAGCTAAGCCCCCGAGTGGGAGGGTTGCTCACCACTGGGTAGGATTTTTCAAACTTAGGCGAGTACTGGACTGCAGCTAAGCCCCCGACTGGGAGGGTTGCTCACCACTCGGTAGGATTTTTCAAACTTAGGCGAGGACTGGACTGCAGCTAAGCCCCCAGTGGGAGGGTTGCTCACCACTCGGTAGGATTTTTCAAACTTAGGCGAGTACTGGACTGCAGCTAAGCCCCCGAGTGGGAGGGTTGCTCACCACTCGGTAGGATTTTTCGAACTTAGGCGAGTACTGGACTGCAGCTAAGCCCCCGAGTGGGAGGGTTGCTCACCACTCGGTAGGATTTTTCAATCTTAGGCGAGCACTGGACTGCAGCTAAGCCCCCGAGTGGGAGGGTTGCTCACCACTCGGTAGGATTTTTCAAACTTAGGCGAGTACTGGACTGCAGCTAAGCCCCCGAGTGGGAGGGTTGCTCACCACTCGGTAGGATTTTTCAAACTTAGGCGAGTACTGGACTGCAGCTAAGCCCCCGAGTGGGAGGGTTGCTCACCACTCGGTAGGATTTTTCAAACTTAGGCGAGCACTGGACTGCAGCTAAGCCCCCGAGTGGGAGGGTTGCTCACCACTCGGTAGGATTTTTCAAACTTAGGCGAGTACTGGACTGCACCTAAGCCCCCGAGTGGGAGGGTTGCTCACCACTCGGAAGGATTTTTCAAACTTAGTCGAGGACTGGACTGCAGCTAAGCCCCCAGTGGGAGGGTTGCTCACAACTCGGTAGGATTTTTCAAACTTACGAGAGTACTGGACTGCAGCTAAGCCCCCGAGTGGGAGGGTTGCTCACCACTCGGTAGGATTTTTCAAACATAGCGAGTACTGGACTGCAGCTAAGCCCCCGAGTGGGAGGGTTGCTCACCACTCGGTAGGATTGAACGAACTTAGGCTAGTACTGGACTGCAGCTAAGTCCCCGAGTGGGAGGGTTGCTCACCACTCGGTAGGATTTTTCAAACTTAGGCGAGTACTGGACTGCAGCTAAGCCCCCGACTGGGAGGGTTGCTCACCACTCGGTAGGATTTTTCAAACTTAGGCGAGGACTGGACTGCAGCTAAGCCCCCAGTGGGAGGGTTGCTCACCACTCGGTAGGATTTTTCAAACTTAGGAGAGTACTGGGCTGCAGCTAAGCCCCCGAGTGGGAGGGTTGCTCACCACTCGGTAGGATTTTTCAAACATAGCGAGTACTGGACTGCAGCTAAGCCCCCGAGTGGGAGGGTTGCTCACCACTCGGTAGGATTATTCAAACTTAGGCGAGGACTGGACTGCAGCTAAGCCCCTAGTGGGAGGGTTGCTCACCACTCGGTAGGATTTTTCAAACTTAGGCGAGTACTGGACTGCAGCTAAGCCCCCGAGTGGGAGGGTTGCTCACCACTCGGTAGGATTTTTCAAACTTAGGCGAGTACTGGACTGCACCTAAGCCCCCGAGTGGGAGGGTTGCTCACCACTCGGAAGGATTTTTCAAACTTAGGCGAGCACTGGACTACAGCTAAGCCCCCGAGTGGGAGGGTTGCTCACCACTCGGTAGGATTTTTCAAACTTAGGAGAGGACTAGACTTCAGCTAAGCCCCCGAGTGGGAGGGTTGCTCACCACTCGGTAGGATTTTTCAAACTTAGGCGAGCACTGGACTGCAGCTAAGCACCCGAGTGGGAGGGTTGCTCACCACTCGGTAGGATTTTTCAAACTTAGGCGAGTACTGGACTGCAGCTAAGCCCCCGAGTGGGAGGGTTGCTCACCACTCGGTAGGATTTTTCAAACTTAGGCGAGTACTGGACTACAGCTAAGGCCCCGAGTGGGAGGGTTGCTCACCACTCGGTAGGATTTTTCATAGTTAGGCGAGCACTGGACTGCAGCTAAGCCCCCGAGTGGGAGGGTTGCTCACCACTCGGTAGGATTTTTCAAACTTAGGCGAGTACTGGACTGCACCTAAGCCCCCGAGTGGGAGGGTTGCTCACCACTCGGTAGGATTTTTCGAACTTAGGCGAGTACTGGACTGCAGCTAAGCCCCCGAGTGGGAGGGTTGCTCACCACTCGGAAGGATTTTTCAAACTTAGTCGAGGACTGGACTGCAGCTAAGCCCCCAGTGGGAGGGTTGCTCACAACTCGGTAGGATTTTTCAAACTTAGGAGAGTACTTGACTGCAGCTAAGCCCCCGAGTGGGAGGGTTGCTCACCACTAGGTAGGATTTTTCAAACATAGCGAGTACTGGACTGCAGCTAAGCCCCCGAGTGGGAGGGTTGCTCACCACTCGGTAGGATTTTTCGAACTTAGGCGAGCACTGGACTGTAGCTAAGCCCCCGAGTGGTAGGGTTGCTCACCACTCGGTAGGATTATTCAAACTTAGGCGAGCACTGGACTGCAGCTAAGCCCCCGAGTGGGAGGGTTGCTCACCACTCGGTAGGATTTTTCAAACTTAGGCGAGTACTGGACTACAGCTAAGCCCCCGAGTGGGAGGGTTGCTCACCACTCGGTAGGATTTTTCAAACTTAGGCGAGGACTGGACTCCAGCTAAGCCCCCGAGTGGGAGGGTTGCTCACCACTCGGTAGGATTTTTCAAACTTAGGCGAGCACTGGACTGCAGCTAAGCCCCCGAGTGGGAGGATTGCTCACCACTCGGTAGGATTTTTCAAACATAGGCGAGTACTGGACTCCAGCTAAGCCCCCGAGTGGGAGGGTTGCTCACCACTCGGTAGGATTTTTCAAACTTAGGCGAGTACTGGACTACAGCTAAGCCCCCGAGTGGGAGGGTTGCTCACCACTCGGTAGGATTTTTCAAACTTAGGCGAGGACTGGACTCCAGCTAAGCCCCCGAGTGGGAGGGTTGCTCACCACTCGGAAGGATTTTTCAAACTTAGTCGAGGACTGGACTGCAGCTAAGCCCCCAGTGGGAGGGTTGCTCACAACTCGGTAGGATTTTTCAAACTTAGGAGAGTACTTGACTGCAGCTAAGCCCCCGAGTGGGAGGGTTGCTCACCACTAGGTAGGATTTTTCAAACATAGCGAGTACTGGACTGCAGCTAAGCCCCCGAGTGGGAGGGTTGCTCACCACTCGGTAGGATTTTTCGAACTTAGGCGAGCACTGGACTGTAGCTAAGCCCCCGAGTGGTAGGGTTGCTCACCACTCGGTAGGATTATTCAAACTTAGGCGAGCACTGGACTGCAGCTAAGCCCCCGAGTGGGAGGGTTGCTCACCACTCGGTAGGATTTTTCAAACTTAGGCGAGTACTGGACTACAGCTAAGCCCCCGAGTGGGAGGGTTGCTCACCACTCGGTAGGATTTTTCAAACTTAGGCGAGGACTGGACTCCAGCTAAGCCCCCGAGTGGGAGGGTTGCTCACCACTCGGTAGGATTTTTCAAACTTAGGCGAGCACTGGACTGCAGCTAAGCCCCCGAGTGGGAGGATTGCTCACCACTCGGTAGGATTTTTCAAACTTAGGCGAGTACTGGACTGCAGCTAAGCCCCCGAGTGGGAGGGTTGCTCACCACTCGGTAGGATTTTTCAAACTTAGGCGAGTACTGGACTACAGCTAAGCCCCCGAGTGGGAGGGTTGCTCACCACTCGGTAGGATTTTTCAAACTTAGTCGAGGACTGGACTGCAGCTAAGCCCCCAGTGGGAGGGTTGCTCACCACTCGGTAGGATTTTTCAAACTTAGGAGAGTACTGGACTGCAGCTAAGCCCCCGAGTGGGAGGGTTGCTCACCACTCGGTAGGATTTTTCAAAGATAGCGAGTACTGGACTGCAGCTAAGCCCCGGAGTGGGAGGGTTGCTCACCACACGGTAGAATTATTCAAACTTAGGCGAGGACTGGACTGCAGCTAAGCCCCAGTGGGAGGGTTGCTCACTACTCGGTAGGATTTTTCAAACTTAGGCGAGTACTGGACTGCAGCTAAGCCCCCGAGTGGGAGGGTTGCTCACCACTCGGTAGGATTTTTCAAACTTAGGAGAGGACTAGACCTCAGCTAAGCCCCCGAGTGGGGGGTTGCTCACCACTCGGTAGGATTTTTCAAACTTAGGCGAGCACTGGACTGCAGCTAAGCCCCCGAGTGGGAGGGTTGCTCACCACTCGGTAGGATTTTTCAAACTTAGGCGACCACTGGACTGCAGCTTAGCTTCCGAGTGGGAGGGTTGCTCACCACTCGGTAGGATTTTTCAAACTTAGGGGAGCACTGGACTGCAGCTAAGCCCCCGAGTGGGAGGGTTGCTCACCACTCGGTAGGAGTTTTCAAACTTAGGCGAGTACTGGACTACAGCTAAGCCCCCGAGTGGGAGGGTTGCTCACCACTCGGTAGGATTTTTCGAACTTAGGCGAGCACTGGACTGCAGCTAAGCCCCCGAGTGGGAGGGTTGCTCACCACTCGGTAGGATTTTTCAAACTTAGGCCAGTACTGGACTGCACCTAAGCCCCCGAGTGGGAGGGTTGCTCACCACTCGGTAGGATTTTTCGAACTTAGGCGAGTACTGGACTGCAACTAAGCCCCCGAGTGGGAGGGTTGCTCACCACTCGGAACGATTTTTCAAACTTAGTCAAGGACTGGACTGCAGCTAAGCCCCCAGTGGGAGGGTTGCTCACAACTCGGTAGGATTTTTCAAACTTAGGAGAGTACTGGACTGCAGCTAAGCCCCCGAGTGGGAGGGTTGCTCACCACTCGGTAGGATTTTTCAAACATAGCGAGTACTGGACTGCAGCTAAGCCCCCGAGTGGGAGGGTTGCTCACCACTCGGTAGGATTTTTCGAACTTAGGCGAGCACTGGACTGTAGCTAAGCCCCCGACTAAGAGGCTTGCTCATCACTCGGTAAGATTTTTCAAACTTAGGCGAGTACTGGACTCCAGCTAAGCCCCCGAGTGGGAGGGTTGCTCACCACTCGGTAGGATTTTTCAAACTTAGACGAGCACTGGACTGTAGCTAAGCCCCCGACTAAGAGGCTTGCTCACCAATCGGTAGGATTTTTCAAACTTAGGCGAGTACTGGACTGCAGCTAAGCCCCCGAGTGGGAGGGTTGCTCACCACTCGGTAGAATTTTTCAAACTTAGGGGAGTACTGGACTGCAGCTAAGCCCCAGAGTGGGAGGATTGCTCACCACTCGGTAGGATTTTTAAAACTTAGGCGAGTACTGGACTGCAGCTAAGCCCCCGAGTGGGAGGGTTGCTCACCACTCGGTACATTTTTTTGAAATTACGCGAGCACTGGACTGCAGCTAAGCCCCCGAGTGAGAGGCTTGCTCATCACTTGGTAGGATTTTTCAAACTTAGGCGAGCACTGGACTGCAGCTAAGCCCCCGAGTGGGAGGGTTGCTCACCACTCGGTAGGATTTTTCAAACTTAGGCGAGTACTGGACTGCAGCTAAGCCCCAGAGTGGGAGGATTGCTCACCACTCGGTAGGATTTTTAAAACTTAGGCGAGTACTGGACTGCAGCTAAGCCCCAGAGTGGGAGGATTGCTCACCACTCGGTAGGATTTTTCAAACTTAGGCGAGTACTGGACTGCAGCTAAGCCCCAGAGTGGGAGGATTGCTCACCACTCGGTAGGATTTTTAAAACTTAGGCGAATACTGGACTGCAGCTAAGCCCCCGAGTGGGAGGGTTGCTCACCACTCGGTACATTTTTTCGAAATTACGCGAGCACTGGACTGCAGCTAAGCCCCCGAGTGAGAGGCTTGCTCATCACTTGGTAGGATTTTTCAAACATAGGCGAGCACTGGACTGCAGCTAAGCCCCCGAGTGGGAGGGTTGCTCACCACTCGGTAGGAGTTTTCAAACTTAGGCGAGCACTGGACTACAGCTAAGCCCCCGAGTGGGAGGGTTGCTCACCACTCGGTAGGATTTTTCGAACTTAGGCGAGCACTGGACTGCAGCTAAGCCCCCGAGTGGGAGGGTTGCTCACCACTCGGTAGGATTTTTAAAACTTAGGCGAGTACTGGACTGCAGCTAAGCCCCCGAGTGGGAGGGTTGCTCACCACTCGGTACATTTTTTTGAAATTACGCGAGCACTGGACTGCAGCTAAGCCCCCGAGTGAGAGGCTTGCTCATCACTTGGTAGGATTTTTCAAACTTAGGCGAGCACTGGACTGCAGCTAAGCCCCCGAGTGGGAGGGTTGCTCACCACTCGGTAGGATTTTTCAAACTTAGGCGAGTACTGGACTGCAGCTAAGCCCCAGAGTGGGAGGATTGCTCACCACTCGGTAGGATTTTTAAAACTTAGGCGAGTACTGGACTGCAGCTAAGCCCCAGAGTGGGAGGATTGCTCACCACTCGGTAGGATTTTTCAAACTTAGGCGAGTACTGGACTGCAGCTAAGCCCCAGAGTGGGAGGATTGCTCACCACTCGGTAGGATTTTTAAAACTTAGGCGAATACTGGACTGCAGCTAAGCCCCCGAGTGGGAGGGTTGCTCACCACTCGGTACATTTTTTCGAAATTACGCGAGCACTGGACTGCAGCTAAGCCCCCGAGTGAGAGGCTTGCTCATCACTTGGTAGGATTTTTCAAACTTAGGCGAGCACTGGACTGCAGCTAAGCCCCCGAGTGGGAGGGTTGCTCACCACTCGGTAGGAGTTTTCAAACTTAGGCGAGCACTGGACTACAGCTAAGCCCCCGAGTGGGAGGGTTGCTCACCACTCGGTAGGATTTTTCGAACTTAGGCGAGCACTGGACTGCAGCTAAGCCCCCGAGTGGGAGGGTTGCTCACCACTCGGTAGGATTTTTCAAACTTAGGCGAGTACTGGACTGCACCTAAGCCCCCGAGTGGGAGGGTTGCTCACCACTCGGTAGGATTTTTCAAACTTAGGCGAGTACTGGACTGCAGCTAAGCCCCCGAGTGGGATGGTTGCTCACCACTCGGTAGGATTTTTCAAACTTAGGCGAGTACTGGACTGCAGCTAAGCCCCCGAGTGGGATGGTTGCTCACCACTCGGTAGGATTTTTCAAACTTAGGAGAGGACTCGACTGCAGCTAAGCCCCCGAGTGGGAGGGTTGCTCACCATTCGGTAGGATTTTTCAAACTTAGGCGAGCACTGGACTGCAGCTAAGCCCCCGAGTGGGAGGGTTGCTCACCACTCGGTAGGATTTTTCAAACTTAGGCGAGCACTGGACTGCAGCTAAGCCCCCGAGTGGGAGGGTTGCTCACCACTCGGTAGGATTTTTCAAACTTAGGCGAGTACTGGACTGCAGCTAAGCCCCCGAGTGGGAGGGTTGCTCACCATTCGGTAGGATTTTTCGAACTTAGGCGAGCACTGGACTGTAGCTAAGCCCCCGACTAAGAGGCTTGCTCATCACCCGGTAAGATTTTTCAAACTTAGGCGAGTACTGGACTGCAGCTAAGCCCCCGAGTGAGTGGCTAGCTCATCACTTGGTAGGAATTTTCAAACTTAGGCGAGCACTGGACTGCAGCTAAGCCCCCGAGTGGGAGGGTTTCTCACCACTCGGTTGGATTTTTCAAACTTAGGCGAGCACTGGACTGCAGCTAAGCCCCCGAGTCGGAGGATTGCTCACCACTCGGTAATAATTTTAAAACTTAGGCGAGTACTGGATTGCAGCTAAGCCCCCGAGTGGGAGGGTTGCTCACCACTCGGTACATTTTTTCGAAATTACGTGAGCACTGGACTGCAGCTAAGCCCCCGAGTGAGAGGCTTGCTCATCACTTGGTAGGATTTTTCAACCTTAGGCGAGCACTGGACTGCAGCTAAGCCCCCGAGTGGGAGGGTTGCTCACCACTCGGTAGGATTTTTCAAACTTAGGCGAGTACTGGACTGCAGCGAAGCCCCTGAGTGGGAGGGTTGCTCACCACTCGGTAGGATTTTTCAAACTTAGGCGAGTACTGGACTGCAGCTAAGCCCCCGAGTGGGAGGGTTGCTCACCACCCGGTAGGATTTTTCAAACATAGCGAGTACTGGACTGCAGCTAAGCCCCCGAGTGGGAGGGTTGCTCACCACTCGGTAGGATTTTTCGAACTTAGGCGAGCACTGGACTGTAGCTAAGCCCCCGAGTGGGAGGGTTGCTCACCACTCGGTAGGATTTTTCAAACTTAGGCGAGTACTGGACTCCAGCTAAGCCCCCGAGTGGGAGGGTTGCTCACCACTCGGTAGGATTTTTCAAACTTAGGCGAGTACTGGACTGCAGCTAAGCCCCCGAGTGGGAGGTTGCTCACCACTCGGTAGAATTTTTTCAAACTTAGGGGAGTACTGGACTGCAGCTAAGCCCCAGAGTGGGAGGATTGCTCACCACTCGGTAGGAATTTTAAAACTTAGGCGAGTACTGGACTGCAGCTAAGCCCCCGAGTGGGAGGGTTGCTCACCACTCGGTACATTTTTTCGAAATTACGTGAGCACTGGACTGCAGCTAAGCCCCCGAGTGAGTGGCTTGCTCATCACTTGGTAGGATTTTTCAAACTTAGGCGAGCACTGGACTGCAGCTTAGCCCCCGAGTGGGAGGGTTTCTCACCACTCGGTAGGATTTTTCAAACTTAGGCGAGCACTGGACTGCAGCTAAGCCCCCGAGTGGGAGGGTTGCTCACCACTCGGTAGGATTTTTCAAACTTAGGCGAGTACTGGACTGCAGCTAAGCCCCCGAGTGGGAGGGTTGCTCACCACTCGGTAGGATTTTTCAAACTTAGGCGAGCACTGGACTGTAGCTAAGCCCCCGAGTGGGAGGGTTGCTAACCACTCGGTAGGATTTTTCAAACTTAGGCGAGCACTGGACTGTAGCTAAGCCCCCGAGTGGGAGGGTTGCTCACCACTCGGTAGGATTTTTCAAACTTAGGCGAGCACTGGACTGCAGCTAAGCCCCCGAGTGGGAGGGTTGCTCACCACTCGGTAGGATTTTTCAAACTTAGGCGAGTACTGGACTGCACCTAAGCCCCCGAGTGGGAGGGTTGCTCACCACTCGGTAGGATTTTTCAAACTTAGGCGAGTACTGGACTGCAGCTAAGCCCCCGAGTGGGAGGGTTGCTCACCACTCGGAAGGATTTTTCAAACTTAGTCGAGGACTGGACTGCAGCTAAGCCCCCAGTGGGAGGGTTGCTCACCACTCGGTAGGATTTTTCAAACTTAGGAGAGTACTGGACTGCAGCTAAGCCCCCGAGTGGGAGGGTTGCTCACCACTCGGTAGGATTTTTCAAACATAGCGAGTATTGGACAGCAGCTAAGCCCCCGAGTGGGAGGGTTGCTCACCACTCGGTAGGATTTTTCGAACTTAGGCGAGCACTGGACTGTAGCTAAGCCCCCGACTAAGAGGCTTGCTCATCACAAGGTAAGATTTTTCAAACTTAGGCGAGTACTGGACTCCAGCTAAGCCCCCGAGTGGGAGGGTTGCTCACCACTCGGTAGGATTTTTCAAACTTAGGAGAGTACTGGACTGCAGCTAAGCCCCCGAGTGGGAGGGTTTCTCACCACTCGGTAGAATTTTTCAAACTTAGGGGAGTACTGGACTGCAGCTAACCCCAGAGTGGGAGGATTGCTCACCACTCGGTAGGATTTTTCAAACTTAGGCGAGTACTGGATTGCAGCTAAGCCCCCGAGTGGGAGGGTTGCTCACCACTCGGTAGGAATTTTAAAACTTAGGCGAGTACTGGACTGCAGCTAAGCCCCCGAGTGGGAGGGTTGCTCACCACTCGGTAGGAATTTTAAAACTTAGGCGAGTACTGGACTGCAGCTAAGCCCCCGAGTGGGAGGGTTGCTCACCACTCGGTACATTTTTTCGAAATTACGCGAGCATTGGACTGCAGCTAAGCCCCCGAGTGAGAGGCTTGCTCATCACTTGGTAGGATTTTTCAAACTTAGGCGAGCACTGGACTGCAGCTAAGCCCCCGAGTGGGGGGGGGTTGCTCACCACTCGGTAGGATTTTTCAAACTTAGGCGAGCACTGGACTGCAGCTAAGCCCCCGAGTGGGAGGGTTGCTCACCACTCGGTAGGATTTTTCAAACTTAGGCGAGCACTGGACTGCAGCTAAGCCCCCGAGTGGGAGGGTTGCTCACCACTCGGTAGGATTTTTCAAACTTAGGCGAGTACTGGACTGCAGCTAAGCCCCCGAGTGGGAGGGTTGCTCACCACTCGGTAGGATTTTTCAAACTTAGGCGAGTACTGGACTGCAGCTAAGCCCCCGAGTGGGAGGGTTGCTCACCATTCGGTAGGATTTTTCGAACTTAGGCGAGCACTGGACTGTAGCTAAGCCCCCGACTAAGAGGCTTGCTCATCACCCGGTAAGATTTTTCAAACTTAGGCGAGTACTGGACTGCAGCTAAGCCCCCGAGTGAGTGGCTAGCTCATCACTTGGTAGGAATTTTCAAACTTAGGCGAGCACTGGACTGCAGCTAAGCCCCCGAGTGGGAGGGTTTCTCACCACTCGGTTGGATTTTTCAAACTTAGGCGAGCACTGGACTGCAGCTAAGCCCCCGAGTCGGAGGATTGCTCACCACTCGGTAATAATTTTAAAACTTAGGCGAGTACTGGATTGCAGCTAAGCCCCCGAGTGGGAGGGTTGCTCACCACTCGGTACATTTTTTCGAAATTACGTGAGCACTGGACTGCAGCTAAGCCCCCGAGTGAGAGGCTTGCTCATCACTTGGTAGGATTTTTCAACCTTAGGCGAGCACTGGACTGCAGCTAAGCCCCCGAGTGGGAGGGTTGCTCACCACTCGGTAGGATTTTTCAAACTTAGGCGAGTACTGGACTGCAGCGAAGCCCCTGAGTGGGAGGGTTGCTCACCACTCGGTAGGATTTTTCAAACTTAGGCGAGTACTGGACTGCAGCTAAGCCCCCGAGTGGGAGGGTTGCTCACCACTCGGTAGGATTTTTCAAACATAGCGAGTACTGGACTGCAGCTAAGCCCCCGAGTGGGAGGGTTGCTCACCACTCGGTACGATTTTTCGAACTTAGGCGAGCACTGGACTGTAGCTAAGCCCCCGAGTGGGAGGGTTGCTCACCACTCGGTAGGATTTTTCAAACTTAGGCGAGTACTGGACTCCAGCTAAGCCCCCGAGTGGGAGGGTTGCTCACCACTCGGTAGGATTTTTCAAACTTAGGCGAGTACTGGACTGCAGCTAAGCCCCCGAGTGGGAGGTTGCTCACCACTCGGTAGAATTTTTTCAAACTTAGGGGAGTACTGGACTGCAGCTAAGCCCCAGAGTGGGAGGATTGCTCACCACTCGGTAGGAATTTTAAAACTTAGGCGAGTACTGGACTGCAGCTAAGCCCCCGAGTGGGAGGGTTGCTCACCACTCGGTACATTTTTTCGAAATTACGTGAGCACTGGACTGCAGCTAAGCCCCCGAGTGAGTGGCTTGCTCATCACTTGGTAGGATTTTTCAAACTTAGGCGAGCACTGGACTGCAGCTTAGCCCCCGAGTGGGAGGGTTTCTCACCACTCGGTAGGATTTTTCAAACTTAGGCGAGCACTGGACTGCAGCTAAGCCCCCGAGTGGGAGGGTTGCTCACCACTCGGTAGGATTTTTCAAACTTAGGCGAGTACTGGACTGCAGCTAAGCCCCCGAGTGGGAGGGTTGCTCACCACTCGGTAGGATTTTTCAAACTTAGGCGAGCACTGGACTGTAGCTAAGCCCCCGAGTGGGAGGGTTGCTAACCACTCGGTAGGATTTTTCAAACTTAGGCGAGCACTGGACTGTAGCTAAGCCCCCGAGTGGGAGGGTTGCTCACCACTCGGTAGGATTTTTCAAACTTAGGCGAGCACTGGACTGCAGCTAAGCCCCCGAGTGGGAGGGTTGCTCACCACTCGGTAGGATTTTTCAAACTTAGGCGAGTACTGGACTGCACCTAAGCCCCCGAGTGGGAGGGTTGCTCACCACTCGGTAGGATTTTTCAAACTTAGGCGAGTACTGGACTGCAGCTAAGCCCCGAGTGGGAGGGTTGCTCACCACTCGGAAGGATTTTTCAAACTTAGTCGAGGACTGGACTGCAGCTAAGCCCCCAGTGGGAGGGTTGCTCACCACTCGGTAGGATTTTTCAAACTTAGGAGAGTACTGGACTGCAGCTAAGCCCCCGAGTGGGAGGGTTGCTCACCACTCGGTAGGATTTTTCAAACATAGCGAGTATTGGACAGCAGCTAAGCCCCCGAGTGGGAGGGTTGCTCACCACTCGGTAGGATTTTTCGAACTTAGGCGAGCACTGGACTGTAGCTAAGCCCCCGACTAAGAGGCTTGCTCATCACAAGGTAAGATTTTTCAAACTTAGGCGAGTACTGGACTCCAGCTAAGCCCCCGAGTGGGAGGGTTGCTCACCACTCGGTAGGATTTTTCAAACTTAGGAGAGTACTGGACTGCAGCTAAGCCCCCGAGTGGGAGGGTTTCTCACCACTCGGTAGAATTTTTCAAACTTAGGGGAGTACTGGACTGCAGCTAACCCCAGAGTGGGAGGATTGCTCACCACTCGGTAGGATTTTTCAAACTTAGGCGAGTACTGGATTGCAGCTAAGCCCCCGAGTGGGAGGGTTGCTCACCACTCGGTAGGAATTTTAAAACTTAGGCGAGTACTGGACTGCAGCTAAGCCCCCGAGTGGGAGGGTTGCTCACCACTCGGTAGGAATTTTAAAACTTAGGCGAGTACTGGACTGCAGCTAAGCCCCCGAGTGGGAGGGTTGCTCACCACTCGGTACATTTTTTCGAAATTACGCGAGCATTGGACTGCAGCTAAGCCCCCGAGTGAGAGGCTTGCTCATCACTTGGTAGGATTTTTCAAACTTAGGCGAGCACTGGACTGCAGCTAAGCCCCCGAGTGGGGGGGGGTTGCTCACCACTCGGTAGGATTTTTCAAACTTAGGCGAGCACTGGACTGCAGCTAAGCCCCCGAGTGGGAGGGTTGCTCACCACTCGGTAGGATTTTTCAAACTTAGGGGAGTACTGGACTGCAGCTAAGCCCCCGAGTGGGAGGGTTGCTCACCACTCGGTAGGATTTTTCAAACTTAGGCGAGTACTGCACTGCAGCTAAGCCCCCGAGTGGGAGGGTTGCTCACCACTCGGTAGGATTATTCAAACTTAGGCGAGGACTGGACTGCAGCTAAGCCCCTAGTGGGAGGGTTGCTCACCACTCGGTAGGATTTTTCAAACTTAGGCGAGCACTGGACTGCAGCTAAGCCCCCGAGTGGGAGGGTTGCTCACCACTCGGTAGGATTTTTCAAACTTAGGCGAGTACTGGACTCCAGCTAAGCCCCCGAGTGGGAGGGTTGCTCACCACTCGGTAGGATTTTTCAAACTTAGGCGAGTACTGGACTGCAGCTAAGCCCCCGAGTGGGAGGTTGCTCACCACTCGGTAGAATTTTTTCAAACTTAGGGGAGTACTGGACTGCAGCTAAGCCCCAGAGTGGGAGGATTGCTCACCACTCGGTAGGAATTTTAAAACTTAGGCGAGTACTGGACTGCAGCTAAGCCCCCGAGTGGGAGGGTTGCTCACCACTCGGTACATTTTTTCGAAATTACGTGAGCACTGGACTGCAGCTAAGCCCCCGAGTGAGTGGCTTGCTCATCACTTGGTAGGATTTTTCAAACTTAGGCGAGCACTGGACTGCAGCTAAGCCCCCGAGTGGGAGGGTTGCTCACCACTCGGTAGGATTTTTCAAACTTAGGCGAGTACTGGACTGCACCTAAGCCCCCGAGTGGGAGGGTTGCTCACCACTCGGTAGGATTTTTCAAACTTAGGCGAGTACTGGACTGCAGCTAAGCCCCCGAGTGGGAGGGTTGCTCACCACTCGGAAGGATTTTTCAAACTTAGTCGAGGACTGGACTGCAGCTAAGCCCCCAGTGGGAGGGTTGCTCACCACTCGGTAGGATTTTTCAAACTTAGGAGAGTACTGGACTGCAGCTAAGCCCCCGAGTGGGAGGGTTGCTCACCACTCGGTAGGATTTTTCAAACATAGCGAGTATTGGACAGTAGCTAAGCCCCCGAGTGGGAGGGTTGCTCACCACTCGGTAGGATTTTTCGAACTTAGGCGAGCACTGGACTGTAGCTAAGCCCCCGACTAAGAGGCTTGCTCATCACAAGGTAAGATTTTTCAAACTTAGGCGAGTACTGGACTCCAGCTAAGCCCCCGAGTGGGAGGGTTGCTCACCACTCGGTAGGATTTTTCAAACTTAGGAGAGTACTGGACTGCAGCTAAGCCCCCGAGTGGGAGGGTTTCTCACCACTCGGTACATTTTTTCGAAATTACGTGAGCACTGGACTGCAGCTAAGCCCCCGAGTGAGTGGCTTGCTCATCACTTGGTAGGATTTTTCAAACTTAGGCGAGCACTGGACTGCAGCTAAGCCCCAGAGTGGGAGGATTGCTCACCACTCGGTAGGAATTTTAAAACTTAGGCGAGTACTGGACTGCAGCTAAGCCCCCGAGTGGGAGGGTTGCTCACCACTCGGTACATTTTTTCGAAATTACGTGAGCACTGGACTGCAGCTAAGCCCCCGAGTGAGTGGCTTGCTCATCACTTGGTAGGATTTTTCAAACTTAGGCGAGCACTGGACTGCAGCTTAGCCCCCGAGTGGGAGGGTTTCTCACCACTCGGTAGGATTTTTCAAACTTAGGCGAGCACTGGACTGCAGCTAAGCCCCCGAGTGGGAGGGTTGCTCACCACTCGGTAGGATTTTTCAAACTTAGGCGAGTACTGGACTGCAGCTAAGCCCCCGAGTGGGAGGGTTGCTCACCACTCGGTAGGATTTTTCAAACTTAGGCGAGCACTGGACTGTAGCTAAGCCCCCGAGTGGGAGGGTTGCTAACCACTCGGTAGGATTTTTCAAACTTAGGCGAGCACTGGACTGTAGCTAAGCCCCCGAGTGGGAGGGTTGCTCACCACTCGGTAGGATTTTTCAAACTTAGGCGAGCACTGGACTGCAGCTAAGCCCCCGAGTGGGAGGGTTGCTCACCACTCGGTAGGATTTTTCAAACTTAGGCGAGTACTGGACTGCACCTAAGCCCCCGAGTGGGAGGGTTGCTCACCACTCGGTAGGATTTTTCAAACTTAGGCGAGTACTGGACTGCAGCTAAGCCCCCGAGTGGGAGGGTTGCTCACCACTCGGAAGGATTTTTCAAACTTAGTCGAGGACTGGACTGCAGCTAAGCCCCCAGTGGGAGGGTTGCTCACCACTCGGTAGGATTTTTCAAACTTAGGAGAGTACTGGACTGCAGCTAAGCCCCCGAGTGGGAGGGTTGCTCACCACTCGGTAGGATTTTTCAAACATAGCGAGTATTGGACAGCAGCTAAGCCCCCGAGTGGGAGGGTTGCTCACCACTCGGTAGGATTTTTCGAACTTAGGCGAGCACTGGACTGTAGCTAAGCCCCCGACTAAGAGGCTTGCTCATCACAAGGTAAGATTTTTCAAACTTAGGCGAGTACTGGACTCCAGCTAAGCCCCCGAGTGGGAGGGTTGCTCACCACTCGGTAGGATTTTTCAAACTTAGGAGAGTACTGGACTGCAGCTAAGCCCCCGAGTGGGAGGGTTTCTCACCACTCGGTAGAATTTTTCAAACTTAGGGGAGTACTGGACTGCAGCTAACCCCAGAGTGGGAGGATTGCTCACCACTCGGTAGGATTTTTCAAACTTAGGCGAGTACTGGATTGCAGCTAAGCCCCCGAGTGGGAGGGTTGCTCACCACTCGGTAGGAATTTTAAAACTTAGGCGAGTACTGGACTGCAGCTAAGCCCCCGAGTGGGAGGGTTGCTCACCACTCGGTAGGAATTTTAAAACTTAGGCGAGTACTGGACTGCAGCTAAGCCCCCGAGTGGGAGGGTTGCTCACCACTCGGTACATTTTTTCGAAATTACGCGAGCATTGGACTGCAGCTAAGCCCCCGAGTGAGAGGCTTGCTCATCACTTGGTAGGATTTTTCAAACTTAGGCGAGCACTGGACTGCAGCTAAGCCCCCGAGTGGGGGGGGGTTGCTCACCACTCGGTAGGATTTTTCAAACTTAGGCGAGCACTGGACTGCAGCTAAGCCCCCGAGTGGGAGGGTTGCTCACCACTCGGTAGGATTTTTCAAACTTAGGGGAGTACTGGACTGCAGCTAAGCCCCCGAGTGGGAGGGTTGCTCACCACTCGGTAGGATTTTTCAAACTTAGGCGAGTACTGCACTGCAGCTAAGCCCCCGAGTGGGAGGGTTGCTCACCACTCGGTAGGATTATTCAAACTTAGGCGAGGACTGGACTGCAGCTAAGCCCCTAGTGGGAGGGTTGCTCACCACTCGGTAGGATTTTTCAAACTTAGGCGAGCACTGGACTGCAGCTAAGCCCCCGAGTGGGAGGGTTGCTCACCACTCGGTAGGATTTTTCAAACTTAGGCGAGTACTGGACTCCAGCTAAGCCCCCGAGTGGGAGGGTTGCTCACCACTCGGTAGGATTTTTCAAACTTAGGCGAGTACTGGACTGCAGCTAAGCCCCCGAGTGGGAGGTTGCTCACCACTCGGTAGAATTTTTTCAAACTTAGGGGAGTACTGGACTGCAGCTAAGCCCCAGAGTGGGAGGATTGCTCACCACTCGGTAGGAATTTTAAAACTTAGGCGAGTACTGGACTGCAGCTAAGCCCCCGAGTGGGAGGGTTGCTCACCACTCGGTACATTTTTTCGAAATTACGTGAGCACTGGACTGCAGCTAAGCCCCCGAGTGAGTGGCTTGCTCATCACTTGGTAGGATTTTTCAAACTTAGGCGAGCACTGGACTGCAGCTAAGCCCCCGAGTGGGAGGGTTGCTCACCACTCGGTAGGATTTTTCAAACTTAGGCGAGTACTGGACTGCACCTAAGCCCCCGAGTGGGAGGGTTGCTCACCACTCGGTAGGATTTTTCAAACTTAGGCGAGTACTGGACTGCAGCTAAGCCCCCGAGTGGGAGGGTTGCTCACCACTCGGAAGGATTTTTCAAACTTAGTCGAGGACTGGACTGCAGCTAAGCCCCCAGTGGGAGGGTTGCTCACCACTCGGTAGGATTTTTCAAACTTAGGAGAGTACTGGACTGCAGCTAAGCCCCCGAGTGGGAGGGTTGCTCACCACTCGGTAGGATTTTTCAAACATAGCGAGTATTGGACAGTAGCTAAGCCCCCGAGTGGGAGGGTTGCTCACCACTCGGTAGGATTTTTCGAACTTAGGCGAGCACTGGACTGTAGCTAAGCCCCCGACTAAGAGGCTTGCTCATCACAAGGTAAGATTTTTCAAACTTAGGCGAGTACTGGACTCCAGCTAAGCCCCCGAGTGGGAGGGTTGCTCACCACTCGGTAGGATTTTTCAAACTTAGGAGAGTACTGGACTGCAGCTAAGCCCCCGAGTGGGAGGGTTTCTCACCACTCGGTAGAATTTTTCAAACTTAGGAGAGTACTGGACTGCAGCTAAGCCCCCGAGTGGGAGGGTTGCTCACCACTCGGTAGGATTTTTCAAACATAGCGAGTATTGGACAGTAGCTAAGCCCCCGAGTGGGAGGGTTGCTCACCACTCGGTAGGATTTTTCGAACTTAGGCGAGCACTGGACTGTAGCTAAGCCCCCGACTAAGAGGCTTGCTCATCACAAGGTAAGATTTTTCAAACTTAGGCGAGTACTGGACTCCAGCTAAGCCCCCGAGTGGGAGGGTTGCTCACCACTCGGTAGGATTTTTCAAACTTAGGAGAGTACTGGACTGCAGCTAAGCCCCCGAGTGGGAGGGTTTCTCACCACTCGGTAGAATTTTTCAAACTTAGGGGAGTACTGGACTGCAGCTAACCCCAGAGTGGGAGGATTGCTCACCACTCGGTAGGAATTTTAAAACTTAGGCGAGTACTGGACTGCAGCTAAGCCCCCGAGTGGGAGGGTTGCTCACCACTCGGTACATTTTTTCGAAATTACGCGAGCATTGGACTGCAGCTAAGCCCCCGAGTGAGAGGCTTGCTCATCACTTGGTAGGATTTTTCAAACTTAGGCGAGCACTGGACTGCAGCTAAGCCCCCGAGTGGGGGGGGTTGCTCACCACTCGGTAGGATTTTTCAAACTTAGGCGAGCACTGGACTGCAGCTAAGCCCCCGAGTGGGAGGGTTGCTCACCACTCGGTAGGATTTTTCAAACTTAGGGGAGTACTGGACTGCAGCTAAGCCCCCGAGTGGGAGGGTTGCTCACCACTCGGTAGGATTTTTCAAACTTAGGCGAGTACTGCACTGCAGCTAAGCCCCCGAGTGGGAGGGTTGCTCACCACTCGGTAGGATTATTCAAACTTAGGCGAGGACTGGACTGCAGCTAAGCCCCTAGTGGGAGGGTTGCTCACCACTCGGTAGGATTTTTCAAACTTAGGCGAGTACTGGACTGCAGCTAAGCCCCAGAGTGGGAGGATTGCTCACCACTCGGTAGGAATTTTGAAACTTAGGCGAGTACTGGATTGCAGCTAAGCCCCCGAGTGGGAGGGTTGCTCACCACTCGGTACATTTTTTCGAAATTACGTGAGCACCGGACTGCAGCTAAGCCCCCGAGTGAGAGGCTTGCTCATCACTTGGTAGGATTTTTCAACCTTAGGCGAGCACTGGACTGCAGCTAAGCCCCCGAGTGGGAGGGTTGCTCACCACTCGGTAGGATTTTTCAAACTTAGGCTAGCACTGGACTGCAGCTAAGCCCCCGAGTGGGAGGGTTGCTCTCCACTCGGTAGGATTTTTCAAACTTAGGGGAGGACTGGACTGCAGCTAAGCCCCCGAGTGGGAGGGTTGCTCACCACTCGGTAGGATTTTTCAAACTTAGGCGAGTACTGGACTGCAGCTAAGCCCCCGAGTGGGAGGGTTGCTCACCACTCAGTAGGATTTTTCAAACATAGCGAGTACTGGACTGCAGCTAAGCCCCCGAGTGGGAGGGTTGCTCACCACTCGGTAGGATTTTTCGAACTTAGGCGAGCACTGGACTGTAGCTAAGCCCCCGACTAAGAGGCTTGCTCATCACTCGGTAAGATTTTTCAAACTTAGGCGAGTACTGGACTCCAGCTAAGCCCCCGAGTGGGAGGGTTGCTTACCACTCGGTAGGATTTTTCAAACTTAGGCGAGTACTGGACTCCAGCTAAGCCCCCGAGTGGGAGGTTGCTCACCACTCGGTAGAATTTTTCAAACTTAGGGGAGTACTGGACTGCAGCTAAGCCCCAGAGTGGGAGGATTGCTCACCACTCGGTAGGAATTTTAAAACTTAGGCGAGTACTGGACTGCAGCTAAGCCCCCGAGTGGGAGGGATGCTCACCACTCGGTACATTTTTTCGAAATTACGTGAGCACTGGACTGCAGCTAAGCCCCCGAGTCAGAGGCTTGCTCATCACTTGGTAGGATTTTTCAAACTTAGGCGAGCACTGGACTGCAGCTAAGCCCCGAGTGGGAGGGTTGCTCACCACTCGGTAGGATTTTTCAAACTTAGGCGAGCACTGGACTGCAGCTAAGCCCCCGAGTGGGAGGGTTTCTCACCACTCGGTAGAATTTTTCAAACTTAGGGGAGTACTGGACTGCAGCTAACCCCAGAGTGGGAGGATTGCTCACCACTCGGTAGGAATTTTAAAACTTAGGCGAGTACTGGACTGCAGCTAAGCCCCCGAGTGGGAGGGTTGCTCACCACTCGGTACATTTTTTCGAAATTACGCGAGCATTGGACTGCAGCTAAGCCCCCGAGTGAGAGGCTTGCTCATCACTTGGTAGGATTTTTCAAACTTAGGCGAGCACTGGACTGCAGCTAAGCCCCCGAGTGGGGGGGGTTGCTCACCACTCGGTAGGATTTTTCAAACTTAGGCGAGCACTGGACTGCAGCTAAGCCCCCGAGTGGGAGGGTTGCTCACCACTCGGTAGGATTTTTCAAACTTAGGGGAGTACTGGACTGCAGCTAAGCCCCCGAGTGGGAGGGTTGCTCACCACTCGGTAGGATTTTTCAAACTTAGGCGAGTACTGCACTGCAGCTAAGCCCCCGAGTGGGAGGGTTGCTCACCACTCGGTAGGATTATTCAAACTTAGGCGAGGACTGGACTGCAGCTAAGCCCCTAGTGGGAGGGTTGCTCACCACTCGGTAGGATTTTTCAAACTTAGGCGAGTACTGGACTGCAGCTAAGCCCCAGAGTGGGAGGATTGCTCACCACTCGGTAGGAATTTTGAAACTTAGGCGAGTACTGGATTGCAGCTAAGCCCCCGAGTGGGAGGGTTGCTCACCACTCGGTACATTTTTTCGAAATTACGTGAGCACCGGACTGCAGCTAAGCCCCCGAGTGAGAGGCTTGCTCATCACTTGGTAGGATTTTTCAACCTTAGGCGAGCACTGGACTGCAGCTAAGCCCCCGAGTGGGAGGGTTGCTCACCACTCGGTAGGATTTTTCAAACTTAGGCTAGCACTGGACTGCAGCTAAGCCCCCGAGTGGGAGGGTTGCTCTCCACTCGGTAGGATTTTTCAAACTTAGGGGAGGACTGGACTGCAGCTAAGCCCCCGAGTGGGAGGGTTGCTCACCACTCGGTAGGATTTTTCAAACTTAGGCGAGCACTGGACTGCAGCTAAGCCCCCGAGTGGGAGGGTTGCTCACCACTCGGTAGGATTTTTCAAACTTAGGCGAGTACTGGACTCCAGCTAAGCCCCCGAGTGGGAGGGTTGCTCACCACTCGGTAGGATTTTTCAAACTTAGGCGAGTACTGGACTGCAGCTAAGCCCCCGAGTGGGAGGTTGCTCACCACTCGGTAGAATTTTTTCAAACTTAGGGGAGTACTGGACTGCAGCTAAGCCCCAGAGTGGGAGGATTGCTCACCACTCGGTAGGAATTTTAAAACTTAGGCGAGTACTGGACTGCAGCTAAGCCCCCGAGTGGGAGGGTTGCTCACCACTCGGTACATTTTTTCGAAATTACGTGAGCACTGGACTGCAGCTAAGCCCCCGAGTGAGTGGCTTGCTCATCACTTGGTAGGATTTTTCAAACTTAGGCGAGCACTGGACTGCAGCTAAGCCCCCGAGTGGGAGGGTTGCTCACCACTCGGTAGGATTTTTCAAACTTAGGCGAGTACTGGACTGCACCTAAGCCCCCGAGTGGGAGGGTTGCTCACCACTCGGTAGGATTTTTCAAACTTAGGCGAGTACTGGACTGCAGCTAAGCCCCCGAGTGGGAGGGTTGCTCACCACTCGGAAGGATTTTTCAAACTTAGTCGAGGACTGGACTGCAGCTAAGCCCCCAGTGGGAGGGTTGCTCACCACTCGGTAGGATTTTTCAAACTTAGGAGAGTACTGGACTGCAGCTAAGCCCCCGAGTGGGAGGGTTGCTCACCACTCGGTAGGATTTTTCAAACATAGCGAGTATTGGACAGTAGCTAAGCCCCCGAGTGGGAGGGTTGCTCACCACTCGGTAGGATTTTTCGAACTTAGGCGAGCACTGGACTGTAGCTAAGCCCCCGACTAAGAGGCTTGCTCATCACAAGGTAAGATTTTTCAAACTTAGGCGAGTACTGGACTCCAGCTAAGCCCCCGAGTGGGAGGGTTGCTCACCACTCGGTAGGATTTTTCAAACTTAGGAGAGTACTGGACTGCAGCTAAGCCCCCGAGTGGGAGGGTTTCTCACCACTCGGTAGAATTTTTCAAACTTAGGGGAGTACTGGACTGCAGCTAACCCCAGAGTGGGAGGATTGCTCACCACTCGGTAGGAATTTTAAAACTTAGGCGAGTACTGGACTGCAGCTAAGCCCCCGAGTGGGAGGGTTGCTCACCACTCGGTACATTTTTTCGAAATTACGCGAGCATTGGACTGCAGCTAAGCCCCCGAGTGAGAGGCTTGCTCATCACTTGGTAGGATTTTTCAAACTTAGGCGAGCACTGGACTGCAGCTAAGCCCCCGAGTGGGGGGGGTTGCTCACCACTCGGTAGGATTTTTCAAACTTAGGCGAGCACTGGACTGCAGCTAAGCCCCCGAGTGGGAGGGTTGCTCACCACTCGGTAGGATTTTTCAAACTTAGGGGAGTACTGGACTGCAGCTAAGCCCCCGAGTGGGAGGGTTGCTCACCACTCGGTAGGATTTTTCAAACTTAGGCGAGTACTGCACTGCAGCTAAGCCCCCGAGTGGGAGGGTTGCTCACCACTCGGTAGGATTATTCAAACTTAGGCGAGGACTGGACTGCAGCTAAGCCCCTAGTGGGAGGGTTGCTCACCACTCGGTAGGATTTTTCAAACTTAGGCGAGTACTGGACTGCAGCTAAGCCCCAGAGTGGGAGGATTGCTCACCACTCGGTAGGAATTTTGAAACTTAGGCGAGTACTGGATTGCAGCTAAGCCCCCGAGTGGGAGGGTTGCTCACCACTCGGTACATTTTTTCGAAATTACGTGAGCACCGGACTGCAGCTAAGCCCCCGAGTGAGAGGCTTGCTCATCACTTGGTAGGATTTTTCAACCTTAGGCGAGCACTGGACTGCAGCTAAGCCCCCGAGTGGGAGGGTTGCTCACCACTCGGTAGGATTTTTCAAACTTAGGCTAGCACTGGACTGCAGCTAAGCCCCCGAGTGGGAGGGTTGCTCTCCACTCGGTAGGATTTTTCAAACTTAGGGGAGGACTGGACTGCAGCTAAGCCCCCGAGTGGGAGGGTTGCTCACCACTCGGTAGGATTTTTCAAACTTAGGCGAGTACTGGACTGCAGCTAAGCCCCCGAGTGGGAGGGTTGCTCACCACTCAGTAGGATTTTTCAAACATAGCGAGTACTGGACTGCAGCTAAGCCCCCGAGTGGGAGGGTTGCTCACCACTCGGTAGGATTTTTCGAACTTAGGCGAGCACTGGACTGTAGCTAAGCCCCCGACTAAGAGGCTTGCTCATCACTCGGTAAGATTTTTCAAACTTAGGCGAGTACTGGACTCCAGCTAAGCCCCCGAGTGGGAGGGTTGCTTACCACTCGGTAGGATTTTTCAAACTTAGGCGAGTACTGGACTCCAGCTAAGCCCCCGAGTGGGAGGTTGCTCACCACTCGGTAGAATTTTTCAAACTTAGGGGAGTACTGGACTGCAGCTAAGCCCCAGAGTGGGAGGATTGCTCACCACTCGGTAGGAATTTTAAAACTTAGGCGAGTACTGGACTGCAGCTAAGCCCCCGAGTGGGAGGGATGCTCACCACTCGGTACATTTTTTCGAAATTACGTGAGCACTGGACTGCAGCTAAGCCCCCGAGTCAGAGGCTTGCTCATCACTTGGTAGGATTTTTCAAACTTAGGCGAGCACTGGACTGCAGCTAAGCCCCGAGTGGGAGGGTTGATCACCACTCGGTAGGATTTTTCAAACTTAGGCGAGCACTGGACTGCAGCTAAGCCCCCGAGTGGGAGGGTTTCTCACCACTCGGTAGAATTTTTCAAACTTAGGGGAGTACTGGACTGCAGCTAACCCCAGAGTGGGAGGATTGCTCACCACTCGGTAGGAATTTTAAAACTTAGGCGAGTACTGGACTGCAGCTAAGCCCCCGAGTGGGAGGGTTGCTCACCACTCGGTACATTTTTTCGAAATTACGCGAGCATTGGACTGCAGCTAAGCCCCCGAGTGAGAGGCTTGCTCATCACTTGGTAGGATTTTTCAAACTTAGGCGAGCACTGGACTGCAGCTAAGCCCCCGAGTGGGGGGGGTTGCTCACCACTCGGTAGGATTTTTCAAACTTAGGCGAGCACTGGACTGCAGCTAAGCCCCCGAGTGGGAGGGTTGCTCACCACTCGGTAGGATTTTTCAAACTTAGGGGAGTACTGGACTGCAGCTAAGCCCCCGAGTGGGAGGGTTGCTCACCACTCGGTAGGATTTTTCAAACTTAGGCGAGTACTGCACTGCAGCTAAGCCCCCGAGTGGGAGGGTTGCTCACCACTCGGTAGGATTATTCAAACTTAGGCGAGGACTGGACTGCAGCTAAGCCCCTAGTGGGAGGGTTGCTCACCACTCGGTAGGATTTTTCAAACTTAGGCGAGTACTGGACTGCAGCTAAGCCCCAGAGTGGGAGGATTGCTCACCACTCGGTAGGAATTTTGAAACTTAGGCGAGTACTGGATTGCAGCTAAGCCCCCGAGTGGGAGGGTTGCTCACCACTCGGTACATTTTTTCGAAATTACGTGAGCACCGGACTGCAGCTAAGCCCCCGAGTGAGAGGCTTGCTCATCACTTGGTAGGATTTTTCAACCTTAGGCGAGCACTGGACTGCAGCTAAGCCCCCGAGTGGGAGGGTTGCTCACCACTCGGTAGGATTTTTCAAACTTAGGCTAGCACTGGACTGCAGCTAAGCCCCCGAGTGGGAGGGTTGCTCTCCACTCGGTAGGATTTTTCAAACTTAGGGGAGGACTGGACTGCAGCTAAGCCCCCGAGTGGGAGGGTTGCTCACCACTCGGTAGGATTTTTCAAACTTAGGCGAGTACTGGACTGCAGCTAAGCCCCCGAGTGGGAGGGTTGCTCACCACTCAGTAGGATTTTTCAAACATAGCGAGTACTGGACTGCAGCTAAGCCCACGAGTGGGAGGGTTGCTCACCACTCGGTAGGATTTTTCGAACTTAGGCGAGCACTGGACTGTAGCTAAGCCCCCGACTAAGAGGCTTGCTCATCACTCGGTAAGATTTTTCAAACTTAGGCGAGTACTGGACTCCAGCTAAGCCCCCGAGTGGGAGGGTTGCTTACCACTCGGTAGGATTTTTCAAACTTAGGCGAGTACTGGACTCCAGCTAAGCCCCCGAGTGGGAGGTTGCTCACCACTCGGTAGAATTTTTCAAACTTAGGGGAGTACTGGACTGCAGCTAAGCCCCAGAGTGGGAGGATTGCTCACCACTCGGTAGGAATTTTAAAACTTAGGCGAGTACTGGACTGCAGCTAAGCCCCCGAGTGGGAGGGATGCTCACCACTCGGTACATTTTTTCGAAATTACGTGAGCACTGGACTGCAGCTAAGCCCCCGAGTCAGAGGCTTGCTCATCACTTGGTAGGATTTTTCAAACTTAGGCGAGCACTGGACTGCAGCTAAGCCCCGAGTGGGAGGGTTGCTCACCACTCGGTAGGATTTTTCAAACTTAGGCGAGCACTGGACTGCAGCTAAGCCCCCGAGTGGGAGGGTTTCTCACCACTCGGTAGAATTTTTCAAACTTAGGGGAGTACTGGACTGCAGCTAACCCCAGAGTGGGAGGATTGCTCACCACTCGGTAGGAATTTTAAAACTTAGGCGAGTACTGGACTGCAGCTAAGCCCCCGAGTGGGAGGGTTGCTCACCACTCGGTACATTTTTTCGAAATTACGCGAGCATTGGACTGCAGCTAAGCCCCCGAGTGAGAGGCTTGCTCATCACTTGGTAGGATTTTTCAAACTTAGGCGAGCACTGGACTGCAGCTAAGCCCCCGAGTGGGGGGGGTTGCTCACCACTCGGTAGGATTTTTCAAACTTAGGCGAGCACTGGACTGCAGCTAAGCCCCCGAGTGGGAGGGTTGCTCACCACTCGGTAGGATTTTTCAAACTTAGGGGAGTACTGGACTGCAGCTAAGCCCCCGAGTGGGAGGGTTGCTCACCACTCGGTAGGATTTTTCAAACTTAGGCGAGTACTGCACTGCAGCTAAGCCCCCGAGTGGGAGGGTTGCTCACCACTCGGTAGGATTATTCAAACTTAGGCGAGGACTGGACTGCAGCTAAGCCCCTAGTGGGAGGGTTGCTCACCACTCGGTAGGATTTTTCAAACTTAGGCGAGTACTGGACTGCAGCTAAGCCCCAGAGTGGGAGGATTGCTCACCACTCGGTAGGAATTTTGAAACTTAGGCGAGTACTGGATTGCAGCTAAGCCCCCGAGTGGGAGGGTTGCTCACCACTCGGTACATTTTTTCGAAATTACGTGAGCACCGGACTGCAGCTAAGCCCCCGAGTGAGAGGCTTGCTCATCACTTGGTAGGATTTTTCAACCTTAGGCGAGCACTGGACTGCAGCTAAGCCCCCGAGTGGGAGGGTTGCTCACCACTCGGTAGGATTTTTCAAACTTACGCTAGCACTGGACTGCAGCTAAGCCCCCGAGTGGGAGGGTTGCTCTCCACTCGGTAGGATTTTTCAAACTTAGGGGAGGACTGGACTGCAGCTAAGCCCCCGAGTGGGAGGGTTGCTCACCACTCGGTAGGATTTTTCAAACTTAGGCGAGTACTGGACTGCAGCTAAGCCCCCGAGTGGGAGGGTTGCTCACCACTCAGTAGGATTTTTCAAACATAGCGAGTACTGGACTGCAGCTAAGCCCCCGAGTGGGAGGGTTGCTCACCACTCGGTAGGATTTTTCGAACTTAGGCGAGCACTGGACTGTAGCTAAGCCCCCGACTAAGAGGCTTGCTCATCACTCGGTAAGATTTTTCAAACTTAGGCGAGTACTGGACTCCAGCTAAGCCCCCGAGTGGGAGGGTTGCTTACCACTCGGTAGGATTTTTCAAACTTAGGCGAGTACTGCACTCCAGCTAAGCCCCCGAGTGGGAGGTTGCTCACCACTCGGTAGAATTTTTCAAACTTAGGGGAGTACTGGACTGCAGCTAAGCCCCAGAGTGGGAGGATTGCTCACCACTCGGTAGGAATTTTAAAACTTAGGCGAGTACTGGACTGCAGCTAAGCCCCCGAGTGGGAGGGATGCTCACCACTCGGTACATTTTTTCGAAATTACGTGAGCACTGGACTGCAGCTAAGCCCCCGAGTCAGAGGCTTGCTCATCACTTGGTAGGATTTTTCAAACTTAGGCGAGCACTGGACTGCAGCTAAGCCCCGAGTGGGAGGGTTGCTCACCACTCGGTAGGATTTTTCAAACTTAGGCGAGCACTGGACTGCAGCTAAGCCCCCGAGTGGGAGGGTTGCTCACCACTCGGTAGGATTTTTCAAACTTAGGGGAGTACTGGACTGCAGCTAAGCCCCCGAGTCGGAGGGTTGCTCACCACTCGGTAGGATTTTTCAAACTTAGGCGAGTACTGGACTGCAGCTAAGCCCCCGAGTGAGTGGCTAGCTCATCACTTGGTAGGAATTATCAAACTTAGGCGAGCACTGGACTGCAGCTAAGCCCCCGAGTGGGAGGGTTTCTCACCACTCGGTAGGATTTTTCAAACTTAGGCGAGCACTGGACTGCAGCTAAGCCCCCGAGTGGGAGGGTTGCTCACCACTCGGTAGGATTTTTCAAACTTAGGCGAGTACTAGACTGCAGCTAAGCCCCCGAGTGGGAGGGTTGCTCACCACTCGGTAGGATTTTTCAAACTTAGGCGAGTACTGGACTACAGCTAAGCCCCCGAGTGGGAGGGTTGCTCACCGCTCGGTAGGATTTTTCAAACTTAGGCGAGCACTGGACTGCAGCTAAGCCCCCGAGTGGGAGGGTTGCTCACCACTCGGTAGGATTTTTCAAACTTAGGCGAGTACTGGACTGCACCTAAGCCCCCGAGTGGGAGGGTTGCTCACCACTCGGTAGGATTTTTCAAACTTAGGCGAGTACTGGACTGCAGCTAAGCCCCCGAGTGGGAGGGTTGCTCACCACTCGGAAGGATTTTTCAAACTTAGTCGAGGACTGGACTGCAGCTAAGCCCCCAGTGGGAGGGTTGCTCACCACTCGGTAGGATTTTTCAAACTTAGGAGAGTACTGGACTGCAGCTAAGCCCCCGAGTGGGAGGGTTGCTCACCACTCGGTAGGATTTTTCAAACATAGCGAGTACTGGACTGCAGCTAAGCCCCCGAGTGGGAGGGTTGCTCACCACTCGGTAGGATTTTTCGAACTTAGGCGAGCACTGGACTGTAGCTAAGCCCCCGACTAAGAGGCTTGCTCATCACTAGGTAAGATTTTTCAAACTTAGGCGAGTACTGGACTCCAGCTAAGCCCCCAGTGGGAGGGTTGCTCACCACTCGGTAGGATTTTTCAAACTTAGGAGAGTACTGGACTGCTGCTAAGACCCCGAGTGGGAGGGTTTCTCACCACTCGGTAGGATTTTTCAAACTTCGGCGAGCACTGGACTGCAGCTAAGCCCCCGAGTGGGAGGGTTGCTCACCACTCGGTAGGATTTTTCAAACTTAGGCGAGTACTAGACTGCAGCTAAGCCCCCGAGTGGGAGGGTTGCTCACCACTCGGTAGGATTTTTCAAACTTAGTCGAGTACTGGACTACAGCTAAGCCCCCGAGTGGGAGGGTTGCTCACCACTCGGTAGGATTTTTCAAACTTAGGCGAGCACTGGACTGCAGCTAAGCCCCCGAGTGGGAGGGTTGCTCACCACTCGGTAGGATTTTTCAAACTTAGGCGAGTACTGGACTGCACCTAAGCCCCCGAGTGGGAGGGTTGCTCACCACTCGGTAGGATTTTTCAAACTTAGGCGAGTACTGGACTGCAGCTAAGCCCCCGAGTGGGAGGGTTGCTCACCACTCGGAAGGATTTTTCAAACTTAGTCGAGGAATGGACTGCAGCTAAGCCCCCAGTGGGAGGGTTGCTCACCACTCGGTAGGATTTTTCAAACTTAGGAGAGTACTGGACTGCAGCTAAGCCCCCGAGTGGGAGGGTTGCTCACCACTCGGTAGGATTTTTCAAACATAGCGAGTACTGGACTGCAGCTAAGCCCCTGAGTGGGAGGGTTGCTCACCACTCGGTAGGATTTTTCGAACTTAGGCGAGCACTGGACTGTAGCTAAGCCCCCGACTAAGAGGCTTGCTCATCACTAGGTAAGATTTTTCAAACTTAGGCGAGTACTGGACTCCAGCTAAGCCCCCGAGTGGGAGGGTTTCTCACCACTCGGTAGAATTTTTCAAACTTAGGGGAGTACTGGACTGCAGCTAAGCCCCAGAGTGGGAGGATTGCTCACCACTCGGTAGGAATTTTAAAACTTAGGCGAGTACTGGACTGCAGCTAAGCCCCCGAGTGGGAGGGATGCTCACCACTCGGTACATTTTTTCGAAATTACGTGAGCACTGGACTGCAGCTAAGCCCCCGAGTCAGAGGCTTGCTCATCACTTGGTAGGATTTTTCAAACTTAGGCGAGCACTGGACTGCAGCTAAGCCCCGAGTGGGAGGGTTGCTCACCACTCGGTAGGATTTTTCAAACTTAGGCGAGCACTGGACTGCAGCTAAGCCCCCGAGTGGGAGGGTTGCTCACCACTCGGTAGGATTTTTCAAACTTAGGGGAGTACTGGACTGCAGCTAAGCCCCCGAGTGGGAGGGTTGCTCACCACTCGGTAGGATTTTTCAAACTTAGGCGAGTACTGGACTGCAGCTAAGCCCCCGAGTGTGTGGCTAGCTCATCACTTGGTAGGAATTTTCAAACTTAGGCGAGCACTGGACTGCAGCTAAGCCCCCGAGTGGGAGGGTTTCTCACCACTCGGTAGGATTTTTCAAACTTAGGCGAGCACTGGACTGCAGCTAAGCCCCCGAGTGGGAGGGTTGCTCACCACTCGGTAGGATTTTTCAAACTTAGGCGAGTACTAGACTGCAGCTAAGCCCCCGAGTGGGAGGGTTGCTCACCACTCGGTAGGATTTTTCAAACTTAGGCGAGTACTGGACTACAGCTAAGCCCCCGAGTGGGAGGGTTGCTCACCACTCGGTAGGATTTTTCAAACTTAGGCGAGCACTGGACTGCAGCTAAGCCCCCGAGTGGGAGGGTTGCTCACCACTCGGTAGGATTTTTCAAACTTAGGCGAGTACTGGACTGCACCTAAGCCCCCGAGTGGGAGGGTTGCTCACCACTCGGTAGGATTTTTCAAACTTAGGCGAGTACTGGACTGCAGCTAAGCCCCCGAGTGGGAGGGTTGCTCACCACTCGGAAGGATTTTTCAAACTTAGTCGAGGACTGGACTGCAGCTAAGCCCCCAGTGGGAGGGTTGCTCACCACTCGGTAGGATTTTTCAAACTTAGGAGAGTACTGGACTGCAGCTAAGCCCCCGAGTGGGAGGGTTGCTCACCACTCGGTAGGATTTTTCAAACATAGCGAGTACTGGACTGCAGCTAAGCCCCCGAGTGGGAGGGTTGCTCACCACTCGGTAGGATTTTTCGAACTTAGGCGAGCACTGGACTGTAGCTAAGCCCCCGACTAAGAGGCTTGCTCATCACTAGGTAAGATTTTTCAAACTTAGGCGAGTACTGGACTCCAGCTAAGCCCCCAGTGGGAGGGTTGCTCACCACTCGGTAGGATTTTTCAAACTTAGGAGAGTACTGGACTGCAGCTAAGCCCCCGAGTGGGAGGGTTTCTCACCACTCGGTAGGATTTTTCAAACTTAGGCGAGCACTGGACTGCAGCTAAGCCCCCGAGTGGGAGGGTTGCTCACCACTCGGTAGGATTTTTCAAACTTAGGCGAGTACTAGACTGCAGCTAAGCCCCCGAGTGGGAGGGTTGCTCACCACTCGGTAGGATTTTTCAAACTTAGTCGAGTACTGGACTACAGCTAAGCCCCCGAGTGGGAGGGTTGCTCACCACTCGGTAGGATTTTTCAAACTTAGGCGAGCACTGGACTGCAGCTAAGCCCCCGAGTGGGAGGGTTGCTCACCACTCGGTAGAATTTTTCAAACTTAGGGGAGTACTGGACTGCAGCTAAGCCCCCGAGTGGGAGGGTTTCTCACCACTCGGTAGGATTTTTCAAACTTAGGCGAGCACTGGACTGCAGCTAAGCCCCCGAGTGGGAGGGTTGCTCACCACTCGGTAGGATTTTTCAAACTTAGGCGAGTACTAGACTGCAGCTAAGCCCCCGAGTGGGAGGGTTGCTCACCACTCGGTAGGATTTTTCAAACTTAGTCGAGTACTGGACTACAGCTAAGCCCCCGAGTGGGAGGGTTGCTCACCACTCGGTAGGATTTTTCAAACTTAGGCGAGCACTGGACTGCAGCTAAGCCCCCGAGTGGGAGGGTTGCTCACCACTCGGTAGGATTTTTCAAACTTAGGCGAGTACTGGACTGCACCTAAGCCCCCGAGTGGGAGGGTTGCTCACCACTCGGTAGGATTTTTCAAACTTAGGCGAGTACTGGACTGCAGCTAAGCCCCCGAGTGGGAGGGTTGCTCACCACTCGGAAGGATTTTTCAAACTTAGTCGAGGACTGGACTGCAGCTAAGCCCCCAGTGGGAGGGTTGCTCACCACTCGGTAGGATTTTTCAAACTTAGGAGAGTACTGGACTGCAGCTAAGCCCCCGAGTGGGAGGGTTGCTCACCACTCGGTAGGATTTTTCAAACATAGCGAGTACTGGACTGCAGCTAAGCCCCTGAGTGGGAGGGTTGCTCACCACTCGGTAGGATTTTCGAACTTAGGCGAGCACTGGACTGTAGCTAAGCCCCCGACTAAGAGGCTTGCTCATCACTAGGTAAGATTTTTCAAACTTAGGCGAGTACTGGACTCCAGCTAAGCCCCCGAGTGGGAGGGTTTCTCACCACTCGGTAGAATTTTTCAAACTTAGGGGAGTACTGGACTGCAGCTAAGCCCCAGAGTGGGAGGATTGCTCACCACTCGGTAGGAATTTTAAAACTTAGGCGAGTACTGGACTGCAGCTAAGCCCCCGAGTGGGAGGGATGCTCACCACTCGGTACATTTTTTCGAAATTACGTGAGCACTGGACTGCAGCTAAGCCCCCGAGTCAGAGGCTTGCTCATCACTTGGTAGGATTTTTCAAACTTAGGCGAGCACTGGACTGCAGCTAAGCCCCGAGTGGGAGGGTTGCTCACCACTCGGTAGGATTTTTCAAACTTAGGCGAGCACTGGACTGCAGCTAAGCCCCCGAGTGGGAGGGTTGCTCACCACTCGGTAGGATTTTTCAAACTTAGGGGAGTACTGGACTGCAGCTAAGCCCCCGAGTGGGAGGGTTGCTCACCACTCGGTAGGATTTTTCAAACTTAGGCGAGTACTGGACTGCAGCTAAGCCCCCGAGTGTGTGGCTAGCTCATCACTTGGTAGGAATTTTCAAACTTAGGCGAGCACTGGACTGCAGCTAAGCCCCCGAGTGGGAGGGTTTCTCACCACTCGGTAGGATTTTTCAAACTTAGGCGAGCACTGGACTGCAGCTAAGCCCCCGAGTGGGAGGGTTGCTCACCACTCGGTAGGATTTTTCAAACTTAGGCGAGTACTAGACTGCAGCTAAGCCCCCGAGTGGGAGGGTTGCTCACCACTCGGTAGGATTTTTCAAACTTAGGCGAGTACTGGACTACAGCTAAGCCCCCGAGTGGGAGGGTTGCTCACCACTCGGTAGGATTTTTCAAACTTAGGCGAGCACTGGACTGCAGCTAAGCCCCCGAGTGGGAGGGTTGCTCACCACTCGGTAGGATTTTTCAAACTTAGGCGAGTACTGGACTGCACCTAAGCCCCCGAGTGGGAGGGTTGCTCACCACTCGGTAGGATTTTTCAAACTTAGGCGAGTACTGGACTGCAGCTAAGCCCCCGAGTGGGAGGGTTGCTCACCACTCGGAAGGATTTTTCAAACTTAGTCGAGGACTGGACTGCAGCTAAGCCCCCAGTGGGAGGGTTGCTCACCACTCGGTAGGATTTTTCAAACTTAGGAGAGTACTGGACTGCAGCTAAGCCCCCGAGTGGGAGGGTTGCTCACCACTCGGTAGGATTTTTCAAACATAGCGAGTACTGGACTGCAGCTAAGCCCCCGAGTGGGAGGGTTGCTCACCACTCGGTAGGATTTTTCGAACTTAGGCGAGCACTGGACTGTAGCTAAGCCCCCGACTAAGAGGCTTGCTCATCACTAGGTAAGATTTTTCAAACTTAGGCGAGTACTGGACTCCAGCTAAGCCCCCAGTGGGAGGGTTGCTCACCACTCGGTAGGATTTTTCAAACTTAGGAGAGTACTGGACTGCAGCTAAGCCCCCGAGTGGGAGGGTTTCTCACCACTCGGTAGGATTTTTCAAACTTAGGCGAGCACTGGACTGCAGCTAAGCCCCCGAGTGGGACGGTTGCTCACCACTCGGTAGGATTTTTCAAACTTAGGCGAGTACTAGACTGCAGCTAAGCCCCCGAGTGGGAGGGTTGCTCACCACTCGGTAGGATTTTTCAAACTTAGTCGAGTACTGGACTACAGCTAAGCCCCCGAGTGGGAGGGTTGCTCACCACTCGGTAGGATTTTTCAAACTTAGGCGAGCACTGGACTGCAGCTAAGCCCCCGAGTGGGAGGGTTGCTCACCACTCGGTAGAATTTTTCAAACTTAGGGGAGTACTGGACTGCAGCTAAGCCCCCGAGTGGGAGGGTTTCTCACCACTCGGTAGGATTTTTCAAACTTAGGCGAGCACTGGACTGCAGCTAAGCCCCCGAGTGGGAGGGTTGCTCACCACTCGGTAGGATTTTTCAAACTTAGGCGAGTACTAGACTGCAGCTAAGCCCCCGAGTGGGAGGGTTGCTCACCACTCGGTAGGATTTTTCAAACTTAGTCGAGTACTGGACTACAGCTAAGCCCCCGAGTGGGAGGGTTGCTCACCACTCGGTAGGATTTTTCAAACTTAGGCGAGCACTGGACTGCAGCTAAGCCCCCGAGTGGGAGGGTTGCTCACCACTCGGTAGGATTTTTCAAACTTAGGCGAGTACTGGACTGCACCTAAGCCCCCGAGTGGGAGGGTTGCTCACCACTCGGTAGGATTTTTCAAACTTAGGCGAGTACTGGACTGCAGCTAAGCCCCCGAGTGGGAGGGTTGCTCACCACTCGGAAGGATTTTTCAAACTTAGTCGAGGACTGGACTGCAGCTAAGCCCCCAGTGGGAGGGTTGCTCACCACTCGGTAGGATTTTTCAAACTTAGGAGAGTACTGGACTGCAGCTAAGCCCCCGAGTGGGAGGGTTGCTCACCACTCGGTAGGATTTTTCAAACATAGCGAGTACTGGACTGCAGCTAAGCCCCTGAGTGGGAGGGTTGCTCACCACTCGGTAGGATTTTCGAACTTAGGCGAGCACTGGACTGTAGCTAAGCCCCCGACTAAGAGGCTTGCTCATCACTAGGTAAGATTTTTCAAACTTAGGCGAGTACTGGACTCCAGCTAAGCCCCCGAGTGGGAGGGTTTCTCACCACTCGGTAGAATTTTTCAAACTTAGGGGAGTACTGGACTGCAGCTAAGCCCCAGAGTGGGAGGATTGCTCACCACTCGGTAGGAATTTTAAAACTTAGGCGAGTACTGGACTGCAGCTAAGCCCCCGAGTGGGAGGGATGCTCACCACTCGGTACATTTTTTCGAAATTACGTGAGCACTGGACTGCAGCTAAGCCCCCGAGTCAGAGGCTTGCTCATCACTTGGTAGGATTTTTCAAACTTAGGCGAGCACTGGACTGCAGCTAAGCCCCGAGTGGGAGGGTTGCTCACCACTCGGTAGGATTTTTCAAACTTAGGCGAGCACTGGACTGCAGCTAAGCCCCCGAGTGGGAGGGTTGCTCACCACTCGGTAGGATTTTTCAAACTTAGGGGAGTACTGGACTGCAGCTAAGCCCCCGAGTGGGAGGGTTGCTCACCACTCGGTAGGATTTTTCAAACTTAGGCGAGTACTGGACTGCAGCTAAGCCCCCGAGTGAGTGGCTAGCTCATCACTTGGTAGGAATTTTCAAACTTAGGCGAGCACTGGACTGCAGCTAAGCCCCCGAGTGGGAGGGTTTCTCACCACTCGGTAGGATTTTTCAAACTTAGGCGAGCACTGGACTGCAGCTAAGCCCCCGAGTGGGAGGGTTGCTCACCACTCGGTAGGATTTTTCAAACTTAGGCGAGTACTAGACTGCAGCTAAGCCCCCGAGTGGGAGGGTTGCTCACCACTCGGTAGGATTTTTCAAACTTAGGCGAGTACTGGACTACAGCTAAGCCCCCGAGTGGGAGGGTTGCTCACCACTCGGTAGGATTTTTCAAACTTAGGCGAGCACTGGACTGCAGCTAAGCCCCCGAGTGGGAGGGTTGCTCACCACTCGGTAGGATTTTTCAAACTTAGGCGAGTACTGGACTGCACCTAAGCCCCCGAGTGGGAGGGTTGCTCACCACTCGGTAGGATTTTTCAAACTTAGGCGAGTACTGGACTGCAGCTAAGCCCCCGAGTGGGAGGGTTGCTCACCACTCGGAAGGATTTTTCAAACTTAGTCGAGGACTGGACTGCAGCTAAGCCCCCAGTGGGAGGGTTGCTCACCACTCGGTAGGATTTTTCAAACTTAGGAGAGTACTGGACTGCAGCTAAGCCCCCGAGTGGGAGGGTTGCTCACCACTCGGTAGGATTTTTCAAACATAGCGAGTACTGGACTGCAGCTAAGCCCCCGAGTGGGAGGGTTGCTCACCACTCGGTAGGATTTTTCGAACTTAGGCGAGCACTGGACTGTAGCTAAGCCCCCGACTAAGAGGCTTGCTCATCACTAGGTAAGATTTTTCAAACTTAGGCGAGTACTGGACTCCAGCTAAGCCCCCAGTGGGAGGGTTGCTCACCACTCGGTAGGAGTTTTCAAACTTAGGAGAGTACTGGACTGCAGCTAAGCCCCCGAGTGGGAGGGTTTCTCACCACTCGGTAGGATTTTTCAAACTTAGGCGAGCACTGGACTGCAGCTAAGCCCCCGAGTGGGAGGGTTGCTCACCACTCGGTAGGATTTTTCAAACTTAGGCGAGTACTAGACTGCAGCTAAGCCCCCGAGTGGGAGGGTTGCTCACCACTCGGTAGGATTTTTCAAACTTAGTCGAGTACTGGACTACAGCTAAGCCCCCGAGTGGGAGGGTTGCTCACCACTCGGTAGGATTTTTCAAACTTAGGCGAGCACTGGACTGCAGCTAAGCCCCCGAGTGGGAGGGTTGCTCACCACTCGGTAGGATTTTTCAAACTTAGGCGAGTACTGGACTGCACCTAAGCCCCCGAGTGGGAGGGTTGCTCACCACTCGGTAGGATTTTTCAAACTTAGGCGAGTACTGGACTGCAGCTAAGCCCCCGAGTGGGAGGGTTGCTCACCACTCGGAAGGATTTTTCAAACTTAGTCGAGGACTGGACTGCAGCTAAGCCCCCAGTGGGAGGGTTGCTCACCACTCGGTAGGATTTTTCAAACTTAGGAGAGTACTGGACTGCAGCTAAGCCCCCGAGTGGGAGGGTTGCTCACCACTCGGTAGGATTTTTCAAACATAGCGAGTACTGGACTGCAGCTAAGCCCCTGAGTGGGAGGGTTGCTCACCACTCGGTAGGATTTTTCGAACTTAGGCGAGCACTGGACTGTAGCTAAGCCCCCGACTAAGAGGCTTGCTCATCACTAGGTAAGATTTTTCAAACTTAGGCGAGTACTGGACTCCAGCTAAGCCCCCGAGTGGGAGGGTTTCTCACCACTCGGTAGAATTTTTCAAACTTAGGGGAGTACTGGACTGCAGCTAACCCCAGAGTGGGAGGATTGCTCACCACTCGGTAGGAATTTTAAAACTTAGGCGAGTACTGGACTGCAGCTAAGCCCCCGAGTGGGAGGGTTGCTCACCACTCGGTACATTTTTTCGAAATTACGCGAGCATTGGACTGCAGCTAAGCCCCCAAGTGAGAGGCTTGCTCATCACTTGGTAGGATTTTTCAAACTTAGGCGAGCACTGGACTGCAGCTAAGCCCCCGAGTGGGGGGGGGGGTTGCTCACCACTCGGTAGGATTTTTCAAACTTAGGCGAGCACTGGACTGCAGCTAAGCCCCCGAGTGGGAGGGTTGCTCACCACTCGGTAGGATTTTTCAAACTTAGGGGAGTACTGGACTGCAGCTAAGCCCCCGAGTGGGAGGGTTGCTCACCACTCGGTAGGATTTTTCAAACTTAGGCGAGTACTGCACTGCAGCTAAGCCCCCGAGTGGCAGGGTTGCTCACCACTCGGTAGGATTATTCAAACTTAGGCGAGGACTGGACTGCAGCTAAGCCCCCAGTGGGAGGGTTGCTCACCACTCGGTAGGATTTTTCAAACTTAGGCGAGTACTGGACTGCAGCTAAGCCCCCGAGTGGGAGGGTTGCTCACCACTCGGTAGGATTTTTCAAACTTAGGAGAGCACTGGACTGCAGCTAGCCCCCGAGTGGGAGGGTTGCTCACCACTCGGTAGGATTTTTCAAACTTAGGGGAGCACTGGACTGCAGCTAAGCCCCCGAGTGGGAGGGTTGCTCACCACTCGGTAGGATTTTTCAAACTTAGGCGAGCACTGGACTGCAGCTAAGCCCCCGAGTGGGAGGGTTGCTCACCACTCGGTAGGATTTTTCAAACTTAGGCGAGTACTGGAGTGCAGCTAAGCCCCCGAGTGGGAGGGTTGCTCACCACTCGGTAGGATTTTTCAAACTTAGGCGAGTACTGGACTACAGCTAAGCCGCCGAGTGGGAGGGTTGCTCACCACTCGGTAGGATTTTTCAAACTTAGCGAGTACAGGACTGCAGCTAAGCCCCCGAGTGGGAGGGTTGCTCACCACTCGGTAGGATTTTTCGAACTTAAGCGAGCACTGGACTGTAGCTAAGCCCCCGACTAAGAGGCTTGCTCATCACTCGGTAAGATTTTTCAAACTTAGGCGAGTACTAGACTCCAGCTAAGCCCCAGAGTGGGAGGGTTGCCCACCACTCGGTAGGATTTTTCAAACTTAGGCGAGTACTGGACTGCAGCTAAGCCCCCGAGTGGGAGGGTTGCTCACCACTCGGTAGGATTTTTCAAACTTAGGGGAGTACTGGACTGCAGCTAAGCCCCCGAGTGGGAGGGTTGCTCACCACTCGGTAGGATTTTTCAAACTTAGGCGAGTACTGCACTGCAGCTAAGCCCCCGAGTGGGAGGGTTGCTCACCACTTGGTAGGATTATTCAAACTTAGGCGAGGACTGGACTGCAGCTAAGCCCCCTGTGGGAGGGTTGCTCACCACTCGGTAGGATTTTTCAAACTTAGGCGAGTACTGGACTGCAGCTAAGCCCCCGAGTGGGAGGGTTGCTCACCACTCGGTAGGATTTTTCAAACTTAGGAGAGGACTGGACTGCAGCTAAGCCCCCGAGTGGGAGGGTTGCTCACCACTCGGTAGGATTTTTCAAACTTAGGCGAGCACTGTACTGCAGCTAAGCCCCCGAGTGGGAGGGTTGCTCACCACTCGGTAGGATTTTTCAAACTTAGGCGAGCACTGGACTGCAGCTAAGCCCCCGAGTGGGAGGGTTGCTCACCACTCGGTAGGATTTTTCAAACTTAGGCGAGTACTGGATTGTAGCTAAGCCCCCGAGTGGGAGGGTTGCTCACCACTCGGTAGGATTTTTCAAACTTAGGCGAGTACTGGACTACAGCTAAGCCACCGAGTGGGAGGGTTGCTCACCACTCGGTAGGATTTTTCAAACTTAGCGAGTACAGGACTGCAGCTAAGCCCCCGAGTGGGAGAGTTGCTCACCACTCGGTAGGATTTTTCGAACTTAAGCGAGCACTGGACTGTAGCTAAGCCCCCGACTAAGAGGCTTGCTCATCACTCGGTAAGATATTTCAAACTTAGGCGAGTACTAGACTCCAGCTAAGCCCCAGAGTGGGAGGGTTGCCCACCACTCGGTAGGATTTTTCAAACTTAGGCGAGTACTGGACTGCAGCTAAGCCCCCGAGTGGGAGGGTTGCTCACCACTCGGTAGGATTTTTCAAACTTAGGGGAGTACTGGACTGCAGCTAAGCCCCAGAGTGGGAGGATTGCTCACCACTTGGTAGGATTTTTCAAACTTAGGCGAGTACTGGACTGCAGCTAAGCCCCCAAGTGGGAGGGTTGCTCACCGCTCGGTACGATTTTTCGAACTTACGGGAGCACTATACTGCAGCTAAGCCCCCGAGTGAGAGGCTTGCTCATCACTTGGTAGGATTTTTCAAACTTAGGCGAGCACTGGACTGCAGCTAAGCCCCCGAGTGGGAGGGTTGCTCACCACTCGGTAGGATTTTTCGAACTTAGGCGAGCACTGGACTGTAGCTAAGCCCCCGACTAAGAGGCTTGCTCATCACTCGGTAAGATTTTTCAAACTTAGGCGAGTACTGGACTCCACCTAAGCCCCCGAGTGGGAGGGTTGCTCACCACTCGGTAGGATTTTTCAAACTTAGGCGAGTACTGGACTGCAGCTAAGCCCCCGAGTGGGAGGGTTGCTCACCACTCGGTAGAATTTTTCAAACTTAGGGGAGTACTGGACTGCAGCTAAGCCCCCGAGTGGGAGGGTTGCTCACCACTCGGTACATTTTTTCGAAATTACGTGAGCACTGGACTGCAGCTGAGCCCCCGAGTGAGAGGCTTGCTCATCACTTGGTAGGATTTTTCAAACTTAGGCGAGCACTGGACTGCAGCTAAGCCCCCGAGTGGGAGGGTTGCTCACCACTCGGTAGGATTTTTCAAACTTAGGCGAGCACTGGACTGCAGCTAAGCCCCCGAGTGGGAGGGTTGCTCACCACTCGGTAGGATTTTTCAAACTTAGGGGAGTACTGGACTGCAGCTAAGCCCCCGAGGGGGAGGGTTGCTCACCACTCGGTAGGATTTTTCAAACTTAGGCGAGTACTGGACTGCAGCTAAGCCCCCGAGTGAGTGGCTTGCTCATCACTTGGTAGGATTTTTCAAACGTAGGCGAGCACTGGACTGCAGCTAAGCCCCCGAGTGGGAGGGTTTCTCACCACTCGGTAGGATTTTTCAAACATAGGCGAGCACTGGAGTGCAGCTAAGCCCCCGAGTGGGAGGGTTGCTCACCACTCGGTAGGATTTTTCAAACTTAGGCGAGTACTGGACTGCAGCTAAGCCCCCGAGTGGGAGGATTGCTCACCACTCGGTAGGATTTTTCAAACTTAGGCGAGCACTGGACTGCAGCTAAGCCCCCGAGTGGGAGGGTTGCTCACCACTCGGTAGGATTTTTCAAACTTAGGCGAGTACTGGACTGCACCTAAGCCCCCGAGTGGGAGGGTTGCTCACCACTCGGTAGGATTTTTCAAACTTAGGCGAGTACTGGACTGCAGCTAAGCCCCCGAGTGAGTGGCTTGCTCATCACTTGGTAGGATTTTCCAAACTTAGGCGAGCACTGGACTGCAGCTAAGCCCCCGAGTGGGAGGGTTTCTCACCACTCGGTAGGATTTTTCAAACTTAGGCGAGCACTGGACTGCAGCTAAGCCCCCGAGTGGGAGGGTTGCTCACCACTCGGTAGGATTTTTCAAACTTAGGCGAGTACTGGACTGCAGCTAAGCCCCCGAGTGGGAGGGTTGCTCACCACTCGGTAGGATTTTTCAAACTTAGGCGAGCACTGGACTGCAGCTAAGCCCCCGAGTGGGAGGGTTGCTCACCACTCGGTAGGATTTTTCAAACTTAGGGGAGTACTGGACTGCAGCTAAGCCCCCGAGGGGGAGGGTTGCTCACCACTCGGTAGGATTTTTCAAACTTAGGCGAGTACTGGACTGCAGCTAAGCCCCCGAGTGAGTGGCTTGCTCATCACTTGGTAGGATTTTTCAAACGTAGGCGAGCACTGGACTGCAGCTAAGCCCCCGAGTGGGAGGGTTTCTCACCACTCGGTAGGATTTTTCAAACATAGGCGAGCACTGGAGTGCAGCTAAGCCCCCGAGTGGGAGGGTTGCTCACCACTCGGTAGGATTTTTCAAACTTAGGCGAGTACTGGACTGCAGCTAAGCCCCCGAGTGGGAGGGTTGCTCACCACTCGGTAGGATTTTTCAAACTTAGGCGAGCACTGGACTGCAGCTAAGCCCCCGAGTGGGAGGGTTGCTCACCACTCGGTAGGATTTTTCAAACTTAGGCGAGTACTGGCCTGCAGCTAAGCCCCCGAGTGAGTGGCTTGCTCATCACTTGGTAGGATTTTCCAAACTTAGGCGAGCACTGGACTGCAGCTAAGCCCCCGAGTGGGAGGGTTTCTCACCACTCGGTAGGATTTTTCAAACTTAGGCGAGCACTGGACTGCAGCTAAGCCCCCGAGTGGGAGGGTTGCTCACCACTCGGTAGGATTTTTCAAACTTAGGCGAGTACTGGACTGCAGCTAAGCCCCCGAGTGGGAGGGTTGCTCACCACTCGGTAGGATTTTTCAAACTTAGGCGAGTACTGGACTACAGCTAAGCCCCCGAGTGGGAGGGTTGCTCGCCACTCGGTGGGATTTTTCAAACTTAGGCGAGCACTGGACTGCACCTAAGCCCCCGAGTGGGAGGGTTGCTCACCACTCGGTAGGATTTTTCAAACTTAGGCGAGTACTGGACTGCACCTAAGCCCCCGAGTGGGAGGGTTGCTCACCACTCGGTAGGATTTTTCAAACTTAGGCGAGTACTGGACTGCAGCTAAGCCCCCGAGTGAGTGGCTTGCTCATCACTTGGTAGGATTTTCCAAACTTAGGCGAGCACTGGACTGCAGCTAAGCCCCCGAGTGGGAGGGTTTCCCACCACTCGGTAGGATTTTTCAAACTTAGGCGAGCACTGGACTGCAGCTAAGCCCCCGAGTGGGAGGGTTGCTCACCACTCGGTAGGATTTTTCAAACTTAGGCGAGTACTGGACTGCAGCTAAGCCCCCGAGTGGGAGGGTTGCTCACCACTCGGTAGGATTTTTCAAACTTAGGCGAGTACTGGACTACAGCTAAGCCCCCGAGTGGGAGGGTTGCTCGCCACTCGGTAGGATTTTTCAAACTTAGGCGAGCACTGGACTGCAGCTAAGCCCCTGAGTGGGAGGGTTGCTCATCACTTGGTAGGATTTTTCAAACTTAGGCGAGGACTGGACTGCAGCTAAGCCCCCGAGTGGGAGGGTTGCTCACCACTCGGTAGGATTTTTCAAACTTAGGCGAGCACTGGACTGCAGCTAAGCCCCCGAGTGGGAGGGTTGCTCACCACTCGGTAGGATTTTTCAAACTTAGGCGAGTACTGGACTGCACCTAAGCCCCCGAGTGGGAGGGTTGCTCACCACTCGGTAGGATTTTTCAAACTAAGGCGAGTATTGGACTGCAGCTAAGCCCCCGAGTGGGAGGGTTGCTCACCACTCGGTAGAATTTTTCAAACTTAGGGGAGTACTGGACTGCAGCTAAGCCCCAGAGTGGGAGGATTGCTCACCACTCGGTAGGAATTTTAAAACTTAGGCGAGTACTGGACTGCAGCTAAGCCCCCGAGTGGGAGGGTTGCTCACCACTCGGTACATTTTTTCGAAATTACGTGAGCACTGGACTGCAGCTAAGCCCCCGAGTGAGAGGCTTGCTCATCACTTGGTAGGATTTTTCAAACTTAGGCGAGCAGTGGACTGCAGCTAAGCCCCCGAGTGGGAGGGTTGCTCACCACTCGGTAGGATTTTTCAAACTTAGGCGAGCACTGGACTGCAGCTAAGCCCCCGAGTGGGAGGGTTGCTCACCACTCGGTAGGATTTTTCAAACTTAGGCGAGTACTGGACTACAGCTAAGCCCCCGAGTGGGAGGGTTGCTCGCCACTCGGTAGGATTTTTCAAACTTAGGCGAGCACTGGACTGCAGCTAAGCCCCTGAGTGGGAGGGTTGCTCACCACTCGGTGGGATTTTTCAAACTTAGGCGAGTACTGGACTGCACCTAAGCCCCCGAGTGGGAGGGTTGCTCACCACTCGGTAGGATTTTTCAAACTTAGGCGAGTACTGGACTGCAGCTAAGCCCCCGAGTGGGAGGGTTGCTCACCACTCGGTAGAATTTTTCAAACTTAGGGGAGTACTGGACTGCAGCTAAGCCCCCGAGTGGGAGGGTTGCTCACCACTCGGTACATTTTTTCGAAATTACGTGAGTACTGGACTGCAGCTAAGCCCCCGAGTGAGAGGCTTGCTCATCACTTGGTAGGATTTTTCAAACTTAGGCGAGCACTGGACTGCAGCTAAGCCCCCGAGTGGGAGGCTTGCTCACCACTCGGTAGGATTTTTCAAACTTAGGCGAGCACTGGACTGCAGCTAAGCCCCCGAGTGGGAGGGTTGCTCACCACTCGGTAGGATTTTTCAAACTTAGGCGAGCACTGGACTGCAGCTAAGCCCCCGAGTGGGAGGGTTGCTCACCACTCGGTAGGATTTTTCAAACTTAGGGGAGTACTGGACTGCAGCTAAGCCCCCGAGGGGGAGGGTTGCTCACCACTCGGTAGGATTTTTCAAACTTAGGCGAGTACTGGACTGCAGCTAAGCCCCCGAGTGAGTGGCTTGCTCATCACTTGGTAGGATTTTTCAAACGTAGGCGAGCACTGGACTGCAGCTAAGCCCCCGAGTGGGAGGGTTCTCACCACTCGGTAGGATTTTTCAAACTTAGGCGAGCACTGGAGTGCAGCTAAGCCCCCGAGTGGGAGGGTTGCTCACCACTCGGTAGGATTTTTCAAACTTAGGCGAGGACTGGACTGCAGCTAAGCCCCCGAGTGGGAGGGTTGCTCACCACTCGGTAGGATTTTTCAAACTTAGGCGAGCACTGGACTGCAGCTAAGCCCCCGAGTGGGAGGGTTGCTCACCACTCGGTAGGATTTTTCAAACTTAGGCGAGTACTGGACTGCACCTAAGCCCCCGAGTGGGAGGGTTGCTCACCACTCGGTAGGATTTTTCAAACTAAGGCGAGTACTGGACTGCAGCTAAGCCCCCGAGTGGGAGGGTTGCTCACCACTCGGTAGAATTTTTCAAACTTAGGGGAGTACTGGACTGCAGCTAAGCCCCAGAGTGGGAGGATTGCTCACCACTCGGTAGGAATTTTAAAACTTAGGCGAGTACTGGACTGCAGCTAAGCCCCCGAGTGGGAGGGTTGCTCACCACTCGGTACATTTTTTCGAAATTACGTGAGCACTGGACTGCAGCTAAGCCCCCGAGTGAGAGGCTTGCTCATCACTTGGTAGGATTTTTCAAACTTAGGCGAGCAGTGGACTGCAGCTAAGCCCCCGAGTGGGAGGGTTGCTCACCACTCGGTAGGATTTTTCAAACTTAGGCGAGCACTGGACTGCAGCTAAGCCCCCGAGTGGGAGGGTTGCTCACCACTCGGTAGGATTTTTCAAACATAGGGGAGTACTGGACTGCAGCTAAGCCCCCGAGTGGGAGGGTTGCTCACCACTCGGTAGGATTTTTCAAACTTAGGCGAGTACTGGACTGCAGCTAAGCCCCCGAGTGAGTGGCTTGCTCATCACTTGGTAGGATTTTCCAAACTTAGGCGAGCACTGGACTGCAGCTAAGCCCCCGAGTGGGAGGGTTTCTCACCACTCGGTAGGATTTTTCAAACTTAGGCGAGCACTGGACTGCAGCTAAGCCCCCGAGTGGGAGGGTTGCTCACCACTCGGTAGGATTTTTCAAACTTAGGCGAGTACTGGACTGCAGCTAAGCCCCCGAGTGGGAGGGTTGCTCACCACTCGGTAGGATTTTTCAAACTTAGGCGAGTACTGGACTACAGCTAAGCCCCCGAGTGGGAGGGTTGCTCGCCACTCGGTAGGATTTTTCAAACTTAGGCGAGCACTGGACTGCAGCTAAGCCCCTGAGTGGGAGGGTTGCTCACCACTCGGTAGGATTTTTCAAACTTAGGCGAGTACTGGACTGCACCTAAGCCCCCGAGTGGGAGGGTTGCTCACCACTCGGTAGGATTTTTCAAACTTAGGCGAGTACTGGACTGCAGCTAAGCCCCCCAGTGGGAGGGTTGCTCACCACTCGGTAGAATTTTTCAAACTTAGGGGAGTACTGGACTGCAGCTAAGCCCCCGAGTGGGAGGGTTGCTCACCACTCGGTACATTTTTTCGAAATTACGTGAGTACTGGACTGCTGCTAAGCCCCCGAGTGAGAGGCTTGCTCATCACTTGGTAGGATTTTTCAAACTTAGGCGAGCACTGGACTGCAGCTAAGCCCCCGAGTGGGAGGCTTGCTCACCACTCGGTAGGATTTTTCAAAATTAGGCGAGCACTGGACTGGAGCTAAGCCCCCGAGTGGGAGGGTTGCTCACCACTCGGTAGGATTTTTCAAACTTAGGCGAGCACTGGACTGCAGCTAAGCCCCCGAGTGGGAGGGTTGCTCACCACTCGGTAGGATTTTTCAAACTTAGGGGAGTACTGGACTGCAGCTAAGCCCCCGAGGGGGAGGGTTGCTCACCACTCGGTAGGATTTTTCAAACTTAGGCGAGTACTGGACTGCAGCTAAGCCCCCGAGTGAGTGGCTTGCTTATCACTTGGTAGGATTTTTCAAACGTAGGCGAGCACTGGACTGCAGCTAAGCCCCCGAGTGGGAGGGTTCTCACCACTCGGTAGGATTTTTCAAACTTAGGCGAGCACTGGAGTGCAGCTAAGCCCCCGAGTGGGAGGGTTGCTCACCACTCGGTAGGATTTTTCAAACATAGGGGAGTACTGGACTGCAGCTAAGCCCCCGAGTGGGAGGGTTGCTCACCACTCGGTAGGATTTTTCAAACTTAGGCGAGTACTGGACTGCAGCTAAGCCCCCGAGTGAGTGGCTTGCTCATCACTTGGTAGGATTTTCCAAACTTAGGCGAGCACTGGACTGCAGCTAAGCCCCGAGTGGGAGGGTTTCTCACCACTCGGTAGGATTTTTCAAACTTAGGCGAGCACTGGACTGCAGCTAAGCCCCCGAGTGGGAGGGTTGCTCACCACTCGGTAGGATTTTTCAAACTTAGGCGAGTACTGGACTGCAGCTAAGCCCCCGAGTGGGAGGGTTGCTCACCACTCGGTAGGATTTTTCAAACTTAGGCGAGTACTGGACTACAGCTAAGCCCCCGAGTGGGAGGGTTGCTCGCCACTCGGTAGGATTTTTCAAACTTAGGCGAGCACTGGACTGCAGCTAAGCCCCTGAGTGGGAGGGTTGCTCCCCACTCGGTAGGATTTTTCAAACTTAGGCGAGTACTGGACTGCACCTAAGCCCCCGAGTGGGAGGGTTGCTCACCACTCGGTAGGATTTTTCAAACTTAGGCGAGTACTGGACTGCAGCTAAGCCCCCGAGTGGGAGGGTTGCTCACCACTCGGTAGAATTTTTCAAACTTAGGGGAGTACTGGACTGCAGCTAAGCCCCCGAGAGGGAGGGTTGCTCACCACTCGGTACATTTTTTCGAAACTACGTGAGTACTGGACTGCAGCTAAGCCCCCGAGTGAGAGGCTTGCTCATCACTTGGTAGGATTTTTCAAACTTAGGCGAGCACTGGACTGCAGCTAAGCCCCCGAGTGGGAGGCTTGCTCACCACTCGGTAGGATTTTTCAAACTTAGGCGAGCACTGGACTGCAGCTAAGCCCCCGAGTGGGAGGGTTGCTCACCACTCGGTAGGATTTTTCAAACTTAGGCGAGCACTGGACTGCAGCTAAGCCCCCGAGTGGGAGGGTTGCTCACCACTCGGTAGGATTTTTCAAACTTAGGCGAGTACTGGACTGCAGCTAAGCCCCCGAGTGGGAGGGTTGCTCACCACTCGGTAGAATTTTTCAAACTTAGGGGAGTACTGGACTGCAGCTAAGCCCCCGAGTGGGAGGGTTGCTCACCACTCGGTACATTTTTTCGAAACTACGTGAGTACTGGACTGCAGCTAAGCCCCCGAGTGAGAGGCTTGCTCATCACTTGGTAGGATTTTTCAAACTTAGGCGAGCACTGGACTGCAGCTAAGCCCCCGAGTGGGAGGCTTGCTCACCACTCGGTAGGATTTTTCAAACTTAGGCGAGCACTGGACTGCAGCTAAGCCCCCGAGTGGGAGGGTTGCTCACCACTCGGTAGGATTTTTCAAACTTAGGCGAGCACTGGACTGCAGCTAAGCCCCCGAGTGGGAGGGTTGCTCACCACTCGGTAGGATTTTTCAAACTTAGGGGAGTACTGGACTACAGCTAAGCCCCCGAGGGGGAGGGTTGCTCACCACTCGGTAGGATTTTTCAAACTTAGGCGAGTACTGGACTGCAGCTAAGCCCCCGAGTGAGTGGCTTGCTCATCACTTGGTAGGATTTTTCAAACATAGGCGAGCACTGGACTGCAGCTAAGCCCCCGAGTGGGAGGGTTCTCACCACTCGGTAGGATTTTTCAAACTTAGGCGAGCACTGGAGTGCAGCTAAGCCCCCGAGTGGGAGGGTTGCTCACCACTCGGTAGGATTTTTCAAACTTAGGCGAGGACTGGACTGCAGCTAAGCCCCCGAGTGGGAGGGTTGCTCACCACTCGGTAGGATTTTTCAAACTTAGTCGAGCACTGGACTGCAGCTAAGCCCCCGAGTGGGAGGGTTGCTCACCACTCGGTAGGATTTTTCAAACTTAGGCGAGTACTGGACTGCACCTAAGCCCCCGAGTGGGAGGGTTGCTCACCACTCGGTAGGATTTTTCAAACTAAGGCGAGTACTGGACTGCAGCTAAGCCCCCGAGTGGGAGGGTTGCTCACCACTCGGAAGGATTTTTCAAACTTAGGCGAGTACTGGACTGCAGCTAAGCCCCCAGTGGGAGGGTTGCTCACCACTCGGTAGGATTTTTCAAACTTAGGAGAGTACTGGACTGCAGCTAAGCCCCCGAGTGGGAGGGGTGCTCACCACTCAGTAGGATTTTTCAAACATAGCGAGTACTGGACTGCAGCTAAGCCCCCGAGTGGGAGGGTTGCTCACCACTCGGTAGGATTTTTCGAACTTAGGCGAGCACTGGACTGCAGCTAAGCCCCCGAGTGGGAGGGTTGCTCACCAGTCGGTAGAATTTTTCAAACTTAGGGGAGTACTGGACTGCAGCTAAGCCCCAGAGTGGGAGGATTGCTCACCACTCGGTAGGAATTTTAAAACTTAGGCGAGTACTGGACTGCAGCTAAGCCCCCGAGTGGGAGGGTTGCTCACCACTCGGTACATTTTTTCGAAATTACGTGAGCACTGGACTGCAGCTAAGCCCCCGAGTGAGAGGCTTGCTCATCACTTGGTAGGATTTTTCAAACTTAGGCGAGCAGTGGACTGCAGCTAAGCCCCCGAGTGGGAGGGTTGCTCACCACTCGGTAGGATTTTTCAAACTTAGGCGAGCACTGGACTGCAGCTAAGCCCCCGAGTGGGAGGGTTGCTCACCACTCGGTAGGATTTTTCAAACATAGGGGAGTACTGGACTGCAGCTAAGCCCCCGAGTGAGTGGCTTGCTCATCACTTGGTAGGATTTTCCAAACATAGGCGAGCACTGGACTGCAGCTAAGCCCCCGAGTGGGAGGCTTGCTCATCACTTGGTAGGATTTTTCAAACTTAGGGGAGTACTGGACTGCAGCTAAGCCCCAGAGTGGGAGGATTGCTCACCACTCGGTAGGAATTTTAAAACTTAGGCGAGTACTGGACTGCAGCTAAGCCCCCGAGTGGGAGGGTTGCTCACCACTCGGTACATTTTTTCGAAATTACGTGAGCACTGGACTGCAGCTAAGCCCCCGAGTGAGAGGCTTGCTCATCACTTGGTAGGATTTTTCAAACTTAGGCGAGCAGTGGACTGCAGCTAAGCCCCCGAGTGGGAGGGTTGCTCACCACTCGGTAGGATTTTTCAAACTTAGGCGAGCACTGGACTGCAGCTAAGCCCCCGAGTGGGAGGGTTGCTCACCACTCGGTAGGATTTTTCAAACATAGGGGAGTACTGGACTGCAGCTAAGCCCCCGAGTGGGAGGGTTGCTCACCACTCGGTAGGATTTTTCAAACTTAGGGGAGTACTGGACTGCAGCTAAGCCCCCGAGGGGGAGGGTTGCTCACCACTCGGTAGGATTTTTCAAACTTAGGCGAGTACTGGACTGCAGCTAAGCCCCCGAGTGAGTGGCTTGCTCATCACTTGGTAGGATTTTTCAAACGTAGGCGAGCACTGGACTGCAGCTAAGCCCCCGAGTGTGAGGGTTCTCACCACTCGGTAGGATTTTTCAAACTTAGGCGAGCACTGGAGTGCAGCTAAGCCCCCGAGTGGGAGGGTTGCTCACCACTCGGTAGGATTTTTCAAACTTAGGCGAGGACTGGACTGCAGCTAAGCCCCCGAGTGGGAGGGTTGCTCACCACTCGGTAGGATTTTTCAAACTTAGGCGAGCACTGGACTGCAGCTAAGCCCCCGAGTGGGAGGGTTGCTCACCACTCGGTAGGATTTTTCAAACTTAGGCGAGTACTGGACTGCACCTAAGCCCCCGAGTGGGAGGGTTGCTCACCACTCGGTAGGATTTTTCAAACTTAGGCGAGTACTGGACTGCAGCTAAGCCCCCGAGTGGGAGGGTTGCTCACCACTCGGAAGGATTTTTCAAACTTAGGCGAGTACTGGACTGCAGCTAAGCCCCCAGTGGGAGGGTTGCTCACCACTCGGTAGGATTTTTCAAACTTAGGAGAGTACTGGACTGCAGCTAAGCCCCCGAGTGGGAGGGGTGCTCACCACTCAGTAGGATTTTTCAAACATAGCGAGTACTGGACTGCAGCTAAGCCCCCGAGTGGGAGGGTTGCTCACCACTCGGTAGGATTTTTCGAACTTAGGCGAGCACTGGACTGCAGCTAAGCCCCCGAGTGGGAGGGTTGCTCACCACTCGGTAGAATTTTTCAAACTTAGGGGAGTACTGGACTGCAGCTAAGCCCCAGAGTGGGAGGATTGCTCACCACTCGGTAGGAATTTTAAAACTTAGGCGAGTACTGGACTGCAGCTAAGCCCCCGAGTGGGAGGGTTGCTCACCACTCGGTACATTTTTTCGAAATTACGTGAGCACTGGACTGCAGCTAAGCCCCCGAGTGAGAGGCTTGCTCATCACTTGGTAGGATTTTTCAAACTAAGGCGAGCAGTGGACTGCAGCTAAGCCCCCGAGTGGGAGGGTTGCTCACCACTCGGTAGGATTTTTCAAACTAAGGCGAGCACTGGACTGCAGCTAAGCCCCCGAGTGGGAGGGTTGCTCACCACTCGGTAGGATTTTTCAAACATAGGGGAGTACTGGACTGCAGCTAAGCCCCCGAGTGAGTGGCTTGCTCATCACTTGGTAGGATTTTCCAAACTTAGGCGAGCACTGGACTGCAGCTAAGCCCCCGAGTGGGAGGCTTGCTCATCACTTGGTAGGATTTTTCAAACTTAGGGGAGGACTGGACTGCAGCTAAGCCCCAGAGTGGGAGGATTGCTCACCACTCGGTAGGAATTTTAAAACTTAGGCGAGTACTGGACTGCAGCTAAGCCCCCGAGTGGGAGGGTTGCTCACCACTCGGTACATTTTTTCGAAATTACGTGAGCACTGGACTGCAGCTAAGCCCCCGAGTGAGAGGCTTGCTCATCACTTGGTAGGATTTTTCAAACTTAGGCGAGCAGTGGACTGCAGCTAAGCCCCCGAGTGGGAGGGTTGCTCACCACTCGGTAGGATTTTTCAAACTTAGGCGAGCACTGGACTGCAGCTAAGCCCCCGAGTGGGAGGGTTGCTCACCACTCGGTAGGATTTTTCAAACATAGGGGAGTACTGGACTGCAGCTAAGCCCCCGAGTGGGAGGGTTGCTCACCACTCGGTAGTATTTTTCAAACTTAGGCGAGTACTTGACTGCAGCTAAGCCCCCGAGTGAGTGGCTTGCTCATCACTTGGTAGGATTTTCCAAACTTAGGCGAGCACTGGACTGCAGCTAAGCCCCCGAGTGGGAGGGTTTCTCACCACTCGGTAGGATTTTTCAAACTTAGGCGAGCACTGGACTGCAGCTAAGCCCCCGAGTGGGAGGGTTGCTCACCACTCGGTAGGATTTTTCAATCTTAGGCGAGTACTGGACTGCAGCTAAGCCCCCAAGTGGGAGGGTTGCTCACCACTCGGTAGGATTTTTCAAACTTAGGCGAGTACTGGACTACAGCTAAGCCCCCGAGTGGGAGGGTTGCTCACCACTCGGTAGGATTTTTCAAACTTAGGCGAGCACTGGACTGCAGCTAAGCCCCTGAGTGGGAGGGTTGCTCACCACTCGGTAGGATTTTTCAAACTTAGGCGAGTACTGGATTGCACCTAAGCCCCCGAGTGGGAGGGTTGCTCACCACTCGGTAGAATTTTTCAAACTTAGGGGAGTACTGGACTGCAGCTAAGCCCCCGAGTGGGAGGGTTGCTCACCACTCGATACATTTTTTCGAAATTACGTGAGCACTGGACTGCAGCTAAGCCCCCGAGTGAGAGGCTTGCTCATCACTTGGTAGGATTTTTAAAACTTAGGCGAGCACTGGACTGCAGCTAAGCCCCCGAGTGGGAGGGTTGCTCACCACTCGGTAGGATTTTTCAAACTTAGGCGAGCACTGGACTGCACCTAAGCCCCCGAGTGGGAGGGTTGCTCACCACTCGGTAGGATTTTTCAAACTTAGGGGAGTACTGGACTGCAGCTAAGCCCCCGAGTGGGAGGGTTGCTCACCACTCGGTAGGATTTTTCAAACTTAGGCGAGTACTGGACTGCAGCTAAGCCCCCGAGTGGGAGGGTTGCTCACCACTCAGTAGGATTTTTCAAACATAGCGAGTACTGGACTGCAGCTAAGCCCCCGAGTGGGAGGGTTGCTCACCACTCGGTAGGATTTTTCGAACTTAGGCGAGCACTGGACTGCAGCTAAGCCCCCGAGTGGGAGGGTTGCTCACCACTCGGTAGAATTTTTCAAACTTAGGGGAGTACTGGACTGCAGCTAAGCCCCAGAGTGGGAGGATTGCTCACCGCTCGGTAGGAATTTTAAAACTTAGGCGAGTACTGGACTGCAGCTAAGCCCCCGAGTGGGAGGGTTGCTCACCACTCGGTACATTTTTTCGAAATTACGTGAGCACTGGACTGCAGCTAAGCCCCCGAGTGAGAGGCTTGCTCATCACTTGGTAGGATTTTTCAAACTTAGGCGAGCAGTGGACTGCAGCTAAGCCCCCGAGTGGGAGGGTTGCTCACCACTCGGTAGGATTTTTCAAACTTAGGCGAGCACTGGACTGCAGCTAAGTCCCCGAGTGGGAGGGTTGCTCACCACTCGGTAGGATTTTTCAAACATAGGGGAGTACTGGACTGCAGCTAAGCCCCCGAGTGGGAGGGTTGCTCACCACTCGGTAGGATTTTTCAATCTTAGGCGAGTACTTGACTGCAGCTAAGCCCCCGAGTGAGTGGCTTGCTCATCACTTGGTAGGATTTTCCAAACTTAGGCGAGCACTGGACTGCAGCTAAGTCCCCGAGTGGGAGGGTTGCTCACCACTCGGTAGGATTTTTCAAACATAGGGGAGTACTGGACTGCAGCTAAGCCCCCGAGTGGGAGGGTTGCTCACCACTCGGTAGGATTTTTCAATCTTAGGCGAGTACTTGACTGCAGCTAAGCCCCCGAGTGAGTGGCTTGCTCATCACTTGGTAGGATTTTCCAAACTTAGGCGAGCACTGGACTGCAGCTAAGCCCCCGAGTGGGAGGGTTTCTCACCACTCGGTAGGATTTTTCAAACTTAGGCGAGCACTGGACTGCAGCTAAGCCCCCGAGTGGGAGGGTTGCTCACCACTCGGTAGGATTTTTCAAACTTAGGCGAGTACTGGACTGCAGCTAAGCCCCCGAGTGGGAGGGTTGCTCACCACTCGGTAGGATTTTTCAAACTTAGGCGAGTACTGGACTACAGCTAAGCCCCCGAGTGGGAGGGTTGCTCACCACTCGGTAGGATTTTTCAAACTTAGGCGAGCACTGGACTGCAGCTAAGCCCCTGAGTGGGAGGGTTGCTCACCACTCGGTAGGATTTTTCAAACTTAGGCGAGTACTGGACTGCACCTAAGCCCCCGAGTGGGAGGGTTGCTCACCACTCGGTAGGATTTTTCAAACTTAGGCGAGTACTGGACTGCAGCTAAGCCCCCGAGTGGGAGGGTTGCTCCCCACTCGGTAGAATTTTTCAAACTTAGGGGAGTACTGGACTGCAGCTAAGCCCCCGAGTGGGAGGGTTGCTCACCACTCGGTACATTTTTTCGAAATTACGTGAGCACTGGACTGCAGCTAAGCCCCCGAGTGAGAGGCTTGCTCATCACTTGGTAGGATTTTTCAAACTTAGGCGAGCACTGGACTGCAGCTAAGCCCCCGAGTGGGAGGGTTGCTCACCACTCGGTAGGATTTTTCAAACTTAGGCGAGCACTGGACTGCAGCTATGCCCCCGAGTGGGAGGGTTGCTCACCACTCGGTAGGATTTTTCAAACTTAGGCGAGTACTGGACTGCAGCTAAGCCCCCGAGTGGGAGGGTTGCTCACCACTCGGTAGGATTTTTCAAACTTAGGCGAGTACTGGACTACAGCTAAGCCCCCGAGTGGGAGGGTTGCTCACCACTCGGTAGGATTTTTCAAACTTAGGCGAGCACTGGACAGCAGCTAAGCCCCTGAGTGGGAGGGTTGCTCACCACTCGGTAGGATTTTTCAAACTTAGGCGAGTACTGGACTGCACCTAAGCCCCCGAGTGGGAGGGTTGCTCACCACTCGGTAGGATTTTTCAAACTTAGGCGAGTACTGGACTGCAGCTAAGCCCCCGAGTGGGAGGGTTGCTCCCCACTCGGTAGAATTTTTCAAACTTAGGGGAGTACTGGACTGCAGCTAAGCCCCCGAGTGGGAGGGTTGCTCACCACTCGGTACATTTTTTCGAAATTACGTGAGCACTGGACTGCAGCTAAGCCCCCGAGTGAGAGGCTTGCTCATCACTTGGTAGGATTTTTCAAACTTAGGCGAGCACTGGACTGCAGCTAAGCCCCCGAGTGGGAGGGTTGCTCACCACTCGGTAGGATTTTTCAAACTTAGGCGAGCACTGGACTGCAGCTATGCCCCCGAGTGGGAGGGTTGCTCACCACTCGGTAGGATTTTTCAAACGTAGGGGAGTACTGGACTGCAGCTAAGCCCCCGAGTGGGAGGGTTTCTCACCACTCGGTAGGATTTTTCAAACTTAGGCGAGCACTGGAGTGCAGCTAAGCCCCCGAGTGGGAGGGTTGCTCACCACTCGGTAGGATTTTTCAAACTTAGGCGAGTACTGGACTGCAGCTAAGCCCCCGAGTGGGAGGGTTGCTCACCACTGGGTAGGATTTTTCAAACTTAGGCGAGGACTGGACTACAGCTAAGCCCCCGAGTGGGAGGGTTGCTCACCACTCGGTAGGATTTTTCAAACTTAGGCAAGCACTGGACTGCAGCTAAGCCCCCGAGTGGGAGGGTTGCTCACCACTCGGTAGGATTTTTCAAACTTAGGCGAGTACTGGACTGCAGCTAAGCCCCCGAGTGGGAGGGTTGCTCACCACTCGGAAGGATTTTTCAAACTTAGGCGAGTACTGGACTGCAGCTAAGCCCCCAGTGGGAGGGTTGCTCACCACTCGGTAGGATTTTTCAAACTTAGGAGAGTACTGGACTGCAGCTAAGCCCCCGAGTGGGAGGGTTGCTCACCACACAGTAGGATTTTTCAAACATAGCGAGTACTGGACTGCAGCTAAGCCCCCGAGTGGGAGGGTTGCTCACCACTCGATAGGATTTTTCGAACTTAGGCGAGCACTGGACTGCAGCTAAGCCCCCGAGTGGGAGGGTTGCTCACCACTCGGTAGAATTTTTCAAACTTAGGGGAGTACTGGACTGCAGCTAAGCCCCAGAGTGGGAGGATTGCTCACCACTCGGTAGGAATTTTAAAACTTAGGCGAGTACTGGACTGCAGCTAAGCCCCCGAGTGGGAGGGTTGCTCACCACTCGGTACATTTTTTCGAAATTACGTGAGCACTGGACTGCAGCTAAGCCCCCGAGTGAGAGGCTTGCTCATCACTTGGTAGGATTTTTCAAACTTAGGCGAGCACTGGACTGCAGCTAAGCCCCCGAGTGGGAGGGTTGCTCACCACTCGGTAGGATTTTTCAAACTTAGGCGAGCACTGGACTGCAGCTAAGCCCCCGAGTGGGAGGGTTGCTCACCACTCGGTAGGATTTTTCAAACATAGGGGAGTACTGGACTGCAGCTAAGCCCCCGAGTGGGAGGGTTGCTCACCACTCGGTAGGATTTTTCAAACTTAGGCGAGTACTGGACTGCAGCTAAGCCCCCGAGTGAGTGGCTTGCTCATCACTTGGTAGGATTTTCCAAACTTAGGCGAGCACTGGACTGCAGCTAAGCCCCCGAGTGGGAGGGTTTCTCACCACTCGGTAGGATTTTTCAAACTTAGGCGAGCACTGGACTGCAGCTAAGCCCCCGAGTGGGAGGGTTGCTCACCACTCGGTAGGATTTTTCAAACTTAGGCGAGTACTGGACTGCAGCTAAGCCCCCGAGTGGGAGGGTTGCTCACCACTCGGTAGGATTTTTCAAACTTAGGTGAGTACTGGACTACAGCTAAGCCCCCGAGTGGGAGGGTTGCTCACCACTCGGTAGGATTTTTCAAACTTAGGCGAGCACTGGACTGCAGCTAAGCCCCTGAGTGGGAGGGTTGCTCACCACTCGGTAGGATTTTTCAAACTTAGGCGAGTACTGGACTGCACCTAAGCCCCCGAGTGGGAGGGTTGCTCACCACTCGGTAGGATTTTTCAAACTTAGGCGAGTACTGGACTGCAGCTAAGCCCCCGAGTGGGAGGGTTGCTCACCACTTGGAAGGATTTTTCAAACTTAGTCGAGGACTGGACTGCAGCTAAGCCCCCAGTGGGAGGGTTGCTCACCACTCGGTAGGATTTTTCAAACTTAGGAGAGTACTGGACTGCAGCTAAGCCCCCGAGTGGGAGGGTTGCTCACCACTGGGTAGGATTTTTCAAACATAGCGAGTACTGGACTGCAGCTAAGCCCCCGAGTGGGAGGGTTGCTCACCACTCGGTAGGATTTTTCGAACTTAGGCGAGCACTGGACTGCAGCTAAGCCCCCGAGTGGGAGGGTTGCTCACCACTCGGTAGAATTTTTCAAACTTAGGGGAGTACTGGACTGCAGCTAAGCCCCAGAGTGGGAGGATTGCTCACCACTCGGTAGGAATTTTAAAACTTAGGCGAGTACTGGACTGCAGCTAAGCCCCCGAGTGGGAGGGTTGCTCACCACTCGGTACATTTTTTCGAAATTACGTGAGCACTGGACTGCAGCTAAGCCCCCGAGTGAGAGGCTTGCTCATCACTTGGTAGGATTTTTCAAACTTAGGCGAGCACTGGACTGCAGCTAAGACCCCGAGTGGGAGGGTTGCTCACCACTCGGTAGGATTTTTCAAACTTAGGCGAGCACTGGACTGCAGCTAAGCCCCCGAGTGGGTGGGTTGCTCACCACTCGGTAGGATTTTTCAAACATAGGGGAGTACTGGACTGCAGCTAAGCCCCCGAGTGGGAGGGTTGCTCACCACTCGGTAGGATTTTTCAAACTTAGGCGAGTACTGGACTGCAGCTAAGCCCCCGAGTGAGTGGCTTGCTCATCACTTGGTAGGATTTTCCAAACTTAGGCGAGCACTGGACTGCAGCTAAGCCCCCGAGTGGGAGGGTTTATCACCACTCGGTAGGATTTTTCAAACTTAGGCGAGCACTGGACTGCAGCTAAGCCCCCGAGTGGGAGGGTTGCTCACCACTCGGTAGGATTTTTCAAACTTAGGCGAGTACTGGACTGCAGCTAAGCCCCCGAGTGGGAGGGTTGCTCACCACTCGGTAGGATTTTTCAAACTTAGGCGAGCACTGGACTACAGCTAAGCCCCCGAGTGGGAGGGTTGCTCACCACTCGGTAGGATTTTTCAAACTTAGGCGAGCACTGGACTGCAGCTAAGCCCCTGAGTGGGAGGGTTGCTCACCACTCGGTAGGATTTTTCAAACTTAGGCGAGTACTGGACTGCACCTAAGCCCCCGAGTGGGAGGGTTGCTCACCACTCGGTAGGATTTTTCAAACTTAGGCGAGTACTGGACTGCAGCTAAGCCCCCGAGTGGGAGGGTTGCTCACCACTCGGTAGAATTTTTCAAACTTAGGGGAGTACTGGACTGCAGCTAAGCCATCGAGTGGGAGGGTTGCTCACCACTCGGTACATTTTTTCGAAATTACGTGAGCACTGGACTGCAGCTAAGCCCCCGAGTGAGAGGCTTGCTCATCACTTGGTAGGATTTTTCAAACTTAGGCGAGCACTGGACTGCAGCTAAGCCCCCGAGTGGGAGGGTTGCTCACCACTCGGTAGGATTTTTCAAACTTAGGCGAGCACTGGACTGCAGCTAAGCCCCCGAGTGGGAGGGTTGCTCACCACTCGGTAGGATTTTTCAAACTTAGGGGAGTACTGGACTGCAGCTAAGCCCCCGAGTGGGAGGGTTGCTCACCACTCGGTAGGATTTTTCAAACTTAGGCGAGTACTGGACTGCAGCTAAGCCCCCGAGTGAGTGGCTTGCTCATCACTTGGTAGGATTTTTCAAACGTAGGCGAGCACTGGACTGCAGCTAAGCCCCCGAGTGGGAGGGTTTCTCACCACTCGGTAGGATTTTTCAAACTTAGGCGAGCACTGGAGTGCAGCTAAGCCCCCGAGTGGGAGGGTTGCTCACCACTCGGTAGGATTTTTCAAACTTAGGCGAGTACTGGACTGCAGCTAAGCCCCCGAGTGGGAGGGTTGCTCACCACTTGGTAGGATTTTTCAAACTTAGGCGAGGACTGGACTACAGCTAAGCCCCCGAGTGGGAGGGTTGCTCACCACTCGGTAGGATTTTTCAAACTTAGGCAGGCACTGGACTGCAGCTAAGCCCTCGAGTGGGAGGGTTGCTCACCACTCGGTAGGATTTTTCAAACTTAGGCGAGTACTGGACTGCACCTAAGCCCCCGAGTGGGAGGGTTGCTCACCACTCGGTAGGATTTTTCAAACTTAGGCGAGTACTGGACTGCAGCTAAGCCCCCGAGTGGGAGGGTTGCTCACCACTCGGAAGGATTTTTCAAACTTAGGCGAGTACTGGACTGCAGCTAAGCCCCGAGTGGGAGGGTTGCTCACCACTCAGTAGGATTTTTCAAACATAGCGAGTACTGGACTGCAGCTAAGCCCCCGAGTGGGAGGGTTGCTCACCACTCGATAGGATTTTTCGAACTTAGGCGAGCACTGGACTGCAGCTAAGCCCCCGAGTGGGAGGGTTGCTCACCACTCGGTAGAATTTTTCAAACTTAGGGGAGTACTGGACTGCAGCTAAGCCCCAGAGTGGGAAGATTGCTCACCACTCGGTAGGAATTTTAAAACATAGGCGAGTACTGGACTGCAGCTAAGCCCCCGAGTGGGAGGGTTGCTCACCACTCGGTACATTTTTTCGAAATTACGTGAGCACTGGACTGCAGCTAAGCCCCCGAGTGAGAGGCTTGCTCATCACTTGGTAGGATTTTTCAAACTTAGGCGAGCACTGGACTGCAGCTAAGCCCCCGAGTGGGAGGGTTGCTCACCACTCGGTAGGATTTTTCAAACTTAGGCGAGCACTGGACTGCAGCTAAGCCCCCGAGTGGGAGGGTTGCTCCCCACTCGGTAGGATTTTTCAAACATAGGGGAGTACTGGACTGCAGCTAAGCCCCCGAGTGGGAGGGTTGCTCACCACTCGGTAGGATTTTTCAAACTTAGGCGAGTACTGGACTGCAGCTAAGCCCCCGAGTGAGTGGCTTGCTCATCACTTGGTAGGATTTTCCAAACTTAGGCGAGCACCGGACTGCAGCTAAGCCCCCGAGTGGGAGGGTTTCTCACCACTCGGTAGGATTTTTCAAACTTAGGCGAGCACTGGACTGCAGCTAAGCCCCCGAGTGGGAGGGTTGCTCACCACTCGGTAGGATTTTTCAAACTTAGGCGAGTACTGGACTGCAGCTAAGCCCCCGAGTGGGAGGGTTGCTCACCACTCGGTAGGATTTTTCAAACTTAGGTGAGTACTGGACTACAGCTAAGCCCCCGAGTGGGAGGGTTGCTCACCACTCGGTAGGATTTTTCAAACTTAGGCGAGCACTGGACTGCAGCTAAGCCCCTGAGTGGGAGGGTTGCTCACCACTCGGTAGGATTTTTCAAACTTAGGCGAGTACTGGACTGCACCTAAGCCCCCGAGTGGGAGGGTTGCTCACCACTCGGTAGGATTTTTCAAACTTAGGAGAGTACTGGACTGCAGCTAAGCCCCCGAGTGGGAGGGTTGCTCACCACTGGGTAGGATTTTTCAAACATAGCGAGTACTGGACTGCAGCTAAGCCCCCGAGTGGGAGGGTTGCTCACCACTCGGTAGGATTTTTCGAACTTAGGCGAGCACTGGACTGCAGCTAAGCCCCCGAGTGGGAGGGTTGCTCACCACTCGGTAGAATTTTTCAAACTTAGGGGAGTACTGGACTGCAGCTAAGCCCCAGAGTGGGAGGATTGCTCACCACTCGGTAGGAATTTTAAAACTTAGGCGAGTACTGGACTGCAGCTAAGCCCCCGAGTGGGAGGGTTGCTCACCACTCGGTACATTTTTTCAAAATTACGTGAGCACTGGACTGCAGCTAAGCCCCCGAGTGAGAGGCTTGCTCATCACTTGGTAGGATTTTTCAAACTTAGGCGAGCACTGGACTGCAGCTAAGCCCCCGAGTGGGAGGGTTGCTCACCACTCGGTAGGATTTTTCAAACTTAGGCGAGCACTGGACTGCAGCTAAGCCCCCGAGTGGGAGGGTTGCTCACCACTCGGTAGGATTTTTCAAACATAGGGGAGTACTGGACTGCAGCTAAGCCCCCGAGTGGGAGGGTTGCTCACCACTCGGTAGGATTTTTCAAACTTAGGCGAGTACTGGACTGCAGCTAAGCCCCCGAGTGAGTGGCTTGCTCATCACTTGGTAGGATTTTCCAAACTTAGGCGAGCACTGGACTGCAGCTAAGCCCCCGAGTGGGAGGGTTTATCACCACTCGGTAGGATTTTTCAAACTTAGGCGAGCACTGGACTGCAGCTAAGCCCCCGAGTGGGAGGGTTGCTCACCACTCGGTAGGATTTTTCAAACTTAGGCGAGTACTGGACTGCAGCTAAGCCCCCGAGTGGGAGGGTTGCTCACCACTCGGTAGGATTTTTCAAACTTAGGCGAGCACTGGACTACAGCTAAGCCCCCGAGTGGGAGGGTTGCTCACCACTCGGTAGTATTTTTCAAACTTAGGCGAGCACTGGACTGCAGCTAAGCCCCTGAGTGGGAGGGTTGCTCACCACTCGGTAGGATTTTTCAAACTTAGGCGAGTACTGGCCTGCACCTAAGCCCCCGAGTGGGAGGGTTGCTCACCACTCAGTAGGATTTTTCAAACATAGCGAGTACTGGACTGCAGCTAAGCCCCCGAGTGGGAGGGTTGCTCACCACTCGATAGGATTTTTCGAACTTAGGCGAGCACTGGACTGCAGCTAAGCCCCCGAGTGGGAGGGTTGCTCACCACTCGGTAGAATTTTTCAAACTTAGGGGAGTACTGGACTGCAGCTAAGCCCCAGAGTGGGAAGATTGCTCACCACTCGGTAGGAATTTTAAAACATAGGCGAGTACTGGACTGCAGCTAAGCCCCCGAGTGGGAGGGTTGCTCACCACTCGGTACATTTTTTCGAAATTACGTGAGCACTGGACTGCAGCTAAGCCCCCGAGTGAGAGGCTTGCTCATCACTTGGTAGGAATTTTCAAACTTAGGCGAGCACTGGACTGCAGCTAAGCCCCCGAGTGGGAGGGTTGCTCACCACTCGGTAGGATTTTTCAAACTTAGGCGAGCACTGGACTGCAGCTAAGCCCCCGAGTGGGAGGGTTGCTCACCACTCGGTAGGATTTTTCAAACATAGGGGAGTACTGGACTGCAGCTAAGCCCCCGAGTGGGAGGGTTGCTCACCACTCGGTAGGATTTTTCAAACTTAGGCGAGTACTGGACTGCAGCTAAGCCCCCGAGTGAGTGGCTTGCTCATCACTTGGTAGGATTTTCCAAACTTAGGCGAGCACCGGACTGCAGCTAAGCCCCCGAGTGGGAGGGTTTCTCACCACTCGGTAGGATTTTTCAAACTTAGGCGAGCACTGGACTGCAGCTAAGCCCCCGAGTGGGAGGGTTGCTCACCACTCGGTAGGATTTTTCAAACTTAGGCGAGTACTGGACTGCAGCTAAGCCCCCGAGTGGGAGGGTTGCTCACCACTCGGTAGGATTTTTCAAACTTAGGTGAGTACTGGACTACAGCTAAGCCCCCGAGTGGGAGGGTTGCTCACCACTCGGTAGGATTTTTCAAACTTAGGCGAGCACTGGACTGCAGCTAAGCCCCTGAGTGGGAGGGTTGCTCACCACTCGGTAGGATTTTTCAAACTTAGGCGAGTACTGGACTGCACCTAAGCCCCCGAGTGGGAGGGTTGCTCACCACTCGGTAGGATTTTTCAAACTTAGGCGAGTACTGGACTGCAGCTAAGCCCCCGAGTGGGAGGGTTGCTCACCACTTGGAAGGATTTTTCAAACTTAGTCGAGGACTGGACTGCAGCTAAGCCCCCAGTGGGAGGGTTGCTCACCACTCGGTAGGATTTTTCAAACTTAGGAGAGTACTGGACTGCAGCTAAGCCCCCGAGTGGGAGGGTTGCTCACCACTGGGTAGGATTTTTCAAACATAGCGAGTACTGGACTGCAGCTAAGCCCCCGAGTGGGAGGGTTGCTCACCACTCGGTAGGATTTTTCGAACTTAGGCGAGCACTGGACTGCAGCTAAGCCCCCGAGTGGGAGGGTTGCTCACCACTCGGTAGAATTTTTCAAACTTAGGGGAGTACTGGACTGCAGCTAAGCCCCAGAGTGGGAGGATTGCTCACCACTCGGTAGGAATTTTAAAACTTAGGCGAGTACTGGACTGCAGCTAAGCCCCCGAGTGGGAGGGTTGCTCACCACTCGGTACATTTTTTCGAAATTACGTGAGCACTGGACTGCAGCTAAGCCCCCGAGTGAGAGGCTTGCTCATCTCTTGGTAGGATTTTTCAAACTTAGGCGAGCACTGGACTGCAGCTAAGCCCCCGAGTGGGAGGGTTGCTCACCACTCGGTAGGATTTTTCAAACTTAGGCGAGCACTGGACTGCAGCTAAGCCCCCGAGTGGGAGGGTTGCTCACCACTCGGTAGGATTTTTCAAACATAGGGGAGTACTGGTCTGCAGCTAAGCCCCCGAGTGGGAGGGTTGCTCACCACTCGGTAGGATTTTTCAAACTTAGGCGAGTACTGGACTGCAGCTAAGCCCCCGAGTGAGTGGCTTGCTCATCACTTGGTAGGATTTTCCAAACTTAGGCGAGCACTGGACTGCAGCTAAGCCCCCGAGTGGGAGGGTTTATCACCACTCGGTAGGATTTTTCAAACTTAGGCGAGCACTGGACTGCAGCTAAGCCCCCGAGTGGGAGGGTTGCTCACCACTCGGTAGGATTTTTCAAACTTAGGCGAGTACTGGACTGCAGCTAAGCCCCCGAGTGGGAGGGTTGCTCACCACTCGGTAGGATTTTTCAAACTTAGGCGAGCACTGGACTACAGCTAAGCCCCCGAGTGGGAGGGTTGCTCACCACTCGGTAGTATTTTTCAAACTTAGGCGAGCACTGGACTGCAGCTAAGCCCCTGAGTGGGAGGGTTGCTCACCACTCGGTAGGATTTTTCAAACTTAGGCGAGTACTGGCCTGCACCTAAGCCCCCGAGTGGGAGGGTTGCTCACCACTCGGTAGGATTTTTCAAACTTAGGCGAGTACTGGACTGCAGCTAAGCCCCCGAGTGGGAGGGTTGCTCACCACTCGGTAGAATTTTTCAAACTTAGGGGAGTACTGGACTGCAGCTAAGCCCCCGAGTGGGAGGGTTGCTCACCACTCGGTACATTTTTTCGAAATTACGTGAGCACTGGACTGCAGCTAAGCCCCCGAGTGAGAGGCTTGCTCATCACTTGGTAGGATTTTTCAAACTTAGGCGAGCACTGGACTGCAGCTAAGCCCCCGAGTGGGAGGGTTGCTCACCACTCGGTAGGATTTTTCAAACTTAGGCGAGCACTGGACTGCAGCTAAGCCCCCGAGTGGGAGGGTTGCTCACCACTCGGTAGGATTTTTCAAACTTAGGGGAGTACTGGACTGCAGCTAAGCCCCCGAGTGGGAGGGTTGCTCACCACTCGGTAGGATTTTTCAAGCTTAGGCGAGTACTGGACTGCAGCTAAGCCCCCGAGTGAGTGGCTTGCTCATCACTTGGTAGGATTTTTCAAACGTAGGCGAGCACTGGACTGCAGCTAAGCCCCCGAGTGGGAGGGTTTCTCACCACTCGGTAGGATTTTTCAAAGTTAGGCGAGCACTTGAGTGCAGCCAAGCCCCCGAGTGGGAGGGTTGCTCACCACTTGGTAGGATTTTTCAAACTTAGGCGAGTACTGGACTGCAGCTAAGCCCCCGAGTGGGAGGGTTGCTCACCACTCAGTAGGATTTTTCAAACATAGCGAGTACTGGACTGCAGCTAAGCCCCCGAGTGGGAGGGTTGCTCACCACTCGATAGGATTTTTCGAACTTAGGCGAGCACTGGACTGCAGCTAAGCCCCCGAGTGGGAGGGTTGCTCACCACTCGGTAGAATTTTTCAAACTTAGGGGAGTACTGGACTGCAGCTAAGCCCCAGAGTGGGAGGATTGCTCACCACTCGGTAGGAATTTTAAAACTTAGGCGAGTACTGGACTGCAGCTAAGCCCCCGAGTGGGAGGGTTGCTCACCACTCGGTACATTTTTTCGAAATTACGTGAGCACTGGACTGCAGCTAAGCCCCCGAGTGAGAGGCTTGCTCATCACTTGGTAGGATTTTTCAAACTTAGGCGAGCACTGGACTGCAGCTAAGCCCCCGAGTGGGAGGGTTGCTCACCACTCGGTAGGATTTTTCAAACTTAGGCGAGCACTGGACTGCAGCTAAGCCCCCGAGTGGGAGGGTTGCTCACCACTCGGTAGGATTTTTCAAACATAGGGGAGTACTGGACTGCAGCTAAGCCCCCGAGTGGGAGGGTTGCTCACCACTCGGTAGGATTTTTCAAACTTAGGCGAGTACTGGACTGTAGCTAAGCCCCCGAGTGAGTGGCTTGCTCATCACTTGGTAGGATTTTCCAAACTTTGGCGAGCACTGGACTGCAGCTAAGCCCCCGAGTGGGAGGGTTTCTCACCACTCGGTAGGATTTTTCAAACTTAGGCGAGCACTGGACTGCAGCTAAGCCCCCGAGTGGGAGGGTTGCTCACCACTCGGTAGGATTTTTCAAACTTAGGCGAGTACTGGACTGCAGCTAAGCCCCCGAGTGGGAGGGTTGCTCACCACTCGGTAGGATTTTTCAAACTTAGGTGAGTACTGGACTACAGCTAAGCCCCCGAGTGGGAGGGTTGCTCACCACTCGGTAGGATTTTTCAAACTTAGGCGAGCACTGGACTGCAGCTAAGCCCCTGAGTGGGAGGGTTGCTCACCACTCGGTAGGATTTTTCAAACTTAGGCGAGTACTGGACTGCACCTAAGCCCCCGAGTGGGAGGGTTGCTCACCACTCGGTAGGATTTCTCAAACTTAGGCGAGTACTGGACTGCAGCTTAGCCCCCGAGTGGGAGGGTTGCTCACCACTTGGAAGGATTTTTCAAACTTAGTCGAGGACTGGACTGCAGCTAAGCCCCCAGTGGGAGGGTTGCTCACCACTCGGTAGGATTTTTCAAACTTAGGAGAGTACTGGACTGCAGCTAAGCCCCCGAGTGGGAGGGTTGCTCACCACTGGGTAGGATTTTTCAAACATAGCGAGTACTGGACTGCAGCTAAGCCCCCGAGTGGGAGGGTTGCTCACCACTCGGTAGGATTTTTCGAACTTAGGCGAGCACTGGACTGCAGCTAAGCCCCCGAGTGGGAGGGTTGCTCACCACTCGGTAGAATTTTTCAAACTTAGGGGAGTACTGGACTGCAGCTAAGCCCCAGAGTGGGAGGATTGCTCACCACTCGGTAGGAATTTTAAAACTTAGGCGAGTACTGGACTGCAGCTAAGCCCCCGAGTGGGAGGGTTGCTCACCACTCGGTACATTTTTTCGAAATTACGTGAGCACTGGACTGCAGCTAAGCCCCCGAGTGAGAGGCTTGCTCATCACTTGGTAGGATTTTTCAAACTTAGGCGAGCACTGGACTGCAGCTAAGCCCCCGAGTGGGAGGGTTGCTCACCACTCGGTAGGATTTTTCAAACTTAGGCGAGCACTGGACTGCAGCTAAGCCCCCGAGTGGGAGGGTTGCTCACCACTCGGTAGGATTTTTCAAACATAGGGGAGTACTGGACTGCAGCTAAGCCCCCGAGTGGGAGGGTTGCTCACCACTCGGTAGGATTTTTCAAACTTAGGCGAGTACTGGACTGCAGCTAAGCCCCCGAGTGAGTGGCTTGCTCATCACTTGGTAGGATTTTCCAAACTTAGGCGAGCACTGGACTGCAGCTAAGCCCCCGAGTGGGAGGGTTTATCACCACTCGGTAGGATTTTTCAAACTTAGGCGAGCACTGGACTGCAGCTAAGCCCCCGAGTGGGAGGGTTGCTCACCACTCGGTAGGATTTTTCAAACTTAGGCGAGTACTGGACTGCAGCTAAGCCCCCGAGTGGGAGGGTTGCTCACCACTCGGTAGGATTTTTCAAACTTAGGCGAGCACTGGACTACAGCTAAGCCCCCGAGTGGGAGGGTTGCTCACCACTCGGTAGGATTTTTCAAACTTAGGCGAGCACTGGACTGCAGCTAAGCCCCTGAGTGGGAGGGTTGCTCACCACTCCGTAGGATTTTTCAAACTTAGGCGAGTACTGGACTGCACCTAAGCCCCCGAGTGGGAGGGTTGCTCACCACTCGGTAGGATTTTTCAAACTTAGGCGAGTACAGGACTGCAGCTAAGCCCCCGAGTGGGAGGGTTGCTCACCACTCGGTAGAATTTTTCAAACTTAGGGGAGTACTGGACTGCAGCTAAGCCCCCGAGTGGGAGGGTTGCTCACCACTCGGTACATTTTTTCGAAATTACGTGAGCACTGGACTGCAGCTAAGCCCCCGAGTGAGAGGCTTGCTCATCACTTGGTAGGATTTTTCAAACTTAGGCGAGCACTGGACTGCAGCTAAGCCCTCGAGTGGGAGGGTTGCTCACCACTCGGTAGGATTTTTCAAACTTAGGCGAGCACTGGACTGCAGCTAAGCCCCCGAGTGGGAGGGTTGCTCACCACTCGGTAGGATTTTTCAAACTTAGGGGAGTACTGGACTGCAGCTAAGCCCCCGAGTGGGAGGGTTGCTCACCACTCGGTAGGATTTTTCAAACATAGCGAGTACTGGACTGCAGCTAAGCCCCCGAGTGGGAGGGTTGCTCACCACTCGGTAGGATTTTTCAAGCTTAGGCGAGTACTGGACTGCAGCTAAGCCCCTGAGTGAGTGGCTTGCTCATCACTTGGTAGGATTTTTCAAACGTAGGCGAGCAGTGGACTGCAGCTAAGCCCCCGAGTGGGAGGGTTTCTCACCACTCGGTAGGATTTTTCAAACTTAGGCGAGCACTGGAGTGCAGCTAAGCCCGCGAGTGGGAGGGTTGCTCACCACTCGGTAGGAGTTTTCAAACTTAGGCGAGTACTGGACTGCAGCTAAGCCCCCGAGTGGGAGGGTTGCTCACCACTTGGTAGGATTTTTCAAACTTAGGCGAGGACTGGACTACAGCTGAGCCCCCGAGTGGGAGGGTTGCTCACCACTCGGTAGGATTTTTCAAACTTAGGCGAGCACTGGACTGCAGCTAAGCCCCCGAGTGGGAGGGTTGCTCACCACTCGGTAGGATTTTTCAAACTTAGGCGAGTACTGGACTGCACCTAAGCCCCCGAGTGGGATGGTTGCTCACCACTCGGTAGGATTTTTCAAACTTAGGCGAGTACTGGACTGCAGCTAAGCCCCCGAGTGGGAGGGTTGCTCACCACTCGGTAGGATTTTTCAAACTTAGGCGAGTACTGGACTACAGCTAAGCCGCCGAGTGGGAGGGTTGCTCACCACTCGGTAGGATTTTTCAAACTTAGCGAGTACAGGACTGCAGCTAAGCCCCCGAGTGGGAGGGTTGCTCACCACTCGGTAGGATTTTTCAAACTTAGGGGAGTACTGGACTGCAGCTAAGCCCCCGAGTGGGAGGGTTGCTCACCACTCGGTAGGATTTTTCAAACTTAGGCGAGGACTGGACTGCAGCTAAGCCCCCGAGTGAGTGGCTTGCTCATCACTTGGTAGGATTTTTCAAACGTAGGCGAGCACTGGACTGCAGCTAAGCCCCCGAGTGGGAGGGTTTCTCACCACTCGGTAGGATTTTTCAAACATAGGCGAGCACTGGAGTGCAGCTAAGCCCCCGAGTGGGAGGGTTGCTCACCACTCGGTAGGATTTTTCAAACTTAGGCGAGTACTGGACTGCAGCTAAGCCCCCGAGTGGGAGGGTTGCTCACCACTCGGTAGGATTTTTCAAACATAGCGAGTACTGGACTGCAGCTAAGCCCCCGAGTGGGAGGGTTGCTCACCACTCGGTAGGATTTTTCAAGCTTAGGCGAGTACTGGACTGCAGCTAAGCCCCCGAGTGAGTGGCTTGCTCATCACTTGGTAGGATTTTTCAAACGTAGGCGAGCACTGGACTGCAGCTAAGCCCCCGAGTGGGAGGGTTTCTCACCACTCGGTAGGATTTTTCAAACTTAGGCGAGCACTGGAGTGCAGCTAAGCCCCCGAGTGGGAGGGTTGCTCACCACTCGGTAGGATTTTTCAAACTTAGGCGAGTACTGGACTGCAGCTAAGCCCCCGAGTGGGAGGGTTGCTCACCACTTGGTAGGATTTTTCAAACTTAGGCGAGGACTGGACTACAGCTGAGCCCCCGAGTGGGAGGGTTGCTCACCACTCGGTAGGATTTTTCAAACTTAGGCGAGCACTGGACTGCAGCTAAGCCCCCGAGTGGGAGGGTTGCTCACCACTCGGTAGGATTTTTCAAACTTAGGCGAGTACTGGACTGCACCTAAGCCCCCGAGTGGGATGGTTGCTCACCACTCGGTAGGATTTTTCAAACTTAGGCGAGTACTGGACTGCAGCTAAGCCCCCGAGTGGGAGGGTTGCTCACCACTCGGTAGGATTTTTCAAACTTAGGCGAGTACTGGACTACAGCTAAGCCGCCGAGTGGGAGGGTTGCTCACCACTCGGTAGGATTTTTCAAACTTAGCGAGTACAGGACTGCAGCTAAGCCCCCGAGTGGGAGGGTTGCTCACCACTCGGTAGGATTTTTCAAACTTAGGGGAGTACTGGACTGCAGCTAAGCCCCCGAGTGGGAGGGTTGCTCACCACTCGGTAGGATTTTTCAAACTTAGGCGAGTACTGGACTGCAGCTAAGCCCCCGAGTGAGTGGCTTGCTCATCACTTGGTAGGATTTTTCAAACGTAGGCGAGCACTGGACTGCAGCTAAGCCCCCGAGTGGGAGGGTTTCTCACCACTCGGTAGGATTTTTCAAACATAGGCGAGCACTGGAGTGCAGCTAAGCCCCCGAGTGGGAGGGTTGCTCACCACTCGGTAGGATTTTTCAAACTTAGGCGAGTACTGGACTGCAGCTAAGCCCCCGAGTGGGAGGGTTGCTCACCACTTGGTAGGATTTTTCAAACTTAGGCGAGGACTGGACTACAGCTAAGCCCCCGAGTGGGAGGGTTGCTCACCACTCGGTAGGATTTTTCAAACTTAGGCGAGCACTGGACTGCAGCTAAGCCCCCGAGTGGGAGGGTTGCTCACCACTCGGTAGGATTTTTCAAACTTAGGCGAGTACTGGACTGCACCTAAGCCCCCGAGTGGGAGGGTTGCTCACCACTCGGTAGGATTTTTCAAACTTAGGCGAGTACTGGACTGCAGCTAAGCCCCCGAGTGGGAGGGTTGCTCACCACTCGGTAGGATTTTTCAAACTTAGGCGAGTACTGGACTACAGCTAAGCCGCCGAGTGGGAGGGTTGCTCACCACTCGGTAGGATTTTTCAAACTTAGCGAGTACAGGACTGCAGCTAAGCCCCGGAGTGGGAGGGTTGCTCACCACTCGGTAGGATTTTTCAAACTTAGGCGAGTACTGGACTGCACCTAAGCCCCCGAGTGGGAGGGTTGCTCACCACTCGGTAGGATTTTTCAAACTTAGGCGAGTACTGGACTGCAGCTAAGCCCCCGAGTGGGAGGTTTGCTCACCACTCGGTAGGATTTTTCAAACTTAGGCGAGTACTGGACTCCAGCTAAGCCGCCGAGTGGGAGGGTTGCTCACCACTCGGTAGGATTTTTCAAACTTAGCGAGTACAGGACTGCAGCTAAGCCCCCGAGTGGGAGGGTTGCTCACCACTCGGTAGGATTTTTCAAACTTAGGGGAGTACTGGACTGCAGCTAAGCCCCCGAGTGGGAGGGTTGCTCACCACTCGGTAGGATTTTTCAAACTTAGGCGAGTACTGGACTGCACCTAAGCCCCCGAGTGGGAGGGTTGCTCACCACTCAGTAGGATTTTTCAAACTTAGGCGAGTACTGGACTGCAGCTAAGCCCCCGAGTGGGAGGGTTAATCACCACTCGGTAGGATTTTTCAAACTTAGGCGAGTACTGGACTACAGCTAAGCCGCCGAGTGGGAGGGTTGCTCACCACTCGGTAGGATTTTTCAAACTTAGGCGAGTACTGGACTGCAGCTAAGCCCCCGAGTGAGTGGCTTGCTCATCACTTGGTAGGATTTTTCAAACGTAGGCGAGCACTGGACTGCAGCTAAGCCCCCGAGTGGGAGGGTTTCTCACCACTCGGTAGGATTTTTCAAACTTAGGCGAGCACTGGAGTGCAGCTAAGCCCCCGAGTGGGAGGGTTGCTCACCACTCGGTAGGATTTTTCAAACTTAGGCGAGTACTGGACTGCAGCTAAGCCCCCGAGTTGGAGGGTTGCTCACCACTTGGTAGGATTTTTCAAACTTAGGCGAGGACTGGACTACAGCTAAGCCCCCGAGTGGGAGGGTTGCTCACCACTCGGTAGGATTTTTCAAACTTAGGCGAGCACTGGACTGCAGCTAAGCCCCCGAGTGGGAGGGTTGCTCACCACTCGGTAGGATTTTTCAAACTTAGGCGAGTACTGGACTGCACCTAAGCCCCCGAGTGGGAGGGTTGCTCACCACTCGGTAGGATTTTTCAAACTTAGGCGAGTACTGGACTGCAGCTAAGCCCCCGAGTGGGAGGGTTAATCACCACTCGGTAGGATTTTTCAAACTTAGGCGAGTACTGGACTACAGCTAAGCCGCCGAGTGGGAGGGTTGCTCACCACTCGGTAGAATTTTTCAAACTTAGGGGAGTACTGGACTGCAGCTAAGCCCCCGAGTGGGAGGGTTGCTCACCACTCGGTACATTTTTTCGAAATTACGTGAGCACTGGACTGCAGCTAAGCCCCCGAGTGAGAGGCTTGCTCATCACTTGGTAGGATTTTTCAAACTTAGGCGAGCACTGGACTGCAGCTAAGCCCCCGAGTGGGAGGGTTGCTCACCACTCGGTAGGATTTTTCAAACTTAGGCGAGCACTGGACTGCAGCTAAGCCCCCGAGTGGGAGGGTTGCTCACCACTCGGTAGGATTTTTCAAACTTATGGGAGTACTGGACTGCAGCTAAGCCCCCGAGTGGGAGGGTTGCTCACCACTCGGTAGGATTTTTCAAACATAGCGAGTACTGGACTGCAGCTAAGCCCCCGAGTGGGAGGGTTGCTCACCACTCGGTAGGATTTTTCAAGCTTAGGCGAGTACTGGACTGCAGCTAAGCCCCCGAGTGAGTGGCTTGCTCATCACTTGGTAGGATTTTTCAAACTTAGGCGAGCACTGGAGTGCAGCTAAGCCCCCGAGTGGGAGGGTTGCTCACCACTCGGTAGGATTTTTCAAACTTAGGCGAGTACTGGACTGCAGCTAAGCCCCCGAGTGGGAGGGTTGCTCACCACTTGGTAGGATTTTTCAAACTTAGGCGAGGACTGGACTACAGCTAAGCCCCCGAGTGGGAGGGTTGCTCACCACTCGGTAGGATTTTTCAAACTTAGGCGAGCACTGGACTGCAGCTAAGCCCCCGAGTGGGAGGGTTGCTCACCACTCGGTAGGATTTTTCAAACTTAGGCGAGTACTGGACTGCACCTAAGCCCCCGAGTGGGATGGTTGCTCACCACTCGGTAGGATTTTTCAAACTTAGGCGAGCACTGGACTGCAGCTAAGCCCCCGAGTGGGAGGGTTGCTCACCACTCGGTAGGATTTTTCAAACTTAGGCGAGTACTGGACTACAGCTAAGCCGCCGAGTGGGAGGGTTGCTCACCACTCGGTAGGATTTTCCAAACTTAGCGAGTACAGGACTGCAGCTAAGCCCCCGAGTGGGAGGGTTGCTCACCACTCGGTAGGATTTTTCAAACTTAGGGGAGTACTGGACTGCAGCTAAGCCCCCGAGTGGGAGGGTTGCTCACCACTCGGTAGGATTTTTCAAACTTAGGCGAGTACTGGACTGCAGCTAAGCCCCCGAGTGAGTGGCTTGCTCATCACTTGGTAGGATTTTTCAAACGTAGGCGAGCACTGGACTGCAGCTAAGCCCCCGAGTGGGAGGGTTTCTCACCACTCGGTAGGATTTTTCAAACATAGGCGAGCACTGGAGTGCAGCTAAGCCCCCGAGTGGGAGGGTTGCTCACCACTCGGTAGGATTTTTCAAACTTAGGCGAGTACTGGACTGCAGCTAAGCCCCCGAGTGGGAGGGTTGCTCACCACTTGGTAGGATTTTTCAAACTTAGGCGAGGACTGGACTACAGCTAAGCCCCCGAGTGGGAGGGTTGCTCACCACTCGGTAGGATTTTTCAAACTTAGGCGAGCACTGGACTGCAGCTAAGCCCCCGAGTGGGAGGGTTGCTCACCACTCGGTAGGATTTTTCAAACTTAGGCGAGTACTGGACTGCACCTAAGCCCCCGAGTGGGAGGGTTGCTCACCACTCGGTAGGATTTTTCAAACTTAGGCGAGTACTGGACTGCAGCTAAGCCCCCGAGTGGGAGGGTTGCTCACCACTCGGTAGGATTTTTCAAACTTAGGCGAGTACTGGACTACAGCTAAGCCGCCGAGTGGGAGGGTTGCTCACCACTCGGTAGGATTTTTCAAACTTAGCGAGTACAGGACTGCAGCTAAGCCCCCGAGTGGGAGGGTTGCTCACCACTCGGTAGGATTTTTCAAACTTAGGCGAGTACTGGACTGCACCTAAGCCCCCGAGTGGGAGGGTTGCTCACCACTCGGTAGGATTTTTCAAACTTAGGCGAGTACTGGACTGCAGCTAAGCCCCCGAGTGGGAGGGTTGCTCACCACTCGGTAGGATTTTTCAAACTTAGGCGAGTACTGGACTCCAGCTAAGCCGCCGAGTGGGAGGGTTGCTCACCACTCGGTAGGATTTTTCAAACTTAGCGAGTACAGGACTGCAGCTAAGCCCCCGAGTGGGAGGGTTGCTCACCACTCGGTAGGATTTTTCAAACTTAGGGGAGTACTGGACTGCAGCTAAGCCCCCGAGTGGGAGGGTTGCTCACCACTCGGTAGGATTTTTCAAACTTAGGCGAGTACTGGACTGCAGCTAAGCCCTCGAGTGAGTGGCTTGCTCATCACTTGGTAGTATTTTTCAAACGTAGGCGAGCACTGGACTGCAGCTAAGCCCCCGAGTGGGAGGGTTTCTCACCACTCGGTAGGATTTTTCAAACTTAGGCGAGCACTGGAGTGCAGCTAAGCCCCCGAGTGGGAGGGTTGCTCACCACTCGGTAGGATTTTTCAAACTTAGCGAGTACAGGACTGCAGCTAAGCCCCCGAGTGGGAGGGTTGCTCACCACTCGGTAGGATTTTTCAAACTTAGGGGAGTACTGGACTGCAGCTAAGCCCCCGAGTGGGAGGGTTGCTCACCACTCGGTAGGATTTTTCAAACTTAGGCGAGTACTGGACTGCAGCTAAGCCCCCGAGTGAGTGGCTTGCTCATCACTTGGTAGGATTTTTCAAACGTAGGCGAGCACTGGACTGCAGCTAAGCCCCCGAGTGGGAGGGTTTCTCACCACTCGGTAGGATTTTTCAAACTTAGGCGAGCACTGGAGTGCAGCTAAGCCCCCGAGTGGGAGGGTTGCTCACCACTCGGTAGGATTTTTCAAACTTAGGCGAGTACTGGACTGCAGCTAAGCCCCCGAGTTGGAGGGTTGCTCACCACTTGGTAGGATTTTTCAAACTTAGGCGAGGACTGGACTACAGCTAAGCCCCCGAGTGGGAGGGTTGCTCACCACTCGGTAGGATTTTTCAAACTTAGGCGAGCACTGGACTGCAGCTAAGCCCCCGAGTGGGAGGGTTGCTCACCACTCGGTAGGATTTTTCAAACTTAGGCGAGTACTGGACTGCACCTAAGCCCCCGAGTGGGAGGGTTGCTCACCACTCGGTAGGATTTTTCAAACTTAGGCGAGTACTGGACTGCAGCTAAGCCCCCGAGTGGGAGGGTTAATCACCACTCGGTAGGATTTTTCAAACTTAGGCGAGTACTGGACTACAGCTAAGCCGCCGAGTGGGAGGGTTGCTCACCACTCGGTAGAATTTTTCAAACTTAGGGGAGTACTGGACTGCAGCTAAGCCCCCGAGTGGGAGGGTTGCTCACCACTCGGTACATTTTTTCGAAATTACGTGAGCACTGGACTGCAGCTAAGCCCCCGAGTGAGAGGCTTGCTCATCACTTGGTAGGATTTTTCAAACTTAGGCGGGCACTGGACTGCAGCTAAGCCCCCGAGTGGGAGGGTTGCTCACCACTCGGTAGGATTTTTCAAACTTAGGCGAGCACTGGACTGCAGCTAAGCCCCCGAGTGGGAGGGTTGCTCACCACTCGGTAGGATTTTTCAAACTTATGGGAGTACTGGACTGCAGCTAAGCCCCCGAGTGGGAGGGTTGCTCACCACTCGGTAGGATTTTTCAAACATAGCGAGTACTGGACTGCAGCTAAGCCCCCGAGTGGGAGGGTTGCTCACCACTCGGTAGGATTTTTCAAGCTTAGGCGAGTACTGGACTGCAGCTAAGCCCCCGAGTGAGTGGCTTGCTCATCACTTGGTAGGATTTTTCAAACGTAGGCGAGCACTTGACTGCAGCTAAGCCCCCGAGTGGGAGGGTTTCTCACCACTCGGTAGGATTTTTCAAACTTAGGCGAGCACTGGAGTGCAGCTAAGCCCCCGAGTGGGAGGGTTGCTCACCACTCGGTAGGATTTTTCAAACTTAGGCGAGTACTGGACTGCAGCTAAGCCCCCGAGTGGGAGGGTTGCTCACCACTTGGTAGGATTTTTCAAACTTAGGCGAGGACTGGACTACAGCTAAGCCCCCGAGTGGGAGGGTTGCTCACCACTCGGTAGGATTTTTCAAACTTAGGCGAGCACTGGACTGCAGCTAAGCCCCCGAGTGGGAGGGTTGCTCACCACTCGGTAGGATTTTTCAAACTTAGGCGAGTACTGGACTCCAGCTAAGCCGCCGAGTGGGAGGGTTGCTCACCACTCGGTAGGATTTTTCAAACTTAGGGGAGTACTGGACTGCAGCTAAGCCCCCGAGTGGGAGGGTTGCTCACCACTCGGTAGGATTTTTCAAACTTAGGCGAGTACTGGACTGCAGCTAAGCCCCCGAGTGAGTGGCTTGCTCATCACTTGGTAGGATTTTTCAAACGTAGGCGAGCACTGGACTGCAGCTAAGCCCCCGAGTGGGAGGGTTTCTCACCACTCGGTAGGATTTTTCAAACTTAGGCGAGTACTGGACTGCACCTAAGCCCCCGAGTGGGAGGGTTGCTCACCACTCAGTAGGATTTTTCAAACTTAGGCGAGTACTGGACTGCAGCTAAGCCCCCGAGTGGGAGGGTTAATCACCACTCGGTAGGATTTTTCAAACTTAGGCGAGTACTGGACTACAGCTAAGCCGCCGAGTGGGAGGGTTGCTCACCACTCGGTAGGATTTTTCAAACTTAGGCGAGTACTGGACTGCAGCTAAGCCCCCGAGTGGGAGGGTTGCTCACCACTCGGTAGGATTTTTCAAACATAGGCAAGTACTGGACTACAGCTAAGCCGCCGAGTGGGAGGGTTGCTCACCACTCGGTAGGATTTTTCAAACTTAGCGAGTACAGGACTGCAGCTAAGCCCCCGAGTGGGAGGGTTGCTCACCACTCGGTAGGATTTTTCAAACTTAGGCGAGTACTGGACTGCACCTAAGCCCCCGAGTGGGAGGGTTGCTCACCACTCGGTAGGATTTTTCAAACTTAGGCGAGTACTGGACTGCAGCTAAGCCCCCGAGTGGGAGGGTTGCTCACCACTCGGTAGGATTTTTCAAACTTAGGCGAGTACTGGACTCCAGCTAAGCCGCCGAGTGGGTGGGTTGCTCACCACTCGGTAGGATTTTTCAAACTTAGCGAGTACAGGACTGCAGCTAAGCCCCCGAGTGGGAGGGTTGCTCACCACTCGGTAGGATTTTTCAAACTTAGGGGAGTACTGGACTGCAGCTAAGCCCCCGAGTGGGAGGGTTGCTCACCACTCGGTAGGATTTTTCAAACTTAGGCGAGTACTGGACTGCAGCTAAGCCCCCGAGTGGGAGGGTTGCTCACCACTCGGTAGGATTTTTCAAACTTAGGCGAGTACTGGACTGCACCTAAGCCCCCGAGTGGGAGGGTTGCTCACCACTCAGTAGGATTTTTCAAACTTAGGCGAGTACTGGACTGCAGCTAAGCCCCCGAGTGGGAGGGTTAATCACCACTCGGTAGGATTTTTCAAACTTAGGCGAGTACTGGACTACAGCTAAGCCGCCGAGTGGGAGGGTTGCTCACCACTCGGTAGGATTTTTCAAACTTAGGCGAGTACTGGACTGCAGCTAAGCCCCCGAGTGGGAGGGTTGCTCACCACTCGGTAGGATTTTTCAAACTTAGGCGAGTACTGGACTACAGCTAAGCCGCCGAGTGGGAGGGTTGCTCACCACTCGGTAGGATTTTTCAAACTTAGCGAGTACAGGACTGCAGCTAAGCCCCCGAGTGGGAGGGTTGCTCACCACTCGGTAGGATTTTTCAAACTTAGGCGAGTACTGGACTGCAGCTAAGCCCCCGAGTGGGAGGGTTGCTCACCACTCGGTAGGATTTTTCAAACTTAGGCGAGTACTGGACTGCAGCTAAGCCCCCGAGTGGGAGGGTTGCTCACCACTCGGTAGGATTTTTCAAACTTAGGCGAGTACTGGACTCCAGCTAAGCCGCCGAGTGGGAGGGTTGCTCACCACTCGGTAGGATTTTTCAAACTTAGGGGAGTACTGGACTGCAGCTAAGCCCCCGAGTGGGAGGGTTGCTCACCACTCGGTAGGATTTTTCAAACTTAGGCGAGTACTGGACTGCAGCTAAGCCCCCGAGTGAGTGGCTTGCTCATCACTTGGTAGGATTTTTCAAACGTAGGCGAGCACTGGACTGCAGCTAAGCCCCCGAGTGGGAGGGTTTCTCACCACTCGGTAGGATTTTTCAAACTTAGGCGAGTACTGGACTGCACCTAAGCCCCCGAGTGGGAGGGTTGCTCACCACTCAGTAGGATTTTTCAAACTTAGGCGAGTACTGGACTGCAGCTAAGCCCCCGAGTGGGAGGGTTAATCACCACTCGGTAGGATTTTTCAAACTTAGGCGAGTACTGGACTACAGCTAAGCCGCCGAGTGGGAGGGTTGCTCACCACTCGGTAGGATTTTTCAAACTTAGGCGAGTACTGGACTGCAGCTAAGCCCCCGAGTGGGAGGGTTGCTCACCACTCGGTAGGATTTTTCAAACATAGGCAAGTACTGGACTACAGCTAAGCCGCCGAGTGGGAGGGTTGCTCACCACTCGGTAGGATTTTTCAAACTTAGCGAGTACAGGACTGCAGCTAAGCCCCCGAGTGGGAGGGTTGCTCACCACTCGGTAGGATTTTTCAAACTTAGGCGAGTACTGGACTGCACCTAAGCCCCCGAGTGGGAGGGTTGCTCACCACTCGGTAGGATTTTTCAAACTTAGGCGAGTACTGGACTGCAGCTAAGCCCCCGAGTGGGAGGGTTGCTCACCACTCGGTAGGATTTTTCAAACTTAGGCGAGTACTGGACTCCAGCTAAGCCGCCGAGTGGGTGGGTTGCTCACCACTCGGTAGGATTTTTCAAACTTAGCGAGTACAGGACTGCAGCTAAGCCCCCGAGTGGGAGGGTTGCTCACCACTCGGTAGGATTTTTCAAACTTAGGGGAGTACTGGACTGCAGCTAAGCCCCCGAGTGGGAGGGTTGCTCACCACTCGGTAGGATTTTTCAAACTTAGGCGAGTACTGGACTGCAGCTAAGCCCCCGAGTGGGAGGGTTGCTCACCACTCGGTAGGATTTTTCAAACTTAGGCGAGTACTGGACTGCACCTAAGCCCCCGAGTGGGAGGGTTGCTCACCACTCAGTAGGATTTTTCAAACTTAGGCGAGTACTGGACTGCAGCTAAGCCCCCGAGTGGGAGGGTTAATCACCACTCGGTAGGATTTTTCAAACTTAGGCGAGTACTGGACTACAGCTAAGCCGCCGAGTGGGAGGGTTGCTCACCACTCGGTAGGATTTTTCAAACTTAGGCGAGTACTGGACTGCAGCTAAGCCCCCGAGTGGGAGGGTTGCTCACCACTCGGTAGGATTTTTCAAACTTAGGCGAGTACTGGACTACAGCTAAGCCGCCGAGTGGGAGGGTTGCTCACCACTCGGTAGGATTTTTCAAACTTAGCGAGTACAGGACTGCAGCTAAGCCCCCGAGTGGGAGGGTTGCTCACCACTCGGTAGGATTTTTCAAACTTAGGCGAGTACTGGACTGCAGCTAAGCCCCCGAGTGGGAGGGTTGCTCACCACTCGGTAGGATTTTTCAAACTTAGGCGAGTACTGGACTGCAGCTAAGCCCCCGAGTGGGAGGGTTGCTCACCACTCGGTAGGATTTTTCAAACTTAGGCGAGTACTGGACTCCAGCTAAGCCGCCGAGTGGGAGGGTTGCTCACCACTCGGTAGGATTTTTCAAACTTAGCGAGTACAGGACTGCAGCTAAGCCCCCGAGTGGGAGGGTTGCTCACCACTCGGTAGGATTTTTCAAACTTAGGGGAGTACTGGACTGCAGCTAAGCCCCCGAGTGGGAGGGTTGCTCACCACTCGGTAGGATTTTTCAAACTTAGGCGAGTACTGGACTGCAGCTAAGCCCCCGAGTGAGTGGCTTGCTCATCACTTGGTAGGATTTTTCAAACGTAGGCGAGCACTGGACTGCAGCTAAGCCCCCGAGTGGGAGGGTTTCTCACCACTCGGTAGGATTTTTCAAACTTAGGCGAGCACTGGAGTGCAGCTAAGCCCCCGAGTGGGAGGGTTGCTCACCACTCGGTAGGATTTTTCAAACTTAGGCGAGTACTGGACTGCAGCTAAGCCCCCGAGTTGGAGGGTTGCTCACCACTTGGTAGGATTTTTCAAACATAGGCGAGGACTGGACTACAGCTAAGCCCCCGAGTGGGAGGGTTGCTCACCACTCGGTAGGATTTTTCAAACTTAGGAGAGTACTGGACTGCACCTAAGCCCCCGAGTGGGAGGGTTGCTCACCACTCAGTAGGATTTTTCAAACTTAGGCGAGTACTGGACTGCAGCTAAGCCCCCGAGTGGGAGGGTTAATCACCACTCGGTAGGATTTTTCAAACTTAGGCGAGTACTGGACTACAGCTAAGCCGCCGAGTGGGAGGGTTGCTCACCACTCGGTAGGATTTTTCAAACTTAGGCGAGTACTGGACTGCAGCTAAGCCCCCGAGTGGGAGGGTTGCTCACCACTCGGTAGGATTTTTCAAACTTAGGCGAGTACTGGACTACAGCTAAGCCGCCGAGTGGGAGGGTTGCTCACCACTCGGTAGGATTTTTCAAACTTAGCGAGTACAGGACTGCAGCTAAGCCCCCGAGTGGGAGGGTTGCTCACCACTCGGTAGGATTTTTCAAACTTAGGCGAGTACTGGACTGCACCTAAGCCCCCGAGTGGGAGGGTTGCTCACCACTCGGTAGGATTTTTCAAACTTAGGCGAGTACTGGACTGCAGCTAAGCCCCCGAGTGGGAGGGTTGCTCACCACTCGGTAGGATTTTTCAAACTTAGGCGAGTACTGGACTCCAGCTAAGCCGCCGAGTGGGAGGGTTGCTCACCACTCGGTAGGATTTTTCAAACTTAGCGAGTACAGGACTGCAGCTAAGCCCCCGAGTGGGAGGGTTGCTCACCACTCGGTAGGATTTTTCAAACTTAGGGGAGTACTGGACTGCAGCTAAGCCCCCGAGTGGGAGGGTTGCTCACCACTCGGTAGGATTTTTCAAACTTAGGCGAGTACTGGACTGCAGCTAAGCCCCCGAGTGAGTGGCTTGCTCATCACTTGGTAGGATTTTTCAAACGTAGGCGAGCACTGGACTGCAGCTAAGCCCCCGAGTGGGAGGGTTTCTCACCACTCGGTAGGATTTTTCAAACTTAGGCGAGCACTGGAGTGCAGCTAAGCCCCCGAGTGGGAGGGTTGCTCACCACTCGGTAGGATTTTTCAAACTTAGGCGAGTACTGGACTGCAGCTAAGCCCCCGAGTTGGAGGGTTGCTCACCACTTGGTAGGATTTTTCAAACTTAGGCGAGTACTGGACTGCACCTAAGCCCCCGAGTGGGAGGGTTGCTCACCACTTGGTAGGATTTTTCAAACTTAGGCGAGGACTGGACTATAGCTAAGCCCCCGAGTGGGAGGGTTGCTCACCACTCGGTAGGATTTTTCAAACTTAGGCGAGCACTGGCTGCAGCTAAGCCCCCGAGTGGGAGGGTTGCTCACCACTCGGTAGGATTTTTCAAACTTAGGCGAGTACTGGACTGCACCTAAGCCCCCGAGTGGGAGGGTTGCTCACCACTCGGTAGGATTTTTCAAACTTAGGCGAGTACTGGACTGCAGCTAAGCCCCCGAGTGGGAGGGTTAATCACCACTCGGTAGGATTTTTCAAACTTAGGCGAGTACTGGACTACAGCTAAGCCGCCGAGTGGGAGGGTTGCTCACCACTCGGTAGGATTTTTCAAACTTAGCGAGTACAGGACTGCAGCTAAGCCCCCGAGTGGGAGGGTTGCTCACCACTCGGTAGGATTTTTCGAACTTAAGCGAGCACTGGACTGTAGCTAAGCCCCCGACTAAGGGGCTTGCTCATCACTCCTTAAGATTTTTCAAACTTAGGCGAGAACTAGACTCCAGCTAAGCCCCATAGTGGGAGGGTTGCTCACCACTCGGTAGGATTTTTCAAACTTAGGCGAGCACTGGACTGCAGCTAAGCCCCCGAGTGGGAGGGTTGCTCACCACTCGGTAGGATTTTTCAAACTTAGGCGAGTACTGGACTGCACCTAAGCCCCCGAGTGGGAGGGTTGCTCACCACTCAGTAGGATTTTTCAAACTTAGGCGAGTACTGGACTGCAGCTAAGCCCCCGAGTGGGAGGGTTAATCACCACTCGGTAGGATTTTTCAAACTTAGGCGAGTACTGGACTACAGCTAAGCCGCCGAGTGGGAGGGTTGCTCACCACTCGATAGGATTTTTCAAACTTAGCGAGTACAGGACTGCAGCTAAGCCCCCGAGTGGGAGGGTTGCTCACCACTCGGTAGGATTTTTCAAACTTAGGCGAGTACTAGACTGCAGCTAAGCCCCCGAGTTGGAGGGTTGCTCACCACTTGGTAGGATTTTTCAAACTTAGGCGAGGACTGGACTACAGCTAAGCCCCCGAGTGGGAGGGTTGCTCACCACTCGGTAGGATTTTTCAAACTTAGGCGAGCACTGGCTGCAGCTAAGCCCCCGAGTGGGAGGGTTGCTCACCACTCGGTAGGATTTTTCAAACTTAGGCGAGTACTGGACTGCACCTAAGCCCCCGAGTGGGAGGGTTGCTCACCACTCGGTAGGATTTTTCAAACTTAGGCGAGTACTGGACTGCAGCTAAGCCCCCGAGTGGGAGGGTTAATCACCACTCGGTAGGATTTTTCAAACTTAGGCGAGTACTGGACTACAGCTAAGCCGCCGAGTGGGAGGGTTGCTCACCACTCGGTAGGATTTTTCAAACTTAGCGAGTACAGGACTGCAGCTAAGCCCCCGAGTGGGAGGGTTGCTCACCACTCGGTAGGATTTTTCGAACTTAAGCGAGCACTGGACTGTAGCTAAGCCCCCGACTAAGGGGCTCGCTCATCACTCCTTAAGATTTTTCAAACTTAGGCGAGTACTAGACTCCAGCTAAGCCCCATAGTGGGAGGGTTGCCCACCACTCGGTAGGATTTTTCAAACTTAGGCGAGTACTGGACTGCAGCTAAGCCCCCGAGTGGGAGGGTTGCTCACCACTCGGTAGGATTTTTCAAACTTAGGCGAGTACTGGACTGCAGCTAAGCCCCAGAGTGGGAGGATTGCTCACCACTCGGTAGGATTTTTCAAACATAGGCGAGTACTGGACTGCAGCTAAGCCCCCGAGTGGGAGGGTTGCTCACCACTCGGTACGATTTTTCGAACTTACGCGAGCACTGTACTGCAGCTAAGCCCCCGAGTGAGAGGCTTGCTCAACACTTGGTAGGATTTTTCAAACTTAGGGGAGTACTGGACTGCAGCTAAGCCCCAGAGTGGGAGGATTGCTCACCACTCGGTAGGAATTTTAAAACTTAGGCGAGTACTGGACTGCAGCTAAGCCCCCGAGTGGGAGGGTTGCTCACCACTCGGTACATTTTTTCGAAATTACGTGAGCACTGGACTGCAGCTAAGCCCCCGAGTGAGAGGCTTGCTCATCACTTGGTAGGATTTTTCAAACTTAGGCGAGCACTGGACTACAGCTAAGCCCCCGAGTGGGAGGGTTGCTCACCACTCGGTAGGATTTTTCAAACTTAGGCGAGCACTGGACTGCAGCTAAGCCCCCGAGTGGGAGGGTTGCTCACCACTCGGTAGGATTTTTCAAACTTAGGCGAGTACTGGACTGCACCTAAGCCCCCGAGTGGGAGGGTTGCTCACCACTCAGTAGGATTTTTCAAACTTAGGCGAGTACTGGACTGCAGCTAAGCCCCCGAGTGGGAGGGTTAATCACCACTCGGTAGGATTTTTCAAACTTAGGCGAGTACTGGACTACAGCTAAGCCGCCGAGTGGGAGGGTTGCTCACCACTCGATAGGATTTTTCAAACTTAGCGAGTACAGGACTGCAGCTAAGCCCCCGAGTGGGAGGGTTGCTCACCACTCGGTAGGATTTTTCAAACTTAGGCGAGTACTGGACTGCAGCTAAGCCCCCGAGTTGGAGGGTTGCTCACCACTTGGTAGGATTTTTCAAACTTAGGCGAGGACTGGACTACAGCTAAGCCCCCGAGTGGGAGGGTTGCTCACCACTCGGTAGGATTTTTCAAACTTAGGCGAGCACTGGCTGCAGCTAAGCCCCCGAGTGGGAGGGTTGCTCACCACTCGGTAGGATTTTTCAAACTTAGGCGAGTACTGGATTGCACCTAAGCCCCCGAGTGGGAGGGTTGCTCACCACTCGGTAGGATTTTTCAAACTTAGGCGAGTACTGGACTGCAGCTAAGCCCCCGAGTGGGAGGGTTAATCACCACTCGGTAGGATTTTTCAAACTTAGGCGAGTACTGGACTGCAGCTAAGCCCCCGAGTGGGAGGGTTAATCACCACTCGGTAGGATTTTTCAAACTTAGGCGAGTACTGGACTACAGCTAAGCCGCCGAGTGGGAGGGTTGCTCACCACTCGATAGGATTTTTCAAACTTAGCGAGTACAGGACTGCAGCTAAGCCCCCGAGTGGGAGGGTTGCTCACCACTCGGTAGGATTTTTCAAACTTAGGCGAGTACTGGACTGCAGCTAAGCCCCCGAGTTGGAGGGTTGCTCACCACTTGGTAGGATTTTTCAAACTTAGGCGAGGACTGGACTACAGCTAAGCCCCCGAGTGGGAGGGTTGCTCACCACTCGGTAGGATTTTTCAAACTTAGGCGAGCACTGGCTGCAGCTAAGCCCCCGAGTGGGAGGGTTGCTCACCACTCGGTAGGATTTTTCAAACTTAGGCGAGTACTGGACTGCACCTAAGCCCCCGAGTGGGAGGGTTGCTCACCACTCGGTAGGATTTTTCAAACTTAGGCGAGTACTGGACTGCAGCTAAGCCCCCGAGTGGGAGGGTTAATCACCACTCGGTAGGATTTTTCAAACTTAGGCGAGTACTGGACTACAGCTAAGCCGCCGAGTGGGAGGGTTGCTCACCACTCGGTAGGATTTTTCAAACTTAGCGAGTACAGGACTGCAGCTAAGCCCCCGAGTGGGAGGGTTGCTCACCACTCGGTAGGATTTTTCGAACTTAAGCGAGCACTGGACTGTAGCTAAGCCCCCGACTAAGGGGCTTGCTCATCACTCCTTAAGATTTTTCAAACTTAGGCGAGTACTAGACTCCAGCTAAGCCCCATAGTGGGAGGGTTGCCCACCACTCGGTAGGATTTTTCAAACTTAGGCGAGTACTGGACTGCAGCTAAGCCCCCGAGTGGGAGGGTTGCTCACCACTCGGTAGGATTTTTCAAACTTAGGGCAGTACTGGACTGCAGCTAAGCCCCAGAGTGGGAGGATTGCTCACCACTCGGTAGGATTTTTCAAACTTAGGCGAGTACTGGACTGCAGCTAAGCCCCCGAGTGGGAGGGTTGCTCACCACTCGGTACGATTTTTCGAACTTACGCGAGCACTGTACTGCAGCTAAGCCCCCGAGTGAGAGGCTTGCTCATCACTTGGTAGGATTTTTCAAACTTAGGGGAGTACTGGACTGCAGCTAAGCCCCAGAGTGGGAGGATTGCTCACCACTCGGTAGGAATTTTAAAACTTAGGCGAGTACTGGACTGCAGCTAAGCCCCCGAGTGGGAGGGTTGCTCACCACTCGGTACATTTTTTCGAAATTACGTGAGCACTGGACTGCAGCTAAGCCCCCGAGTGAGAGGCTTGCTCATCACTTGGTAGGATTTTTCAAACTTAGGCGAGCACTGGACTACAGCTAAGCCCCCGAGTGGGAGGGTTGCTCACCACTCGGTAGGATTTTTCAAACTTAGGCGAGCACTAGACTGCAGCTAAGCCCCCGAGTGGGAGGGTTGCTCACCACTCGGTAGGATTTTTCAAACTTAGGGGAGTACTGGACTGCAGCTAAGCCCCCGAGTGGGAGGGTTGCTCTCCACTCGGTAGGATTTTTCAAACTTAGGCGAGTACTGGACTGCAGCTAAGCCCCCGAGTGAGTGGCTTGCTCATCACTTGGTAGGAATTTTCAAACGTAGGCGAGCACTGGACTGCAGCTAAGCCCCCGAGTGGGAGGGTTTCTCACCACTCGGTAGGATTTTTCAAACTTAGGCGAGCACTGGAGTGCAGCTAAGCCCCCGAGTGGGAGGGTTGCTCACCACTCGGTAGGATTTTTCAAACTTAGGCGAGTACTGGACTGCAGCTAAGCCCCCGAGTGGGAGGGTTGCTCACCACTTGGTAGGATTTTTCAAACATAGGCGAGGACTGGACTACAGCTAAGCCCCCGAGTGGGAGGGTTGCTCACCACTCGGTAGGATTTTTCAAACTTAGGCGAGCACTGGACTGCAGCTAAGCCCCCGAGTGGGAGGGTTGCTCACCACTCGGTAGGATTTTTCGAACTTAAGCGAGCACTGGACTGTAGCTAAGCCCCCGACTAAGGGGCTTGCTCATCACTCCTTAAGATTTTTCAAACTTAGGCGAGTACTAGACTCCAGCTAAGCCCCATAGTGGGAGGGTTGCCCACCACTCGGTAGGATTTTTCAAACTTAGGCGAGTACTGGACTGCAGCTAAGCCCCCGAGTGGGAGGGTTGCACACCACTCGGTAGGATTTTTCAAACTTAGGGCAGTACTGGACTACAGCTAAGCCCCAGAGTGGGAGGATTGCTCACCACTCGGTAGGATTTTTCAAACTTAGGCGAGTACTGGACTGCAGCTAAGCCCCCGAGTGGGAGGGTTGCTCACCACTCGGTACGATTTTTTGAACTTACGCGAGCACTGTACTGCAGCTAAGCCCCCGAGTGAGAGGCTTGCTCATCACTTGGTAGGATTTTTCAAACTTAGGGGAGTACTGGACTGCAGCTAAGCCCCAGAGTGGGAGGATTGCTCACCACTCGGTAGGAATTTTAAAACCTAGGCGAGTACTGGACTGCAGCTAAGCCCCCGAGTGGGAGGGTTGCTCACCACTCGGTACATTTTTTCGAAATTACGTGAGCACTGGACTGCAGCTAAGCCCCCGAGTGAGAGGCTTGGTCATCACTTGGTAGGATTTTTCAAACTTAGGCGAGCACTGGACGGCAGCTAAGCCCCCGAGTGGGAGGGTTGCTCACCACTCGGTAGGATTTTTCAAACTTAGGCGAGCACTGGACTGCAGCTAAGCCCCCGAGTGGGAGGGTTGCTCACCACTCGGTAGGATTTTTCAAACTTAGGGGAGTACTGGACTGCAGCTAAGCCCCCGAGTGGGAGGGTTGCTCTCCACTCGGTAGGATTTTTCAAACTTAGGCGAGTACTGGACTGCAGCTAAGCCCCCGAGTGAGTGGCTTGCTCATCACTTGGTAGGATTTTTCAAACGTAGGCGAGCACTGGACTGCAGCTAAGCCCCCGAGTGGGAGGGTTTCTCACCACTCGGTAGGATTTTTCAAACTTAGGCGAGCACTGGAGTGCAGCTAAGCCCCCGAGTGGGAGGGTTGCTCACCACTCGGTAGGATTTTTCAAACTTAGGCGAGTACTGGACTGCAGCTAAGCCCCCGAGTGGGAGGGTTGCTCACCACTTGGTAGGATTTTTCAAACTTAGGCGAGGACTGGACTACAGCTAAGCCCCCGAGTGGGAGGGTTGCTCACCACTCGGTAGGATTTTTCAAACTTAGGCGAGCACTGGACTGCAGCTAAGCCCCCGAGTGGGAGGGTTGCTCACCACTCGGTAGGATTTTTCAAACTTAGGCGACTACTGGACTGCACCTAAGCCCCCGAGTGGGAGGGTTGCTCACCACTCGGTAGGATTTTTCAAACTTAGGTGAGTACTGGACTGCAGCTAAGCCCCCGAGTGGGAGGGTTGCTCACCACTCGGTAGGATTTTTCAAACTTAGGCGAGTACTGGACTACAGCTAAGCCGCCGAGTGGGAGGGTTGCTCACCTCTCGGTAGGATTTTTCAAACTTAGCGAGTACAGGACTGCAGCTAAGCCCCCGAGTGGGAGGGTTGCTCACCAATCGGTAGGATTTTTCGAACTTAAGCGAGCACTGGACTGTAGCTAAGCCCCCGACTAAGGGGCTTGCTCATCACTCCTTAAGATTTTTCAAACTTAGGCGAGTACTAGACTCCAGCTAAGCCCCATAGTGGGAGGGTTGCCCACCACTCGGTAGGATTTTTCAAACTTAGGCGAGTACTGGACTGCAGCTAAGCCCCCGAGTGGGAGGGTTGCACACCACTCGGTAGGATTTTTCAAACTTAGGGCAGTACTGGACTACAGCTAAGCCCCAGAGTGGGAGGATTGCTCACCACTCGGTAGGATTTTTCAAACTTAGGCGAGTACTGGACTGCAGCTAAGCCCCCGAGTGGGAGGGTTGCTCACCACTCGGTACGATTTTTTGAACTTACGCGAGCACTGTACTGCAGCTAAGCCCCCGAGTGAGAGGCTTGCTCATCACTTGGTAGGATTTTTCAAACTTAGGGGAGTACTGGACTGCAGCTAAGCCCCAGAGTGGGAGGATTGCTCACCACTCGGTAGGAATTTTAAAACCTAGGCGAGTACTGGACTGCAGCTAAGCCCCCGAGTGGGAGGGTTGCTCACCACTCGGTACATTTTTTCGAAATTACGTGAGCACTGGACTGCAGCTAAGCCCCCGAGTGAGAGGCTTGGTCATCACTTGGTAGGATTTTTCAAACTTAGGCGAGCACTGGACGGCAGCTAAGCCCCCGAGTGGGAGGGTTGCTCACCACTCGGTAGGATTTTTCAAACTTAGGCGAGCACTGGACTGCAGCTAAGCCCCCGAGTGGGAGGGTTGCTCACCACTCGGTAGGATTTTTCAAACTTAGGGGAGTACTGGACTGCAGCTAAGCCCCCGAGTGGGAGGGTTGCTCTCCACTCGGTAGGATTTTTCAAACTTAGGCGAGTACTGGACTGCAGCTAAGCCCCCGAGTGAGTGGCTTGCTCATCACTTGGTAGGATTTTTCAAACGTAGGCGAGCACTGGACTGCAGCTAAGCCCCCGAGTGGGAGGGTTTCTCACCACTCGGTAGGATTTTTCAAACTTAGGCGAGCACTGGAGTGCAGCTAAGCCCCCGAGTGGGAGGGTTGCTCACCACTCGGTAGGATTTTTCAAACTTAGGCGAGTACTGGACTGCAGCTAAGCCCCCGAGTGGGAGGGTTGCTCACCACTTGGTAGGATTTTTCAAACTTAGGCGAGGACTGGACTACAGCTAAGCCCCCGAGTGGGAGGGTTGCTCACCACTCGGTAGGATTTTTCAAACTTAGGCGAGCACTGGACTGCAGCTAAGCCCCCGAGTGGGAGGGTTGCTCACCACTCGGTAGGATTTTTCAAACTTAGGCGACTACTGGACTGCACCTAAGCCCCCGAGTGGGAGGGTTGCTCACCACTCGGTAGGATTTTTCAAACTTAGGTGAGTACTGGACTGCAGCTAAGCCCCCGAGTGGGAGGGTTGCTCACCACTCGGTAGGATTTTTCAAACTTAGGCGAGTACTGGACTACAGCTAAGCCGCCGAGTGGGAGGGTTGCTCACCTCTCGGTAGGATTTTTCAAACTTAGCGAGTACAGGACTGCAGCTAAGCCCCCGAGTGGGAGGGTTGCTCACCAATCGGTAGGATTTTTCGAACTTAAGCGAGCACTGGACTGTAGCTAAGCCCCCGACTAAGGGGCTTGCTCATCACTCCTTAAGATTTTTCAAACTTAGGCGAGTACTAGAGTCCAGCTAAGCCCCAGAGTGGGAGGGTTGCCCACCACTCGGTAGGATTTTTCAAACTTAGGCGAGTACTGGACTGCAGCTAAGCCCCCGAGTGGGAGGGTTGCTCACCACTCGGTAGGATTTTTCAAACTTAGGGGAGTACTGGACTGCAGCTAAGCCCCCGAGTGGGAGGGTTGCTCTCCACTCGGTAGGATTTTTCAAACTTAGGCGAGTACTGGACTGCAGCTAAGCCCCCGAGTGAGTGGCTTGCTCATCACTTGGTAGGATTTTTCAAACGTAGGCGAGCACTGGACTGCAGCTAAGCCCCCGAGTGGGAGGGTTTCTCACCACTCGGTAGGATTTTTCAAACTTAGGCGAGCACTGGAGTGCAGCTAAGCCCCCGAGTGGGAGGGTTGCTCACCACTCGGTAGGATTTTTCAAACTTAGGCGAGTACTGGACTGCAGCTAAGCCCCCGAGTGGGAGGGTTGCTCACCACTTGGTAGGATTTTTCAAACTTAGGCGAGGACTGGACTACAGCTAAGCCCCCGAGTGGGAGGGTTGCTCACCACTCGGTAGGATTTTTCAAACTTAGGCGAGCACTGGACTGCAGCTAAGCCCCCGAGTGGGAGGGTTGCTCACCACTCGGTAGGATTTTTCAAACTTAGGCGACTACTGGACTGCACCTAAGCCCCCGAGTGGGAGGGTTGCTCACCACTCGGTAGGATTTTTCAAACTTAGGTGAGTACTGGACTGCAGCTAAGCCCCCGAGTGGGAGGGTTGCTCACCACTCGGTAGGATTTTTCAAACTTAGGCGAGTACTGGACTACAGCTAAGCCGCCGAGTGGGAGGGTTGCTCACCTCTCGGTAGGATTTTTCAAACTTAGCGAGTACAGGACTGCAGCTAAGCCCCCGAGTGGGAGGGTTGCTCACCAATCGGTAGGATTTTTCGAACTTAAGCGAGCACTGGACTGTAGCTAAGCCCCCGACTAAGGGGCTTGCTCATCACTCCTTAAGATTTTTCAAACTTAGGCGAGTACTAGAGTCCAGCTAAGCCCCAGAGTGGGAGGGTTGCCCACCACTCGGTAGGATTTTTCAAACTTAGGCGAGTACTGGACTGCAGCTAAGCCCCCGAGTGGGAGGGTTGCTCACCACTCGGTAGGATTTTTCAAACTTAGGGGAGTACTGGACTGCAGCTAAGCCCCCGAGTGGGAGGGTTGCTCTCCACTCGGTAGGATTTTTCAAACTTAGGCGAGTACTGGACTGCAGCTAAGCCCCCGAGTGAGTGGCTTGCTCATCACTTGGTAGGATTTTTCAAACGTAGGCGAGCACTGGACTGCAGCTAAGCCCCCGAGTGGGAGGGTTTCTCACCACTCGGTAGGATTTTTCAAACTTAGGCGAGCACTGGAGTGCAGCTAAGCCCCCGAGTGGGAGGGTTGCTCACCACTCGGTAGGATTTTTCAAACTTAGGCGAGTACTGGACTGCAGCTAAGCCCCCGAGTGGGAGGGTTGCTCACCACTTGGTAGGATTTTTCAAACTTAGGCGAGGACTGGACTACAGCTAAGCCCCCGAGTGGGAGGGTTGCTCACCACTCGGTAGGATTTTTCAAACTTAGGCGAGCACTGGACTGCAGCTAAGCCCCCGAGTGGGAGGGTTGCTCACCACTCGGTAGGATTTTTCAAACTTAGGCGACTACTGGACTGCACCTAAGCCCCCGAGTGGGAGGGTTGCTCACCACTCGGTAGGATTTTTCAAACTTAGGCGAGTACTGGACTGCAGCTAAGCCCCCGAGTGGGAGGGTTGCTCACCACTCGGTAGGATTTTTCAAACTTAGGCGAGTACTGGACTACAGCTAAGCCGCCGAGTGGGAGGGTTGCTCACCTCTCGGTAAGATTTTTCAAACTTAGCGAGTACAGGACTGCAGCTAAGCCCCCGAGTGGGAGGGTTGCTCACCAATCGGTAGGATTTTTCGAACTTAAGCGAGCACTGGACTGTAGCTAAGCCCCCGACTAAGGGGCTTGCTCATCACTCCTTAAGATTTTTCAAACTTAGGCGAGTACTAGAGTCCAGCTAAGCCCCAGAGTGGGAGGGTTGCCCACCACTCGGTAGGATTTTTCAAACTTAGGCGAGTACTGGACTGCAGCTAAGCCCCCGAGTGGGAGGGTTGCACACCACTCGGTAGGATTTTTCAAACTTAGGGCAGTACTGGACTGCAGCTAAGCCCCAGAGTGGGAGGATTGCTCACCACTCGGTAGGATTTTTCAAACTTAGGCGAGTACTGGACTGCAGCTAAGCCCCCGAGTGGGAGGGTTGCTCACCACTCGGTACGATTTTTTGAACTTACGCGAGCACTGTACTGCAGCTAAGCCCCCGAGTGAGAGGCTTGCTCATCACTTGGTAGGATTTTTCAAACTTAGGGGAGTACTGGACTGCAGCTAAGCCCCAGAGTGGGAGGATTGCTCACCACTCGGTAGGAATTTTAAAACTTAGGCGAGTACTGGACTGCAGCTAAGCCCCCGAGTGGGAGGGTTGCTCACCACTCGGTACATTTTTTCGAAATTACGTGAGCACTGGACTGCAGCTAAGCCCCCGAGTGAGAGGCTTGGTCATCACTTGGTAGGATTTTTCAAACTTAGGCGAGCACTGGACTGCAGCTAAGCCCCCGAGTGGGAGGGTTGCTCACCACTCGGTAGGATTTTTCAAACTTAGGCGAGCACTGGACTGCAGCTAAGCCCCCGAGTGGGAGGGTTGCTCACCACTCGGTAGGATTTTTCAAACATAGGGGAGTACTGGACTGCAGCTAAGCCCCCGAGTGGGAGGGTTGCTCACCACTCGGTAGAATTTTTCAAACTTAGGCGAGTACTGGACTGCAGCTAAGCCCCCGAGTGAGTGGATTGCTCATCACTTGGTAGGATTTTCCAAACTTAGGCGAGCACTGGACTGCAGCTAAGCCCCCGAGTGGGAGGGTTTCTCACCACTCGGTAGGATTTTTCAAACTTAGGCGAGCACTGGACTGCAGCTAAGCCCCCGAGTGGGAGGGTTGCTCACCACTCGGTAGGATTTTTCAAACTTAGGCGAGTACTGGACTGCAGCTAAGCCCCCGAGTGGGAGGGTTGCTCACCACTCGGTAGGATTTTTCAAACTTAGGCGAGTACTGGACTACAGCTAAGCCCCCGAGTGGGAGGGTTGCTCACCACTCGGTAGGATTTTTCAAACTTAGGCGAGCACTGGACTGCAGCTAAGCCCCTGAGTGGGAGGGTTGCTCACCACTCGGTAGGATTTTTCAAACTTAGGCGAGTACTGGACTGCACCTAAGCCCCCGAGTGGGAGGGTTGCTCACCACTCGGTAGGATTTTTCAAACTTAGGCGAGTACTGGACTGCAGCTAAGCCCCCGAGTGGGAGGGTTGCTCACCACTTGGAAGGATTTTTCAAACTTAGTCGAGGACTGTACTGCAGCTAAGCCCCCAGTGGGAGGGTTGCTCACCACTCGGTAGGATTTTTCAAACTTAGGAGAGTACTGGACTGCAGCTAAGCCCCCGAGTGGGAGGGTTGCTCACCACTGGGTAGGATTTTTCAAACATAGCGAGTACTGGACTGCAGCTAAACCCCCGAGTGGGAGGGTTGCTCACCACTCGGTAGGATTTTTCGAACTTAGGCGAGCACTGGACTGTAGCTAAGCCCCCGACTAAGAGGCTTGCTCATCACTCGGTAAGATTTTTCAAACATAGGCGAGTACTGGACTCCAGCTAAGCCCCCGAGTGGGAGGGTTGCTCACCACTCGGTAGGATTTTTCAAACTTAGGCGAGTACTGGACTGCAGCTAAGCCCCCGAGTGGGAGGGTTGCTCACCACTCGGTAGAATTTTTCAAACATAGGGGAGTACTGGACTGCAGCTAACCCCAGAGTGGGAGGATTGCTCACCACTCGGTAGGAATTTTAAAACTTAGGCGAGTACTGGACTGCAGCTAAGCCCCCGAGTGGGAGGGTTGCTCACCACTCGGTACATTTTTTCGAAATTACGCGAGCACTGGACTGCAGCTAAGCCCCCGAGTGAGAGGCTTGCTCATCACTTGGTAGGATTTTTCAAACTTAGGCGAGCACTGGACTGCAGCTAAGCCCCCGAGTGGGAGGGTTGCTCACCACTCGGTAGGATTTTTCAAACTTAGGCGAGTACTGGACTGCACCTAAGCCCCCGAGTGGGAGGGTTGCTCACCACTCGGTAGGATTTTTCAAACTTAGGCGAGTACTGGACTGCAGCTAAGCCCCCGAGTGGGAGGGTTGCTCACCACTCGGAAGGATTTTTCAAACTTAGGCGAGTACTGGACTGCAGCTAAGCCCCCAGTGGGAGGGTTGCTCACCACTCGGTAGGATTTTTCAAACTTAGGAGAGTACTGGACTGCAGCTAAGCCCCCGAGTGGGAGGGTTGCTCACCACTCAGTAGGATTTTTCAAACATAGCGAGTACTGGACTGCAGCTAAGCCCCCGAGTGGGAGGGTTGCTCAGCACTCGGTAGGATTTTTCGAACTTAGGCGAGCACTGGACTGCAGCTAAGCCCCCGAGTGGGAGGGTTGCTCACCACTCGGTAGAATTTTTCAAACTTAGGGGAGTACTGGACTGCAGCTAAGCCCCAGAGTGGGAGGATTGCTCACCACTCGGTAGGAATTTTAAAACTTAGGCGAGTACTGGACTGCAGCTAAGCCCCCGAGTGGGAGGGTTGCTCACCACTCGGTACATTTTTTCGTAATTACGTGAGCACTGGACTGCAGCTAAGCCCCCGAGTGAGAGGCTTGGTCATCACTTGGTAGGATTTTTCAAACTTAGGCGAGCACTGGACTGCAGCTAAGCCCCCGAGTGGGAGGGTTGCTCACCACTCGGTAGGATTTTTCAAACTTAGGCGAGCACTGGACTGCAGCTAAGACCCCGAGTGGGAGGGTTGCTCACCACTCGGTAGGATTTTTCAAACATAGGGGAGTACTGGACTGCAGCTAAGCCCCCGAGTGGGAGGGTTGCTCACCACTCGGTAGGATTTTTCAAACTTAGGCGAGTACTGGACTGCAGCTAAGCCCCCGAGTGAGTGGCTTGCTCATCACTTGGTAGGATTTTCCAAACTTAGGCGAGCACTGGACTGCAGCTAAGCCCCCGAGTGGGAGGGTTTCTCACCACTCGGTAGGATTTTTCAAACTTAGGCGAGCACTGGACTGCAGCTAAGCCCCCGAGTGGGAGGGTTGCTCACCACTCGGTAGGATTTTTCAAACTTAGGCGAGTACTGGACTGCAGCTAAGCCCCCGAGTGGGAGGGTTGCTCACCACTCGGTAGGATTTTTCAAACATAGGCGAGTACTGGACTACAGCTAAGCCCCCGAGTGGGAGGGTTGCTCACCACTCGGTAGGATTTTTCAAACTTAGGCGAGTACTGGACTGCAGCTAAGCCCCTGAGTGGGAGGGTTGCTCACCACTCGGTAGGATTTTTCAAACTTAGGCGAGTACTGGACTGCACCTAAGCCCCCGAGTGGGAGGGTTGCTCACCCCTCGGTAGGATTTTTCAAACTTAGGCGAGTACTGGACTGCAGCTAAGCCCCCGAGTGGGAGGGTTGCTCACCACTTGGAAGGATTTTTCAAACTTAGTCGAGGACTGGACTGCAGCTAAGCCCCCAGTGGGAGGGTTGCTCACCACTCGGTAGGATTTTTCAAACTTAGGAGAGTACTGGACTGCAGCTAAGCCCCCGAGTGGGAGGGTTGCTCACCACTGGGTAGGATTTTTCAAACATAGCGAGTACTGGACTGCAGCTAAGCCCCCGAGTGGGAGGGTTGCTCACCACTCGGTAGGATTTTTCGAACTTAGGCGAGCACTGGACTGTAGCTAAGCCCCCGACTAAGAGGCTTGCTCATCACTCGGTAAGATTATTCAAACATAGGCGAGTACTGGACTCCACCTAAGCCCCCGAGTGGGAGGGTTGCTCACCACTCGGTAGGATTTTTCAAACTTAGGCGAGTACTGGACTGCAGCTAAGCCCCCGAGTGGGAGGGTTGCTCACCACTCGGTAGAATTTTTCAAACATAGGGGAGTACTGGACTGCAGCTAACCCCAGAGTGGGAGGATTGCTCACCACTCGGTAGGAATTTTAAAACTTAGGCGAGTACTGGACTGCAGCTAAGCCCCCGAGTGGGAAGGTTGCTCACCACTCGGTACATTTTTTCGAAATTACGCGAGCACTGGACTGCAGCTAAGCCCCCGAGTGAGAGGCTTGCTCATCACTTGGTAGGATTTTTCAAACTTAGGCGAGCACTGGACTGCAGCTAAGCCCCCGAGTGGGAGGGTTGCTCACCACTCGGTAGGATTTTTCAAACTTAGGCGAGTACTGGACTGCACCTAAGCCCCCGAGTGGGAGGGTTGCTCACCACTCGGTAGGATTTTTCAAACTTAGGCGAGTACTGGACTGCAGCTAAGCCCCCGAGTGGGAGGGTTGCTCACCACTCGGAAGGATTTTTCAAACTTAGGCGAGTACTGGACTGCAGCTAAGCCCCCAGTGGGAGGGTTGCTCACCACTCGGTAGGATTTTTCAAACTTAGGAGAGTACTGGACTGCAGCTAAGCCCCCGAGTGGGAGGGTTGCTCACCACTCAGTAGGATTTTTCAAACATAGCGAGTACTGGACTGCAGCTAAGCCCCCGAGTGGGAGGGTTGCTCACCACTCGGTAGGATTTTTCGAACTTAGGCGAGCACTGGACTGCAGCTAAGCCCCCGAGTGGGAGGGTTGCTCACCACTCGGTAGAATTTTTCAAACTTAGGGGAGTACTGGACTGCAGCTAAGCCCCAGAGTGGGAGGATTGCTCACCACTCGGTAGGAATTTTAAAACTTAGGCGAGTACTGGACTGCAGCTAAGCCCCAGAGTGGGAGGATTGCTCACCACTCGGTAGGATTTTTCAAACTGAGGCGAGCACTGGACTGCAGCTAAGCCCCCGAGTGGGAGGGTTGCTCACCACTCGGTAGGATTTTCCAAACTTAGGCGAGCACTGGACTGCAGCTAAGCCCCCGAGTGGGAGGGTTGCTCACCACTCGGTAGGATTTTTCAAACATAGGGGAGTACTGGACTGCAGCTAAGCCCCCGAGTGGGAGGGTTGCTCACCACTCGGTAGGATTTTTCAAACTTAGGCGAGTACTGGACTGCAGCTAAGCCCCCGAGTGAGTGGCTTGCTCATCACTTGGTAGGATTTTCCAAACTTAGGCGAGCACTGGACTGCAGCTAAGCCCCCGAGTGGGAGGGTTTCTCACCAATCGGTAGGATTTTTCAAACTTAGGCGAGCACTGGACTGCAGCTAAGCCCCCGAGTGGGAGGGTTGCTCACCACTCGGTAGGATTTTTCAAACTTAGGCGAGTACTGGACTGCAGCTAAGGCCCCGAGTGGGAGGGTAGCTCACCACTCGGTAGGATTTTTCAAACTTAGGCGAGTACTGGACTACAGCTAAGCCCCCGAGTGGGAGGGTTGCTCACCACTCGGTAGGATTTTTCAAACTTAGGCGAGCACTGGACTGCAGCTAAGCCCCTGAGTGGGAGGGTTGCTCACCACTCGGTAGGATTTTTCAAACATAGGCGAGTACTCGACTGCAGCTAAGCCCCCGAGTGGGAGGGTTGCTCACCACTTGGAAGGATTTTTCAAACTTAGTCGAGGACTGGACTGCAGCTAAGCCCCCAGTGGGAGGGTTGCTCACCACTCGGTAGGATAGTACTGGACTGCAGCTAAGCCCCCGAGTGGGAGGGTTGCTCACCACTGGGTAGGATTTTTCAAACATAGCGAGTACTGGACTGCAGCTAAGCCCCCGAGTGGGAGGGTTGCACACCACTCGGTAGGATTTTTCGAACTTAGGCGAGCACTGGACTGTAGCTAAGCCCCCGACTAAGAGGCTTGCTCATCACTCGGTAAGATTTTTAATACATAGGCGAGTACTGGACTCCAGCTAAGCCCCCGAGTGGGAGGGTTGCTCACCACTCGGTAGGATTTTTCAAACTTAGGAGAGTACTGGACTGCAGCTAAGCCCCCGAGTGGGAGGGTTGCTCACCACTCAGTAGGATTTTTCAAACATAGCGAGTACTGGACTGCAGCTAAGCCCCCGAGTGGGAGGGTTGCTCACCACTCGGTAGGATTTTTCGAACTTAGGCGAGCACTGGACTGCAGCTAAGCCCCCGAGTGGGAGGGTTGCTCACCACTCGGTAGAATTTTTCAAACTTAGGGGAGTACTGGACTGCAGCTAAGCCCCAGAGTGGGAGGATTGCTCACCACTCGGTAGAAATTTTAAAACTTAGGCGAGTACTGGACTGCAGCTAAGCCCCAGAGTGGGAGGATTGCTCACCACTCGGTAGGATTTTTCAAACTTAGGCGAGCACTGGACTGCAGCTAAGCCCCCGAGTGGGAGGGTTGCTCACCACTCGGTAGGATTTTCCAAACTTAGGCGAGCACTGGACTGCAGCTAAGCCCCCGAGTGGGAGGGTTGCTCACCACTCGGTAGGATTTTTCAAACATAGGGGAGTACTGGACTGCAGCTAAGCCCCCGAGTGGGAGGGTTGCTCACCACTCGGTAGGATTTTTCAAACTTAGGCGAGTACTGGACTGCAGCTAAGCCCCCGAGTGAGTGGCTTGCTCATCACTTGGTAGGATTTTCCAAACTTAGGCGAGCACTGGACTGCAGCTAAGCCCCCGAGTGGGAGGGTTTCTCACCACTCGGTAGGATTTTTCAAACTTAGGCGAGCACTGGACTGCAGCTAAGCCCCCGAGTGGGAGGGTTGCTCACCACTCGGTAGGATTTTTCAAACTTAGGCGAGTACTGGACTGCAGCTAAGCCCCCGAGTGGGAGGGTTGCTCACCACTCGGTAGGATTTTTCAAACTTAGGCGAGTACTGGACTACAGCTAAGCCCCCGAGTGGGAGGGTTGCTCACCACTCGGTAGGATTTTTCAAACTTAGGCGAGCACTGGACTGCAGCTAAGCCCCTGAGTGGGAGGGTTGCTCACCACTCGGTAGGATTTTTCAAACTTAGGCGAGTACTGGACTGCAGCTAAGCCCCCGAGTGGGAGGGTTGCTCACCACTTGGAAGGATTTTTCAAACTTAGTCGAGGACTGGACTGCAGCTAAGCCCCCAGTGGGAGGGTTGCTCACCACTCGGTAGGATAGTACTGGACTGCAGCTAAGCCCCCGAGTGGGAGGGTTGCTCACCACTGGGTAGGATTTTTCAAACATAGCGAGTACTGGACTGCAGCTAAGCCCCCGAGTGGGAGGGTTGCTCACCACTCGGTAGGATTTTTCGAACTTAGGCGAGCACTGGACTGTAGCTAAGCCCCCGACTAAGAGGCTTGCTCATCACTCGGTAAGATTTTTAATACATAGGCGAGTACTGGACTCCAGCTAAGCCCCCGAGTGGGAGGGTTGCTCACCACTCGGTAGGATTTTTCAAACTTAGGCGAGTACTGGACTGCAGCTAAGCCCCCGAGTGGGAGGGTTGCTCACCACTCGGTAGAATTTTTCAAACTTAGGGGAGTACTGGACTGCAGCTAACCCCAGAGTGGGAGGATTGCTCACCACTCGGTAGGATTTTTCAAACTTAGGCGAGTACTGGACTGCAGCTAAGCCCCTGAGTGGGAGGGTTGCTCACCACTCGGTAGGATTTTTCAAACTTAGGCGAGTACTGGACTGCACCTAAGCCCCCGAGTGGGAGGGTTGCTCACCCCTCGGTAGGATTTTTCAAACTTAGGCGAGTACTGGACTGCAGCTAAGCCCCCGAGTGGGAGGGTTGCTCACCACTTGGAAGGATTTTTCAAACTTAGTCGAGGACTGGACTGCAGCTAAGCCCCCAGTGGGAGGGTTGCTCACCACTCGGTAGGATTTTTCAAACTTAGGAGAGTACTGGACTGCAGCTAAGCCCCCGAGTGGGAGGGTTGCTCACCACTGGGTAGGATTTTTCAAACATAGCGAGTACTGGACTGCAGCTAAGCCCCCGAGTGGGAGGGTTGCTCACCACTCGGTAGGATTTTTCGAACTTAGGCGAGCACTGGACTGTAGCTAAGCCCCCGACTAAGAGGCTTGCTCATCACTCGGTAAGATTTTTCAAACATAGGCGAGTACTGGACTCCACCTAAGCCCCCGAGTGGGAGGGTTGCTCACCACTCGGTAGGATTTTTCAAACTTAGGCGAGTACTGGACTGCAGCTAAGCCCCCGAGTGGGAGGGTTGCTCACCACTCGGTAGAATTTTTCAAACATAGGGGAGTACTGGACTGCAGCTAACCCCAGAGTGGGAGGATTGCTCACCACTCGGTAGGAATTTTAAAACTTAGGCGAGTACTGGACTGCAGCTAAGCCCCCGAGTGGGAGGGTTGCTCACCACTCGGTACATTTTTTCGAAATTACGCGAGCACTGGACTGCAGCTAAGCCCCCGAGTGAGAGGCTTGCTCATCACTTGGTAGGATTTTTCAAACTTAGGCGAGCACTGGACTGCAGCTAAGCCCCCGAGTGGGAGGGTTGCTCACCACTCGGTAGGATTTTTCAAACTTAGGCGAGTACTGGACTGCACCTAAGCCCCCGAGTGGGAGGGTTGCTCACCACTCGGTAGGATTTTTCAAACTTAGGCGAGTACTAGACTGCAGCTAAGCCCCCGAGTGGGAGGGTTGCTCACCACTCGGAAGGATTTTTCAAACTTAGGCGAGTACTGGACTGCAGCTAAGCCCCCAGTGGGAGGGTTGCTCACCACTCGGTAGGATTTTTCAAACTTAGGAGAGTACTGGACTGCAGCTAAGCCCCCGAGTGGGAGGGTTGCTCACCACTCAGTAGGATTTTTCAAACATAGCGAGTACTGGACTGCAGCTAAGCCCCGAGTGGGAGGGTTGCTCACCACTCGGTAGGATTTTTCGAACTTAGGCGAGCACTGGACTGCAGCTAAGCCCCCGAGTGGGAGGGTTGCTCACCACTCGGTAGAATTTTTCAAACTTAGGGGAGTACTGGACTGCAGCTAAGCCCCAGAGTGGGAGGATTGCTCACCACTCGGTAGGAATTTTAAAACTTAGGCGAGTACTGGACTGCAGCTAAGCCCCAGAGTGGGAGGATTGCTCACCACTCGGTAGGATTTTTCAAACTTAGGCGAGCACTGGACTGCAGCTAAGCCCCCGAGTGGGAGGGTTGCTCACCACTCGGTAGGATTTTCCAAACTTAGGCGAGCACTGGACTGCAGCTAAGCCCCCGAGTGGGAGGGTTGCTCACCACTCGGTAGGATTTTTCAAACATAGGGGAGTACTGGACTGCAGCTAAGCCCCCGAGTGGGAGGGTTGCTCACCACTCGGTAGGATTTTTCAAACTTAGGCGAGTACTGGACTGCAGCTAAGCCCCCGAGTGAGTGGCTTGCTCATCACTTGGTAGGATTTTCCAAACTTAGGCGAGCACTGGACTGCAGCTAAGCCCCCGAGTGGGAGGGTTTCTCACCACTCGGTAGGATTTTTCAAACTTAGGCGAGCACTGGACTGCAGCTAAGCCCCCGAGTGGGAGGGTTGCTCACCACTCGGTAGGATTTTTCAAACTTAGGCGAGTACTGGACTGCAGCTAAGCCCCCGAGTGGGAGGGTTGCTCACCACTCGGTAGGATTTTTCAAACTTAGGCGAGTACTGGACTACAGCTAAGCCCCCGAGTGGGAGGGTTGCTCACCACTCGGTAGGATTTTTCGAACTTAGGCGAGCACTGGACTGTAGCTAAGCCCCCGACTAAGAGGCTTGCTCATCACTCGGTAAGATTTTTCAAACATAGGCGAGTACTGGACTCCACCTATGCCCCCGAGTGGGAGGGTTGCTCACCACTCGGTAGGATTTTTCAAACTTAGGCGAGTACTGGACTGCAGCTAAGCCCCCGAGTGGGAGGGTTGCTCACCACTCGGTAGAATTTTTCAAACATAGGGGAGTACTGGACTGCAGCTAACCCCAGAGTGGGAGGATTGCTCACCACTCGGTAGGAATTTTAAAACTTAGGCGAGTACTGGACTGCAGCTAAGCCCCCGAGTGGGAGGGTTGCTCACCACTCGGTACATTTTTTCGAAATTACGCGAGCACTGGACTGCAGCTAAGCCCCCGAGTGAGAGGCTTGCTCATCACTTGGTAGGATTTTTCAAACTTAGGCGAGCACTGGACTGCAGCTAAGCCCCCGAGTGGGAGGGTTGCTCACCACTCGGTAGGATTTTTCAAACTTAGGCGAGTACTGGACTGCACCTAAGCCCCCGAGTGGGAGGGTTGCTCACCACTCGGTAGGATTTTTCAAACTTAGGCGAGTACTGGACTGCAGCTAAGCCCCCGAGTGGGAGGGTTGCTCACCACTCGGAAGGATTTTTCAAACTTAGGCGAGTACTGGACTGCAGCTAAGCCCCCAGTGGGAGGGTTGCTCACCACTCGGTAGGATTTTTCAAACTTAGGAGAGTACTGGACTGCAGCTAAGCCCCCGAGTGGGAGGGTTGCTCACCACTCAGTAGGATTTTTCAAACTTAGGGGAGTACTGGACTGCAGCTAAGCCCCAGAGTGGGAGGATTGCTCACCACTCGGTAGGATTTTTCAAACTTAGGCGAGTACTGGACTGCAGCTAAGCCCCCGAGTGAGTGGCTTGCTCATCACTTGGTAGGATTTTCCAAACTTAGGCGAGCACTGGACTGCAGCTAAGCTCCCGAGTGGGAGGGTTTCTCACCACTCGGTAGGATTTTTCAAACTTAGGCGAGCACTGGACTGCAGCTAAGCCCCCGAGTGGGAGGGTTGCTCACCACTCGGTAGGATTTTTCAAACTTAGGCGAGTACTGGACTGCAGCTAAGCCCCCGAGTGGGAGGGTTGCTCACCACTCGGTAGGATTTTTCAAACATAGCGAGTACTGGACTGCAGCTAAGCCCCCGAGTGGGAGGGTTGCTCACCACTCGGTAGGATTTTTCAAACTTTGGCGAGTACTGGACTACAGCTAAGCCCCCGAGTGGGAGGGTTGCTCACCACTCGGTAGGATTTTCCAAACTTAGGCGAGCACTGGACTGCAGCTAAGCCCCCTAGTGGGAGGGTTGCTCACCACTCGGTAGGATTTTTCAAACATAGGGGAGTACTGGACTGCAGCTAAGCCCCCGAGTGGGAGGGTTGCTCACCACTCGGTAGGATTTTTCAAACTTAGGCGAGTACTGGACTGCAGCTAAGCCCCCGAGTGAGTGGCTTGCTCATCACTTGGTAGGATTTTCCAAACTTAGGCGAGCACTGGACTGCAGCTAAGCCCCCGAGTGGGAGGGTTTCTCACCACTCGGTAGGATTTTTCAAACTTAGGCGAGCACTGGACTGCAGCTAAGCCCCCGAGTGGGAGGGTTGCTCACCACTCGGTAGGATTTTTCAAACTTAGGCGAGTACTGGACTGCAGCTAAGCCCCCGAGTGGGAGGGTTGCTCACCACTCGGTTGGATTTTTCAAACTTAGGCGAGTACTGGACTACAGCTAAGCCCCCGAGTGGGAGGGTTGCTCACCACTCGGTAGGATTTTTCAAACTTAGGCGAGCACTGGACTGCAGCTAAGCCCCTGAGTGGGAGGGTTGCTCACCACTCGGTAGGATTTTTCAAACTTAGGCGAGTACTGGACTGCAGCTAAGCCCCCGAGTGGGAGGGTTGCTCACCACTTGGAAGGATTTTTCAAACTTAGTCGAGGACTGGACTGCAGCTAAGCCCCCAGTGGGAGGGTTGCTCACCACTCGGTAGGATAGTACTGGACTGCAGCTAAGCCCCCGAGTGGGAGGGTTGCTCACCACTGGGTAGGATTTTTCAAACATAGCGAGTACTGGACTGCAGCTAAGCCCCCGAGTGGGAGGGTTGCTCACCACTCGGTAGGATTTTTCGAACTTAGGCGAGCACTGGACTGTAGCTAAGCCCCCGACTAAGAGGCTTGCTCATCACTCGGTAAGATTTTTAATACATAGGCGAGTACTGGACTCCAGCTAAGCCCCCGAGTGGGAGGGTTGCTCACCACTCGGTAGGATTTTTCAAACTTAGGCGAGTACTGGACTGCAGCTAAGCCCCCGAGTGGGAGGGTTGCTCACCACTCGGTAGAATTTTTCAAACTTAGGGGAGTACTGGACTGCAGCTAACCCCAGAGTGGGAGGATTGCTCACCACTCGGTAGGAATTTTAAAACTTAGGCGAGTACTGGACTGCAGCTAAGCCCCCGAGTGAGAGGCTTGCTCATCACTTGGTAGGATTTTTCAAACTTAGGCGAGCACTGGACTGAAGCTAAGCCCCCGAGTGGGAGGGTTGCTCACCACTCGGTAGGATTTTTCAAACTTAGGCGAGCACTGGACTGCAGCTAAGCCCCCGAGTGGGAGGGTTGCTCACCACTCGGTAGGATTTTTCAAACTTAGGGGAGTACTGGACTGCAGCTAAGCCCCCGAGTGGGAGGGTTGCTCACCACTCGGTAGGATTTTTCAAACTTAGGGGAGTACTGGACTGCAGCTAAGCCCCCGAGTGGGGGGGTTGCTCACCACTCGGTAGGATTTTTCAAACTTAGGCGAGTACTGGACTGCAGCTAAGCCCCCGAGTGGGAGGGTTGCTCACCACTCGGTAGAATTTTTCAAACTTAGGGGAGTACTGGACTGCAGCTAAGCCCCAGAGTGGGAGGATTGCTCACCACTCGGTAGGAATTTTAAAACTTAGGCGAGTACTTGACTGCAGCTAAGCCCCCGAGTGGGAGGGTTGCTCACCACTCGGTACATTTTTTTCGAAATTACGTGAGCACTGGACTGCAGCTAAGCCCCCGAGTGAGAGGCTTGCTCATCACTTGGTAGGATTTTTCAAACTTAGGCGAGCACTGGACTGCAGCTAAGCCCCCGAGTGGGAGGGTTGCTCACCACTCGGTAGGATTTTTCAAACTTAGGCGAGCACAGGACTGCAGCTAAGCCCCCGAGTGGGAGGGTTGCTCACCACTCGGTAGGATTTTTCAAACTTAGGGGAGTACTGGACTGCAGCTAAGCCCCCGAGTGGGAGGGTTGCTCACCACTCGGTAGGATTTTTCAAACTTAGGCGAGTACTGGACTGCAGCTAAGCCCCCGAGTGAGTGGCTTGCTCATCACTTGGTAGGATTTTTCAAACTTAGGCGAGCACTGGACTGCAGCTAAGCCCCCGAGTGGGAGGGTTGCTCACCACTCGGTAGGATTTTTCAAACTGAGGCGAGCACTGGACTGCAGCTAAGCCCCCGAGTGGGAGGGTTGCTCACCACTCGGTAGGATTTTTCAAACTTAGGCGAGTACTGGACTGCACCTAAGCCCCCGAGTGGGAGGGTTGCTCACCACTCGGTAGGATTTTTCAAACTTAGGCGAGTACTGGACTGCAGCTAAGCCCCCGAGTGGGAGGGTTGCTCACCACTTGGAAGGATTTTTCAAACTTAGTCGAGGACTGGACTGCAGCTAAGCCCCCAGTGGGAGGGTTGCTCACCACTCGGTAGGATTTTTCAAACTTAGGAGAGTACTGGACTGCAGCTAAGCCCCCGAGTGGGAGGGTTGCTCACCACTGGGTAGGATTTTTCAAACATAGCGAGTACTGGACTGCAGCTAAGCCCCCGAGTGGGAGGGTTGCTCACCACTCGGTAGGATTTTTCAAACTTTGGCGAGTACTGGACTACAGCTAAGCCCCCGAGTGGGAGGGTTGCTCACCACTCGGTAGGATTTTTCAAACTTAGGCGAGCACTGGACTGCAGCTAAGCCCCTGAGTGGGAGGGTTGCTCACCACTCGGTAGGATTTTTCAAACTTAGGCGAGCACTGGACTGCAGCTAAGCCCCTGAGTGGGAGGGTTGCTCACCACTCGGTAGGATTTTTCAAACTTAGGCGAGTACTGGACTGCAGCTAAGCCCCCGAGTGGGAGGGTTGCTCACCACTTGGAAGGATTTTTCAAACTTAGTCGAGGACTGGACTGCAGCTAAGCCCCCAGTGGGAGGGTTGCTCACCACTCGGTAGGATAGTACTGGACTGCAGCTAAGCCCCCGAGTGGGAGGGTTGCTCACCACTGGGTAGGATTTTTCAAACATAGCGATTTCTGGACTGCAGCTAAGCCCCCGAGTGGGAGGGTTGCTCACCACTCGGTAGGATTTTTCGAACTTAGGCGAGCACTGGACTGTAGCTAAGCCCCCGACTAAGAGGCTTGCTCATCACTCGGTAAGATTTTTAATACATAGGCGAGTACTGGACTCCAGCTAAGCCCCCGAGTGGGAGGGTTGCTCACCACTCGGTAGGATTTTTCAAACTTAGGCGAGTACTGGACTGCAGCTAAGCCCCCGAGTGGGAGGGTTGCTCACCACTCGGTAGAATTTTTCAAACTTAGGGGAGTACTGGACTGCAGCTAACCCCAGAGTGGGAGGATTGCTCACCACTCGGTAGGAATTTTAAAACTTAGGCGAGTACTGGACTGCAGCTAAGCCCCCGAGTGAGAGGCTTGCTCATCACTTGGTAGGATTTTTCAAACTTAGGCGAGCACTGGACTGCAGCTAAGCCCCCGAGTGGGAGGGTTGCTCACCACTCGGTAGGATTTTTCAAACTTAGGCGAGCACTGGACTGCAGCTAAGCCCCCGAGTGGGAGGGTTGCTCACCACTCGGTAGGATTTTTCAAACTTAGGGGAGTACTGGACTGCAGCTAAGCCCCCGAGTGGGAGGGTTGCTCACCACTCGGTAGGATTTTTCAAACTTAGGGGAGTACTGGACTGCAGCTAAGCCCCCGAGTGGGGGGGTTGCTCACCACTCGGTAGGATTTTTCAAACTTTGGCGAGTACTGGACTGCAGCTAAGCCCCCGAGTGGGAGGGTTGCTCACCACTCGGTAGAATTTTTCAAACTTAGGGGAGTACTGGACTGCAGCTAAGCCCCAGAGTGGGAGGATTGCTCACCACTCGGTAGGAATTTTAAAACTTAGGCGAGTACTTGACTGCAGCTAAGCCCCCGAGTGGGAGGGTTGCTCACCACTCGGTACATTTTTTTCGAAATTACGTGAGCACTGGACTGCAGCTAAGCCCCCGAGTGAGAGGCTTGCTCATCACTTGGTAGGATTTTTCAAACTTAGGCGAGCACTGGACTGCAGCTAAGCCCCCGAGTGGGAGGGTTGCTCACCACTCGGTAGGATTTTTCAAACTTAGGCGAGCACAGGACTGCAGCTAAGCCCCCGAGTGGGAGGGTTGCTCACCACTCGGTAGGATTTTTCAAACTTAGGGGAGTACTGGACTGCAGCTAAGCCCCCGAGTGGGAGGGTTGCTCACCACTCGGTAGGATTTTTCAAACTTAGGCGAGCACTGGACTGCAGCTAAGCCCCCGAGTGGGAGGGTTGCTCACCACTCGGTAGGATTTTTCAAACTTAGGGGAGTACTGGACTGCAGCTAAGCCCCCGAGTGGGAGGGTTGCTCACCACTCGGTAGGATTTTTCAAACTTAGGGGAGTACTGGACTGCAGCTAAGCCCCCGAGTGGGGGGGTTGCTCACCACTCGGTAGGATTTTTCAAACTTTGGCGAGTACTGGACTGCAGCTAAGCCCCCGAGTGGGAGGGTTGCTCACCACTCGGTAGAATTTTTCAAACTTAGGGGAGTACTGGACTGCAGCTAAGCCCCAGAGTGGGAGGATTGCTCACCACTCGGTAGGAATTTTAAAACTTAGGCGAGTACTGGACTGCAGCTAAGCCCCCGAGTGAGAGGGTTGCTCATCACTTGGTAGGATTTTTCAAACTTAGGCGAGCACTGGACTGTAGCTAAGCCCCCGACTAAGAGGCTTGCTCATCACTCGGTAAGATTTTTAATACATAGGCGAGTACTGGACTCCAGCTAAGCCCCCGAGTGGGAGGGTTGCTCACCACTCGGTAGGATTTTTCAAACTTAGGCGTGTACTGGACTGCAGCTAAGCCCCCGAGTGGGAGGGTTGCTCACCACTCGGTAGAATTTTTCAAACTTAGGGGAGTACTGGACTGCAGCTAACCCCAGAGTGGGAGGATTGCTCACCACTCGGTAGGAATTTTAAAACTTAGGCGAGTACTGGACTGCAGCTAAGCCCCCGAGTGAGAGGCTTGCTCATCACTTGGTAGGATTTTTCAAACTTAGGCGAGCACTGGACTGCAGCTAAGCCCCCGAGTGGGAGGGTTGCTCACCACTCGGTAGGATTTTTCAAACTTAGGCGAGCACTGGACTGCAGCTAAGCCCCCGAGTGGGAGGGTTGCTCACCACTCGGTAGGATTTTTCAAACTTAGGGGAGTACTGGACTGCAGCTAAGCCCCCGAGTGGGAGGGTTGCTCACCACTCGGTAGGATTTTTCAAACTTAGGGGAGTACTGGACTGCAGCTAAGCCCCCGAGTGGGGGGGTTGCTCACCACTCGGTAGGATTTTTCAAACTTTGGCGAGTACTGGACTGCAGCTAAGCCCCCGAGTGGGAGGGTTGCTCACCACTCGGTAGAATTTTTCAAACTTAGGGGAGTACTGGACTGCAGCTAAGCCCCAGAGTGGGAGGATTGCTCACCACTCGGTAGGAATTTTAAAACTTAGGCGAGTACTTGACTGCAGCTAAGCCCCCGAGTGGGAGGGTTGCTCACCACTCGGTACATTTTTTTCGAAATTACGTGAGCACTGGACTGCAGCTAAGCCCCCGAGTGAGAGGCTTGCTCATCACTTGGTAGGATTTTTCAAACTTAGGCGAGCACTGGACTGCAGCTAAGCCCCCGAGTGGGAGGGTTGCTCACCACTCGGTAGGATTTTTCAAACTTAGGCGAGCACAGGACTGCAGCTAAGCCCCCGAGTGGGAGGGTTGCTCACCACTCGGTAGGATTTTTCAAACTTAGGGGAGTACTGGACTGCAGCTAAGCCCCCGAGTGGGAGGGTTGCTCACCACTCGGTAGGATTTTTCAAACTTAGGCGAGTACTGGACTGCAGCTAAGCCCCCGAGTGAGTGGCTTGCTCATCACTTGGTAGGATTTTTCAAACTTAGGCGAGCACTGGACTGCAGCTAAGCCCCCGAGTGGGAGGGTTGCTCACCACTCGGTAGGATTTTCCAAACTGAGGCGAGCACTGGACTGCAGCTAAGCCCCCGAGTGGGAGGGTTGCTCACCACTCGGTAGGATTTTTCAAACTTAGGCGAGTACTGGACTGCACCTAAGCCCCCGAGTGGGAGGGTTGCTCACCACTCGGTAGGATTTTTCAAACTTAGGCGAGTACTGGACTGCAGCTAAGCCCCCGAGTGGGAGGGTTGCTCACCACTTGGAAGGATTTTTCAAACTTAGTCGAGGACTGGACTGCAGCTAAGCCCCCAGTGGGAGGGTTGCTCACCACTCGGTAGGATTTTTCAAACTTAGGAGAGTACTGGACTGCAGCTAAGCCCCCGAGTGGGAGGGTTGCTCACCACTGGGTAGGATTTTTCAAACATAGCGAGTACTGGACTGCAGCTAAGCCCCCGAGTGGGAGGGTTGCTCACCACTCGGTAGGATTTTTCAAACTTTGGCGAGTACTGGACTACAGCTAAGCCCCCGAGTGGGAGGGTTGCTCACCACTCGGTAGGATTTTTCAAACTTAGGCGAGCACTGGACTGCAGCTAAGCCCCTGAGTGGGAGGGTTGCTCACCACTCGGTAGGATTTTTCAAACTTAGGCGAGTACTGGACTGCAGCTAAGCCCCCGAGTGGGAGGGTTGCTCACCACTTGGAAGGATTTTTCAAACTTAGTCGAGGACTGGACTGCAGCTAAGCCCCCAGTGGGAGGGTTGCTCACCACTCGGTAGGATTTTTCAAACTTAGGAGAGTACTGGACTGCAGCTAAGCCCCCGAGTGGGAGGGTTGCTCACCACTGGGTAGGATTTTTCAAACATAGCGAGTACTGGACTGCAGCTAAGCCCCCGAGTGGGAGGGTTGCTCACCACTCGGTAGGATTTTTCGAACTTAGGCGAGCACTGGACTGTAGCTAAGCCCCCGACTAAGAGGCTTGCTCATCACTCGGTAAGATTTTTAATACATAGGCGAGTACTCGACTCCAGCTAAGCCCCCGAGTGGGAGGGTTGCTCACCACTCGGTAGGATTTTTCAAACTTAGGCGAGTACTGGACTGCAGCTAAGCCCCCGAGTGGGAGGGTTGCTCACCACTCGGTAGAATTTTTCAAACTTAGGGGAGTACTGGACTGCAGCTAACCCCAGAGTGGGAGGATTGCTCACCACTCGGTAGGAATTTTAAAACTTAGGCGAGTACTGGACTGCAGCTAAGCCCCCGAGTGGGAGGGTTGCTCACCACTCGGTACATTTTTTCGAAATTACGCGAGCACTGGACTGCAGCTAAGCCCCCGAGTGAGAGGCTTGCTCATCACTTGGTAGGATTTTTCAAACTTAGGCGAGCACTGGACTGCAGCTAAGCCCCCGAGTGGGAGGGTTGCTCACCACTCGGTAGGATTTTTCAAACTTAGGCGAGCACTGGACTGCAGCTAAGCCCCCGAGTGGGAGGGTTGCTCACCACTCGGTAGGATTTTTCAAACTTAGGGGAGTACTGGACTGCAGCTAAGCCCCCGAGTGGGAGGGTTGCTCACCACTCGGTAGGATTATTCAAACTTAGGCGAGTACTGGACTGCAGCTAAGCCCCCGAGTGGGAGGGCTGCTCACCACTCGGTAGAATTTTTCAAACTTAGGGGAGTACTGGACTGCAGCTAAGCCCCAGAGTGGGAGGATTGCTCACCACTCGGTAGGAATTTTAAAACTTAGGCGAGTACTTGACTGCAGCTAAGCCCCCGAGTGGGAGGGTTGCTCACCACTCGGTACATTTTTTTCGAAATTACGTGAGCACTGGACTGCAGCTAAGCCCCCGAGTGAGAGGCTTGCTCATCACTTGGTAGGATTGCTGTCATTTTATATGTATATGGTTACAATTATTTACGCTCCCAATGTGCTTTTCAAACTTAGGCGAGCACTGGACTGCAGCTAAGCCCCCGAGTGGGAGGGTTGCTCACCACTCGGTAGGATTTTTCAAACTTAGGCGAGCACAGGACTGCAGCTAAGCCCCCGAGTGGGAGGGTTGCTCACCACTCGGTAGGATTTTTCAAACTTAGGGGAGTACTGGACTGCAGCTAAGCCCCCGAGTGGGAGGGTTGCTCACCACTCGGTAGGATTTTTCAAACTTAGGCGAGTACTGGACTGCAGCTAAGCCCCCGAGTGAGTGGCTTGCTCATCACTTGGTAGGATTTTTCAAACTTAGGCGAGCACTGGACTGCAGCTAAGCCCCCGAGTGGGAGGGTTGCTCACCACTCGGTAGGATTTTTCAAACTGAGGCGAGCACTGGACTGCAGCTAAGCCCCCGAGTGGGAGGGTTGCTCACCACTCGGTAGGATTTTTCAAACTTAGGCGAGTACTGGACTGCACCTAAGCCCCCGAGTGGGAGGGTTGCTCACCACTCGGTAGGATTTTTCAAACTTAGGCGAGTACTGGACTGCAGCTAAGCCCCCGAGTGGGAGGGTTGCTCACCACTTGGAAGGATTTTTCAAACTTAGTCGAGGACTGGACTGCAGCTAAGCCCCCAGTGGGAGGGTTGCTCACCACTCGGTAGGATTTTTCAAACTTAGGAGAGTACTGGACTGCAGCTAAGCCCCCGAGTGGGAGGGTTGCTCACCACTGGGTAGGATTTTTCAAACATAGCGAGTACTGGACTGCAGCTAAGCCCCCGAGTGGGAGGGTTGCTCACCACTCGGTATGATTTTTCGAACTTAGGCGAGCACTGGACTGTAGCTAAGCCCCCGACTAAGAGGCTTGCTCATCACTCGGTAAGATTTTTCAAACTTAGGCGAGTACTGGACTCCAGCTAAGCCCCCGAGTGGGAGGGTTGCTCACCACTCGGTAGGATTTTTCAAACTTAGGCGAGTACTGGACTGCAGCTAAGCCCCCGAGTGGGAGGGTTGCTCACCACTCGGTAGAATTTTTCAAACTTAGGGGAGTACTGGACTGCAGCTAACCCCAGAGTGGGAGGATTGCTCACCACTCGGTAGGAATTTTAAAACTTAGGCGAGTACTGGACTGCAGCTAAGCCCCCGAGTGGGAGGGTTGCTCACCACTCGGTACATTTTTTCGAAATTACGCGAGCACTGGACTGCAGCTAAGCCCCCGAGTGAGAGGCTTGCTCATCACTTGGTAGGATTTTTCAAACTTAGGCGAGCACTGGACTGCAGCTAAGCCCCCGAGTGGGAGGGTTGCTCACCACTCGGTAGGATTTTTCAAACTTAGGCGAGCACTGGACTGCAGCTAAGCCCCCGAGTGGGAGGGTTGCTCACCACTCGGTAGGATTTTTCAAACTTAGGGGAGTACTGGACTGCAGCTAAGCCCCCGAGTGGGAGGGTTGCTGACCACTCGGTAGGATTTTTCAAACTTAGGCGAGTACTGGACTGCAGCTAAGCCCCCGAGTGGGAGGGTTGCTCACCACTCGATAGAATTTTTCAAACTTAGGGGAGTACTGGACTGCAGCTAAGCCCCAGAGTGGGAGGATTGCTCACCACTCGGTAGGAATTTTAAAACTTAGGCGAGTACTGGACTGCAGCTAAGCCCCCGAGTGGGAGGGTTGCTCACCACTCGGTACATTTTTTCGAAATTACGTGAGCACTGGACTGCAGCTAAGCCCCCGAGTGAGAGGCTTGCTCATCACTTGGTAGGATTTTTCAAACTTAGGCGAGCACTGGACTGCAGCTAAGCCCCCGAGTGGGAGGGTTGCTCACCACTCGGTAGGATTTTTCAAACTTAGGCGAGCACTGGACTGCAGCTAAGCCCCCGAGTGGGACGGTTGCTCACCACTCGGTAGGATTTTTCAAACATAGGCGAGCACTGGACTGCAGCTAAGCCCCCGAGTGGGAGGGTTGCTCACCACTCGGTAGGATTTTTCAAACTTAGGGGAGTACTGGACTGCAGCTAAGCCCCCGAGTGGGAGGGTTGCTCACCACTCGGTAGGATTTTTCAAACTTAGGCGAGTACTGGACTGCAGGTAAGCCCCCGAGTGAGTGGCTTGCTCATCACTTGGTAGGATTTTTCAAACTTAGGCGAGCACTGGACTGCAGCTAAGCCCCCGAGTGGGAGGGTTTCTCACCACTCGGTAGGATTTTTCAAACTTAGGCGAGCACTGGATTGCAGCTAAGCCCCCGAGTGGGAGGGTTGCTCACCACTCGGTAGGATTTTTCAAACTTAGGCGAGTACTGGACTGCAGCTAAGCCCCCGAGTGGGAGGGTTGCTCACCACTCGGTAGGATTTTTCAAACTTAGGCGAGTACTGGACTGCAGCTAAGCCCCCGAGTGGGAGGGTTGCTCACCACTCGGTAGAATTTTTCAAACTTAGGGGAGTACTGGACTGCAGCTAACCCCAGAGTGGGAGGATTGCTCACCACTCGGTAGGAATTTTAAAACTTAGGCGAGTACTGGACTGCAGCTAAGCCCCCGAGTGGGAGGGTTGCTCACCACTCGGTACATTTTTTCGAAATTACGCGAGCACTGGACTGCAGCTAAGCCCCCGAGTGAGAGGCTTGCTCATCACTTGGTAGGATTTTTCAAACTTAGGCGAGCACTGGACTACAGCTAAGCCCCCGAGTGGGAGGGTTGCTCACCACTCGGTAGGATTTTTCAAACTTAGGCGAGCACTGGACTGCAGCTAAGCCCCCGAGTGGGAGGGTTGCTCACCACTCGGTAGGATTTTTCAAACTTAGGGGAGTACTGGACTGCAGCTAAGCCCCCGAGGTGGAGGGTTGCTCACCACTCGGTAGGATTTTTCAAACTTAGGCGAGTACTGGACTGCAGCTAAGCCCCCGAGTGGGAGGGTTGCTCACCACTCGGTAGAATTATTCAAACTTAGGGGAGTACTGGACTGCAGCTAAGCCCCAGAGTGGGAGGATTGCTCACCACTCGGTAGGAATTTTAAAACTTAGGCGAGTACTTGACTGCAGCTAAGCCCCCGAGTGGGAGGGTTGCTCACCACTCGGTACATTTTTTTCGAAATTACGTGAGCACTGGACTGCAGCTAAGCCCCCGAGTGAGAGGCTTGCTCATCACTTGGTAGGATTTTTCAAACTTAGGCGAGCACTGGACTGCAGCTAAGCCCCCGAGTGGGAGGGTTGCTCACCACTCGGTAGGATTTTTCAAACTTAGGCGAGCACAGGACAGCAGCTAAGCCCCCGAGTGGGAGGGTTGCTCACCACTCGGTAGGATTTTTCAAACTTAGGGGAGTACTGGACTGCAGCTAAGCCCCCGAGTGGGAGGGTTGCTCACCACTCGGTAGGATTTTTCAAACTTAGGCGAGTACTGGACTGCAGCTAAGCCCCCGAGTGAGTGGCTTGCTCATCACTTGGTAGGATTTTTCAAACTTAGGCGAGCACTGGACTGCAGCTAAGCCCCCGAGTGGGAGGGTTGCTCACCACTCGGTAGGATTTTTCAAACTGAGGCGAGCACTGGACTGCAGCTAAGCCCCCGAGTGGGAGGGTTGCTCACCACTCGGTAGGATTTTTCAAACTTAGGCGAGTACTGGACTGCACCTAAGCCCCCGAGTGGGAGGGTTGCTCACCACTCGGTAGGATTTTTCAAACTTAGGCGAGTACTGGACTGCAGCTAAGCCCCCGAGTGGGAGGGTTGCTCACCACTTGGAAGGATTTTTCAAACTTAGTCGAGGACTGGACTGCAGCTAAGCCCCCAGTGGGAGGGTTGCTCACCACTCGGTAGGATTTTTCAAACTTAGGAGAGTACTGGACTGCAGCTAAGCCCCCGAGTGGGAGGGTTGCTCACCACTGGGTAGGATTTTTCAAACATAGCGAGTACTGGACTGCAGCTAAGCCCCCGAGTGGGAGGGTTGCTCACCACTCGGTATGATTTTTCGAACTTAGGCGAGCACTGGACTGTAGCTAAGCCCCCGACTAAGAGGCTTGCTCATCACTCGGTATGATTTTTCAAACTTAGGCGAGTACTGGACTCCAGCTAAGCCCCCGAGTGGGAGGGTTGCTCACCACTCGGTAGGATTTTTCAAACTTAGGCGAGTACTGGACTGCAGCTAAGCCCCCGAGTGGGAGGGTTGCTCACCACTCGGTAGAATTTTTCAAACTTAGGGGAGTACTGGACTGCAGCTAACCCCAGAGTGGGAGGATCGCTCACCACTCGGTAGGAATTTTAAAACTTAGGCGAGTACTGGACTGCAGCTAAGCCCCCGAGTGGGAGGGTTGCTCACCACTCGGTACATTTTTTCGAAATTACGCGAGCACTGGACTGCAGCTAAGCCCCCGAGTGAGAGGCTTGCTCATCACTTGGTAGGATATTTCAAACTTAGGCGAGCACTGGACTGCAGCTAAGCCCCCGAGTGGGAGGGTTGCTCACCACTCGGTAGGATTTTTCAAACTTAGGCGAGCACTGGACTGCAGCTAAGCCCCCGAGTGGGAGGTTTGCTCACCACTCGGTAGGATTTTTCAAACTTAGGGGAGTACTGGACTGCAGCTAAGCCCCCGAGTGGGAGGGTTGCTGACCACTCGGTAGGATTTTTCAAACTTAGGCGAGTACTGGACTGCAGCTAAGCCCCCGAGTGGGAGGGTTGCTCACCACTCGATAGAATTTTTCAAACTTAGGGGAGTACTGGACTGCAGCTAAGCCCCAGAGTGGGAGGATTGCTCACCACTCGGTAGGAATTTTAAAACTTAGGCGAGTACTGGACTGCAGCTAAGCCCCCGAGTGGGAGGGTTGCTCACCACTCGGTACATTTTTTCGAAATTACGTGAGCACTGGACTGCAGCTAAGCCCCCGAGTGAGAGGCTTGCTCATCACTTGGTAGGATTTTTCAAACTTAGGCGAGCACTGGACTGCAGCTAAGCCCCCGAGTGGGAGGGTTGCTCACCACTCGGTAGGATTTTTCAAACTTAGGCGAGCACTGGACTGCAGCTAAGCCCCCGAGTGGGAGGGTTGCTCACCACTCGGTAGGATTTTTCAAACTTAGGCGAGCACTGGACTGCAGCTAAGCCCCCGAGTGGGAGGGTTGCTCACCACTCGGTAGGATTTTTCAAACTTAGGGGAGTACTGGACTGCAGCTAAGCCCCCGAGTGGGAGGGTTGCTCACCACTCGGTAGGATTTTTCAAACTTAGGCGAGTACTGGACTGCAGGTAAGCCCCCGAGTGAGTGGCTTGCTCATCACTTGGTAGGATTTTTCAAACTTAGGCGAGCACTGGACTGCAGCTAAGCCCCCGAGTGGGAGGGTTTCTCACCACTCGGTAGGATTTTTCAAACTTAGGCGAGCACTGGATTGCAGCTAAGCCCCCGAGTGGGAGGGTTGCTCACCACTCGGTAGGATTTTTCAAACTTAGGCGAGTACTGGACTGCAGCTAAGCCCCCGAGTGGGAGGGTTGCTCACCACTCGGTAGGATTTTTCAAACTTAGGCGAGTACTGGACTGCAGCTAAGCCCCCGAGTGGGAGGGTTGCTCACCACTCGGTAGGATTTTTCAAACATAGTCGAGGACTGGACTGCAGCTAAGCCCCCAGTGGGAGGGTTGCTCACCACTCGGTAGGATTTTTCAAACTTAGGAGAGTACTGGACTGCAGCTAAGCCCCCGAGTGGGAGGGTTGCTCACCACTGGGTAGGATTTTTCAAACATAGCGAGTACTGGACTGCAGCTAAGCCCCCGAGTGGGAGGGTTGCTCACCACTCGGTAGGATTTTTCGAACTTAGGGGAGCACTGGACTGTAGCTAAGCCCCCGACTAAGAGGCTTGCTCATCACTCGGTAAGATTTTTCAAACTTTGGCGAGTACTGGACTCCAGCTAAGCCCCCGAGTGGGAGGGTTGCTCACCACTCGGTAGGATTTTTCGAACTTAGGCGAGTACTGGACTGCAGCTAAGCCCCCGAGTGGGAGGGTTGCTCACCACTCGGTAGAATTTTTCAAACTTAGGGGAGTACTGGACTGCAGCTAACCCCAGAGTGGGAGGATTGCTCACCACTCGGTAGGAATTTTAAAACATAGGCGAGTACTGGACTGCAGCTAAGCCCCCGAGTGGGAGGGTTGCTCACCACTCGGTACATTTTTTTGAAATTACGCGAGCACTGGACTGCAGCTAAGCCCCCGAGTGAGAGGCTTGCTCATCACTTGGTAGGATTTTTCAAACTTAGGCGAGCACTGGACTGCAGGTAAGCCCCCGAGTGGGAGGGTTGCTCACCACTCGGTAGGATTTTTCAAACTTAGGCGAGCACTGGACTGCAGCTAAGCCCCCGAGTGGGAGGGTTGCTCACCACTCGGTAGGATTTTTCAAACTTAGGGGAGTACTGGACTGCAGCTAAGCCCCCGAGTGGGAGGGTTGCTCACCACTCGGTAGGATTTTTCAAACTTAGGCGAGTACTGCACTACAGCTAAGCCCCCGAGTGGGAGGGTTGCTCACCACTCGGTAGGATTATTCAAACTTAGGCGAGGACTGGACTGCAGCTAAGCCCCCAGTGGGAGGGTCGCTCACCACTCGGTAGGATTTTTCAAACTTAGGTGAGTACTGGACTGCAGCTAAGCCCCCGAGTGGGAGGGTTGCTCACCACTCGGTAGGATTTTTCAAACTTAGGAGAGGACTGGACTGCAGCTAAGCCCCCGAGTGGGAGGGTTGCTCACCACTCGGTAGGATTTTTTAAACTTAGGCGAGCACTGGACTGCAGCTAAGCCCCCGAGTGGGAGGGTTGCTCACCACTCGGTAGGATTTTTCAAACTTAGGCGAGCACTGGACTTCAGCTAAGCCCCCGAGTGGGAGGGTTGCTCACCACTCGGTAGGAATTTTAAAACTTAGGCGAGTACTGGACTGCAGCTAAGCCCCCGAGTGGGAGGGTTGCTCACCACTCGGTACATTTTTTCGAAATTACGCGAGCACTGGACTGCAGCTAAGCCCCCGAGTGAGAGGCTTGCTCATCACTTGGTAGGATTTTTCAAACTTAGGCGAGCACTGGACTGCAGCTAAGCCCCCGAGTGGGAGGGTTGCTCACCACTCGGTAGGATTTTTCAAACTTAGGCGAGCACTGGACTGCAGCTAAGCCCCCGAGTGGGAGGGTTGCTCACCACTCGGTAGGATTTTTCAAACTTAGGGGAGTACTGGACTGCAGCTAAGCCCCCGAGTGGGAGGGTTGCTCACCACTCGGTAGGATTTTTCAAACTTAGGCGAGTACTGGACTGCAGCTAAGCCCCCGAGTGGGAGGGTTGCTCACCACTCGGTAGAATTATTCAAACTTAGGGGAGTACTGGACTGCAGCTAAGCCCCAGAGTGGGAGGATTGCTCACCACTCGGTAGGAATTTTAAAACTTAGGCGAGTACTTGACTGCAGCTAAGCCCCCGAGTGGGAGGGTTGCTCACCACTCGGTACATTTTTTTCGAAATTACGTGAGCACTGGACTGCAGCTAAGCCCCCGAGTGAGAGGCTTGCTCATCACTTGGTAGGATTTTTCAAACTTAGGCGAGCACTGGACTGCAGCTAAGCCCCCGAGTGGGAGGGTTGCTCACCACTCGGTAGGATTTTTCAAACTTAGGCGAGCACAGGACTGCAGCTAAGCCCCCGAGTGGGAGGGTTGCTCACCACTCGGTAGGATTTTTCAAACATAGGGGAGTACTGGACTGCAGCTAAGCCCCCGAGTGGGAGGGTTGCTCACCACTCGGTAGGATTTTTCAAACTTAGGCGAGTACTGGACTGCAGCTAAGCCCCCGAGTGAGTGGCTTGCTCATCACTTGGTAGGATTTTTCAAACTTAGGCGAGCACTGGACTGCAGCTAAGCCCCCGAGTGGGAGGGTTGCTCACCACTCGGTAGGATTTTTCAAACTGAGGCGAGCACTGGACTGCAGCTAAGCCCCCGAGTGGGAGGGTTGCTCACCACTCGGTAGGATTTTTCAAACTTAGGCGAGTACTGGACTGCACCTAAGCCCCCGAGTGGGAGGGTTCTCACCACTCGGTAGGATTTTTCAAACTTAGGCGAGTACTGGACTGCAGCTAAGCCCCCGAGTGGGAGGGTTGCTCACCACTTGGAAGGATTTTTCAAACTTAGTCGAGGACTGGACTGCAGCTAAGCCCCCAGTGGGAGGGTTGCTCACCACTCGGTAGGATTTTTCAAACTTAGGAGAGTACTGGACTGCAGCTAAGCCCCCGAGTGGGAGGGTTGCTCACCACTGGGTAGGATTTTTCAAACATAGCGAGTACTGGACTGCAGCTAAGCCCCCGAGTGGGAGGGTTGCTCACCACTCGGTATGATTTTTCGAACTTAGGCGAGCACTGGACTGTAGCTAAGCCCCCGACTAAGAGGCTTGCTCATCACTCGGTATGATTTTTCAAACTTAGGCGAGTACTGGACTCCAGCTAAGCCCCCGAGTGGGAGGGTTGCTCACCACTCGGTAGGATTTTTCAAACTTAGGCGAGTACTGGACTGCAGCTAAGCCCCCGAGTGGGAGGGTTGCTCACCACTCGGTAGAATTTTTCAAACTTAGGGGAGTACTGGACTGCAGCTAACCCCAGAGTGGGAGGATCGCTCACCACTCGGTAGGAATTTTAAAACTTAGGCGAGTACTGGACTGCAGCTAAGCCCCCGAGTGGGAGGGTTGCTCACCACTCGGTACATTTTTTCGAAATTACGCGAGCACTGGACTGCAGCTAAGCCCCCGAGTGAGAGGCTTGCTCATCACTTGGTAGGATTTTTCAAACTTAGGCGAGCACTGGACTGCAGCTAAGCCCCCGAGTGGGAGGGTTGCTCACCACTCGGTAGGATTTTTCAAACTTAGGCGAGCACTGGACTGCAGCTAAGCCCCCGAGTGGGAGGGTTGCTCACCACTCGGTAGGATTTTTCAAACTTAGGGGAGTACTGGACTGCAGCTAAGCCCCCGAGTGGGAGGGTTGCTGACCACTCGGTAGGATTTTTCAAACTTAGGCGAGTACTGGACTGCAGCTAAGCCCCCGAGTGGGAGGGTTGCTCACCACTCGATAGAATTTTTCAAACTTAGGGGAGTACTGGACTGCAGCTAAGCCCCAGAGTGGGAGGATTGCTCACCACTCGGTAGGAATTTTAAAACTTAGGCGAGTACTGGACTGCAGCTAAGCCCCCGAGTGGGAGGGTTGCTCACCACTCGGTACATTTTTTCGAAATTACGTGAGCACTGGACTGCAGCTAAGCCCCCGAGTGAGAGGCTTGCTCATCACTTGGTAGGATTTTTCAAACTTAGGCGAGCACTGGACTACAGCTAAGCCCCCGAGTGGGAGGGTTGCTCACCACTCGGTAGGATTTTTCAAACTTAGGCGAGCACTGGACTGCAGCTAAGCCCCCGAGTGGGAGGGTTGCTCACCACTCGGTAGGATTTTTCAAACTTAGGCGAGCACTGGACTGCAGCTAAGCCCCCGAGTGGGAGGGTTGCTCACCACTCGGTAGGATTTTTCAAACTTAGGGGAGTACTGGACTGCAGCTAAGCCCCCGAGTGGGAGGGTTGCTCACCACTCGGTAGGATTTTTCAAACTTAGGCGAGTACTGGACTGCAGGTAAGCCCCCGAGTGAGTGGCTTGCTCATCACTTGGTAGGATTTTTCAAACTTAGGCGAGCACTGGACTGCAGCTAAGCCCCCGAGTGGGAGGGTTTCTCACCACTCGGTAGGATTTTTCAAACTTAGGCGAGCACTGGATTGCAGCTAAGCCCCCGAGTGGGAGGGTTGCTCACCACTCGGTAGGATTTTTCAAACTTAGGCGAGTACTGGACTGCAGCTAAGCCCCCGAGTGGGAGGGTTGCTCACCACTCGGTAGGATTTTTCAAACTTAGGCGAGTACTGGACTGCAGCTAAGCCCCCGAGTGGGAGGGTTGCTCACCACTCGGTAGGATTTTTCAAACATAGTCGAGGACTGGACTGCAGCTAAGCCCCCAGTGGGAGGGTTGCTCACCACTCGGTAGGATTTTTCAAACTTAGGAGAGTACTGGACTGCAGCTAAGCCCCCGAGTGGGAGGGTTGCTCACCACTGGGTAGGATTTTTCAAACATAGCGAGTACTGGACTGCAGCTAAGCCCCCGAGTGGGAGGGTTGCTCACCACTCGGTAGGATTTTTCGAACTTAGGGGAGCACTGGACTGTAGCTAAGCCCCCGACTAAGAGGCTTGCTCATCACTCGGTAAGATTTTTCAAACTTTGGCGAGTACTGGACTCCAGCTAAGCCCCCGAGTGGGAGGGTTGCTCACCACTCGGTAGGATTTTTCGAACTTAGGCGAGTACTGGACTGCAGCTAAGCCCCCGAGTGGGAGGGTTGCTCACCACTCGGTAGAATTTTTCAAACTTAGGGGAGTACTGGACTGCAGCTAACCCCAGAGTGGGAGGATTGCTCACCACTCGGTAGGAATTTTAAAACATAGGCGAGTACTGGACTGCAGCTAAGCCCCCGAGTGGAAGGGTTGCTCACCACTCGGTACATTTTTTTGAAATTACGCGAGCACTGGACTGCAGCTAAGCCCCCGAGTGAGAGGCTTGCTCATCACTTGGTAGGATTTTTCAAACTTAGGCGAGCACTGGACTGCAGCTAAGCCCCCGAGTGGGAGGGTTGCTCACCACTCGGTAGGATTTTTCAAACTTAGGCGAGCACTGGACTGCAGCTAAGCCCCCGAGTGGGAGGGTTGCTCACCACTCGGTAGGATTTTTCAAACTTAGGGGAGTACTGGACTGCAGCTAAGCCCCCGAGTGGGAGGGTTGCTCACCACTCGGTAGGATTTTTCAAACTTAGGCGAGTACTGCACTACAGCTAAGCCCCCGAGTGGGAGGGTTGCTCACCACTCGGTAGGATTATTCAAACTTAGGCGAGGACTGGACTGCAGCTAAGCCCCCAGTGGGAGGGTCGCTCACCACTCGGTAGGATTTTTCAAACTTAGGTGAGTACTGGACTGCAGCTAAGCCCCCGAGTGGGAGGGTTGCTCACCACTCGGTAGGATTTTTCAAACTTAGGAGAGGACTGGACTGCAGCTAAGCCCCCGAGTGGGAGGGTTGCTCACCACTCGGTAGGATTTTTTAAACTTAGGCGAGCACTGGACTGCAGCTAAGCCCCCGAGTGGGAGGGTTGCTCACCACTCGGTAGGATTTTTCAAACTTAGGCGAGCACTGGACTGCAGCTAAGCCCCCGAGTGGGAGGGTTGCTCACCACTCGGTAGGATTTTTCAAACTTAGGCGAGTACTGGACTGCAGCTAAGCCCCCGAGTGGGAGGGTTGCTCACCACTCGGTAGGATTTTTCAAACTTAGGCGAGTACTGGACTACAGCTAAGCCGCCGAGTGGGAGGGTTGCTCACCACTCGGTAGGATTTTTCAAACTTAGCGAGTACAGGACTGCAGCTAAGCCCCCGAGTGGGAGGGTTGCTCACCACTCGGTAGGATTTTTCGAACTTAAGCGAGCACTGGACTGTAGCTAAGCCCCCGACTAAGGGGCTTGCTCATCACTCGGTAAGATTTTTCAAACTTAGGCGAGTACTAGACTCCAGCTAAGCCCCAGAGTGGGAGGGTTGCCCACCACTCGGTAGGATTTTTCAAACTTAGGCGAGGACTGGACTGCAGCTAAGCCCCCGAGTGGGAGGGTTGCTCACCACTCGGTAGGATTTTTCAAACTTAGGGTAGTACTGGACTGCAGCTAAGCCCCAGAGTGGGAGGATTGCTCACCACTCGGTAGGATTTTTCAAACTTAGGCGAGTACTGGACTGCAGCTAAGCCCCCGAGTGGGAGGGTTGCTCACCACTCGGTACGATTTTTCGAACTTATGCGAGCACTGTACTGCAGCTAAGCCCCCGAGTGAGAGGCTTGCTCATCACTTGGTAGGATTTTTCAAACTTAGGCGAGCACTGGACTGCAGCTAAGCCCCCGAGTGGGAGGGTTGCTCACCACTCGGTAGGATTTTTCAAACTTAGGCGAGCACTGGACTGCAGCTAAGCCCCCGAGTGGGAGGGTTGCTCACCACTCGGTAGGATTTTTCAAACTTAGGCGAGTAATGGACTGCAGCTAAGCCCCCGAGTGGGAGGGTTGCTCACCATTCGGTAGGATTTTTCAAACTTAGGCGAGTACTAGACTACATCTAAGCCCCCGAGTGGGAGGGTTGCTGACCACTCGGTAGGATTTTTCAAACTTAGGCGAGTACTGGACTGCAGCTAAGCCCCCGAGTGGGAGGGTTGCTCACCACTCGGTAGGATTTTTCAAACTTAGGCGAGCACTGGACTGCAGCTAAGCCCCCGAGTGGGAGGGTTGCTAACCACTCGGTAGGATTTTTCAAACTTAGGCGAGGACTGGACTGCAGCTAAGCCCCCGAGTGGGAGGGTTGCTCACCACTCGGTAGGATTTTTCAAACTTAGGCGAGCACTGGCCTGCAGCTAAGCCCCCGAGTGGGAGGGTTGCTCACCACTCGGTAGGATTTTTCAAACTTAGGCGAGCACTGGCCTGCAGCTAAGCCCTCAGGTGGGAGGGTTGCTCACCACTCGGTAGGATTTTTCAAACTTAGGCGAGCACTGGACTGCAGCTAAGCCCCCGAGTGGGAGGGTTGCTCACCACTCGGTAGGATTTTTCAAACTTAGGCGAGTACTGGACTGCAGCTAAGCCCCCGAGTGGGAGGGTTGCTCACCACTCGGTAGGATTTTTCAAACTTAGGCGAGTACTGGACTACAGCTAAGCCCCCGAGTGGGAGGGTTGCTCACCACTCGGTAGGATTTTTCAAACTTAGCGAGTACTGCACTGCAGCTAAGCCCCCGAGTGGGAGGGTTGCTCACCACTCGGTAGGATTTTTCGAACTTAGGGGAGCACTGGACTGTAGCTAAGCCCCCGACTAAGAGGATTGCTCATCACTCGGTCAGATTTTTCAAACTTAGGCAAGTACTGGACTCCAGCTAAGCCCCCGAGTGGGAGGGTTGCTCACCACTCGGTAGGACTTTTCAAACTTAGGCGAGTACTGGACTGCAGCTAAGCCCCCGAGTGGGAGGGTTGCTCACCACTCGGTAGGATTTTTCGAACTTACGGGAGTACTGGACTGCAGCTGAGCCCCAGAGTGGGAGGATTGCTCACCACTCGGTAGGATTTTTCAAACTTAGGCGAGTACTGGACTGCAGCTAAGCCCCCGAGTGGGAGGGTTGCTCACCAATCGGTAGGATTTTTTGAACTTACGCGAGCACTGGACTACAGCTAAGCCCCCGAGTGAGAGGCTTGCTCATCACTTGGTAGGATTTTTCAAACTTAGGCGAGCACTGGACTGGAGCTAAGCCCCCGAGTGGGAGGGTTGCTCACCACTCGGTAGGATTTTTCAATCTTAGGGGAGCACTAGGCTGCAGCTAAGCCCCCGAGTGGGAGGGTTGCTCACCACTCGGTAGGATTTTTCAAACTTAGGCGAGTAATGGACTGCAGCTAAGCCCCCGAGTGGGAGGGTTGCTCACCATTCGGTAGGATTTTTCAAACTTAGGCGAGCACTGGACTGGAGCTAAGCCCCCGAGTGGGAGGGTTGCTCACCACTCGGTAGGATTTTTCAATCTTAGGGGAGCACTAGGCTGCAGCTAAGCCCCCGAGTGGGAGGGTTGCTCACCACTCGGTAGGATTTTTCAAACTTAGGCGAGCACTGGACTGCAGCTAAGCCCCCGAGTGGGAGGGTTGCTCACCACTCGGTAGGATTTTTCAAACTTAGGCGAGTAATGGACGGCAGCTAAGCCCCCGAGTGGGAGGGTTGCTCACCAGTCGGTAGGATTTTTCAATCTTAGGGGAGCACTAGGCTGCAGCTAAGCCCCCGAGTGGGAGGGTTGCTCACCACTCGGTAGGATTTTTCAAACTTAGGCGAGCACTGGACTGCAGCTAAGCCCCCGAGTGGGAGGGTTGCTCACCACTCGGTAGGATTTTTCAAACTTAGGCGAGTAATGGACTGCAGCTAAGCCCCCGAGTGGGAGGGTTGCTCACCACTCGGTAGGATTTTTTGAACTTACGCGAGCACTGGACTACAGCTAAGCCCCCGAGTGAGAGGCTTACTCATCACTTGGTAGGATTTTTCAAACTTAGGCGAGTACTGGACTACAGCTAAGCCCCCGAGTGGGAGGGTTGCTCACCACTCGGTAGGATTTTTCAAACTTAGCGAGTACTGCACTGCAGCTAAGCCCCCGAGTGGGAGGGTTGCTCACCACTCGGTAGGATTTTTCGAACTTAGGGGAGCACTGGACTGTAGCTAAGCCCCCGACTAAGAGGATTGCTCATCACTCGGTCAGATTTTTCAAACTTAGGCAAGTACTGGACTCCAGCTAAGCCCCCGAGTGGGAGGGTTGCTCACCACTCGGTAGGACTTTTCAAACTTAGGCGAGTACTGGACTGCAGCTAAGCCCCCGAGTGGGAGGGTTGCTCACCACTCGGTAGGATTTTTCGAACTTACGGGAGTACTGGACTGCAGCTGAGCCCCAGAGTGGGAGGATTGCTCACCACTTGGTAGGATTTTTCAAACTTAGGCGAGTACTGGACTGCAGCTAAGCCCCCGAGTGGGAGGGTTGCTCACCAATCGGTAGGATTTTTTGAACTTACGCGAGCACTGGACTACAGCTAAGCCCCCGAGTGAGAGGCTTGCTCATCACTTGGTAGGATTTTTCAAACTTAGGCGAGCACTGGACTGGAGCTAAGCCCCCGAGTGGGAGGGTTGCTCACCACTCGGTAGGATTTTTCAATCTTAGGGGAGCACTAGGCTGCAGCTAAGCCCCCGAGTGGGAGGGTTGCTCACCACTCGGTAGGATTTTTCAAACTTAGGCGAGCACTGGACTGCAGCTAAGCCCCCGAGTGGGAGGGTTGCTCACCACTCGGTAGGATTTTTCAAACTTAGGCGAGTAATGGACGGCAGCTAAGCCCCCGAGTGGGAGGGTTGCTCACCAGTCGGTAGGATTTTTCAATCTTAGGGGAGCACTAGGCTGCAGCTAAGCCCCCGAGTGGGAGGGTTGCTCACCACTCGGTAGGATTTTTCAAACTTAGGCGAGCACTGGACTGCAGCTAAGCCCCCGAGTGGGAGGGTTGCTCACCACTCGGTAGGATTTTTCAAACTTAGGCGAGTAATGGACTGCAGCTAAGCCCCCGAGTGGGAGGGTTGCTCACCACTCGGTAGGATTTTTTGAACTTACGCGAGCACTGGACTACAGCTAAGCCCCCGAGTGAGAGGCTTACTCATCACTTGGTAGGATTTTTCAAACTTAGGCACTGCAGCTAAGCCCCCGAGTGGGAGGGTTGCTCACCACTCGGTAGGATTTTTCAATCTTAGGGGAGCACTAGGCTGCAGCTAAGCCCCCGAGTGGGAGGGTTGCTCACCACTCGGTAGGATTTTTCAAACTTAGGCGAGCACTGGACTGCAGCTAAGCCCCCGAGTGGGAGGGTTGCTCACCACTCGGTAGGATTTTTCAAACTTAGGCGAGTAATGGACTGCAGCTAAGCCCCCGAGTGGGAGGGTTGCTGACCACTCGGTAGGATTTTTCAAACTTAGGCGAGTACTGGACTGCAGCTAAGCCCCCGAGTGGGAGGGTTGCTCACCACTCGGTAGGATTTTTCAAACTTAGGCGAGCACTGGACTGCAGCTAAGCCCCCGAGTGGGAGGGTTGCTAACCACTCGGTAGGATTTTTCAAACTTAGGCGAGGACTGGACTGCAGCTAAGCCCCCGAGTGGGAGGGTTGCTCACCACTCGGTAGGATTTTTCAAACTTAGGCGAGCACTGGCCTGCAGCTAAGCCCCCGAGTGGGAGGGTTGCTCACCACTCGGTAGGATTTTTCAAACTTAGGCAAGCACTGGCCTGCAGCTAAGCCCTCGGGTGGGAGGGTTGCTCACCACTCGTTACGATTTTTAGAACTTACGCGAGCACTGGACTGCAGCTAAGCCCCCGAGTGAGAGGCCTGCTCATCACTTGGTAGGATTTTTCAAACTTAGGCGAGCACTGGACTGCAGCTAAGCCCCCGAGTGGGAGGGTTGCTCACCACTCGGTAGGATTTTTCAATCTTAGGGGAGCACTAGGCTGCAGCTAAGCCCCCGAGTGGGAGGGTTGCTCACCACTCGGTAGGATTTTTCAAACTTAGGCGAGTACTGGACTGCAGTTAAGCCCCCGAGTGGGAGGGTTGCTCACCACTCGGTAGGATTTTTCGAACTTAGGCGAGCACTGGACTGTAGCTAAGCCCCCGACTAAGAGGCTTGCTCATCACTCGGTCAGATTTTTCAAACTTAGGCGAGTACTGGACTCCAGCTAAGCCCCCGAGTGGGAGGGTTGCTCACCACTCGGTAGGACTTTTCAAACTTAGGCGAGTACTGGACTGCACCTAAGCCCCCGAGTGGGAGGGTTGCTCACCACTCGGTAGGATTTTTAAACTTACGGGAGTACTGGACTGCAGCTGAGCCCCAGAGTGGGAGGATTGCTCACCTCTCGGTAGGATTTTTCAAAGTTAGGCGAGTACTGGACTGCAGCTAAGCCCCCGAGTGGGAGGGTTGCTCACCACTCGGTAGGATTTTTCGAACTTACGCGAGCACTGGACTACAGCTAAGCCCTCGAGTGAGAGGCTTGCTCATCACTTGGTAGGATTTTTCAAACTTAGGCGAGCACTGGACTGCAGCTAAGCCCCCGAGTGGGAGGGTTGCTCACCACTCGGTAGGATTTTTCAATCTTAGGGGAGCACTCGGCTGCAGCTAAGCCCCCGAGTGGGCGGGTTGCTCACCACTCGGTAGGATTTTTCAAACTTAGGCGAGTACTCGACTGCACCTAAGCCCCCGAGTGGGAGGGTTGCTCACCACTCGGTAGGATTTTTCAAACTTAGGCGAGTACTGGACTGCAGCTAAGCCCCCGAGTGGGAGGGTTGCTAACCACTCGGTAGGATTTTTCAAACTTAGGCGAGGACTGGACTGCAGCTAAGCCCCCGAGTGGGAGGGTTGCTCACCACTCGGTAGGATTTTTCAAACTTAGGCGAGCACTGGCCTGCAGCTAAGCCCCCGAGTGGGAGGGTTGCTCACCACTCGGTAGGATTTTTCAAACTTAGGCGAGTACTGGACTGCAGCTAAGCCCCCGAGTGGGAGGGTTTCTCACCACTCGGTAGGATTTTTCAATCTTAGGGGAGCACTCGGCTACAGCTAAGCCCCCGAGTGGGCGGGTTGCTCACCACTCGGTAGGATTTTTCAAACTTAGGCGAGTACTCGACTGCACCTAAGCCCCCGAGTGGGAGGGTTGCTCACCACTCGGTAGGATTTTTCAAACTTAGGCGAGTACTGGACTGCAGCTAAGCCCCCGAGTGGGAGGGTTGCTAACCACTCGGTAGGATTTTTCAAACTTAGGCGAGGACTGGACTGCAGCTAAGCCCCCGAGTGGGAGGGTTGCTCACCACTCGGTAGGATTTTTCAAACTTAGGCGAGCACTGGCCTGCAGCTAAGCCCCCGAGTGGGAGGGTTGCTCACCACTCGGTAGGATTTTTCAAACTTAGGCGAGCACTGGCCTGCAGCTAAGCCCTCGGGTGGGAGGGTTGCTCACCACTCGGTACGATTTTTCGAACTTACGCGAGCACTGGACTGCAGCTAAGCCCCCGAGTGAGAGGCCTGCTCATCACTTGGTAGGATTTTTCAAACTTAGGCGAGCACTGGACTGCAGCTAAGCCCCCGAGTGGGAGGGTTGCTCACCACTCGGTAGGATTTTTCAATCTTAGGGGAGCACTAGGCTGCAGCTAAGCCCCCGAGTGGGAGGGTTGCTCACCACTCGGTAGGATTTTTCAAACTTAGGCGAGTACTGGACTGCAGTTAAGCCCCCGAGTGGGAGGGTTGCTCACCACTCGGTAGGATTTTTCGAACTTAGGCGAGCACTGGACTGTAGCTAAGCCCCCGACTAAGAGGCTTGCTCATCACTCGGTCAGATTTTTCAAACTTAGGCGAGTACTGGACTCCAGCTAAGCCCCCGAGTGGGAGTGTTGCTCACCACTCGGTAGGACTTTTCAAACTTAGGCGAGTACTGGACTGCACCTAAGCCCCCGAGTGGGAGGGTTGCTCACCACTCGGTAGGATTTTTCGAACTTACGGGAGTACTGGACTGCAGCTGAGCCCCAGAGTGGGAGGATTGCTCACCTCTCGGTAGGATTTTTCAAAGTTAGGCGAGTACTGGACTGCAGCTAAGCCCCCGAGTGGGAGGGTTGCTCACCACTCGGTAGGATTTTTCGAACTTACGCGAGCACTGGACTACAGCTAAGCCCTCGAGTGAGAGGCTTGCTCATCACTTGGTAGGATTTTTCAAACTTAGGCGAGCACTGGACTGCAGCTAAGCCCCCGAGTGGGAGGGTTGCTCACCACTCGGTAGGATTTTTCAATCTTAGGGGAGCACTCGGCTGCAGCTAAGCCCCCGAGTGGGCGGGTTGCTCACCACTCGGTAGGATTTTTCAAACTTAGGCGAGTACTCGACTGCACCTAAGCCCCCGAGTGGGAGGGTTGCTCACCACTCGGTTGGATTTTTCAAACTTAGGCGAGTACTGGACTGCAGCTAAGCCCCCGAGTGGGAGGGTTGCTAACCACTCGGTAGGATTTTTCAAACTTAGGCGAGGACTGGACTGCAGCTAAGCCCCCGAGTGGGAGGGTTGCTCACCACTCGGTAGGATTTTTCAAACTTAGGCGAGCACTGGCCTGCAGCTAAGCCCCCGAGTGGGAGGGTTGCTCACCACTCGGTAGGATTTTTCAAACTTAGGCGAGTACTGGACTGCAGCTAAGCCCCCGAGTGGGAGGGTTTCTCACCACTCGGTAGGATTTTTCAATCTTAGGGGAGCACTCGGCTACAGCTAAGCCCCCGAGTGGGCGGGTTGCTCACCACTCGGTAGGATTTTTCAAACTTAGGCGAGTACTCGACTGCACCTAAGCCCCCGAGTGGGAGGGTTGCTCACCACTCGGTAGGATTTTTCAAACTTAGGCGAGTACTGGACTGCAGCTAAGCCCCCGAGTGGGAGGGTTGCTAACCACTCGGTAGGATTTTTCAAACTTAGGCGAGGACTGGACTGCAGCTAAGCCCCCGAGTGGGAGGGTTGCTCACCACTCGGTAGGATTTTTCAAACTTAGGCGAGCACTGGCCTGCAGCTAAGCCCCCGAGTGGGAGGGTTGCTCACCACTCGGTAGGATTTTTCAAACTTAGGCGAGCACTGGCCTGCAGCTAAGCCCTCGGGTGGGAGGGTTGCTCACCACTCGGTACGATTTTTCGAACTTACGCGAGCACTGGACTGCAGCTAAGCCCCCGAGTGAGAGGCCTGCTCATCACTTGGTAGGATTTTTCAAACTTAGGCGAGCACTGGACTGCAGCTAAGCCCCCGAGTGGGAGGGTTGCTCACCACTCGGTAGGATTTTTCAATCTTAGGGGAGCACTAGGCTGCAGCTAAGCCCCCGAGTGGGAGGGTTGCTCACCACTCGGTAGGATTTTTCAAACTTAGGCGAGTACTGGACTGCAGTTAAGCCCCCGAGTGGGAGGGTTGCTCACCACTCGGTAGGATTTTTCGAACTTAGGCGAGCACTGGACTGTAGCTAAGCCCCCGACTAAGAGGCTTGCTCATCACTCGGTCAGATTTTTCAAACTTAGGCGAGTACTGGACTCCAGCTAAGCCCCCGAGTGGGAGGGTTGCTCACCACTCGGTAGGACTTTTCAAACTTAGGCGAGTACTGGACTGCACCTAAGCCCCCGAGTGGGAGGGTTGCTCACCACTCGGTAGGATTTTTCGAACTTACGGGAGTACTGGACTGCAGCTGAGCCCCAGAGTGGGAGGATTGCTCACCTCTCGGTAGGATTTTTCAAAGTTAGGCGAGGACTGGACTGCAGCTAAGCCCCCGAGTGGGAGGGTTGCTCACCACTCGGTAGGATTTTTCGAACTTACGCGAGCACTGGACTACAGCTAAGCCCTCGAGTGAGAGGCTTGCTCATCACTTGGTAGGATTTTTCAAACTTAGGCGAGCACTGGACTGCAGCTAAGCCCCCGAGTGGGAGGGTTGCTCACCACTCGGTAGGATTTTTCAATCTTAGGGGAGCACTCGGCTGCAGCTAAGCCCCCGAGTGGGCGGGTTGCTCACCACTCGGTAGGATTTTTCAAACTTAGGCGAGTACTCGACTGCACCTAAGCCCCCGAGTGGGAGGGTTGCTCACCACTCGGTAGGATTTTTCAAACTTAGGCGAGTACTGGACTGCAGCTAAGCCCCCGAGTGGGAGGGTTGCTAACCACTCGGTAGGATTTTTCAAACTTAGGCGAGGACTGGACTGCAGCTAAGCCCCCGAGTGGGAGGGTTGCTCACCACTCGGTAGGATTTTTCAAACTTAGGCGAGCACTGGCCTGCAGCTAAGCCCCCGAGTGGGAGGGTTGCTCACCACTCGGTAGGATTTTTCAAACTTAGGCGAGTACTGGACTGCAGCTAAGCCCCCGAGTGGGAGGGTTTCTCACCACTCGGTAGGATTTTTCAATCTTAGGGGAGCACTCGGCTACAGCTAAGCCCCCGAGTGGGCGGGTTGCTCACCACTCGGTAGGATTTTTCAAACTTAGGCGAGTACTCGACTGCACCTAAGCCCCCGAGTGGGAGGGTTGCTCACCACTCGGTAGGATTTTTCAAACTTAGGCGAGTACTGGACTGCAGCTAAGCCCCCGAGTGGGAGGGTTGCTAACCACTCGGTAGGATTTTTCAAACTTAGGCGAGGACTGGACTGCAGCTAAGCCCCCGAGTGGGAGGGTTGCTCACCACTCGGTAGGATTTTTCAAACTTAGGCGAGCACTGGCCTGCAGCTAAGCCCCCGAGTGGGAGGGTTGCTCACCACTCGGTAGGATTTTTCAAACTTAGGCGAGCACTGGCCTGCAGCTAAGCCCTCGGGTGGGAGGGTTGCTCACCACTCGGTACGATTTTTCGAACTTACGCGAGCACTGGACTGCAGCTAAGCCCCCGAGTGAGAGGCCTGCTCATCACTTGGTAGGATTTTTCAAACTTAGGCAAGCACTGGACTGCAGCTAAGCCCCCGAGTGGGAGGGTTGCTCACCACTCGGTAGGATTTTTCAATCTTAGGGGAGCACTAGGCTGCAGCTAAGCCCCCGAGTGGGAGGGTTGCTCACCACTCGGTAGGATTTTTCAAACTTAGGCGAGTACTGGACTGCAGTTAAGCCCCCGAGTGGGAGGGTTGCTCACCACTCGGTAGGATTTTTCGAACTTAGGCGAGCACTGGACTGTAGCTAAGCCCCCGACTAAGAGGCTTGCTCATCACTCGGTCAGATTTTTCAAACTTAGGCGAGTACTGGACTCCAGCTAAGCCCCCGAGTGGGAGGGTTGCTCACCACTCGGTAGGACTTTTCAAACTTAGGCGAGTACTGGACTGCACCTAAGCCCCCGAGTGGGAGGGTTGCTCACCACTCGGTAGGATTTTTCGAACTTACGGGAGTACTGGACTGCAGCTGAGCCCCAGAGTGGGAGGATTGCTCACCTCTCGGTAGGATTTTTCAAAGTTAGGCGAGGACTGGACTGCAGCTAAGCCCCCGAGTGGGAGGGTTGCTCACCACTCGGTAGGATTTTTCGAACTTACGCGAGCACTGGACTACAGCTAAGCCCTCGAGTGAGAGGCTTGCTCATCACTTGGTAGGATTTTTCAAACTTAGGCGAGCACTGGACTGCAGCTAAGCCCCCGAGTGGGAGGGTTGCTCACCACTCGGTAGGATTTTTCAATCTTAGGGGAGCACTCGGCTGCAGCTAAGCCCCCGAGTGGGCGGGTTGCTCACCACTCGGTAGGATTTTTCAAACTTAGGCGAGTACTCGACTGCACCTAAGCCCCCGAGTGGGAGGGTTGCTCACCACTCGGTAGGATTTTTCAAACTTAGGCGAGTACTGGACTGCAGCTAAGCCCCCGAGTGGGAGGGTTGCTAACCACTCGGTAGGATTTTTCAAACTTAGGCGAGGACTGGACTGCAGCTAAGCCCCCGAGTGGGAGGGTTGCTCACCACTCGGTAGGATTTTTCAAACTTAGGCGAGCACTGGCCTGCAGCTAAGCCCCCGAGTGGGAGGGTTGCTCACCACTCGGTAGGATTTTTCAAACTTAGGCGAGCACTGGCCTGCATCTAAGCCCTCGAGTAGGAGGGTTGCTCACCACTCGGTAGGAATTTTCAAACTTAGGCGAGCACTGGACTGCAGCTAAGCCCCCGAGTGGGAGGGTTGCTCACCACTCGGTAGGATTTTTCAAACTTAGGCGAGTACTGGACTGCAGCTAAGCCCCCGAGTGGGAGGGTTGCTCACCACTCGGTAGGATTTTTCAAACTTAGGCGAGTACTGGACTACAGCTAAGCCCCCGAGTGGGAGGGTTGCTCACCACTCGGTAGGATTTTTCAAACTTAGCGAGTACTGGACTGCAGCTAAGCCCCCGAGTGGGAGGGTTGCTCACCACTCGGTAGGACTTTTCAAACTTAGGCGAGTACTGGACTGCACCTAAGCCCCCGAGTGGGAGGGTTGCTCACCACTCGGTAGGATTTTTCGAACTTACGGGAGTACTGGACTGCAGCTGAGCCCCAGAGTGGGAGGATTGCTCACCTCTCGGTAGGATTTTTCAAAGTTAGGCGAGTACTTGACTGCAGCTAAGCCCCCGAGTGGGAGGGTTGCTCACCACTCGGTAGGATTTTTCGAACTTACGCGAGCACTGGACTACAGCTAAGCCCTCGAGTGAGAGGCTTGCTCATCACTTGGTAGGATTTTTCAAACTTAGGCGAGCACTGGACTGCAGCTAAGCCCCCGAGTGGGAGGGTTGCTCACCACTCGGTAGGATTTTTCAATCTTAGGGGAGCACTCGGCTGCAGCTAAGCCCCCGAGTGGGCGGGTTGCTCACCACTCGGTAGGATTTTTCAAACTTAGGCGAGTACTCGACTGCACCTAAGCCCCCGAGTGGGAGGGTTGCTCACCACTCGGTAGGATTTTTCAAACTTAGGCGAGTACTGGACTACAGCTAAGCCCCCGAGTGGGAGGGTTGCTAACCACTCGGTAGGATTTTTCAAACTTAGGCGGGGACTGGACTGCAGCTAAGCCCCCGAGTGGGAGGGTTGCTCACCACTCGGTAGGATTTTCAAACTTAGGCGAGTACTGGACTACAGCTAAGCCCTCGAGTGGGAGGGTTGCTCACCACTCGGTAGGATTTTTCAAACTTAGGCGAGGACTGGACTGCAGCTAAGCCTACAGTGGGAGGTTTGCTCACCACTCGGTAGGATTTTTCAAACTTAGGCGAGTACTGGACTGCAGCTAAGCCCCCGAGTGGGAGGGTTGCTCACCACTCGGTAGGATTTTTCAATCTTAGGGGAGCACTCGGCTGCAGCTAAGCCCCCGAGTGGGCGGGTTGCTCACCACTCGGTAGGATTTTTCAAACTTAGGCGAGTACTCGACTGCACCTAAGCCCCCGAGTGGGAGGGTTGCTCACCACTCGGTAGGATTTTTCAAACTTAGGCGAGTACTGGACTGCAGCTAAGCCCCCGAGTGGGAGGGTTGCTAACCACTCGGTAGGATTTTTCAAACTTAGGCGAGGACTGGACTGCAGCTAAGCCCCCGAGTGGGAGGGTTGCTCACCACTCGGTAGGATTTTTCAAACTTAGGCGAGCACTGGCCTGCAGCTAAGCCCCCGAGTGGGAGGGTTGCTCACCACTCGGTAGGATTTTTCAAACTTAGGCGAGCACTGGCCTGCATCTAAGCCCTCGAGTAGGAGGGTTGCTCACCACTCGGTAGGAATTTTCAAACTTAGGCGAGCACTGGACTGCAGCTAAGCCCCCGAGTGGGAGGGTTGCTCACCACTCGGTAGGATTTTTCAAACTTAGGCGAGTACTGGACTGCAGCTAAGCCCCCGAGTGGGAGGGTTGCTCACCACTCGGTAGGATTTTTCAAACTTAGGCGAGTACTGGACTACAGCTAAGCCCCCGAGTGGGAGGGTTGCTCACCACTCGGTAGGATTTTTCAAACTTAGCGAGTACTGGACTGCAGCTAAGCCCCCGAGTGGGAGGGTTGCTCACCACTCGGTAGGACTTTTCAAACTTAGGCGAGTACTGGACTGCACCTAAGCCCCCGAGTGGGAGGGTTGCTCACCACTCGGTAGGATTTTTCGAACTTACGGGAGTACTGGACTGCAGCTGAGCCCCAGAGTGGGAGGATTGCTCACCTCTCGGTAGGATTTTTCAAAGTTAGGCGAGTACTGGACTGCAGCTAAGCCCCCGAGTGGGAGGGTTGCTCACCACTCGGTAGGATTTTTCGAACTTACGCGAGCACTGGACTACAGCTAAGCCCTCGAGTGAGAGGCTTGCTCATCACTTGGTAGGATTTTTCAAACTTAGGCGAGCACTGGACTGCAGCTAAGCCCCCGAGTGGGAGGGTTGCTCACCACTCGGTAGGATTTTTCAATCTTAGGGGAGCACTCGGCTGCAGCTAAGCCCCCGAGTGGGCGGGTTGCTCACCACTCGGTAGGATTTTTCAAACTTAGGCGAGTACTCGACTGCACCTAAGCCCCCGAGTGGGAGGGTTGCTCACCACTCGGTAGGATTTTTCAAACTTAGGCGAGTACTGGACTACAGCTAAGCCCCCGAGTGGGAGGGTTGCTAACCACTCGGTAGGATTTTTCAAACTTAGGCGGGGACTGGACTGCAGCTAAGCCCCCGAGTGGGAGGGTTGCTCACCACTCGGTAGGATTTTTCAAACTTAGGCGAGCACTGGCCTGCAGCTAAGCCCCCGAGTGGGAGGGTTGCTCACCACTCGGTAGGATTTTTCAAACTTAGGCGAGCACTGGCCTGCATCTAAGCCCTCGAGTAGGAGGGTTGCTCACCACTCGGTAGGAATTTTCAAACTTAGGCGAGCACTGGACTGCAGCTAAGCCCCCGAGTGGGAGGGTTGCTCACCACTCGGTAGGATTTTTCAAACTTAGGCGAGTACTGGACTGCAGCTAAGCCCCCGAGTGGGAGGGTTGCTCACCACTCGGTAGGATTTTTCGAACTTAGGGGAGCACTCGACTGTAGCTAAGCCCCCGACTAAGAGGATTGCTCATCACTCGGTCAGATTTTTCAAACTTAGGCAAGTACTGGACTCCAGCTAAGCCCCCGAGTGGGAGGGTTGCTCACCACTCGGTAGGACTTTTCAAACTTAGGCGAGTACTGGACTGCAGCTAAGCCCCCGAGTGGGAGGGTTGCTCACCACTCGGTAGGATTTTTCGAACTTACGGGAGTACTGGACTGCAGCTGAGCCCCAGAGTGGGAGGATTGCTCACCTCTCGGTAGGATTTTTCAAAGTTAGGCGAGTACTTGACTGCAGCTAAGCCCCCGAGTGGGAGGGTTGCTCACCACTCGGTAGGATTTTTCGAACTTACGCGAGCACTGGACTACAGCTAAGCCCTCGAGTGAGAGGCTTGCTCATCACTTGGTAGGATTTTTCAAACTTAGGCGAGCACTGGACTGCAGCTAAGCCACCGAGTGGGAGGGTTGCTCACCACTCGGTAGGATTTTTCAATCTTAGGGGAGCACTCGGCTGCAGCTAAGCCCCCGAGTGGGCGGGTTGCTCACCACTCGGTAGGATTTTTCAAACTTAGGCGAGTACTCGACTGCACCTAAGCCCCCGAGTGGGAGGGTTGCTCACCACTCGGTAGGATTTTTCAAACTTAGGCGAGTACTGGACTACAGCTAAGCCCCCGAGTGGGAGGGTTGCTAACCACTCGGTAGGATTTTTCAAACTTAGGCGGGGACTGGACTGCAGCTAAGCCCCCGAGTGGGAGGGTTGCTCACCACTCGGTAGGATTTTCAAACTTAGGCGAGTACTGGACTACAGCTAAGCCCTCGAGTGGGAGGGTTGCTCACCACTCGGTAGGATTTTTCAAACTTAGGCGAGGACTGGACTGCAGCTAAGCCTACAGTGGGAGGTTTGCTCACCACTCGGTAGGATTTTTCAAACTTAGGCGAGTACTGGACTGCAGCTAAGCCCCCGAGTGGGAGGGTTGCTCACCACTCGGTAGGATTTTTCAATCTTAGGGGAGCACTCGGCTGCAGCTAAGCCCCCGAGTGGGCGGGTTGCTCACCACTCGGTAGGATTTTTCAAACTTAGGCGAGTACTCGACTGCACCTAAGCCCCCGAGTGGGAGGGTTGCTCACCACTCGGTAGGATTTTTCAAACTTAGGCGAGTACTGGACTGCAGCTAAGCCCCCGAGTGGGAGGGTTGCTAACCACTCGGTAGGATTTTTCAAACTTAGGCGAGGACTGGACTGCAGCTAAGCCCCCGAGTGGGAGGGTTGCTCACCACTCGGTAGGATTTTTCAAACTTAGGCGAGCACTGGCCTGCAGCTAAGCCCCCGAGTGGGAGGGTTGCTCACCACTCGGTAGGATTTTTCAAACTTAGGCGAGCACTGGCCTGCATCTAAGCCCTCGAGTAGGAGGGTTGCTCACCACTCGGTAGGAATTTTCAAACTTAGGCGAGCACTGGACTGCAGCTAAGCCCCCGAGTGGGAGGGTTGCTCACCACTCGGTAGGATTTTTCAAACTTAGGCGAGTACTGGACTGCAGCTAAGCCCCCGAGTGGGAGGGTTGCTCACCACTCGGTAGGATTTTTCAAACTTAGGCGAGTACTGGACTACAGCTAAGCCCCCGAGTGGGAGGGTTGCTCACCACTCGGTAGGATTTTTCAAACTTAGCGAGTACTGGACTGCAGCTAAGCCCCCGAGTGGGAGGGTTGCTCACCACTCGGTAGGACTTTTCAAACTTAGGCGAGTACTGGACTGCACCTAAGCCCCCGAGTGGGAGGGTTGCTCACCACTCGGTAGGATTTTTCGAACTTACGGGAGTACTGGACTGCAGCTGAGCCCCAGAGTGGGAGGATTGCTCACCTCTCGGTAGGATTTTTCAAAGTTAGGCGAGTACTGGACTGCAGCTAAGCCCCCGAGTGGGAGGGTTGCTCACCACTCGGTAGGATTTTTCGAACTTACGCGAGCACTGGACTACAGCTAAGCCCTCGAGTGAGAGGCTTGCTCATCACTTGGTAGGATTTTTCAAACTTAGGCGAGCACTGGACTGCAGCTAAGCCCCCGAGTGGGAGGGTTGCTCACCACTCGGTAGGATTTTTCAATCTTAGGGGAGCACTCGGCTGCAGCTAAGCCCCCGAGTGGGCGGGTTGCTCACCACTCGGTAGGATTTTTCAAACTTAGGCGAGTACTCGACTGCACCTAAGCCCCCGAGTGGGAGGGTTGCTCACCACTCGGTAGGATTTTTCAAACTTAGGCGAGTACTGGACTACAGCTAAGCCCCCGAGTGGGAGGGTTGCTAACCACTCGGTAGGATTTTTCAAACTTAGGCGGGGACTGGACTGCAGCTAAGCCCCCGAGTGGGAGGGTTGCTCACCACTCGGTAGGATTTTTCAAACTTAGGCGAGCACTGGCCTGCAGCTAAGCCCCCGAGTGGGAGGGTTGCTCACCACTCGGTAGGATTTTTCAAACTTAGGCGAGCACTGGCCTGCATCTAAGCCCTCGAGTAGGAGGGTTGCTCACCACTCGGTAGGAATTTTCAAACTTAGGCGAGCACTGGACTGCAGCTAAGCCCCCGAGTGGGAGGGTTGCTCACCACTCGGTAGGATTTTTCAAACTTAGGCGAGTACTGGACTGCAGCTAAGCCCCCGAGTGGGAGGGTTGCTCACCACTCGGTAGGATTTTTCGAACTTAGGGGAGCACTCGACTGTAGCTAAGCCCCCGACTAAGAGGATTGCTCATCACTCGGTCAGATTTTTCAAACTTAGGCAAGTACTGGACTCCAGCTAAGCCCCCGAGTGGGAGGGTTGCTCACCACTCGGTAGGACTTTTCAAACTTAGGCGAGTACTGGACTGCAGCTAAGCCCCCGAGTGGGAGGGTTGCTCACCACTCGGTAGGATTTTTCGAACTTACGGGAGTACTGGACTGCAGCTGAGCCCCAGAGTGGGAGGATTGCTCACCACTTGGTAGGATTTTTCAAACTTAGGCGAGCACTGGACTGGAGCTAAGCCCCCGAGTGGGAGGGTTGCTCACCACTCGGTAGGATTTTTCAATCTTAGGGGAGCACTAGGCTGCAGCTAAGCCCCCGAGTGGGAGGGTTGCTCACCACTCGGTAGGATTTTTCAAACTTAGGCGAGCACTGGACTGTAGCTAAGCCCCCGAGTGGGAGGGTTGCTCACCACTCGGTAGGATTTTTCAAACTTAGCGAGTACTGGACTGCAGCTAAGCCCCCGAGTGGGAGGGTTGCTCACCACTCGGTAGGATTTTTCGAACTTAGGGGAGCACTCGACTGTAGCTAAGCCCCCGACTAAGAGGATTGCTCATCACTCGGTCAGATTTTTCAAACTTAGGCAAGTACTGGACTCCAGCTAAGCCCCCGAGTGGGAGGGTTGCTCACCACTCGGTAGGACTTTTCAAACTTAGGCGAGTACTGGACTGCAGCTAAGCCCCCGAGTGGGAGGGTTGCTCACCACTCGGTAGGATTTTTCGAACTTACGGGAGTACTGGACTACAGCTGAGCCCCAGAGTGGGAGGATTGCTCACCACTTGGTAGGATTTTTCAAACTTAGGCGAGCACTGGACTGGAGCTAAGCCCCCGAGTGGGAGGGTTGCTCACCACTCGGTAGGATTTTTCAATCTTAGGGGAGCACTAGGCTGCAGCTAAGCCCCCGAGTGGGAGGGTTGCTCACCACTCGGTAGGATTTTTCAAACTTAGGCGAGCACTGGACTGTAGCTAAGCCCCCGAGTGGGAGGGTTGCTCACCACTCGGTAGGATTTTTCAAACTTAGGCGAGTAATGGACTGCAGCTAAGCCCCCGAGTGGGAGGGTTGCTCACCAGTCGGTAGGATTTTTCAATCTTAGGGGAGCACTAGGCTGCAGCTAAGCCCCCGAGTGGGAGGGTTGCTCACCACTCGGTAGGATTTTTCAAACTTAGGCGAGCACTGGACTGCAGCTAAGCCCCCGAGTGGGAGGGTTGCTCACCACTCGGTAGGATTTTTCAAACTTAGGCGAGTAATGGACTGCAGCTAAGCCCCCGAGTGGGAGGGTTGCTCACCACTCGGTAGGATTTTTTGAACTTACGCGAGCACTAGACTACAGCTAAGCCCCCGAGTGAGAGGCTTACTCATCACTTGGTAGGATTTTTCAAACTTAGCCGAGCACTGGACTGCAGCTAAGCCCCCGAGTGGGAGGGTTGCTCACTACTCGGTAGGATTTTTCAATCTTAGGGGAGCACTAGGCTGCAGCTAAGCCCCCGAGTGGGAGGGTTGCTCACCACTCGGTAGGATTTTTCAAACTTAGGCGAGCAATGGACTGCAGCTAAGCCCCCGAGTGGGAGGGTTGCTCACCACTCGGTAGGATTTTTCAAACTTAGGCGAGTAATGGACTGCAGCTAAGCCCCCGAGTGGGAGGGTTGCTGACCACTCGGTAGGATTTTTCAAACTTAGGCGAGTACTGGACTGCAGCTAAGCCCCCGAGTGGGAGGGTTGCTCACCACTCGGTAGGATTTTTCAAACTTAGGCGAGCACTGGACTGCAGCTAAGCCCCCGAGTGGGAGGGTTGCTAACCACTCGGTAGGATTTTTCAAACTTAGGCGAGGACTGGACTGCAGCTAAGCCCCCGAGTGGGAGGGTTGCTCACCACTCGCTAGGATTTTTCAAACTTAGGAGAGCACTGGCCTGCAGCTAAGCCCCCGAGTGGGAGGGTTGCTCACCACTCGGTAGGATTTTTCAAACTTAGGCGAGCACTGGCCTGCAGCTAAGCCCTCGGGTGGGAGGGTTGCTCACCACTCGGTACGATTTTTCGAACTTACGCGAGCACTGGACTGCAGCTAAGCCCCCGAGTGAGAGGCCTGCTCATCACTTGGTAGGATTTTTCAAACTTAGGCGAGCACTGGACTGCAGCTAAGCCCCCGAGTGGGTGGGTTGCTCACCACTCGGTAGGATTTTTCAATCTTAGGGGAGCACTAGGCTGCAGCTAAGCCCCCGAGTGGGAGGGTTGCTCACCACTCGGTAGGATTTTTCAAACTTAGGCGAGTACTGGACTGCAGTTAAGCCCCCGAGTGGGAGGGTTGCTCACCACTCGGTAGGATTTTTCAACTTAGGCAAGCACTGGACTGTAGCTAAGCCCCCGACTAAGAGGCTTGCTCATCACTCGGTCAGATTTGTCAAACTTAGGCGGGTACTGGACTCCAGCTAAGCCCCCGAGTGGGAGGGTTGCTCACCACTCGGTAGGACTTTTCAAACTTAGGCGAGTACTGGACTGCACCTAAGCCCCCGAGTGGGAGGGTTGCTCACCACTCGGTAGGATTTTTCGAACTTACGGGAGTACTGGACTGCAGCTGAGCCCCAGAGTGGGAGGATTGCTCACCACTCGGTAGGATTTTTCAAACTTAGGCGAGTACTGGACTGCAGCTAAGCCCCCGAGTGGGAGGGTTGCTCACCACTCGGTAGGATTTTTCGAACTTACGCGAGCACTGGACTACAGCTAAGCCCCCGAGTGAGAGGCTTGCTCATCACTTGGTAGGATTTTTCAAACTTAGGCGAGCACTGGACTGCAGCTAAGCCCCCGAGTGGGAGGGTTGCTCACCACTCGGTAGGATTTTTCAATCTTAGGGGAGCACTCGGCTGCAGCTAAGCCCCCGAGTGGGCGGGTTGCTCACCACTCGGTAGGATTTTTCAAACTTAGGCGAGTACTGGACTGCACCTAAGCCCCCGAGTGGGAGGGTTGCTCACCACTCGGTAGGATTTTTCAAACTTAGGCGAGTACTGGACTGCAGCTAAGCCCCCGAGTGGGAGGGTTGCTCACCACTCGGTAGGATTTTTCAAACTTAGGCGAGCACTGGACTGCAGCTAAGCCCCCGAGTGGGAGGGTTGCTAACCACTCGGTAGGATTTTTCAAACTTAGGCGAGGACTGGACTGCAGCTAAGCCCCCGAGTGGGAGGGTTGCTCACCACTCGGTAGGATTTTTCAAACTTAGGCGAGCACTGGCCTGCAGCTAAGCCCTCGGGTGGGAGGGTTGCTCACCACTCGATACGATTTTTCGAACTTACGCGAGCACTGGACTGCAGCTAAGCCCCCGAGTGAGAGGCCTGCTCATCACTTGGTAGGATTTTTCAAACTTAGGCGAGCACTGGACTGCAGCTAAGCCCCCGAGTGGGTGGGTTGCTCACCACTCGGTAGGATTTTTCAATCTTAGGGGAGCACTAGGCTGCAGCTAAGCCCCCGAGTGGGAGGGTTGCTCACCACTCGGTAGGATTTTTCAAACTTAGGCGAGTACTGGACTGCAGTTAAGCCCCCGAGTGGGAGGGTTGCTCACCACTCGGTAGGATTTTTCAACTTAGGCAAGCACTGGACTGTAGCTAAGCCCCCGACTAAGAGGCTTGCTCATCACTCGGTCAGATTTTTCAAACTTAGGCGAGTACTGGACTCCAGCTAAGCCCCCGAGTGGGAGGGTTGCTCACCACTCGGTAGGACTTTTCAAACTTAGGCGAGTACTGGACTGCACCTAAGCCCCCGAGTGGGAGGGTTGCTCACCACTCGGTAGGATTTTTCGAACTTACGGGAGTACTGGACTGCAGCTGAGCCCCAGAGTGGGAGGATTGCTCACCACTCGGTAGGATTTTTCAAACTTAGGCGAGTACTGGACTGCAGCTAAGCCCCCGAGTGGGAGGGTTGCTCACCACTCGGTAGGATTTTTCGAACTTACGCGAGCACTGGACTACAGCTAAGCCCCCGAGTGAGAGGCTTGCTCATCACTTGGTAGGATTTTTCAAACTTAGGCGAGCACTGGACTGTAGCTAAGCCCCCGAGTGGGAGGGTTGCTCACCACTCGGTAGGATTTTTCAATCTTAGGGGAGCACTCGGCTGCAGCTAAGCCCCCGAGTGGGCGGGTTGCTCACCACTCGGTAGGATTTTTCAAACTTAGGCGAGTACTGGACTGCACCTAAGCCCCCGAGTGGGAGGGTTGCTCACCACTCGGTAGGATTTTTCAAACTTAGGCGAGTACTGGACTGCAGCTAAGCCCCCGAGTGGGAGGGTTGCTCACCACTCGGTAGGATTTTTCAAACTTAGGCGAGCACTGGCTTGCAGCTAAGCCCTCGGGTGGGAGGGTTGCTCACCACTCGGTAGGATTTTTCAAACTTAGGCGAGCACTGGACTGCAGCTAAGCCCCCGAGTGGGAGGGTTGCTCACCACTCGGTAGGATTTTTCAAACTTAGGCGAGCACTGGACTGCAGCTAAGCCCCCGAGTGGGAGGGTTGCTCACCACTCGGTAGGATTTTTCAAACTTAGGCGAGTACTGGACTGCAGCTAAGCCCCCGAGTGGGAGGGTTGCTCACCACTCGGTAGGATTTTTCAAACTTAGGCGAGTACTGGACTACAGCTAAGCCCCCGAGTGGGAGGGTTGCTCACCACTCGGTAGGATTTTTCAAACTTAGCGAGTACTGGACTGCAGCTAAGCCCCCGAGTGGGAGGGTTGCTCACCACTCGGTAGGATTTTTCGAACTTAGGGGAGCACTGGACTGTAGCTAAGCCCCCGACTAAGAGGATTGCTCATCACTCGGTCAGATTTTTCAAACTTAGGCAAGTACTGGACTCCAGCTAAGCCCCCGAGTGGGAGGGTTGCTCACCACTCGGTAGGACTTTTCAAACTTAGGCGAGTACTGGACTGCAGCTAAGCCCCCGAGTGGGAGGGTTGCTCACCACTCGGTAGGATTTTTCGAACTTACGGGAGTACTGGACTGCAGCTGAGCCCCAGAGTGGGAGGATTGCTCACCACTCGGTAGGATTTTTCAAACTTAGGCGAGTACTGGACTGCAGCTAAGCCCCCGAGTGGGAGGGTTGCTCACCAGTCGGTAGGATTTTTTGAACTTACGCGAGCACTGGACTACAGCTAAGCCCCCGAGTGAGAGGATTGCTCATCACTTGGTAGGATTTTTCAAACTTAGGCGAGCACTGGACTGGAGCTAAGCCCCCGAGTGGGAGGGTTGCTCACCACTCGGTAGGAGTTTTCAATCTTAGGGGAGCACTAGGCTGCAGCTAAGCCCCCGAGTGGGAGGGTTGCTCACCACTCGGTAGGATTTTTCAAACTTAGGCGAGCACTGGACTGCAGCTAAGCCCCCGAGTGGGAGGGTTGCTCACCACTCGGTAGGATTTTTCAAACTTAGGCGAGTAATGGACTGCAGCTAAGCCCCCGAGTGGGAGGGTTGCTCACCAGTCGGTAGGATTTTTCAATCTTAGGGGAGCACTAGGCTGCAGCTAAGCCCCCGAGTGGGAGGGTTGCTCACCACTCGGTAGGATTTTTCAAACTTAGGCGAGCACTGGACTGCAGCTAAGCCCCCGAGTGGGAGGGTTGCTCACCACTCGGTAGGATTTTTCAAACTTAGGCGAGTAATGGACTGCAGCTAAGCCCCCGAGTGGGAGGGTTGCTCACCACTCGCTAGGATTTTTTGAACTTACGCGAGCACTGGACTACAGCTAAGCCCCCGAGTGAGAGGCTTACTCATCACTTGGTACGATTTTTCAAACTTAGGCGAGCACTGGACTGCAGCTAAGCCCCCGAGTGGGAGGGTTGCTCACCACTCGGTAGGATTTTTCAATCTTAGGGGAGCACTAGGCTGCAGCTAAGCCCCCGATTGGGAGGGTTGCTCACCACTCGGTAGGATTTTTCAAACTTAGGCGAGCACTGGACTGCAGCTAAGCCCCCGAGTGGGAGGGTTGCTCACCACTCGGTAGGATTTTTCAAACTTAGGCGAGTAATGGACTGCAGCTAAGCCCCCGAGTGGGAGGGTTGCTGACCACTCGGTAGGATTTTTAAACTTAGGCGAGGACTGGACTGCAGCTAAGCCCCCGAGTGGGAGGGTTGCTCACCACTCGGTAGGATTTTTCAAACTTAGGCGAGCACTGGACTGCAGCTAAGCCCCCGAGTGGGAGGGTTGCTAACCACTCGGTAGGATTTTTCAAACTTAGGCGAGGACTGGACTGCAGCTAAGCCCCCGAGTGGGAGGGTTGCTCACCACTCGGTAGGATTTTTCAAACTTAGGCGAGCACTGGCCTACAGCTAAGCCCCCGAGTGAGAGGCCTGCTCATCACTTGGTAGGATTTTTCAAACTTAGGCGAGCACTGGACTGCAGCTAAGCCCCCGAGTGGGTGGGTTGCTCACCACTCGGTAGGATTTTTCAATCTTAGGGGAGCACTAGGCTGCAGCTAAGCCCCCGAGTGGGAGGGTTGCTCACCACTCGGTAGGATTTTTCAAACTTAGGCGAGTACTGGACTGCAGTTAAGCCCCCGAGTGGGAGGGTTGCTCACCACTCGGTAGGATTTTTCAACTTAGGCAAGCACTGGACTGTAGCTAAGCCCCCGACTAAGAGGCTTGCTCATCACTCGGTCAGATTTTTCAAACTTAGGCGAGTACTGGACTCCAGCTAAGCCCCCGAGTGGGAGGGTTGCTCACCACTCGGTAGGACTTTTCAAACTTAGGCGAGTACTGGACTGCACCTAAGCCCCCGAGTGGGAGGGTTGCTCACCACTCGGTAGGATTTTTCGAACTTACGGGAGTACTGGACTGCAGCTGAGCCCCAGAGTGGGAGGATTGCTCACCACTCGGTAGGATTTTTCAAACTTAGGCGAGTACTGGACTGCAGCTAAGCCCCCGAGTGGGAGGGTTGCTCACCACTCGGTAGGATTTTTCGAACTTAGGGGAGCACTGGACTGTAGCTAAGCCCCCGAGTGGGAGGGTTGCTAACCACTCGGTAGGATTTTTCAAACTTAGGCGAGGACTGGACTGCAGCTAAGCCCCCGAGTGGGAGGGTTGCTCACCACTCGGTAGGATTTTTCAAACTTAGGCGAGCACTGGCCTACAGCTAAGCCCCCGAGTGAGAGGCCTGCTCATCACTTGGTAGGATTTTTCAAACTTAGGCGAGCACTGGACTGCAGCTAAGCCCCCGAGTGGGTGGGTTGCTCACCACTCGGTAGGATTTTTCAATCTTAGGGGAGCACTAGGCTGCAGCTAAGCCCCCGAGTGGGAGGGTTGCTCACCACTCGGTAGGATTTTTCAAACTTAGGCGAGTACTGGACTGCAGTTAAGCCCCCGAGTGGGAGGGTTGCTCACCACTCGGTAGGATTTTTCAACTTAGGCAAGCACTGGACTGTAGCTAAGCCCCCGACTAAGAGGCTTGCTCATCACTCGGTCAGATTTTTCAAACTTAGGCGAGTACTGGACTCCAGCTAAGCCCCCGAGTGGGAGGGTTGCTCACCACTCGGTAGGACTTTTCAAACTTAGGCGAGTACTGGACTGCACCTAAGCCCCCGAGTGGGAGGGTTGCTCACCACTCGGTAGGATTTTTCGAACTTACGGGAGTACTGGACTGCAGCTGAGCCCCAGAGTGGGAGGATTGCTCACCACTCGGTAGGATTTTTCAAACTTAGGCGAGTACTGGACTGCAGCTAAGCCCCCGAGTGGGAGGGTTGCTCACCACTCGGTAGGATTTTTCGAACTTAGGGGAGCACTGGACTGTAGCTAAGCCCCCGAGTGGGAGGGTTGCTCACCACTCGGTAGGACTTTTCAAACTTAGGCGAGTACTGGACTGCACCTAAGCCCCCGAGTGGGAGGGTTGCTCACCACTCGGTAGGATTTTTCGAACTTACGGGAGTACTGGACTGCAGCTGAGCCCCAGAGTGGGAGGATTGCTCACCACTCGGTAGGATTTTTCAAACTTAGGCGAGTACTGGACTGCAGCTAAGCCCCCGAGTGGGAGGGTTGCTCACCACTCGGTAGGATTTTTTGAACTTACGCGAGCACTGGACTACAGCTAAGCCCCCGAGTGAGAGGATTGCTCATCACTTGGTAGGATTTTTCAAACTTAGGCGAGCACTGGACTGGAGCTAAGCCCCCGAGTGGGAGGGTTGCTCACCACTCGGTAGGAGTTTTCAATCTTAGGGGAGCACTAGGCTGCAGCTAAGCCCCCGAGTGGGAGGGTTGCTCACCACTCGGTAGGATTTTTCAAACTTAGGCGAGCACTGGACTGCAGCTAAGCCCCCGAGTGGGAGGGTTGCTCACCACTCGGTAGGATTTTTCAAACTTAGGCGAGTAATGGACTGCAGCTAAGCCCCCGAGTGGGAGGGTTGCTCACCAGTCGGTAGGATTTTTCAATCTTAGGGGAGCACTAGGCTGCAGCTAAGCCCCCGAGTGGGAGGGTTGCTCACCACTCGGTAGGATTTTTCAAACTTAGGCGAGCACTGGACTGCAGCTAAGCCCCCGAGTGGGAGGGTTGCTCACCACTCGGTAGGATTTTTCAAACTTAGGCGAGTAATGGACTGCAGCTAAGCCCCCGAGTGGGAGGGTTGCTCACCACTCGCTAGGATTTTTTGAACTTACGCGAGCACTGGACTACAGCTAAGCCCCCGAGTGAGAGGCTTACTCATCACTTGGTACGATTTTTCAAACTTAGGCGAGCACTGGACTGCAGCTAAGCCCCCGAGTGGGAGGGTTGCTCACCACTCGGTAGGATTTTTCAATCTTAGGGGAGCACTAGGCTGCAGCTAAGCCCCCGATTGGGAGGGTTGCTCACCACTCGGTAGGATTTTTCAAACTTAGGCGAGCACTGGACTGCAGCTAAGCCCCCGAGTGGGAGGGTTGCTCACCACTCGGTAGGATTTTTCAAACTTAGGCGAGTAATGGACTGCAGCTAAGCCCCCGAGTGGGAGGGTTGCTGACCACTCGGTAGGATTTTTAAACTTAGGCGAGGACTGGACTGCAGCTAAGCCCCCGAGTGGGAGGGTTGCTCACCACTCGGTAGGATTTTTCAAACTTAGGCGAGCACTGGACTGCAGCTAAGCCCCCGAGTGGGAGGGTTGCTAACCACTCGGTAGGATTTTTCAAACTTAGGCGAGGACTGGACTGCAGCTAAGCCCCCGAGTGGGAGGGTTGCTCACCACTCGGTAGGATTTTTCAAACTTAGGCGAGCACTGGCCTACAGCTAAGCCCCCGAGTGAGAGGCCTGCTCATCACTTGGTAGGATTTTTCAAACTTAGGCGAGCACTGGACTGCAGCTAAGCCCCCGAGTGGGTGGGTTGCTCACCACTCGGTAGGATTTTTCAATCTTAGGGGAGCACTAGGCTGCAGCTAAGCCCCCGAGTGGGAGGGTTGCTCACCACTCGGTAGGATTTTTCAAACTTAGGCGAGTACTGGACTGCAGTTAAGCCCCCGAGTGGGAGGGTTGCTCACCACTCGGTAGGATTTTTCAACTTAGGCAAGCACTGGACTGTAGCTAAGCCCCCGACTAAGAGGCTTGCTCATCACTCGGTCAGATTTTTCAAACTTAGGCGAGTACTGGACTCCAGCTAAGCCCCCGAGTGGGAGGGTTGCTCACCACTCGGTAGGACTTTTCAAACTTAGGCGAGTACTGGACTGCACCTAAGCCCCCGAGTGGGAGGGTTGCTCACCACTCGGTAGGATTTTTCGAACTTACGGGAGTACTGGACTGCAGCTGAGCCCCAGAGTGGGAGGATTGCTCACCACTCGGTAGGATTTTTCAAACTTAGCGAGTACTGGACTGCAGCTAAGCCCCCGAGTGGGAGGGTTGCTCACCACTCGGTAGGATTTTTCGAACTTAGGGGAGCACTGGACTGTAGCTAAGCCCCCGACTAAGAGGATTGCTCATCACTCGGTCAGATTTTTCAAACTTAGGCAAGTACTGGACTCCAGCTAAGCCCCCGAGTGGGAGGGTTGCTCACCACTCGGTAGGACTTTTCAAACTTAGGCGAGTACTGGACTGCAGCTAAGCCCCCGAGTGGGAGGGTTGCTCACCACTCGGTAGGATTTTTCGAACTTACGGGAGTACTGGACTGCAGCTGAGCCCCAGAGTGGGAGGATTGCTCACCACTCGGTAGGATTTTTCAAACTTAGGCGAGTACTGGACTGCAGCTAAGCCCCCGAGTGGGAGGGTTGCTCACCACTCGGTAGGATTTTTTGAACTTACGCGAGCACTGGACTACAGCTAAGCCCCCGAGTGAGAGGATTGCTCATCACTTGGTAGGATTTTTCAAACTTAGGCGAGCACTGGACTGGAGCTAAGCCCCCGAGTGGGAGGGTTGCTCACCACTCGGTAGGAGTTTTCAATCTTAGGGGAGCACTAGGCTGCAGCTAAGCCCCCGAGTGGGAGGGTTGCTCACCACTCGGTAGGATTTTTCAAACTTAGGCGAGCACTGGACTGCAGCTAAGCCCCCGAGTGGGAGGGTTGCTCACCACTCGGTAGGATTTTTCAAACTTAGGCGAGTAATGGACTGCAGCTAAGCCCCCGAGTGGGAGGGTTGCTCACCAGTCGGTAGGATTTTTCAATCTTAGGGGAGCACTAGGCTGCAGCTAAGCCCCCGAGTGGGAGGGTTGCTCACCACTCGGTAGGATTTTTCAAACTTAGGCGAGCACTGGACTGCAGCTAAGCCCCCGAGTGGGAGGGTTGCTCACCACTCGGTAGGATTTTTCAAACTTAGGCGAGTAATGGACTGCAGCTAAGCCCCCGAGTGGGAGGGTTGCTCACCACTCGCTAGGATTTTTTGAACTTACGCGAGCACTGGACTACAGCTAAGCCCCCGAGTGAGAGGCTTACTCATCACTTGGTACGATTTTTCAAACTTAGGCGAGCACTGGACTGCAGCTAAGCCCCCGAGTGGGAGGGTTGCTCACCACTCGGTAGGATTTTTCAATCTTAGGGGAGCACTAGGCTGCAGCTAAGCCCCCGATTGGGAGGGTTGCTCACCACTCGGTAGGATTTTTCAAACTTAGGCGAGCACTGGACTGCAGCTAAGCCCCCGAGTGGGAGGGTTGCTCACCACTCGGTAGGATTTTTCAAACTTAGGCGAGTAATGGACTGCAGCTAAGCCCCCGAGTGGGAGGGTTGCTGACCACTCGGTAGGATTTTTAAACTTAGGCGAGGACTGGACTGCAGCTAAGCCCCCGAGTGGGAGGGTTGCTCACCACTCGGTAGGATTTTTCAAACTTAGGCGAGCACTGGACTGCAGCTAAGCCCCCGAGTGGGAGGGTTGCTAACCACTCGGTAGGATTTTTCAAACTTAGGCGAGGACTGGACTGCAGCTAAGCCCCCGAGTGGGAGGGTTGCTCACCACTCGGTAGGATTTTTCAAACTTAGGCGAGCACTGGCCTACAGCTAAGCCCCCGAGTGAGAGGCCTGCTCATCACTTGGTAGGATTTTTCAAACTTAGGCGAGCACTGGACTGCAGCTAAGCCCCCGAGTGGGTGGGTTGCTCACCACTCGGTAGGATTTTTCAATCTTAGGGGAGCACTAGGCTGCAGCTAAGCCCCCGAGTGGGAGGGTTGCTCACCACTCGGTAGGATTTTTCAAACTTAGGCGAGTACTGGACTGCAGTTAAGCCCCCGAGTGGGAGGGTTGCTCACCACTCGGTAGGATTTTTCAACTTAGGCAAGCACTGGACTGTAGCTAAGCCCCCGACTAAGAGGCTTGCTCATCACTCGGTCAGATTTTTCAAACTTAGGCGAGTACTGGACTCCAGCTAAGCCCCCGAGTGGGAGGGTTGCTCACCACTCGGTAGGACTTTTCAAACTTAGGCGAGTACTGGACTGCACCTAAGCCCCCGAGTGGGAGGGTTGCTCACCACTCGGTAGGATTTTTCGAACTTACGGGAGTACTGGACTGCAGCTGAGCCCCAGAGTGGGAGGATTGCTCACCACTCGGTAGGATTTTTCAAACTTAGGCGAGTACTGGACTGCAGCTAAGCCCCCGAGTGGGAGGGTTGCTCACTACTCGGTAGGATTTTTCGAACTTACGCGAGCACTGGACTACAGCTAAGCCCCCGAGTGAGAGGCTTGCTCATCACTTGGTAGGATTTTTCAAACTTAGGCGAGCACTGGACTGCAGCTAAGCCCCCGAGTGGGTGGGTTGCTCACCACTCGGTAGGATTTTTCAATCTTAGGGGAGCACTAGGCTGCAGCTAAGCCCCCGAGTGGGAGGGTTGCTCACCACTCGGTAGGATTTTTCAACTTAGGCAAGCACTGGACTGTAGCTAAGCCCCCGACTAAGAGGCTTGCTCATCACTCGGTCAGATTTTTCAAACTTAGGCGAGTACTGGACTCCAGCTAAGCCCCCGAGTGGGAGGGTTGCTCACCACTCGGTAGGACTTTTCAAACTTAGGCGAGTACTGGACTGCACCTAAGCCCCCGAGTGGGAGGGTTGCTCACCACTCGGTAGGATTTTTCGAACTTACGGGAGTACTGGACTGCAGCTGAGCCCCAGAGTGGGAGGATTGCTCACCACTCGGTAGGATTTTTCAAACTTAGGCGAGTACTGGACTGCAGCTAAGCCCCCGAGTGGGAGGGTTGCTCACTACTCGGTAGGATTTTTCGAACTTACGCGAGCACTGGACTACAGCTAAGCCCCCGAGTGAGAGGCTTGCTCATCACTTGGTAGGATTTTTCAAACTTAGGCGAGCACTGGACTGTAGCTAAGCCCCCGAGTGGGAGGGTTGCTCACCACTCGGTAGGATTTTTCAATCTTAGGGGAGCACTCGGCTGCAGCTAAGCCCCCGAGTGGGCGGGTTGCTCACCACTCGGTAGGATTTTTCAAACTTAGGCGAGTACTGGACTGCACCTAAGCCCCCGAGTGGGAGGGTTGCTCACCACTCGGTAGGATTTTTCAAACTTAGGCGAGTACTGGACTGCAGCTAAGCCCCCGAGTGGGAGGGTTGCTCACCACTCGGTAGGATTTTTCAAACTTAGGCGAGCACTGGCTTGCAGCTAAGCCCTCAGGTGGGAGGGTTGCTCACCACTCGGTAGGATTTTTCAAACTTAGGCGAGCACTGGACTGCAGCTAAGCCCCCGAGTGGGAGGGTTGCTCACCACTCGGTAGGATTTTTCAAACTTAGGCGAGCACTGGACTGCAGCTAAGCCCCCGAGTGGGAGGGTTGCTCACCACTCGGTAGGATTTTTCAAACTTAGGCGAGTACTGGACTGCAGCTAAGCCCCCGAGTGGGAGGGTTGCTCACCACTCGGTAGGATTTTTCAAACTTAGGCGAGTACTGGACTACAGCTAAGCCCCCGAGTGGGAGGGTTGCTCACCACTCGGTAGGATTTTTCAAACTTAGCGAGTACTGGACTGCAGCTAAGCCCCCGAGTGGGAGGGTTGCTCACCACTCGGTAGGATTTTTCGAACTTAGGGGAGCACTGGACTGTAGCTAAGCCCCCGACTAAGAGGATTGCTCATCACTCGGTCAGATTTTTCAAACTTAGGCAAGTACTGGACTCCAGCTAAGCCCCCGAGTGGGAGGGTTACTCACCACTCGGTAGGACTTTTCAAACTTAGGCGAGTACTGGACTGCAGCTAAGCCCCCGAGTGGGAGGGTTGCTCACCACTCGGTAGGATTTTTCGAACTTACGGGAGTACTGGACTGCAGCTGAGCCCCAGAGTGGGAGGATTGCTCACCACTCGGTAGGATTTTTCAAACTTAGGCGAGTACTGGACTGCAGCTAAGCCCCCGAGTGGGAGGGTTGCTCACCACTCGGTAGGATTTTTTGAACTTACGCGAGCACTGGACTACAGCTAAGCCCCCGAGTGAGAGGATTGCTCATCACTTGGTAGGATTTTTCAAACTTAGGCGAGCACTGGACTGGAGCTAAGCCCCCGAGTGGGAGGGTTGCTCACCACTCGGTAGGAGTTTTCAATCTTAGGGGAGCACTAGGCTGCAGCTAAGCCCCCGAGTGGGAGGGTTGCTCACCACTCGGTAGGATTTTTCAAACTTAGGCGAGCACTGGACTGCAGCTAAGCCCCCGAGTGGGAGGGTTGCTCACCACTCGGTAGGATTTTTCAAACTTAGGCGAGTAATGGACTGCAGCTAAGCCCCCGAGTGGGAGGGTTGCTCACCAGTCGGTAGGATTTTTCAATCTTAGGGGAGCACTAGGCTGCAGCTAAGCCCCCGAGTGGGAGGGTTGCTCACCACTCGGTAGGATTTTTCAAACTTAGGCGAGCACTGGACTGCAGCTAAGCCCCCGAGTGGGAGGGTTGCTCACCACTCGGTAGGATTTTTCAAACTTAGGCGAGTAATGGACTGCAGCTAAGCCCCCGAGTGGGAGGGTTGCTCACCACTCGCTAGGATTTTTTGAACTTACGCGAGCACTGGACTACAGCTAAGCCTCCGAGTGAGAGGCTTACTCATCACTTGGTACGATTTTTCAAACTTAGGCGAGCACTGGACTGCAGCTAAGCCCCCGAGTGGGAGGGTTGCTCACCACTCGGTAGGATTTTTCAATCTTAGGGGAGCACTAGGCTGCAGCTAAGCCCCCGATTGGGAGGGTTGCTCACCACTCGGTAGGATTTTTCAAACTTAGGCGAGCACTGGACTGCAGCTAAGCCCCCGAGTGGGAGGGTTGCTCACCACTCGGTAGGATTTTTCAAACTTAGGCGAGTAATGGACTGCAGCTAAGCCCCCGAGTGGGAGGGTTGCTGACCACTCGGTAGGATTTTTAAACTTAGGCGAGGACTGGACTGCAGCTAAGCCCCCGAGTGGGAGGGTTGCTCACCACTCGGTAGGATTTTTCAAACTTAGGCGAGCACTGGACTGCAGCTAAGCCCCCGAGTGGGAGGGTTGCTAACCACTCGGTAGGATTTTTCAAACTTAGGCGAGGACTGGACTGCAGCTAAGCCCCCGAGTGGGAGGGTTGCTCACCACTCGGTAGGATTTTTCAAACTTAGGCGAGCACTGGCCTGCAGCTAAGCCCCCGAGTGGGAGGGTTGCTCACCACTCGGTAGGATTTTTCAAACTTAGGCGAGCACTGGCCTGCAGCTAAGCCCTCGGGTGGGAGGGTTGCTCACCACTCGGTACGATTTTTCGAACTTACGCGAGCACTGGACTGCAGCTAAGCCCCCGAGTGAGAGGCCTGCTCATCACTTGGTAGGATTTTTCAAACTTAGGCGAGCACTGGACTGCAGCTAAGCCCCCGAGTGGGAGGGTTGCTCACCACTCGGTAGGATTTTTCAAACTTAGGCGAGTACTGGACTGCAGCTAAGCCCCCGAGTGGGAGGGTTGCTCACCACTCGGTAGGATTTTTCAAACTTAGGCGAGTACTGGACTACAGCTAAGCCCCCGAGTGGGAGGGTTGCTCACCACTCGGTAGGATTTTTCAAACTTAGCGAGTACTGGACTGCAGCTAAGCCCCCGAGTGGGAGGGTTGCTCACCACTCGGTAGGATTTTTCGAACTTAGGGGAGCACTGGACTGTAGCTAAGCCCCCGACTAAGAGGATTGCTCATCACTCGGTCAGATTTTTCAAACTTAGGCAAGTACTGGACTCCAGCTAAGCCCCCGAGGGGGAGGGTTGCTCACCACTCGGTAGGACTTTTCAAACTTAGGCGAGTACTGGACTGCAGCTAAGCCCCCGAGTGGGAGGGTTGCTCACCACTCGGTAGGATTTTTCGAACTTACGGGAGTACTGGACTGCAGCTGAGCCCCAGAGTGGGAGGATTGCTCACCACACGGTAGGATTTTTCAAACTTAGGCGAGTACTGGACTGCAGCTAAGCCCCCGAGTGGGAGGGTTGCTCACCACTCGGTAGGATTTTTTGAACTTACGCGAGCACTGGACTACAGCTAAGCCCCCGAGTGAGAGGATTGCTCATCACTTGGTAGGATTTTTCAAACTTAGGCGAGCACTGGACTGGAGCTAAGCCCCCGAGTGGGAGGGTTGCTCACCACTCGGTAGGAGTTTTCAATCTTAGGGGAGCACTAGGCTGCAGCTAAGCCCCCGAGTGGGAGGGTTGCTCACCACTCGGTAGGATTTTTCAAACTTAGGCGAGCACTGGACTGCAGCTAAGCCCCCGAGTGGGAGGGTTGCTCACCACTCGGTAGGATTTTTCAAACTTAGGCGAGTAATGGACTGCAGCTAAGCCCCCGAGTGGGAGGGTTGCTCACCAGTTGGTAGGATTTTTCAATCTTAGGGGAGCACTAGGCTGCAGCTAAGCCCCCGAGTGGGAGGGTTGCTCACCACTCGGTAGGATTTTTCAAACTTAGGCGAGCACTGGACTGCAGCTAAGCCCCCGAGTGGGAGGGTTGCTCACCACTCGGTAGGATTTTTCAAACTTAGGCGAGTAATGGACTGCAGCTAAGCCCCCGAGTGGGAGGGTTGCTCACCACTCGCTAGGATTTTTTGAACTTACGCGAGCACTGGACTACAGCTAAGCCCCCGAGTGAGAGGCTTACTCATCACTTGGTACGATTTTTCAAACTTAGGCGAGCACTGGACTGCAGCTAAGCCCCCGAGTGGGAGGGTTGCTCACCACTCGGTAGGATTTTTCAATCTTAGGGGAGCACTAGGCTGCAGCTAAGCCCCCGAGTGGGAGGGTTGCTCACCACTCGGTAGGATTTTCCAAACTTAGGCGAGCACTGGACTGCAGCTAAGCCCCCGAGTGGGAGGGTTGCTCACCACTCGGTAGGATTTTTCAAACTTAGGCGAGTAATGGACTGCAGCTAAGCCCCCGAGTGGGAGGGTTGCTGACCACTCGGTAGGATTTTTAAACTTAGGCGAGGACTGGACTGCAGCTAAGCCCCCGAGTGGGAGGGTTGCTCACCACTCGGTAGGATTTTTCAAACTTAGGCGAGCACTGGACTGCAGCTAAGCCCCCGAGTGGGAGGGTTGCTAACCACTCGGTAGGATTTTTCAAACTTAGGCGAGGACTGGACTGCAGCTAAGCCCCCGAGTGGGAGGGTTGCTCACCACTCGGTAGGATTTTTCAAACTTAGGCGAGCACTGGCCTGCAGCTAAGCCCCCGAGTGGGAGGGTTGCTCACCACTCGGTAGGATTTTTCAAACTTAGGCGAGCACTGGCCTGCAGCTAAGCCCTCGGGTGGGAGGGTTGCTCACCACTCGGTACGATTTTTCGAACTTACGCGAGCACTGGACTGCAGCTAAGCCCCCGAGTGAGAGGCCTGCTCATCACTTGGTAGGATTTTTCAAACTTAGGCGAGCACTGGACTGCAGCTAAGCCCCCGAGTGGGAGGGTTGCTCACCACTCGGTAGGATTTTTCAATCTTAGGGGAGCACTAGGCTGCAGCTAAGCCCCCGAGTGGGAGGGTTGCTCACCACTCGGTAGGATTTTTCGAACTTACGGGAGTACTGGACTGCAGCTGAGCCCCCGAGTGAGAGGCTTGCTCATCACTCGGTCAGATTTTTCAAACTTAGCCGAGTACTGGACTCCAGCTAAGCCCCCGAGTGGGAGGGTTGCTCACCACTCGGTAGGACTTTTCAAACTTAGGCGAGTACTGGACTGCACCTAAGCCCCCGAGTGGGAGGGTTGCTCACCACTCGGTAGGATTTTTCGAACTTACGGGAGTACTGGACTGCAGCTGAGCCCCAGAGTGGGAGGATTGCTCACCACTCGGTAGGATTTTTCAAACTTAGGCGAGTACTGGACTGCAGCTAAGCCCCCGAGTGGGAGGGTTGCTCACCACTCGGTAGGATTTTTCGAACTTACGCGAGCACTGGACTACAGCTAAGCCCCCGAGTGAGAGGCTTGCTCATCACTTGGTAGGATTTTTCAAACTTAGGCAAGCACTGGACTGCAGCTAAGCCCCCGAGTGGGAGGGTTGCTCACCACTCGGTAGGATTTTTCAATCTTAGGGGAGCACTCGGCTGCAGCTAAGCCCCCGAGTGGGCGGGTTGCTCACCACTCGGTAGGATTTTTCAAACTTAGGCGAGTACTGGACTGCACCTAAGCCCCCGAGTGGGAGGGTTGCTCACCACTCGGTAGGATTTTTCAAACTTAGGCGAGGACTGGACTGCAGCTAAGCCCCCGAGTGGGAGGGTTGCTCACCACTCGGTAGGATTTTTCAAACTTAGGCGAGCACTGGCCTGCAGCTAAGCCCTCGGGTGGGAGGGTTGCTCACCACTCGGTAGGATTTTTAAAACTTAGGCGAGCACTGGACTGCAGCTAAGCCCCCGAGTGGGAGGGTTGCTCACCACTCGGTAGGATTTTTCAAACTTAGGCGAGCACTGGACTGCAGCTAAGCCCCCGAGTGGGAGGGTTGCTCACCACTCGGTAGGATTTTTCAAACTTAGGCGAGTACTGGACTGCAGCTAAGCCCCCGAGTGGGAGGGTTGCTCACCACTCGGTAGGATTTTTCAAACTTAGGCGAGTACTGGACTATAGCTAAGCCCCCGAGTGGGAGGGTTGCTCACCACTCGGTAGGATTTTTCAAACTTAGCGAGTACTGGACTGTAGCTAAGCCCCCGAGTGGGAGGGTTGCTCACCACTCGGTAGGATTTTTCGAACTTAGGGGAGCACTGGACTGTAGCTAAGCCCCCGACTAAGAGGATTGCTCATCACTCGGTCAGATTTTTCAAACTTAGGCAAGTACTGGACTCCAGCTAAGCCCCCGAGTGGGAGGGTTGCTCACCACTCGGTAGGACTTTTCAAACTTAGGCGAGTACTGGACTGCAGCTAAGCCCCCGAGTGGGAGGGTTGCTCACCACTCGGTAGGATTTTTCGAACTTACGGGAGTACTGGACTGCAGCTGAGCCCCAGAGTGGGAGGATTGCTCACCACTCGGTAGGATTTTTCAAACTTAGGCGAGTACTGGACTGCAGCTAAGCCCCCGAGTGGGAGGCTTGCTCATCACTCGGTAGGATTTTTTGAACTTACGCGAGCACTGGACTACAGCTAAGCCCCCGAGTGAGAGGCTTGCTCATCACTTGGTAGGATTTTTCAAACTTAGGCGAGCACTAGACTGGAGCTAAGCCCCCGAGTGGGAGCGTTGCTCACCACTCGGTAGGATTTTTCAATCTTAGGGGAGCACTAGGCTGCAGCTAAGCCCCCGAGTGGGAGGGTTGCTCACCACTCGGTAGGATTTTTCAAACTTAGGCGAGCACTGGACTGCAGCTAAGCCCCCGAGTGGGAGGGTTGCTCACCACTCGGTAGGATTTTTCAAACTTAGGCGAGTAATGGACTGCAGCTAAGCCCCCGAGTGGGAGGGTTGCTCACCAGTCGGTAGGATTTTTCAATCTTAGGGGAGCACTAGGCTGCAGCTAAGCCCCCGAGTGGGAGGGTTGCTCACCACTCGGTAGGATTTTTCAAACTTAGGCGAGCACTGGACTGCAGCTAAGCCCCCGAGTGGGAGGGTTGCTCACCACTCGGTAGGATTTTTCAAACTTAGGCGAGTAATGGACTGCAGCTAAGCCCCCGAGTGGGAGGGTTGCTCACCACTCGGTAGGATTTTTTGAACTTACGCGAGCACTGGACTACAGCTAAGCCCCCGAGTGAGAGGCTTACTCATCACTTGGTAGGATTTTTCAAACTTAGGCGAGCACTGGACTGCAGCTAAGCCCCCGAGTGGGAGGGTTGCTCACCACTCGGTAGGATTTTTCAATCTTAGGGGAGCACTAGGCTGCAGCTAAGCCCCTGAGTGGGAGGGTTGCTCACCACTCGGTAGGATTTTTGAAACTTAGGCGAGCACTGGACTGCAGCTAAGCCCCCGAGTGGGAGGGTTGCTCACCACTCGGTAGGATTTTTCAAACTTAGGCGAGTAATGGACTGCAGCTAAGCCCCCGAGTGGGAGGGTTGCTGACCACTCGGTAGGATTTTTCAAACTTAGGCGAGTACTGGACTGCAGCTAAGCCCCCGAGTGGGAGGGTTGCTCACCACTCGGTAGGATTTTTCAAACTTAGGCGAGCACTGGACTGCAGCTAACCCCCGAGTGGGAGGGTTGCTCACCACTCGGTAGGATTTTTCAAACTTAGGCGAGGACTGGACTGCAGCTAAGCCCCCGAGTGGGAGGGTTGCTCACCACTCGGTAGGATTTTTCAAACTTAGGCGAGCACTGGCCTGCAGCTAAGCCCCCGAGTGGGAGGGTTGCTCACCACTCGGTAGGGTTTTTCAAACTTAGGCGAGCACTGGACTGCAGCTAAGCGCCCGAGTGGGAGGGTTGCTCACCACTCGGTAGGATTTTTCAAACTTAGGCGAGTACTGGACTGCAGCTAAGCCCCCGAGTGGGAGGGTTGCTCACCACTCGGTAGGATTTTTCAAACTTAGGCGAGTACTGGACTATAGCTAAGCCCCCGAGTGGGAGGGTTGCTCACCACTCGGTAGGATTTTTCAAACTTAGCGAGTACTGGACTGTAGCTAAGCCCCCGAGTGGGAGGGTTGCTCACCACTCGGTAGGATTTTTCGAACTTAGGGGAGCACTGGACTGTAGCTAAGCCCCCGACTAAGAGGATTGCTCATCACTCGGTCAGATTTTTCAAACTTAGGCAAGTACTGGACTCCAGCTAAGCCCCCGAGTGGGAGGGTTGCTCACCACTCGGTAGGACTTTTCAAACTTAGGCGAGTACTGGACTGCAGCTAAGCCCCCGAGTGGGAGGGTTGCTCACCACTCGGTAGGATTTTTCGAACTTACGGGAGTACTGGACTGCAGCTGAGCCCCAGAGTGGGAGGATTGCTCACCACTCGGTAGGATTTTTCAAACTTAGGCGAGTACTGGACTGCAGCTAAGCCCCCGAGTGGGAGGGTTGCTCACCACTCGGTAGGATTTTTTGAACTTACGCGAGCACTTGACTACAGCTAAGCCCCCGAGTGAGAGGCTTGCTCATCACTTGGTAGGATTTTTCAAACTTAGGCGAGCACTAGACTGGAGCTAAGCCCCCGAGTGGGAGCGTTGCTCACCACTCGGTAGGATTTTTCAATCTTAGGGGAGCACTAGGCTGCAGCTAAGCCCCCGAGTGGGAGGGTTGCTCACCACTCGGTAGGATTTTTCAAACTTAGGCGAGCACTGGACTGCAGCTAAGCCCCCGAGTGGGAGGGTTGCTCACCACTCGGTAGGATTTTTCAAACTTAGGCGAGTAATGGACTGCAGCTAAGCCCCCGAGTGGGAGGGTTGCTCACCAGTCGGTAGGATTTTTCAATCTTAGGGGAGCACTAGGCTGCAGCTAAGCCCCCGAGTGGGAGGGTTGCTCACCACTCGGTAGGATTTTTCAAACTTAGGCGAGCACTGGACTGCAGCTAAGCCCCCGAGTGGGAGGGTTGCTCACCACTCGGTAGGATTTTTCAAACTTAGGCGAGTAATGGACTGCAGCTAAGCCCCCGAGTGGGAGGGTTGCTCACCACTCGGTAGGATTTTTTGAACTTACGCGAGCACTGGACTACAGCTAAGCCCCCGAGTGAGAGGCTTACTCATCACTTGGTAGGATTTTTCAAACTTAGGCGAGCACTGGACTGCAGCTAAGCCCCCGAGTGGGAGGGTTGCTCACCACTCGGTAGGATTTTTCAATCTTAGGGGAGCACTAGGCTGCAGCTAAGCCCCCGAGTGGGAGGGTTGCTCACCACTCGGTAGGATTTTTCAAACTTAGGCGAGCACTGGACTGCAGCTAAGCCCCCGAGTGGGAGGGTTGCTCACCACTCGGTAGGATTTTTCAAACTTAGGCGAGTAATGGACTGCAGCTAAGCCCCCGAGTGGGAGGGTTGCTGACCACTCGGTAGGATTTTTCAAACTTAGGCGAGTACTGGACTGCAGCTAAGCCCCCGAGTGGGAGGGTCGCTCACCACTCGGTAGGATTTTTCAAACTTAGGCGAGCACTGGACTGCAGCTAAGCCCCCGAGTGGGAGGGTTGCTAACCACTCGGTAGGATTTTTCAAACTTAGGCGAGGACTGGACTGCAGCTAAGCCCCCGAGTGGGAGGGTTGCTCACCACTCGGTAGGATTTTTCAAACTTAGGCGAGCACTGGCCTGCAGCTAAGCCCCCGAGTGGGAGGGTTGCTCACCACTCGGTAGGATTTTTCAAACTTAGGCGAGCACTGGCCTGCAGCTAAGCCCTCGGGTGGGAGGGTTGCTCACAACTCGGTACGATTTTTCGAACTTACGCGAGCACTGGACTGCAGCTAAGCCCCCGAGTGAGAGGCCTGCTCATCACTTGGTAGGATTTTTCAAAATTAGGCGAGCACTGGACTGCAGCTAAGCCCCCGAGTGGGAGGGTTGCTCACCACTCGGTAGGATTTTTCAATCTTAGGGGAGCACTAGGCTGCAGCTAAGCCCCCGAGTGGGAGGGTTGCTCACCACTCGGTAGGATTTTTCAAACTTAGGCGAGTACTGGACTGCAGTTAAGCCCCCGAGTGGGAGGGTTGCTCACCACTCGGTAGGATTTTTCGAACTTAGGCGAGCACTGGACTGTAGCTAAGCCCCCGACTAAGAGGCTTGCTCATCACTCGGTCAGATTTTTCAAACTTAGGCGAGTACTGGACTCCAGCTAAGCCCCCGAGTGGGAGGGTTGCTCACCACTCGGTAGGACTTTTCAAACTTAGGCGAGTACTGGACTGCACCTAAGCCCCCGAGTGGGAGGGTTGCTCACCACTCGGTAGGATTTTTCGAACTTACGGGAGTACTGGACTGCAGCTGAGCCCCAGAGTGGGAGGATTGCTCACCTCTCGGTAGGATTTTTCAAAGTTAGGCGAGTACTGGACTGCAGCTAAGCCCCCGAGTGGGAGGGTTGCTCACCACTCGGTAGGATTTTTCGAACTTACGCGAGCACTGGACTACAGCTAAGCCCTCGAGTGAGAGGCTTGCTCATCACTTGGTAGGATTTTTCAAACTTAGGCGAGCACTGGACTGCAGCTAAGCCCCCGAGTGGGAGGGTTGCTCACCACTCGGTAGGATTTTTCAATCTTAGGGGAGCACTCGGCTGCAGCTAAGCCCCCGAGTGGGCGGGTTGCTCACCACTCGGTAGGATTTTTCAATCTTAGGGGAGCACTAGGCTGCAGCTAAGCCCCCGAGTGGGAGGGTTGCTCACCACTCGGTAGGATTTTTCAAACTTAGGCGAGCACTGGACTGCAGCTAAGCCCCCGAGTGGGAGGGTTGCTCACCACTCGGTAGGATTTTTCAAACTTAGGCGAGTAATGGACTGCAGCTAAGCCCCTGAGTGGGAGGGTTGCTCACCAGTCGGTAGGATTTTTCAATCTTAGGGGAGCACTAGGCTGCAGCTAAGCCCCCGAGTGGGAGGGTTGCTCACCACTCGGTAGGATTTTTCAAACTTAGGCGAGCACTGGACTGCAGCTAAGCCCCCGAGTGGGAGGGTTGCTCACCACTCGGTAGGATTTTTCAAACTTAGGCGAGTAATGGACTGCAGCTAAGCCCCCGAGTGGGAGGGTTGCTCACCACTCGGTAGGATTTTTTGAACTTACGCGAGCACTGGACTACAGCTAAGCCCCCGAGTGAGAGGCTTACTCATCACTTGGTAGGATTTTTCAAACTTAGGCGAGCACTGGACTGCAGCTAAGCCCCCGAGTGGGAGGGTTGCTCACCACTCGGTAGGATTTTTCAATCTTAGGGGAGCACTAGGCTGCAGCTAAGCCCCCGAGTGGGAGGGTTGCTCACCACTCGGTAGGATTTTTCAAACTTAGGCGAGCACTGGACTGCAGCTAAGCCCCCGAGTGGGAGGGTTGCTCACCACTCGGTAGGATTTTTCAAACTTAGGCGAGTAATGGACTGCAGCTAAGCCCCCGAGTGGGAGGGTTGCTGACCACTCGGTAGGATTTTTCAAACTTAGGCGAGTACTGGACTGCAGCTAAGCCCCCGAGTGGGAGGGTTGCTCACCACTCGGTAGGATTTTTCAAACTTAGGCGAGCACTGGACTGTAGCTAAGCCCCCGAGTGGGAGGGTTGCTAACCACTCGGTAGGATTTTTCAAACTTAGGCGAGGACTGGACTACAGCTAAGCCCCCGAGTGGGAGGGTTGCTCACCACTCGGTAGGATTTTTCAAACATAGGCGAGCACTGGCCTGCAGCTAAGCCCCCGAGTGGGAGGGTTGCTCACCACTCGGTAGGATTTTTCAAACTTAGGCGAGCACTGGCCTGCAGCTAAGCCCTCGGGTGGGAGGGTTGCTCACCACTCGGTACGATTTTTCGAACTTAGGCGAGCAGTGGACTGCAGCTAAGCCCCCGAGTGGGAGGGTTGCTCACCACTCGGTAGGATTTTTCAAACTTAGGCGAGTAATGGACTGCAGCTAAGCCCCCGAGTGGGAGGGTTGCTGACCACTCGGTAGGATTTTTCAAACTTAGGCGAGTACTGGACTGCAGCTAAGCCCCCGAGTGGGAGGGTTGCTCACCACTCGGTAGGATTTTTCAAACTTAGGCGAGTAATGGACTGCAGCTAAGCCCCCGAGTGGGAGGGTTGCTCACCACTCGGTAGGATTTTTTGAACTTACGCGAGCACTGGACTACAGCTAAGCCCCCGAGTGAGAGGCTTACTCATCACTTGGTAGGATTTTTCAAACTTAGGCGAGCACTGGACTGCAGCTAAGCCCCCGAGTGGGAGGGTTGCTCACCACTCGGTAGGATTTTTCAATCTTAGGGGAGCACTAGGCTGCAGCTAAGCCCCCGAGTGGGAGGGTTGCTCACCACTCGGTAGGATTTTTCAATCTTAGGGGAGCACTAGGCTGCAGCTTAGCCCCCGAGTGGGAGGGTTGCTCACCACTCGGTAGGATTTTTCAAACTTAGGCGAGCACTGGACTGCAGCTAAGCCCCCGAGTGGGAGGGTTGCTCACCACTCGGTAGGATTTTTCAATCTTAGGGGAGCACTAGGCTGCAGCTAAGCCCCCGAGTGGGAGGGTTGCTCACCACTCGGTAGGATTTTTCAATCTTAGGGGAGCACTAGGCTGCAGCTAAGCCCCCGAGTGGGAGGGTTGCTCACCACTCGGTAGGATTTTTCAAACTTAGGCGAGCACTGGACTGCAGCTAAGCCCCCGAGTGGGAGGGTTGCTCACCACTCGGTAGGATTTTTCAAACTTAGGCGAGTAATGGACTGCAGCTAAGCCCCCGAGTGGGAGGGTTGCTCACCACTCGGTAGGATTTTTTGAACTTACGCGAGCACTGGACTACAGCTAAGCCCCCGAGTGAGAGGCTTACTCATCACTTGGTAGGATTTTTCAAACTTAGGCGAGCACTGGACTGCAGCTAAGCCCCCGAGTGGGAGGGTTGCTCACCACTCGGTAGGATTTTTCAATCTTAGGGGAGCACTAGGCTGCAGCTAAGCCCCCGAGTGGGAGGGTTGCTCACCACTCGGTAGGATTTTTCAAACTTAGGCGAGCACTGGACTGCAGCTAAGCCCCCGAGTGGGAGGGTTGCTCACCACTCGGTAGGATTTTTCAAACTTAGGCGAGTAATGGACTGCAGCTAAGCCCCCGAGTGGGAGGGTTGCTGACCACTCGGTAGGATTTTTCAAACTTAGGCGAGTACTGGACTGCAGCTAAGCCCCCGAGTGGGAGGGTTGCTCACCACTCGGTAGGATTTTTCAAACTTAGGCGAGCACTGGACTGTAGCTAAGCCCCCGAGTGGGAGGGTTGCTAACCACTCGGTAGGATTTTTCAAACTTAGGCGAGGACTGGACTGCAGCTAAGCCCCCGAGTGGGAGGGTTGCTCACCACTCGGTAGGATTTTTCAAACATAGGCGAGCACTGGCCTGCAGCTAAGCCCCCGAGTGGGAGGGTTGCTCACCACTCGGTAGGATTTTTCAAACTTAGGCGAGCACTGGCCTGCAGCTAAGCCCTCGGGTGGGAGGGTTGCTCACCACTCGGTACGATTTTTCGAACTTACGCGAGCACTGGACTGCAGCTAAGCCCCCTAGTGAGAGGCCTGCTCATCACTTGGTAGGATTTTTCAAACTTAGGCGAGCACTGGACTGCAGCTAAGCCCCCGAGTGGGAGGGTTGCTCACCACTCGGTAGGATTTTTCAATCTTAGGGGAGCACTAGGCTGCAGCTAAGCCCCCGAGTGGGAGGGTTGCTCACCACTCGGTAGGATTTTTCAATCTTAGGGGAGCACTAGGCTGCAGCTAAGCCCCCGAGTGGGAGGGTTGCTCACCACTCGGTAGGATTTTTCAAACTTAGGCGAGTACTGGACTGCAGTTAAGCCATCGAGTGGGAGGGTTGCTCACCACTCGGTAGGATTTTTCGAACTTAGGCGAGCACTGGACTGTAGCTAAGCCCCCGACTAAGAGGCTTGCTCATCACTCGGTCAGATTTTTCAAACTTAGGCGAGTACTGGACTCCAGCTAAGCCCCCGAGTGGGAGGGTTGCTCACCACTCGGTAGGACTTTTCAAACTTAGGCGAGTACTGGACTGCACCTAAGCCCCCGAGTGGGAGGGTTGCTCACCACTCGGTAGGATTTTTCGAACTTACGGGAGTACTGGACTGCAGCTGAGCCCCAGAGTGGGAGGATTGCTCACCTCTCGGTAGGATTTTTCAAAGTTAGGCGAGTACTGGACTGCAGCTAAGCCCCCGAGTGGGAGGGTTGCTCACCACTCGGTAGGATTTTTCGAACTTACGCGAGCACTGGACTACAGCTAAGCCCTCGAGTGAGAGGCTTGCTCATCACTTGGTAGGATTTTTCAAACTTAGGCGAGCACTGGACTGCAGCTAAGCCCCCGAGTGGGAGGGTTGCTCACCACTCGGTAGGATTTTTCAATCTTAGGGGAGCACTCGGCTGCAGCTAAGCCCCCGAGTGGGCGGGTTGCTCACCACTCGGTAGGATTTTTCAATCTTAGGGGAGCACTAGGCTGCAGCTAAGCCCCCGAGTGGGAGGGTTGCTCACCACTCGGTAGGATTTTTCAAACTTAGGCGAGCACTGGACTGCAGCTAAGCCCCCGAGTGGGAGGGTTGCTCACCACTCGGTAGGATTTTTCAAACTTAGGCGAGTAATGGACTGCAGCTAAGCCCCCGAGTGGGAGGGTTGCTCACCAGTCGGTAGGATTTTTCAATCTTAGGGGAGCACTAGGCTGCAGCTAAGCCCCCGAGTGGGAGGGTTGCTCACCACTCGGTAGGATTTTTCAAACTTAGGCGAGCACTGGACTGCAGCTAAGCCCCCGAGTGGGAGGGTTGCTCACCACTCGGTAGGATTTTTCAAACTTAGGCGAGTAATGGACTGCAGCTAAGCCCCCGAGTGGGAGGGTTGCTCACCACTCGGTAGGATTTTTTGAACTTACGCGAGCACTGGACTACAGCTAAGCCCCCGAGTGAGAGGCTTACTCATCACTTGGTAGGATTTTTCAAACTTAGGCGAGCACTGGACTGCAGCTAAGCCCCCGAGTGGGAGGGTTGCTCACCACTCGGTAGGATTTTTCAATCTTAGGGGAGCACTAGGCTACAGCTAAGCCCCCGAGTGGGAGGGTTGCTCACCACTCGGTAGGATTTTTCAAACTTAGGCGAGCACTGGACTGCAGCTAAGCCCCCGAGTGGGAGGGTTGCTCACCACTCGGTAGGATTTTTCAAACTTAGGCGAGTAATGGACTGCAGCTAAGCCCCCGAGTGGGAGGGTTGCTGACCACTCGGTAGGATTTTTCAAACTTAGGCGAGTACTGGACTACAGCTAAGCCCCCGAGTGGGAGGGTTGCTCACCACTCGGTAGGATTTTTCAAACTTAGGGGAGCACTGGACTGCAGCTAAGCCCCCGAGTGGGAGGGTTGCTCACCACTCGGTAGGATTTTTCAAACTTAGGCGAGGACTGGACTGCAGCTAAGCCCCCGAGTGGGAGGGTTGCTCACCACTCGGTAGGATTTTTCAAACTTAGGCGAGCACTGGCCTGCAGCTAAGCCCCCGAGTGGGAGGGTTGCTCACCACTCGGTAGGATTTTTCAAACTTAGGCGAGTAATGGACTGCAGCTAAGCCCCCGAGTGGGAGGGTTGCTCACCACTCGGTAGGATTTTTTGAACTTACGCGAGCACTGGACTACAGCTAAGCCCCCGAGTGAGAGGCTTACTCATCACTTGGTAGGATTTTTCAAACTTAGGCGAGCACTGGACTGCAGCTAAGCCCCCGAGTGGGAGGGTTGCTCACCACTCGGTAGGATTTTTCAATCTTAGGGGAGCACTAGGCTGCAGCTAAGCCCCCGAGTGGGAGGGTTGCTCACCACTCGGTAGGATTTTTCAAACTTAGGCGAGCACTGGACTGCAGCTAAGCCCCCGAGTGGGAGGGTTGCTCACCACTCGGTAGGATTTTTCAAACTTAGGCGAGTAATGGACTGCAGCTAAGCCCCCGAGTGGGAGGGTTGCTGACCACTCGGTAGGATTTTTCAAACTTAGGCGAGTACTGGACTGCAGCTAAGCCCCCGAGTGGGAGGGTTGCTCACCACTCGGTAGGATTTTTCAAACTTAGGCGAGCACTGGACTGTAGCTAAGCCCCCGAGTGGGAGGGTTGCTAACCACTCGGTAGGATTTTTCAAACTTAGGCGAGGACTGGACTGCAGCTAAGCCCCCGAGTGGGAGGGTTGCTCACCACTCGGTAGGATTTTTCAAACATAGGCGAGCACTGGCCTGCAGCTAAGCCCCCGAGTGGGAGGGTTGCTCACCACTCGGTAGGATTTTTCAAACTTAGGCGAGCACTGGCCTGCAGCTAAGCCCTCGGGTGGGAGGGTTGCTCACCACTCGGTACGATTTTTCGAACTTACGCGAGCACTGGACTGCAGCTAAGCCCCCGAGTGAGAGGCCTGCTCATCACTTGGTAGGATTTTTCAAACTTAGGCGAGCACTGGACTGCAGCTAAGCCCCCGAGTGGGAGGGTTGCTCACCACTCGGTAGGATTTTTCAATCTTAGGGGAGCACTAGGCTGCAGCTAAGCCCCCGAGTGGGAGGGTTGCTCACCACTCGGTAGGATTTTTCAATCTTAGGGGAGCACTAGGCTGCAGCTAAGCCCCCGAGTGGGAGGGTTGCTCACCACTCGGTAGGATTTTTCAAACTTAGGCGAGTACTGGACTGCAGTTAAGCCATCGAGTGGGAGGGTTGCTCACCACTCGGTAGGATTTTTCGAACTTAGGCGAGCACTGGACTGTAGCTAAGCCCCCGACTAAGAGGCTTGCTCATCACTCGGTCAGATTTTTCAAACTTAGGCGAGTACTGGACTCCAGCTAAGCCCCCGAGTGGGAGGGTTGCTCACCACTCGGTAGGACTTTTCAAACTTAGGCGAGTACTGGACTGCACCTAAGCCCCCGAGTGGGAGGGTTGCTCACCACTCGGTAGGATTTTTCGAACTTACGGGAGTACTGGACTGCAGCTGAGCCCCAGAGTGGGAGGATTGCTCACCTCTCGGTAGGATTTTTCAAAGTTAGGCGAGTACTGGACTGCAGCTAAGCCCCCGAGTGGGAGGGTTGCTCACCACTCGGTAGGATTTTTCGAACTTACGCGAGCACTGGACTACAGCTAAGCCCTCGAGTGAGAGGCTTGCTCATCACTTGGTAGGATTTTTCAAACTTAGGCGAGCACTGGACTGCAGCTAAGCCCCCGAGTGGGAGGGTTGCTCACCACTCGGTAGGATTTTTCAAACTTAGGCGAGTAATGGACTGCAGCTAAGCCCCCGAGTGGGAGGGTTGCTCACCACTCGGTAGGATTTTTTGAACTTACGCGAGCACTGGACTACAGCTAAGCCCCCGAGTGAGAGGCTTACTCATCACTTGGTAGGATTTTTCAAACTTAGGCGAGCACTGGACTGCAGCTAAGCCCCCGAGTGGGAGGGTTGCTCACCACTCGGTAGGATTTTTCAATCTTAGGGGAGCACTAGGCTGCAGCTAAGCCCCCGAGTGGGAGGGTTGCTCACCACTCGGTAGGATTTTTCAAACTTAGGCGAGCACTGGACTGCAGCTAAGCCCCCGAGTGGGAGGGTTGCTCACCACTCGGTAGGATTTTTCAAACTTAGGCGAGTAATGGACTGCAGCTAAGCCCCCGAGTGGGAGGGTTGCTGACCACTCGGTAGGATTTTTCAAACTTAGGCGAGTACTGGACTACAGCTAAGCCCCCGAGTGGGAGGGTTGCTCACCACTCGGTAGGATTTTTCAAACTTAGGGGAGCACTGGACTGCAGCTAAGCCCCCGAGTGGGAGGGTTGCTAACCACTCGGTAGGATTTTTCAAACTTAGGCGAGGACTGGACTGCAGCTAAGCCCCCGAGTGGGAGGGTTGCTCACCACTCGGTAGGATTTTTCAAACTTAGGCGAGCACTGGCCTGCAGCTAAGCCCCCGAGTGGGAGGGTTGCTCACCACTCGGTAGGATTTTTCAAACTTAGGCGAGCACTGGCCTGCAGCTAAGCCCTCGGGTGGGAGGGTTGCTCACCACTCGGTACGATTTTTCGAACTTACGCGAGCACTGGACTGCAGCTAAGCCCCCGAGTGAGAGGCCTGCTCATCACTTGGTAGGATTTTTCAAACTTAGGCGAGCACTGGACTGCAGCTAAGCCCCCGAGTGGGAGGGTTGCTCACCACTCGGTAGGTTTTTTCAATCTTAGGGGAGCACTAGGCTGCAGCTAAGCCCCCGAGTGGGAGGGTTGCTCACCACTCGGTAGGATTTTTCAAACTTAGGCGAGTACTGGACTGCAGTTAAGCCCCCGAGTGGGAGGGTTGCTCACCACTCGGTAGGATTTTTCGAACTTAGGCGAGCACTGGACTGTAGCTAAGCCCCCGACTAAGAGGCTTGCTCATCACTCGGTCAGATTTTTCAAACTTAGGCGAGTACTGGACTCCAGCTAAGCCCCCGAGTGGGAGGGTTGCTCACCACTCGGTAGGACTTTTCAAACTTAGGCGAGTACTGGACTGCACCTAAGCCCCCGAGTGGGAGGGTTGCTCACCACTCGGTAGGATTTTTCGAACTTACGGGAGTACTGGACTGCAGCTGAGCCCCAGAGTGGGAGGATTGCTCACCTCTCGGTAGGATTTTTCAAAGTTAGGCGAGTACTGGACTGCAGCTAAGCCCCCGAGTGGGAGGGTTGCTCACCACTCGGTAGGATTTTTCGAACTTACGCGAGCACTGGACTACAGCTAAGCCCTCGAGTGAGAGGCTTGCTCATCACTTGGTAGGATTTTTCAAACTTAGGCGAGCACTGGACTGCAGCTAAGCCCCCGAGTGGGAGGGTTGCTCACCACTCGGTAGGATTTTTCAATCTTAGGGGAGCACTCAGCTGCAGCTAAGCCCCCGAGTGGGCGGGTTGCTCACCACTCGGTAGGATTTTTCAAACTTAGGCGAGTACTGGACTGCACCTAAGCCCCCGAGTGGGAGGGTTGCTCACCACTCGGTAGGATTTTTCAAACTTAGGCGAGTACTGGACTGCAGCTAAGCCCCCGAGTGGGAGGGTTGCTAACCACTCGGTAGGATTTTTCAAACTTAGGCGAGGACTGGACTGCAGCTAAGCCCCCGAGTGGGAGGGTTGCTCACCACTCGGTAGGATTTTTCAAACTTAGGCGAGCACTGGCCTGCAGCTAAGCCCCCGAGTGGGAGGGTTGCTCACCACTCGGTAGGATTTTTCAAACTTAGGCGAGCACTGGCCTGCATCTAAGCCCTCGAGTAGGAGGGTTGCTCACCACTCGGTAGGAATTTTCAAACTTAGGCGAGCACTGGACTGCAGCTAAGCCCCCGAGTGGGAGGGTTGCTCACCACTCGGTAGGATTTTTCAAACTTAGGCGAGTACTGGACTGCAGCTAAGCCGCCGAGTGGGAGGGTTGCTCACCACTCGGTAGGATTTTTCAAACTTAGGCGAGTACTGGACTACAGCTAAGCCCCCGAGTGGGAGGGTTGCTCACCACTCGGTAGGATTTTTCAAACTTAGCGAGTACTGGACTGCAGCTAAGCCCCCGAGTGGGAGGGTTGCTCACCACTCGGTAGGATTTTTCGAACTTAGGGGAGCACTGGACTGTAGCTAAGCCCCCGACTAAGAGGCTTGCTCATCACTCGGTCAGATTTTTCAAACTTAGGCAAGTACTGGACTCCAGCTAAGCCCCCGAGTGGGAGGGTTTCTCACCACTTGGTAGGACTTTTCAAACTTAGGCGAGTACTGGACTACAGCTAAGCCCCCGAGTGGGAGGGTTGCTCACCACTCGGTAGGATTTTTCGAACTTACGGGAGTACTGGACTGCAGCTGAGCCCCAGAGTGGGAGGATTGCTCACCACTCGGTAGGATTTTTCAAACTTAGGCGAGTACTTGACTGCAGCTAAGCCCCCGAGTGGGAGGGTTGCTCACCACTCGGTAGGATTTTTTGAACTTACGCGAGCATTGGACTACAGCTAAGCCCCCGAGTGAGAGGCTTGCTCATCACTTGGTAGGATTTTTCAAACTTAGGCGAGCACTGGACTGGAGCTAAGCCCCCGAGTGGGAGGGTTGCTCACCACTCGGTAGGATTTTTCAATCTTAGGGGAGCACTAGGCTGCAGCTAAGCCCCCGAGTGGGAGGGTTGCTCACCACTCGGTAGGATTTTTCAAACTTAGGCGAGCACTGGACTGCAGCTAAGCCCCCGAGTGGGAGGGTTGCTCACCACTCGGTAGGATTTTTCAAACTTAGGCGAGTAATGGACTGCAGCTAAGCCCCCGAGTGGGAGGGTTGCTCACCAATCGGTAGGATTTTTCAATCTTAGGGGAGCACTAGGCTGCAGCTAAGCCCCCGAGTGGGAGGGTTGCTCACCACTCGGTAGGATTTTTCAAACTTAGGCGAGTAATGGACTGCAGCTAAGCCCCCGAGTGGGAGGGTTGCTCACCACTCGGTAGGATTTTTTGAACTTACGCGAGCACTGGACTACAGCTAAGCCCCCGAGTGAGAGGCTTACTCATCACTTGGTAGGATTTTTCAAACTTAGGCGAGCACTGGACTGCAGCTAAGCCCCCGAGTGGGAGGGTTGCTCACTACTCGGTAGGATTTTTCAATCTTAGGGGAGCACTAGGCTGCAGCTAAGCCCCCGAGTGGGAGGGTTGCTCACCACTCGGTAGGATTTTTCAAACTTAGGCGAGCACTGGACTGCAGCTAAGCCCCCGAGTGGGAGGGTTGCTCACCACTCGGTAGGATTTTTCAAACTTAGGCGAGTAATGGACTGCAGCTAAGCCCCCGAGTGGGAGGGTTGCTGACCACTCGGTAGGATTTTTCAAACTTAGGCGAGTACTGGACTGCAGCTAAGCCCCCGAGTGGGAGGGTTGCTCACCACTCGGTAGGATTTTTCAAACTTAGGCGAGTAATGGACTGCAGCTAAGCCCCCGAGTGGGAGGGTTGCTCACCACTCGGTAGGATTTTTTGAACTTACGCGAGCACTGGACTACAGCTAAGCCCCCGAGTGAGAGGCTTACTCATCACTTGGTAGGATTTTTCAAACTTAGGCGAGCACTGGACTGCAGCTAAGCCCCCGAGTGGGAGGGTTGCTCACCACTCGGTAGGATTTTTCAATCTTAGGGGAGCACTAGGCTGCAGCTAAGCCCCCGAGTGGGAGGGTTGCTCACCACTCGGTAGGATTTTTCAAACTTAGGCGAGCACTGGACTGCAGCTAAGCCCTCGAGTGGGAGGGTTGCTCACCACTCGGTAGGATTTTTCAAACTTAGGCGAGTAATGGACTGCAGCTAAGCCCCCAGTGGGAGGGTTGCTGACCACTCGGTAGGATTTTTCAAACTTAGGCGAGTACTGGACTGCAGCTAAGCCCCCGAGTGGGAGGGTTGCTCACCACTCGGTAGGATTTTTCAAACTTAGGCGAGCACTGGACTGCAGCTAAGCCCCCGAGTGGGAGGGTTGCTAACCACTCGGTAGGATTTTTCAAACTTAGGCGAGGACTGGACTGCAGCTAAGCCCCCGAGTGGGAGGGTTGCTCACCACTCGGTAGGATTTTTCAAACTTAGGCGAGCACTGGCCTGCAGCTAAGCCCTCGGGTGGGAGGGTTGCTCACCACTCGGTACGATTTTTCGAACTTACGCGAGCAATGGACTGCAGCTAAGCCCCCGAGTGAGAGGCCTGCTCATCACTTGGTAGGATTTTTCAAACTAAGGCGAGCACTGGCCTGCAGCTAAGCCCCCGAGTGAGAGGCCTGCTCATCACTTGGTAGGATTTTTCAAACTTAGGCGAGCACTGGCCTGCAGCTAAGCCCCCGAGTGGGAGGGTTGCTCACCACTCGGTAGGATTTTTCAAACTTAGGCGAGCACTGGCCTGCAGCTAAGCCCTCGGGTGGGAGGGTTGCTCACCACTCGGTACGATTTTTCGAACTTATGCGAGCAATGGACTGCAGCTAAGCCCCCGAGTGAGAGGCCTGCTCATCACTTGGTAGGATTTTTCAAACTAAGGCGAGCACTGGACTGCAGCTAAGCCCCCGAGTGGGAGGGTTGCTCACCACTCGGTAGGATTTTTTAATCTTAGGGGAGCACTAGGCTGCAGCTAAGCCCCCGAGTGGGAGGGTTGCTCACCACTCGGTAGGATTTTTCAAACTTAGGCGAGTACTGGACTGCAGTTAAGCCCCCGAGTGGGAGGGTTGCTCACCACTCGGTAGGATTTTTCGAACTTAGGCGAGCACTGGACTGTAGCTAAGCCCCCGACTAAGAGGCTTGCTCATCACTCGGTCAGATTTTTCAAACTTAGGCGAGTACTGGACTCCAGCTAAGCCCCCGAGTGGGAGGGTTGCTCACCACTCGGTAGGACTTTTCAAACTTAGGCGAGTACTGGACTGCACCTAAGCCCCCGAGTGGGAGGGTTGCTCACCACTCGGTAGGATTTTTCGAACTTACGGGAGTACTGGACTGCAGCTGAGCCCCAGAGTGGGAGGATTGCTCACCTCTCGGTAGGATTTTTCAAAGTTAGGCGAGTACTGGACTGCAGCTAAGCCCCCGAGTGGGAGGGTTGCTCACCACTCGGTAGGATTTTTCGAACTTACGCGAGCACTGGACTACAGCTAAGCCCTCGAGTGAGAGGCTTGCTCATCACTTGGTAGGATTTTTCAAACTTAGGCGAGCACTGGACTGCAGCTAAGCCCCCGAGTGGGAGGGTTGCTCACCACTCGGTAGGATTTTTCAATCTTAGGGGAGCACTCGGCTGCAGCTAAGCCCCCGAGTGGGCGGGTTGCTCACCACTCGGTAGGATTTTTCAAACTTAGGCGAGTACTGGACTGCACCTAAGCCCCCGAGTGGGAGGGTTGCTCACCACTCGGTAGGATTTTTCAAACTTAGGCGAGTACTGGACTGCAGCTAAGCCCCCGAGTGGGAGGGTTGCTAACCACTCGGTAGGATTTTTCAAACTTAGGCGAGGACTGGACTGCAGCTAAGCCCCCGAGTGGGAGGGTTGCTCACCACTCGGTAGGATTTTTCAAACTTAGGCGAGCACTGGCCTGCAGCTAAGCCCCCGAGTGGGAGGGTTGCTCACCACTCGGTAGGATTTTTCAAACTTAGGCGAGCACTGGCCTGCATCTAAGCCCTCGAGTAGGAGGGTTGCTCACCACTCGGTAGGAATTTTCAAACTTAGGCGAGCACTGGACTGCAGCTAAGCCCCCGAGTGGGAGGGTTGCTCACCACTCGGTAGGATTTTTCAAACTTAGGCGAGTACTGGACTGCAGCTAAGCCCCCGAGTGGGAGGGTTGCTCACCACTCGGTAGGATTTTTCAAACTTAGGCGAGTACTGGACTACAGCTAAGCCCCCGAGTGGGAGGGTTGCTCACCACTCGGTAGGATTTTTCAAACTTAGCGAGTACTGGACTGCAGCTAAGCCCCCGAGTGGGAGGGTCGCTCACCACTCGGTAGGATTTTTCGAACTTAGGGGAGCACTGGACTGTAGCTAAGCCCCCGACTAAGAGGCTTGCTCATCACTCGGTCAGATTTTTCAAACTTAGGCAAGTACTGGACTCCAGCTAAGCCCCCGAGTGGGAGGGTTGCTCACCACTCGGTAGGACTTTTCAAACTTAGGCGAGTACTGGACTGCAGCTAAGCCCCCGAGTGGGAGGGTTGCTCACCACTCGGTAGGATTTTTCGAACTTACGGGAGTACTGGACTGCAGCTGAGCCCCAGAGTGGGAGGATTGCTCACCACTCGGTAGGATTTTTCAAACTTAGGCGAGTACTGGACTGCAGCTAAGCCCCCGAGTGGGAGGGTTGCTCACCACTCGGTAGGATTTTTTGAACTTACGCGAGCACTGGACTACAGCTAAGCCCCCGAGTGAGAGGCTTGCTCATCACTTGGTAGGATTTTTCAAACTTAGGCGAGCACTGGACTGGAGCTAAGCCCCCGAGTGGGAGGGTTGCTCACCACTCGGTAGGATTTTTCAATCTTAGGGGAGCACTAGGCTGCAGCTAAGCCCCCGAGTGGGAGGGTTGCTCACCACTCGGTAGGATTTTTCAAACTTAGGCGAGCACTGGACTGCAGCTAAGCCCCCGAGTGGGAGGGTTGCTCACCACTCGGTAGGATTTTTCAAACTTAGGCGAGTAATGGACTGCAGCTAAGCCCCCGAGTGGGAGGGTTGCTCACCAATCGGTAGGATTTTTCAATCTTAGGGGAGCACTAGGCTGCAGCTAAGCCCCCGAGTGGGAGGGTTGCTCACCACTCGGTAGGATTTTTCAAACTTAGGCGAGCACTGGACTGCAGCTAAGCCCCCGAGTGGGAGGGTTGCTCACCACTCGGTAGGATTTTTCAAACTTAGGCGAGTAATGGACCGCAGCTAAGCCCCCGAGTGGGAGGGTTGCTCACCACTCGGTAGGATTTTTTGAACTTACGTGAGCACTGGACTACAGCTAAGCACCCGAGTGAGAGGCTTACTCATCACTTGGTAGGATTTTTCAAACTTAGGCGAGCACTGGACTGCAGCTAAGCCCCCGAGTGGGAGGGTTGCTCACTACTCGGTAGGATTTTTCAATCTTAGGGGAGCACTAGGCTGCAGCTAAGCCCCCGAGTGGGAGGGTTGCTCACCACTCGGTAGGATTTTTCAAACTTAGGCGAGCACTGGACTGCAGCTAAGCCCCCGAGTGGGAGGGTTGCTCACCACTCGGTAGGATTTTTCAAACTTAGGCGAGTAATGGACTGCAGCTAAGCCCCCGAGTGGGAGGGTTGCTGACCACTCGGTAGGATTTTTCAAACTTAGGCGAGTACTGGACTGCAGCTAAGCCCCCGAGTGGGAGGGTTGCTCACCACTCGGTAGGATTTTTCAAACTTAGGCGAGCACTGGACTGCAGCTAAGCGCCCGAGTGGGAGGGTTGCTAACCACTCGGTAGGATTTTTCAAACATAGGAGAGCACTGGCCTGCAGCTAAGCCCCCGAGTGGGAGGGTTGCTCACCACTCGGTAGGATTTTTCAAACTTAGGCGAGCACTGGCCTGCAGCTAAGCCCTCGGGTGGGAGGGTTGCTCACCACTCGGTACGATTTTTCGAACATACGCGAGCACTGGACTGCAGCTAAGCCCCCGAGTGAGAGGCCTGCTCATCACTTGGTAGGATTTTTCAAACTTAGGCGAGCACTGGACTGCAGCTAAGCCCCCGAGTGGGTGGGTTGCTCACCACTCGGTAGGATTTTTCAATCTTAGGGGAGCACTAGGCTGCAGCTAAGCCCCCGAGTGGGAGGGTTGCTCACCACTCGGTAGGATTTTTCAAACTTAGGCGAGTACTGGACTGCAGTTAAGCCCCCGAGTGGGAGGGTTGCTCACCACTCGGTAGGATTTTTCAACTTAGGCAAGCACTGGACTGTAGCTAAGCCCCCGACTAAGAGGCTTGCTCATCACTCGGTCAGATTTTTCAAACTTAGGCGAGTACTGGACTCCAGCTAAGCCCCCGAGTGGGAGGGTTGCTCACCACTCGGTAGGACTTTTCAAACTTAGGCGAGTACTGGACTGCACCTAAGCCCCCGAGTGGGAGGGTTGCTCACCACTCGGTAGGATTTTTCAACTTAGGCAAGCACTGGACTGTAGCTAAGCCCCCGACTAAGAGGGTTGCTCACCACTCGGTAGGACTTTTCAAACTTAGGCGAGTACTGGACTGCACCTAAGCCCCCGAGTGGGAGGGTTGCTCACCACTCGGTAGGATTTTTCGAACTTACGCGAGCACTGGACTACAGCTAAGCCCCCGAGTGAGAGGCTTGCTCATCACTTGGTAGGATTTTTCAAACTTAGGCGAGCACTGGACTGCAGCTAAGCCCCCGAGTGGGAGGGTTGCTCACCACTCGGTATGATTTTTCAATCTTAGGGGAGCACTCGGCTGCAGCTACGCCCCCGAGTGGGCGGGTTGCTCACCACTCGGTAGGATTTTTCAAACTTAGGCGAGTAATGGACTGCAGCTAAGCCCCCGAGTGGGAGGGTTGCTCACCAGTCGGTAGGATTTTTCAATCTTAGGGGAGCACTAGGCTGCAGCTAAGCTCCCGAGTGGGAGGGTTGCTCACCACTCGGTAGGATTTTTCAAACTTAGGCGAGCACTGGACTGCAGCTAAGCCCCCGAGTGGGAGGGTTGCTCACCACTCGGTAGGATTTTTCAAACTTAGGCGAGTAATGGACTGCAGCTAAGCCCCCGAGTGGGAGGGTTGCTCACCACTCGGTAGGATTTTTTGAACTTACGCGAGCACTGGACTACAGCTAAGCCCCCGAGTGAGAGGCTTACTCATCACTTGGTAGGATTTTTCAAACTTAGGCGAGCACTGGACTGCAGCTAAACCCCCGAGTGGGAGGGTTGCTCACTACTCGGTAGGATTTTTCAATCTTAGGGGAGCACTAGGCTGCAGCTAAGCCCCCGAGTGGGAGGGTTGCTCACCACTCGGTAGGATTTTTCAAACTTAGGCGAGCACTGGACTGCAGCTAAGCCCCCGAGTGGGAGGGTTGCTCACCACTCGGTAGGATTTTTCAAACATAGGCGAGTAATGGACTGCACCTAAGCCCCCGAGTGGGAGGGTTGCTGACCACTCGGTAGGATTTTTCAAACTTAGGCGAGTACTGGACTGCAGCTAAGCCCCCGAGTGGGAGGGTTGCTCACCACTCGGTAGGATTTTTCAAACTTAGGCGAGCACTGGACTGCAGCTAAGCCCCCGAGTGGGAGGGTTGCTAACCACTCGGTAGGATTTTTCAAACTTAGGCGAGGACTGGACTGCAGCTAAGCCCCCGAGTGGGAGGGTTGCTCACCACTCGCTAGGATTTTTCAAACTTAGGAGAGCACTGGCCTGCAGCTAAGCCCCCGAGTGTTAGGGTTGCTCACCACTCGGTAGGATTTTTCAAACTTAGGCGAGCACTGGCCTGCAGCTAAGCCCTCGGGTGGGAGGGTTGCTCACCACTCGGTACGATTTTTCGAACTTACGCGAGCACTGGACTGCAGCTAAGCCCCCGAGTGAGAGGCCTGCTCATCACTTGGTAGGATTTTTCAAACTTAGGCGAGCACTGGACTGCAGCTAAGCCCCCGAGTGGGAGGGTTGCTCACCACTCGGTAGGATTTTTCAAACTTAGGCGAGTACTGGACTACAGCTAAGCCCCCGAGTGGGAGGGTTGCTCACCACTCGGTAGGATTTTTCAAACTTAGCGAGTACTGGACTGCAGCTAAGCCCCCGAGTGGGAGGGTTGCTCACCACTCGGTAGGATTTTTCGAACTTAGGGGAGCACTGGACTGTAGCTAAGCCCCCGACTAAGAGGCTTGCTCATCACTTGGTCAGATTTTTCAAACTTAGGCAAGTACTGGACTCCAGCTAAGCCCCCGAGTGGGAGGGTTGCTCACCACTCGGTAGGACTTTTCAAACTTAGGCGAGTACTGGACTGCAGCTAAGCCCCCGAGTGGGAGGGTTGCTCACCACTCGGTAGGATTTTTCGAACTTACGGGAGTACTGGACTGCAGCTGAGCCCCAGAGTGGGAGGATTGCTCACCACTCGGTAGGATTTTTCAAACTTAGGCGAGTACTGGACTGCAGCTAAGCCCCCGAGTGGGAGGGTTGCTCACCACTCGGTAGGATTTTTTGAACTTACGCGAGCACTGGACTACAGCTAAGCCCCCGAGTGAGAGGCTTGCTCATCACTTGGTAGGATTTTTCAAACTTAGGCGAGCACTGGACTGGAGCTAAGCCCCCGAGTGGGAGGGTTGCTCACCACTCGGTAGGATTTTTCAATCTTAGGGGAGCACTAGGCTGCAGCTAAGCCCCCGAGTGGGAGGGTTGCTCACCACTCGGTAGGATTTTTCAAACTTAGGCGAGCACTGGACTGCAGCTAAGCCCCCGAGTGGGAGGGTTGCTCACCACTCGGTAGGATTTTTCAAACTTAGGCGAGTAATGGACTGCAGCTAAGCCCCCGAGTGGGAGGGTTGCTCACCAATCGGTAGGATTTTTCAATCTTAGGGGAGCACTAGGCTGCAGCTAAGCCCCCGATTGGGAGGGTTGCTCACCACTCGGTAGGATTTTTCAAACTTAGGCGAGCACTGGACTGCAGCTAAGCCCCCGAGTGGGAGGGTTGCTCACCACTCGGTAGGATTTTTCAAACTTAGGCGAGTAATGGACCGCAGCTAAGCCCCCGAGTGGGAGGGTTGCTGACCACTCGGTAGGATTTTTCAAACTTAGGCGAGTACTGGACTGCAGCTAAGCCCCCGAGTGGGAGGGTTGCTCACCACTCGGTAGGATTTTTCAAACTTAGGCGAGCACTGGACTTCAGCTAAGCGCCCGAGTGGGAGGGTTGCTAACCACTCGGTAGGATTTTTCAAACATAGGAGAGCACTGGCCTGCAGCTAAGCCCCCGAGTGGGAGGGTTGCTCACCACTCGGTAGGATTTTTCAAACTTAGGCGAGCACTGGCCTGCAGCTAAGCCCTCGGGTGGGAGGGTTGCTCACCACTCGGTACGATTTTTCGAACTTACGCGAGCACTGGACTGCAGCTAAGCCCCCGAGTGAGAGGCCTGCTCATCACTTGGTAGGATTTTTCAAACTTAGGCGAGCACTGGACTGCAGCTAAGCCCCCGAGTGGGTGGGTTGCTCACCACTCGGTAGGATTTTTCAATCTTAGGGGAGCACTAGGCTGCAGCTAAGCCCCCGAGTGGGAGGGTTGCTCACCACTCGGTAGGATTTTTCAAACTTAGGCAAGCAATGGACTGTAGCTAAGCCCCCGACTAAGAGGCTTGCTCATCACTCGGTCAGATTTTTCAAACTTAGGCGAGTACTGGACTCCAGCTAAGCCCCCGAGTGGGAGGGTTGCTCACCACTCGGTAGGACTTTTCAAACTTAGGCGAGTACTGGACTGCACCTAAGCCCCCGAGTGGGAGGGTAGCTCACCACTCGGTAGGATTTTTCGAACTTACGGGAGTACTGGACTGCAGCTGAGCCCCAGAGTGGGAGGATTGCTCACCACTCGGTAGGATTTTTAAACTTAGGCGAGTACTGGACTGCAGCTAAGCCCCCGAGTGGGAGGGTTGCTCACCACTCGGTAGGATTTTTCGAACTTACGCGAGCACTGGACTACAGCTAAGCCCCCGAGTGAGAGGCTTGCTCATCACTTGGTAGGATTTTTCAAACTTAGGCGAGCACTGGACTGCAGCTAAGCCCCCGAGTGGGAGGGTTGCTCACCACTCGGTATGATTTTTCAATCTTAGGGGAGCACTCGGCTGCAGCTAAGCCCCCGAGTGGGCGGGTTGCTCACCACTCGGTAGGATTTTTCAAACTTAGGCGAGTAATGGACTGCAGCTAAGCCCCCGAGTGGGAGGGTTGCTCACCAGTCGGTAGGATTTTTCAATCTTAGGGGAGCACTAGGCTGCAGCTAAGCCCCCGAGTGGGAGGGTTGCTCACCACTCGGTAGGATTTTTCAAACTTAGGCGAGCACTGGACTGCAGCTAAGCCCCCGAGTGGGAGGGTTGCTCACCACTCGGTAGGATTTTTCAAACTTAGGCGAGTAATGGACTGCAGCTAAGCCCCCGAGTGGGAGGGTTGCTCACCACTCGGTAGGATTTTTTGAACTTACGCGAGCACTGGACTACAGCTAAGCCCCCGAGTGAGAGGCTTACTCATCACTTGGTAGGATTTTTCAAACTTAGGCGAGCACTGGACTGCAGCTAAGCCCCCGAGTGGGAGGGTTGCTCACTACTCGGTAGGATTTTTCAATCTTAGGGGAGCACTAGGCTGCAGCTAAGCCCCCGAGTGGGAGGGTTGCTCACCACTCGGTAGGATTTTTCAAACTTAGGCGAGCACTGGACTGCAGCTAAGCCCCCGAGTGGGAGGGTTGCTCACCACTCGGTAGGATTTTTCAAACTTAGGCGAGTAATGGACTGCAGCTAAGCCCCCGAGTGGGAGGGTTGCTGACCACTCGGTAGGATTTTTCAAACTTAGGCGAGTACTGGACTGCAGCTAAGCCCCCGAGTGGGAGGGTTGCTCACCACTCGGTAGGATTTTTCAAACTTAGGCGAGCACTGGACTGCAGCTAAGCCCCCGAGTGGGAGGGTTGCTAACCACTCGGTAGGATTTTTCAAACTTAGGCGAGGACTGGACTGCAGCTAAGCCCCCGAGTGGGAGGGTTGCTCACCACTCGCTAGGATTTTTCAAACTTAGGAGAGCACTGGCCTGCAGCTAAGCCCCCGAGTGGGAGGGTTGCTCACCACTCGGTAGGATTTTTCAAACTTAGGCGAGCACTGGCCTGCAGCTAAGCCCTCGGGTGGGAGGGTTGCTCACCACTCGGTACGATTTTTCGAACTTACGCGAGCACTGGACTGCAGCTAAGCCCCCGAGTGAGAGGCCTGCTCATCACTTGGTAGGATTTTTCAAACTTAGGCGAGCACTGGACTGCAGCTAAGCCCCCGAGTGGGTGGGTTGCTCACCACTCGGTAGGATTTTTCAATCTTAGGGGAGCACTAGGCTGCAGCTAAGCCCCCGAGTGGGAGGGTTGCTCACCACTCGGTAGGATTTTTCAAACTTAGGCGAGTACTGGACTGCAGTTAAGCCCCCGAGTGGGAGGGTTGCTCACCACTCGGTAGGATTTTTCAACTTAGGCAAGCACTGGACTGTAGCTAAGCCCCCGACTAAGAGGCTTGCTCATCACTCGGTCAGATTTTTCAAACTTAGGCTAGTACTGGACTCCAGCTAAGCCCCCGAGTGGGAGGGTTGCTCACCACTCGGTAGGACTTTTCAAACTTAGGCGAGTACTGGACTGCACCTAAGCCCCCGAGTGGGAGGGTTGCTCACCACTTGGTAGGATTTTTCGAACTTACGGGAGTACTGGACTGCAGCTGAGCCCCAGAGTCGGAGGATTGCTCACCACTCGGTAGGATTTTTCAAACTTAGGCGTGTACTGGACTGCAGCTAAGCCCCCGAGTGGGAGGGTTGCTCACCACTCGGTAGGATTTTTCGAACTTACGCGAGCACTGGACTACAGCTAAGCCCCCGAGTGAGAGGCTTGCTCATCACTTGGTAGGATTTTTCAAACTTAGGCGAGCACTGGACTGCAGCTAAGCCCCTGAGTGGGAGGGTTGCTCACCAGTCGGTAGGATTTTTCAATCTTAGGGGAGCACTCGGCTGCAGCTAAGCCCCCGAGTGGGAGGGTTGCTCACCACTCGGTAGGATTTTTCAAACTTAGGCGAGCACTGGACTGCAGCTAAGCCCCCGAGTGGGAGGGTTGCTCACCACTCGGTAGGATTTTTCAAACTTAGGCGAGTAATGGACTGCAGCTAAGCCCCCGAGTGGGAGGGTTGCTCACCACTGGGTAGGATTTTTTGAACTTACGCGAGCACTGGACTACAGCTAAGCCCCCGAGTGAGAGGCTTACTCATCACTTGGTAGGATTTTTCAAACTTAGGCTTGCACTGGATTGCAGCTAAGCCCCCGAGTGGGAGGGTTGCTCACTACTCGGTAGGATTTTTCAATCTTAGGGGAGCACTAGGCTGCAGCTAAGCCCCCGAGTGGGAGGGTTGCTCACCACTCGGTAGGATTTTTCAAACTTAGGCGAGCACTGGACTGCAGCTAAGCCCCCGAGTGGGAGGGTTGCTCACCACTCGGTAGGATTTTTCAAACTTAGGCGAGTAATGGACTGCAGCTAAGCCCCCGAGTGGGAGGGTTGCTGACCACTCGGTAGGATTTTTCAAACTTAGGCGAGTACTGGACTGCAGCTAAGCCCCCGAGTGGGAGGGTTGCTCACCACTCGGTAGGATTTTTCGAACTTACGCGAGCACTGGACTACAGCTAAGCCCCCGAGTGAGAGGCTTGCTCATCACTTGGTAGGATTTTTCAAACTTAGGCGAGCACTGGACTGCAGCTAAGCCCCCGAGTGGGAGGGTTGCTCACCAGTCGGTAGGATTTTTCAATCTTAGGGGAGCACTCGGCTGCAGCTAAGCCCCCGAGTGGGAGGGTTGCTCACCACTCGGTAGGATTTTTCAAACTTAGGCAAGCACTGGACTGCAGCTAAGCCCCCGAGTGGGAGGGTTGCTCACCACTCGGTAGGATTTTTCAAACTTAGGCGAGTAATGGACTGCAGCTAAGCCCCCGAGTGGGAGGGTTGCTCACCACTCGGTAGGATTTTTTGAACTTACGCGAGCACTGGACTACAGCTAAGCCCCCGAGTGAGAGGCTTACTCATCACTTGGTAGGATTTTTCAAACTTAGGCGAGCACTGGACTGCAGCTAAGCCCCCGAGTGGGAGGGTTGCTCACTACTCGGTAGGATTTTTCAATCTTAGGGGAGCACTAGGCTGCAGCTAAGCCCCCGAGTGGGAGGGTTGCTCACCACTCGGTAGGATTTTTCAAACTTAGGCGAGCACTGGACTGCAGCTAAGCCCCCGAGTGGGAGGGTTGCTCACCACTCGGTAGGATTTTTCAAACTTAGGCGAGTAATGGACTGCAGCTAAGCCCCCGAGTGGGAGTGTTGCTGACCACTCGGTAGGATTTTTCAAACTTAGGCGAGTACTGGACTGCAGCTAAGCCCCCGAGTGGGAGGGTTGCTCACCACTCGGTAGGATTTTTCAAACTTAGGCGAGCACTGGACTGCAGCTAAGCCCCCGAGTGGGAGGGTTGCTAACCACTCGGTAGGATTTTTCAAACTTAGGCGAGGACTGGACTGCAGCTAAGCCCCCGAGTGGGAGGGTTGCTCACCACTCGCTAGGATTTTTCAAACTTAGGAGAGCACTGGCCTGCAGCTAAGCCCCCGAGTGGGAGGGTTGCTCACCACTCGGTAGGATTTTCAAACTTAGGCGAGCACTGGCCTGCAGCTAAGCCCTCGGGTGGGAGGGTTGCTCACCACTCGGTACGATTTTTCGAACTTACGCGAGCACTGGACTGCAGCTAAGCCCCCGAGTGAGAGGCCTGCTCATCACTTGGTAGGATTTTATCAAACTTAGGCGAGCACTGGACTGCAGCTAAGCCCCCGAGTGGGTGGGTTGCTCACCACTCGGTAGGATTTTTCAATCTTAGGGGAGCACTAGGCTGCAGCTAAGCCCCCGAGTGGGAGGGTTGCTCACCACTCGGTAGGATTTTTCAAACTTAGGCGAGTACTGGACTGCAGTTAAGCCCCCGAGTGGGAGGGTTGCTCACCACTCGGTAGGATTTTTCAACTTAGGCAAGCACTGGACTGTAGCTAAGCCCCCGACTAAGAGGCTTGCTCATCACTCGGTCAGATTTTTCAAACTTAGGCGAGTACTGGACTCCAGCTAAGCCCCCGAGTGGGAGGGTTGCTCACCACTCGGTAGGACTTTTCAAACTTAGGCGAGTACTGGACTGCAGCTAAGCCCCCGAGTGGGAGGGTTGCTCACCACTCGGTAGGATTTTTCGAACTTACGGGAGTACTGGACTGCAGCTGAGCCCCACAGTGGGAGGATTGCTCACCACTCGGTAGGATTTTTCAAACTTAGGCGAGTACTGGACTGCAGCTAAGCCCCCGAGTGGGAGGGTTGCTCACCACTCGGTAGGATTTTTCGAACTTACGCGAGCACTGGACTACAGCTAAGCCCCCGAGTGAGAGGCTTGCTCATCACTTGGTAGGATTTTTCAAACTTAGGCGAGCACTGGACTGCAGCTAAGCCCCCGAGTGGGAGGGTTGCTCAGTACTCGGTAGGATTTTTCAATCTTAGGGGAGCACTCGGCTGCAGCTAAGCCCCCGAGTGGGCGGGTTGCTCACCACTCGGTAGGATTTTTCAAACTTAGGCGAGTAATGGACTGCAGCTAAGCCCCCGAGTGGGAGGGTTGCTCACCAGTCGGTAGGATTTTTCAATCTTAGGGGAGCACTAGGGTGCAGCTAAGCCCCCGAGTGGGAGGGTTGCTCACCACTCGGTAGGATTTTTCAAACTTAGGCGAGCACTGGACTGCAGCTAAGCCCCCGAGTGGGAGGGTTGCTCACCACTCGGTAGGATTTTTCAAACTTAGGCGAGTAATGGACTGCAGCTAAGCCCCCGAGTGGGAGGGTTGCTCACCACTCGGTAGGATTTTTTGAACTTACGCGAGCACTGGACTACAGCTAAGCCCCCGAGTGAGAGGCTTACTCATCACTTGGTAGGATTTTTCAAACTTAGGCGAGCACTGGACTGCAGCTAAGCCCCCGAGTGGGAGGGTTGCTCACTACTCGGTAGGATTTTTCAATCTTAGGGGAGCAATAGGCTGCAGCTAAGCCCCCGAGTGGGAGGGTTGCTCACCACTCGGTAGGATTTTTCAAACTTAGGCGAGCACTGGACTGCAGCTAAGCCCCCGAGTGGGAGGGTTGCTCACCACTCGGTAGGATTTTTAGAACTTAGGCGAGTAATGGACTGCAGCTAAGCCCCCGAGTGGGAGGGTTGCTGACCACTCGGTAGGATTTTTCAAACTTAGGCGAGGACTGGACTGCAGCTAAGCCCCCGAGTGGGAGGGTTGCTCACCACTCGGTAGGATTTTTCAAACTTAGGCGAGCACTGGACTGCAGCTAAGCCCCCGAGTGGGAGGGTTGCTAACCACTCGGTAGGATTTTTCAAACTTAGGCGAGGACTGGACTGCAGCTAAGCCCCCGAGTGGGAGGGTTGCTCACCACTCGCTAGGATTTTTCAAACTTAGGAGAGCACTGGCCTGCAGCTAAGCCCCCGAGTGGGAGGGTTGCTCACCACTCGGTAGGATTTTTCAAACTTAGGCGAGCACTGGCCTGCAGCTAAGCCCTCGGGTGGGAGGGTTGCTCACCACTCGGTACGATTTTTCGAACTTACGCGAGCACTGGACTGCAGCTAAGCCCCCGAGTGAGAGGCCTGCTCATCACTTGGTAGGATTTTTCAAACTTAGGCGAGCACTGGACTGCATCTAAGCCCCCGAGTGGGTGGGTTGCTCACCACTCGGTAGGATTTTTCAATCTTAGGGGAGCACTAGGCTGCAGCTAAGCCCCCGAGTGGGAGGGTTGCTCACCACTCGGTAGGATCTTTCAAACTTAGGCGAGTACTGGACTGCAGTTAAGCCCCCGAGTGGGAGGGTTGCTCACCACTCGGTAGGATTTTTCAACTTAGGCAAGCACTGGACTGTAGCTAAGCCCCCGACTAAGAGGCTTGCTCATCACTCGGTCAGATTTTTCAAACTTAGGCGAGTACTGGACTCCAGCTAAGCCCCCGAGTGGGAGGGTTGCTCACCACTCGGTAGGACTTTTCAGACTTAGGCGAGTACTGGACTGCACCTAAGCCCCCGAGTGGGAGGGTTGCTCACCACTCGGTAGGATTTTTTGAACTTACGGGAGTACTGGACTGCAGCTGAGCCCCAGAGTGGGAGGATTGCTCACCACTCGGTAGGATTTTTCAAACTTAGGCGAGTACTGGACTGCAGCTAAGCCCCCGAGTGGGAGGGTTGCTCACCACTCGGTAGGATTTTTCGAACTTACGCGAGCACTGGACTACAGCTAAGCCCCCGAGTGAGAGGCTTGCTCATCACTTGGTAGGATTTTTCAAACTTAGGCGAGCACTGGACTGCAGCTAAGCCCCCGAGTGGGAGGGTTGCTCACCACTCGGTAGGATTTTTCAATCTTAGGGGAGCACTCGGCTGCAGCTAAGCCCCCGAGTGGGCGGGTTGCTCACCACTCGGTAGGATTTTTCAAACTTAGGCGAGTAATGGACTGCAGCTAAGCCCCCGAGTGGGAGGGTTGCTCACCAGTCGGTAGGATTTTTCAATCTTAGGGGAGCACTAGGGTGCAGCTAAGCCCCCGAGTGGGAGGGTTGCTCACCACTCGGTAGGATTTTTCAAACTTAGGCGAGCACTGGACTGCAGCTAAGCCCCCGAGTGGGAGGGTTGCTCACCACTCGGTAGGATTTTTCAAACTTATGCGAGTAATGGACTGCAGCTAAGCCCCCGAGTGGGAGGGTTGCTCACCACTCGGTAGGATTTTTTGAACTTACGCGAGCACTGGACTACAGCTAAGCCCCCGAGTGAGAGGCTTACTCATCACTTGGTAGGATTTTTCAAACTTAGGCGAGCACTGGACTGCAGCTTAGCCCCCGAGTGGGAGGGTTGCTCACTACTCGGTAGGATTTTTCAATCTTAGGGGAGCAATAGGCTGCAGCTAAGCCCCCGAGTGGGAGGGTTGCTCACCACTCGGTAGGATTTTTCAAACTTAGGCTAGCACTGGACTGCAGCTAAGCCCCCGAGTGGGAGGGTTGCTCACCACTCGGTAGGATTTTTAGAACTTAGGCGAGTAATGGACTGCAGCTAAGCCCCCGAGTGGGAGGGTTGCTGACCACTCGGTAGGATTTTTCAAACTTAGGCGAGTACTGGACTGCAGCTAAGCCCCCGAGTGGGAGGGTTGCTCACCACTCGGTAGGATTTTTCAAACTTAGGCGAGCACTGGACTGCAGCTAAGCCCCCGAGTGGGAGGGTTGCTAACCACTCGGTAGGATTTTTCAAACTTAGGCGAGGACTGGACTGCAGCTAAGCCCCCGAGTGGGAGGGTTGCTCACCACTCGCTAGGATTTTTCAAACTTAGGAGAGCACTGGCCTGCAGCTAAGCCCCCGAGTGGGAGGGTTGCTCACCACTCGGTAGGATTTTTCAAACTTAGGCGAGCACTGGCCTGCAGCTAAGCCCTCGGGTGGGAGGGTTGCTCACCACTCGGTACGATTTTTCGAACTTACGCGAGCACTGGACTGCAGCTAAGCCCCCGAGTGAGAGGCCTGCTCATCACTTGGTAGGATTTTTCAAACTTAGGCGAGCACTGGACTGCAGCTAAGCCCCCGAGTGGGTGGGTTGCTCACCACTCGGTAGGATTTTTCAATCTTAGGGGAGCACTAGGCTGCAGCTAAGCCCCCGAGTGGGAGGGTTGCTCACCACTCGGTAGGATTTTTCGAACTTAGGCGAGTACTGGACTGCAGTTAAGCCCCCGAGTGGGAGGGTTGCTCACCACTCGGTAGGATTTTTCAACTTAGGCAAGCACTGGACTGTAGCTAAGCCCCCGACTAAGAGGCTTGCTCATCACTCGGTCAGATTTTTCAAACTTAGGCGAGTACTGGACTCCAGCTAAGCCCCCGAGTGGGAGGGTTGCTCACCACTCGGTAGGACTTTTCAAACTTAGGCGAGTACTGGACTGCACCTAAGCCCCCGAGTGGGAGGGTTGCTCACCACTCGGTAGGATTTTTCGAACTTACGGGAGTACTGGACTGCAGCTGAGCCCCAGAGTGGGAGGATTGCTCACCACTCGGTAGGATTTTTCAAACTTAGGCGAGTACTGGACTGCAGCTAAGCCCCCGAGTGGGAGGGTTGCTCACCACTCGGTAGGATTTTTCGAACTTACGCGAGCACTGGACTACAGCTAAGCCCCCGAGTGAGAGGCTTGCTCATCACTTGGTAGGATTTTTCAAACTTAGGCGAGCACTGGACTGCAGCTAAGCCCCCGAGTGGGAGGGTTGCTCACCACTCGGTAGGATTTTTCAATCTTAGGGGAGCACTCGGCTGCAGCTAAGCCCCCGAGTGAGAGGCTTACTCATCACTTGGTAGGATTTTTCAAACTTAGGCGAGCACTGGACTGCAGCTAAGCCCCCGAGTGGGAGGGTTGCTCACTACTCGGTAGGATTTTTCAATCTTAGGGGAGCAATAGGCTGCAGCTAAGCCCCCGAGTGGGAGGGTTGCTCACCACTCGGTAGGATTTTTCAAACTTAGGCGAGCACTGGACTGCAGCTAAGCCCCCGGGTGGGAGGGTTGCTCACCACTCGGTAGGATATTTAGAACTTAGGCGAGGAATGGACTGCAGCTAAGCCCCCGAGTGGGAGGGTTGCTGACCACTCGGTAGGATTTTTCAAACTTAGTCGAGTACTGGACTGCAGCTAAGCCCCCGAGTGGGAGGGTTGCTCACCACTCGGTAGGATTTTTCAAACTTAGGCGAGCACTGGACTGCAGCTAAGCCCCCGAGTGGGAGGGTTGCTAACCACTCGGTAGGATTTTTCAAACTTAGGCGAGGACTGGACTGCAGCTAAGCTCCCGAGTGGGAGGGTTGCTCACCACTCGCTAGGATTTTTCAAACTTAGGAGAGCACTGGCCTGCAGCTAAGCCCCCGAGTGGGAGGGTTGCTCACCACTCGGTAGGATTTTTCAAACTTAGGCGAGCACTGGCCTGCAGCTAAGCCCTCGGGTGGGAGGGTTGCTCACCACTCGGTACGATTTTTCGAACTTACGCGAGCACTGGACTGCAGCTAAGCCCCCGAGTGAGAGGCCTGTTCATCACTTGGTAGGATTTTTCAAACTTAGGCGAGCACTGGACTACAGCTAAGCCCCCGAGTGGGTGGGTTGCTCACCACTCGGTAGGATTTTTCAATCTTAAGGGAGCACTAGGCTGCAGCTAAGCCCCCGAGTGGGAGGGTTGCTCACCACTCGGTAGGATTTTTCAAACTTAGGCGAGTACTGGACTGCAGTTAAGCCCCCGAGTGGGAGGGTTGCTCACCACTCGGTAGGATTTTTCAACTTAGGCAAGCACTGGACTGTACCTAAGCCCCCGACTAAGAGGCTTGCTCATCACTCGGTCAGATTTTTCAAACTTAGGCGAGTACTGGACTCCAGCTAAGCCCCCGAGTGGGAGGGTTGCTCACCACTCGGTAGGATTTTTCGAACTTACGGGAGTACTGGACTGCAGCTGAGCCCCAGAGTGGGAGGATTGCTCACCACTCGGTAGGATTTTTCAAACTTAGGCGAGTACTGGACTGCAGCTAAGCCCCCGAGTGGGAGGGTTGCTCACCACTTGGTAGGATTTTTCGAACTTACGCGAGCACTGGACTACAGCTAAGCCCCCGAGTGAGAGGCTTGCTCATCACTTGGTAGGATTTTTCAAACTTAGGCGAGCACTGGACTGCAGCTAAGCCCCCGAGTGGGAGGGTTGCTCACCACTCGGTAGGATTTTTCAATCTTAGGGGAGCACTCGGCTGCAGCTAAGCCCCCGAGTGGGCGGGTTGCTCACCACTCGGTAGGATTTTTCAAACTTAGGCGAGTACTGGACTGCACCTAAGCCCCCGAGTGGGAGGGTTGCTCACCACTCGGTAGGATTTTTCAAACTTAGGCGAGTACTGGACTGCAGCTAAGCCCCCGAGTGGGAGGGTTGCTCACCACTCGGTAGGATTTTTCAAACTTAGGCGAGCACTGGACTGCAGCTAAGCCCCCGAGTGGGAGGGTTGCTAACCACTCGGTAGGATTTTTCAAACTTAGGCGAGGACTGGACTGCAGCTAAGCCCCCGAGTGGGAGGGTTGCTCACCACTCGGTAGGATTTTTCAAACTTAGGCGAGCACTGGCCTGCAGCTAAGCCCTCGGGTGGGAGGGTTGCTCACCACTCGGTACGATTTTTTGAACTTACGCGAGCACTGGACTGCAGCTAAGCCCCCGAGTGAGAGGCCTGCTCATCACTTGGTAGGATTTTTCAAACTTAGGCGAGCACTGGACTGCAGCTAAGCCCCCGAGTGGGTGGGTTGCTCACCACTCGGTAGGATTTTTCAATCTTAAGGGAGCACTAGGCTGCAGCTAAGCCCCCGAGTGGGAGGGTTGCTCACCACTCGGTAGGATTTTTCAAACTTAGGCGAGTACTGGACTGCAGTTAAGCCCCCGAGTGGGAGGGTTGCTCACCACTCGGTAGGATTTTTCAACTTAGGCAAGCACTGGACTGTACCTAAGCCCCCGACTAAGAGGCTTGCTCATCACTCGGTCAGATTTTTCAAACTTAGGCGAGTACTGGACTCCAGCTAAGCCCCCGAGTGGGAGGGTTGCTCACCACTCGGTAGGACTTTTCAAACTTAGGCGAGTACTGGACTGCACCTAAGCCCCCGAGTGGGAGGGTTGCTCACCACTCGGTAGGATTTTTCGAACTTACGGGAGTACTGGACTGCAGCTGAGCCCCAGAGTGGGAGGATTGCTCACCACTCGGTAGGATTTTTCAAACATAGGCGAGTACTGGACTGCAGCTAAGCCCCCGAGTGGGAGGGTTGCTCACCACTCGGTAGGATTTTTCGAACTTACGCGAGCACTGGACTACAGCTAAGCCCCCGAGTGAGAGGCTTGCTCATCACTTGGTAGGATTTTTCAAACTTAGGCGAGCACTGGACTGCAGCTAAGCCCCCGAGTGGGAGGGTTGCTCACCACTCGGTAGGATTTTTCAATCTTAGGGGAGCACTCGGCTGCAGCTAAGCCCCCGAGTGGGCGGGTTGCTCACCACTCGGTAGGATTTTTCAAACTTAGGCGAGTACTGGACTGCACCTAAGCCCCCGAGTGGGAGGGTTGCTCACCACTCGGTAGGATTTTTCAAACTTAGGCGAGTACTGGACTGCAGCTAAGCCCCCGAGTGGGAGGGTTGCTCACCACTCGGTAGGATTTTTCAAACTTAGGCGAGCACTGGACTGCAGCTAAGCCCCCGAGTGGGAGGGTTGCTAACCACTCGGTAGGATTTTTCAAACTTAGGCGAGGACTGGACTGCAGCTAAGCCCCCGAGTGGGAGGGTTGCTCACCACTCGGTAGGATTTTTCAAACTTAGGCGAGCACTGGCCTGCAGCTAAGCCCTCGGGTGGGAGGGTTGCTCACCACTCGGTACGATTTTTCGAACTTACGCGAGCACTGGACTGCAGCTAAGCCCCCGAGTGAGAGGCCTGCTCATCACTTGGTAGGATTTTTCAAACTTAGGCGAGCACTGGACTGCAGCTAAGCCCCCGAGTGGGTGGGTTGCTCACCACTCGGTAGGATTTTTCAATCTTAGGGGAGCACTAGGCTGCAGCTAAGCCCCCGAGTGGGAGGGTTGCTCACCACTCGGTAGGATTTTTCAAACTTAGGCGAGTACTGGACTGCAGTTAAGCCCCCGAGTGGGAGGGTTGCTCACTACTCGGTAGGATTTTTCAACTTAGGCAAGCACTGGACTGTACCTAAGCCACCGACTAAGAGGCTTGCTCATCACTCGGTCAGATTTTTCAAACTTAGGCGAGTACTGGACTCCAGCTAAGCCCCCGAGTGGGAGGGTTGCTCACCACTCGGTAGGACTTTTCAAACTTAGGCGAGTACTGGACTGCACCTAAGCCCCCGAGTGGGAGGGTTGCTCACCACTCGGTAGGATTTTTCGAACTTACGGGAGTACTGGACTGCAGCTGAGCCCCAGAGTGGGAGGATTGCTCACCACTCGGTAGGATTTTTCAAACTTAGGCGAGTACTGGACTGCAGCTAAGCCCCCGAGTGGGAGGGTTGCTCACCACTCGGTAAGATTTTTCGAACTTACGCGAGCACTGGACTACAGCTAAGCCCCCGAGTGAGAGGCTTGCTCATCACTTGGTAGGATTTTTCAAACTTAGGCGAGCACTGGACTGCAGCTAAGCCCCCGAGTGGGAGGGTTGCTCACCACTCGGTAGGATTTTTCAATCTTAGGGGAGCACTCGGCTGCAGCTAAGCCCCCGAGTGGGCGGGTTGCTCACCACTCGGTAGGATTTTTCAAACTTAGGCGAGTACTGGACTGCACCTAAGCCCCCGAGTGGGAGGGTTGCTCACCACTCGGTAGGATTTTTCAAACTTAGGCGAGTACTGGACTGCAGCTAAGCCCCCGAGTGGGAGGGTTGCTCACCACTCGGTAGGATTTTTCAAACTTAGGCGAGCACTGGACTGCAGCTAAGCCCCCGAGTGGGAGGGTTGCTAACCACTCGGTAGGATTTTTCAAACTTAGGCGAGGACTGGACTGCAGCTAAGCCCCCGAGTGGGAGGGTTGCTCACCACTCGGTAGGATTTTTCAAACTTAGGCGAGCACTGGCCTGCAGCTAAGCCCTCGGGTGGGAGGGTTGCTCACCACTCGGTACGATTTTTCGAACTTACGCGAGCACTGGACTGCAGCTAAGCCCCCGAGTGAGAGGCCTGCTCATCACTTGGTAGGATTTTTCAAACTTAGGCGAGCACTGGACTGCAGCTAAGCCCCCGAGTGGGTGGGTTGCTCACCACACGGTAGGATTTTTCAATCTTAGGGGAGCACTAGGCTGCAGCTAAGCCCCCGAGTGGGAGGGTTGCTCACCACTCGGTAGGATTTTTCAAACTTAGGCGAGTACTGGACTGTAGTTAAGCCCCCGAGTGGGAGGGTTGCTCACCACTCGGTAGGATTTTTCAACTTAGGCAAGCACTGGACTGTAGCTAAGCCCCCGACTAAGAGGCTTGCTCATCACTCGGTCAGATTTTTCAAACTTAGGCGAGTACTGGACTCCAGCTAAGCCCCCGAGTGGGAGGGTTGCTCACCACTCGGTAGGACTTTTCAAACTTAGGCGAGTACTGGACTGCACCTAAGCCCCCGAGTGGGAGGGTTGCTCACCACTCGGTAGGATTTTTCGAACTTACGGGAGTACTGGACTGCAGCTGAGCCCCAGAGTGGGAGGATTGCTCACCACTCGGTAGGATTTTTCAAACTTAGGCGAGTACTGGACTGCAGCTAAGCCCCCGAGTGGGAGGGTTGCTCACCACTCGGTAGGATTTTTCGAACTTACGCGAGCACTGGACTACAGCTAAGCCCCCGAGTGAGAGGCTTGCTCATCACTTGGTAGGATTTTTCAAACTTAGGCGAGCACTGGACTGCAGCTAAGCCCCCGAGTGGGAGGGTTGCTCACCACTCGGTAGGATTTTTCAATCTTAGGGGAGCACTCGGCTGCAGCTAAGCCCCCGAGTGGGCGGGTTGCTCACCACTCGGTAGGATTTTTCAAACTTAGGCGAGTACTGGACTGCACCTAAGCCCCCGAGTGGGAGGGTTGCTCACCACTCGGTAGGATTTTTCAAACTTAGGCGAGTACTGGACTGCAGCTAAGCCCCCGAGTGGGAGGGTTGCTCACCACTCGGTAGGATATTTCAAACTTAGGCGAGCACTGGACTGCAGCTAAGCCCCCGAGTGGGAGGGTTGCTAACCACTCGGTAGGATTTTTCAAACTTAGGCGAGGACTGGACTGCAGCTAAGCCCCCGAGTGGGAGGGTTGCTCACCACTCGGTAGGATTTTTCAAACTTAGGCGAGCACTGGCCTGCAGCTAAGCCCCCGAGTGGGAGGGTTGCTCACCACTCGGTAGGATTTTTCAAACTTAGGCGAGCACTGGCCTGCAGCTAAGCCCTCGAGTAGGAGGGTTGCTCACCACTCGGTAGGAATTTTCAAACTTAGGCGAGCACTGGACTGCAGCTAAGCCCCCGAGTGGGAGGGTTGCTCACCACTCGGTAGGATTTTTCAAACTTAGGCGAGTACTGGACTGCAGCTAAGCCCCCGAGTGGGAGGGTTGCTCACCACTCGGTAGGATTTTTCAAACTTAGGCGAGTACTGGACTACAGCTAAGCCCCCGAGTGGGAGGGTTGCTCACCACTCGGTAGGATTTTTCAAACTTAGCGAGTACTGGACTGCAGCTAAGCCCCCGAGTGGGAGGGTTGCTCACCACTCGGTAGGATTTTTCGAACTTAGGCGAGCACTGGACTGTAGCTAAGCCCCCGACTAAGAGGCTTGCTCATCACTCGGTCAGATTTTTCAAACTTAGGCGAGTACTGGACTCCAGCTAAGCCCCCGAGTGGGAGGGTTGCTCACCACTCGGTAGGACTTTTCAAACTTAGGCGAGTACTGGACTGCACCTAAGCCCCCGAGTGGGAGGGTTGCTCACCACTCGGTAGGATTTTTCGAACTTACGGGAGTACTGGACTGCAGCTGAGCCCCAGAGTGGGAGGATTGCTCACCACTCGGTAGGATTTTTCAAACTTAGGCGAGTACTGGACTGCAGCTAAGCCCCCGAGTGGGAGGGTTGCTCACCACTCGGTAGGATTTTTCGAACTTACGCGAGCACTGGACTACAGCTAAGCCCCCGAGTGAGAGGCTTGCTCATCACTTGGTAGGATTTTTCAAACTTAGGCGAGCACTGGACTGCAGCTAAGCCCCCGAGTGGGAGGGTTGCTCACCACTCGGTAGGATTTTTCAATCTTAGGGGAGCACTCGGCTGCAGCTAAGCCCCCGAGTGGGCGGGTTGCTCACCACTCGGTAGGATTTTTCAAACTTAGGCGAGTACTGGACTGCACCTAAGCCCCCGAGTGGGAGGGTTGCTCACCACTCGGTAGGATTTTTCAAACTTAGGCGAGTACTGGACTGCAGCTAAGCCCCCGAGTGGGAGGGTTGCTCACCACTCGGTAGGATTTTTCAAACTTAGGCGAGCACTGGACTGCAGCTAAGCCCCCGAGTGGGAGGGTTGCTAACCACTCGGTAGGATTTTTCAAACTTAGGCGAGGACTGGACTGCAGCTAAGCCCCCGAGTGGGAGGGTTGCTCACCACTCGGTAGGATTTTTCAAACTTAGGCGAGCACTGGCCTGCAGCTAAGCCCCCGAGTGGGAGGGTTGCTCACCACTCGGTAGGATTTTTCAAACTTAGGCGAGCACTGGCCTGCAGCTAAGCCCTCGAGTAGGAGGGTTGCTCACCACTCGGTAGGATTTTTCAAACTTAGGCGAGCACTGGACTGCAGCTAAGCCCCTGAGTGGGAGGGTTGCTCACCACTCGGTAGGATTTTTCAAACTTAGGCGAGTACTGGACTGCAGCTAAGCCCCCGAGTGGGAGGGTTGCTCACCACTCGGTAGGATTTTTCAAACTTAGGCGAGTACTGGACTACAGCTAAGCCCCCGAGTGGGAGGGTTGCTCACCACTCGGTAGGATTTTTCAAACTTAGCGAGTACTGGACTGCAGCTAAGCCCCCGAGTGGGAGGGTTGCTCACCACTCGGTAGGATTTTTCAAACTTAGGCGAGCACTGGACTGTAGCTAAGCCCCCGACTAAGAGGCTTGCTCATCACTCGGTCAGATTTTTCAAACTTAGGCGAGTACTGGACTCCAGCTAAGCCCCCGAGTGGGAGGGTTGCTCACCACTCGGTAGGATTTTTCGAACTTAGGCGAGCACTGGACTGTAGCTAAGCCCCCGACTAAGAGGCTTGCTCATCACTCGGTCAGATTTTTCAAACTTAGGCGAGTACTGGACTCCAGCTAAGCCCCCGAGTGGGAGGGTTGCTCACCACTCGGTAGGACTTTTCAAACTTAGGCGAGTACTGGACTGCACCTAAGCCCCCGAGTGGGAGGGTTGCTCACCACTCGGTAGGATTTTTCGAACTTACGGGAGTACTGGACTGCAGCTGAGCCCCAGAGTGGGAGGATTGCTCACCACTCGGTAGGATTTTTCAAACTTAGGCGAGTACTGGACTGCAGCTAAGCCCCCGAGTGGGAGGGTTGCTCACCACTCGGTAGGATTTTTCGAACTTACGCGAGCACTGGACTACAGCTAAGCCCCCGAGTGAGAGGCTTGCTCATCACTTGGTAGGATTTTTCAAACTTAGGCGAGCACTGGACTGCAGCTAAGCCCCCGAGTGGGAGGGTTGCTCACCACTCGGTAGGATTTTTCAATCTTAGGGGAGCACTCGGCTGCAGCTAAGCCCCCGAGTGGGCGGGTTGCTCACCACTCGGTAGGATTTTTCAAACTTAGGCGAGTACTGGACTGCACCTAAGCCCCCGAGTGGGAGGGTTGCTCACCACTCGGTAGGATTTTTCAAACTTAGGCGAGTACTGGACTGCAGCTAAGCCCCCGAGTGGGAGGGTTGCTCACCACTCGGTAGGATTTTTCAAACTTAGGCGAGCACTGGACTGCAGCTAAGCCCCCGAGTGGGAGGGTTGCTAACCACTCGGTAGGATTTTTCAAACTTAGGCGAGGACTGGACTGCAGCTAAGCCCCCGAGTGGGAGGGTTGCTCACCACTCGGTAGGATTTTTCAAACTTAGGCGAGCACTGGCCTGCAGCTAAGCCCCCGAGTGGGAGGGTTGCTCACCACTCGGTAGGATTTTTCAAACTTAGGCGAGCACTGGCCTGCAGCTAAGCCCTCGAGTAGGAGGGTTGCTCACCACTCGGTAGGATTTTTCAAACTTAGGCGAGCACTGGACTGCAGCTAAGCCCCTGAGTGGGAGGGTTGCTCACCACTCGGTAGGATTTTTCAAACTTAGGCGAGTACTGGACTGCAGCTAAGCCCCCGAGTGGGAGGGTTGCTCACCACTCGGTAGGATTTTTCAAACTTAGGCGAGTACTGGACTACAGCTAAGCCCCCGAGTGGGAGGGTTGCTCACCACTCGGTAGGATTTTTCAAACTTAGCGAGTACTGGACTGCAGCTAAGCCCCCGAGTGGGAGGGTTGCTCACCACTCGGTAGGATTTTTCGAACTTAGGCGAGCACTGGACTGTAGCTAAGCCCCCGACTAAGAGGCTTGCTCATCACTCGGTCAGATTTTTCAAACTTAGGCGAGTACTGGACTCCAGCTAAGCCCCCGAGTGGGAGGGTTGCTCACCACTCGGTAGGACTTTTCAAACTTAGGCGAGTACTGGACTGCACCTAAGCCCCCGAGTGGGAGGGTTGCTCACCACTCGGTAGGATTTTTCGAACTTACGGGAGTACTGGACTGCAGCTGAGCCCCAGAGTGGGAGGATTGCTCACCACTCGGTAGGATTTTTCAAACTTAGGCGAGTACTGGACTGCAGCAAAGGCCCAGAGTGGGAGGGTTGCTCACCACTCGGTAGGATTTTTCGAACTTACGCGAGCACTGGACTACATCTAAGCCCCCGAGTGAGAGGCTTGCTCATCACTTGGTAGGATTTTTCAAACTTAGGCGAGCACTGGACTGCAGCTAAGCCCCCGAGTGGGAGGGTTGCTCACCACTCGGTAGGATTTTTCAAACTTAGGCGAGCACTGGCCTGCAGCTAAGCCCCCGAGTGGGAGGGTTGCTCACCACTCGGTAGGATTTTTCAAACTTAGGCGAGCACTGGCCTGCAGCTAAGCCCTCGAGTAGGAGGGTTGCGCACCACTCGGTAGGAATTTTCAAACTTAGGCGAGCACTGGACTGCAGCTAAGCCCCTGAGTGGGAGGGTTGCTCACCACTCGGTAGGATTTTTCAAACTTAGGCGAGTACTGGACTGCAGCTAAGCCCCCGAGTGGGAGGGTTGCTCACCACTCGGTAGGATTTTTCAAACTTAGGCGAGTACTGGACTACAGCTAAGCCCCCGAGTGGGAGGGTTGCTCAACACTCGGTAGGATTTTTCAAACTTAGCGAGTACTGGACTGCAGCTAAGCCCCCGAGTGGGAGGGTTGCTCACCACTCGGTAGGATTTTTCGAACTTAGGCGAGCACTGGACTGTAGCTAAGCCCCCGACTAAGAGGCTTGCTCATCACTCGGTCAGATTTTTCAAACTTAGGCGAGTACTGGACTCCAGCTAAGCCCCCGAGTGGGAGGGTTGCTCACCACTCGGTAGGACTTTTCAAACTTAGGCGAGTACTGGACTGGACCTAAGCCCCCGAGTGGGAGGGTTGCTCACCACTCGGTAGGATTTTTCGAACTTACGGGAGTACTGGACTGCAGCTGAGCCCCAGAGTGGGAGGATTGCTCACCACTCGGTAGGATTTTTCAAACTTAGGCGAGTACTGGACTGCAGCTAAGGCCCCGAGTGGGAGGGTTGCTCACCACTCGGTAGGATTTTTTGAACTTACGCGAGCACTGGACTACAGCTAAGCCCCCGAGTGAGAGGCTTGCTCATCACTTGGTAGGATTTTTCAAACTTAGGCGAGCACTGGACTGCAGCTAAGCCCCCGAGTGGGAGGGTTGCTCACCACTCGGTAGGTTTTTTCAAACTTAGGCGAGCACTGGCCTGCAGCTAAGCCCCCGAGTGGGAGGGTTGCTCACCACTCGGTAGGATTTTTCTAACTTAGGCGAGCACTGGCCTGCAGCTAAGCCCTCGAGTAGGAGGGTTGCTCACCACTCGGTAGGAATTTTCAAACTTAGGCGAGCACTGGACTGCAGCTAAGCCCCTGAGTGGGAGGGTTGCTCACCACTCGGTAGGATTTTTCAAACTTAGGCGAGTACTGGACTGCAGCTAAGCCCCCGAGTGGGAGGGTTGCTCACCACTCGGTAGGATTTTTCAAACTTAGGCGAGTACTGGACTACAGCTAAGCCCCCGAGTGGGAGGGTTGCTCACCACTCGGTAGGATTTTTCAAACTTAGCGAGTACTGGACTGCAGCTAAGCCCCCGAGTGGGAGGGTTGCTCACCACTCGGTAGGATTTTTCGAACTTAGGCGAGCACTGGACTGTAGCTAAGCCCCCGAGTGGGAGGCTTGCTCATCACTTGGTAGGATTTTTCGAACTTACGCGAGCACTGGACTACAGCTAAGCCCCCGAGTGAGAGGCTTGCTCATCACTTGGTAGGATTTTTCAAACTTAGGCGAGCACTGGACTGCAGCTAAGCCCCCGAGTGGGAGGGTTGCTCACCACTCGGTAGGATTTTTCAATCTTAGGGGAGCACTGGGCTGCAGCTAAGCCCCCGAGTGGGAGGGTTGCTCACCACTCGGTAGGATTTTTCAAACTTAGGCGAGCACTGGACTGCAGCTAAGCCCCCGAGTGGGAGGGTTGCTCACCACTCGGTAGGATTTTTCAAACTTAGGCGAGTAATGGACTGCAAGTAAGCCCCCGAGTGGGAGGGTTGCTCACCAGTCGGTAGGATTTTTCAAACATAGGCGAGTACTAGACTCCAGCTAAGCCCCCGAGTGGGAGGGTTGCTCACCACTCGGTAGGATTTTTCAAACTTAGGCGAGTAATGGACTGCAGCTAAGCCCCCGAGTGGGAGGGTTGCTCACCAGTCGGTAGGATTTTTCAAACTTAGGCGAGTACTAGACTACAGCTAAGCCCCCGAGTGGGAGGGTTGCTCACCACTCGGTAGGATTTTTCAAACTTAGGCGAGTACTGGACTGCAGCTAAACCCCCGAGTTAGAGGGTTGCTCACCACTCGGTAGGATTTTTCAAACTTAGGCGAGCACTGGACTGCAGCTAAGCCCCCGAGTGGGAGGGTTGCTAACCACTCGGTAGGATTTTTCAAACTTAGGCGAGGACTGGACTGCAGCTAAGCCCCGAGTGGGAGGGTTGCTCACCACTCGGTAGGATTTTTCAAACTTAGGCGAGCACTGGCCTGCAGCTAAGCCCCCGAGTGGGAGGGTTGCTCACCACTCGGTAGGATTTTTCAAACTTAGGCGAGCACTGGCCTGCAGCTAAGCCCTCGAGTGGGAGGGTTGCTCACCACTCGGTAGGATTTTTCAAACTTAGGCGAGCACTGGACTGCAGCTAAGCCCCCGAGTGGGAGGGTTGCTCACCACTCGGTAGGATTTTTCAAACTTAGGCGAGTACTGGACTGCAGCTAAGCCCCCGAGTGGGAGGGTTGCTCCCCACTCGGTAGGATTTTTCAAACTTAGGCGAGTACTGGACTACAGCTAAGCCCCCGAGTGGGAGGGTTGCTCACCACTCGGTAGGATTTTTCAAACTTAGCGAGTACTGGACTGCAGCTAAGCCCCCGAGTGGGAGGGTTGCTCACCACTCGGTAGGATTTTTCGAACTTAGGCGAGCACTGGACTGTAGCTAAGCCCCCGACTAAGAGGCTTGCTCATCACTCGGTAAGATTTTTCAAACTTAGGCGAGTACTGGACTCCAGCTAAGCCCCCGAGTGGGAGGGTTGCTCACCACTCGGTAGGACTTTTCAAACTTAGGCGAGTACTGGACTGCAGCTAAGCCCCCGAGTGGGAGGGTTGCTCACCACTCGGTAGGATTTTTCAAACTTACGGGAGTACTGGACTGCAGCTAAGCCCCAGAGTGGGAGGATTGCTCACTACTCGGTAGGATTTTTCAAACTTAGGCGAGTACTGGACTGCAGCTAAGCCCCCGAGTGGGAGGGTTGCTCACCACTCGGTACGATTTTTCGAACTTACGCGAGCACTGGACTACAGCTAAGCCCCCGAGTGAGAGGCCTGCTCATCACTTGGTACGATTTTTCAAACTTAGGCGAGCACTGGACTGCAGCTAAGCCCCCGAGTGGGAGGGTTGCTCACCACTCGGTAGGATTTTTCAATCTTAGGGGAGCACTAGGCTGCAGCTAAGCCCCCGAGTGGGAGGGTTGCTCACCACTCGGTAGGATTTTTCAAACTTAGGCGAGTACTGGACTGCAGCTAAGCCCCCGAGTGGGAGGGTTGCTCACCACTCGGTACGATTTTTCGAACTTACGCGAGCACTGGACTACAGCTAAGCCCCCGAGTGAGAGGCCTGCTCATCACTTGGTAGGATTTTTCAAACTTAGGCGAGCACTGGACTGCAGCTAAGCCCGCGATTGGGAGGGTTGCTCACCACTCGGTAGGATTTTTCAAACTTAGGAGAGGACTGGACTACAGCTAAGCCCCCGAGTGGGAGGGTTGCTCACCACTCGGTAGGATTTTTCGAACTTACGCGAGCACTGTACTGCAGCTAAGCCCCCGAGTAGGAGGGTTGCTCATCACTTGGTAGGATTTTTGAAACATAGGCGAGCACTGGACTGCAGCTAAGCCCCCGAGTGGGAGGGTTGCTCACCACTCGGTAGGATTTTTCAAACTTAGGCGAGTACTGGACTGCAGCTAAGCCCCCGAGTGGGAGGGTTGCTCACCACTCGGTAGGATTTTTCAAACTTAGGCGAGTACTGGACTACAGCTAAGCCCCCGAGTGGGAGGGTTGCTCACCTCTCGGTAGGATTTTTCAAACTTAGGCGAGTACTGGACTACAGCTAAGCCCCCGAGTGGGAGGGTTGCTCACCACTCGGTAGGATTTTTCAAACTTAGGTGAGGACTGGACTGCAGCTAAGCCCCCAGTGGGAGGGTTGCTCACCAGTCGGTAGGATTTTTCAAACTTAGGCGAGTACTGGACTGCAGCTAAGCCCCCGAGTGGGAGGGTTGCTCACCACTCGGTAGGATTTTTCAAACTTAGGCGAGTACTGGACTGCAGCTAAGCACCCGAGTGGGAGGGTTGCTCACCACTCGGTAGGATTTTTCAAACTTAGGGGAGTACTGGACTGCAGCTAAGCCCCGGAGTGGGAGGGTTGCTCACCGCTCGGTAGGATTTTTCAAACTTAGGCGAGCACTGGGCTGCAGCTAAGCCCCCAGTGGGAGGGTTGCTCACCACTCGGTAGGATTTTTCAAACTTAGGCGAGTACTGGACTGCAGCTAAGCCCCCGAGTGGGTGGGTTGCTCACCACTCGGTACGATTTTTCGAACTTACGCGAGCACTGGACTGCAGCTAAGCCCCCGAGTGAGATGCTTGCTCATCACTTGGTAGGATTTTTCAAACTTAGGCGAGCACTGGACTGCAGCTAAGCCCCCGAGTGGGAGGGTTGCTCACCACTCGGTAGGATTTTTCAATCTTAGGCCAGCACTGGGCTGCAGCTAAGCCCCCGAATGGGAGGGTTGCACACGACTCAGTAGGATTTTTCAAACTTAGGCGAGTACTGGACAGCAGCTAAGCCCACGAGTGGGAGGGTTGCTCACCACTCGGTAGGATTTTTCAAACCTAGGCGAGTACTGGACTGCAGCTAAGCCCCCGAGTGGGAGGGTTGCTCACCACTCGGTACGATTTTTCGAAATTACGCGAGCACTGGACTGCAGCTAATCCCCCGAGTGGGAGGGTTGCTCACCACTCGGTAGGATTTTTCAAACTTAGGCGAGTACTGGACTGCAGCTAAGCCCCCGAGTGGGAGGGTTGCTCACCACTCGGTAGGATTTTTCAAACTTAGGCGAGTACTGGACTACAGCTAAGCCCCCGAGTGGGAGGGTTGCTCACCTCTCGGTAGGATTTTTCAAACTTAGGCGAGTACTGGACTACAGCTAAGCCCCCGAGTGGGAGGGTTGCTCACCACTCGGTAGGATTTTTCAAACTTAGGTGAGGACTGGACTGCAGCTAAGCCCCCAGTGGGAGGGTTGCTCACCAGTCGGTAGGATTTTTCAAACTTAGGCGAGTACTGGACTGCAGCTAAGCCCCCGAGTGGGAGGGTTGCTCACCACTCGGTAGGATTTTTCAAACTTAGGCGAGTACTGGACTGCAGCTAAGCACCCGAGTGGGAGGGTTGCTCACCACTCGGTAGGATTTTTCAAACTTAGGGGAGTACTGGACTGCAGCTAAGCCCCGGAGTGGGAGGGTTGCTCACCGCTCGGTAGGATTTTTCAAACTTAGGCGAGCACTGGGCTGCAGCTAAGCCCCCAGTGGGAGGGTTGCTCACCACTCGGTAGGATTTTTCAAACTTAGGCGAGTACTGGACTGCAGCTAAGCCCCCGAGTGGGTGGGTTGCTCACCGCTCGGTACGATTTTTCGAACTTACGCGAGCACTGGACTGCAGCTAAGCCCCCGAGTGAGAGGCCTGCTCATCACTTGGTAGGATTTTTCAAACTTAGGCGAGCACTGGACTGCAGCTAAGCCCGCGATTGGGAGGGTTGCTCACCACTCGGTAGGATTTTTCAAACTTAGGAGAGGACTGGACTGCAGCTAAGCCCCCGAGTGGGAGGGTTGCTCACCACTCGGTAGGATTTTTCGAACTTACGCGAGCACTGGACTGCAGCTAAGCCCCCGAGTAGGAGGGTTGCTCATCACTTGGTAGGATTTTTCAAACATAGGCGAGCACTGGACTGCAGCTAAGCCCCCGAGTGGGAGGGTTGCTCACCACTCGGTAGGATTTTTCAAACTTAGGCGAGTACTGGACTGCAGCTAAGCCCCCGAGTGGGAGGGTTCCTCACCACTCGGTAGGATTTTTCAAACTTAGGCGAGTACTGGACTACAGCTAAGCCCCCGAGTGGGAGGGTTGCTCACCTCTCGGTAGGATTTTTCAAACTTAGGCGAGTACTGGACTACAGCTAAGCCCCCGAGTGGGAGGGTTGCTCACCACTCGGTAGGATTTTTCAAACTTAGGTGAGGACTGGACTGCAGCTAAGCCCCCAGTGGGAGGGTTGCTCACCAGTCGGTAGGATTTTTCAAACTTAGGCGAGTACTGGACTGCAGCTAAGCCCCCGAGTGGGAGGGTTGCTCACCACTCGGTAGGATTTTTCAAACTTAGGCGAGTACTGGACTGCAGCTAAGCACCCGAGTGGGAGGGTTGCTCACCACTCGGTAGGATTTTTCAAACTTAGGGGAGTACTGGACTGCAGCTAAGCCCCGGAGTGGGAGGGTTGCTCACCGCTCGGTAGGATTTTTCAAACTTAGGCGAGCACTGGGCTGCAGCTAAGCCCCCAGTGGGAGGGTTGCTCACCACTCGGTAGGATTTTTCAAACTTAGGCGAGTACTGGACTGCAGCTAAGCCCCCGAGTGGGTGGGTTGCTCACCACTCGGTACGATTTTTCGAACTTACGCGAGCACTGGACTGCAGCTAAGCCCCCGAGTGAGATGCTTGCTCATCACTTGGTAGGATTTTTCAAACTTAGGCGAGCACTGGACTGCAGCTAAGCCCCCGAGTGGGAGGGTTGCTCACCACTCGGTAGGATTTTTCAATCTTAGGCGAGCACTGGGCTGCAGCTAAGCCCCCGAATGGGAGGGTTGCACACGACTCAGTAGGATTTTTCAAACTTAGGCGAGTACTGGACTGCAGCTAAGCCCACGAGTGGGAGGGTTGCTCACCACTCGGTAGGATTTTTCAAACCTAGGCGAGTACTGGACTGCAGCTAAGCCCCCGAGTGGGAGGGTTGCTCACCACTCGGTACGATTTTTCGAAATTACGCGAGCACTGGACTGCAGCTAATCCCCCGAGTGGGAGGGTTGCTCACCACTCGGTAGGATTTTTCAAACTTAGGCGAGCACTGGACTACAGCTAAGCCCCCGAGTGGGAGGGTTGCTCACCACTCGGTAGGATTTTTCGAACTTACGCGAGCACTGGACTGCAGTTAAGCCCCCGAGTGGGAGGGTTGCTCACCACTCGGTAGGATTTTTCAAACCTAGGCGAGTACTGGACTGCAGCTAAGCCCCCGAGTGGGAGGGTTGCTCACCACTCGGTACGATTTTTCGAAATTACGCGAGCACTGGACTGCAGCTAATCCCCCGAGTGGGAGGGTTGCTCACCACTCGGTAGGATTTTTCAAACTTAGGCGAGTACTGGACTACAGCTAAGCCCCCGAGTGGGAGGGTTGCTCACCACTCGGTAGGATTTTTCAAACTTAGGCGAGTACTGGACTACAGCTAAGCCCCCGAGTGGGAGGGTTGCTCACCTCTCGGTAGGATTTTTCAAACTTAGGCGAGTACTGGACTACAGCTAAGCCCCCGAGTGGGAGGGTTGCTCACCACTCGGTAGGATTTTTCAAACTTAGGTGAGGACTGGACTGCAGCTAAGCCCCCAGTGGGAGGGTTGCTCACCAGTCGGTAGGATTTTTCAAACTTAGGCGAGTACTGGACTGCAGCTAAGCCCCCGAGTGGGAGGGTTGCTCACCACTCGGTAGGATTTTTCAAACTTAGGCGAGTACTGGACTGCAGCTAAGCACCCGAGTGGGAGGGTTGCTCACCACTCGGTAGGATTTTTCAAACTTAGGGGAGTACTGGACTGCAGCTAAGCCCCGGAGTGGGAGGGTTGCTCACCGCTCGGTAGGATTTTTCAAACTTAGGCGAGCACTGGGCTGCAGCTAAGCCCCCAGTGGGAGGGTTGCTCACCACTCGGTAGGATTTTTCAAACTTAGGCGAGTACTGGACTGCAGCTAAGCCCCCGAGTGGGTGGGTTGCTCACCGCTCGGTACGATTTTTCGAACTTACGCGAGCACTGGACTGCAGCTAAGCCCCCGAGTGAGAGGCCTGCTCATCACTTGGTAGGATTTTTCAAACTTAGGCGAGCACTGGACTGCAGCTAAGCCCGCGATTGGGAGGGTTGCTCACCACTCGGTAGGATTTTTCAAACTTAGGAGAGGACTGGACTGCAGCTAAGCCCCCGAGTGGGAGGGTTGCTCACCACTCGGTAGGATTTTTCGAACTTACGCGAGCACTGGACTGCAGCTAAGCCCCCGAGTAGGAGGGTTGCTCATCACTTGGTAGGATTTTTCAAACATAGGCGAGCACTGGACTGCAGCTAAGCCCCCGAGTGGGAGGGTTGCTCACCACTCGGTAGGATTTTTCAAACTTAGGCGAGTACTGGACTGCAGCTAAGCCCCCGAGTGGGAGGGTTGCTCACCACTCGGTAGGATTTTTCAAACTTAGGCGAGTACTGGACTACAGCTAAGCCCCCGAGTGGGAGGGTTGCTCACCTCTCGGTAGGATTTTTCAAACTTAGGCGAGTACTGGACTACAGCTAAGCCCCCGAGTGGGAGGGTTGCTCACCACTCGGTAGGATTTTTCAAACTTAGGCGAGTACTGGACTACAGCTAAGCCCCCGAGTGGGAGGGTTGCTCACCTCTCGGTAGGATTTTTCAAACTTAGGCGAGTACTGGACTACAGCTAAGCCCCCGAGTGGGAGGGTTGCTCACCACTCGGTAGGATTTTTCAAACTTAGGTGAGGACTGGACTGCAGCTAAGCCCCCAGTGGGAGGGTTGCTCACCACTCGGTAGGATTTTTCAAACTTAGGCGAGTACTGGACTGCAGCTAAGCCCCCGAGTGGGAGGGTTGCTCACCACTCGGTAGGATTTTTCAAACTTAGGCGAGTACTGGACTGCAGCTAAGCACCCGAGTGGGAGGGTTGCTCACCACTCGGTAGGATTTTTCAAACTTAGGGGAGTACTGGACTGCAGCTAAGCCCCGGAGTGGGAGGGTTGCTCACCGCTCGGTAGGATTTTTCAAACTTAGGCGAGCACTGGGCTGCAGCTAAGCCCCCAGTGGGAGGGTTGCTCACCACTCGGTAGGATTTTTCAAACTTAGGCGAGTACTGGACTGCAGCTAAGCCCCCGAGTGGGTGGGTTGCTCACCGCTCGGTACGATTTTTCGAACTTACGCGAGCACTGGACTGCAGCTAAGCCCCCGAGTGAGAGGCCTGCTCATCACTTGGTAGGATTTTTCAAACTTAGGCGAGCACTGGACTGCAGCTAAGCCCGCGATTGGGAGGGTTGCTCACCACTCGGTAGGATTTTTCAAACTTAGGAGAGGACTGGACTGCAGCTAAGCCCCCGAGTGGGAGGGTTGCTCACCACTCGGTAGGATTTTTCGAACTTACGCGAGCACTGGACTGCAGCTAAGCCCCCGAGTAGGAGGGTTGCTCATCACTTGGTAGGATTTTTCAAACATAGGCGAGCACTGGACTGCAGCTAAGCCCCCGAGTGGGAGGGTTGCTCACCACTCGGTAGGATTTTTCAAACTTAGGCGAGTACTGGACTGCAGCTAAGCCCCCGAGTGGGAGGGTTGCTCACCACTCGGTAGGATTTTTCAAACTTAGGCGAGTACTGGACTACAGCTAAGCCCCCGAGTGGGAGGGTTGCTCACCTCTCGGTAGGATTTTTCAAACTTAGGCGAGTACTGGACTACAGCTAAGCCCCCGAGTGGGAGGGTTGCTCACCACTCGGTAGGATTTTTCAAACTTAGGCGAGTACTGGACTACAGCTAAGCCCCCGAGTGGGAGGGTTGCTCACCTCTCGGTAGGATTTTTCAAACTTAGGCGAGTACTGGACTACAGCTAAGCCCCCGAGTGGGAGGGTTGCTCACCACTCGGTAGGATTTTTCAAACTTAGGTGAGGACTGGACTGCAGCTAAGCCCCCAGTGGGAGGGTTGCTCACCAGTCGGTAGGATTTTTCGAACTTAGGCGAGTACTGGACTGCAGCTAAGCCCCCGAGTGGGAGGGTTGCTCACCACTCGGTAGGATTTTTCAAACTTAGGCGAGTACTGGACTGCAGCTAAGCACCCGAGTGGGAGGGTTGCTCACCACTCGGTAGGATTTTTCAAACTTAGGGGAGTACTGGACTGCAGCTAAGCCCCGGAGTGGGAGGGTTGCTCACCGCTCGGTAGGATTTTTCAAACTTAGGCGAGCACTGGGCTGCAGCTAAGCCCCCAGTGGGAGGGTTGCTCACCACTCGGTAGGATTTTTCAAACTTAGGCGAGTACTGGACTGCAGCTAAGCCCCCGAGTGGGTGGGTTGCTCACCGCTCGGTACGATTTTTCGAACTTACGCGAGCACTGGAATGCAGCTAAGCCCCCGAGTGAGAGGCCTGCTCATCACTTGGTAGGATTTTTCAAACTTAGGCGAGCACTGGACTGCAGCTAAGCCCGCGATTGGGAGGGTTGCTCACCACTCGGTAGGATTTTTCAAACTTAGGAGAGGACTGGACTGCAGCTAAGCCCCCGAGTGGGAGGGTTGCTCACCACTCGGTAGGATTTTTCGAACTTACGCGAGCACTGGACTGCAGCTAAGCCCCCGAGTAGGAGGGTTGCTCATCACTTGGTAGGATTTTTCAAACATAGGCGAGCACTGGACTGCAGCTAAGCCCCCGAGTGGGAGGGTTGCTCACCACTCGGTAGGATTTTTCAAACTTAGGCGAGTACTGGACTGCAGCTAAGCCCCCGAGTGGGAGGGTTGCTCACCACTCGGTAGGATTTTTCAAACTTAGGCGAGTACTGGACTACAGCTAAGCCCCCGAGTGGGAGGGTTGCTCACCTCTCGGTAGGATTTTTCAAACTTAGGCGAGTACTGGACTACAGCTAAGCCCCCGAGTGGGAGGGTTGCTCACCACTCGGTAGGATTTTTCAAACTTAGGTGAGGACTGGACTGCAGCTAAGCCCCCAGTGGGAGGGTTGCTCACCAGTCGGTAGGATTTTTCAAACTTAGGCGAGTACTGGACTGCAGCTAAGCCCCCGAGTGGGAGGGTTGCTCACCACTCGGTAGGATTTTTCAAACTTAGGCGAGTACTGGACTGCAGCTAAGCACCCGAGTGGGAGGGTTGCTCACCACTCGGTAGGATTTTTCAAACTTAGGGGAGTACTGGACTGCAGCTAAGCCCCGGAGTGGGAGGGTTGCTCACCGCTCGGTAGGATTTTTCAAACTTAGGCGAGCACTGGGCTGCAGCTAAGCCCCCAGTGGGAGGGTTGCTCACCACTCGGTAGGATTTTTCAAACTTAGGCGAGTACTGGACTGCAGCTAAGCCCCCGAGTGGGTGGGTTGCTCACCACTCGGTACGATTTTTCGAACTTACGCGAGCACTGGACTGCAGCTAAGCCCCCGAGTGAGATGCTTTCTCATCACTTGGTAGGATTTTTCAAACTTAGGCGAGCACTGGACTGCAGCTAAGCCCCCGAGTGGGAGGGTTGCTCACCACTCGGTAGGATTTTTCAATCTTAGGCGAGCACTGGGCTGCAGCTAAGCCCCCGAATGGGAGGGTTGCACACGACTCAGTAGGATTTTTCAAACTTAGGCGAGTACTGGACTGCAGCTAAGCCCACGAGTGGGAGGGTTGCTCACCACTCGGTAGGATTTTTCAAACCTAGGTGAGTACTGGACTGCAGCTAAGCCCCCGAGTGGGAGGGTTGCTCACCACTCGGTACGATTTTTCGAAATTACGCGAGCACTGGACTGCAGCTAATCCCCCGAGTGGGAGGGTTGCTCACCACTCGGTAGGATTTTTCAAACTTAGGCGAGCACTGGACTACAGCTAAGCCCCCGAGTGGGAGGGTTGCTCACCACTCGGTAGGATTTTTCGAACTTACACGAGCACTGGACTGCAGTTAAGCCCCCGAGTGGGAGGGTTGCTCACCACTCGGTAGGATTTTTCAAACCTAGGCGAGTACTGGACTGCAGCTAAGCCCCCGAGTGGGAGGGTTGCTCACCACTCGGTACGATTTTTCGAAATTACGCGAGCACTGGACTGCAGCTAATCCCCCGAGTGGGAGGGTTGCTCACCACTCGGTAGGATTTTTCAAACTTAGGCGAGCACTGGACTGCAGCTAAGCCCCCGAGTGGGAGGGTTGCTCACCACTCGGTACGATTTTTCAAACTTAGGCGAGCACTGGACTGCAGCTAAGCACCCGAGTGAGAGACTTGCTCACCACTCGGTAGGATTTTTCAAACTTAGGAAAGGACTGGACTGCAGCTAAGCCCCCGAGTGGGAGGGTTGCTCACCACTCGGTAGGATTTTCAAACTTAGGCGAGTACTGGACTACAGCTAAGCCCTCGAGTGGGAGGGTTGCTCACCACTCGGTAGGATTTTTCAAACTTAGGCGAGGACTGGACTGCAGCTAAGCCTCCAGTGGGAGGGTTGCTCACCACTCGGTAGGATTTTTCAAATTTAGGCGAGTACTGGACTGCAGCTAAGCCCCCGAGTGGGAGGGTTGCTCACCACTCGGTAGGATTTTTCAAACCTAGGCGAGTACTGGACTGCAGCTAAGCCCCCGAGTGGGAGGGTTGCTCACCACTCGGTACCATTTTTCGAAATTACGCGAGCACTGGACTGCAGCTAATCCCCCGAGTGGGAGGGTTGCTCACCACTCGGTAGGATTTTTCAAACTTAGGCGAGCACTGGACTACAGCTAAGCCCCCGAGTGGGAGGGTTGCTTACCACTCGGTAGGATTTTTCGAACTTACGCGAGCACTGGACTGCAGCTTAGCCCCCGAGTGGGAGGGTTGCTCACCACTCGGTAGGATTTTTCAAACCTAGGCGAGTACTGGACTGCAGCTAAGCCCCCGAGTGGGAGGGTTGCTCACCACTCGGTACGATTTTTCGAAATTACGCGAGCACTGGACTGCAGCTAATCCCCCGAGTGGGAGGGTTGCTCACCACTCGGTAGGATTTTTCAAACTTAGGCGAGCACTGGACTGCAGCTAAGCCCCCGAGTGGGAGGGTTGCTCACCACTCGGTACGATTTTTCAAACTTAGGCGAGCACTGGACAGCAGCTAAGCCCCCGAGTGAGAGGGTTGCTCACCACTCGGTAGGAATTTTCAAACTTAGGCGAGCACTGGACTGCAGCTAAGCCCCCGAGTGGGAGGGTTGCTCACCACTCGGTAGGATTTTTCAAACTTAGGCGAGTATTGGACTGCAGCTAAGCCCCCGAGTGGGAGGGTTGCTCACCACTCGGTAGGATTTTTCAAACTTAGGCGAGTACTGGACTACAGCTAAGCCCCCGAGTGGGATGGTTGCTCACCACTCGGTAGGATTTTTCGAACTTAGGCGAGCACTGGACTGCAGCTAAGCCCCCGAGTGGGAGGATTGCTCACCACTCGGTAGGATTTTTCAAACTTAGGCGAGTATTGGACTGCAGCTAAACCCCCGAGTGGGAGGGTTGCTCACCACTCGGTACGATTTTTCGAACTTACGCGAGCACTGGACTGCAGCTAAGCACCCGAGTGAGAGACTTGCTCACCACTCGGTAGGATTTTTCAAACTAAGGAGAGGACTGGACTGCAGCTAAGCCCCCGAGTGGGAGGGTTGCTCACCACTCGGTAGGATTTTCAAACTTAGGCGAGTACTGGACTACAGCTAAGCCCTCGAGTGGGAGGGTTGCTCACCACTCGGTAGGATTTTTCAAACTTAGGCGAGGACTGGACTGCAGCTAAGCCTCCAGTGGGAGGGTTGCTCACCACTCGGTAGGATTTTTCAAACTTAGGCGAGTACTGGACTGCAGCTAAGCCCCCGAGTGGGAGGGTTGCTCACCACTCGGTAGGATTTTTCAAACCTAGGCGAGTACTGGACTGCAGCTAATCCCCCTAGTGGGAGGGTTGCTCACCACTCGGTAGGATTTTTCAAACTTAGGCGAGCACTGGACTACAGCTAAGCCCCCGAGTGGGAGGGTTGCTCACCACTCGGTAGGATTTTTCGAACTTACGCGAGCAGTGGACTGCAGCTAAGCCCCCGAGTGGGAGGGTTGCTCACCACTCGGTAGGATTTTTCAAACCTAGGCGAGTACTGGACTGCAGCTAAGCCCCCGAGTGGGAGGGTTGCTCACCACTCGGTACGATTTTTCGAAATTACGCGAGCACTGGACTGCAGCTAATCCCCCGAGTGGGAGGGTTGCTCACCACTCGGTAGGATTTTTCAAACTTAGGCGAGCACTTGACTGCAGCTAAGCCCCCGAGTGGGAGGGTTGCTCACCACTCGGTACGATTTTTCAAACTTAGGCGAGCACTGGACTGCAGCTAAGCCCCCGAGTGAGAGGGTTGCTCACCACTCGGTAGGATTTTTCAAACTTAGGCGAGCACTGGACTGCAGCTAAGCCCCCGAGTGGGAGGGTTGCTCACCACTCGGTAGGATTCTTAAAACTTAGGCGAGCACTAGACTGCAGCTAAGCCCCCGAGTGGGAGGGTTGCTCACCACTCGGTAGGATTTTTCGAACATAGGCGAGTACTGGACTGCAGCTAAGCCCCCGAGTGGGAGGGTTGCTCACCACTCGGTAGGATTTTTCAAACTTAGGCGAGCACTGGACTACAGCTAAGCCCCCGAGTGGGAGGGTTGCTCACCACTCGGTAGGATTTTTCAAACTTAGGCGAGGACTGGACTACAGCTAAGCCCCGAGTGGGAGGGTTGCTCACCACTCGGTAGGATTTTTCAAACTTAGGGGAGTACTGGACTGCAGCTAAGCCCCCGAGTGGGAGGGTTGCTCACCACTCGGTAGGATTTTTCAAACTTAGGAGAGGACTGGACTGCAGCTAAGCCCCCGAGTGGGAGGGTTGCTCACCACTCGGTAGGATTTTTCGAACTTACGCGAGCACTGGACTGCAGCTAAGCCCCCGAGTAGGAGGGTTGCTCATCACTTGGTAGGATTTTTCAAACATAGGCGAGCACTGGACTGCAGCTAAGCCCCCGAGTGAGAGGGTTGCTCACCACTCGGTAGGATTTTTCAAACTTAGGCGAGTACTGGACTGCAGCTAAGCCCCCGAGTGGGAGGGTTGCTCACCACTCGGTAGGATTTTTCAAACTTAGGCGAGTACTGGACTACAGCTAAGCCCCCGAGTGGGAGGGTTGCTCACCTCTCGGTAGGATTTTTCAAACTTAGGCGAGTACTGGACTACAGCTAAGCCCCCGAGTGGGAGGGTTGCTCACCACTCGGTAGGATTTTTCAAACTTAGGCGAGCACTGGACTGCAGCTAAGCCCCCGAGTGGGAGGGTTGCTCACCACTCGGTAGGATTTTTCAAACTTAGGCGAGTATTGGACTGCAGCTAAGCCCCCGAGTGGGAGGGTTGCTCACCACTCGGTAGGATTTTTCAAACTTAGGCGAGTACTGGACTACAGCTAAGCCCCCGAGTGAGATGGTTGCTCACCACTCGGTAGGATTTTTCGAACTTAGGCGAGCACTGGACTGCAGCTAAGCCCCCGAGTGGGAGGATTGCTCACCACTCGGTAGGATTTTTCAAACTTAGGCGAGTATTGGACTGCAGCTAAACCCCCGAGTGGGAGGGTTGCTCACCACTCGGTACGATTTTTCAAACTTACGCGAGCACTGGACTGCAGCTAAGCACCCGAGTGAGAGACTTGCTCACCACTCGGTAGGATTTTTCAAACTTAGGAGAGGACTGGACTGCAGCTAAGCCCCTGAGTGGGAGGGTTGCTCACCACTCGGTAGGATTTTCAAACTTAGGCGAGTACTGGACTACAGCTAAGCCCTCGAGTGGGAGGGTTGCTCACCACTCGGTAGGATTTTTCAAACTTAGGCGAGGACTGGACTGCAGCTAAGCCTACAGTGGGAGGTTTGCTCACCACTCGGTAGGATTTTTCAAACTTAGGCGAGTACTGGACTGCAGCTAAGCCCCCGAGTGGGAGGGTTGCTCACCACTCGGTAGGATTTTTCAAACCTAGGCGAGTACTGGACTGCAGCTAAGCCCCCGAGTGGGAGGGTTGCTCACCACTCGGTACGATTTTTCGAAATTACGCGAGCACTGGACTGCAGCTAATCCCCCGAGTGGGAGGGTTGCTCACCACTCGGTAGGATTTTTCAAACTTAGGCGAGCACTGGACTACAGCTAAGCCCCCGAGTGGGAGGGTTGCTCACCACTCGGTAGTATTTTTTGAACATAGGCGAGTACTGGACTGCAGCTAAGCCCCCGAGTGGGAGGGTTGCTCACCACTCGGTAGGATTTTTCAAACTTAGGCGAGCACTGGACTACAGCTAAGCCCCCGAGTGGGAGGGTTGCTCACCACTCGGTAGGATTTTTCAAACTTAGGCGAGGACTGGACTGCAGCTAAGCCCCGAGTGGGAGGGTTGCTCACCACTCGGTAGGATTTTTCAAACTTAGGGGAGTACTGGACTGCAGCTAAGCTCCCGAGTGGGAGGGTTGCTCACCACTCGGTAGGATTTTTCAAACATAGGAGAGGACTGGACTGCAGCTAAGCCCCCGAGTGGGAGGGTTGCTCACCACTCGGTAGGATTTTTCGAACTTACGCGAGCACTGGACTGCAGCTAAGCCCCCGAGTAGGAGGGTTGCTCATCACTTGGTAGGATTTTTCAAACATAGGCGAGCACTGGACTGCAGCTAAGCCCCCGAGTGGGAGGGTTGCTCACCACTCGGTAGGATTTTTCAAACTTAGGCGAGTACTGGACTGCAGCTAAGCCCCCGAGTGGGAGGGTTGCTCACCACTCGGTAGGATTTTTCAAACTTAGGCGAGTACTGGACTACAGCTAAGCCCCCGAGTGGGAGGGTTGCTCACCTCTCGGTAGGATTTTTCAAACTTAGGCGAGGACTGGACTACAGCTAAGCCCCCGAGTGGGAGGGTTGCTCACCACTCGGTAGGATTTTTCAAACTTAGGCGAGCACTGGACTGCTGCTAAGCCCCCGAGTGGGAGGGTTGCTCACCACTCGGTAGGATTTTTCAAACTTAGGCGAGTATTGGACTGCAGCTAAGCCCCCGAGTGGGAGGGTTGCTCACCACTCGGTAGGATTTTTCAAACTTAGGCGAGTACTGGACTACAGCTAAGCCCCCGAGTGGGATGGTTGCTCACCACTCGGTAGGATTTTTCGAACTTAGGCGAGCACTGGACTGCAGCTAAGCCCCCGAGTGGGAGGATTGCTCACCACTCGGTAGGATTTTTCAAACATAGGCGAGTATTGGACTGCAGCTAAACCCCCGAGTGGGAGGGTTGCTCACCACTCGGTACGATTTTTCGAACTTACGCGAGCACTGGACTGCAGCTAAGCACCCGAGTGAGAGACTTGCTCACCACTCGGTAGGATTTTTCAAACTTAGGAGAGGACTGGACTGCAGCTAAGCCCCTGAGTGGGAGGGTTGCTCACCACTCGGTAGGATTTTCAAACTTAGGCGAGTACTGGACTACAGCTAAGCCCTCGAGTGGGAGGGTTGCTAACCACTCGGTAGGATTTTTCAAACTTAGGCGAGCACTGGACTACAGCTAAGCCCCCGAGTGGGAGGGTTGCTCACCACTCGGTAGGATTTTTCAAACTTAGGCGAGTACTGGACTGCAGCTAAGCCCCCGAGTGGGAGGGTTGCTCACCACTCGGTAGGATTTTTCAAACCTAGGCGAGTACTGGACTGCAGCTAAGCCCCCGAGTGGGAGGGTTGCTCACCACTCGGTACGATTTTTCGAAATTACGCGAGCACTGGACTGCAGCTAATCCCCCGAGTGGGAGGGTTGCTCACCACTCGGTAGGATTTTTCAAACTTAGGCGAGCACTGGACTACAGCTAAGCCCCCGAGTGGGAGGGTTGCTCACCACTCGGTAGGATTTTTCGAACTTACGCGAGCATTGGACTGCAGCTAAGCCCCCGAGTGGGAGGGTTGCTCACCACTCGGTAGGATTTTTCAAACTTAGGGGAGTACTGGACTGCAGCTAAGCCCCGGAGTGGGAGGGTTGCTCACCACTCGGTAGGATTTTTCAAACTTAGGCGAGCACTGGGCTGCAGCTAAGCCCCCAGTGGGAGGGTTGCTCACCACTCGGTATGATTTTTCAAACTTAGGCGAGTACTGGACTGCAGCTAAGCCCCCGAGTGGGTGGGTTGCTCACCACTCGGTACGATTTTTCGAACTTACGCGAGCACTGGACTGCAGCTAAGCCCCCGAGTGAGAGGCTTGCTCATCACTTGGTAGGATTTTTCAAACTTAGGCGAGCACTGGACTGCAGCTAAGCCCCCGAGTGGGAGGGTTGCTCACCACTCGGTAGGATTTTTCAATCTTAGGCGAGCACTGGGCTGCAGCTAAGCCCCCGAATGGGAGGGTTGCACACGACTCAGTAGGATTTTTCAAACTTAGGCGAGTACTGGACTGCAGCTAAGCCCCCGATTGGGAGGGTTGCTCACCACTCGGTAGGATTTTTCAAACTTAGGCGAGCACTGGACTACAGCTAAGCCCCCGAGTGGGAGGGTTGCTCACCACTCGGTAGGATTTTTCAAACTTAGGCGAGGACTGGACTGCAGCTAAGCCCCCAGTGGGAGGGTTGCTCACCACTCGGTAGGATTTTTCAAACTTAGGCGAGTACTGGACTGCAGCTAAGCCCCCGAGTGGGTGGGCTGCTCACCACTCGGTACGATTTTTCGAACTTACGCGAGCACTGGACTGCAGCTAAGCCCCTGAGTGACAGGCTTGCTCATCACTTGGTAGGATTTTTCAAACTTAGGCGAGCACTGGACTGCAGCTAAGCCCCCGAGTGGGAGGGTTGCTCACCACTCGGTAGGATTTTTCAATCTTAGGCGAGCACTGGGCTGCAGCTAAGCCCCCGAATGGGAGGGTTGCACACCACTCAGTAGGATTTTTCAAACTTAGGCGAGTACTGGACTGCAGCTAAGCCCCCGAGTGGGAGGGTTGCTCACCACTCGGTAGGATTTTTCAAACTTAGGCGAGTACTGGACTACAGCTAAGCCGCCGAGTGGGAGGGTTGCTCACCACTCGGTAGGATTTTTCAAACTTAGGCGGGGACTGGACTGCAGCTAAGCCCCCAGTGGGAGGGTTGCTCACCACTCGGTAGGATTTTTCAAACTTAGGCGAGTACTGGACTGCAGCTAAGCCCCCGAGTGGGAGGGTTGCTCACCACTCGGTAGGATTTTTCAAACTTAGGCGAGTACTGGACTGCAGCTAAGCCCCGGAGTGGGACATTTGCTCACCACTCGGTACGATTTTTCGAAATTACGCGAGCACTGGACTGTAGCTAAGCCCCTGAGTGGGAGGGTTGCTCACCACTCGGTAGGATTTTTCAAACTTAGGCGAGCACTGGACTGCAGCTAAGCCCCCGAGTGGGAGGGTTGCTCACCACTCGGTAGGATTTTTCAAACTTAGGCGAGTATTGGACTGCAGCTAGGCCCCCGAGTGGGAGGGTTGCTCACCACTCGGTAGGATTTTTCAAACTTAGGCGAGTACTGGACTACAGCTAAGCCCCCGAGTGGGATGGTTGCTCACCACTCGGTAGGATTTTTCGAACTTAGGCGAGCACTGGACTGCAGCTAAGCCCCCAAGTGGGAGGATTGCTCACCACTCGGTAGGATTTTTCAAACTTAGGCGAGTATTGGACTGCAGCTAAACCACCGAGTGGGAGGGTTGCTCACCACTCGGTACGATTTTTCGAACTTACGCGAGCACTGGACTGCAGCTAAGCACCCGAGTGAGAGACTTGCTCACCACTCGGTAGGATTTTTCAAACTTAGGAGAGGACTGGACTACAGCTAAGCCCCCGAGTGGGAGGGTTGCTCACCACTCGGTAGGATTTTCAAACTTAGGCGAGTACTGGACTACAGCTAAGCCCTCGAGTGGGAGGGTTGCTCACCACTCGGTAGGATTTTTCAAACTTAGGCGAGGACTGGACTGCAGCTAAGCCTCCAGTGGGAGGGTTGCTCACCACTCGGTAGGATTTTTCAAACTTAGGCGAGTACTGGACTGCAGCTAAGCCCCCGAGTGGGAGGGTTGCTCACCACTCGGTAGGATTTTTCAAACCTAGGCGAGTACTGGACTGCAGCTAAGCCCCCGAGTGGGAGGGTTGCTCACCACTCGGTACGATTTTTCGAATTTACGCGAGCACTGGACTGCAGCTAATCCCCCGAGTGGGAGGGTTGCTCACCACTCGGTAGGATTTTTCAAACTTAGGCGAGCACTGGACTACAGCTAAGCCCCCGAGTGGGAGGGTTGCTCACCACTCGGTATGATTTTTCAAACTTAGGCGAGCACTGGACTGCAGCTAAGCCCCCGAGTGAGAGGGTTGCTCACAACTCGGTAGGATTTTTCAAACATAGGCGAGCACTGGACTGCAGCTAAGCCCCCGAGTGGGAGGGTTGCTCACCACTCGGTAGGATTCTTAAAACTTAGGCGAGCACTAGACTTTAGCTAAGCCCCCGAGTGGGAGGGGTGCTCACCACTCGGTAGGATTTTTCGAACATAGGCAAGTACTGGACTGCAGCTAAGCCCCCGAGTGGGAGGGTTGCTCACCACTCGGTAGGATTTTTCAAACTTAGGCGAGCACTGGACTACAGCTAAGCCCCCGAGTGGGAGGGTTGCTCACCACTCGCTAGGATTTTTCAAACTTAGGCGAGGACTGGACTGCAGCTAAGCCCCGAGTGGGAGGGTTGCTCACCACTCGGTAGGATTTTTCAAACTTAGGGGAGTACTGGACTGCAGCTAAGCCCCCGAGTGGGAGGGTTGCTCACCACTCGGTAGGATTTTTCAAACTTAGGAGAGGACTGGACTGCAGCTAAGCCCCCGAGTGGGAGGGTTGCTCACCACTCGGTAGGATTTTTCGAACTTACGCAAGCACTGGACTGCAGCTAAGCCCCCGAGTGGGAGGGTTGCTCATCACTCGGTAGGATTTTTCAAACTTAGGCGAGCACTGGACTGCAGCTAAGCCCTCGAGTGGGAGGGTTGCTCACCACTCGGTAGGATTTTTCAAACTTAGGCGAGTACTGGACTGCAGCTAAGCCCCCGAGTAGGAGGGTTGCTCACCACTCGGTAGGATTTTTCAAACTTAGGCGAGTACTGGACTACAGCTAAGCCCCCGAGTGGGAGGGTTGCTCACCACTCGGTAGGATTTTTCAAACTTAGGCGAGTACTGGACTACAGCTAAGCCCCCGAGTGGGAGGGTTGCTCACCACTCGGTAGGATTTTTCAAACTTAGGCGAGTACTGGACTATAGCTAAGCCCCCGAGTGGGAGGATTGCTCACCACTCGGTAGGATTTTTCAAACTTAGGCGAGGACTGAACTGTAGCTAAGCCCCCAGTGGGAGGGTTGCTCACCACTCGGTAGGATTTTTCAAACTTAGGCGAGTACTAGACTGCAGCTAAGCCCCCGAGTGGGAGGGTTGCTCACCACTCGGTAGGATTTTTCAAACTTAGGCGAGTACAGGACTGCAGCTAAGCCCCCGAGTGGGAGGGTTGCTCACCACTTGGTAGGATTTTTCAAACTTAGGGGAGCACTGGACTGCAGCTAAGCCCTGGAGTGGGAGGGTTGCTCACCACTCGGTAGGATTTTTCAAACTTAGGCGAGCACTGGGCTGCAGCTAAGCCCCCAATGGGAGGGTTTCTCACCACTCGGTAGGATTTTTCAAACTTAGGCGAGTACTGGACTGCAGCTAAGCCCCCGAGTGGGTGGGTTGCTCACCACTCGGTACGATTTTTCGAACTTACGCGAGCACTGGACTGCAGCTAAGCCCCCGAGTGAGAGGCTTGCTCATCACTTGGTAGGATTTTTCAAACTTAGGCGAGCAATGGACTGCAGCTAAGCCCCCGAGTGGGAGGGTTGCTCACCACTCGGTAGGATTTTTCAATCTTAGGCGAGCACTGGGCTGCAGCTAAGCCCCCGAATGGGAGGGTTGCACACGACTCAGTAGAATTTTTCAAACATAGGCGAGTACTGGACTGCAGCTAAGCCCCCGAGTGGGAGGGTTGCTCACCACACGGTAGGATTTTTCAAACATAGGCGAGTACTGGACTGCAGCTAAGCCCCCAGTGGGAGGGTTGCTCACCACTCGGTAGGATTTTTCAATCTTAGGCGAGCACTGGGCTGCAGCTAAGCCCCCGAATGGGAGGGTTGCACACCACTCGGTATGATTTTTCAAACTTAGGCGAGGACTGGACTGCAGCTAAGCCCCCGAGTGGGAGGGTTGCTCACCACTCGGTAGGATTTTTCAATCTTAGGCGAGTACTGGGCTGCAGCTAAGCCCCCAGTGGGAGTGTTGCTCACCACTCGGTAGGATTTTTCAATCTTAGGCGAGCACTGGGCTGCAGCTAAGCCCCCGAATGGGAGGGTTGCACACCACTCGGTAGGATTTTTCAAACTTAGGCGAGTACTGGACTACAGCTAAGCCCCCGAGTGGGATGGTTGCTCACCACTCGGTAGGATTTTTCGAACTTAGGCGAGCACTGGACTGCAGCTAAGCCCCCGAGTGGGAGGATTGCTCACCACTCGGTAGGATTTTTCAAACTTAGGCGAGTATTGGACTGCAGCTAAGCCCCCGAGTGGGAGGGTTGCTCTCCACTCGGTAGGATTTTTCAAACTTAGGCGAGCACTGGACTGCAGCTAAGCCCCCGAGTGAGAGGCTTGCTCACCACTCGGTAGGATTTTTCAAACTTAGGAGAGGACTGGACTGCAGCTAAGCCCCCGAGTGGGAGGGTTGCTCACCACTTGGTAGGATTTTCAAACTTAGGCGAGTACTGGACTACAGCTAATCCCTCGAGTGGGAGGGTTGCTCACCACTCGGTAGGATTTTTCAAACTTAGGCGAGGACTGGACTGCAGCTAAGCCTCCAGTGGGAGGGTTGCTCACCACTCGGTAGGATTTTTCAAACTTAGGCGAGTACTGGACTGCAGCTAAGCTCCCGAGTGGGAGGGTTGCTCACCACTCGGTAGGATTTTTCAAACTTAGGCGAGTACTGGACTACAGCTAAGCCCCCGAGTGGGATGGTTGCTCACCACTCGGTAGGATTTTTCGAACTTATGCGAGCACTGGACTGCAGCTAAGCCCCCGAGTGAGAGACTTGCTCACCACTCGGTAGGATTTTTCAAACTTAGGCGAGCACTGGACTGCAGATAAGCCCCCGAGTGGGAGGGTTGCTCACCACTCGGTAGGATTTTTCAAACTTAGGCGAGGACTGGGCTGCAGCTAAGCCCCCAGTGGGAGGGTTGCTCACCACTCGGTAGGATTTTTCCAACTTAGGCAATTACTGGACTCCAGCTAAGCCCCCGAGTGGGAGTGTTGCTCACCACTCGGTAGGATTTTTCAAACTTAGGCGATTACTGGACTCCAGCTAAGCCCCCGAGTGGGAGGGTTGCTCACCACTCGGTAGGATTTTTCAAACTTAGGCGAGTACTGGACTGCAGCTAAGCCCCCGAGTGGGAGGGTTGCTCACCACTCGGTAGGATTTTTCGTACTTAGGCGAGCACTGGAATGTAGCTAAGCCCCCGACTAAGAGCCTTGCTCATCACTCGGTAAGATTTTTCAAACTTAGGCGAGAACTGGACTCCAGCTAAGCCCCCGAGTGGGAGGGTTGCTCACCACTCGGTATAATTTTTCAAACTTAGGCGAGCACTGGACTGCAGCTAAGCCCCCGAGTGGGAGGGTTGCTCACCACTCGGTAGGATTTTTCAAACTTAGGGGAGTACTCGACTGCAGCTAAGCCCCAGAGTGGGAGGATTGCTCACCACTCGGTAGGATTTTTCAAACTTAGGAGAGTACTGGACTGCAGCTAAGCCCCCGAGTGGGAGGGTCGCTCACCACTCGGTACAATTTTTCGAACTTACGCGAGCACTGGACTGCAGCTAAGCCCCCGAGTGAGAGGCTTGCTCATCACTTGGTAGGATTTTTCAAACTTAGGCGAGCACTGGACTGCAGCTAAGCCCCCAAGTGGGAGGGTTGCTCACCACTCGGTAGGATTTTTCAATCTTAGGCGAGCACTGGGCTGCAGCTAAGCCCCCGAGTGGGAGGGTTGCTCACCACTCGGTTGGATTTTTCAAACTTAGGCGAGTACTGGCCTGCAGCTAAGCCCCCGAGTGGGAGGGTTGCTCACCACTCGGTAGGATTTTTCAAACTTAGGTGAGTACTGGACTACAGCTAAGCCCCCGAGTGGGAGGGTTGCTCACCACTCGGTAGGATTTTTCAAACTTAGGCGAGGACTGGACTGCAGCTAAGCCCCCAGTGGGAGGGTTGCTCACCACTCGGTAGGATTTTTCAAACTTAGGCGAGTACTGGACTGCAGCTAAGCCCCAGAGTGGGAGGGTTGCTCACCACTCGGTAGGATTTTTCAAACTTAGGCGAGTACTGGACTGCAGCTAAGCCCCCGAGTGGGAGGGTTGCTCACCACTCGGTACGATTTTTCGAACTTACGCGAGCACTGGACTGCAGCTAAGCCCCCGAGTGAGAGGCTTGCTAATCACTTGGTAGGATTTTTCAAACTTAGGCGGGCACTGGACTGCAGCTAAGCCCCCGAGTGGGAGGGTTGCTCACCACTCGGTAGGATTTTTCAATCTTAGGCGAGCACTGGGCTGCAGCTAAGCCCCCGAGTGGGAGGGTTGCACACCACTCAGTAGGATTTTTCAAACTTAGGCGAGTACTGGACTGTAGCTAAGCCCCGAGTGGGAGGGTTGCTCACCACTCGGTAGGATTTTTCAAACTTAGGCGAGTACTGGACTACAGCTAAGCCCCCGAGTGGGAGGGTTGCTCACCACTCGGTAGGATTTTTCAAACTTAGGCGAGGACTGGACTGCAGCTAAGCCCCCTGTGGGAGGGTTGCTCACCACTCGGTAGGATTTTTCAAACTTAGGCGAGTACTGGACTGCAGCTAAGCCCCCGAGTGGGAGGGTTGCTCACCACTCGGTAGGATTTTTCAAACTTAGGCGAGTACTGGACTGCAGCTAAGCCCCAGAGTGGGAGGTTTGCTCACCACTCGGTACGATTTTTCGAAATTACGCGAGCACTGGACTGTAGCTAAGCCCCCGAGTGGGAGGGTTGCTCACCACTCGGTAGGATTTTTCAAACTTAGGCGAGCACTGGACTGCAGCTAAGCCCCCGAGTGGGAGGGTTGCTCACCACTCGGTAGGATTTTTCAAACTTAGGCGAGTACTGGACTGCAGCTAAGCCCCCGAGTGGGAGGGTTGCTCACCACTCGGTAGGATTTTTCAAACTTAGGCGAGTACTGGACTACAGCTAAGCCCCCGAGTGGGAGGGTTGCTCACCACTCGGTAGGATTTTTCAAACACAGCGAGTACTGGACTGCAGCTAAGCCCCCGAGTGGGAGGGTTGCTCACCACTCGGTAGGATTTTTCAATCTTAGGCGAGCACTGGGCTGCAGCTAAGCCCCCGAGTGGGAGGGTTGCACACCACTCAGTAGGATTTTTCAAACTTAGGCGAGTACTGGACTGTAGCTAAGCCCCGAGTGGGAGGGTTGCTCACCACTCGGTAGGATTTTTCAAACTTAGGCGAGTACTGGACTACAGCTAAGCCCACGAGTGGGAGGGTTGCTCACCACTCGGTAGGATTTTTCAAACTTAGGCGAGGACTGGACTGCAGCTAAGCCCCCTGTGGGAGGGTTGCTCACCACTCGGTAGGATTTTTCAAACTTAGGCGAGTACTGGACTGCAGCTAAGCCCCCGAGTGGGAGGGTTGCTCACCACTCGGTAGGATTTTTCAAACTTAGGCGAGTACTGGACTGCAGCTAAGTCCCAGAGTGGGAGGTTTGCTCACCACTCGGTACGATTTTTCGAAATTACGCGAGCACTGGACTGGAGCTAAGCCCCCGAGTGGGAGGGTTGCTCACCACTCGGTAGGATTTTTCAAACTTAGGCGAGCACTGGACTGCAGCTAAGCCCCCGAGTGGGAGGGTTGCTCACCACTCGGTAGGATTTTTCAAACTTAGGCGAGTACTGGACTGCAGCTAAGCCCCCGAGTGGGAGGGTTGCTCACCACTCGGTAGGATTTTTCAAACTTAGGCGAGTACTGGACTACAGCTAAGCCCCCGAGTGGGAGGGTTGCTCACCACTCGGTAGGATTTTTCAAACACAGCGAGTACTGGACTGCAGCTAAGCCCCCGAGTGGGAGGGTTGCTCACCACTCGGTAGGATTTTTCGAACTTAGGCGAGTATTGGACTGCAGCTAAGCCCCCGAGTGGGAGGGTTGCTCACCACTCGGTACGATTTTTCGAACTTACGCGAGCAGTGGACTGCAGCTAAGCCCCCGAGTGAGAGACTTGCTCACCACTCGGTAGGATTTTTCAAACTTAGGCGAGCACTGGGCTGCAGCTAAGCCCCCGAGTGGGAGGGTTGCACACCACTCAGTAGGATTTTTCAAACTTAGGCGAGTACTGGACTGTAGCTAAGCCCCCGAGTGGGAGGGTTGCTCACCACTCGGTAGGATTTTTCAAACTTAGGCGAGTACTGGACTACAGCTAAGCCCCCGAGTGGGAGGGTTGCTCACCACTCGGTAGGATTTTTCAAACTTAGGCGAGGACTGGACTGCAGCTAAGCCCCCAGTGGGAGGGTTGCTCACCACTCGGTAGGATTTTTCAAACTTAGGCGAGTACTGGACTGCAGCTAAGCCCCCGAGTGGGAGGGTTGCTCACCACTCGGTAGGATTTTTCAAACTTAGGCGAGTACTGGACTGCAGCTAAGCCCCCGAGTGGGAGGGTTGCTCACCACTCGGTAGGATTTTTCAAACTTAGGCGAGCACTGGACTGCAGCTAAGCCCCCGAGTGGGAGGGTTGCTCACCACTCGGTAGGATTTTTCAAACTTAAGCGAGTACTGGACTGCAGCTAAGCCCCCGAGTGGGAGGGTTGCTCACCACTCGGTAGGATTTTTCAAACTTAGGCGAGTACTGGACTACAGCTAAGCCCCCGAGTGGGAGGGTTGCTCACCACTCGGTAGGATTTTTCAAACACAGCGAGTACTGGACTGCAGCTAAGCCCCCGAGTGGGAGGGTTGCTCACCACTCGGTAGGATTTTTCAAACTTAGGCGAGTATTGGACTGCAGCTAAGCCCCCGAGTGGGAGGGTTACTCACCACTCGGTACGATTTTTCGAACTTACGCGAGCACTGGACTTCAGCTAAGCCCCCGAGTGAGAGACTTGCTCACCACTCGGTAGGATTTTTCAAACTTAGGCGAGCACTGGACTGCAGCTAAGCCCCCGAGTGGGAGGGTTGCTCACCACTCGGTAGGATTTTTAAAACTTAGGCGAGGACTGGGCTGCAGCTAAGCCCACAGTGGGAGGGTTGCTCACAACTCGGTAGGATTTTTCAAACTTAGGCGAGTACTGGACTGCAGCTAAGCCCACGAGAGGGAGGGTTGCTCACCACTCGGTAGGATTTTTCAAACTTAGGAGAGGACTGGACTGCAGCTAAGCCCCCGAGTGGGAGGGTTGCTCACCACTCGGTAGGATGTTTCAAACTTAGGCGAGCACTGGACTGCAGCTAAGCCCCCGAGTGGGAGGGTTGCTCACCACTCGGTAGGATTTTTCAAACTTAGGCGAGTACTGGACTGCAGCTAAGCCCCCGAGTGGGAGGGTTGCTCACCACTCGGTAGGATTTGTCAAACTTAGGCGAGTACTGGACTGCAGCTAAGCCCCAGAGTGGGAGGTTTGCTCACCACTCGGTACGATTTTTCGAAATTACGCGAGCACTGGACTGTAGCTAAGCCCCCGAGTGGGAGGGTTGCTCACCACTCGGTAGGATTTTTCAAACTTAGGCGAGCACTGGACTGCAGCTAAGCCCCCGAGTGGGAGGGTTGCTCACCACTCGGTAGGATTTTTCAAACTTAGGCAAGCGCTGGACTGCAGCTAAGCCCCCGAGTGGGAGGGTTGCTCACCACTCGGTAGGATTTTTCAAACTTAGGCGAGTACTGGACTGCAGCTAAGCCCCCGAGTGGGAGGGTTGCTCACCACTCGGTACGATTTTTCGAAATTACGCGAGGACTGGACTGCAGCTAAGCCCCCGAGTGGGAGGGTTACTCACCACTCGGTAGGATTTTTCAAACTTAGGCGAGCACTAGACTGCAGCTAAGCCCCCGAGTGGGAGGGTTGCTCACCACTCGGTAGGATTTTTCGAACTTAGGCGAGCACTGGACTGTAGCTAAGCCCCCGAGTGGGAGGGTTGCTCACCACTCGGTAGGATTTTTCAAACTTAGGCGAGCACTGGACTACAGCTAAGCCCCCAGTGGGAGGGTTGCTCACCACTCGGTAGGATTTTTCAAACTTAGGCGAGTACTGGACTGCAGCTAAGCCCCCGAGTGGGAGGGTTGCTCACCACTCGGTATGATTTTTCAAACTTAGGCGAGGACTGGACTGCAGCTAAGCCCCCGAGTGGGAGGGTTGCTCACCACTCGGTACGATTTTTCGAAATTACGCGAGCACTGGACTGCAGCTAAGCCCCCGAGTGGGAGGGTTGCTCACCACTCGGTAGGATTTTTTAAACTTAGGCGAGCACTGGACTGCAGCTAAGCCCCCGAGTGGGAGGGTTGCTCACCACTCGGTAGAATTTTTCAAACTTCGGCGAGTACTGGACTGCAGCTAAGCCCCCGAGTGGGAGGGTTGCTCACCACTCGGTAGGATTTTTCAAACTTAGGCGAGTACTGGACTATAGCTAAGCCCCCGAGTGGGAGGGTTGCTCACCACTCGGTAGGATTTTTCAAACACAGCGAGTACTGGACTGCAGCTAAGCCCCCGAGTGGGAGGGTTGCTCACCACTCGGTAGGATTTTTCGAACTTAGGCGAGCACTGGACTGTAGCTAAGCCCCCGACTAAGAGGCTTGCTCATCACTCGGTAAGATTTTTCAAACTTAGGCGAGAACTGGACTGCAGCTAAGCCCCCGAGTGGGAGGGTTGCTCACCACTCGGTAGGATTTTTCAAACTTAGGCGAGTACTGGACTGCAGCTAAGCCCCCAAGTGGGAGGGTTGCTCACCACTCGGTAGGATTTTTCAAACTTAGGGGAGTATTGGACTGCAGCTAAGCCCCAGAGTGGGAGGATTGCTCACCACTCAGTAGGATTTTTCAAACTTAGGCGAGTACTGGACTGCAGCTAAGCCCCCGAGTGGGAAGGTTGCTCACCACTCGGTACGATTTTTCGAACTTACGCGAGCACTGGACTGCAGCTAAGCCCCCGAGTGAGAGGCTTGCTCATCACTTGGTAGGATTTTTCAAACTTAGGCGAGCACTGGACTGCAGCTAAGCCCCCGAGTGGGAGGGTTGCTCACCACTCGGTAGGATTTTTCAATCTTAGGCGAGCACTGGGCTGCAGCTAAGCCCCCGAGTGGGAGGGTTGCACACCACTCAGTAGGATTTTTCAAACTTAGGCGAGCAGTCCAGTACTCGCCTAAGTTCGAAAAATCCTACCAAGTGATGAGCAAGCCTCTCACTCGGGGGCTTAGCTGCAGTCCAGTGCTCGCGTAAGTTCGAAAAATCGTACCGAGTGGTGAGCAACCTTCCCACTCGGGGGCTTAGCTGCAGTCCAGTACTCGCCTAAGTTTGAAAAATCCTACCGAGTGGTGAGCAATCCTCCCACTCTGGGGCTTAGCTGCAGTCCAGTACTCCCCTAAGTTTGAAAAATCCTACCGAGTGGTGAGCAACCCTCCCACTCGGGGGCTTAGCTGCAGTCCAGTGCTCGACTGGACTGCAGCTAAGCCCCCGAGTGGGAGGGTTGCTCACCACTCGGTAGGATTTTTCAAACTTAGGGGAGTACTGGACTGCAGCTAAGCCCCCAAGTGGGAGGGTTGCTCACCACTCGGTAGGATTTTTCAAACTTTGGCGAGCACTGGACTGCAGCTAAGCCCCCGAGTGGGAGGGTTGCTCACCACTCGGTAGGATTTTTCAAACTTAGGCGAGTACTGGACTGCAGCTAAGCCCCCAGTGGGAGGGTTGCTCACCACTCGGTAGGATTTTTCAAACTTAGGCGAGTACTGGACTGCAGCTAAGCCCCCGAGTGGGAGGGTTGCTCACCACTCGGTAGGATTTTTCAAACTTAGGCGAGTACTGGACTGCAGCTAAGCCCCCGAGTGGGAGGGTTGCTCACTACTCGGTAGGATTTTTTGAAATTACGCGAGCATTGGACTGTAGCTAAGCCCCCGAGTGGGAGGGTTGCTCACCACTCGGTAGGATTTTTCAAACTTAGGCGAGCACTGGACAGCAGCTAAGCCCCCAGTGGGAGGGTTGCTCACCACTCGGTAGGATTTTTCAAACTTAGGCGAGTACTGGACTGCAGCTAAGCCCCCGAGTGGGAGGGTTGCTCACCACTCGGTAGGATTTTTCAAACTTAGGCGAGTACTGGACTGTAGCAAAGCCCCCGAGTGGGAGGGTTGCTCACCAGTCGGTACGATTTTTCGAAATTACGCGAGCACTGGACTGCAGCTAAGCCCCCGAGTGGGAGGGTTGCTCACCACTCGGTAGGATTTTTCAAACTTAGGCGAGCACTGGACTGCAGCTAAGCCCCCGAGTGGGAGGGTTGCTCACCACTCGGTAGGATTTTTCAATCTTAGGCGAGCACTGGGCTGCAGCTAAGCCCCCGAGTGGGAGGGTTGCACACCACTCCGTAGGATTTTTCAAACTTAGGCGAGTACTGGACTGTAGCTAAGCCCCCGAGTGGGAGGGTTGCTCACCACTCGGTAGGATTTTTCAAACTTAGGCGAGTACTGGACTACAGCTAAGCCCCCGAGTGGGAGGGTTGCTCACCACTCGGTAGGATTTTTCAAACTTAGGCGAGGACTGGACTGCAGCTAAGCCCCCAGTGGGAGGGTTGCTCACCACTCGGTAGGATTTTTCAAACTTAGGCGAGTACTGGACTGCAGCTAAGCCCCCGAGTGGGAGGGTTGCTCACCACTCGGTAGGATTTTTCAAACTTAGGCGAGTACTGGACTTCAGCTAAGCCCCCGAGTTGGAGGGTTGCTCACCACTCGGTAGGATTTTTCAAACTTAGGCGAGCACTGGACTACAGCTAAGCCCCCGAGTGGGAGGGTTGCTCACCACTCGGTAGGATTTTTCAAACTTAGGCGAGCACTGGACTGCAGCTAAGCCCCCGAGTGGGAGGGTTGCTCACCACTCGGTAGGATTTTTCAAACTTAGGCGAGTACTGGACTGCAGCTAAGCCCCCGAGTGGGAGGGTTGCTCACCACTCTGTAGGATTTTTCGAACTTACGCGAGCACTGGACTGCAGCTAAGCCCCCGAGTGGGAGGGTTGCTCACCACTCGGTAGGATTTTTCAAACTTAGGCCAGTACTGGACTGCAGCTAAGCCCCCGAGTGGGAGGGTTGCTCACCACTCGGTAGGATTTTTCAAACTTAGGCGAGTACTGGACTACAGCTAAGCCCCCGAGTGGGAGGGTTGCTCACCACTCGGTAGGATTTTTCAAACACAGCGAGTACTGGACTGCAGCTAAGCCCCCGAGTGGGAGGGTTGCTCACCACTCGGTAGGATTTTTCAAACTTAGGCGAGCACTGGACTGCAGCTAAGCCCCCGAGTGGGAGGGTTGCTCACCACTCGGTAGGATTTTTCAATCTTAGGCGAGCACTGGGCTGCAGCTAAGCCCCCGAGTGGGAGGGTTGCACACCACTCAGTAGGATTTTTCAAACTTAGGCGAGTACTGGACTGTAGCTAAGCCCCCGAGTGGGAGGGTTGCTCACCACTCGGTAGGATTTTTCAAACTTAGGCGAGTACTCGACTACAGCTAAGCCCCCGAGTGGGAGGGTTGCTCACCACTCGGTAGGATTTTTCAAACTTAGGCGAGGACTGGACTGCAGCTAAGCCCCCAGTGGGAGGGTTGCTCACCACTCGGTAGGATTTTTCAAACTTAGGCGAGTACTGGACTGCAGCTAAGCCCCCGAGTGGGAGGGTTGCTCACCACTCGGTAGGATTTTTCAAACTTAGGCGAGTACTGGACTTCAGCTAAGCCCCCGAGTTGGAGGGTTGCTCACCACTCGGTAGGATTTTTCAAACTTAGGCGAGCACTGGACTACAGCTAAGCCCCCGAGTGGGAGGGTTGCTCACCACTCGGTAGGATTTTTCAAACTTAGGCGAGCACTGGACTGCAGCTAAGCCCCCGAGTGGGAGGGTTGCTCACCACTCGGTAGGATTTTTCAAACTTAGGCGAGTACTGGACTGCAGCTAAGCCCCCGAGTGGGAGGGTTGCTCACCACTCTGTAGGATTTTTCGAACTTACGCGAGCACTGGACTGCAGCTAAGCCCCCGAGTGGGAGGGTTGCTCACCACTCGGTAGGATTTTTCAAACTTAGGCCAGTACTGGACTGCAGCTAAGCCCCCGAGTGGGAGGGTTGCTCACCACTCGGTAGGATTTTTCAAACTTAGGCGAGTACTGGACTACAGCTAAGCCCCCGAGTGGGAGGGTTGCTCACCACTCGGTAGGATTTTTCAAACACAGCGAGTACTGGACTGCAGCTAAGCCCCCGAGTGGGAGGGTTGCTCACCACTCGGTAGGATTTTTCAAACTTAGGCGAGCACTGGACTGCAGCTAAGCCCCCGAGTGGGAGGGTTGCTCACCACTCGGTAGGATTTTTCAATCTTAGGCGAGCACTGGGCTGCAGCTAAGCCCCCGAGTGGGAGGGTTGCACACCACTCAGTAGGATTTTTCAAACTTAGGCGAGTACTGGACTGTAGCTAAGCCCCCGAGTGGGAGGGTTGCTCACCACTCGGTAGGATTTTTCAAACTTAGGCGAGTACTCGACTACAGCTAAGCCCCCGAGTGGGAGGGTTGCTCACCACTCGGTAGGATTTTTCAAACTTAGGCGAGGACTGGACTGCAGCTAAGCCCCCAGTGGGAGGGTTGCTCACCACTCGGTAGGATTTTTCAAACTTAGGCGAGTACTGGACTGCAGCTAAGCCCCCGAGTGGGAGGGTTGCTCACCACTCGGTAGGATTTTTCAAACTTAGGCGAGTACTGGACTTCAGCTAAGCCCCCGAGTTGGAGGGTTGCTCACCACTCGGTAGGATTTTTCAAACTTAGGCGAGCACTGGACTACAGCTAAGCCCCCGAGTGGGAGGGTTGCTCACCACTCGGTAGGATTTTTCAAACTTAGGCGAGCACTGGACTGCAGCTAAGCCCCCGAGTGGGAGGGTTGCTCACCACTCGGTAGGATTTTTCAAACTTAGGCGAGTACTGGACTGCAGCTAAGCCCCCGAGTGGGAGGGTTGCTCACCACTCTGTAGGATTTTTCGAACTTACGCGAGCACTGGACTGCAGCTAAGTCCCCGAGTGGGAGGGTTGCTCACCACTCGGTAGGATTTTTCAAACTTAGGCGAGTACTGGACTGCAGCTAAGCCCCCGAGTGGGAGGGTTGCTCACCACTCGGTAGGATTTTTCAAACTTAGGCGAGTACTGGACTACAGCTAAGCCCCCGAGTGGGAGGGTTGCTCACCACTCGGTAGGATTTTTCAAACTTAGGCGAGGACTGGACTGCAGCTAAGCCCCCAGTGGGAGGGTTGCTCACCACTCGGTAGGATTTGTCAAACTTAGGCGAGTACTGGACTGCAGCTAAGCCCCCGAGTGGGAGGGTTGCTCACCACTCGGTAGGATTTTTCGAACTTAGGCGAGCACTGGACTGTAGCTAAGCCCCAGAGTGGGAGGTTTGCTCACCACTCGGTACGATTTTTCGAAATTACGCGAGCACTGGACTGTAGCTAAGCCCCCGAGTGGGAGGGTTGCTCACCACTCGGTAGGATTTTTCAAACTTAGGCGAGCACTGGACTGCAGCTAAGCCCCCGAGTGGGAGGGTTGCTCACCACTCGGTAGGATTTTTCAAACTTAGGCGAGTACTGGACTGCAGCTAAGCCCCCGAGTGGGAGGGTTGCTCACCACTCGGTAGGATTTTTCAAACTTAGGCGAGTACTGGGCAACAGCTAAGCCCCCGAGTGGGAGGGTTGCTCACCACTCGGTAGGATTTTTCAAACACAGCGAGTACTGGACTGCAGCTAAGCCCCCGAGTGGGAGGGTTGCTCACCACTCGGTAGGATTTTTCGAACTTAGGCGAGTATTGGACTGCAGCTAAGCCCCCGAGTGGGAGGGTTGCTCACCACTCGGTACGATTTTTCGAACTTAGGCGAGCACTGGACTGCAGCTAAGCCCCCGAGTGGGAGGGTTGCTCACCACTCGGTAGGATTTTTCAAACTTAGGCGAGCACTGGGCTGCAGCTAAGCCCCCGAGTGGGAGGGTTGCACACCACTCAGTAGGATTTTTCAAACTTAGGCGAGTACTGGACTGTAGCTAAGCCCCCGAGTGGGAGGGTTGCTCACCACTCGGTAGGATTTTTCAAACTTAGGCGAGTACTGGACTACAGCTAAGCCCCCGAGTGGGAGGGTTGCTCACCACTCGGTAGGATTTTTCAAACTTAGGCGAGGACTGGACTGCAGCTAAGCCCCCAGTGGGAGGGTTGCTCACCACTCGGTAGGATTTTTCAAACTTAGGCGAGTACTGGACTGCAGCTAAGCCCCCGAGTGGGAGGGTTGCTCACCACTCGGTAGGATTTTTCAAACTTAGGCGAGGACTGGACTTCAGCTAAGCCCCCGAGTGGGAGGGTTGCTCACCACTCGGTAGGATTTTTCAAACTTAGGCGAGCACTGGACTACAGCTAAGCCCCCGAGTGGGAGGGTTGCTCACCACTCGGTAGGATTTTTCAAACTTAGGCGAGCACTGAACTGCAGCTAATCCCCCGAGTGGGAGGGTTGCTCACCACTCGGTAGGGTTTTCAAACTTAGGCGAGTACTGGACTGCAGCTAAGCCCCCGAGTGGGAGGGTTGCTCACCACTCGGTAGGATTTTTCAAACTTAGGCGAGTACTGGACTACAACTAAGCCCCCGAGTGGGAGGGTTGCTCACCACTCGGTAGGATTTTTCAAACTTAGGCGAGGACTGGACTGCAGCTAAGCCCCCAGTGGGAGGGTTGCTCACCACTCGGTAGGATTTTTCAAACTTAGGCGAGTACTGGACTGCAGCTAAGCCCCCGAGTGGGAGGGTTGCTCACCACTCGGTAGGATTTTTCAAACTTAGGCGAGGACTGGACTTCAGCTAAGCCCCCCGAGTGGGAGGGTTGCTCACCACTCGGTAGGATTTTTCAAACTTAGGCGAGCACTGGACTACAGCTAAGCCCCCGAGTGGGAGGGTTTCTCACCACTCGGTAGGATTTTTCAAACTTAGGCGAGCACTGGACTGCAGCTAAGCCCCCGAGTGGGAGGGTTGCTCACCACTCGGTAGGATTTTTCAAACTTAGGCGAGTACTGGACTGCAGCTAAGCCCCCGAGTGGGAGGGTTGCTCACCACTCTGTAGGATTTTTCGAACTTACGCGAGCACTGGACTGCAGCTAAGCCCCCGAGTGGGAGGGTTGCTCACCACTCGGTAGGATTTTTCAAACTTAGGCGAGGACTGGGCTGCAGCTAATCCCCCAGTGGTAGGGTTGCTCACAACTCGGTAGGATTTTTCAAACTTAGGCGAGTACTGGACTGCAGCTAAGCCCACGAGTGGGAGGGTTGCTCACCACTCGGTAGGATTTTTCAAACTTAGGAGAGGACTGGACTGCAGCTAAGCCCCCGAGTGGGAGGGTTGCTCACCACTCGGTAGGATTTTTCAAACTTAGGCGAGCACTGGACTGCAGCTAAGCCCCCGAGTGGGAGGGTTGCTCACCACTCGGTAGGATTTTTCAAACTTAGGCGAGTACTGGACTGCAGCTAAGCCCCCGAGTGGGAGGGTTGCTCACCACTCGGTAGGATTTTTCAAACTTAGGCGAGTACTGGACTGCAGCTAAGCCCCCGTGTGGGAGGGTTGCTCACCACTCGGTAGGATTTGTCAAACTTAGGCGAGTACTGGACTGCAGCTAAGCCCCAGAGTGGGAGGTTTGCTCACCACTCGGTACGATTTTTTGAAATTACGCGAGCACTGGACTGTAGCTAAGCCCCCGAGTGGGAGGGTTGCTCACCACTCGGTAGGATTTTTCAAACTTAGGCGAGCACTGGACTGCAGCTAAGCCCCCGAGTGGGAGGGTTGCTCACCACTCGGTAGGATTTTTCAAACTTAGGCAAGCGCTGGACTGCAGCTAAGCCCCCGAGTGGGAGGGTTGCTCACCACTCGGTAGGATTTTTCAAACTTAGGCGAGTACTGGACTGCAACTAAGCCCCCGAGTGGGAGGGTTGCTCACCACTCGGTACGATTTTTCGAAATTACGCGAGGACTGGACTGCAGCTAAGCCCCCGAGTGGGAGGGTTACTCACCACTCGGTAGGATTTTTCAAACTTAGGCGAGCACTGGACTGCAGCTAAGCCCCCGAGTGGGAGGGTTGCTCACCACTCGGTAGGATTTTTCGAACTTAGACGAGCACTGGACTGTAGCTAAGCCCCCGAGTGGGAGGGTTGCTCACCACTCGGTAGGATTTTTCAAACTTAGGCGAGCACTGGACTACAGCTAAGCCCCCAGTGGGAGGGTTGCTCACCACTCGGTAGGATTTTTCAAACTTAGGCGAGTACTGGACTGCAGCTAAGCCCCCGAGTGGGAGGGTTGCTCACCACTCGGTAGGATTTTTCAAACTTAGGCGAGGACTGGACTGCAGCTAAGCCCTCGAGTGGGAGGGTTGCTCACCACTCGGTACGATTTTTCGAAATTACGCGAGCACTGGACTGCAGCTAAGCCCCCGAGTGGGAGGGTTGCTCACCACTCGGTAGGATTTTTCAAACTTAGGCGAGCACTGGACTGCAGCTAAGCCCCCGAGTGGGAGGGTTGCTCACCACTCGGTAGAATTTTTCAAACTTAGGCGAGTACTGGACTGCAGCTAAGCCCCCGAGTGGGAGGGTTGCTCACCACTCGGTAGGATTTTTCAAACTTAGGCGAGTACTGGACTATAGCTAAGCCCCCGAGTGGGAGGGTTGCTCACCACTCGGTAGGATTTTTCAAACACAGCGAGTACTGGACTGCAGCTAAGCCCCCGAGTGGGAGGGTTGCTCACCACTCGGTAGGATTTTTCGAACTTAGGCGAGCACTGGACTGTAGCTAAGCCCCCGACTAAGAGGCTTGCTCATCACTCGGTAAGATTTTTCAAACTTAGGCGAGAACTGGACTCCAGCTAAGCCCCCGAGTGGGAGGGTTGCTCACCACTCGGTAGGATTTTTCAAACTTAGGCGAGTACTGGACTGCAGCTAAGCCCCCAAGTGGGAGGGTTGCTCACCACTCGGTAGGATTTTTCAAACTTAGGGGAGTACTGGACTGCAGCTAAGGCCCAGAGTGGGAGGATTGCTCACCACTCGGTAGGATTTTTCAAACTTAGGCGAGTACTGGACTGCAGCTAAGCCCCCGAGTGGGAAGGTTGCTCACCACTCGGTACGATTTTTCGAACTTACGCGAGCACTGGACTGCAGCTAAGCCCCCGAGTGAGAGGCTTACTCATCACTTGGTAGGATTTTTCAAACTTAGGCGAGCACTGGACTGCAGCTAAGCCCCCGAGTGGGAGGGTTGCTCACCACTCGGTAGGATTTTTCAATCTTAGGCGAGCACTGGGCTGCAGCTAAGCCCCCGAGTGGGAGGGTTGCACACCACTCAGTAGGATTTTTCAAACTTAGGCGAGCAGTCCAGTACTCGCCTAAGTTTGAAAAATCCTACCAAGTGATGAGCAAGCCTCTCACTCGGGGGCTTAGCTGCAGTCCAGTGCTCGCGTAAGTTCGAAAAATCGTACCGAGTGGTGAGCAACCTTCCCACTCGGGGGCTTAGCTGCAGTCCAGTACTCGCCTAAGTTTGAAAAATCCTACCGAGTGGTGAGCAATCCTCCCACTCTGGGGCTTAGCTGCAGTCCAGTACTCCCCTAAGTTTGAAAAATCCTACCGAGTGGTGAGCAACCCTCCCACTTGGGGGCTTAGCTGCAGTCCAGTCGAGCACTGGACTGCAGCTAAGCCCCCGAGTGGGAGGGTTGCTCACCACTCGGTAGGATTTTTCAAACTTTAGCGAGCACTGGACTGCAGCTAAGCCCCCGAGTGGGAGGGTTGCTCACCACTCGGTAGGATTTTTCAAACTTAGGCGAGTACTGGACTGCAGCTAAGCCCCCAGTGGGAGGGTTGCTCACCACTCGGTAGGATTTTTCAAACTTAGGCGAGTACTGGACTGCAGCTAAGCCCCCGAGTGGGAGGGTTGCTCACCACTCGGTAGGATTTTTCAAACTTAGGCGAGTACTGGACTGCAGCTAAGCCCCCGAGTGGGAGGGTTGCTCACTACTCGGTAGGATTTTTCGAAATTACGCGAGCACTGGACTGTAGCTAAGCCCCCGAGTGGGAGGGTTGCTCACCACTCGGTAGGATTTTTCAAACTTAGGCGAGCACTGGACAGCAGCTAAGCCCCCAGTGGGAGGGTTGCTCACCACTCGGTAGGATTTTTCAAACTTAGGCGAGTACTGGACTGCAGCTAAGCCCCCGAGTGGGAGGGTTGCTCACCACTCGGTAGGATTTTTCAAACTTAGGCGAGTACTGGACTGTAGCAAAGCCCCCGAGTGGGAGGGTTGCTCACCACTCGGTACGATTTTTCGAAATTACGCGAGCACTGGACTGCAGCTAAGCCCCCGAGTGGGAGGGTTGCTCACCACTCGGTAGGATTTTTCAAACTTAGGCGAGCACTGGACTGCAGCTAAGCCCCCGAGTGGGAGGGTTGCTCACCACTCGGTAGGATTTTTCAATCTTAGGCGAGCACTGGGCTGCAGCTAAGCCCCCGAGTGGGAGGGTTGCACACCACTCAGTAGGATTTTTCAAACTTAGGCGAGTACTGGACTGTAGCTAAGCCCCCGAGTGGGAGGGTTGCTCACCACTCGGTAGGATTTTTCAAACTTAGGCGAGTACTGGACTACAGCTAAGCCCCCGAGTGGGAGGGTTGCTCACCACTCGGTAGGATTTTTCAAACTTAGGCGAGGACTGGACTGCAGCTAAGCCCCCAGTGGGAGGGTTGCTCACCACTCGGTAGGATTTTTCAAACTTAGGCGAGTACTGGACTGCAGCTAAGCCCCCGAGTGGGAGGGTTGCTCACCACTCGGTAGGATTTTTCAAACTTAGGCGAGGACTGGACTTCAGCTAAGCCCCCGAGTGGGAGGGTTGCTCACCACTCGGTAGGATTTTTCAAACTTAGGCGAGCACTGGACTACAGCTAAGCCCCCGAGTGGGAGGGTTGCTCACCACTCGATAGGATTTTTCAAACTTAGGCGAGCACTGGACTGCAGCTAAGCCCCCGAGTGGGAGGGTTGCTCACCACTCGGTAGGATTTTTCAAACTTAGGCGAGCACTGGACTACAGCTAAGCCCCCGAGTGGGAGGGTTGCTCACCACTCGGTAGGATTTTTCAAACTTAGGCGAGTACTGGACTACAGCTAGGCCCCCGAGTGGGAGGGTTGCTCACCACTCGGTAGGATTTTTCAAACTTAGGCGAGGACTCGACTGCAGCTAAGCCCCCAGTGGGAGGGTTGCTCACCACTCGGTAGGATTTGTCAAACTTAGGCGAGTACTGGACTGCAGCTAAGCCCCCGAGTGGGAGGGTTGCTCACCACTCGGTAGGATTTTTCGAACTTAGGCGAGCACTGGACTGTAGCTAAGCCCCAGAGTGGGAGGTTTGCTCACCACTCGGTACGATATTTCGAAATGACGCGAGCACTGGACTGTAGCTAAGCCCCCGAGTGGGAGGGTTGCTCACCACTCGGTAGGATTTTTCAAACTTAGGCGAGTACTGGATTGCAGCTAAGCCCCCGAGTGGGAGGGTTGCTCACCACTCGGTAGGATTTTTCAAACTTAGGCGAGTACTGGGCAACAGCTAAGCCCCCGAGTGGGAGGGTTGCTCACCACTCGGTAGGATTTTTCAAACACAGCGAGTACTGGACTGCAGCTAAGCCCCCGAGTGGGAGGGTTGCTCACCACTCGGTAGGATTTTTCGAACTTAGGCGAGTATTGGACTGCAGCAAAGCCCCCGAGTGGGAGGGTTGCTCACCACTCGGTAGGATTTTTCAAACTTAGGCGAGCACTGGACTGCAGCTAAGCCCCCGAGTGGGAGGGTTGCTCACCACTCGGTAGGATTTTTCAAACTTAGGCGAGCACTGGACTGCAGCTAAGCCCCCGAGTGGGAGGGTTGCTCACCACTCGGTAGGATTTTTCAAACTTAGGCGAGTACTGGACTGCAGCTAAGCCCCCGAGTGGGAGGGTTGCTCACCACTCGGTAGGATTTTTCAAACTTAGGCGAGTACTGGGCAACAGCTAAGCCCCCGAGTGGGAGGGTTGCTCACCACTCGGTAGGATTTTTCAAACACAGCGAGTACTGGACTGCAGCTAAGCCCCCGAGTGGGAGGGTTGCTCACCACTCGGTAGGATTTTTCGAACTTAGGCGAGTATTGGACTGCAGCTAAGCCCCCGAGTGGGAGGGTTGCTCACCACTCGGTACGATTTTTCGAACTTAGGCGAGCACTGGACTGCAGCTAAGCCCCCGAGTGGGAGGGTTGCTCACCACTCGGTAGGATTTTTCAAACTTAGGCGAGCACTGGGCTGCAGCTAAGCCCCCGAGTGGGAGGGTTGCACACCACTCAGTAGGATTTTTCAAACTTAGGCGAGTACTTGACTGTAGCTAAGCCCCCGAGTGGGAGGGTTGCTCACCACTCGGTAGGATTTTTCAAACTTAGGCGAGTACTGGACTACAGCTAAGCCCCCGAGTGGGAGGGTTGCTCACCACTCGGTAGGATTTTTCAAACTTAGGCGAGGACTGGACTGCAGCTAAGCCCCCAGTGGGAGGGTTGCTCACCACTCGGTAGGATTTTTGAAACTTAGGCGAGTACTGGACTGCAGCTAAGCCCCCGAGTGGGAGGGTTGCTCACCACTCGGTAGGATTTTTCAAACTTAGGCGAGGACTGGACTTCAGCTAAGCCCCCGAGTGGGAGGGTTGCTCACCACTCGGTAGGATTTTTCAAACTTAGGCGAGCACTGGACTACAGCTAAGCCCCCGAGTGGGAGGGTTGCTCACCACTCGGTAGGATTTTTCAAACTTAGGCGAGCACTGAACTGCAGCTAAGCCCCCGAGTGGGAGGGTTGCTCACCACTCGGTAGGATTTTTCAAACTTAGGCGAGTACTGGACTTTAGCAAAGCCCCCGAGTGGGAGGATTGCTCACCACTCTGTACGATTTTTCGAAATTACGCGAGCACTGGACTGCAGCTAAGCCCCCGAGTGGGAGGGTTGCTCACCACTTGGTAGGATTTTTAAAACTTAGGCGAGCACTGGACTGCAGCTAAGCCCCCGAGTGGGAGGGTTGCTCACCACTCGGTAGGATTTTTCAATCTTAGGCGAGCACTGGGCTGCAGCTAAGCCCCCGAGTGGGAGGGTTGCACACCACTCAGTAGGATTTTTCAAACTTAGGCGAGTACTGGACTGTAGCTAAGCCCCCGAGTGGGAGGGTTGCTCACCACTCGGTAGGATTTTTCAAACTTAGGCGAGTACTGGACTACAGCTAAGCCCCCGAGTGGGAGGGTTGCTCACCACTCGGTAGGATTTTTCAAACTTAGGCGAGGACTGGACTGCAGCTAAGCCCCCAGTGGGAGGGTTGCTCACCACTCGGTAGGATTTTTCAAACTTAGGCGAGTACTGGACTGCAGCTAAGCCCCCGAGTGGGAGGGTTGCTCACCACTCGGTAGGATTTTTCAAACTTAGGCGAGTACTGGACTTTAGCTAAGCCCCCGAGTGGGAGGGTTGCTCACCACTCCGTAGGATTTTTCAAACTTAGGCGAGCACTGGACTACAGCTAAGCCCCCGAGTGGGAGGGTTGCTCACCACTCGGTAGGATTTTTCAAACTTAAGCGAGCACTGGACTGCAGCTAAGCCCCCGAGTGGGAGGGTTGCTCACCACTCGGTAGGATTTTTCAAACTTAGGCGAGTACTGGACTGCAGCTAAGCCCCCGAGTGGGAGGGTTGCTCACCACTCTGTAGGATTTTTCGAACTTACGCGAGCACTGGACTGCAGCTAAGCCCCCGAGTGGGAGGGTTGCTCACCACTCGGTAGGATTTTTCAAACTTAGGCGAGTACTGGACTGCAGCTAAGCCCCCGAGTGGGAGGGTTGCTCACCACTCGGTAGGATTTTTCAAACTTAGGCGAGTACTGGACTGCAGCTAAGCCCCCGTGTGGGAGGGTTGCTCACCACTCGGTAGGATTTGTCAAACTTAGGCGAGTACTGGACTGCAGCTAAGCCCCCGTGTGGGAGGGTTGCTCACCACTCGGTAGGATTTTTCAAACTTAGGCGAGTACTGGACTGCAGCTAAGCCCACGAGTGGGAGGGTTGCTCACCACTCGGTAGGATTTTTCAAACTTAGGAGAGGACTGGACTGCAGCTAAGCCCCCGAGTGGGAGGGTTGCTCACCACTCGGTAGGATGTTTCAAACTTAGGCGAGCACTGGACTGCAGCTAAGCCCCCGAGTGGGAGGGTTGCTCACCACTCGGTAGGATTTTTCAAACTTAGGCGAGTACTGGACTGCAGCTAAGCCCCCGAGTGGGAGGGTTGCTCACCACTCGGTAGGATTTTTCAAACTTAGGCGAGTACTGGACTGCAGCTAAGCCCCCGTGTGGGAGGGTTGCTCACCACTCGGTAGGATTTTTCAAACTTAGGCGAGTACTGGACTGCAGCTAAGCCCCCGAGTGGGAGGGTTGCTCACCACTCGGTAGGATTTTTCAAACTTAGGCGAGTACTGGACTACAGCTAAGCCCCCGAGTGGGAGGGTTGCTCACCACTCGGTAGGATTTTTCAAACTTAGGCGAGGACTGGACTGCAGCTAAGCCCCCAGTGGGAGGGTTGCTCACCACTCGGTAGGATTTGTCAAACTTAGGCGAGTACTGGACTGCAGCTAAGCCCCCGAGTGGGAGGGTTGCTCACCACTCGGTAGGATTTTTCGAACTTAGGCGAGCACTGGACTGTAGCTAAGCCCCAGAGTGGGAGGTTTGCTCACCACTCGGTACGATTTTTCGAAATTACGCGAGCACTGGACTGTAGCTAAGCCCCCGAGTGGGAGGGTTGCTCACCACTCGGTAGGATTTTTCAAACTTAGGCGAGCACTGGACTGCAGGTAAGCCCCCGAGTGGGAGGGTTGCTCACCACTCGGTAGGATTTTTCAAACTTAGGCGAGTACTGGACTGCAGCTAAGCCCCCGAGTGGGAGGTTTGCTCACCACTCGGTAGGATTTTTCAAACATAGGCGAGTACTGGGCAACAGCTAAGCCCCCGAGTGGGAGGGTTGCTCACCACTCGGTAGGATTTTTCAAACACAGCGAGTACTGGACTGCAGCTAAGCCCCCGAGTGGGAGGGTTGCTCACCACTCGGTAGGATTTTTCGAACTTAGGCGAGTATTGGACTGCAGCTAAGCCCCAGAGTGGGAGGGTTGCTCACCACTCGGTACGATTTTTCGAACTTAGGCGAGCACTGGACTGCAGCTAAGCCCCCGAGTGGGAGGGTTGCTCACCACTCGGTAGGATTTTTCAAACTTAGGCGAGCACTGGGCTGCAGCTAAGCCCCCGAGTGGGAGGGTTGCACACCACTCAGTAGGATTTTTCAAACTTAGGCGAGTACTGGACTGTAGCTAAGCCCCCGAGTGGGAGGGTTGCTCACCACTCGGTAGGATTTTTCAAACTTAGGCGAGTACTGGACTACAGCTAAGCCCCCGAGTGGGAGGGTTGCTCACCACTCGGTAGGATTTATCAAACTTAGGCGAGGACTGGACTGCAGCTAAGCCCCCAGTGGGAGGGTTGCTCACCACTCGGTAGGATTTTTCAAACTTAGGCGAGTACTGGACTCCAGCTAAGCCCCCGAGTGGGAGGGTTGCTCACCACTCGGTAGGATTTTTCAAACTTAGGCGAGGACTGGACTTCAGCTAAACCCCCGAGTGGGAGGGTTGCTCACCACTCGGTAGGATTTTTCAAACTTAGACGAGCACTGGACTACAGCTAAGCCCCCGAGTGGGAGGGTTGCTCACCACTCGGTAGGATTTTTCAAACTTAGGCGAGCACTGAACTGCAGCTAAGCCCCCGAGTGGGAGGGTTGCTCACCACTCGGTAGGGTTTTTCAAACTTAGGCGAGTACTGGACTGCAGCTAAGCTCCCGAGTGGGAGGGTTGCTCACCACTCGGTAGGATTTTTCAAACTTAGGCGAGTACTGGACTACAGCTAAGCCCCCGAGTGGGAGGGTTGCTCACCACTCGGTAGGATTTTTCAAACTTAGGCGAGGACTGGGCTGCAGCTAAGCCCCCAGTGGGAGGGTTGCTCACCACTCGGTAGGATTTTTCAAACTTAGGCGAGTACTGGACCGCAGCTAAGCCCCCGAGTGGGAGGGTTGCTCACCACTCGGTAGGATTTTTCAAACTTAGGCGAGGACTGGACTTCAGCTAAGCCCCCGAGTGGGAGGGTTGCTCACCACTCGGTAGGATTTTTCAAACTTAGGCGAGCACTGGACTGTAGCTAAGCCCCCGAGTGGGAGGGTTGCTGACCACTCGGTAGGATTTTTCAAACTTAGGCGAGGACTGGACTGCAGCTAAGCCCCCGAGTGGGAGGGTTGCTCACCACTCTGTAGGATTTTTCGAACTTACGCGAGCACTGGACTGCAGCTAAGCCCCCGAGTGGGAGGGTTGCTCACCACTCGGTAGGATTTTTCAAACTTAGGCGAGTACTGGACTGCAGCTAAGCCCCCGAGTGGGAGGGTTGCTCACCACTCGGTAGGATTTTTCAAACATAGGCGAGTACTGGACTACAGCTAAGCCCCCGAGTGGGAGGGTTGCTCACCACTCGGTAGGATTTTTCAAACTTAGGCGAGGACTGGACTGCAGCTAAGCCCCCAGTGGGAGGGTTGCTCACCACTCGGTAGGATTTGTCAAACTTAGGCGAGTACTGGACTGCAGCTAAGCCCCCGAGTGGGAGGGGTGCTCACCACTCGGTAGGATTTTTCGAACTTAGGCGAGTATTGGACTGCAGCTAAGCCCCCGAGTGGGAGGGTTCCTCACCACTCGGTACGATTTTTCGAACTTACGCGAGCACTGGACTGCAGCTAAGCCCCCGAGTGAGAGACTTGCTCACCACTCGGTAGGATTTTTCAAACTTAGGCGAGCACTGGACTGCAGCTAAGCCCCCGAGTGGGAGGGTTGCTCACCACTCGGTAGGATTTTTCAAACTTAGGCGAGGACTGGGCTGCAGCTAAGCCCCCAGTGGGAGGGTTGCTCACCACTCGGTAGGATTTTTCAAACTTAGGCGAGGACTGGACTGCAGCTAAGCCCCCAGTGGGAGGGTTGCTCACCACTCGGTAGGATTTTTCAAACTTAGGCGAGTACTGGACTGCAGCTAAGCCCCCGAGTGGGAGGGTTGCTCACCACTCGGTAGGATTTTTCAAACTTAGGAGAGGACTGGACTGCAGCTAAGCCCCCGAGTGGGAGGGTTTCTCACCACTCGGTAGGATTTTTCAAACTTAGGCGAGCACTGGACTGCAGCTAAACCCCCAAGTGGGAGGGTTGCTCACCACTCGGTAGGATTTTTCAAACTTAGGCGAGTACTGGACTGCAGCTAAGCCCCCGAGTGGGAGGGTTGCTCACCACTCGGTACGATTTTTCAAAATTACGCGAGGACTGGACTGCAGCTAAGCCCCCGAGTGGGAGGGTTGCTCACCACTCGGTAGGATTTTTCAAACATAGGCGAGTACTGGGCAACAGCTAAGCCCCCGAGTGGGAGGGTTGCTCACCACTCGGTAGGATTTTTCAAACACAGCGAGTACTGGACTGCAGCTAAGCCCCCGAGTGGGAGGGTTGCTCACCACTCGGTAGGATTTTTCGAACTTAGGCGAGTATTGGACTGCAGCTAAGCCCCCGAGTGGGAGGGTTGCTCACCACTCGGTACGATTTTTCGAACTTAGGCGAGCACTGGACTGCAGCTAAGCCCCCGAGTGTGAGGGTTGCTCACCACTCGGTAGGATTTTTCAAACTTAGGCGAGCACTGGGCTGCAGCTAAACCCCCGAGTGGCAGGGTTGCACACCACTCCGTAGGATTTTTCAAACTTAGGCGAGTACTGGACTGTAGCTAAGCCCCCGAGTGGGAGGGTTGCTCACCACTCGGTAGGATTTTTCAAACTTAGGCGAGTACTGGACTACAGCTAAGCCCCCGAGTGGGAGGGTTGCTCACCACTCGGTAGGATTTTTCAAACTTAGGCGAGGACTGGACTGCAGCTAAGCCCCCAGTGGGAGGGTTGCTCACCACTCGGTAGGATTTTTCAAACTTAGGCGAGGACTGGACTCCAGCTAAGCCCCCGAGTGGGAGGGTTGCTCACCACTTGGTAGGATTTTTCAAACTTAGGCGAGGACTGGACTTCAGCTAAGCCCCCGAGTGGGAGGGTTGCTCACCACTCGGTAGGATTTTTCAAACTTAGGCGAGCACTGGACTACAGCTAAGCCCCCGAGTGGGAGGGTTGCTCACCACTCGGTAGGATTTTTCAAACTTAGGCGAGCACTGAACTGCAGCTAAGCCCCCGAGTGGGAGGGTTGCTCACCACTCGGTAGGGTTTTTCAAACTTAGGCGAGTACTGGACTGCAGCTAAGCCCCCGAGTGGGAGGGTTGCTCACCACTCGGTAGGATTTTTCAAACTTAGGCGAGTACTGGACTACAGCTAAGCCCCCGAGTGGGAGGGTTGCTCACCACTCGGTAGGATTTTTCAAACTTAGGCGAGGACTGGACTGCAGCTAAGCCCCCAGTGGGAGGGTTGCTCACCACTCGGTAGGATTTTTCAAACTTAGGCGAGTACTGGACTCCAGCTAAGCCCCCGAGTGGGAGGGTTGCTCACCACTCGGTAGGATTTTTCAAACTTAGGCGAGGACTGGACTTCAGCTAAGCCCCCGAGTGGGAGGGTTGCTCACCACTCGGTAGGATTTTTCAAACTTAGGCGAGCACTGGACTACAGCTAAGCCCCCGAGTGGGAGGGTTGCTCACCACTCGGTAGGATTTTTCAAACTTAGGCGAGCACTGAACTGCAGCTAAGCCCCCGAGTGGGAGGGTTGCTCACCACTCGGTAGGGTTTTTCAAACTTAGGCGAGTACTGGACTGCAGCTAAGCCCCCGAGTGGGAGGGTTGCTCACCACTCGGTAGGATTTTTCAAACTTAGGCGAGTACTGGGCAACAGCTAAGCCCCCGAGTGGGAGGGTTGCTCACCACTCGGTAGGATTTTTCAAACACAGCGAGTACTGGACTGCAGCTAAGCCCCCGAGTGGGAGGGTTGCTCACCACTCGGTAGGATTTTTCGAACTTAGGCGAGCACTGGGCTGCAGCTAAGCCCCCGAGTGGGAGGGTTGCACACCACTCCGTAGGATTTTTCAAACTTAGGCGAGTACTGGACTGTAGCTAAGCCCCCGAGTGGGAGGGTTGCTCACCACTCGGTAGGATTTTTCAAACTTAGGCGAGTACTGGACTACAGCTAAGCCCCCGAGTGGGAGGGTTGCTCACCACTCGGTAGGATTTTTCAAACTTAGGCGAGGACTGGACTGCAGCTAAGCCCCCAGTGGGAGGGTTGCTCACCACTCGGTAGGATTTTTCAAACTTAGGCAAGGACTGGACTCCAGCTAAGCCCCCGAGTGGGAGGGTTGCTCACCACTCGGTAGGATTTTTCAAACTTAGGCGAGGACTGGACTTCAGCTAAGCCCCCGAGTGGGAGGGTTGCTCACCACTCGGTAGGATTTTTCAAACTTAGGCGAGCACTGGACTACAGCTAAGCCCCCGAGTGGGAGGGTTGCTCACCACTCGGTAGGATTTTTCAAACTTAGGCGAGCACTGAACTGCAGCTAAGCCCCCGAGTGGGAGGGTTGCTCACCACTCGGTAGGGTTTTTCAAACTTAGGCGAGTACTGGACTGCAGCTAAGCCCCCGAGTGGGAGGGTTGCTCACCACTCGGTAGGATTTTTCAAACTTAGGCGAGTACTGGACTACAGCTAAGCCCCCGAGTGGGAGGGTTGCTCACCACTCGGTAGGATTTTTCAAACTTAGGCGAGGACTGGACTGCAGCTAAGCCCCCAGTGGGAGGGTTGCTCACCACTCGGTAGGATTTTTCAAACTTAGGCGAGTACTGGACTCCAGCTAAGCCCCCGAGTGGGAGGGTTGCTCACCACTCGGTAGGATTTTTCAAACTTAGGCGAGGACTGGACTTCAGCTAAGCCCCCGAGTGGGAGGGTTGCTCACCACTCGGTAGGATTTTTCAAACTTAGGCGAGCACTGGACTACAGCTAAGCCCCCGAGTGGGAGGGTTGCTCACCACTCGGTAGGATTTTTCAAACTTAGGCGAGCACTGAACTGCAGCTAAGCCCCCGAGTGGGAGGGTTGCTCACCACTCGGTAGGGTTTTTCAAACTTAGGCGAGTACTGGACTGCAGCTAAGCCCCCGAGTGGGAGGGTTGCTCACCACTCGGTAGGATTTTTCAAACTTAGGCGAGTACTGGACTACAGCTAAGCCCCCGAGTGGGAGGGTTCCTCACCACTCGGTAGGATTTTTCAAACTTAGGCGAGGACTGGACTGCAGCTAAGCCCCCAGTGGGAGGGTTGCTCACCACTCGGTAGGATTTTTCAAACTTAGGCGACTACTGGACTGCAGCTAAGCCCCCGAGTGGGAGGGTTGCTCACCACTCGGTAGGATTTTTCAAACTTAGGCGAGGACTGGACTTCAGCTAAGCCCCCGAGTGGGAGGGTTGCTCACCACTCGGTAGGATTTTTCAAACTTAGGCGAGCACTGGACTGCAGCTAAGCCCCCGAGTGGGAGGGTTGCTCACCACTCGGTAGGATTTTTCAAACTTAGGCGAGGACTGGACTGCAGCTAAGCCCCCGAGTGGGAGGGTTGCTCACCACTCTGTAGGATTTTTCGAACTTACGCGAGCACTGGACTACAGCTAAGCCCCCGAGTGGGAGGGTTGCTCACCACTCGGTAGGATTTTTCAAACTTAGGCGAGTACTGGACTGCAGCTAAGCCCCCGAGTGGGAGGGTTGCTCACCACTCGGTAGGATTTTTCAAACATAGGCGAGTACTGGACTACAGCTAAGCCCCCGAGTGGGAGGGTTGCTCACCACTCGGTAGGATTTTTCAAACTTAGGCGAGGACTGGACTGCAGCTAAGCCCCCAGTGGGAGGGTTGCTCACCACTCGGTAGGATTTGTCAAACTTAGGCGAGTACTGGACTGCAGCTAAGCCCCCGAGTGGGAGGGGTGCTCACCACTCGGTAGGATTTTTCGAACTTAGGCGAGTATTGGACTGCAGCTAAGCCCCCGAGTGGGAGGGTTCCTCACCACTCGGTACGATTTTTCGAACTTACGCGAGCACTGGACTGCAGCTAAGCCCCCGAGTGAGAGACTTGCTCACCACTCGGTAGGATTTTTCAAACTTAGGCGAGCACTGGACTGCAGCTAAGCCCCCGAGTCGGAGGGTTGCTCACCACTCGGTAGGATTTTTCAAACTTAGGCGAGGACTGGGCTGCAGCTAAGCCCCCAGTGGGAGGGTTGCTCACCACTCGGTAGGATTTTTCAAACTTAGGCGAGTACTGGACTGCAGCTAAGCCCCCGAGTGGGAGGGTTGCTCACCACTCGGTAGGATTTTTCAAACTTAGGAGAGGACTGGACTGCAGCTAAGCCCCCGAGTGGGAGGGTTTCTCACCACTCGGTAGGATTTTTCAAACTTAGGCGAGCACTGGACTGCAGCTAAACCCCCAAGTGGGAGGGTTGCTCACCACTCGGTAGGATTTTTCAAACTTAGGCGAGTACTGGACTGCAGCTAAGCCCCCGAGTGGGAGAGTTGCTCACCACTCGGTACGATTTTTCAAAATTACGCGAGGACTGGACTGCAGCTAAGCCCCCGAGTGGGAGGGTTACTCACCACTCGGTAGGATTTTTCAAACTTAGGCGATTACTGGACTGCAGCTAAGCCCCCGAGTGGGAGGGTTGCTCACCACTCGGTAGGATTTTTCGAACTTAGGCGAGCACTGGACTGTAGCTAAGCCCCCGAGTGGTAGGGTTGCTCACCACTCGGTAGGATTTTTCAAACTTAGGCGAGCACTAGCTAACCCCCAGTGGGAGGGTTGCTCACCACTCGGTAGGATTTTTCAATCTTAGGCGAGTACTGGACTGCAGCTAAGCCCCCGAGTGGGAGGGTTGCTCACCACTCGGTACGATTTTTCGAAATTACGCGAGCACTGGACTGCAGCTAAGCCCCCGAGTGGGAGGGTTGCTCACCACTCGGTTGGCTTTTTCAAACTTAGGCGAGCACTGGACTGCAGCAAAGCCCCCGAGTGGGAGGGTTGCTCACCACTCGGTAGGATTTTTCAAACTTAGGGGAGTACTGGACTGCAGCTAAGCCCCCGAGTGGGAGGGTTGCTCACCACTCGGTAGGATTTTTCAAACTTAGGCGAGTACTGGACTACAGCTAAGCCCCCTAGTGGGAGGGTTGCTCACCACTCGGTAGGATTTTTCAAACACAACGAGTACTGGACTGCAGCTAAGCCCCCGAGTGGGAGGGTTGCTCACCACTCGGTAGGATTTTTCGAACTTAGGCGAGCACTGGACTGTAGCTAAGCCCCCGACTAAGAGGCTTGCTCATCACTCGGTAAGATTTTTCAAACTTAGGCGAGAACTGGACTCCAGCTAAGCCCCCGAGTGGGAGGGTTGCTCACCACGCGGTAGGATTTTTCAAACTTAGGCGAGTACTGGACTGCAGCTAAGCCCCCAAGTGGGAGGGTTGCTCACCACTCGGTAGGATTTTTCAAACTTAGGGGAGTACTGGACTGCAGCTAAGCCCCAGAGTGGGAGGATTGCTCACCACTCGGTAGGATTTTTCAAACTTAGGTGAGTACTGGACTGCAGCTAAGCCCCCGAGTGGGAGGGTTGCTCACCACTCGGTACGATTTTTCGAACTTGCGCGAGCACTGGACTGCAGCTAAGCCCCTGAGTGAGAGGCTTGCTCATCACTTGGTAGGATTTTTCAAACTTAGGCGAGCGCTGGACTGCAGCTAAGCCCCCGAGTGGGAGGGTTGCTCACCAATCGGTAGGATTTTTCAATCTTAGGCGAGCACTGGGCTGCAGCTAAGCCCCCGAGTGTGAGGGTTGCTCACCACTCGGTAGGATTTTTCAAACTCAGGCGAGTACTGGACTGCAGCTAAGCCCCCGAGTGGGAGGGTTGCTCACCACTCGGTAGGATTTTTCAAACTTAGGCGAGGACTGGAATACAGCTAAGCCCCCGAGTGGGAGGGTTGCTCACCACTCGGTAGGATTTTTCAAACTTAGGCGAGCACTGGACTGCAGCTAAGCCCCCAGTGGGAGGGTTGCTCACCACTCGGTAGGATTTTACAAACTTAGGCGAGTACTGGACTGCAGCTAAGCCCCCGAGTGGGAGGGTTGCTCACCACTCGGTAGGATTTTTCAAACTTAGGCGAGTACTGGACTGCAGCTAAGCCCCCGAGTGGGAGGGTTGCTCACCACTCGGTACGATTTTTCGAAATTACCCGAGCACTGGACTGCAGCTAAGCCCCCGAGTGGGAGGGTTGCTCACCACTCGGTAGGATTTTTCAAACTTAGGCGAGCACTGGACTGCAGCTAAGCCCCCAAGTGGCAGGGTTGCTCACCACTCGGTAGGATTTTTCAAACTTAGGGGAGTACTGGACTGCATCTAAGCCCCAGAGTGGGAGGATTGCTCACCACTCGGTAGGAGTTTTCAAACTTAGGCGAGCACTGGACTGCAGCTAAGCCCCCAAGTGGCAGGGTTGCTCACCACTCGGTAGGATTTTTCAAACTTAGGGGAGTACTGGACTGCATCTAAGCCCCAGAGTGGGAGGATTGCTCACCACTCGGTAGGATTTTTCAAACTTAGGCGAGTACTGGACTGCAGCTAAGCCCCCGAGTGGGAGGGTTGCTCACCACTCGGTACGATTTTTCGAACTTACGCGAGCACTGGACTGCAGCTAAGCCCCTGAGTGAGAGGCTTGCTCATCACTTGGTAGGATTTTTCAAACTTAGGCGAGCACTGGACTGCAGCTAAGCCCCCGAGTGGGAGGGTTGCTCACCACTCGGTAGGATTTTTAAATCTTAGGCGAGCACTGGGCTGCAGCTAAGCCCCCGAGTGGGAGGGTTGCTCACCACTCGGTAGGATTTTTCAAACTTAGGCGAGTACTGGCCTACAGCTAAGCCCCCGAGTGGGAGGGTTGCTCACCACTCGGTAGGATTTTTCAAACTTAGGCGAGTACTGGACTACAGCTAAGCCCCCGAGTGGGAGGGTTGCTCACCACTCGGTAGGATTTTTCAAACTTAGGCGAGCACTGGCTGCAGCTAAGCCCCCAGTGGGAGGGTTGCTCACCACTCGGTAGGATTTTTCAAACTTAGGCGAGTACTGGACTGCAGCTAAGCCCCCGAGTGGGAGGGTTGCTCACCACTCGGTAGGATTTTTCAAACTTAGGCGAGTACTGGACTGCAGCTAAGCCCCCGAGTGGGAGGGTTGCTCACCACTCGGTACGATTTTTCGAAATTACGCGAGCACTGGACTGCAGCTAAGCCCCCAGTGGGAGAGTTGCTCACCACTCGGTAGGATTTTTCAAACTTAGGCGAGTACTGGACTGCAGCTAAGCCCCCGAGTGGGAGGGTTGCTCACCACTCGGTAGGATTTTTCAAACTTAGGCGAGTACTGGACTGCAGCTAAGCCCCCGAGTGGGAGGGTTGCTCACCACTCGGTACGATTTTTCGAAATTACGCGAGCACTGGACTGCAGCTAAGCCCCCGAGTGGGAGGGTTGCTCACCACTCGGTAGGATTTTTCAAACTTAGGCGAGCACTGGACTGCAGCTAAGCCCCCGAGTGGGAGGGTTGCTCACCACTCGGTAGGATTTTTCAAACTTAGGCGAGTACTGGACTGCAGCTAAGCCCCCGTGTGGGAGGGTTGCTCACCACTCGGTAGGATTTTTCAAACTTAGGCGAGTACTGGACTACAGCTAAGCCCCCGAGTGGGAGGGTTGCTCACCACTCGGTAGGATTTTTCAAACTTAGCGAGGATTGGACTGCAGCTAAGCCCCCGAGTGGGAGGGTTGCTCACCACTCGGTAGGATTTTTCAATCTTAGGCGAGCACTGGGCTGCAGCTAAGCCCCCGAGTGGGAGGGTTGCTCACCACTCGGTAGGATTTTTCAAACTTAGGCGAGTACTGGCCTGCAGCTAAGCCCCCGAGTGGGAGGGTTGCTCACCACTCGGTAGGATTTTTCAAACTTAGGCGAGTACAAGACTATAGCTAAGCCCCCGAGTGGGAGGGTTGCTCACCACTCGGTAGGATTTTTCAAACTTAAGCGAGTACAAGACTATAGCTAAGCCCCCGAGTGGGAGGGTTGCTCACCACTCGGTAGGATTTTTCAAACTTAGGCGAGGACTGGACTGCAGCTAAGCCCCAGAGTGGGTGGATTGCTCACCACTCGGTAGGATTTTTCAAACTTAGGCGAGTACTGGACTGCAGCTAAGCCCCTGAGTGGGAGGGTTTCTCACCACTCGGTACGATTTTTCGAACTTACGCGAGCACTGGACTGCAGCTAAGCCCCCGAGTGAGAGGCTTGCTCATCACTTGGTAGGATTTTTCAAACTTAGGCGAGCACTGGACTGCAGCTAAGCCCCCGAGTGGGAGGGTTGCTCACCACTCGGTAGGATTTTTCAATCTTAGGCGAGCACTGGGCTGCAGCTAAGCCCCCGAGTGGGAGGGTTGCTCACCACTCGGTAGGATTTTTCAAACTTAGGCGAGTACTGGACTGCAGCTAAGCCCCCGAGTGGGAGGGTTGCTCACCACTCGGTAGGATTTTTCAAACTTAGGCGAGTACTGGACTGCAGCTAAGCCCCCGAGTGGGAGGGTTGCTCACCACTCGGTACGATTTTTCGAAATTACGCGAGCACTGGACTGCAGCTAAGCCCCCGAGTGGGAGGGTTGCTCACCACTCGGTAGGATTTTTCAAACTTAGGCGAGGACTGGACTGCAGCTAAGCCCCCAGTGGGAGGGTTGCTCACCACTCGGTAGGATTTTTCGAACTTAGGCGAGTATTGGACTGCAGCTAAGCCCCCGAGTGGGAGGGATCCTCACCACTCGGTACGATTTTTCGAACTTACGCGAGCACTGGACTGCAGCTAAGCCCCCGAGTGAGAGACTTGCTCACCACTCGGTAGGATTTTTCAAACTTAGGCGAGCACTGGACTGCAGCTAAGCCCCCGAGTAGGAGGGTTGCTCACCACTCGGTAGGATTTTTCAAACTTAGGCGAGTACTGGACTGCAGCTAAGCCCCCGAGTGGGAGGGTTGCTCACCACTCGGTAGGATTTTTAAAACTTAGGCGAGTACTGGACTACAGCTAAGCCCCCGAGTGGGAGGGTTGCTCACCACTCGGTAGGATTTTTCAAACTTAGCGAGTACGGGACTGCAGCTAAGCCCCCGAGTGGGAGGGTTGCTCACCACTCGGTAGGATTTTTCAATCTTAGGCGAGCACCGGGCTGCAGCTAAGCCCCCGAGTGGGAGGGTTGCTCACCACTCGGTAGGATTTTTCAATCTTAGGCGAGCACCGGGCTGCAGCTAAGCCCTCGAGTGGGAGGGTTGCTCACCACTCGGTAGGATTTTTCAAACTTAGGCGAGTACTGGACTGCAGCTAAGCCCCCGAGTGGGAGGGTTGCTCACCACTCGGTAGGATTTTTCAAACTTAGGCGAGTACAAGACTACAGCTAAGCCCCCGAGTGGGAGGGTTGCTCACCACTCCGTAGGATTTTTCAAACTTAGGCGAGGACTGGACTGCAGCGAAGCCCCAGAGTGGGAGGATTGCTCACCACTCGGTAGGATTTTTCAAACTTAGGCGAGTACTGGACTGCAGCTAAGCCCCCGAGTGGGAGGGTTGCTCACCACTCGGTAGGATTTTTCAAACTTAGGCGAGTACTGGACTGCAGCTAAGCCCCCGAGTGGGAGGGTTGCTCACCACTCGGTACGATTTTTCGAAATTACGCGAGCACTGGACTGCAGCTAAGCCCCCGAGTGGGAGGGTTGCTCACCACTCGGTAGGATTTTTCAAACTTAGGCGAGCACTGGACTGCAGCTAAGCCCCCGAGTAGGAGGGTTGCTCACCACTCGGTAGGATTTTTCAAACTTAGGCGAGTACTGGACTGCAGCTAAGCCCCCGAGTGGGAGGGTTGCTCACCACTCGGTAGGATTTTTAAAACTTAGGCGAGTACTGGACTACAGCTAAGCCCCCGAGTGGGAGGGTTGCTCACCACTCGGTAGGATTTTTCAAACTTAGGCGAGGACTGGACTGCAGCTAAGCCCCAGAGTGGGAGGATTGCTCACCACTCGGTAGGATTTTTCAAACTTAGGCGAGTACTGGACTGCAGCTAAGCCCCCGAGTGGGAGGGTTTCTCACCACTCGGTACGATTTTTCGAACTTACGCGAGCACTGGACTGCAGCTAAGCCCCCGAGTGAGAGGCTTGCTCATCACTTGGTAGGATTTTTCAAACTTAGGCGAGCACTGGACTGCAGCTAAGCCCCCGAGTGGGAGGGTTGCTCACCACTCGGTAGGATTTTTCAATCTTAGGCGAGCACTGGGCTGCAGCTAAGCCCCCGAGTGGGAGGGTTGCTCACCACTCGGTAGGATTTTTCAAATTTAGGCGAGTAATGGACTGCAGCTAAGCCCCCGAGTGGGAGGGTTGCTCACCACTCGGTAGGATTTTTCAAACTTAGGCGATTACTGGACTGCAGCTAAGCCCCCGAGTGGGAGGGTTGCTCACCACTCGGTATGATTTTTCGAAATTACGCGAGCACTGGACTGCAGCTAAGCCCCCGAGTGGGAGGGTTGCTCACCACTCGGTAGGATATTTCAAACTTAGGCGAGCACTGGACTGCAGCTAAGCCCCCGAGTCGGAGGGTTGCTCACCACTCGGTAGGATTTTTCAAACTTAGGCGAGCACTGGACTGCAGCTAAGCCCCCGAGTGGGAGGGTTGCTCACCACTCGGTAGGATTTTTAAAACTTAGGCGAGTACTGGACTACAGCTAAGCCCCCGAGTGGGAGGGTTGCTCACCACTCGGTAGGATTTTTCAAACTTAGCGAGTACGGGACTGCAGCTAAGCCCCCGAGTGGGAGGGTTGCTCACCACTCGGTAGGATTTTTCAATCTTAGGCGAGCACCGGGCTGCAGCTAAGCCCCCGAGTGGGAGGGTTGCTCACCACTCGGTAGGATATTTCAAACTTAGGCGAGCACTGGACTGCAGCTAAGCCCCCGAGTGGGAGGGTTGCTCACCACTCGGTAGGATTTTTCAAACTTAGGCGAGCACTGCACTGCAGCTAAGCCCCCGAGTGGGAGGGTTGCTCATCACTTGGTAGGATTTTTCAAACTTAGGCGAGGACTGGGCTGCAGCTAAGCCCCCGAGTGGGAGGGTTGCTCACCACTCGGTAGGATTTTTCAATCTTTGGCGAGCACTGGACTGCAGCTAAGCCCCCGAGTGGGAGGGTTGCTCACCACTCGGTACGATTTTTCGAACTTACGCGAGCACTGGACTGCAGCTAAGCCCCCGAGTGGGAGGGTTGCTCACCACTCGGTAGGATTTTTCAAACTTAGGCGAGCACTGGACTGCAACTAAGCCCCCGAGTGGGAGGCTTGCTCACCACTCGGTAGGATTTTTCAAACTTAGGCGAGCACTGGATTGCAGCTAAGCCCCCGAGTGGGAGGGTTGCTCACCACTCGGTAGGATTTTTCAAACTTAGGCGAGTACTGGACTGCAGCTAAGCCCCCGAGTGGGAGGGTTGCACACCACTCGGTAGGATTTTTCAAACTTAGGCGAGCACTGGACTGCAGCTAAGCCCCCGAGTGGGAGGGTTGCTCACCACTCGGTATGATTTTTCGAACTTACGCGAGCACTGGACTGCAGCTAAGCTCCCGAGTGAGAGGCTTGCTCATCACTTGGTAGGATTTTTCAAACTTAGGCGAGCACTGGACTGCAGCTAAGCCCCCGAGTGGGAGGGTTGCTCACCACTCGGTAGGATTTTTCAATCTTAGGCGAGCACTGGGCTGCAGCTAACCCCCGAGTGGGAGGGTTGCTCACCACTCGGTAGGATTTTTCAAACTTAGGCGAGCACTGGACTGCAGCTAAGCCCCCGGGTGGGAGGGTTTCTCACCACTCGGTAGGATTTTTCAAACTTAGGCGAGCACTGGACTGCAGCTAAGCCCCCGAGTGGGAGGGTTGCTCACCACTCGGTAGGATTTTTCAATCTTAGGCGAGCACTGGGCTCCAGCTAAGCCCCCGAGTGGGAGGGTTGCTCACCACTCGGTAGGATTTTTCAAACTTAGGCGAGTACTGGACTGCAGCTAAGCCCCCGAGTGAGAGGTTTGCTCATCACTCGGTAGGATTTTTCAAACATAGGCGAGCACTGGACTGCAGCTAAGCCCCCGAGTGGGAGGGTTGCTCACCACTCGAAAGGATTTTTCAAACTTAGTCGAGGACTGGACTGCAGCTAAGCCCCCAGTGGGAGGGTTGCTCACTACTCGGTAGGATTTTTCAAACTTAGGAGAGTACTCGACTGCAGCTCAGCCCCCGAGTCGGAGGGTTGCTCACCACTCGGTAGGATTTTTCGAACATAGCGAGTACTGGACTGCAGCTAAGCCCCCGAGTGGGAGGGTTGCTCACCACTCGGTAGGATTTTTCAAACTTAGGAGAGTACTGGACTGTAGCTAAGCCCCCGACTAAGAGGCTTGCTCATCACTCGGTAAGATTTTTCAAACTTAGGCGAGTACTGGACTGCAGCTAAGCCCCCGAGTGGGAGGGTTGCTCACCACTCGGTAGGATTTTTCAAACTTAGGCGAGTACTGGATTGCAGTTAAGGCCCCGAGTGGGAGGGTTGCTCACCACTCGGTAGAATTTTTCAAACTTAGGGGAGTACTGGACTGCAGCTAAGCCCCAGAGTGGGAGGATTGCTCACCACTCGATAGGATTTTTAAAACTTAGGCGAGTACTCGAGTGCAGCTAAGCCCCCGAGTGGGAGGGTTGCTCACCACTCGATACATTTTTTCGAAATTACGCGAGCACTGGACTGTAGCTAAGCCCCCGAGTGAGAGGCTTGCTCATCACTTGGTAGGATTTTTCAAACTTAGGCGAGCACTGGACTGCAGCTAAGCCCCCGAGTGGGAGGGTTGCTCACCACTCGGTAGGATTTTTCAAACTTAGGGGAGTACTGAACTGCAGCTAAGCCCCCGAGTGGGAGGGTTGCTCACCACTCGGTAGGATTTTTCAAACTTAGGCGAGTACTGGACTGCAGCTAAGCCCACGAGTGGGAGGGTTGCTCACCACTCGGTAGGATTATTCAAACTTAGGCGAGGACTGGACTGCAGCTAAGCCCCCAGTGGGAGGGTTGCTCACCACTCGGTAGGATTTTTCAAACTTAGGCGAGGACTGGACTGCAGCTAAGCCCCCGAGTGGGAGGGTTGCTCACCACTCGGTAGGATTTTTCAAACTTAGGAGAGGACTGGACTACAGCTAAGCCCCCGAGTGGGAGGGTTGCTCACCACTCGGTAGGATTTTTCAAACTTAGGCGAGCACTGGACTGCAGCTAAGCCCCCGAGTGGGAGGGTTGCTCACCACTCGGTAGGATTTTTCAAACTTAGGCGAGCACTGGACTGCAGCTAAGCCCCCGAGTGGGAGGGTTGCTCACCACTCGGTAGGATTTTTCAAACTTAGGCAAGTACTGGACTGCAGCTAAGCCCCCGAGTGGGAGGGTTGCTCACCACTCGGTAGGATTTTTCAAACTTAGGCGAGTACTGGACTACAGCTAAGCCGCCGACTGGGAGGGTTGCTCACCACTCGGTAGGATTTTTCAAACTTAGGCGAGTACTGGACTGCAGCTAAGCCCCCTAGTGGGAGGGTTGCTCACCACTCGGTTGGATTTTTCAAACTTAGGGGAGTACTGTACTGCAGCTAAGCCCCAGAGTGGGATGATTGCTCACCACTCGGTAGGATTTTTCAAACTTAGGCGAGTACTGGACTTCAGCTAAGCCCCCGAGTGGGAGGGTTGCTCACCACTCGGTACGATTTTTCGAACTTACGCGAGCACTGGACTGCAGCTAAGCCCCCGAGTGAGAGCCTTGCTCATCACATGGTAGGATTTTTCAAACTTAGGCGAGCGCTGGACTGCAGCTAAGCCCCCGAATGGGAGGGTTGCTCACCACTCGGTAGGATTTTTCAAACTTAGCGAGTACTGGACTGCAGCTAAGCCCCCGAGTGGGAGGGTTGCTCACCACTCGGTAGGATTTTTCGAACTTAGGCGAGCACTGGACTGTAGCTAAGCCCCCGACTAAGAGGCTTGCTCATCACTCGGTAAGATTTTTCAAACTTAGGCGAGTACTGGACTCCAGCTAAGCCCCCGAGTGGGAAGGTTGCTCACCACTCGGTAGGATTTTTCAAACTTAGGCGAGTACTGGACTGCAGCTAAGCCCCCGAGTGCGAGGGTTGCTCACCACTTGGTAGGATTTTTCAAACTTAGGCGAGCACTGGACTGCAGCTAAGCCCCCGAGTGGGAGGGTTGCTCACCACTCGGTAGGATTTTTTAAACTTAGGCGAGCACTGGACTGCAGCTAAGCCCCCGAGTGGGAGGGTTGCTCACCACTCGGTACGATTTTTCGAACTTACGCGAGCACTGGACTGCAGCTAAGCCCCCGAGTGAGAGGCTTGCTCATCACTTGGTAGGATTTTTCAAACTTAGGCGAGCACTGGACTGCAGCTAAGCCCCCGAGTGGGAGGGTTGCTCACCACTCGGTAGGATTTTTCAATCTTAGGCGAGCACTGGGCTGCAGCTAACCCCCGAGTGAGAGGCTTGCTCATCACTTGGTAGGATTTTTCAAACTTAGGCGAGCACTGGACTGCAGCTAAGCCCCCGAGTGGGAGGGTTGCTCACCACTCGGTACGATTTTTCGAACTTACGCGAGCACTGGACTGCAGCTAAGCCCCCGAGTGAGAGGCTTGCTCATCACTTGGTAGGATTTTTCAAACTTAGGCGAGCACTGGACTGCAGCTAAGCCCCCGAGTGGGAGGGTTGCTCACCACTCGGTAGGATTTTTCAAACTTAGGCGAGCACTGGACTGCAGCTAAGCCCCCGGGTGGGAGGGTTTCTCACCACTCGGTAGGATTTTTCAAACTTAGGCGAGCACTGGACTGCAGCTAAGCCCCCGAGTGGGAGGGTTGCTCACCACTCGGTAGGATTTTTCAATCTTAGGCGAGCACTGGGCTCCAGCTAAGCCCCCGAGTGGGAGGGTTGCTCACCACTCGGTAGGATTTTTCAAACTTAGGCGAGTACTGGACTGCAGCTAAGCCCCCGAGTGTGAGGTTTGCTCATCACTCGGTAGGATTTTTCAAACATAGGCGAGCACTGGACTGCAGCTAAGCCCCCGAGTGGGAGGGTTGCTCACCACTCGAAAGGATTTTTCAAACTTAGTCGAGGACTGGACTGCAGCTAAGCCCCCAGTGGGAGGGTTGCTCACTACTCGGTAGGATTTTTCAAACTTAGGAGAGTACTCGACTGCAGCTCAGCCCCCGAGTCGGAGGGTTGCTCACCACTCGGTAGGATTTTTCAAACATAGCGAGTACTGGACTGCAGCTAAGCCCCCGAGTGGGAGGGTTGCTCACCACTCGGTAGGATTTTTCAAACTTAGGAGAGTACTGGACTGTAGCTAAGCCCCCGACTAAGAGGCTTGCTCATCACTCGGTAAGATTTTTCAAACATAGGCGAGTACTGGACTCCAGCTAAGCCCCCGAGTGGGAGGGTTGCTCACCACTCGGTAGGATTTTTCAAACTTAGGCGAGTACTGGACTGCAGCTAAGGCCCCGAGTGGGAGGGTTGCTCACCACTCGGTAGCATTTTTCAAACTTAGGGGAGTACTGGACTGCAGCTAAGCCCTAGAGTGGGAGGATTGCTTACCACTCGGTAGGATTTTTAAAACTTAGGCGAGTACTCGAGTGCAGCTAAGCCCCCGAGTGGGAGGGTTGCTCACCACTCGATACATTTTTTCGAAATTACGCGAGCACTGGACTGTAGCTAAGCCCCCGAGTGAGAGGCTTGCTCATCACTTGGTAGGATTTTTCAAACTTAGGTGAGCACTGGACTGCAGCTAAGCCCCCTAGTGGGAGGGTTGCTCACCACTCGGTAGGATTTTTCAAACTTAGCGAGTACTGGACTGCAGCTAAGCCCCCGAGTGGGAGGGTTGCTCACCACTCGGTAGGATTTTTCAAACTTAGGCGAGTACTGGACTGCAGCTAAGCCCCCGACTGGGAGGATTGCTCACCACTCGGTAGGATTATTCAAACTTAGCGAGTACTGGACTGCAGCTAAGCCCCCGAGTGGGAGGGTTGCTCACCACTCGGTAGGATTTTTCAAACTTAGGGGAGTACTGGACTGCAGCTAAGCCCCAGAGTGGGAGGATTGCTCACCACTCGGTAGGATTTTTCAAACTTAGGCGAGTACTGGACTGCAGCTAAGCCCCCGAGTGGGAGGGTTGCTCACCACTCGGTACGATTTTTCGAACTTACGCGAGCACTGGACTGCAGCTAAGCCCCCGAGTGAGAGCCTTGCTCATCACTCGGTAGGATTTTTCAAACTTAGGCGAGCACTGGACTGCAGCTAAGCCCCCGAGTGGGAGGGTTGCTCACCACTCGGTAGGATTTTTCAATTTTAGGCGAGCACTGGGCTGCAGCTAAGCCCCCGAGTGGGAGGGTTGCTCACCACTCGGTAGGATTTTTCAAACTTAGGCGAGTACTGGACTGCAGCTAAGCCCCCGAGTGGGAGGGTTGCTCACCACTCGGTAGGATTTTTCAAACTTAGGCGAGTACTGGACTGCAGCTAAGCCCCCGAGTGGGAGGGTTGCTCACCACTCGGTAGGATTTTTCAAACTTAGGCAAGTACTGGACTGCAGCTAAGCCCCCGAGTGGGAGGGTTGCTCACCACTCGGTAGGATTTTTCAAACTTAGGCGAGTACTGGACTACAGCTAAGCCGCCGAGTGGGAGGGTTGCTCACCACTCGGTAGGATTTTTCAAACTTAGGCGAGTACTGGACTGCAGCTAAGCCCCCGAGTGGGTGGGTTGCTCACCACTCGGTAGGATTTTTCAAACTTAGGGGAGTACTGGACTGCAGCTAAGCCCCAGAGTGGGAGGATTGCTCACCACTCGGTAGGATTTTTCAAACTTAGGCGAGTACTGGACTTCAGCTAAGCCCCCGAGTGGGAGGGTTGCTCACCACTCGGTAGGATTTTTCAAACTTAGGAGAGGACTGGACTACAGCTAAGCCCCCGAGTGGGAGGGTTGCTCACCACTCGGTAGGATTTTTCAAACTTAGGCGAGCACTGGACTGCAGCTAAGCCCCCGAGTGGGAGGGTTGCTCACCACTCGGTAGGATTTTTCAAACTTAGGCGAGCACTGGACTGCAGCTAAGCCCCCGAGTGGGAGGGTTGCTCACCACTCGGTAGGATTTTTCAAACTTAGGCAAGTACTGGACTGCAGCTAAGCCCCCGAGTGGGAGGGTTGCTCACCACTCGGTAGGATTTTTCAAACTTAGGCGAGTACTGGACTACAGCTAAGCCGCCGAGTGGGAGGGTTGCTCACCACTCGGTAGGATTTTTCAAACTTAGGCGAGTACTGGACTGCAGCTAAGCCCCCGAGTGGGAGGGTTGCTCACCACTCGTTAGTATTTTTCAAACTTAGGCAAGTACTGGACTGCAGCTAAGCCCCCGAGTGGGAGGGTTGCTCACCACTCGGTAGGATTTTTCAAACTTAGGCGAGTACTGGACTACAGCTAAGCCGCCGAGTGGGAGGGTTGCTCACCACTCGGTAGGATTTTTCAAACTTAGGCGAGTACTGGACTGCAGCTAAGCCCCCGAGTGGGTGGGTTGCTCACCACTCGGTAGGATTTTTCAAACTTAGGGGAGTACTGGACTGCAGCTAAGCCCCAGAGTGGGAGGATTGCTCACCACTCGGTAGGATTTTTCGAACTTACGCGAGCACTGGACTGCAGCTAAGCCCCCGAGTGAGAGCCTTGCTCATCACTTGGTAGGATTTTTCAAACTTAGGCGAGCACTGGACTGCAGCTAAGCCCCCGAGTGGGAGGGTTGCTCACCACTCGGTAGGATTTTTCAATCTTAGGCGAGCACTGGGCTGCAGCTAAGCCCCCTAGTGGGAGGGTTGCTCACCACTCGGTAGGATTTTTCAAACTTAGGCGAGTACTGGACTGCAGCTAAGCCCCCGAGTGGGAGGGTTGCTCACCACTCGTTAGTATTTTTCAAACTTAGGCAAGTACTGGACTGCAGCTAAGCCCCCGAGTGGGAGGGTTGCTCACCACTCGGTAGGATTTTTCAAACTTAGGCGAGTACTGGACTACAGCTAAGCCGCCGAGTGGGAGGGTTGCTCACCACTCGGTAGGATTTTTCAAACTTAGGCGAGTACTGGACTGCAGCTAAGCCCCCGAGTGGGTGGGTTGCTCACCACTCGGTAGGATTTTTCAAACTTAGGGGAGTACTGGACTACAGCTAAGCCCCAGAGTGGGAGGATTGCTCACCACTCGGTAGGATTTTTCAAACTTAGGCGAGTACTGGACATCAGCTAAGCCCCCGAGTGGGAGGGTTGCTCACCACTCGGTAGGATTTTTCAAACTTAGGAGAGGACTGGACTACAGCTAAGCCCCCGAGTGGGAGGGTTGCTCACCACTCGGTAGGATTTTTCCAACTTAGGCGAGCACTGGACTGCAGCTAAGCCCCCGAGTGGGAGGGTTGCTCACCACTCGGTAGGATTTTTCAAACTTAGGCGAGCACTGGACTGCAGCTAAGCCCCCGAGTGGGAGGGTTGCTCACCACTCGGTAGGATTTTTCAAACTTAGGCAAGTACTGGACTGCAGCTAAGCCCCCGAGTGGGAGGGTTGCTCACCACTCGGTAGGATTTTTCAAACTTAGGCGAGTACTGGACTACAGCTAAGCCGCCGAGTGGGAGGGTTGCTCACCACTCGGTAGGATTTTTCAAACTTAGGCGAGTACTGGACTGCAGCTAAGCCCCCGAGTGGGAGGGTTGCTCACCACTCGGTACGATTTTTCGAACTTACGCGAGCACTGGACTGCAGCTAAGCCCCCGAGTGAGAGCCTTGCTCATCACTTGGTAGGATTTTTCAAACTTAGGCGAGCACTGGACTGCAGCTAAGCCCCCGAGTGGGAGGGTTGCTCACCACTCGGTAGGATTTTTCAATCTTAGGCGAGCACTGGGCTGCAGCTAAGCCCCCGAGTGGGAGGGTTGCTCACCACTCGGTAGGATTTTTCAAACTTAGGCGAGTACTGGCCTGCAGCTAAGCCCCCGAGTGGGAGGGTTGCTCACCACTCGGTAGGATTTTTCAAACTTAGGCAAGTACTGGACTGCAGCTAAGCCCCCGAGTGGGAGGGTTGCTCACCACTCGGTAGGATTTTTCAAACTTAGGCGAGTACTGGACTACAGCTAAGCCGCCGAGTGGGAGGGTTGCTCACCACTCGGTAGGATTTTTCAAACTTAGGCGAGTACTGGACTGCAGCTAAGCCCCCGAGTGGGTGGGTTGCTCACCACTCGGTAGGATTTTTCAAACTTAGGGGAGTACTGGACTGCAGCTAAGCCCCAGAGTGGGAGGATTGCTCACCACTCGGTAGGATTTTTCAAACTTAGGCGAGTACTGGACTTCAGCTAAGCCCCCGAGTGGGAGGGTTGCTCACCACTCGGTACGATTTTTCGAACTTAGGCGAGTACTCGACTGCACCTAAGCCCCCGAGTGGGAGGGTTGCTCACCACTCGGTAGGATTTTTCAAACTTAGGCGAGGACTGGACTGCAGCTAAGCCCCCGAGTGGGAGGGTTGCTCACCACTCGGTAGGATTTTTCAAACTTAGGCGAGGACTTGACTGCAGCTAAGCCCCCAGTGGGAGGGTTGCTCACCAGTCGGTAGGATTTTCAAAACTTAGGCGAGTACTGGACTGCAGCTAAGCCCCCGAGTGGGAGGGTTGCTCACCACTCGGTAGGATTTATCAAACTTAGGCGAGTACTGGACTGCAGCTAAGCCCCCGAGTGGGAGGGTTGCTCACCACTCGGTAGGATTTTTCAAACTTGGCCGAGTACTGGACTGCAGCTAAGCCCCCGAGTGGGAGGGTTGCTCACCACTCGGTAGGATTTTTCAAACTTAGCGAGTACTGGACTGCAGCTAAGCCCCCGAGTGGGAGGGTTGCTCACCAGTCGGTAGGATTTTTCGAACTTAGGCGAGCACTGGACTGTAGCTAAGCCCCCGACTAAGAGGCTTGCTCATCACACGGTACGATTTTTCAAACTTAGGCGAGTACTGGACTCCAGCTAAGCCCCCGAGTGGGAGGGTTTCTCACCACTCGGTAGGATTTTTCAAACTTAGGCGAGCATTGGACTGCAGCTATGCCCCCGACTGGGAGGGTTGCTCACCACTCGGTAGGATTTTTCAAACTTAGCGAGTACTGGACTGCAGCTAAGCCCCCGAGTGGGAGGGTTGCTCACCACTCGGTAGGATTTTTCAAACTTAGGGGAGTACTGGACTGCAGCTAAGCCCCAGAGTGGGAGGATTGCTCACCACTCGGTAGGATTTTTCAAACTTAGGCGAGTACTGGACTGCAGCTAAGCCCCCGAGTGGGAGGGTTGCTCACCACTCGGTACGATTTTTCGAACTTACGCGAGCACTGGACTGCAGCTAAGCCCCCGAGTGAGAGCCTTGCTCATCACTTGGTAGGATTTTTCAAACTTAGGCGAGCACTGGACTGCAGCTAAGCCCCCGAGTGGGAGGGTTGCTCACCACTCGGTAGGATTTTTCAATCTTAGGCGAGCACTGGGCTGCAGCTAAGCCCCCGAGTGGGAGGGTTGCTCACCACTCGGTAGGATTTTTCAAACTTAGGCGAGTACTGGACTGCTGCTAAGCCCCCGAGTGGGAGGGTTGCTCACCACTCGGTAGGATTTTTCAAACTTAGGCGAGTACTGGACTACAGCTAAGCCCCCGAGTGGGAGGGTTGCTCACCACTCGGTAGGATTTTTCAAACTTAGGCGAGGACTGGACTGCAGCTAAGCCCCCAGTGGGAGGGTTGCTCACCACTCGGTAGGATTTTCCAAACTTAGGCGAGTACTGGACTGCAGCTAAGCCCCCGAGTGGGAGGGTTGCTCACCACTCGGTAGGATTTTTCAAACATAGGCGAGTACTGCACTGCAGCTAAGCCCCCGAGTGGGAGGGTTGCTCACCACTCGGTAGGATTTTTCAAACTTAGGCGAGCACTGGACTACAGCTAAGCCCCCGAGTGGGAGGGTTGCTCACCACTCGGTAGGATTTTTCAATCTTAGGCGAGCACTGGGCTGCAGCTAAGCCCCCGAGTGGGAGGGTTGCTCACCACTCGGTAGGATTTTTCAAACTTAGGCGAGCACTGGACTGCAGCTAAGCCCCCGAGTGGGAGGGTTGCTCACCACTCGGTAGGAATTTTCAAACTTAGGCGAGTACTGGACTGCAGCTAAGCCCCCGAGTGGGAGGGTTGCTCACCAGTCGGTAGGATTTTTCGAACTTAGGCGAGCACTGGACTGTAGCTAAGCCCCCGACTAAGAGGCTTGCTCATCACACGGTACGATTTTTCAAACTTAGGCGAGTACTGGACTCCAGCTAAGCCCCCGAGTGGGAGGGTTTCTCACCACTCGGTAGGATTTTTCAAACTTAGGCGAGCACTGGACTGCAGCTATGCCCCCGACTGGGAGGGTTGCTCACCACTCGGTAGGATTTTTCAAACTTAGCGAGTACTGGACTGCAGCTAAGCCCCCGAGTGGGAGGGTTGCTCACCACTCGGTAGGATTTTTCGAACTTACGCGAGCACTGGACTGTAGCTAAGCCCCCGACTAAGAGGCTTGCTCATCACACGGTAAGATTTTTCAAACTTAGGCGAGTACTGGACTCCAGCTAAGCCCTCGAGTGGGAGGGTTTCTCACCACTCGGTAGGATTTTTCAAACTTAGGCGAGCACTGGACTGCAGCTATGCCCCCGACTGGGAGGGTTGCTCACCACTCGGTAGCATTTTTCAAACTTAGGCGAGTACTGGACTGCAGCTAAGCCCCCAAGTGGGGGGGTTGCTCACCACTCAGTAGGATTTTTCAAATTTAGGGGAGTACTGGACTGCAGCTAAGCCCCAGAGTGGGAGGATTGCTCACCACTCGGTAGGATTTTTCAAACTTAGGAGAGTACTGGACTGCAGCTAAGCCCCCGAGTGGGAGGGCTGCTCACCACTCGGTACAATTTTTCGAACTTACGCGAGCACTGGACTGCAGCTAAGCCCCCGAGTGAGAGGCTTGCTCATCACTTGGTAGGATTTTTCAAACTTAGGCGAGCACTGGACTGCAGCTAAGCCCCCGAGTGGGAGGGTTGCTCACCACTCGGTAGGATTTTTCAATCTTAGGCGAGCACTGGGCTGCAGCTAAGCCCCCGAGTGGGAGGGTTGCTCACCACTCGTTAGGATTGTTCAAACTTAGGCGAGTACTGGACTGCAGCTAAGCCCCCGAGTGGGAGGGTTGCTCACCACTCGGTAGGATTTTTCAAACTTAGGCGAGTACTGGACTACAGCTAAGCCCCCGAGTGGGAGGGTTGCTCACCACTCGGTAGGATTTTTCAAACTTAGGAGAGTACTGGACTATAGCTAAGCCCCCGAGTGGGAGGGCTGCTCACCCCTCGGTACAATTTTTCGAACTTACGCGAGCACTGGACTGCAACTAAGCCCCCGAGTGAGAGGCTTGCTCATCACTTGGTAGGATTTTTCAAACTTAGGCGAGCACTGGACTGCAGCTAAGCCCCCGAGTGGGAGGGTTGCTCACCACTCGGTAGGATTTTTCAATCTTAGGCGAGCACTGGGCTGCAGCTAAGCCCCCGAGTGGGAGGGTTGCTCACCACTCGTTAGGATTTTTCAAACTTAGGCGAGTACTGGACTGCAGCTAAGCCCCCGAGTGGGAGGGTTGCTCACCACTCGGTAGGATTTTTCAAACTTAGGCGAGTACTGGACTACAGCTAAGCCCCCGAGTGGGAGGGTTGCTCACCACTCGGTAGGATTTTTCAAACTTAGGCGAGGACTGGACTGCAGCTAAGCCCCCGAGTGGGAGGGTTGCTCACCACTCGGTACGATTTTTCGAACTTACGCGAGTACTGGACTGCAGCTAAGCCCCCGAGTGGGAGGGTTGCTCACCACTCGGTAGGATTTTTCAAACTTAGGAGAGCACTGGACTGCAGCTAAGCCCCCTAGTGGGAGGGTTGCTCACCAATCGGTAGGATTTTTCAAACTTAGGCGAGTACTGGACTACAGCTAAGCCCCCGAGTGGGAGGGTTGCTCACCACTCGGTAGGATTTTTCAAACTTTGGAGAGCACTGGACTGCTGCTAAGCCCCCTAGTGGGAGGGTTGCTCACCACTCGGTATGATTTTTCAAACTTAGGCGAGTACTGGACTGCAGCTAAGCCCCTGAGTGGGAGGGTAGCTCACCACTCGGTAGGATTTTTCAAACATAGGGGAGTACTGGACTGCAGCTAAGCCCCAGAGTCGGAGGATTGCTCACCACTCGGTAGGATTTTTCAAACTTAGGCGAGTACTGGACTGCAGCTAAGCCCCCGAGTGCGAGGGTTGCTCACCACTCGGTACCATTTTTCGAACTTACGCGAGCACTGGACTGCAGCTAAGTCCCCGAGTGAGAGGCTTGCTCATCACTTGGTAGGATTTTTCAAACTTAGGCGAGCACTGTACTGCAGCTAAGCCCCCGAGTGGGAGGGTTGCTCACCACTCGGTAGGATTTTTCAAACATAGGCGAGCACTGGACTGCAGCTAAGCCCCCGAGTGGGAGGGTTGCTCACCACTCGGTAGGATTTTTCAAACTTAGGCGAGCACTGGACTGCAGCTAAGCCCCTGAGTGGGAGGGTTGCTCACCACTCGGTAGGATTTTTCAAACTTAGGCGAGGACTGGACTGCAGCTAAGCCCCCGAGTGGGAGGGTTGCTCACCACTCGGTACGATTTTTCGAACTTACGCGAGTACTGGACTGCAGCTAAGCCCCCGAGTGGGAGGGTTGCTCACCACTCGGTAGGATTTTTCAAACTTAGGAGAGCACTGGACTGCAGCTAAGCCCCCTAGTGGGAGGGTTGCTCACCACTCGGTAGGATTTTTCAAACTTAGGCGAGTACTGGACTACAGCTAAGCCCCCGAGTGGGAGGGTTGCTCACCACTCGGTAGGATTTTTCAAACTTAGGAGAGCACTGGACTGCTGCTAAGCCCCCTAGTGGGAGGGTTGCTCACCACTCGGTATGATTTTTCAAACTTAGGCGAGTACTGGACTGCAGTTAAGCCCCTGAGTGGGAGGGTTGCTCACCACTCGGTAGGATTTTTCAAACTTAGGGGAGTACTGGACTGCAGCTAAGCCCCAGAGTCGGAGGATTGCTCACCACTCGGTAGGATTTTTCAAACTTAGGCGAGTACTGGACTGCAGCTAAGCCCCCGAGTGCGAGGGTTGCTCACCACTCGGTACCATTTTTCGAACTTACGCGAGCACTGGACTGCAGCTAAGTCCCCGAGTGAGAGGCTTGCTCATCACTTGGTAGGATTTTTCAAACTTAGGCGAGCACTGGACTGCAGCTAAGCCCCCGAGTGGGAGGGTTGCTCACCACTCGGTAGGATTTTTGAAACTTAGGCGAGCACTGGACTGCAGCTAAGCCCCCGAGTGGAAGGGTTGCTCACCACTCGGTAGGATTTTTCAAACTTAGGCGAATACTGGACTGCAGCTAAGCCCCCGAGTGGGAGGGTTGCTCACCACTCGGTAGGATTTTTCAAACTTAGGCGAGCGCTGGACTACAGCTAAGCCCCCGAGTGGGAGGGTTGCTCACCACTCGGTAGGATTTTTCAAACTTAGGCGAGGACTGGACTGCAGCTAAGCCCCCAGTGGGAGGGTTGCTCACCACTCGGTAGGATTTTTCAAACATAGGCGAGTACTGGACTGCAGCTAAGCCCCCGAGTGGGAGGGTTGCTCACCACTCGGTAGGATTTTTCAAACTTAGGAGAGGACTGGACTGCAGCTAAGCCCCCGAGTGGGAGGGTTGCTCACCACTCGGTAGGATTTTTCAAACTTAGGCGAGCACTGGACTGCAGCTAAGCCCCCGAGTGGGAGGGTTGCTCACCACTCGGTAGGATTATTCAAACTTAGGCGAGTACTGGACTGCAGCTAAGCACCCGAGTGGGAGGGTTGCTCACCAATCTGTAGGATTTTTCAAACTTAGGCGAGTACTAGACTACAGCTAAGCCCCCGAGTGGGAGGGTTGCTCACCACTCGGTAGGATTTTTCAAACTTAGGAGAGCACTGGACTGCTGCTAAGCCCCCTAGTGGGAGGGTTGCTCACCACTCGGTATGATTTTTCAAACTTAGGCGAGTACTGGACTGCAGTTAAGCCCCTGAGTGGGAGGGTTGCTCACCACTCGGTAGGATTTTTCAAACTTAGGGGAGTACTGGACTGCAGCTAAGCCCCAGAGTCGGAGGATTGCTCACCACTCGGTAGGATTTTTCAAACTTAGGCGAGTACTGGACTGCAGCTAAGCCCCCGAGTGCGAGGGTTGCTCACCACTCGGTACCATTTTTCGAACTTACGCGAGCACTGGACTGCAGCTAAGTCCCCGAGTGAGAGGCTTGCTCATCACTTGGTAGGATTTTTCAAACTTAGGCGAGCACTGGACTGCAGCTAAGCCCCCGAGTGGGAGGGTTGCTCACCACTCGGTAGGATTTTTGAAACTTAGGCGAGCACTGGACTGCAGCTAAGCCCCCGAGTGGAAGGGTTGCTCACCACTCGGTAGGATTTTTCAAACTTAGGCGAATACTGGACTGCAGCTAAGCCCCCGAGTGGGAGGGTTGCTCACCACTCGGTAGGATTTTTCAAACTTAGGCGAGCGCTGGACTACAGCTAAGCCCCCGAGTGGGAGGGTTGCTCACCACTCGGTAGGATTTTTCAAACTTAGGCGAGGACTGGACTGCAGCTAAGCCCCCAGTGGGAGGGTTGCTCACCACTCGGTAGGATTTTTCAAACATAGGCGAGTACTGGACTGCAGCTAAGCCCCCGAGTGGGAGGGTTGCTCACCACTCGGTAGGATTTTTCAAACTTAGGAGAGGACTGGACTGCAGCTAAGCCCCCGAGTGGGAGGGTTGCTCACCACTCGGTAGGATTTTTCAAACTTAGGCGAGCACTGGACTGCAGCTAAGCCCCCGAGTGGGAGGGTTGCTCACCACTCGGTAGGATTATTCAAACTTAGGCGAGTACTGGACTGCAGCTAAGCACCCGAGTGGGAGGGTTGCTCACCAATCTGTAGGATTTTTCAAACTTAGGCGAGTACTAGACTACAGCTAAGCCCCCGAGTGGGAGGGTTGCTCACCACTCGGTAGGATTTTTCAAACATAGCGAGTACTGGACTGCAGCTAAGCCCCCGAGTGGGAGGGTTGCTCACCACTCGGTAGGATTTTTCGAACTTAGGCGAGCACTTGACTGCAGCTAAGCCCCCGACTAAGAGGCTTGCTCATCACTCAGTAAGATTTTTCAAACTTAGGCGAGTACTGGACTCCAGCTAAGCCCCCGAGAGGGAGGGTTGCTCACCACTCGGTAGGATTTTTCAAACTTAGGCGAGTACTAGACTGCAGCTAAGCCCCCGAGTGGGACGGTTGCTCACCACTCGGTAGGATTTTTCAAACTTAGGGGAGTACTGGACTGCAGCTAAGCCCCAGAGTGGGAGGACTGCTCACCACTCGGTAGGATTTTTCAAACTTAGGCGAGCACTGGACTACAGCTAAGCCCCCGAGTGGGAGGGTTGCTCACCACTCGGTAGGATTTTTCAAACTTAGGCGAGTACTGGACTGCAGCTAAGCCCCCGAGTGGGAGGGTTGCCCACCACTCGGTAGGATTTTTCAAACTTAGGCGAGCGCTGGACTATAGCTAAGCCCCCGAGTGGGAGGGTTGCTCACCACTCCGTAGGATTTTTCAAACTTAGGCGAGGACTGGACTGCAGCTAAGCCCCCCAGTGGGAGGGTTGCTCTCCACTCGGTAGGATTTTTCAAACATAGGCGAGTACTGGACTGCAGCTAAGCCCCCGAGTGGGAGGACTGCTCACCACTCGGTACGATTTTTCGAACTTACGCGAGCACTGGACTGCAGCTAAGCCCCCGAGTGAGAGGCTTGCTCATCACTTGGTAGGATTTTTCAAACTTAGGCGAGCACTGGACTGCAGCTAAGCCCCCGAGTGGGAGGGTTGCTCACCACTCGGTAGGATTTTTCAAACTTAGGCGAGCACTGGACTGCAGCTAAGCCCCCGAGTGGGAGGGTTGCTCACCACTCGGTAGGATTTTTCAAACTTAGGCGAGTACTGGACTGCAGCTAAGCCCCCGAGTGGGAGGGTTGCTCACCACTCGGTAGGATTTTTCAAACTTAGGCGAGCGCTGGACTATAGCTAAGCCCCCGAGTGGGAGGGTTGCTCACCACTCCGTAGGATTTTTCAAACTTAGGCGAGGACTGGACTGCAGCTAAGCCCCCAGTGGGAGGGTTGCTCTCCACTCGGTAGGATTTTTCAAACATAGGCGAGTACTGGACTGCAGCTAAGCCCCCGAGTGGGAGGGTTGTTCACCACTCTGTAGGATTTTTCAAACTTAGGCGAGTACTAGACTACAGCTAAGCCCCCGAGTGGGAGGGTTGCTCACCACTCGGTAGGATTTTTCAAACTTAGGCGAGTACTGGACTGCAGCTAAGCCCCCGAGTGGGACGGTTGCTCAGCACTCGGTAGGATTTTTCAAACTTAGGGGAGTACTGGACTGCAGCTAAGCCCCAGAGTGGGAGGATTGCTCACCACTCGGTAGGATTTTTCAAACTTAGGCGAGTACTGGACTGCAGCTAAGCCCCCGAGTGGGAGGGTTGCTCACCACTCGGTACGATTTTTCGAACTTATGCGAGCACTGGACTGCATCTAAGCCCCCGAGTGAGAGGCTTGCTCATCACTTGGTAGGATTTTTCAAACTTAGGCGAGCACTGGACTGCAGCTAAGCCCCCGAGTGGGAGGGTTGCTCACCACTCGGTAGGATTTTTCAAACTTAGGCGAGCACTGGACTGCAGCTAAGCCCCCGAGTGGGAGGGTTGCTCACCACTCGGTAGGATTTTTCAAACATAGGCGAGTACTGGACTGCAGCTAAGCCCCCGAGTGATAGGGTTGCTCACCACTCGGTAGGATTTTTCAAACTTAGGCGAGGACTGGACTGCAGCTAAGCCCCCAGTGGGAGGGTTGCTCACCACTCGGTAGGATTTTTCAAACATACGCGAGTACTGGACTGCAGCTAAGCCCCCGAGTGGGAGGGTTGCTCACCACTCGGTAGGATTTTTTCAAACTTAGGAGAGGACTGGACTGCAGCTAAGCCCCCGAGTGGGAGGGTTGCTCACCACTCGGTAGGATTTTTCAAACTTAGGCGAGCACTGAACTGCAGCTAAGCCCCCGAGTGGGAGGGTTGCTCACCACTCGGTAGGATTTTCCAAACTTAGGCGAGCACTGGACTACAGCTAAGCCCCCGAGTGGGAGGGTTGCTCACCACTCGGTAGGATTATTCAAACTTAGGCGAGTACTGGACTGCAGCTAAGCCCCCGAGTGGGAGGGTTGCTCACCACTCTGTAGGATTTTTCAAACTTAGGCGAGTACTGGACTACAGCTAAGCCCCCGAGTGGGAGGGTTGCTCACCACTCGGTAGGATTTTTCAAACATAGCGAGTACTGGACTGCAGCTAAGCCCCCGAGTGGGAGGGTTGCTCACCACTCGGTAGGATTTTTCAAACTTAGGCGAGCACTGGACTGTAGCTAAGCCCCCGACTAAGAGGCTTGCTCATCACTCGGTAAGATTTTTCAAACTTAGGCGAGTACTGGACTCCAGCTAAGCCCCCGAGTGGGAGGGTTGCTCACCACTCAGTAGGATTTTTCAAACTTAGGCGAGTACTGGACTGCAGCTAAGCCCCCGAGTGGGAGGGTTGCTCACCACTCGGTAGGATTTTTCAAACTTAGGGGAGTACTGGACTGCAGCTAAGCCCCAGAGTGGGAGGATTGCTCACCACTCGGTAGGATTTTTCAAACTTAGGCGATTACTGGACTGCAGCTAAGCCCCCGAGTGGGAGGGTTGCTCACCACTCGGTGCGATTTTTCGAACTTACGCGAGCACTGGACTGCAGCTAAGCCCCCGAGTGAGAGGCTTGCTCATCACTTGGTAGGGTTTTTCAAACTTAGGCGAGCACTGGACTGCAGCTAAGCCCCCGAGTGGGAGGGTTGCTCACCACTCGGTAGGATTTTTCAATCTTAGGCGAGCACTGGGCTGCAGCTAAGCCCCCGAGTGGGAGGGTTGCTCACCACTCGGTAGGATTTTTCGAACTTACGCGAGCACTAGACTGCAGCTAAGCCCCCGAGTGAGAGGCTTGCTCATCACTTGGTAGGATTTTTCAAACTTAGGCGAGCACTGGACTGCAGCTAAGCCCCCGAGTGGGAGGGTTGCTCACCACTCGGTAGGATTTTTCAAACTTAGGCGAGGACTGGACTGCAGCTAAGCCCCCGAGTGGGAGGATTGCTCACCACTCGGTAGGATTTTTCAAACTTAGGCGAGCACTGGACTGCAGCTAAGCCCCCGAGTGGGAGGGTTGCTCACCACTCGGTAGGATTATTCAAACTTAGGCGAGCACTGGACTGCAGCTAAGCGCCCGAGTGGGAGGGTTTCTCACCACTCGGTAGGATTTTTCGAACTTAGGCGAGCACTGGACTGCAGCTAAGCCCCCGACTGGGAGGCTTGCTCACCACTCGGTAGGATTTTTCAAACTTAGGCGAGTATTAGACTGCAGCTAAGCCCCCGAGTGGGAGGGTTGCTCACCACTCTGTAGGATTTTTCAAACTTAGGCGAGCAATGGACTGCAGCTAAGCCCCCGAGTGGGAGGGTTGCTCACCACTCGGTAGGAATTTTCAAACTTAGGCGAGTACTGGACTGCAGCTAAGCCCCCGAGTGATAGGGTTGCTCACCACTCGGTAGGATTTTTCAAACTTAGGCGAGGACTGGACTACAGCTAAGCCCCCGAGTGGGAGGGTTGCTCACCACTCGGTAGGATTTTTCAAACTTAGGCAAGCACTGGACTGCAGCTAAGCCCCCTACTGAGAGGCTTGCTCATCACTCGATAGGATTTTTCAAACTTAGGCGAGTACTGGACTACAGCTAAGCCCCCGAGTAATAGGGTTTCTCACCACTCGGTAGGATTTATCAAACTTAGGCGAGTACTGGACTGCAGCTAAGCCTTCGAGTGGGAGGGTTGCTCACCACTCGGTAGGATTTTTCAAACTTACGCGAGCACTGGACTGCAGCTAAGCCCCCGAGTGAGAGGCTTGCTCATCACTTGGTAGGATTTTTCAAACTTAGGCGAGCACTGGACTGCAGCTAAGCCCCCGAGTGGGAGGGTTGCTCACCACTCGGTAGGATTTTTCAATCTTAGGCGAGCACTGGGCTGCAGCTAAGCCCTCGAGCGGGAGGGTTGCTCACCACTCGGTAGGATTTTTCAAACTTAGGCGAGTACTGGACTGCAGCTAAGCCCCCGAGTGGGAGGGTTGCTCATCACTTGGTAGGATTTTTCAAACTTAGGCGAGCACTGGACTGCAGCTAAGCCCCCGAGTGGGAGGGTTGCTCACCACTCGGTAGGATTTTTAAATCTTAGGCGAGCACTGGGCTGCAGCTAAGCCCCCGAGTGGGAGGGTTGCTCACCACTCGGTAGGATTTTTCAAACTTAGGCCAGGACTGGACTGCAGCTAAGCCCCCGAGTGGGAGGATTGCTCACCACTCGGTAGGATTTTTCAAACTTAGGCGAGCACTGGACTGCAGCTAAGCCCCCGAGTGGGAGGGTTGCTCACCACTCGGTAGGATTATTCAAACTTAGGCGAGCACAGGACAGCAGCTAAGCGCCCGAGTGGGAGGGTTTCTCACCACTCGGTAGGATTTTTCGAACTTAGGCGAGCACTGGACTCCAGCTAAGCCCCCGACTAGGAGGCTTGCTCACCACTCGGTAGGATTTTTCAAACTTAGGTGAGTATTGGACTGCAGCTAAGCCCCCGAGTGGGAGGGTTGCTCACCACTCTGTAGGATTTTTCGAACTTAGGCGAGCAATGGACTGCAGCTAAGCCCCCGAGTGGGAGGGTTGCTCACCACTCGATAGGAATTTTCAAACTTAGGCGAGTACTGGACTGCAGCTAAGCCCCCGAGTGATAGGGTTGCTCACCACTCGGTAGGATTTTTCAAACTTAGGCGAGGACTGGACTACAGCTAAGCCCCCGAGTGGGAGGGTTGCTCACCACTCGGTAGGATTTTTCAAACTTAGGCGAGGACTGGACTGCAGCTAAGCCCCCAGTGGGAGGGTTGCTCACCACTCGGTAGGATTTTTCAAACTTAGGCGAGCACTGGACTGCAGCTAAGCCCCCGAGTGGGAGGGTTGCTCACCACTCGGTAGGATTTTTCAAACTTAGCGAGTACTGGACTGCAGCTAAGCCGCCGAGTGGGAGGGTTGCTCACCACTCGGTAGGATTTTTCAAACTTACGCGAGCACTGGACTGCAGCTAAGCCCCCGAGTGAGAGGCTTGCTCATCACTTGGTAGGATTTTTCAAACTTAGGCGAGCACTGGACTGCAGCTAAGCCCCCGAGTGGGAGGGTTGCTCACCACTCGGTAGGATTTTTCAATCTTAGGCGAGCACTGGGCTGCAGCTAAGCCCTCGAGTGGGAGGGTTGCTCACCACTCGGTAGGATTTTTCAAACTTAGGCGAGTACTGGACTGCAGCTAAGCCCCCGAGTGGGAGGGTTGCTCACCACTCGGTAGGATTTTTCAAACTTAGGCGAGTACTGGACTACAGCTAAGCCCCCGAGTGGGAGGGTTGCTCCCCACTCGGTAGGATTTTCAAACTTAGGCGAGGACTGGACTGCAGCTAAGCCCCCAGTGGGAGGGTTGCTCACCACTCGGTAGGATTTTTCAAACTTAGGCGAGTACTGGACTGCAGCTAAGCCCCCGAGTGGGAGGGTTGCTCACCACTCGGTACGATTTTTCGAACTTACGCGAGCACTGGACTGCAGCTAAGCCCCCGAGTGAGAGGCTTGCTCATCACTTGGTAGGATTTTTCAAACTTAGGCGAGCACTCGACTCCAGCTAAGCCCCCGGGTGGAAGGGTTGCTCACCACTCGGTAGGATTTTTCAATCTTAGGCGAGCACTGGGCTGCAGCTAAGCCCTCGAGTGGGAGGGTTGCTCACCACTCGGTACGATTTTTCAAACTTAGGCGAGTACTGGACTGCAGCTAAGCCCCCGAGTGAGAGGGTTGCTCACCACTCGGTTGGATTTTTCAAACTTAGGCGAGTACTGGACTACAGCTAAGCCCCCGAGTGGGAGGGTTGCTCACCACTCGGTAGGAATTTTCAAACTTAGGCGAGTACTGGACTGCAGCTAAGCCCCCGAGTGATAGGGTTGCTCACCACTCGGTAGGATTTTTCGAACTTAGGCGAGGACTGGACTACAGCTAAGCCCCCGAGTGGGAGGGTTGCTCACCACTCGGTAGGATTTTTCAAACTTAGGCGAGCACTGGACTGCAGCTAAGCCCCCTACTGAGAGGCTTGCTCATCACTCGGTAGGATTTTTCAAACTTAGGCGAGTACTGGACTACAGCTAAGCCCCCGAGTAATAGGGTTTCTCACCACTCGGTAGGATTTATCAAACTTAGGCGAGTACTGGACTGCAGCTAAGCCTTCGAGTGGGAGGGTTGCTCACCACTCGGTAGGATTTTTCAAACTTACGCGAGCACTGGACTGCAGCTAAGCCCCCGAGTGAGAGGCTTGCTCAATACTTGGTAGGATTTTTCAAACTTAGGCGAGCACTGGACTGCAGCTAAGCCCCCGAGTGGGAGGGTTGCTCACCACTCGGTAGGATTTTTCAATCTTAGGCGAGCACTGGGCTGCAGCTAAGCCCTCGAGCGGGAGGGTTGCTCACCACTCGGTAGGATTTTTCAAACTTAGGCGAGTACTGGACTGCAGCTAAGCCCCCGAGTGGGAGGGTAGCTCATCACTTGGTAGGATTTTTCAAACTTAGGCGAGGACTGGACTGCAGCTAAGCCCCCGAGTGGGAGGATTGCTCACCACTCGGTATGATTTTTCAAACTTAGGCGAGCACTGGACTGCAGCTAAGCCCCCGAGTGGGAGGGTTGCTCACCACTCGGTAGGATTATTCAAACTTAGGCGAGCACTGGACAGCAGCTAAGCGCCCGAGTGGGAGGGTTTCTCACCACTCGGTAGGTTTTTTCGAACTTAGGCGAGCACTGGACTGCAGCTAAGCCCCCGACTGGGAGGCTTGCTCACCACTCGGTAGGATTTTTCAAACTTAGGTGAGTATTGGACTGCAGCTAAGCCCCCGAGTGGGAGGGTTGCTCACCACTCTGTAGGATTTTTCGAACTTAGGCGAGCAATGGACTGCAGCTAAGCCCCCGAGTGGGAGGGTTGCTCACCACTCGATAGGAATTTTCAAACTTAGGCGAGTACTGGACTGCAGCTAAGCCCCCGAGTGATAGGGTTGCTCACCACTCGGTAGGATTTTTCAAACTTAGGCGAGGACTGGACTACAGCTAAGCCCCCGAGTGGGAGGGTTGCTCACCACTCGGTAGGATTTTTCAAACTTAGGCGAGGACTGGACTGCAGCTAAGCCCCCAGTGGGAGGGTTGCTCACCACTCGGTAGGATTTTTCAAACTTAGGCGAGCACTGGACTGCAGCTAAGCCCCCGAGTGGGAGGGTTGCTCACCACTCGGTAGGATTTTTCAAACTTAGCGAGTACTGGACTGCAGCTAAGCCGCCGAGTGGGAGGGTTGCTCACCACTCGGTAGGATTTTTCAAACTTACGCGAGCACTGGACTGCAGCTAAGCCCCCGAGTGAGAGGCTTGCTCATCACTTGGTAGGATTTTTCAAACTTAGGCGAGCACTGGACTGCAGCTAAGCCCCCGAGTGGGAGGGTTGCTCACCACTCGGTAGGATTTTTCAATCTTAGGCGAGCACTGGGCTGCAGCTAAGCCCTCGAGTGGGAGGGTTGCTCACCACTCGGTAGGATTTTTCAAACTTAGGCGAGTACTGGACTGCAGCTAAGCCCCCGAGTGGGAGGGTTGCTCACCACTCGGTAGGATTTTTCAAACTTAGGCGAGTACTGGACTACAGCTAAGCCCCCGAGTGGGAGGGTTGCTCCCCACTCGGTAGGATTTTCAAACTTAGGCGAGGACTGGACTGCAGCTAAGCCCCCAGTGGGAGGGTTGCTCACCACTCGGTAGGATTTTTCAAACTTAGGCGAGTACTGGACTACAGCTAAGCCCCCGAGTGGGAGGGTTGCTCACCACTCGGTACGATTTTTCGAACTTACGCGAGCACTGGACTGCAGCTAAGCCCCCGAGTGAGAGGCTTGCTCATCACTTGGTAGGATTTTTCAAACTTAGGCGAGCACTCGACTCCAGCTAAGCCCCCGGGTGGAAGGGTTGCTCACCACTCGGTAGGATTTTTCAATCTTAGGCGAGCACTGGGCTGCAGCTAAGCCCTCGAGTGGGAGGGTTGCTCACCACTCGGTACGATTTTTCAAACTTAGGCGAGTACTGGACTGCAGCTAAGCCCCCGAGTGGGAGGGTTGCTCACCACTCGGTTGGATTTTTCAAACTTAGGCGAGTACTGGACTACAGCTAAGCCCCCGAGTGGGAGGGTTGCTCACCACTCGGTAGGATTTTTCAAACTTAGGCGAGGACTGGACTACTGCTAAGCCCCCAGTGAGAGGGTTGCTCACCACTCGGTAGGATTTTTCAAACTTAGGAGAGCACTGGACTGCAGCTAAGCCCCCTAGTGGGAGGGTTGCTCACCAGTCGGTAGGATTTTTCAAACTTAGCGAGTACTGGACTGCAGCTAAGCCCCCGAGTGGGAGGGTTGCTCACCACTCTGTAGGATTTTTCGAACTTGGGCGAGCAATGGACTGCAGCTAAGCCCCCGAGTGGGAGTGTTGCTCACCACTCGGTAGGATTTTTCAAACTTAGGCGAGTACAGGACTGCAGCTAAGCCCCCGAGTGATAGGGTTGCTCACCACTCGGTAGGATTTTTCAAATTTAGGCGAGGACTGGACTGCAGCTAAGCCCCCGAGTGGGAGGGTTGCTCACCACTCGGTAGGATTTTTCGAACTTAGGCGAGCACTGGACTGCAGCTAAGCCCCCTACTGAGAGGCTTGCTCATCACTCGGTAGGATTTTTCAAACTTAGGCGAGTACTGGACTACAGCTAAGCCCCCGAGTAATAGGGTTGCTCACCACTCGGTAGGATTTATCAAACTTAGGCGAGTACTGGACTGCAGCTAAGCCTTCGAGTGGGAGGGTTGCTCACCACTCGGTAGGATTTTTCAAACTTACGCGAGCACTGGACTGCAGCTAAGCCCCCGAGTGAGAGGCTTGCTCATCACTTGGTAGGATTTTTCAAACTTAGGCGAGCACTGGACTGCAGCTAAGCCCCCGAGTGGGAGGGTTGCTCACCACTCGGTAGGATTTTTCAATCTTAGGCGAGCACTGGGCTGCAGCTAAGCCCTCGAGTGGGAGGGTTGCTCACCACACGGTAGGATTTTTCAAACTTAGGCGAGTACTGGACTGCAGCTAAGCCCCCGAGTGGGAGGGTTGCTCACCACTCGGTAGGATTTTTCAAACTTAGGCGAGTACTGGACTACAGCTAAGCCCCCGAGTGGGAGGGTTGCTCCCCACTCGGTAGGATTTTTCAAACTTAGGCGAGGATTGGACTGCAGCTAAGCCCCCAGTGGGAGGGTTGCTCACCACTCGGTAGGATTTATCAAACTTAGGCGAGTACTGGACTGCAGCTAAGCCCCCGAGTGGGAGGGTTGCTCACCACTCGGTAGGATTTTTCAAACTTAGGCGAGCACTGGACTGCAGCTAAGCCCCCGAGTGGGAGGGTTGCTCACCACTCGGTAGGATTATTCAAACTTAGGCGAGCACTGGACTGCAGCTAAGCGCCCGAGTGGGAGGGTTTCTCACCACTCGGTAGGATTTTTCGAACTTAGGCGAGCACTGGACTGCAGCTAAGCCACCGACTGGGAGGCTTGCTCACCACTTGGTAGAATTTTTCAAACTTAGGCGAGCACTGGACTGCAGCTAAGCCCCCTAGTGGGAGGGTTGCTCACCACTCGGTAGGATTTTTCAAACTTAGCGAGTACTGGACTCCAGCTAAGCCGCCGAGTGGGAGGGTTGCTCACCACTCGGTAGGATTTTTCAAACTTAGGCAAGCACTGGACTGCAGCTAAGCCCCCGAGTGGGAGGGTTGCTCACCACTCGGTAGGATTTTTCAAACTTAGGCGAGGACTGGACTGCAGCTAAGCCCCCGAGTGGGAGGGTTGCTCACCACTCGGTAGGATTTTTCGAACTTAGGCGAGCACTGGACTGCAGCTAAGCCCCCTACTGAGAGGCTTGCTCATCACTCGGTAGGATTTTTCAAACTTAGGCGAGTACTGGACTCCAGCTAAGCCCCCGAGTAATAGGGTTGCTCACCACTCGGTAGGATTTATCAAACTTAGGCGAGTACTGGACTGCAGCTAAGCCTTCGAGTGGGAGGGTTGCTCACCACTCGGTAGGATTTTTCAAACTTACGCGAGCACTGGACTGCAGCTAAGCCCCCGAGTGAGAGGCTTGCTCATCACTTGGTAGGATTTTTCAAACTTAGGCGAGCACTGGACTGCAGCTAAGCCCCCGAGTGGGAGGGTTGCTCACCACTCGGTAGGATTTTTCAATCTTAGGCGAGCACTGGGCTGCAGCTAAGCCCTCGAGTGGGAGGGTTGCTCACCACACGGTAGGATTTTTCAAACTTAGGCGAGTACTGGACTGCAGCTAAGCCCCCGAGTGGGAGGGTTGCTCACCACTCGGTAGGATTTTTCAAACTTAGGCGAGTACTGGACTACAGCTAAGCCCCCGAGTGGGAGGGTTGCTCCCCACTCGGTAGGATTTTTCAAACTTAGGCGAGGATTGGACTGCAGCTAAGCCCCCAGTGGGAGGGTTGCTCACCACTCGGTAGGATTTATCAAACTTAGGCGAGTACTGGACTGCAGCTAAGCCCCCGAGTGGGAGGGTTGCTCACCACTCGGTAGGATTTTTCAAACTTAGGCGAGCACTGGACTGCAGCTAAGCCCCCGAGTGGGAGGGTTGCTCACCACTCGGTAGGATTATTCAAACTTAGGCGAGCACTGGACTGCAGCTAAGCGCCCGAGTGGGAGGGTTTCTCACCACTCGGTAGGATTTTTCGAACTTAGGCGAGCACTGGACTGCAGCTAAGCCACCGACTGGGAGGCTTGCTCACCACTTGGTAGAATTTTTCAAACTTAGGCGAGCACTGGACTGCAGCTAAGCCCCCTAGTGGGAGGGTTGCTCACCACTCGGTAGGATTTTTCAAACTTAGCGAGTACTGGACTCCAGCTAAGCCGCCGAGTGGGAGGGTTGCTCACCACTCGGTAGGATTTTTCAAACTTAGGCAAGCACTGGACTGCAGCTAAGCCCCCGAGTGGGAGGGTTGCTCACCACTCGGTAGGATTTTTCAAACTTAGGCGAGCACTGGACTGCAGCTAAGCCCCCGAGTGGGAGCGTTGCTCACCACTCGGTAGGATTATTCAAACTTAGGCGAGCACTGGACTGCAGCTAAGCGCCCGAGTGGGAGGGTTTCTCACCACTCGGTAGGATTTTTCGAACTTAGGCGAGCACTGGACTGCAGCTAAGCCCCCGACTGGGAGGCTTGCTCACCACTCGGTAGGATTTTTCAAACTTAGGCGAGTATTGGACTGCAGCTAAGCCCCCGAGTGGGAGGGTTGCTCACCACTCGGTAGGATTTTTCGAACTTAGGCGAGCAATGGACTGCAGCTAAGCCCCCGAGTGGGAGGGTTGCTCACCACTCGGTAGGATTTTTCAAACATAGGCGAGTACTGGACTGCAGCAAAGCCCCCGAGTGATAGGGTTGCTCACCACTCGGTAGGATTTTTCAAACTGAGGCGAGGACTGGACTGCAGCTAAGCCCCCGAGTGGGAGGGTTGCTCACCACTCGGTAGGATTTTTCGAACTTAGGCGAGCACTGGACTGCAGCTAAGCCCCCGAGTGGGAGGGTTGCTCACCACTCGGTAGGATTATTCAAACTTAGGCGAGCACTGGACTGCAGCTAAGCGCCCGAGTGGGAGGGTTTCTCACCACTCGGTAGGATTTTTCGAACTTAGGCGAGCACTGGACTGCAGCTAAGCCACCGACTGGGAGGCTTGCTCACCACTCGGTAGAATTTTTCAAACTTAGGCGAGCACTGGACTGCAGCTAAGCCCCCTAGTGGGAGGGTTGCTCACCACTCGGTAGGATTTTTCAAACTTAGCGAGTACTGGACTGCAGCTAAGCCGCCGAGTGGGAGGGTTGCTCACCACTCGGTAGGATTTTTCAAACTTAGGCAAGCACTGGACTGCAGCTAAGCCCCCGAGTGGGTGGGTTGCTCACCACTCTGTAGGATTTTTCAAACTTAGGCGAGCACTGGACTGCAGCTAAGCCCCCGAGTGGGAGCGTTGCTCACCACTCGGTAGGATTATTCAAACTTAGGCGAGCACTGGACTGCAGCTAAGCGCCCGAGTGGGAGGGTTTCTCACCACTCGGTAGGATTATTCAAACTTAGGCGAGCACTGGACTGCAGCTAAGCGCCCGAGTGGGAGGGTTTCTCACCACTCGGTAGGATTTTTCGAACTTAGGCGAGCACTGGACTGCAGCTAAGCCACCGACTGGGAGGCTTGCTCACCACTCGGTAGAATTTTTCAAACTTAGGCGAGCACTGGACTGCAGCTAAGCCCCCTAGTGGGAGGGTTGCTCACCACTCGGTAGGATTTTTCAAACTTAGGCAAGCACTGGGCTGCAGCTAAGCCCCCTACTGAGAGGCTTGCTCACCACTCGGTAGTATTTTTCAGACTTAGGCGAGTACTGGACTACAGCTAAGCCCCCGAGTAATAGGGTTGCTCACCACTCGGTAGGATTTATCAAACTTAGGCGAGTACTGGACTGCAGCTAAGCCCCCGAGTGGGAGGGTTGCTCACCACTCGGTAGGATTTTTCAAACTTAGGCGAGCACTGGACTGCAGCTAAGCCCCCGAGTGGGAGGGTTGCTCACCACTCGGTAGGATTATTCAAACTTAGGCGAGCACTGGACTGCAGCTAAGCGCCCGAGTGGGAGGGTTTCTCACCACTCGGTAGGATTTTTCGAACTTAGGCGAGCACTGGACTGCAGCTAAGCCACCGACTGGGAGGCTTGCTCACCACTTGGTAGAATTTTTCAAACTTAGGCGAGCACTGGACTGCAGCTAAGCCCCCTAGTGGGAGGGTTGCTCACCACTCGGTAGGATTTTTCAAACTTAGCGAGTACTGGACTGCAGCTAAGCAGCCGAGTGGGAGGGTTGCTCACCACTCGGTAGGATTTTTCAAACTTAGGCAAGCACTGGACTGCAGCTAAGCCCCCGAGTGGGAGGGTTGCTCACCACTCGGTAGGATTTTTCAAACTTAGGCGAGCACTGGACTGCAGCTAAGCCCCCGAGTGGGAGCGTTGCTCACCACTCGGTAGGATTATTCAAACTTAGGCGAGCACTGGACTGCAGCTAAGCGCCCGAGTGGGAGGGTTTCTCACCACTCGGTAGGATTTTTCGAACTTAGGCGAGCACTGGACTGCGGCTAAGCCCCCGACTGGGAGGCTTGCTCACCACTCGGTAGGATTTTTCAAACTTAGGCGAGTATTGGACTGCAGCTAAGCCCCCGAGTGGGAGGGTTGCTCACCACTCGGTAGGATTTTTCGAACTTAGGCGAGCAATGGACTGCAGCTAAGCCCCCGAGTGGGAGGGTCGCTCACCACTCGGTAGGATTTTTCAAACATAGGCGAGTACTGGACTGCAGCAAAGCCCCCGAGTGATAGGGTTGCTCACCACTCGGTAGGATTTTTCAAACTTAGGCGAGGACTGGACTGCAGCTAAGCCCCCGAGTGGGAGGGTTGCTCACCACTCGGTAGGATTTTTCGAACTTAGGCGAGCACTGGACTGCAGCTAAGCCCCCTACTGAGAGGCTTGCTCACCACTCGGTAGGATTTTTCAAACTTAGGCGAGTACTGGACTACAGCTAAGCCCCCGAGTAATAGGGTTGCTCACCACTCGGTAGGATTTATCAAACTTAGGCGAGTACTGGATTGCAGCTAAGCCCCCGAGTGGGAGGGTTGCTCACCACTCGGTAGGATTTTTCAAACTTACGCGAGCACTGGACTGCAGCTAAGCCCCCGAGTGAGAGGCTTGCTGATCACTGGGTAGGATTTTTCAAACTTAGGCGAGCACTGGACTGCAGCTAAGCCCCCTAGTGGGAGGGGTGCTCACCACTCGGTTGGATTTTTCAAACTTAGGCAAGCACTGGACTGCAGCTAAGCCCCCTACTGAGAGGCTTGCTCACCACTCGGTAGGATCTTTCAAACTTAGGCGAGTACTGGACTACAGCTAAGCCCCCGAGTGAGAGGCTTGCTGATCACTGGGTAGGATTTTTCAAACTTAGGCGAGCACTGGACTGCAGCTAAGCCCCCTAGTGGGAGGGTTGCTCACCACTCGGTAGGATTTTTCAAACTTAGGCGAGCACTGGACTGCAGCTAAGCCCCCGAGTGGGAGCGTTGCTCACCACTCGGTAGGATTATTCAAACTTAGGCGAGCACTGGACTGCAGCTAAGCGCCCGAGTGGGAGGGTTTCTCACCACTCGGTAGGATTTTTCGAACTTAGGCGAGCACTGGACTGCAGCTAAGCCCCCGACTGGGAGGCTTGCTCACCACTCGGTAGGATTTTTCAAACTTAGGCGAGTATTGGACTGCAGCTAAGCCCCCGTGTGGGAGGGTTGCTCACCACTCGGTAGGATTTTTCGAACATAGGCGAGCAATGGACTACAGCTAAGCCCCCGAGTGGGAGGGTTGCTCACCACTCGGTAGGATTTTTCAAACATAGGCGAGTACTGGACTGCAGCTAAGCCCCCGAGTGATAGGGTTGCTCACCACTCGGTAGGATTTTTCAAACTAAGGCGAGGACTGGACTGCAGCTAAGCCCCCGAGTGGGAGGGTTGCTCACCACTCGGTAGGATTTTTCGAACTTAGGCGAGCACTGGACTGCAGCTAAGCCCCCTAATGAGAGGCTTGCTCACCACTCGGTAGGATTTTTCAAACTTAGGCGAGTACTGGACTACAGCTAAGCCCCCGAGTAATAGGGTTGCTCACCACTCGGTAGGATTTATCAAACTTAGGCGAGTACTGGACTGCAGCTAAGCCCCCGAGTGGGAGGGTTGCTCACCACTCGGTAGGATTTTTCAAACATAGGCGAGCACTGGACTGCAGCTAAGCCCCCGAGTGGGAGGGTTGCTCACCACTCGGTAGGATTATTCAAACTTAGGCGAGCACTGGACTGCAGCTAAGCGCCCGAGTGGGAGGGTTTCTCACCACTCGATAGGATTTTTCGAACTTAGGCGAGCACTGGACTGCAGCTAAGCGCCCGAGTGGGAGGGTTTCTCACCACTCGGTAGGATTTTTCGAACTTAGGCGAGCACTGGACTGCTGCTAAGCCACCGACTGGGAGGCTTGCTCACCACTCGGTAGAATTTTTCAAACTTAGGCGAGCACTGGACTGCAGCTAAGCCCCCTAGTGGGAGGGTTGCTCACCACTCGGTAGGATTTTTCAAACTTAGCGAGTACTGGACTGCAGCTAAGCCCCCGAGTGGGAGGGTTGCTCACCACTCGGTAGGATTTTTCAAACTTAGGCGAGCACTGGACTGCAGCTAAGCCCCCGAGTGGGAGGGTTGCTCACCACTCGGTAGGATTATTCAAACTTAGGCGAGCACTGGACTGCAGCTAAGCGCCCGAGTGGGAGGGTTTCTCACCACTCGGTAGGATTTTTCGAACTTAGGCGAGCACTGGACTGCAGCTAAGCCCCCGACTGGGAGGCTTGCTCACCACTCGGTAGGATTTTTCAAACTTAGGCGAGTATTGGACTGCAGCTAAGCCCCCGTGTGGGAGGGTTGCTCACCACTCGGTAGGATTTTTCGAACTTAGGCGAGCAATGGACTGCAGCTAAGCCCCCGAGTGGGAGGGTTGCTCACCACTCGGTAGGATTTTTCAAACATAGGCGAGTACTGGACTGCAGCTAAGCCCCCGAGTGATAGGGTTGCTCACCACTCGGTAGGATTTTTCAAACTAAGGCGAGGACTGGACTGCAGCTAAGCCCCCGAGTAGGAGGGTTGCTCACCACTCGGTAGGATTTTTCGAACTTAGGCGAGCACTGGACTGCAGCTAAGCCCCCTACTGAGAGGCTTGCTCACCACTCGGTAGGATTTTTCAAACTTAGGCGAGTACTGGACTGCAGCTAAGCCCCCGAGTGGGAGGGTTGCTCACCACTCGGTAGGATTTTTCAAACATAGGCGAGCACTGGACTGCAGCTAAGCCCCCGAGTGGGAGGGTTGCTCACCACTCGGTAGGATTATTCAAACTTAGGCGAGCACTGGACTGCAGCTAAGCGCCCGAGTGGGAGGGTTTCTCACCACTCGGTAGGATTTTTCGAACTTAGGCGAGCACTGGACTGCAGCTAAGCGCCCGAGTGGGAGGGTTTCTCACCACTCGGTAGGATTTTTCGAACTTAGGCGAGCACTGGACTGCTGCTAAGCCACCGACTGGGAGGCTTGCTCACCACTCGGTAGAATTTTTCAAACTTAGGCGAGCACTGGACTGCAGCTAAGCCCCCTAGTGGGAGGGTTGCTCACCACTCGGTAGGATTTTTCAAACTTAGCGAGTACTGGACTGCAGCTAAGCCCCCGAGTGGGAGGGTTGCTCACCACTCGGTAGGATTTTTCAAACTTAGGCGAGCACTGGACTGCAGCTAAGCCCCCGAGTGGGAGGGTTGCTCACCACTCGGTAGGATTATTCAAACTTAGGCGAGCACTGGACTGCAGCTAAGCGCCCGAGTGGGAGGGTTTCTCACCACTCGGTAGGATTTTTCGAACTTAGGCGAGCACTGGACTGCAGCTAAGCCCCCGACTGGGAGGCTTGCTCACCACTCGGTAGGATTTTTCAAACTTAGGCGAGTATTGGACTGCAGCTAAGCCCCCGTGTGGGAGGGTTGCTCACCACTCGGTAGGATTTTTCGAACTTAGGCGAGCAATGGACTGCAGCTAAGCCCCCGAGTGGGAGGGTTGCTCACCACTCGGTAGGATTTTTCAAACATAGGCGAGTACTAGACTGCAGCTAAGCCCCCGAGTGATAGGGTTGCTCACCACTCGGTAGGATTTTTCAAACTAAGGCGAGGACTGGACTGCAGCTAAGCCCCCGAGTGGGAGGGTTGCTCACCACTCGGTAGGATTTTTCGAACTTAGGCGAGCACTGGACTGCAGCTAAGCCCCCTACTGAGAGGCTTGCTCACCACTCGGTAGGATTTTTCAAACTTAGGCGAGTACTGGACTACAGCTAAGCCCCCGAGTAATAGGGTTGCTCACCACTCGGTAGGATTTATCAAACTTAGGCGAGTACTGGACTGCAGCTAAGCCCCCGAGTGGGAGGGTTGCTCACCACTCGGTAGGATTTTTCAAACTTAGGCGAGCACTGGACTGCAGCTAAGCCCCCGAGTGGGAGGGTTGCTCACCACTCGGTAGGATTATTCAAACTTAGGCGAGCACTGGACTGCAGCTAAGCGCCCGAGTGGGAGGGTTTCTCACCACTCGGTAGGACTTTTCGAACTTAGGCGAGCACTGGACTGCAGCTAAGCGCCCGAGTGGGAGGGTTTCTCACCACTCGGTAGGATTTTTCGAACTTAGGCGAGCACTGGACTGCTGCTAAGCCACCGACTGGGAGGCTTGCTCACCACTCGGTAGAATTTTTCAAACATAGGCGAGCACTAGACTGCAGCTAAGCCCCCTAGTGGGAGGGTTGCTCACCACTCGGTAGGATTTTTCAAACTTAGCGAGTACTGGACTGCAGCTAAGCCGCCGAGTGGGAGGGTTGCTCACCACTCGGTAGGATTTTTCAAACTTAGGCAAGCACTGGACTGCAGCTAAGCCCCCGAGTGGGAGGGTTGCTCACCACTCGGTAGGATTTTTCAAACTTAGGCGAGCACTAGACTGCAGCTAAGCCCCCGAGTGGGAGCGTTGCTCACCACTCGGTAGGATTATTCAAACTTAGGCGAGCACTGGACTGCAGCTAAGCGCCCGAGTGGGAGGGTTTCTCACCACTCGGTAGGATTTTTCGAACTTAGGCGAGCACTGGACTGCAGCTAAGCCCCCGACTGGGAGGCTTGCTCACCACTCGGTAGGATTTTTCAAACTTAGGCGAGTATTGGACTGCAGCTAAGCCCCCGAGTGGGAGGGTTGCTCACCACTCGGTAGGATTTTTTGAACTTAGGCGAGCAATGGACTGCAGCTAAGCCCCCGAGTGGGAGGGTTGCTCACCACTCGGTAGGATTTTTCAAACATAGGCGAGTACTGGACTGCAGCTAAGCCCCCGAGTGATAGGGTTGCTCACCACTCGGTAGGATTTTTCAAACTTAGGCGAGGATTGGACTGCAGCTAAGCCCCCGAGTGGGAGGGTTGCTCACCACTCGGTAGGATTTTTCGAACTTAGGCGAGCACTGGACTGCAGCTAAGCCCCCTACTGAGAGGCTTGCTCACCACTCGGTAGGATTTTTTAAACTTACGCGAGTACTGGACTACAGCTAAGCCCCCGAGTAATAGGGTTGCTCACCACTCGGTAGGATTTATCAAACTTAGGCGAGTACTGGACTGCAGCTAAGCCCCCGAGTGGGAGGGTTGCTCACCACTCGGTAGGATTTTTCAAACTTAGGCGAGCACTGGACTGCAGCTAAGCCCCCGAGTGGGAGGGTTGCTCACCACTCGGTAGGATTATTCAAACTTAGGCGAGCACTGGACTGCAGCTAAGCGCCCGAGTGGGAGGGTTTCTCACCACTCGGTAGGATTTTTCGAACTTAGGCGAGCACTGGACTGCAGCTAAGCCACCGACTGGGAGGCTTGCTCACCACTCGGTAGAATTTTTCAAACTTAGGCGAGCACTGGACTGCAGCTAAGCCCCCTAGTGGGAGGGTTGCTCACCACTCGGTAGGATTTTTCAAACTTAGCGAGTACTGGACTGCAGCTAAGCCGCCGAGTGGGAGGGTTGCTCACCACTCGGTAGGATTTTTCAAACTTAGGCAAGCACTGGACTGCAGCTAAGCCCCGAGTGGGAGGGTTGCTCACCACTCGGTAGGATTTTTCAAACTTAGGCGAGCACTGGACTGCAGCTAAGCCCCCGAGTGGGAGCGTTGCTCACCACTCGGTAGGATTATTCAAACTTAGGCGAGCACTGGACTGCAGCTAAGCGCCCGAGTGGGAGGGTTTCTCACCACTCGGTAGGATTTTTCGAACTTAGGCGAGCACTGGACTGCAGCTAAGCCCCCGACTGGGAGGCTTTCTCACCACTCGGTAGGATTTTTCAAACTTAGGCGAGCAATGGACTGCAGCTAAGCCCCCGAGTGGGAGGGTTGCTCACCACTCGGTTGGATTTTTCAAACATAGGCGAGTACTGGACTGCAGCTAAGCCCCCGAGTGGGAGGGTTGCTCACCACTCGGTAGGATTTTTCAAACTTAGGCGAGGACTGGACTGCAGCTAAGCCCCCGAGTGGGAGGGTTGCTCACCACTCGGTAGGATTTTTCGAACTTAGGCGAGCACTGGACTGCAGCTAAGCCCCCTACTGAGAGGCTTGCTCACCACTCGGTAGGATTTTTCAAACTTAGGCGAGTACTGGACTATAGCTAAGCCCCCGAGTAATAGGGTTGCTCACCACTCGGTAGGATTTATCAAACTTAGGCGAGTACTGGATTGCAGCTAAGCCCCCGAGTGGGAGGGTTGCTCACCACTCGGTAGGATTTTTCAAACTTACGCGAGCACTGGACTGCAGCTAAGCCCCCGAGTGAGAGGCTTGCTGATCACTGGGTAGGATTTTTCAAACTTAGGCGAGCACTGGACTGCAGCTAAGCCCCCTAGTGGGAGGGTTGCTCACCACTCGGTAGGATTTTTCAATCTTAGGCTAGCACTGGGCTGCAGCTAAGCCCTCGAGTGGGAGGGTTGCTCACCACTCGGTAGGATTTTTCAAACTTAGGCGAGTACTGGACTGCAGCTAAGCCCCCGAGTGGGAGGGTTGCTCACCACTCGGTAGGATTTTTCAAACTTAGGCGAGTACTGGACTACAGCTAAGCCCCCGAGCGGGAGGGTTGCTCCCCACTCGGTAGGATTTTTCAAACTTAGGCGAGGACTGGACTGCAGCTAAGCCCCCAGTGGGAGGGTTGCTCACCACTCGGTAGGATTTTTCAAACTTAGGCGAGTACTGGACTGCAGCTCAGCCCCCGAGTGGGAGGGTTGCTCACCACTCGGTAGGATTTTTCAAACTTAGGAGAGCACTGGACTGCAGCTAAGCCCCCTAGTGGGAGGGTTGCTCACCACTCGGTATGATTTTTCAAACTTAGGCGAGCACTGGACTGCAGCTAAGCCCCCGAGTGGGAGGGTTGCTCACCACTCGGTATGATTTTTCAAACTTAGGCGAGCAATGGACTGCAGCTAAGCCCCCGAGTGGGAGGGTTGCTCACCACTCGGTAGGATTTTTCAAACATAGGAGAGTACTGGACTGCAGCTAAGCCCCCGAGCGATAGGTTTGCTCACCACTCGGTAGGATTTTTCAAACTTAGGCGAGGACTGGACTGCAGCTAAGCCCCCGAGTGGGAGGGTTGCTCACCACTCGGTAGGATTTTTCAAACTTACGCGAGCACTGGACTGCAGCTAAGCCCCCGAGTGAGAGGCTTGCTCATCACTGGGTAGGATTTTTCAAACTTAGGCGAGCACTGGACTGTAGCTAAGCTCCCTAGTGGGAGGGTTGCTCACCACTCGGTAGGATTTTTCAATCTTAGGCTAGCACTGGGCTGCAGCTAAGCCCTCGAGTGGGAGGGTTGCTCACCACTCGGTAGGATTTTTCAAACTTAGGCGAGTACTGGACTGCAGCTAAGCCCCCGAGTGGGAGGGTTGCTCACCACTCGGTAGGATTTTTCGAACTTAGGCGAGCAATGGACTGCAGCTAAGCCCCCGAGTGGGAGGGTTGCTCCCCACTCGGTAGGATTTTTCAAACTTAGGCGAGTACTGGACTGCAGCTAAGCCCCCGAGTGATAGGGTTGCTCACCACTCGGTAGGATTTTTCAAACTTAGGCGAGTACTGGACTGCAGCTAAGCCCCCGAGTGGGAGGGTTGCTCACCACTCGGTAGGATTTTTCAAACTTAGGAGAGCACTGGACTGCAGCTAAGCCCCCTAGTGGGAGCGTTGCTCACCACTCGGTATGATTTTTCAAACTTAGGCGAGTACTGGACTGCAGCTAAGCCCCCGAGTGGGAGGGTTGCTCACCACTCGGTAGGATTTTTCAAACTTACGCGAGCACTGGACTGCAGCTAAGCCCCCGAGTGAGAGGCTTGCTCATCACTGGGTAGGATTTTTCAAAGTTAGGCGAGCACTGGACTGCAGCTAAGCCCCCTAGTGGGAGGGTTGCTCACCACTCGGTAGGATTTTTCAATCTTAGGCTAGCACTGGGCTGCAGCTAAGCCCTCGAGTGGGAGGGTTGCTCACCACTCGGTAGGATTTTTCAAACTTAGGCGAGTACTGGACTGCAGCTAAGCCCCCGAGTGGGAGGGTTGCTCACCACTCGGTAGGATTTTTCAAACTTAGGCGAGTACTGGACTACAGCTAAGCCCCCGAGTGGGAAGGTTGCTCCGCACTCGGTAGGATTTTTCAAACTTAGGCGAGGACTGGACTGCAGCTAAGCCCCCAGTGGGAGGGTTGCTCACCACTCGGTAGGATTTTTCAAACTTAGGCGAGTACTGGACTGCTGCTAAGGCCCCGAGTGGGAGGGTTGCTCACCACTCGGTAGGATTTTTCAAACTTAGGAGAGCACTGGACTGCAGCTAAGCCCCCTAGTGGGAGGGTTGCTCACCACTCGGTATGATTTTCAAAACTTAGGCGAGCACTGGACTGCAGCTAAGCCCCCGAGTGGGAGGGTTGCTCACCACTCGGTATGATTGTTCAAACTTAGGCGAGCAATGGACTGCAGCTAAGCCCCCGAGTGGGAGGGTTGCTCACCACTCGGTAGGATTTTTCAAACATAGGCGAGTACTGGACTGCAGCTAAGCCCCCGAGTGATAGGGTTGCTCACCACTCGGTAGGATTTTTCAAACTTAGGCGAGCACTGGACTGCAGCTAAGCCCCCGAGTGGGAGGGTTGCTCACCACTCGGTATGATTTTTCAAACTTAGGCGAGCAATGGACTGCAGCTAAGCCCCCGAGTGGGAGGGTTGCTCACCACTCGGTAGGATTTTTCAAACATAGGCGAGTACTGGACTGCAGCTAAGCCCCCGAGTGATAGGGTTGCTCACCACTCGGTAGGATTTTTCAAACTTAGGCGAGGACTGGACTGCAGCTAAGCCCCCGAGTGGGAGGGTTGCTCACCACTCAGTAGGATTTTTCAAACTTAGGCGAGCACTGGACTGCAGCTAAGCCCCCGAGTGGGAGGGTTGCTCACCACTCGGTATGATTTTTCAAACTTAGGCGAGCAATGGACTGCAGCTAAGCCCCCGAGTGGGAGGGTTGCTCACCACTCGGTAGGATTTTTCAAACATAGGCGAGTACTGGACTGCAGCTAAGCCCCCGAGTGATAGGTTTGCTCACCACTCGGTAGGATTTTTCAAACTGAGGCGAGGACTGGACTGCAGCTAAGCACCCGAGTGGGAGGGTTGCTCACCACTCGGTAGGATTTTTCAAACTAACGCGAGCACTGGACTGCAGCTAAGCCCCCGAGTGAGAGGCTTGCTCATCACTGGGTAGGATTTTTCAAACTTAGGCGAGCACTGGACTGCAGCTAAGCCCCCTAGTGGGAGGGTTGCTCACCACTCGGTAGGATTTTTCAATCTTAGGCTAGCACTGGGCTGCAGCTAAGCCCTCGAGTGGGAGGGTTGCTCACCACTCGGTAGGATTTTTCAAACTTAGGCGAGTACTGGACTGCAGCTAAGCCCCCGAGTGGGAGGGTTGCTCACCACTCGGTAGGATTTTTCGAACTTAGGCGAGCAATGGACTGCAGCTAAGCCCCCGAGTGGGAGGGTTGCTCCCCACTCGGTAGGATTTTTCAAACTTAGGCGAGTACTGGACTGCCGCTAAGCCCCCGAGTGATAGGGTTGCTCACCACTCGGTAGGATTTTTCAAACTTAGGCGAGTACTAGACTGCAGCTAAGCCCCCGAGTGGGAGGGTTGCTCACCACTCGGTAGGATTTTTCAAACTTAGGAGAGCACTGGACTGCAGCTAAGCCCCCTAGTGGGAGCGTTGCTCACCACTCGGTATGATTTTTCAAACTTAGGCGAGTACTGGACTGCAGCTAAGCCCCCGAGTGATAGGGTTGCTCACCACTCGGTAGGATTTTTCAAACTTAGGCGAGCACTGGACTGCAGCTAAGCCCCCGAGTGGGAGGGTTGCTCACCACTCGGTAGGATTTTTCAAACATAGGCGAGCACTAGACTGCAGCTAAGCCCCCGACTGGGAGGCTTGCTCACCACTCGGTAGGATTTTTCAAACTTAGGCGAGTATTGGACTGCAGCTAAGCCCCCGAGTGGGAGGGTTGCTCACCACTCGGTAGGATTTTTCGAACTTAGGCGAGCAATGGACTGCCGCTAAGCCCCCGAGTGGGAGGGTTGCTCACCACTCGGTAGGATTTTTCAAACTTAGGCGAGTACTGGACTGCAGCTAAGCCCCCGAGTGATAGGGTTGCTCACCACACGGTAGGATTTTTCAAACTTAGATGAGGACTGGACTGCAGCTAAGCCCCCGAGTGGGAGGGTTGCTCACCACTCGGTAGGATTTTTCAAACATACGCGAGCACTGGACTGCAGCTAAGCCCCCGAGTGAGAGGCTTGCTCATCACTGGGTAGGATTTTTCAAACTTAGGCGAGCACTGGACTGCAGCTAAGCCCCCTAGTGGGAGGGTTGCTCACCACTCGGTAGGATTTTTCAATCTTAGGCTAGCACTGGGCTGCAGCTAAGCCCTCGAGTGGGAGGGTTGCTCACCAATCGGTAGGATTTTTCAAACTTAGGCGAGTACTGGACTGCAGCTAAGCCCCCGAGTGGGAGGGTTGCTCACCACTCGGTAGGATTTTTCGAACTTAGGCGAGCAATGGACTGCAGCTAAGCCCCCGAGTGGGAGGGTTGCTCCCCACTCGGTAGGATTTTTCAAACTTAGGCGAGTACTGGACTGCAGCTAAGCCCCCGAGTGATAGGGTTGCTCACCACTCGGTAGGATTTTTCAAACTTAGGCGAGTACTGGACTGCAGCTAAGCCCCCGAGTGGGAGGGTTGCTCACCACTCGGTAGGATTTTTCAAACTTAGGAGAGCACTGGACTGCAGCTAAGCCCCCTAGTGGGAGGGTTGCTCACCACTCGGTATGATTTTTCAAACTTAGGCGAGTACTGGACTGCAGCTAAGCCCCCGAGTGGGAGGGTTGCTCCCCACTCGGTAGGATTTTTCAAACTTAGGCGAGGACTGGACTGCAGCTAAGCCCCCAGTGGGAGGGTTGCTCACCACTCGGTAGGATTTTTCAAACTTAGGCGAGTACTGGACTGCAGCTAAGCCCCCGAGTGGGAGGGTTGCTCACCACTCGGTAGGATTTTTCGAACTTAGGCGAGCAATGGACTGCAGCTAAGCCCCCGAGTGGGAGGGTTGCTCCCAACTCGGTAGGATTTTTCAAACTTAGGCGAGTACTGGACTGCAGCTAAGCCCCCGAGTGATAGGGTTGCTCACCACTCGGTAGGATTTTTCAAACTTAGGCGAGTACTGGACTGCAGCTAAGCCCCCGAGTGGGAGGGTTGCTCACCACTCGGTAGGATTTTTCAAACTTAGGAGAGCACTGGACTGCAGCTAAGCCCCCTAGTGGGAGGGTTGCTCACCACTCGGTATGATTTTTCAAACTTAGGCGAGTACTGGACTGCAGCTAAGCCCCCGAGTGGGAGGGTTGCTCACCACTCGGTAGGATTTTTCAAACTTAGGCGAGTACTGGACTCTAGCTAAGCCCCCGAGTGGGAGGGTTGCTCACCACTCGGTTGGATTTTTCAAACATAGGCGAGGACTGGACTGCAGCTAAGCCCCCAGTGGGAGGGTTGCTCACCACTCGGTAGGATTTTTCAAACTAAGGCAAGTACTGGACTACAGTTAAGCCCCCGAGTGGGAGGGTTGCTCACCACTCGGTAGGATTTTTCAAACTTAGGAGAGCACTGGACCGCAGCTAAGCCCCCTAGTGGGAGGGTTGCTCACCACTCGGTAGGATTTTTCAAACTTAGCGAGTACTGGACTGCAGCTAAGCCCCCGAGTGGGAGGGTTGCTCACCACTCGGTAGGATTTTTGAAACTTAGGGAAGCACTGGACTGCAGCTAAGCCCCCGAGTGGGAGGGTTGCTCACCACTCGGTAGGATTTTTCAAACTTAGGCGAGCACTGGACTGCAACTAAGCCCCCGAGTGGGAGAGTTGCTCACCACTCGGTAGGATTCTTCAAACTTAGGCGAGCACTTGACTGCAGCTAAGCCCCCGAGTGGGAGGGTTTCTCACCACTCGGTAGGATTTTTCGAACTTAGGCGAGCACTGGACTGCAGCTAAGCCCCCGACTGGGAGGCTTGCTCACCACTCGGTAGGATTTTTCAAACTTAAGCGAGTATTGGACTGCAGCTAAGCCCCCGAGTAGGAGGGTTGCTCACCACTCGGTAGGATTTTTCGAACTTAGGCGAGCAATGGACTGCAGCTAAGCCCCCGAGTGGGAGGGTTGCTCACCACTCGGTAGGATTTTTCAAACTTAGGCGAGTACTGGACTGCAGCTAAGCCCCCGAGTGATAGGGTTGCTCACCACTCGGTAGGATTTTTCAAACTTAGGCGAGGACTGGACTGCAGCTAAGCCCCCGAGTGGGAGGGTTGCTCACCACTCGGTAGGATTTTTCGAACTTAGGCGAGCACTGGACTGCAGCTAAGCCCCCGACTGAGAGGCTTGGTCATCACTCGGTAGGAGTTTTCAAACTTAGGGGACTACTGGACTAAAACTAAGCCCCCGAGTAATAGGGTTGCTCACCACTCGGTAGGATTTATCAAACTTAGGCGAGTACTGGACTGCAGCTAAGCCCCCTAGTGGCAGGGTTGCTCAGCACTCGGTAGGATTTTTCAAACTTAGGCGAGTACTAGACTGCAGCTAAGCCCCCGAGTGGGAGGGTTGCTCACCACTCGGTAGGATTTTTCAAACTTAGGAGAGGACTGGACTACAGCTAAGCCCCCGAGTGGGAGGGTTGCTCACCACTCCGTAGGATTTTTCAAACTTAGGCGAGCACTGGACTGCAGCTAAGCCCCCGAGTGGGAGGGTTGCTCACCACTCGGTAGGATTTTTCAAACTTAGGCGAGCACTGGACTGCAGCTAAGCCCCCGAGTGGGAGGGTTTCTCACCACTCGGTAGGATTTTTCAAACTTAGGCGAGGACTGGACTGCAGCTAAGCCCCCGAGTGGGAGGGTTGCTCACCACTCGGTAGGATTTTTCAAACATAGGCGAGCACTGGACTGCTGCTAAGCCCCCGATTGGGAGGGTTGCTCACCACTAGGTAGGATTTTTCAAACTTAGGCGAGCACAGGACTGCAGCTAAGCCCCCGAGTGGGAGGGTTGCTCACCACTCGGTAGGATTTTTCAAACTTAGGCGAGTACTGGACTGCAGCTAAGCCCCCGAGTGGGTGGGTTGCTCACCACTCGGTAGGATTTTTCAAACTTAGGCGAGCACTGGACTGCAGCTAAGCCCCCGAGTGGGAGGGTTGCTCACCACTCGGTAGGATTATTCAAACTTAGGCGAGCACTGGACTGCAGCTAAGCCCCCGAGTGGGAGGGTTTCTCACCACTCGGTAGGATTTTTCAAACTTAGGCGAGCACTGGACTGCAGCTAAGCCCCCGACTGGGAGGCTTGCTCACCACTCGGTAGGATTTTTCAAACTTAGGCGAGCACTGGACTGCAGCTAAGCCCCCTAGTGGGAGGGTTGCTCACCACTCGGTAGGATTTTTCAAACTTAGCGAGTACTGGACTGCAGCTAATCCCCCGAGTGGGAGGGTTGCTCACCACTCGGTAGGATTTTTCAATCTTAGGCAAGCACTGGACTGCAGCTAAGCCCCCGAGTGGGACGGTTGCTCACCACTCGGTAGGATTTTTCAAACTTAGGCGAGCACTGGACTGCAGTTAAGCCCCCGAGTGGGAGGGTTGCTCACCACTCGGTAGGATTATTCAAACTTAGGCGAGCACTGGACTGCAGCTAAGCGCCCGAGTGGGAGGGTTTCTCACCACTCGGTAGGATTTTTCGAACTTAGGCGAGCACTGGACTACAGCTAAGCCCCCGACTGGGAGGCTTGCTCACCACTCAGTAGGATTTTTCAAACTTAGGCGAGTATTGGACTGCAGCTAAGCCCCCGAGTGGGAGGGTTGCTCACCACTCGGTAGGATTTTTCGAACTTAGGCGAGCAATGGACTGCAGCTAAGCCCCCGAGTGGGAGGGTTGCTCACCACTCGGTAGGATTTTTCAAACATAGGCGAGTACTGGACTGCAGCTAAGCCCCCGAGTGATAGGGTTGCTCACCACTCGGTAGGATTTTTCAAACTTAGGCGAGGACTGGACTGCAGCTAAGCCCCCGAGTGGGAGGGTTGCTCACCACTCGGTAGGATTTTTCGAACTTAGGCGAGCACTGGACTGCAGCTAAGCCCCCGACTGGGAGGCTTGCTCACCACTCGGTAGGATTTTTCAAACTTAGGCGAGTATTGGACTGCAGCTAAGCCCCCGAGTGGGAGGGTTGCTCACCACTCGGTAGGATTTTTCAAACATAGGCGAGGACTGGACTGCAGCTAAGCCCCCAGTGGGAGGGTTGCTCACCACTCGGTAGGATTTTTCAAACTAAGGCAAGTACTGGACTACAGTTAAGCCCCCGAGTGGGAGGGTTGCTCACCACTCGGTAGGATTTTTCAAACTTAGGAGAGCACTGGACCGCAGCTAAGCCCCCTAGTGGGAGGGTTGCTCACCACTCGGTAGGATTTTTCAAACTTAGCGAGTACTGGACTGCAGCTAAGCCCCCGAGTGGGAGGGTTGCTCACCACTCGGTAGGATTTTTCAAACTTAGGGAAGCACTGGACTGCAAATAAGCCCCCGAGTGGGAGGGTTGCTCACCACTCGGTAGGATTTTTCAAACTTAGGCGAGCACTGGACTGCAACTAAGCCCCCGAGTGGGAGGGTTGCTCACCACTCGGTAGGATTCTTCAAACTTAGGCGAGCACTTGACTGCAGCTAAGCCCCCGAGTGGGAGGGTTTCTCACCACTCGGTAGGATTTTTCGAACTTAGGCGAGCACTGGACTGCAGCTAAGCCCACGACTGGGAGGCTTGCTCACCACTCGGTAGGATTTTTCAAACTTAAGCGAGCACTGGACTGCAGCTAAGCGCCCGAGTGGGAGGGTTTCTCACCACTCGGTAGGATTTTTCGAACTTAGGCGAGCACTGGACTACAGCTAAGCCCCCGACTGGGAGGCTTGCTCACCACTCGGTAGGATTTTTCAAACTTAGGCGAGTATTGGACTGCAGCTAAGCCCCCGAGTGGGAGGGTTGCTCACCACTCGGTAGGATTTTTCGAACTTAGGCGAGCAATGGACTGCAGCTAAGCCCCCGAGTGGGAGGGTTGCTCACCACTCGGTAGGATTTTTCAAACATAGGCGAGTACTGGACTGCAGCTAAGCCCCCGAGTGATAGGGTTGCTCACCACTCGGTAGGATTTTTCAAACTTAGGCGAGGACTGGACTGCAGCTAAGCCCCCGAGTGGGAGGGTTGCTCACCACTCGGTAGGATTTTTCGAACTTAGGCGAGCACTGGACTGCAGCTAAGCCCCCGACTGGGAGGCTTGCTCACCACTCGGTAGGATTTTTCAAACTTAGGCGAGTATTGGACTGCAGCTAAGCCCCCGAGTGGGAGGGTTGCTCACCACTCGGTAGGATTTTTCAAACATAGGCGAGGACTGGACTGCAGCTAAGCCCCCAGTGGGAGGGTTGCTCACCACTCGGTAGGATTTTTCAAACTAAGGCAAGTACTGGACTACAGTTAAGCCCCCGAGTGGGAGGGTTGCTCACCACTCGGTAGGATTTTTCAAACTTAGGAGAGCACTGGACCGCAGCTAAGCCCCCTAGTGGGAGGGTTGCTCACCACTCGGTAGGATTTTTCAAACTTAGCGAGTACTGGACTGCAGCTAAGCCCCCGAGTGGGAGGGTTGCTCACCACTCGGTAGGATTTTTCAAACTTAGGGAAGCACTGGACTGCAAATAAGCCCCCGAGTGGGAGGGTTGCTCACCACTCGGTAGGATTTTTCAAACTTAGGCGAGCACTGGACTGCAACTAAGCCCCCGAGTGGGAGGGTTGCTCACCACTCGGTAGGATTCTTCAAACTTAGGCGAGCACTTGACTGCAGCTAAGCCCCCGAGTGGGAGGGTTTCTCACCACTCGGTAGGATTTTTCGAACTTAGGCGAGCACTGGACTGCAGCTAAGCCCACGACTGGGAGGCTTGCTCACCACTCGGTAGGATTTTTCAAACTTAAGCGAGTATTGGACTGCAGCTAAGCCCCCGAGTAGGAGGGTTGCTCACCACTCGGTAGGATTTTTCGAACTTAGGCGAGCAATGGACTGCAGCTAAGCCCCCGAGTGGGAGGGTTGCTCACCACTCGGTAGGATTTTTCAAACTTAGGCGAGTACTGGACTGCAGCTAAGCCCCCAAGTGATAGGGTTGCTCACCACTCGGTAGGATTTTTCAAACTTAGGCGAGGACTGGACTGCAGCTAAGCCCCCGAGTGGGAGGGTTGCTCACCACTCGGTAGGATTTTTCGAACTTAGGCGAGCACTGGACTGCAGCTAAGCCCCCGACTGAGAGGCTTGGTCATCACTCGGTAGGAGTTTTCAAACTTAGGGGAGTACTGGACTAAAACTAAGCCCCCGAGTAATAGGGTTGCTCACCACTCGGTAGGATTTATCAAACTTAGGCGAGTACTGGACTGCAGCTAAGCCCCCTAGTGGCAGGGTTGCTCAGCACTCGGTAGGATTTTTCAAACTTAGGCGAGTACTGGACTGCAGCAAAGCCCCCGAGTGGGAGGGTTGCTCACCACTCGGTAGGATTTTTCAAACTTAGGAGAGGACTGGACTACAGCTAAGCCCCCGAGTGGGAGGGTTGCTCACCACTCCGTAGGATTTTTCAAACTTAGGCGAGCACTGGACTGCAGCTAAGCCCCCGAGTGGGAGGGTTGCTCACCACTCCGTAGGATTTTTCAAACTTAGGCGAGCACTGGACTGTAGCTAAGCCCCCGAGTGGGAGGGTTTCTCACCACTCGGTAGGATTTTTCAAACTTAGGCGAGGACTGGACTGCAGCTAAGCCCCCGAGTGGAAGGGTTGCTCACCACTCGGTAGGATTTTTCAAACTTAGGCGAGCACTGGACTGTTGCTAAGCCCCCGAGTGGGAGGGTTGCTCACCACTAGGTAGGATTTTTCAAACTTAGGCGAGCACAGGACTGCAGCTAAGCCCCCGAGTGGGAGGGTTGCTCACCACTCGGTAGGATTTTTCAAACTTAGGCGAGTACTGGACTGCAGCTAAGCCCCCGAGTGGGAGGGTTGCTCACCACTCGGTAGGATTTTTCAAACTTAGGCGAGCACTGGACTGCAGCTAAGCCCCCGAGTGAGAGGGTTGCTCACCACTCGGTAGGATTATTCAAACTTAGGCGAGCACTGGACTGCAGCTAAGCCCCCGAGTGGGAGGGTTTCTCACCACTCGGTAGGATTTTTCAAACTTAGGCGAGCACTGGACTGCAGCTAAGCCCCCGACTGGGAGGCTTGCTCACCACTCGGTAGGATTTTTCAAACTTAGGCGAGCACTGGACTGCAGCTAAGCCCCCTAGTGGGAGGGTTGCTCACCACTCGGTAGGATTTTTCAAACTTAGCGAGTACTGGACTGCAGCTAAGCCCCCGAGTGGGAGGGTTGCTCACCACTCGGTAGGATTTTTCAAACTTAGGCAAGCACTGGACTGCAGCTAAGCCCCCGAGTGGGAGGGTTGCTCACCACTCGGTAGGATTTTTCAAACTTAGGCGAGCACTGGACTGCAGTTAAGCCCCCGAGTGGGAGGGTTGCTCACCACTCGGTAGGATTATTCAAACTTAGGCGAGCACTGGACTGCAGCTAAGCGCTCGAGTGGGAGGGTTTCTCACAACTAGGTAGGATTTTTCGAACTTAGGCGAGCACTGGACTGCAGCTAAGCCCCCGACTGGGAGGCTTGCTCACCACTCGGTAGGATTTTTCAAACTTAGGCGAGTATTGGGCTGCAGCTAAGCCCCCGAGTGGGAGGGTTGCTCACCACTCGGTAGGATTTTTCGAACTTAGGCGAGCAATGGACTGCAGCTAAGCCCCCGAGTGGGAGGGTTGCTCACCACTCGGTAGGATTTTTCAAACATAGGCGAGTACTGGACTGCAGCTAAGCCCCCGAGTGATAGGGTTGCTCACCACTCGGTAGGATTTTTCAAACTTAGGCGAGGACTGGACTGCAGCTAAGCCCCTGAGTGGGAGGGTTGCTCACCACTCGGTAGGATTTTTCGAACTTAGGCGAGCACTGGACTGCAGCTAAGCCCCCGAGTGGGAGGGTTTCTCACCACTCGGTAGGATTTTTCGAACTTAGGCGAGCACTGGACTGCAGCTAAGCCCCCGACTGGGAGGCTTGCTCACCACTCGGTAGGATTTTTCAAACTTAGGCGAGTATTGGACTGCAGCTAAGCCCCCGAGTGGGAGGGTTACTCACCACTCGGTATGATTTTTCTAACTAAGGCGAGCAATGGACTGCAGCTAAGCCCCCGAGTGGGAGGGTTGCTCACCACTCGGTAGGATTTTTCAAACTTAGGCGAGTACTGGACTGCAGCTAAGCCCCCGAGTGATAGGGTTGCTCACCACTCGGTAGGATTTTTCAAACTTAGGCGAGGACTAGACTGCAGCTAAGCCCCCGAGTGGGAGGGTTGCTCACCACTCGGTAGGATTTTTTGAACTTAGGCGAGAACTGGACTGCAGCTAAGCCCCCGACTGAGAGGCTTGGTCATCACTCGGTAGGAGTTTTCAAACTTAGGCGAGTACTGGACTACAGCTAAGCCCCCGAGTAATAGGGTTGCTCACCACTCGGTAGGATTTATCAAACTTAGGCGAGTACTGGACTGCAGTTAAGCCCCCGAGTGGCAGGGTTGCTCAGCACTCGGTAGGATTTTTCAAACTTAGGCGAGTACTGGACTGCAGCTAAGCCCCCGAGTGGGAGGGTTGCTCACCACTCGGTAGGATTTTTCAAACTTAGGCGAGCACTGGACTGCAGCTAAGCCACCGAGTGGGAGGGTTGCTCACCACTCGGTAGGATTTTTCAAACTTAGGCGAGTACTGGACTACAGCTAAGCCCCCGAGTGGGAGGGTTGCTCACCACTCGGTTGGATTTTTCAAACATAGGCGAGGACTGGACTGCAGCTAAGCCCCAGTGGGAGGGTTGCTCACCACTCGGTAGGATTTTTCAAACTAAGGCGAGTACTGGACTACAGTTAAGCCCCCGAGTGGGAGGGTTGCTCACCACTCGGTAGGATTTTTCAAACTTAGGAGAGCACTGGACCGCAGCTAAGCCCCCTAGTGGGAGGGTTGCTCACCACTCGGTAGGATTTTTCAAACTTAGCGAGTACTGGACTGCAGCTAAGCCCCTGAGTGGGAGGGTTGCTCACCACTCGGTAGGATTTTTCAAACTTAGGCAAGGACTAGACTGCAGCTAAGCCCCCGAGTGGGAGGGTTGCTCACCACTCGGTAGGATTTTTCAAACTTAGGCGAGCACTGGACTGCAGCTAAGCCCCCGAGTGGGAGGGTTGCTCACCACTCGGTAGGATTATTCAGACTTAGGCGAGCACTTGACTGCAGCTAAGCCCCCGAGTGGGAGGGTTTCTCACCACTCGGAAGGATTTTTCGAACTTAGGCGAGCACTGGACTGCAGCTAAGCCCCCGACTAGGAGGCTTGCTCACCACTCGGTAGGATTTTTCAAACTTAAGCGAGTATTGGACTGCAGCTAAGCCCCCGAGTAGGAGGGTTGCTCACCATTCGGTAGGATTTTTCGAACTTAGGCGAGCAATGGACTGCAGCTAAGCCCCCGAGTGGGAGGGTTGCTCACCACTCGGTAGGATTTTTCAAACATAGGCAAGTACTGGACTGCAGCTAAGCCCCCGAGTGATAGGGTTGCTCACCACTCGGTAGGATTTTTCAAACTTAGGCGAGGACTGGACTGCAGCTAAGCCCCCGAGTGGGAGGGTTGCTCACCACTCGGTAGGATTTTTCGAACTTAGGCGAGCACTGGACTGCAGCTAAGCCCCCGACTGAGAGGCTTGGTCATCACTCGGTAGGAGTTTTCAAACTTAGGGGAGTACTGGACTAAAACTAAGCCCCCGAGTAATAGGGTTGCTCACCACTCGGTAGGATTTATCAAACTTAGGCGAGTACTGGACTGCAGCTAAGCCCCCTAGTGGCAGGGTTGCTCAGCACTCGGTAGGATTTTTCAAACTTAGGCGAGTACTGGACTGCAGCTAAGCCCCCGAGTGGGAGGGTTGCTCACCACTCGGTAGGATTTTTCAAACTTAGGAGAGGACTGGACTACAGCTAAGCCCCCGAGTGGGAGGGTTGCTCACCACTCCGTAGGATTTTTCAAACTTAGGCGAGCACTGGACTGCAGCTAAGCCCCCGAGTGGGAGGGTTGCTCACCACTCGGTAGGATTTTTCAAACTTAGGCGAGCACTGGACTGCAGCTAAGCCCCCGAGTGGGAGGGTTTCTCACCACTCGGTAGGATTTTTCAAACTTAGGCGAGGACTGGACTGCAGCTAAGCCCCCGAGTGGGAGGGTTGCTCACCACTCGGTAGGATTTTTCAAACTTAGGCGAGCACTGGACTGTTGCTAAGCCCCCGAGTGGGAGGGTTGCTCACCACTAGGTAGGATTTTTCAAACTTAGGCGAGCACAGGACTGCAGCTAAGCCCCCGAGTGGGAGGGTTGCTCACCACTCGGTAGGATTTTTCAAACTTAGGCGAGTACTGGACTGCAGCTAAGCCCCCGAGTGGGAGGGTTGCTCACCACTCGGTAGGATTTTTCAAACTTAGGCGAGCACTGGACTGCAGCTAAGCCCCCGAGTGGGAGGGTTGCTCACCACTCGGTAGGATTTTTCAAACTTAGGCGAGCACTGGACTGCAGCTAAGCCCCCGAGTGGGAGGGTTTCTCACCACTCGGTAGGATTTTTCGAACTTAGGCGAGCACTGGACTGCAGCTAAGCCCCCGACTGGGAGGCTTGCTCACCACTCGGTAGGATTTTTCAAACTTAGGCGAGTATTGGACTGCAGCTAAGCCCCCGAGTGGGAGGGTTGCTCACCACTCGGTATGATTTTTCGAACTAAGGCGAGCAATGGACTGCAGCTAAGCCCCCGAGTGGGAGGGTTGCTCACCACTCGGTAGGATTTTTCGAACTTAGGCGAGCACTGGACTGCAGCTAAGCCCCCGACTGAGAGGCTTGGTCATCACTTGGTAGGAGTTTCAAATTTAGGCGAGTACTGGACTACAGCTAAGCCCTCGAGTAATAGGGTTGCTCACCACTCGGTAGGATTTATCAAACTTAGGCGAGTACTGGACTGCAGCTAAGCCCCCGAGTGGCAGGGTTGCTCAGCACTCGGTAGGATTTTTCAAACTTAGGCGAGTACTGGCTGCAGCTAAGCCCCCGAGTGGGAGGGTTGCTCACCACTCGGTAGGATTTTTCAAACTTAGGCGAGCACTGGACTGCAGCTAAGCCACCGAGTGGGAGGGTTGCTCACCACTCGGTAGGATTTTTCAAACTTAGGCGAGTATTGGACTACAGCTAAGCCCCCGAGTGGGAGGGTTGCTCACCACTCGGTTGGATTTTTCAAACATAGGCGAGGACTGGACTGCAGCTAAGCCCCCAGTGGGAGGGTTGCTCACCACTCGGTAGGATTTTTCAAACTAAGGCGAGTACTGGACTACAGTTAAGCCCCCGAGTGGGAGGGTTGCTCACCACTCGGTAGGATTTTTCAAACTTAGGAGAGCACTGGACCGCAGCTAAGCCCCCTAGTGGGAGGGTTGCTCACCACTCGGTAGGATTTTTCAAACTTAGCGAGTACTGGACTGCAGCTAAGCCCCTGAGTGGGAGGGTTGCTCACCACTCGGTAGGATTTTTCAAACTTAGGCAAGGACTAGACTGCAGCTAAGCCCCCGAGTGGGAGGGTTGCTCACCACTCGGTAGGATTTTTCAAACTTAGGCGAGCACTGGACTGCAGCTAAGCCCCCGAGTGGGAGGGTTGCTCACCACTCGGTAGGATTATTCAGACTTAGGCGAGCACTTGACTGCAGCTAAGCCCCCGAGTGGGAGGGTTTCTCAATACTCGGAAGGATTTTTCGAACTTAGGCGAGCACTGGACTGCAGCTAAGCCCCCGGCTGGGAGGCTTGCTCACCACTCGGTAGGATTTTTCAAACATAGGCGAGCAATGGACTGCAGCTAAGCCCCCGAGTGGGAGGGTTGCTCACCACTCGGTAGGATTTTTCAAACATAGGCGAGTACTGGACTGCAGCTAAGCCCCCGAGTGATAGGGTTGCTCACCACTCGGTAGGATTTTTCAAACTTAGGCGAGGACTGGACTGCAGCTAAGCCCCCGAGTGGGAGGGTTGCTCACCACTCGGTAGGATTTTTCGAACTTAGGCGAGCACTGGACTGCAGCTAAGCCCCCGACTAAGAGGCTTGGTCATCACTCGGTAGGAGTTTTCAAACTTAGGGGAGTACTGGACTAAAACTAAGCCCCCGAGTAATAGGGTTGCTCACCACTCGGTAGGATTTATCAAACATAGGCGAGTACTGGACTGCAGCTAAGCCCCCTAGTGGCAGGGTTGCTCAGCACTCGGTAGGATTTTTCAAACTTAGGCGAGTACTGGACTGCAGCTAAGCCCCCGAGTGGGAGGGTTGCTCACCACTCGGTAGGATTTTTCAAACTTAGGAGAGGACTGGACTACAGCTAAGCCCCCGAGTGGGAGGGTTGCTCACCACTCCGTAGGATTTTTCAAACTTAGGCGAGCACTGGACTGCAGCTAAGCCCCCGAGTGGGAGGGTTGCTCACCACTCGGTAGGATTTTTCAAACTTAGGCGAGCACTGGACTGCAGCTAAGCCCCCGAGTGGGAGGGTTTCTCACCACTCGGTAGGATTTTTCAAACTTAGGCGAGTACTGGACTGCAGCTAAGCCCCCGAGTGGGAGGGTTGCTCACCACTCGGTAGGATTTTTCAAACTTAGGCGAGCACTGGACTGCAGCTAAGCCCCCGAGTGGGAGGGTTGCTCACCACTCGGTAGGATTATTCAAACTTAGGCGAGCACTGGACTGCAGCTAAGCCCCCGAGTGGGAGGGTTCCTCACCACTCGGTAGGATTTTTCAAACTTAGGCGAGCACTGGACTGCAGCTAAGCCCCCGACTGGGAGGGTTGCTCACCACTCGGTAGGATTTTTCAAACTTAGGCGAGCACTGGACTGCAGCTAAGCCCCCGAGTGGGAGGGTTGCTCACCACTCGGTAGGATTCTTCAAACTTAGGCGAGCACTTGACTGCAGCTAAGCCCCCGAGTGGGAGGGTTTCTCACCACTCGGTAGGATTTTTCGAACTTAGGCGAGCACTGGACTGCAGCTAAGCCCCCGACTGGGAGGCTTGCTCACCACTCGGTAGGATTTTTCAAACTTAAGCGAGTATTGGACTGCAGCTAAGCCCCCGAGTAGGAGGGTTGCTCACCACTCGGTAGGATTTTTCGAACTTAGGCGAGCAATGGACTGCAGCTAAGCCCCCGAGTGGGAGGGTTGCTCACCACTCGGTAGGATTTTTCAAACTTAGGCGAGTACTGGACTGCAGCTAAGCCCCCGAGTGATAGGGTTGCTCACCACTCGGTAGGATTTTTCAAACTTAGGCGAGGACTGGACTGCAGCTAAGCCCCCGAGTGGGAGGGTTGCTCACCACTCGGTAGGATTTTTCGAACTTAGGCGAGCACTGGACTGCAGCTAAGCCCCCGACTGAGAGGCTTGGTCATCACTCGGTAGGAGTTTTCAAACTTAGGGGAGTACTGGACTAAAACTAAGCCCTCGAGTAATAGGGTTGCTCACCACTCGGTAGGATTTTTCAAACTTAGGCGAGCACTGGACTGCAGCTAAGCCCCCGAGTGGCAGGGTTGCTCACCACTCGGTAGGATTATTCAGACTTAGGCGAGCACTTGACTGCAGCTAAGCCCCCGAGTGGGAGGGTTTCTCACCACTCGGAAGGATTTTTCGAACTTAGGCGAGTATTGGACTGCAGCTAAGCCCCCAAGTGGGAGGGTTGCTCACCACTCGGTAGGATTTTTCGAACTTAGGCGAGCAATGGACTGCAGCTAAGCCCCCGAGTGGGAGGGTTGCTCACCACTCGGTAGGATTTTTCAAACTTAGGCGAGTACTGGACTGCAGCTAAGCCCCCGAGTGATACGGTTGCTCACCACTCGGTAGGATTTTTCAAACTTAGGCGAGGACTGGACTGCAGCTAAGCCCCCGAGTGGGAGGGTTGCTCACCACTCGGTAGGATTTTTCGAACTTAGGCGAGCACTGGACTGCAGCTAAGCCCCCGACTGAGAGGCTTGGTCATCACTCGGTAGGAGTTTTCAAACTTAGGCGAGTACTGGACTAAAACTAAGCCCCCGAGTAATAGGGTTGCTCACCACTCGGTAGGATTTATCAAACTTAGGCGAGTACTGGACTGCAGCTAAGCCCCCTAGTGGCAGGGTTGCTCAGCACTCGGTAGGATTTTTCAAACTTAGGCGAGCACTGGACTGCAGCTAAGCCCCCGAGTGGGAGGGTTGCTCACCACTCGGTAGGATTATTCAAACTTAGGCGAGCACTGGACTGCAGCTAAGCCCCCGAGTGGGAGGGTTTCTCACCACTCGGTAGGATTTTTCAAACTTAGGCGAGCACTGGACTGCAGCTAAGCCCCCGACTGGGAGGCTTGCTCACCACTCGGTAGGATTTTTCAAACTTAGGCGAGCACTGGACTGCAGCTAAGCCCCCTAGTGGGTGGGTTGCTCACCACTCGGTAGGATTTTTCAAACTTAGCGAGTACTGGACTGCAGCTAAGCCCCCGAGTGGGAGGGTTGCTCACCACTCGGTAGGATTTTTCAAACTTAGGCAAGCACTGGACTGCAGCTAAGCCCCCGAGTGGGAGGGTTGCTCACCACTCGGTAGGATTTTTCAAACTTAGGCGAGCACTGGACTGCAGTTAAGCCCCCGAGTGGGAGGGTTGCTCACCACTCGGTAGGATTATTCAAACTTAGGCGAGCACTGGACTGCAAGTAAGCGCCCGAGTGGGAGGGTTTCTCACAACTCGGTAGGATTTTTCGAACTTAGGCGAGCACTGGACTGCAGCTAAGCCCCCGACTGGGAGGCTTGCTCACCACTCGGTAGGATTTTTCAAACTTAGGCGAGTATTGGACTGCAGCTAAGCCCCCGAGTGGGAGGGTTGCTCACCACTCGGTAGGATTTTTCGAACTTAGGCGAGCAATGGACTGCAGCTAAGCCCCCGAGTGGGAGGGTTGCTCACCACTCGGTAGGATTTTTCAAACATAGGCGAGTACTGGACTGCAGCTAAGCCCCCGAGTGATAGGGTTGCTCACCACTCGGTAGGATTTTTCAAACTTAGGCGAGGACTGGACTGCAGCTAAGCCCCCGAGTGGGAGGGTTGCTCACCACTCGGTAGGATTTTTCGAACTTAGGCGAGCACTGGACTGCAGCTAAGCCCCCGAGTGGGAGGGTTTCTCAACACTCGGTAGGATTTTTCGAACTTAGGCGAGCACTGGACTGCAGCTAAGCCCCCGACTGGGAGGCTTGCTCACCACTGGGTAGGATTTTTCAAACTTAGGCGAGTATTGGACTGCAGCTAAGCCCCCGAGTGGGAGGGTTGCTCACCACTCGGTATGATTTTTCGAACTAAGGCGAGCAATGGACTGCAGCTAAGCCCCCGAGTGGGAGGGTTGCTCACCACTCGGTAGGATTTTTCAAACATAGGCGAGTACTGGACTGCAGCTAAGCCCCCGAGTGATAGGGTTGCTCACCACTCGGTAGGATTTTTCAAACTTAGGCGAGGACTAGACTGCAGCTAAGCCCCCGAGTGGGAGGGTTGCTCACCACTCGGTAGGATTTTTCGAACTTAGGCGAGCACTGGACTGCAGCTAAGCCCCCGACTGAGAGGCTTGGTCATCACTCGGTAGGAGTTTTCAAACTTAGGCGAGTACTGGACTACAGCTAAGCCCCCGAGTAATAGGGTTGCTCACCACTCGGTAGGATTTATCAAACTTAGGCGAGTACTGGACTGCAGCTAAGCCGACGAGTGGCAGGGTTGCTCAGCACTCGGTAGGATTTTTCAAACTTAGGCGAGTACTGGACTGCAGCTAAGCCCCCGAGTGGGAGGGTTGCTCACCACTCGGTAGGATTTTTCAAACTTAGGCGAGCACTGGACTGCAGCTAAGCCACCGAGTGGGAGGGTTGCTCACCACTCGGTAGGATTTTTCAAACTTAGGCGAGTACTGGACTACAGCTAAGCCCCCGAGTGGGAGGGTTGCTCACCACTCGGTTGGATTTTTCAAACATAGGCGAGGACTGGACTGCAGCTAAGCCCCCAGTGGGAGGGTTGCTCACCACTCGGTAGGATTTTTCAAACTAAGGCGAGTACTGGACTACAGTTAAGCCCCCGAGTGGGAGGGTTGCTCACCACTCGGTAGGATTTTTCAAACTTAGGAGAGCACTGGACCGCAGCTAAGCCCCCTAGTGGGAGGGTTGCTCACCACTCGGTAGGATTTTTCAAACTTAGCGAGTACTGGACTGCAGCTAAGCCCCTGAGTGGGAGGGTTGCTCACCACTCGGTAGGATTTTTCAAACTTAGGCAAGGACTAGACTGCAGCTAAGCCCCCGAGTGGGAGGGTTGCTCACCACTCGGTAGGATTTTTCAAACTTAGGCGAGCACTGGACTGCAGCTAAGCCCCCGAGTGGGAGGGTTGCTCACCACTCGGTAGGATTATTCAGACTTAGGCGAGCACTGGACTGCAGCTAAGCCCCCGACTGGGAGGCTTGCTCACCACTCGGTAGGATTTTTCAAACTTAAGCGAGTATTGGACTGCAGCTAAGCCCCCGAGTGGGAGGGTTGCTCACCACTCGGTAGGATTTTTCGAACTTAGGCGAGCAATGGACTGCAGCTAAGCCCCCGAGTGGGAGGGTTGCTCACCACTCGGTAGGATTTTTCAAACTTAGGCGAGTACTGGACTGCAGCTAAGCCCCCGAGTGATAGGGTTGCTCACCACTCGGTAGGATTTTTCAAACTTAGGCGAGGACTGGACTGCAGCTAAGCCCCCGAGTGGGAGGGTTGCTCACCACTCGGTAGGATTTTTCGAACTTAGGCGAGCACTGGACTGCAGCTAAGCCCCCGACTGAGAGGCTTGGTCATCACTCGGTAGGAGTTTTCAAACTTAGGCGAGTACTGGACTAAAACTAAGCCCCCCAGTAATAGGGTTGCTCACCACTCGGTAGGATTTATCAAACTTAGGCGAGTACTGGACTGCAGCTAAGCCCCCTAGTGGCAGGGTTGCTCAGCACTCGGTAGGATTTTTCAAACTTAGGCGAGTACTGGACTGCAGCTAAGCCCCCGAGTGGGAGGGTTGCTCACCACTCGGTAGGATTTTTCAAACTTAGGAGAGGACTGGACTGCAGCTAAGCCCCCGAGTGGGAGGGTTGCTCACCACTCCGTAGGATTTTTCAAACTTAGGCGAGCACTGGACTGCAGCTAAGCCCCCGAGTGGGAGGGTTGCTCACCACTCGGTAGGATTTTTCAAACTTAGGCGAGCACTGGACTGCAGCTAAGCCCCCGAGTGGGAGGGTTCCTCACCACTCGGTAGGATTTTTCAAACTTAGGCGAGGACTGGACTGCAGCTAAGCCCCCAAGTGGGAGGGTTGCTCACCACTCGGTAGGATTTTTCAAACTTAGGCGAGCACTGGACTGCTGCTAAGCCCCCGAGTGGGAGGGTTGCTCACCACTAGGCAGGATTTTTCAAACTTAGGCGAGCACAGGACTGCAGCTAAGCCCCCGAGTGGGAGGGTTGCTCACCACTCGGTAGGATTTTTCAAACTTAGGCGAGAACTGGACTGCAGCTAAGCCCCCGAGTGGGAGGGTTGCTCACCACTCGGTAGGATTTTTCAAACTTAGGCGAGCACTGGACTGCAGCTAAGCCCCCGAGTGGGAGGGTTGCTCACCACTCGGTAGGATTATTCAAACTTAGGCGAGCACTGGACTGCAGCTAAGCCCCCGAGTGGGAGGGTTTCTCACCACTCGGTAGGATTTTTCGAACTTAGGCGAGCACTGGACAGCAGCTAAGCCCCCGACTGGGAGGCTTGCTCACCACTCGGTAGGATTTTTCAAACTTAGGCGAGTATTGGACTGCAGCTAAGCCCCCGAGTGGGAGGGTTGCTCACCACTCGGTAGGATTTTTCGAACTTAGGCGAGCAATGGACTGCAGCTAAGCCCCCGAGTGGGAGGGTTGCTCACCACTCGATAGGATTTTTCAAACTTAGGCGAGTACTGGACTGCAGCTAAGCCCCCGAGTGATAGGGTTGCTCACCACTCGGTAGGATTTTTCAAACATAGGAGAGGACTCGACTCCAGCTAAGCCCCCCAGTGGGAGGGTTGCTCACCACTCGGTAGGATTTTTCGAACTTAGGCGAGCACTGGACTGCAGCTAAGCCCCCGACTGAGAGGCTTGGTCATCACTCGGTAGGAGTTTTCAAACTTAGGCGAGTACTGGACTACAGCTAAGCCCCCGAGTAATAGGGTTGCTCACCACTCGGTAGGATTTATCAAACTTAGGCGAGTACTGGACTGCAGCTAAGCCCCCGAGTGGCAGGGTTGCTCAGCACTCGGTAGGATTTTTCAAACTTAGGCGAGTACTGGACTGCAGCTAAGCCCCCGAGTAATAGGGTTGCTCACCACTCGGTAGGATTTTTCAAAATTAGGAGAGGACTGGACTGCAGCTAAGCCCCCGAGTGGGAGGGTTGCTCACCACTCGGTAGGATTTTTCAAACTTAGGCGAGTACTGGACTGCAGCTAAGCCCCCGAGTGGGAGGGTTGCTCACCACTCGGTAGGATTTTTCAAACTTACGCGAGCACTGGACTGCAACTTAGCCCCCGAGTAATAGGGTTGCTCACCACTCGGTAGGATTTATCAAACATAGGCGAGTACTGGACTGCAGCTAAGCCCCCGAGTGGGAGGGTTGCTCACCACTCGGTAGGATTTTTCAATCTTAGGCGAGCACTGGGCTGCAGCTAAGCCCTCGAGTGGGAGGGTTGCTCACCACTCGGTAGGATTTTTCAAACTTAGGCGAGTACTGGACTGCAGCTAAGCCCCCTAGTGGGAGGGTTGCTCACCACTCGGTAGGATTTTTCAAACTTAGGCGAGTACTGGACTACAGCTAAGCCCCCGAGTGGGAGGGTTGCTCCCCACTCGGTAGGATTTTTCAAACTTAGGCGAGGACTGGACTGCAGCTAAGCCCCCAGTGGGAGGGTTGCTCACCACTCGGTAGGATTTTTCAAACTTAGGCGAGTACTGGACTGCAGCTAAGCCTCCGAGTGGGAGGGTTGCTCACTACTCGGTAGGATTTTTCAAACTTAGGAGAGCACTGGACTGCAGCTAAGCCCCCTAGTGGGAGGGTTGCTCACCACTCGGTATGATTTTTCAAACTTAGGCGAGCACTGGACTGCAGCTAAGCCCCCGAGTGGGAGGGTTGCTCACCACTCGGTAGGATTTTTCAAACTTAGGCGAGCACGGGACTGCAGCTAAGCCCCCGAGTGGGAGGGTTGCTCCCCACTCGGTAGGATTTTTCGAAATTAGGCGAGCAATGGACTGCAGCTAAGCCCCCGAGTGGGAGGGTTGCTCACCACTCGGTAGGATTTTTCAAACTTAGGCGAGCACTGGACTGCTGCTAAGCCCCCGAGTGGGAGGGTTGCTCACCACTAGGTAGGATTTTTCAAACTTGGGCGAGCACAGGACTGCAGCTAAGCCCCCGAGTGGGAGGGTTGCTCACCACTCGGTAGGATTTTTCAAACTTAGGCGAGTACTGGACTGCAGCTAAGCCCCCGAGTGGGAGGGTTGCTCACCACTCGGTAGGATTTTTCGAACATACGCGAGCACTGGACTGCAATTAAGCCCCCGAGTAATAGGGTTGCTCACCACTCGGTAGGATTTATCAAACATAGGCGAGTACTGGACTGCAGCTAAGCCCCCGAGTCGGAGGGTTGCTCACCACTCGGTAGGATTTTTCAATCTTAGGCGAGCACTGGGCTGCAGCTAAGCCCTCGAGTGGGAGGGTTGCTCACCACTCGGTAGGATTTTTCAAACTTAGGCGAGTACTGGACTGCAGCTAAGCCCCCTAGTGGGAGGGTTGCTCACCACTCGGTAGGATTTTTCAAACTTAGGCGAGTACTGGACTGCAGCTAAGCCCCCAGTGGGAGGGTTGCTCACCACTCGGTAGGATTTTTCAAACTTAGGCGAGTACTGGACTGCAGCTAAGCCTCCGAGTGGGAGGGTTGCTCACTACTCGGTAGGATTTTTCAAACTTAGGAGAGCACTGGACTGCAGCTAAGCCCCCTAGTGGGAGGGTTGCTCACCACTCGGTATGATTTTTCAAACTTAGGCGAGCACTGGACTGCAGCTAAGCCCCCGAGTGGGAGGGTTGCTCACCACTCGGTAGGATTTTTCAAACTTAGGCGAGCACGGGACTGCAGCTAAGCCCCCGAGTGGGAGGGTTGCTCACCACTCGGTAGGATTTTTCGAACTTAGGCGAGCAATGGACTGCAGCTAAGCCCCCGAGTGGGAGGGTTGCTCACCACTCGGTAGGATTTTTCAAACTTAGGCGAGCACTGGACTGCTGCTAAGCCCCCGAGTGGGAGGGTTGCTCACCACTAGGTAGGATTTTTCAAACTTGGGCGAGCACAGGACTGCAGCTAAGCCCCCGAGTGGGAGGGTTGCTCACCACTCGGTAGGATTTTTCAAACTTAGGCGAGTACTGGACTGCAGCTAAGCCCCCGAGTGGGAGGGTTGCTCACCACTCGGTAGGATTTTTCAAACTTACGCGAGCACTGGACTGCACCTAAGCCCCCGAGTAATAGGGTTGCTCACCACTCGGTAGGATTTATCAAACATAGGCGAGTACTGGACTGCAACTAAGCCCCCGAGTGGGAGGGTTGCTCACCACTCGGTAGGATTTTTCAAACTTAGGCGAGCACTGGACTGCAGCTAAGCCCCCGACTGGGAGGCTTGCTCACCACTCGGTAGGATTTTTCAAACTTAGGCGAGTACTGGACTGCAGCTAAGCCCCCTAGTGGGAGGGTTGCTCACCACTCGGTAGGATTTTTCAAACTTAGGCGAGTACTGGACTACAGCTAAGCCCCCGAGTGGGAGGGTTGCTCCCCACTCGGTAGGATTTTTCAAACTTAGGCGAGGACTGGACTGCAGCTAAGCCCCCAGTGGGAGGGTTGCTCACCACTCGGTAGGATTTTTCAAACTGAGGCGAGTACTGGACTGCAGCTAAGCCTCCGAGTGGGAGGGTTGCTCACTACTTGGTAGGATTTTTCAAACTTAGGAGAGCACTGGACTGCAGCTAAGCCCCCTAGTGGGAGGGTTGCTCACCACTCGGTATGATTTTTCAAACTTAGGCGAGTACTGGACTGCAGCTAAGCCCCCGAGTGGGAGGGTTTCTCACCACTCGGTAGGATTTTTCAAACTTAGGCGAGTACTGGACTACAGCTAAGCCCCCGAGTGGGAGGGTTGCTCACCACTCGGTTGGATTTTTCAAACATAGGCGAGGACTGGACTGCAGCTAAACCCCAGTGGGAGGGTTGCTCACCACTCGGTAGGATTTTTCAAACTAAGGCGAGTACTGGACTACAGCTAAGCCCCCGAGTGGGAGGGTTGCTCACCACTCGGTAGGATTTTTCAAACTTAGGAGAGCACTGGACTGCAGCTAAGCCCCCTAGTGGGAGGGTTGCTCACCACTCGGTAGTATTTTTCAAACTTAGCGAGTACTGGACTGCAGCTAAGCCCCCGAGTGGGAGGGTTGCTCACCACTCGGTAGGATTTTTCAAACTTAGGCAAGCACTGGACTGCAGCTAAGCCCCAGAGTGGGAGGGTTGCTCACCACTCGGTAGGATTTTTCAAACTTAGGCAAGCACTGGACTGCAGCTAAGCCCCCGAGTGGGAGGGTTGCTGACCACTCGGTAGGATTTTTCAAACTTAGGCGAGCACTGGACTGCTGCTAAGCCCCCGAGTGGGAGGGTTGCTCACCACTCGGTAGGATTTTTCAAACTTAGGCGAGTACTGGACTGCAGCTAAGCCCCCGAGTGGGAGGGTTGCTCACCACTCGGTAGGATTTTTCAAAATTAGGAGAGGACTGGACTACAGCTAAGCCCCCGAGTGGGAGGGTTGCTCACTACTCGGTAGGATTTTTCAAACTTAGGAGAGCACTGGGCTGCAGCTAAGCCCTCGAGTGGGAGGGTTGCTCACCACTCGGTAGGATTTTTCAAACTTACGCGAGCACTGGACTGCAACTTAGCCCCCGAGTAATAGGGTTGCTCACCACTCGGTAGGATTTATCAAACATAGGCGAGTACTGGACTGCAGCTAAGCCCCCGAGTGGGAGGGTTGCTCACCACTCGGTAGGATTTTTCAATCTTAGGCGAGCACTGGGCTGCAGCTAAGCCCTCGAGTGGGAGGGTTGCTCACCACTCGGTAGGATTTTTCAAACTTAGGCGAGTACTGGACTGCAGCTAAGCCCCCTAGTGGGAGGGTTGCTCACCACTCGGTAGGATTTTTCAAACTTAGGCGAGTACTGGACTACAGCTAAGCCCCCGAGTGGGAGGGTTGCTCCCCACTCGGTAGGATTTTTCAAACTTAGGAGAGGACTGGACTGCAGCTAAGCCCCCAGTGGGAGGGTTGCTCACCACTCGGTAGGATTTTTCAAACTTAGGCGAGTACTGGACTGCAGCTAAGCCTCCGAGTGGGAGGGTTGCTCACTACTCGGTAGGATTTTTCAAACTTAGGAGAGCACTGGACTGCAGCTAAGCCCCCTAGTGGGAGGGTTGCTCACCACTCGGTATGATTTTTCAAACTTAGGCGAGCACTGGACTGCAGCTAAGCCCCCGAGTGGGAGGGTTGCTCACCACTCGGTAGGATTTTTCAAACTTAGGCGAGCACGGGACTGCAGCTAAGCCCCCGAGTGGGAGGGTTGCTCCCCACTCGGTAGGATTTTTCGAAATTAGGCGAGCAATGGACTGCAGCTAAGCCCCCGAGTGGGAGGGTTGCTCACCACTCGGTAGGATTTTTCAAACTTAGGCGAGCACTGGACTGCTGCTAAGCCCCCGAGTGGGAGGGTTGCTCACCACTAGGTAGGATTTTTCAAACTTGGGCGAGCACAGGACTGCAGCTAAGCCCCCGAGTGGGAGGGTTGCTCACCACTCGGTAGGATTTTTCAAACTTAGGCGAGTACTGGACTGCAGCTAAGCCCCCGAGTGGGAGGGTTGCTCACCACTCGGTAGGATTTTTCAAACATACGCGAGCACTGGACTGCAATTAAGCCCCCGAGTAATAGGGTTGCTCACCACTCGGTAGGATTTATCAAACATAGGCGAGTACTGGACTGCAGCTAAGCCCCCGAGTCGAAGGGTTGCTCACCACTCGGTAGGATTTTTCAATCTTAGGCGAGCACTGGGCTGCAGCTAAGCCCTCGAGTGGGAGGGTTGCTCACCACTCGGTAGGATTTTTCAAACTTAGGCGAGTACTGGACTGCAGCTAAGCCCCCTAGTGGGAGGGTTGCTCACCACTCGGTAGGATTTTTCAAACTTAGGCGAGGACTGGACTGCAGCTAAGCCCCCAGTGGGAGGGTTGCTCACCACTCGGTAGGATTTTTCAAACTTAGGCGAGTACTGGACTGCAGCTAAGCCTCCGAGTGGGAGGGTTGCTCACTACTCGGTAGGATTTTTCAAACTTAGGAGAGCACTGGACTGCAGCTAAGCCCCCTAGTGGGAGGGTTGCTCACCACTCGGTATGATTTTTCAAACTTAGGCGAGCACTTGACTGCAGCTAAGCCCCCGAGTGGGAGGGTTTCTCACCACTCGGTAGGATTTTTCAAACTTAGGCGAGTACTGGACTACAGCTAAGCCCCCGAGTGGGAGGGTTGCTCACCACTCGGTTGGATTTTTCAAACATAGGCGAGGACTGGACTGCAGCTAAACCCCAGTGGGAGGGTTGCTCACCACTCGGTAGGATTTTTCAAACTAAGGCGAGTACTGGACTACAGCTAAGCCCCCGAGTGGGAGGGTTGCTCACCACTCGGTAGGATTTTTCAAACTTAGGAGAGCACTGGACTGCAGCTAAGCCCCCTAGTGGGAGGGTTGCTCACCACTCGGTAGTATTTTTCAAACTTAGCGAGTACTGGACTGCAGCTAAGGCCCCGAGTGGGAGGGTTGCTCACCACTCGGTAGGATTTTTCAAACTTAGGCGAGCACTGGACTGCTGCTAAGCCCCCGAGTGGGAGGGTTGCTCACCACTAGGTAGGATTTTTCAAACTTGGGCGAGCACAGGACTGCAGCTAAGCCCCCGAGTGGGAGGGTTGCTCACCACTCGGTAGGATTTTTCAAACTTAGGCGAGTACTGGACTGCAGCTAAGCCCCCGAGTGGGAGGGTTGCTCACCACTCGGTAGGATTTTTCAAACATACGCGAGCACTGGACTGCAATTAAGCCCCCGAGTAATAGGGTTGCTCACCACTCGGTAGGATTTATCAAACATAGGCGAGTACTGGACTGCAGCTAAGCCCCCGAGTCGAAGGGTTGCTCACCACTCGGTAGGATTTTTCAATCTTAGGCGAGCACTGGGCTGCAGCTAAGCCCTCGAGTGGGAGGGTTGCTCACCACTCGGTAGGATTTTTCAAACTTAGGCGAGTACTGGACTGCAGCTAAGCCCCCTAGTGGGAGGGTTGCTCACCACTCGGTAGGACTTTTCAAACTTAGGCGAGGACTGGACTGCAGCTAAGCCCCCAGTGGGAGGGTTGCTCACCACTCGGTAGGATTTTTCAAACTTAGGCGAGTACTGGACTGCAGCTAAGCCTCCGAGTGGGAGGGTTGCTCACTACTCGGTAGGATTTTTCAAACTTAGGAGAGCACTGGACTGCAGCTAAGCCCCCTAGTGGGAGGGTTGCTCACCACTCGGTATGATTTTTCAAACTTAGGCGAGCACTTGACTGCAGCTAAGCCCCCGAGTGGGAGGGTTTCTCACCACTCGGTAGGATTTTTCAAACTTAGGCGAGTACTGGACTACAGCTAAGCCCCCGAGTGGGAGGGTTGCTCACCACTCGGTTGGATTTTTCAAACATAGGCGAGGACTGGACTGCAGCTAAACCCCAGTGGGAGGGTTGCTCACCACTCGGTAGGATTTTTCAAACTAAGGCGAGTACTGGACTACAGCTAAGCCCCCGAGTGGGAGGGTTGCTCACCACTCGGTAGGATTTTTCAAACTTAGGAGAGCACTGGACTGCAGCTAAGCCCCCTAGTGGGAGGGTTGCTCACCACTCGGTAGTATTTTTCAAACTTAGCGAGTACTGGACTGCAGCTAAGGCCCCGAGTGGGAGGGTTGCTCACCACTCGGTAGGATTTTTCAAACTTAGGCAAGCACTGGACTGCAGCTAAGCCCCCGAGTGGGAGGGTTGCTCACCACTCGGTAGGATTTTTCAAACTTAGGCAAGCACTGGACTGCAGCTAAGCCCCCGAGTGGGAGGGTTGCTGACCACTCGGTAGGATTTTTCAAACTTAGGCGAGCACTGGACTGCTGCTAAGCCCCCGAGTGGGAGGGTTGCTCACCACTCGGTAGGATTTTTCAAACTTAGGCGAGTACTGGACTGCAGCTAAGCCCCCGAGTGGGAGGGTTGCTCACCACTCGGTAGGATTTTTCAAAATTAGGAGAGGACTGGACTACAGCTAAGCCCCCGAGTGGGAGGGTTGCTCACCACTCCGTAGGATTTTTCAAACTTAGGAGAGGACTGGACTACAGCTAAGCCCCCGAGTGGGAGGGTTGCTCACCACTCCGTAGGATTTTTCAAACTTAGGCGAGCACTGGACTGCAGCTAAGCCCCCGAGTGGGAGGGTTGCTCACCACTCGGTAGGATTTTTCAAACTTAGGCGAGCATTGGACTGCAGCTAAGCCCCCGACTGGGAGGCTTGCTCACCACTCGGTAGGATTTTTCAAACTTAGGCGAGTACTGGACTGCAGCTAAGCCCCCTAGTGGGAGGGTTGCTCACCACTCGGTAGGATTTTTCAAACTTAGGTCAGTACTGGACTACAGCTAAGCCCCCGAGTGGGAGGGTTGCTCCCCACTCGGTAGGATTTTTCAAACTTAGGCGAGGACTGGACTGCAGCTAAGCCCCCAGTGGGAGGGTTGCTCACCACTCGGTAGGATTTTTCAAACTTAGGCGAGTACTTGACTGCAGCTAAGCCTCCGAGTGGGAGGGTTGCTCACTACTCGGTAGGATTTTTCAAACTTAGGAGAGCACTGGACTGCAGCTAAGCCCCCTAGTGGGAGGGTTGCTCACCACTCGGTATGATTTTTCAAACTTAGGCGAGTACTGGACTGCAGCTAAGCCCCCGAGTGGGAGGGTTTCTCACCACTCGGTAGGATTTTTCAAACTTAGGCGAGTACTGGACTACAGCTAAGCCCCCGAGTGGGAGGGTTGCTCACCACTCGGTTGGATTTTTCAAACATAGGCGAGGACTGGACTGCAGCTAAACCCCAGTGGGAGGGTTGCTCACCACTCGGTAGGATTTTTCAAACTAAGGCGAGTACTGGACTACAGCTAAGCCCCCGAGTGGGAGGGTTTCTCACCACTCGGTAGGATTTTTCAAACTTAGGAGAGCACTGGACTGCAGCTAAGCCCCCTAGTGGGAGGGTTGCTCACCACTCGGTAGTATTTTTCAAACTTAGCGAGTACTGGACTGCAGCTAAGCCCCCGAGTGGGAGGGTTGCTCACCACTCGGTAGGATTTTTCAAACTTAGGCAAGCACTGGACTGCAGCTAAGCCCCCGAGTGGGAGGGTTGCTCACCACTCGGTAGGATTTTTCAAACTTAGGCAAGCACTGGACTGCAGCTAAGCCCCCGAGTGGGAGGGTTGCTGACCACTCGGTAGGATTTTTCAAACTTAGGCGAGCACTGGACTGCTGCTAAGCCCCCGAGTGGGAGGGTTGCTCACCACTCGGTAGGATTTTTCAAACTTAGGCGAGTACTGGACTGCAGCTAAGCCCCTGAGTGGGAGGGTTGCTCACCACTCGGTAGGATTTTTCAAAATTAGGAGAGGACTGGACTACAGCTAAGCCCCCGAGTGGGAGGGTTGCTCACCACTCCGTAGGATTTTTCAAACTTAGGCGAGCACTGGACTGCAGCTAAGCCCCCGAGTGGGAGGGTTGCTCACCACTCGGTAGGATTTTTCAAACTTAGGCGAGCACTGGACTGCAGCTAAGCCCCCGACTGGGAGGCTTGCTCACCACTCGGTAGGATTTTTCAAACTTAGGCGAGTACTGGACTGCAGCTAAGCCCCCTAGTGGGAGGGTTGCTCACCACTCGGTAGGATTTTTCAAACTTAGGTGAGTACTGGACTACAGCTAAGCCCCCGAGTGGGAGGGTTGCTCCCCACTCGGTAGGATTTTTCAAACTTAGGCGAGGACTGGACTGCAGCTAAGCCCCCAGTGGGAGGGTTGCTCACCACTCGGTAGGATTTTTCAAACTTAGGCGAGTACTGGACTGCAGCTAAGCCTCCGAGTGGGAGGGTTGCTCACTACTCGGTAGGATTTTTCAAACTTAGGAGAGCACTGGACTGCAGCTAAGCCCCCTAGTGGGAGGGTTGCTCACCACTCGGTATGATTTTTCAAACTTAGGCGATTACTGGACTGCAGCTAAGCCCCCGAGTGGGAGGGTTTCTCACCACTCGGTAGGATTTTTCAAACTTAGGCGAGTACTGGACTGCAACTAAGCCCCCGAGTAATAGGGTTGCTCACCACTCGATAGGATTTATCAAACATAGGCGAGTACTGGACTGCAGCTAAGCCCCCGAGTGGGAGGGTTGCTCACCACTCGGTAGGATTTTTCAATCTTAGGCGAGCACTGGGCTGCAGCTAAGCCCTCGAGTGGGAGGGTTGCTCACCACTCGGTAGGATTTTTCAAACTTAGGCGAGTACTGGACTGCAGCTAAGCCCCCTAGTGGGAGGGTTGCTCACCACTCGGTAGGATTTTTCAAACTTAGGCGAGTACTGGACTACAGCTAAGCCCCCGAGTGGGAGGGTTGCTCCCCACTCGGTAGGATTTTTCAAACTTAGGCGAGGACTGGACTGCAGCTAAGCCCCCAGTGGGAGGGTTGCTCACCACTCGGTAAGATTTTTCAAACTTAGGCGAGTACTGGACTGCAGCTAAGCCTCCGAGTGGGAGGGTTGCTCACTACTCGGTAGGATTTTTCAAACTTAGGAGAGCACTGGACTGCAGCTAAGCCCCCTAGTGGGAGGGTTGATCACCACTCGGTATGATTTTTCAAACTTAGGCGAGTACTGGACTGCAGCTAAGCCCCCGAGAGGGAGGGTTGCTCACCACTCGGTAGGATTTTTCAAACTTAGGCGAGTACTAGACTACAGCTAAGCCCCCGAGTGGGAGGGTTGCTCACCACTCGGTTGGATTTTTCAAACATAGGCGAGGACTGGACTGCAGCTAAGCCCCCAGTGGGAGGGTTGCTCACCACTCGGTAGGATTTTTCAAACTAAGGCGAGTACTGGACTACAGCTAAGCCCCCGAGTGGGAGGGTTGCTCACCACTCGGTAGGATTTTTCAAACTTAGGCGAGTACTGGACTGCAGCTAAGCCCCTGAGTGGGAGGGTTGCTCACCACTCGGTAGGATTTTTCAAAATTAGGAGAGGACTGGACTACAGCTAAGCCCCCGAGTGGGAGGGTTGCTCACCACTCCGTAGGATTTTTCAAACTTAGGCGAGCACTGGACTGCAGCTAAGCCCCCGAGTGGGAGGGTTGCTCACCACTCGGTAGGATTTTTCAAACTTAGGCGAGCACTGGACTGCAGCTAAGCCCCCGACTGGGAGGCTTGCTCACCACTCGGTAGGATTTTTCAAACTTAGGCGAGTACTGGACTGCAGCTAAGCCCCCTAGTGGGAGGGTTGCTCACCACTCGGTAGGATTTTTCAAACTTAGGTGAGTACTGGACTACAGCTAAGCCCCCGAGTGGGAGGGTTGCTCCCCACTCGGTAGGATTTTTCAAACTTAGGCGAGGACTGGACTGCAGCTAAGCCCCCAGTGGGAGGGTTGCTCACCACTCGGTAGGATTTTTCAAACTTAGGCGAGTACTGGACTGCAGCTAAGCCTCCGAGTGGGAGGGTTGCTCACTACTCGGTAGGATTTTTCAAACTTAGGAGAGCACTGGACTGCAGCTAAGCCCCCTAGTGGGAGGGTTGCTCACCACTCGGTATGATTTTTCAAACTTAGGCGATTACTGGACTGCAGCTAAGCCCCCGAGTGGGAGGGTTTCTCACCACTCGGTAGGATTTTTCAAACTTAGGCGAGTACTGGACTGCAACTAAGCCCCCGAGTAATAGGGTTGCTCACCACTCGATAGGATTTATCAAACATAGGCGAGTACTGGACTGCAGCTAAGCCCCCGAGTGGGAGGGTTGCTCACCACTCGGTAGGATTTTTCAATCTTAGGCGAGCACTGGGCTGCAGCTAAGCCCTCGAGTGGGAGGGTTGCTCACCACTCGGTAGGATTTTTCAAACTTAGGCGAGTACTGGACTGCAGCTAAGCCCCCTAGTGGGAGGGTTGCTCACCACTCGGTAGGATTTTTCAAACTTAGGCGAGTACTGGACTACAGCTAAGCCCCCGAGTGGGAGGGTTGCTCCCCACTCGGTAGGATTTTTCAAACTTAGGCGAGGACTGGACTGCAGCTAAGCCCCCAGTGGGAGGGTTGCTCACCACTCGGTAAGATTTTTCAAACTTAGGCGAGTACTGGACTGCAGCTAAGCCTCCGAGTGGGAGGGTTGCTCACTACTCGGTAGGATTTTTCAAACTTAGGAGAGCACTGGACTGCAGCTAAGCCCCCTAGTGGGAGGGTTGATCACCACTCGGTATGATTTTTCAAACTTAGGCGAGTACTGGACTGCAGCTAAGCCCCCGAGAGGGAGGGTTGCTCACCACTCGGTAGGATTTTTCAAACTTAGGCGAGTACTAGACTACAGCTAAGCCCCCGAGTGGGAGGGTTGCTCACCACTCGGTTGGATTTTTCAAACATAGGCGAGGACTGGACTGCAGCTAAGCCCCCAGTGGGAGGGTTGCTCACCACTCGGTAGGATTTTTCAAACTTAGGCGAGTACTGGACTACAGCTAAGCCCCCGAGTGGGAGGGTTGCTCCCCACTCGGTAGGATTTTTCAAACTTAGGCGAGGACTGGACTGCAGCTAAGCCCCCAGTGGGAGGGTTGCTCACCACTCGGTAAGATTTTTCAAACTTAGGCGAGTACTGGACTGCAGCTAAGCCTCCGAGTGGGAGGGTTGCTCACTACTCGGTAGGATTTTTCAAACTTAGGAGAGCACTGGACTGCAGCTAAGCCCCCTAGTGGGAGGGTTGATCACCACTCGGTATGATTTTTCAAACTTAGGCGAGTACTGGACTGCAGCTAAGCCCCCGAGAGGGAGGGTTGCTCACCACTCGGTAGGATTTTTCAAACTTAGGCGAGTACTAGACTACAGCTAAGCCCCCGAGTGGGAGGGTTGCTCACCACTCGGTTGGATTTTTCAAACATAGGCGAGGACTGGACTGCAGCTAAGCCCCCAGTGGGAGGGTTGCTCACCACTCGGTAGGATTTTTCAAACTAAGGCGAGTACTGGACTACAGCTAAGCCCCCGAGTGGGAGGGTTGCTCACCACTCGGTAGGATTTTTCAAACTTAGGCGAGTACTGGACTGCAGCTAAGCCCCTGAGTGGGAGGGTTGCTCACCACTCGGTAGGATTTTTCAAAATTAGGAGAGGACTGGACTACAGCTAAGCCCCCGAGTGGGAGGGTTGCTCACCACTCCGTAGGATTTTTCAAACTTAGGCGAGCACTGGACTGCAGCTAAGCCCCCGAGTGGGAGGGTTGCTCACCACTCGGTAGGATTTTTCAAACTTAGGCGAGCACTGGACTGCAGCTAAGCCCCCGACTGGGAGGCTTGCTCACCACTCGGTAGGATTTTTCAAACTTAGGCGAGTACTGGACTGCAGCTAAGCCCCCTAGTGGGAGGGTTGCTCACCACTCGGTAGGATTTTTCAAACTTAGGTGAGTACTGGACTACAGCTAAGCCCCCGAGTGGGAGGGTTGCTCCCCACTCGGTAGGATTTTTCAAACTTAGGCGAGGACTGGACTGCAGCTAAGCCCCCAGTGGGAGGGTTGCTCACCACTCGGTAGGATTTTTCAAACTTAGGCGAGTACTGGACTGCAGCTAAGCCTCCGAGTGGGAGGGTTGCTCACTACTCGGTAGGATTTTTCAAACTTAGGAGAGCACTGGACTGCAGCTAAGCCCCCTAGTGGGAGGGTTGCTCACCACTCGGTATGATTTTTCAAACTTAGGCGATTACTGGACTGCAGCTAAGCCCCCGAGTGGGAGGGTTTCTCACCACTCGGTAGGATTTTTCAAACTTAGGCGAGTACTGGACTGCAACTAAGCCCCCGAGTAATAGGGTTGCTCACCACTCGATAGGATTTATCAAACATAGGCGAGTACTGGACTGCAGCTAAGCCCCCGAGTGGGAGGGTTGCTCACCACTCGGTAGGATTTTTCAATCTTAGGCGAGCACTGGGCTGCAGCTAAGCCCTCGAGTGGGAGGGTTGCTCACCACTCGGTAGGATTTTTCAAACTTAGGCGAGTACTGGACTGCAGCTAAGCCCCCTAGTGGGAGGGTTGCTCACCACTCGGTAGGATTTTTCAAACTTAGGCGAGTACTGGACTACAGCTAAGCCCCCGAGTGGGAGGGTTGCTCCCCACTCGGTAGGATTTTTCAAACTTAGGCGAGGACTGGACTGCAGCTAAGCCCCCAGTGGGAGGGTTGCTCACCACTCGGTAAGATTTTTCAAACTTAGGCGAGTACTGGACTGCAGCTAAGCCTCCGAGTGGGAGGGTTGCTCACTACTCGGTAGGATTTTTCAAACTTAGGAGAGCACTGGACTGCAGCTAAGCCCCCTAGTGGGAGGGTTGATCACCACTCGGTATGATTTTTCAAACTTAGGCGAGTACTGGACTGCAGCTAAGCCCCCGAGAGGGAGGGTTGCTCACCACTCGGTAGGATTTTTCAAACTTAGGCGAGTACTAGACTACAGCTAAGCCCCCGAGTGGGAGGGTTGCTCACCACTCGGTTGGATTTTTCAAACATAGGCGAGGACTGGACTGCAGCTAAGCCCCCAGTGGGAGGGTTGCTCACCACTCGGTAGGATTTTTCAAACTAAGGCGAGTACTGGACTACAGCTAAGCCCCCGAGTGGGAGGGTTGCTCACCACTCGGTAGGATTTTTCAAACTTAGGCGAGTACTGGACTGCAGCTAAGCCCCTGAGTGGGAGGGTTGCTCACCACTCGGTAGGATTTTTCAAAATTAGGAGAGGACTGGACTACAGCTAAGCCCCCGAGTGGGAGGGTTGCTCACCACTCCGTAGGATTTTTCAAACTTAGGCGAGCACTGGACTGCAGCTAAGCCCCCGAGTGGGAGGGTTGCTCACCACTCGGTAGGATTTTTCAAACTTAGGCGAGCACTGGACTGCAGCTAAGCCCCCGACTGGGAGGCTTGCTCACCACTCGGTAGGATTTTTCAAACTTAGGCGAGTACTGGACTGCAGCTAAGCCCCCTAGTGGGAGGGTTGCTCACCACTCGGTAGGATTTTTCAAACTTAGGTGAGTACTGGACTACAGCTAAGCCCCCGAGTGGGAGGGTTGCTCCCCACTCGGTAGGATTTTTCAAACTTAGGCGAGGACTGGACTGCAGCTAAGCCCCCAGTGGGAGGGTTGCTCACCACTCGGTAGGATTTTTCAAACTTAGGCGAGTACTGGACTGCAGCTAAGCCTCCGAGTGGGAGGGTTGCTCACTACTCGGTAGGATTTTTCAAACTTAGGAGAGCACTGGACTGCAGCTAAGCCCCCTAGTGGGAGGGTTGCTCACCACTCGGTATGATTTTTCAAACTTAGGCGATTACTGGACTGCAGCTAAGCCCCCGAGTGGGAGGGTTTCTCACCACTCGGTAGGATTTTTCAAACTTAGGCGAGTACTGGACTGCAACTAAGCCCCCGAGTAATAGGGTTGCTCACCACTCGATAGGATTTATCAAACATAGGCGAGTACTGGACTGCAGCTAAGCCCCCGAGTGGGAGGGTTGCTCACCACTCGGTAGGATTTTTCAATCTTAGGCGAGCACTGGGCTGCAGCTAAGCCCTCGAGTGGGAGGGTTGCTCACCACTCGGTAGGATTTTTCAAACTTAGGCGAGTACTGGACTGCAGCTAAGCCCCCTAGTGGGAGGGTTGCTCACCACTCGGTAGGATTTTTCAAACTTAGGCGAGTACTGGACTACAGCTAAGCCCCCGAGTGGGAGGGTTGCTCCCCACTCGGTAGGATTTTTCAAACTTAGGCGAGGACTGGACTGCAGCTAAGCCCCCAGTGGGAGGGTTGCTCACCACTCGGTAAGATTTTTCAAACTTAGGCGAGTACTGGACTGCAGCTAAGCCTCCGAGTGGGAGGGTTGCTCACTACTCGGTAGGATTTTTCAAACTTAGGAGAGCACTGGACTGCAGCTAAGCCCCCTAGTGGGAGGGTTGATCACCACTCGGTATGATTTTTCAAACTTAGGCGAGTACTGGACTGCAGCTAAGCCCCCGAGAGGGAGGGTTGCTCACCACTCGGTAGGATTTTTCAAACTTAGGCGAGTACTGGACTACAGCTAAGCCCCCGAGTGGGAGGGTTGCTCACCACTCGGTAGGATTTTTCAAACTTAGGCGAGCACTGGACTGCAGCTAAGCCCCCGACTGGGAGGCTTGCTCACCACTCGGTAGGATTTTTCAAACTTAGGCGAGTACTGGACTGCAGCTAAGCCCCCTAGTGGGAGGGTTGCTCACCACTCGGTAGGATTTTTCAAACTTAGGTGAGTACTGGACTACAGCTAAGCCCCCGAGTGGGAGGGTTGCTCCCCACTCGGTAGGATTTTTCAAACTTAGGCGAGGACTGGACTGCAGCTAAGCCCCCAGTGGGAGGGTTGCTCACCACTCGGTAGGATTTTTCAAACTTAGGCGAGTACTGGACTGCAGCTAAGCCTCCGAGTGGGAGGGTTGCTCACTACTCGGTAGGATTTTTCAAACTTAGGAGAGCACTGGACTGCAGCTAAGCCCCCTAGTGGGAGGGTTGCTCACCACTCGGTATGATTTTTCAAACTTAGGCGATTACTGGACTGCAGCTAAGCCCCCGAGTGGGAGGGTTTCTCACCACTCGGTAGGATTTTTCAAACTTAGGCGAGTACTGGACTGCAACTAAGCCCCCGAGTAATAGGGTTGCTCACCACTCGATAGGATTTATCAAACATAGGCGAGTACTGGACTGCAGCTAAGCCCCCGAGTGGGAGGGTTGCTCACCACTCGGTAGGATTTTTCAATCTTAGGCGAGCACTGGGCTGCAGCTAAGCCCTCGAGTGGGAGGGTTGCTCACCACTCGGTAGGATTTTTCAAACTTAGGCGAGTACTGGACTGCAGCTAAGCCCCCTAGTGGGAGGGTTGCTCACCACTCGGTAGGATTTTTCAAACTTAGGCGAGTACTGGACTACAGCTAAGCCCCCGAGTGGGAGGGTTGCTCCCCACTCGGTAGGATTTTTCAAACTTAGGCGAGGACTGGACTGCAGCTAAGCCCCCAGTGGGAGGGTTGCTCACCACTCGGTAAGATTTTTCAAACTTAGGCGAGTACTGGACTGCAGCTAAGCCTCCGAGTGGGAGGGTTGCTCACTACTCGGTAGGATTTTTCAAACTTAGGAGAGCACTGGACTGCAGCTAAGCCCCCTAGTGCGAGGGTTGATCACCACTCGGTATGATTTTTCAAACTTAGGCGAGTACTGGACTGCAGCTAAGCCCCCGAGAGGGAGGGTTGCTCACCACTCGGTAGGATTTTTCAAACTTAGGCGAGTACTAGACTACAGCTAAGCCCCCGAGTGGGAGGGTTGCTCACCACTCGGTTGGATTTTTCAAACATAGGCGAGGACTGGACTGCAGCTAAGCCCCCAGTGGGAGGGTTGCTCACCACTCGGTAGGATTTTTCAAACTAAGGCGAGTACTGGACTACAGCTAAGCCCCCGAGTGGGAGGGTTGCTCACCACTCGGTAGGATTTTTCAAACTTAGGCGAGCACTGGACTGCAGCTAAGCCCCCTAGTGGGAGGGTTGCTCACCACTCGGTATGATTTTTCAAACTTAGGCGAGTACTGGACTGCAGCTAAGCCCCCGAGTGGGAGGGTTTCTCACCACTCGGTAGGATTTTTCAAACTTAGGCGAGTACTGGACTACAGCTAAGCCCCCGAGTGGGAGGGTTGCTCACCACTCGGTTGGATTTTTCAAACATAGGCGAGGACTGGACTGCAGCTAAACCCCAGTGGGAGGGTTGCTCACCACTCGGTAGGATTTTTCAAACTAAGGCGAGTACTGGACTACAGCTAAGCCCCCGAGTGGGAGGGTTGCTCACCACTCGGTAGGATTTTTCAAACTTAGGAGAGCACTGGACTGCAGCTAAGCCCCCTAGTGGGAGGGTTGCTCACCACTCGGTAGTATTTTTCAAACTTAGCGAGTACTGGACTGCAGCTAAGCCCCCGAGTGGGAGGGTTGCTCACCACTCGGTAGGATTTTTCAAACTTAGGCAAGCACTGGACTGCAGCTAAGCCCCCGAGTGGGAGGGTTGCTCACCACTCGGTAGGATTTTTCAAACTTAGGCAAGCACTGGACTGCAGCTAAGCCCCCGAGTGGGAGGGTTGCTGACCACTCGGTAGGATTTTTCAAACTTAGGCGAGCACTGGACTGCTGCTAAGCCCCCGAGTGGGAGGGTTGCTCACCACTCGGTAGGATTTTTCAAACTTAGGCGAGTACTGGACTGCAGCTAAGCCCCCGAGTGGGAGGGTTGCTCACCACTCGGTAGGATTTTTCAAAATTAGGAGAGGACTGGACTACAGCTAAGCCCCCGAGTGGGAGGGTTGCTCACTACTCGGTAGGATTTTTCAAACTTAGGAGAGCACTGGGCTGCAGCTAAGCCCTCGAGTGGGAGGGTTGCTCACCACTCGGTAGGATTTTTCAAACTTACGCGAGCACTGGACTGCAACTTAGCCCCCGAGTAATAGGGTTGCTCACCACTCGGTAGGATTTATCAAACATAGGCGAGTACTGGACTGCAGCTAAGCCCCCGAGTGGGAGGGTTGCTCACCACTCGATAGGATTTTTCAATCTTAGGCGAGCACTGGGCTGCAGCTAAGCCCTCGAGTGGGAGGGTTGCTCACCACTCGGTAGGATTTTTCAAACTTAGGCGAGTACTGGACTGCAGCTAAGCCCCCTAGTGGGAGGGTTGCTCACCACTCGGTAGGATTTTTCAAACTTAGGCGAGTACTGGACTACAGCTAAGCCCCCGAGTGGGAGGGTTGCTCCCCACTCGGTAGGATTTTTCAAACTTAGGCGAGGACTGGACTGCAGCTAAGCCCCCAGTGGGAGGGTTGCTCACCACTCGGTAGGATTTTTCAAACTTAGGCGAGTACTGGACTGCAGCTAAGCCTCCGAGTGGGAGGGTTGCTCACTACTCGGTAGGATTTTTCAAACTTAGGAGAGCACTGGACTGCAGCTAAGCCCCCTAGTGGGAGGGTTGCTCACCACTCGGTATGATTTTTCAAACTTAGGCGAGCACTGGACTGCAGCTAAGCCCCCGAGTGGGAGGGTTGCTCACCACTCGGTAGGATTTTTCAAACTTAGGCGAGCACGGGACTGCAGCTAAGCCCCCGAGTGGGAGGGTTGCTCCCCACTCGGTAGGATTTTTCGAAATTAGGCGAGCAATGGACTGCAGCTAAGCCCCCGAGTGGGAGGGTTGCTCACCACTCGGTAGGATTTTTCAAACTTAGGCGAGCACTGGACTGCTGCTAAGCCCCCGAGTGGGAGGGTTGCTCACCACTAGGTAGGATTTTTCAAACTTGGGCGAGCACAGGACTGCAGCTAAGCCCCCGAGTGGGAGGGTTGCTCACCACTCGGTAGGATTTTTCAAACTTAGGCGAGTACTGGACTGCAGCTAAGCCCCCGAGTGGGAGGGTTGCTCACCACTCGGTAGGATTTTTCAAACATACGCGAGCACTGGACTGCAATTAAGCCCCCGAGTAATAGGGTTGCTCACCACTCGGTAGGATTTATCAAACATAGGCGAGTACTGGACTGCAGCTAAGCCCCCGAGTCGAAGGGTTGCTCACCACTCGGTAGGATTTTTCAATCTTAGGCGAGCACTGGGCTGCAGCTAAGCCCTCGAGTGGGAGGGTTGCTCACCACTCGGTAGGATTTTTCAAACTTAGGCGAGTACTGGACTGCAGCTAAGCCCCCTAGTGGGAGGGTTGCTCACCACTCGGTAGGATTTTTCAAACTTAGGCGAGGACTGGACTGCAGCTAAGCCCCCAGTGGGAGGGTTGCTCACCACTCGGTAGGATTTTTCAAACTTAGGCGAGTACTGGACTGCAGCTAAGCCTCCGAGTGGGAGGGTTGCTCACTACTCGGTAGGATTTTTCAAACTTAGGAGAGCACTGGACTGCAGCTAAGCCCCCTAGTGGGAGGGTTGCTCACCACTCGGTATGATTTTTCAAACTTAGGCGAGCACTTGACTGCAGCTAAGCCCCCGAGTGGGAGGGTTTCTCACCACTCGGTAGGATTTTTCAAACTTAGGCGAGTACTGGACTACAGCTAAGCCCCCGAGTGGGAGGGTTGCTCACCACTCGGTTGGATTTTTCAAACATAGGCGAGGACTGGACTGCAGCTAAACCCCAGTGGGAGGGTTGCTCACCACTCGGTAGGATTTTTCAAACTAAGGCGAGTACTGGACTACAGCTAAGCCCCCGAGTGGGAGGGTTGCTCACCACTCGGTAGGATTTTTCAAACTTAGGAGAGCACTGGACTGCAGCTAAGCCCCCTAGTGGGAGGGTTGCTCACCACTCGGTAGTATTTTTCAAACTTAGCGAGTACTGGACTGCAGCTAAGGCCCCGAGTGGGAGGGTTGCTCACCACTCGGTAGGATTTTTCAAACTTAGGCAAGCACTGGACTGCAGCTAAGCCCCCGAGTGGGAGGGTTGCTCACCACTCGGTAGGATTTTTCAAACTTAGGCAAGCACTGGACTGCAGCTAAGCCCCCGAGTGGGAGGGTTGCTGACCACTCGGTAGGATTTTTCAAACTTAGGCGAGCACTGGACTGCTGCTAAGCCCCCGAGTGGGAGGGTTGCTCACCACTCGGTAGGATTTTTCAAACTTAGGCGAGTACTGGACTGCAGCTAAGCCCCCGAGTGGGAGGGTTGCTCACCACTCGGTAGGATTTTTCAAAATTAGGAGAGGACTGGACTACAGCTAAGCCCCCGAGTGGGAGGGTTGCTCACCACTCCGTAGGATTTTTCAAACTTAGGAGAGGACTGGACTACAGCTAAGCCCCCGAGTGGGAGGGTTGCTCACCACTCCGTAGGATTTTTCAAACTTAGGCGAGCACTGGACTGCAGCTAAGCCCCCGAGTGGGAGGGTTGCTCACCACTCGGTAGGATTTTTCAAACTTAGGCGAGCATTGGACTGCAGCTAAGCCCCCGACTGGGAGGCTTGCTCACCACTCGGTAGGATTTTTCAAACTTAGGCGAGTACTGGACTGCAGCTAAGCCCCCTAGTGGGAGGGTTGCTCACCACTCGGTAGGATTTTTCAAACTTAGGTCAGTACTGGACTACAGCTAAGCCCCCGAGTGGGAGGGTTGCTCCCCACTCGGTAGGATTTTTCAAACTTAGGCGAGGACTGGACTGCAGCTAAGCCCCCAGTGGGAGGGTTGCTCACCACTCGGTAGGATTTTTCAAACTTAGGCGAGTACTTGACTGCAGCTAAGCCTCCGAGTGGGAGGGTTGCTCACTACTCGGTAGGATTTTTCAAACTTAGGAGAGCACTGGACTGCAACTAAGCCCCCTAGTGGGAGGGTTGCTCACCACTCGGTATGATTTTTCAAACTTAGGCGAGTACTGGACTGCAGCTAAGCCCCCGAGTGGGAGGGTTTCTCACCACTCGGTAGGATTTTTCAAACTTAGGCGAGTACTGGACTACAGCTAAGCCCCCGAGTGGGAGGGTTGCTCACCACTCGGTTGGATTTTTCAAACATAGGCGAGGACTGGACTGCAGCTAAACCCCAGTGGGAGGGTTGCTCACCACTCGGTAGGATTTTTCAAACTAAGGCGAGTACTGGACTACAGCTAAGCCCCCGAGTGGGAGGGTTTCTCACCACTCGGTCGGATTTTTCAAACTTAGGAGAGCACTGGACTGCAGCTAAGCCCCCTAGTGGGAGGGTTGCTCACCACTCGGTAGTATTTTTCAAACTTAGCGAGTACTGGACTGCAGCTAAGCCCCCGAGTGGGAGGGTTGCTCACCACTCGGTAGGATTTTTCAAACTTAGGCAAGCACTGGACTGCAGCTAAGCCCCCGAGTGGGAGGGTTGCTCACCACTCGGTAGGATTTTTCAAACTTAGGCAAGCACTGGACTGCAGCTAAGCCCCCGAGTGGGAGGGTTGCTGACCACTCGGTAGGATTTTTCAAACTTAGGCGAGCACTGGACTGCTGCTAAGCCCCCGAGTGGGAGGGTTGCTCACCACTCGGTAGGATTTTTCAAACTTAGGCGAGTACTGGACTGCAGCTAAGCCCCTGAGTGGGAGGGTTGCTCACCACTCGGTAGGATTTTTCAAAATTAGGAGAGGACTGGACTACAGCTAAGCCCCCGAGTGGGAGGGTTGCTCACCACTCCGTAGGATTTTTCAAACTTAGGCGAGCACTGGACTGCAGCTAAGCCCCCGAGTGGGAGGGTTGCTCACCACTCGGTAGGATTTTTCAAACTTAGGCGAGCACTGGACTGCAGCTAAGCCCCCGACTGGGAGGCTTGCTCACCACTCGGTAGGATTTTTCAAACTTAGGCGAGTACTGGACTGCAGCTAAGCCCCCTAGTGGGAGGGTTGCTCACCACTCGGTAGGATTTTTCAAACTTAGGTGAGTACTGGACTACAGCTAAGCCCCCGAGTGGGAGGGTTGCTCCCCACTCGGTAGGATTTTTCAAACTTAGGCGAGGACTGGACTGCAGCTAAGCCCCCAGTGGGAGGGTTGCTCACCACTCGGTAGGATTTTTCAAACTTAGGCGAGTACTGGACTGCAGCTAAGCCTCCGAGTGGGAGGGTTGCTCACTACTCGGTAGGATCTTTCAAACTTAGGAGAGCACTGGACTGCAGCTAAGCCCCCTAGTGGGAGGGTTGCTCACCACTCGGTATGATTTTTCAAACTTAGGCGATTACTGGACTGCAGCTAAGCCCCCGAGTGGGAGGGTTTCTCACCACTCGGTAGGATTTTTCAAACTTAGGCGAGTACTGGACTGCAACTAAGCCCCCGAGTAATAGGGTTGCTCACCACTCGATAGGATTTATCAAACATAGGCGAGTACTGGACTGCAGCTAAGCCCCCGAGTGGGAGGGTTGCTCACCACTCGGTAGGATTTTTCAATCTTAGGCGAGCACTGGGCTGCAGCTAAGCCCTCGAGTGGGAGGGTTGCTCACCACTCGGTAGGATTTTTCAAACTTAGGCGAGTACTGGACTGCAGCTAAGCCCCCTAGTGGGAGGGTTGCTCACCACTCGGTAGGATTTTTCAAACTTAGGCGAGTACTGGACTACAGCTAAGCCCCCGAGTGGGAGGGTTGCTCCCCACTCGGTAGGATTTTTCAAACTTAGGCGAGGACTGGACTGCAGCTAAGCCCCCAGTGGGAGGGTTGCTCACCACTCGGTAAGATTTTTCAAACTTAGGCGAGTACTGGACTGCAGCTAAGCCTCCGAGTGGGAGGGTTGCTCACTACTCGGTAGGATTTTTCAAACTTAGGAGAGCACTGGACTGCAGCTAAGCCCCCTAGTGGGAGGGTTGATCACCACTCGGTATGATTTTTCAAACTTAGGCGAGTACTGGACTGCAGCTAAGCCCCCGAGAGGGAGGGTTGCTCACCACTCGGTAGGATTTTTCAAACTTAGGCGAGTACTAGACTACAGCTAAGCCCCCGAGTGGGAGGGTTGCTCACCACTCGGTTGGATTTTTCAAACATAGGCGAGGACTGGACTGCAGCTAAGCCCCCAGTGGGAGGGTTGCTCACCACTCGGTAGGATTTTTCAAACTAAGGCGAGTACTGGACTACAGCTAAGCCCCCGAGTGGGAGGGTTGCTCACCACTCGGTAGGATTTTTCAAACTTAGGAGAGCACTGGACTACAGCTAAGCCCCCTAGTGGGAGGGTTGCTCACCACTCGGTAGTATTTTTCAAACTTAGCGAGTACTGGACTGCAGCTAAGCCCCCGAGTGGGAGGGTTGCTCACCACTCGGTAGGATTTTTCAAACTTAGGCAAGCACTGGACTGCAGCTAAGCCCCCGAGTGGGAGGGTTGCTCACCACTCGGTAGGATTTTTCAAACTTAGGCGAGCACTGGACTGCAGCTAAGCCCCCGAGTGGGAGGGTTGCTCACCACTCGGTAGGATTTTTCAAACTTAGGCGAGTACTGGACTGCAGCTAAGCCCCCGAGTGGGAGGGTTGCTCACCACTCGGTAGGATTTTTCAAAATTAGGAGAGGACTGGACTGCAGCTAAGCCCCCGAGTGGGAGGGTTGCTCACCACTCCGTAGGATTTTTCAAACTTAGGCGAGCACTGGACTGCAGCTAAGCCCCCGAGTGGGAGGGTTGCTCACCACTCGGTAGGATTTTTCAAACTTAGGCGAGCACTGGACTGCAGCTAAGCCCCCGACTGGGAGGCTTGCTCACCACTCGGTAGGATTTTTCAAACTTAGGCGAGTACTGGACTGCAGCTAAGCCCCCTAGTGGGAGGGTTGCTCACCACTCGGTAGGATTTTTCAAACTTAGGCGAGTACTGGACTCCAGCTAAGCCCCCGAGTGGGAGGGTTGCTCCCCACTCGGTAGGATTTTTCAAACTTAGGCGAGGACTGGCCTGCAGCTAGGCCCCCAGTGGGAGGGTTGCTCACTACTCGGTAGGATTTTTCAAACTTAGGCGAGTACTGGACTGCAGCTAAGCCTCCGAGTGGGAGGGTTGCTCACTACTCGGTAGGATTTTTCAAACTTAGGAGAGCACTGGACTGCAGCTAAGCCCCCTAGTGGGAGGGTTGCTCACCACTCGGTATGATTTTTCAAACTTAGGCGAGTACTGGACTGCAGCTAAGCCCCCGAGTGGGAGGGTTTCTCACCATTCGGTAGGATTTTTCAAACTTAGGCGAGTACTGGACTACAGCTAAGCCCCCGAGTGGGAGGGTTGCTCACCACTCGGTTGGATTTTTCAAACATAGGCGAGGACTGGATTGCAGCTAAACCCCCGAGTGGGAGGGTTGCTCACCACTCGGTAGGATTTTTCAAACATAGGAGAGCACTGGACTGCAGCTAAGCCCCCTAGTGGGAGGGTTGCTCACCACTCGGTAGTATTTTTCAAACTTAGCGAGTACTGGACTGCAGCTAAGCCCCCGAGTGGGAGGGTTGCTCACCACTCGGTAGGATTTTTCATACTTAGGCAAGCACTGGACTGCAACTAAGCCCCCGAGTGGGAGGGTTGCTCACCACTCGGTAGGATTTTTCAAACTTAGGCGAGCACTGGACTGCAGCTAAGCCCCCGAGTGGGAGGGTTGCTCACCACTCGGTAGGCTTTTTCAAACTTAGGCGAGTACTGGACTGCAGCTAAGCCCCCGAGTGGGAGGGTTGCTCACCACTTGGTAGGATTTTTCAAAATTAGGAGAGAACTAGACTGCAGCTAAGCCCCCGAGTGGGAGGGTTGCTCACCACTCGGTAGGATTTTTCAAACATAGGCGAGCACTGGACTGCAGCTAAGCCCCCGACTGGGAGGCTTGCTCACCACTCGGTAGGATTTTTCAAACTTAGGCGAGTATTGGACTGCAGCTAAGCCCCCGAGTGGGAGGGTTGCTCACCACTCGGTAGGATTTTTCAAACTTACGCGAGCACTGGACTGCAACTAAGCCCCCGAGTAATAGGGTTGCTCACCACTCGGTAGGATTTATCAAACATAGGCGAGTACTGGACTGCAGCTAAGCCCCCGAGTGGGAGGGTTGCTCACCACTCGGTAGGATTTTTCAATCTTAGGCGAGCACTGGGCTGCAGCTAAGCCCTCGAGTGGGAGGGTTGCTCACCACTCGGTAGGATTTTTCAAACTTAGGCGAGTACTGGACTGCAGCTAAGCCCCCTAGTGGGAGGGTTGCTCACCACTCGGTAGGATTTTTCAAACTTAGGCGAGTACTGGACTACAGCTAAGCCCCCGAGTGGGAGGGTTGCTCCCCAATCGGTAGGATTTTTCAAACTTAGGCGAGGACTGGACTGCAGCTAAGCCCCAAGTGGGAGGGTTGCTCACCACTCGGTAGGATTTTTCAAACTTAGGCGAGTACTGGACTGCAGCTAAGCCTCCGAGTGGGAGGGTTGCTCACTACTCGGTAGGATTTTTCAAACATAGGAGAGCACTGGACTGCAGCTAAGCCCCCTAGTGGGAGGGTTGCTCACCACTCGGTATGATTTTTCAAACTTAGGCGAGTACTGGACTACAGCTAAGCCCCCGAGTGGGAGGGTTGCTCACCACTCGGTAGGATTTTTCAAACTTAGGCGAGTACTAGACTACAGCTAAGCCCCCGAGTGGGAGGGTTGCTCACCACTCGGTTGGATTTTTCAAACATAGGCGAGGACTGGACTGCAGCTAAGCCCCCAGTGGGAGGGTTGCTCACCACTCGGTAGGATTTTTCAAACTAAGGCGAGTACTGGACTACAGCTAAGCCCCCGAGTGGGAGGGTTGCTCACCACTCGGTAGGATTTTTCAAACTTAGGAGAGCACTGGACTGCAGCTAAGCCCCCTAGTGGGAGGGTTGCTCACCACTCGGTAGTATTTTTCAAACTTAGCGAGTACTGGACTGCAGCTAAGCCCCCGAGTGGGAGGGTTGCTCACCACTCGGTAGGATTTTTCAAACTTAGGCAAGCACTGGACTGCAGCTAAGCCCCCGAGTGGGAGGGTTGCTCACCACTCGGTAGGATTTTTCAAACTTAGGCGAGCACTGGACTGCAGCTAAGCCCCCGAGTGGGAGGGTTGCTCACCACTCGGTAGGATTTTTCAAACTTAGGCGAGTACTGGACTGCAGCTAAGCCCCCGAGTGGGAGGGTTGCTCACCACTCGGTAGGATTTTTCAAAATTAGGAGAGGACTGGACTGCAGCTAAGCCCCCGAGTGGGAGAGTTGCTCACCACTCCGTAGGATTTTTCAAACTTAGGCGAGCACTGGACTGCAGCTAAGCCCCCGAGTGGGAGGGTTGCTCACCACTCGGTAGGATTTTTCAAACTTAGGCAAGCACTGGACTGCAGCTAAGCCCCCGACTGGGAGGCTTGCTCACCACTCGGTAGGATTTTTCAAACTTAGGCGAGTATTGGACTGCAGCTAAGCCCCCGAGTGGGAGGGTTGCTCACCACTCGGTAGGATTTTTCGAACTTACGCGAGCAATGGACTGCAGCTAAGCCCCCGAGTGGGAGGGTTGCTCACCACTCGGTAGGATTTTTCAAACTTAGGCGAGTACTGGACTGCAGCTAAGCCCCCGAGTGATAGGGTTGCTCACCACTCGGTAGGATTTTTCAAACTTAGGCGAGGACTGGACTGCAGCTAAGCCCCCGAGTGGGAGGCTTGCTCACCACTCGGTAGGATTTTTCGAACATAGGCGAGCACTGGACTGCAGCTAAGCCCCCGACTCAGAGGCATGGTCATCACTCGGTAGGAGTTTTCAAACTTAGGCGAGTACTGGACTACAGCTAAGCCCCCGAGTAATAGGGTTGCTCACCACTCGGTAGGATTTATCAAACTTAGGCGAGTACTGGACTGCAGCTAAGCCCCCGAATGGCAGGGTTGCTCAGCACTCGGTAGGATTTTTCAAACTTAGGCGAGTACTGGACTGCAACTAAGCCCCCGAGTGGGAGGGTTGCTCACCACTCGGTAGGATTTTTCAAACTTAGGAGAGGACTGGACTGCAGCTAAGCCCCCGAGTGGGAGGGTTGCTCAACACTCAGTAGGATTTTTCAAACTTAGGCGAGCACTGGACTGCAGCTAAGCCCCCGAGTGGGAGGGTTGCTCACCACTCGGTAGGATTTTTCAAACTTAGGCGAGCACTGGACTGCAGCTAAGCCCCCGACAGGGAGGCTTGCTCACCACTCGGTAGGATTTTTGAAACTTAGGCGAGTATTGGACTGCAGCTAAGCCCCCGAGTGGGAGGGTTGCTCACCACTCGGTAGGATTTGTCGAACTTAGGCGAGCAATGGACTGCAGCTAAGCCCCCGAGTGGGAGGGTTGCTCACCACTCGGTAGGATTTTTCAAACCTAGGCGAGTACTGGACTGCAGCTAAGCCCCCGAGAGATAGGGTTGCTCACCACTCGGTAGGATTTTTCAAACTTAGGCGAGGACTGGACTGCAGCTAAGCCCCCGAGTGGGATGGTTTCTCACCACTCGGTAGGATTTTTCAAACTTACGCGAGCACTGGACTGCAACTAAGCCCCCGAGTAATAGGGTTGCTCACCACTCGGTAGGATTTATCAAACATAGGCGAGTACTGGACTGCAGCTAAGCCCCCGAGTGGGAGGGTTGCTCACCACTCGGTAGGATTTTTCAATCTTAGGCGAGCACTGGGCTGCAGCTAAGCCCTCGAGTGGGAGGGTTGCTCACCACTCGGTAGGATTTTTCAAACTTAGGCGAGTACTGGACTGCAGCTAAGCCCCCTAGTGGGAGGGTTGCTCACCACTCGGTAGGATTTTTCAAACTTAGGCGAGTACTGGACTACAGCTAAGCCCCTGAGTGGGAGGGTTGCTCCCCAGTCGGTAGGATTTTTCAAACTTAGGCGAGGACTGGACTGCAGCTAAGCCCCCAGTGGGAGGGTTGCTCACCACTCGGTAGGATTTTTCAAACTTAGGCGAGTACTGGACTGCAGCTAAGCCTCCGAGTGGGAGGGTTGCGCACTACTCGGTAGGATTTTTCAAACTTAGGAGAGCACTGGACTGCAGCTAAGCCCCCTAGTGGGAGGGTTGCTCACCACTCGGTATGATTTTTCAAACTTAGGCGAGTACTGGACTGCAGCTAAGCCCCCGAGTGGGAGGGTTGCTCACCACTCGGTAGGATTTTTCAAACTTAGGCGAGTATTGGACTACAGCTAAGCCCCCGAGTGGGAGGGTTGCTCACCACTCGGTTGGATTTTTCAAACATAGGCGAGGACTGGACTGCAGCTAAGCCCCCAGTGGGAGGGTTGCTCACCACTCGGTAGGATTTTTCAAACTAAGGCGAGTACTGGACTACAGCTAAGCCCCCGAGTGGGAGGGTTGCTCACCACTCGGTAGGATTTTTCAAACTTAGGAGAGCACTGGACTGCAGCTAAGCCCCCTAGTGGGAGGGTTGCTCACCACTCGGTAGTATTTTTCAAACTTAGCGAGTACTGGACTGCAGCTAAGCCCCCGAGTGGGAGGGTTGCTCACCACTCGGTAGGATTTTTCAAACTTAGGCAAGCACTGGACTGCAGCTAAGCCCCCGAGTGGGAGGGTTGCTCACCACTCGGTAGGATTTTTCAAACTTAGGCGAGCACTGGACTGCAGCTAAGCCCCCGAGTGGGAGGGTTGCTCACCACTCGGTAGGATTTTTCAAACTTAGGCGAGTACTGGACTGCAGCTAAGCCCCCGAGTGGGAGGGTTGCTCACCACTCCGTAGGATTTTTCAAACTTAGGCGAGCACTGGACTGCAGCTAAGCCCCCGAGTGGGAGGGTTGCTCACCACTCGGTAGGATTTTTCAAACTTAGGCGAGCACTGGACTGCAGCTAAGCCCCCGACTGGGAGGCTTGCTCACCACTCGGTAGGATTTTTCGAACATAGGCGAGCACTGGACTGCAGCTAAGCCCCCGACTCAGAGGCATGGTCATCACTCGGTAGGAGTTTTCAAACTTAGGCGAGTACTGGACTACAGCTAAGCCCCCGAGTAATAGGGTTGCTCACCACTCGGTAGGATTTATCAAACTTAGGCGAGTACTGGACTGCAGCTAAGCCCCCGAGTGGCAGGGTTGCTCAGCACTTGGTAGGATTTTTCAAACTTAGGCGAGTACTGGACTGCAACTAAGCCCCCGAGTGGGAGGGTTGCTCACCACTCGGTAGGATTTTTCAAACTTAGGAGAGGACTGGACTGCAGCTAAGCCCCCGAGTGGGAGGGTTGCTCACCACTCAGTAGGATTTTTCAAACTTAGGCGAGCACTGGACTGCAGCTAAGCCCCAGAGTGGGAGGGTTGCTCACCACTCGGTAGGATTTTTCAAACTTAGGCGAGCACTGGACTGCAGCTAAGCCCCCGACTGGGAGGCTTGCTCACCACTCGGTAGGATTTTTGAAACTTAGGCGAGTATTGGACTGCAGCTAAGCCCCCGAGTGGGAGGGTTGCTCACCACTCGGTAGGATTTGTCAAACTTAGGCGAGCAATGGACTGCAGCTAAGCCCCCGAGTGGGAGGGTTGCTCACCACTCGGTAGGATTTTTCAAACCTAGGCGAGTACTGGACTGCAGCTAAGCCCCCGAGTGATAGGGTTGATCACCACTCGGTAGGATTTTTCAAACTTAGGCGAGGACTGGACTGCAGCTAAGCCCCCGAGTGGGAGGGTTGCTCACCACTCGGTAGGATTTTTCAAACTTACGCGAGCACTGGACTGCAACTAAGCCCCCGAGTAATAGGGTTGCTCACCACTCGGTAGGATTTATCAAACATAGGCGAGTACTTGACTGCAGCTAAGCCCCCGAGTGGGAGGGTTGCTCACCACTCGGTAGGATTTTTCAATCTTAGGCGAGCACTGGGCTGCAGCTAAGCCCTCGAGTGGGAGGGTTGCTCACCACTCGGTAGGATTTTTCAAACTTAGGCGAGTACTGGACTGCAGCTAAGCCCCCTAGTGGGAGGGTTTCTCACCACTCGGTAGGATTTTTCAAACTTAGGCGAGTACTGGACTACAGCTAAGCCCCCGAGTGGGAGGGTTGCTCCCCAGTCGGTAGGATTTTTCAAACTTAGGCGAGGACTGGACTGCAGCTAAGCCCCCAGTGGGAGGGTTGCTCACCACTCGGTAGGATTTTTCAAACTTAGGCGAGTACTGGACTACAGCTAAGCCTCCGAGTGGGAGGGTTGCTCACTACTCGGTAGGATTTTTCAAACTTAGGAGAGCACTGGACTGCAGCTAAGCCCCCTAGTGGGAGGGTTGCTCACCACTCGGTATGATTTTTCAAACTTAGGCGAGTACTGGACTGCAGCTAAGCCCCCGAGTGGGAGGGTTGCTCACCACTCGGAAGGATTTTTCAAACTTAGGCGAGTACTGGACTACAGCTAAGCCCCCGAGTGGGAGGGTTGCTCACCACTCGGTTGGATTTTTCAAACATAGGCGAGGACTGGACTGCAGCTAAGCCCCCAGTGGGAGGGTTGCTCACCACTCGGTAGGATTTTTCAAACTAAGGCGAGCACTGGACTGCAGCTAAGCCCCCTAGTGGGAGGGTTGCTCACCACTCGGTAGTATTTTTCAAACTTAGCGAGTACTGGACTGCAGCTAAGCCCCCGAGTGGGAGGGTTGCTCACCACTCGGTAGGATTTTTCAAACTTAGGCAAGCACTGGACTGCAGCTAAGCCCCCGAGTGGGAGGGTTCCTCACCACTCGGTAGGATTTTTCAAACTTAGGCGAGCACTGGACTGCAGCTAAGCCCCCGAGTGGGAGGGTTGCTCACCACTCGGTAGGATTTTTCAAACTTAGGCGAGTACTGGACTGCAGCTAAGCCCCCGAGTGGGAGGGTTGCTCACCACTCCGTAGGATTTTTCAAACTTAGGCGAGCACTGGACTGCAGCTAAGCCCCCGAGTGGGAGGGTTGCTCACCACTCGGTAGGATTTTTCAAACTTAGGCGAGCACTGGACTGCAGCTAAGCCCCCGACTGGGAGGCTTGCTCACCACTCGGTAAGATTTTTCAAACTTAGGCGAGTATTGGACTGCAGCTAAGCCCCCGAGTGGGAGGGTTGCTCACCACTCGGTAGGATTTTTCGAACTTAGGCGAGCAATGGACTGCCGCTAAGCCCCCGAGTGGGAGGGTTGCTCACCACTCGGTAGGATTTTTCAAACTTAGGCGAGTACTGGACTGCAGCTAAGCCCCCGAGTGGGAGGGTTGCTCACCACTCGGTAGGATTTTTCGAACTTAGGCGAGCAATGGACTGCCGCTAAGCCCCCGAGTGGGAGGGTTGCTCACCACTCGGTAGGATTTTTCAAACTTAGGCGAGTACTGGACTGCAGCTAAGCCCCCGAGTGATAGGTTTGCTCACCACTCGGTAGGATTTTTCAAACTTAGGCGAGGACTGGACTGCAGCTAAGCCCCCGAGTGGGAGGCTTGCTCACCACTCGGTAGGATTTTTCGAACATAGGCGAGCACTGGACTGCAGCTAAGCCCCCGAGTGGGAGGGTTGCTCACCACTCGGTAGGATTTTTCAAACCTAGGCGAGTACTGGACTGCAGCTAAGCCCCCGAGTGATAGGGTTGATCACCACTCGGTAGGATTTTTCAAACTTAGGCGAGTACTGGACTGCAGCTAAGCCCCCGAGTGGGAGGGTTGCTCAGCACTCGGTAGGATTTTTCAAACTTACGCGAGCACTCGACTGCAACTAAGCCCCCGAGTAATAGGGTTGCTCACCACTCGGTAGGATTTATCAAACATAGGCGAGTACTGGACTGCAGCTAAGCCCCCGAGTGGGAGGGTTGCTCACCACTCGATAGGATTTTTCAATCTTAGGCGAGCACTGGGCTGCAGCTAAGCCCTCGAGTGGGAGGGTTGCTCACCACTCGGTAGGATTTTTCAAACTTAGGCGAGTACTGGACTGCAGCTAAGCCCCCTAGTGGGAGGGTTTCTCACCACTCGGTAGGATTTTTCAAACTTAGGCGAGTACTGGACTACAGCTAAGCCCCCGAGTGGGAGGGTTGCTCACCACTCGGTAGGATTTTTCAAACTTAGGCGAGTACTGGACTGCAGCTAAGCCCCCGAGTGATAGGGTTGCTCACCACTCGGTAGGATTTTTCAAACTTAGGCGAGGACTGGACTGCAGCTAAGCCCTCGAGTGGGAGGCTTGCTCACAACTCGGTAGGATTTTTCGAACATAGGCGAGCACTGGACTGCAGCTAAGCCCCCGACTCAGAGGCTTGGTCATCACTCGGTAGGAGTTTTCAAACTTAGGCGAGTACTGGACTACAGCTAAGCCCCCGAGTAATAGGGTTGCTCACCACTCGGTAGTATTTATCAAACTTATGCAAGTACTGGACTGCAGCTAAGCCCCCGAGTGGCAGGGTTGCTCAGCACTCAGTAGGATTTTTCAAACTTAGGCGAGTACTGGACTGCAACTAAGCCCCCGAGTGGGAGGGTTGCTCACCACTCGGTAGGATTTTTCAAACTTAGGAGAGGACTGGACTGCAGCTAAGCCCCCGAGTGGGAGGGTTGCTCACCACTCGGTAGGATTTTTCAAACTTAGGCGAGCACTGGACTGCAGCTAAGCCCCCGAGTGGGAGGGTTCCTCACCACTCGGTAGGATTTTTCAAACTTAGGCGAGGACTGGACTGATGCTAAGCCCCCGAGTGGGAGGGTTGCTCACCAGTCGGTAGGATTTTTCAAACTTAGGCGAGCACTGGACGGCTGCTAAGCCCCCGAGTGGGAGGGTTGCTCACCACTAGGTAGGATTTTTCAAACTTAGGCGAGTACTGGACTGCAGCTAAGCCCCCGAGTGGGAGGGTTGCTCACCACTCGGAAGGATTTTTCAAACTTAGGCGAGTACTGGACTACAGCTAAGCCCCCGAGTGGGAGGCTTGCTCACCACTCGGTAGGATTTTTCAAACTTAGGCGAGGACTGGACTGCAGCTAAGCCCCCAGTGGGAGGGTTGCTCACCACTCGGTAGGATTTTTCAAACTTAGGAGAGCACTGAACTGCAGCTAAGCGCCCTAGTGGGAGGGTTGCTCACCACTCGGTATGATTTTTCAAACTTAGGCGAGTACTGGACTGCAGGTAAGCCCCCGAGTGGGAGGGTTGCTCACCACTCGGTAGGATTTTTCAAACATAGGCGAGTACTGGACTACAGCTAAGCCCCCGAGTGGGAGGGTTGCTCACCACTCGGTAGGATTTTTCAAACTTAGGCGAGGACTGGACTGCAGGTAAGCCCCCAGTGGGAGGGTTGCTCACACTCGGTAGGATTTTTCAAACTTAGGCGAGTACTGGACTGCAGCTAAGCCCCCGAGTGGGAGGGTTGCTCACCACTCGGTAGGATTTTTCAAACTTAGGCGAGGACTGGACTGCAGCTAAGCCCCAGAGTGGGAGGATTGCTCACCACTCGGTAGGATTTTTCAAACTTAGGCGAGTACTGGACTGCAGCTAAGCCCCCGAGTGGGAGGGTTGCTCACCACTCGGTAGGATTTTTCAAACTTAGGCGAGTACTGGACTGCAGCTAAGCCCCCGAGTGGGAGGGTTGCTCACCACTCCGTAGGATTTTTCAAACTTAGGCGAGCACTGGACTGCAGCTAAGCCCCCGAGTGGGAGGGTTGCTCACCACTCGGTAGGATTTTTCAAACTTAGGCGAGCATTGGACTGCAGCTAATCCCCCGACTGGGAGGCTTGCTCACCACACGGTAGGATTTTTCAAACTTAGGCGAGTATTGGACTGCAGCTAAGCCCCCGAGTGGGAGGGTTGCTCACCACTCGGTAGGATTTTTCGAACTTAGGCGAGCAATGGACTGCCGCTAAGCCCCCGAGTGGGAGGGTTGCTCACAACTCGGTAGGATTTTTGAAACTTAGGCGAGTACTGGACTGCAGCTAAGCCCCCGAGTGATAGGGTTGCTCACCACTCGGTAGGATTTTTCAAACTTAGGCGAGGACTGGACTGCAGCTAAGCCCCCGAGTGGGAGGCTTGCTCACCACTCGGTAGGATTTTTCGAACATAGGCGAGCACTGGACTGCAGCTAAGCCCCCGACTCAGAGGCTTGGTCATCACTCGGTAGGTGTTTTCAAACTTAGGCGAGTACTGGACTACAGCTAAGCCCCCGAGTAATAGGGTTGCTCACCACTCGGTAGGATTTTTCGAACTTAGGCGAGCAATGGACTGCAGCTAAGCCCCCGAGTGGCAGGGTTGCTCACCACTCGGTAGGATTTTTCAAACTTAGGCGAGTACTGCACTGCAACTAAGCCCCCGAGTGGGAGGGTTGCTCACCACTCGGTAGGATTTTTCAAACTTAGGCGAGGACTGGACTGCAGCTAAGCCCCCGAGTGGGAGGGTTGCTCACAACTCGGTAGGATTTTTCAAACTTAGGCGAGCACTGGACTGCAGCTAAGCCCCCGACTCAGAGGGTTGGTCATCACTCGGTAGGAGTTTTCAAACTTAGGCGAGTACTGGACTACAGCTAAGCCCCCGAGTAATAGGGTTGCTCACCACTCGGTAGGATTTATCAAACTTATGCAAGTACTGGACTGCAGCTAAGCCCCCGAGTGGCAGGGTTGCTCAGCACTCGGTAGGATTTTTCAAACTTAGGCGAGTACTGGACTGCAACTAAGCCCCCGAGTGGGAGGGTTGCTCACCACTCGGTAGGATTTTTCAAACTTAGGAGAGGACTGGACTGCAGCTAAGCCCCCGAGTGGGAGGGTTGCTCACCACTCGGTAGGATTTTTCAAACTTAGGCGAGCACTGGACTGCAGCTAAGCCCCCGAGTGGGAGGGTTCCTCACCACTCGGTAGGATTTTTCAAACTTAGGCGAGGACTGGACTGATGCTAAGCCCCCGAGTGGGAGGGTTGCTCACCAGTCGGTAGGATTTTTCAAACTTAGGCGAGCACTGGACGGCTGCTAAGCCCCCGAGTGGGAGGGTTGCTCACCACTAGGTAGGATTTTTCAAACTTAGGCGAGTACTGGACTGCAGCTAAGCCCCCGAGTGGGAGGGTTGCTCACCACTCGGTAGGATTTTTCAAACTTAGGCGAGTACTGGACTACAGCTAAGCCCCCGAGTGGGAGGCTTGCTCACCACTCGGTAGGATTTTTCAAACTTAGGCGAGGACTGGACTGCAGCTAAGCCCCCAGTGGGAGGGTTGCTCACCACTCGGTAGGATTTTTCAAACTTAGGCGAGAACTGGACTGCAGCTAAGTCCCCGAGTGGGAGGGTTGCTCACAACTCGGTAGGATTTTTCAAACTTAGGAGAGCACTCAACTGCAGCTAAGCGCCCTAGTGGGAGGGTTGCTCACCACTCGGTATGATTTTTCAAACTTAGGCGAGTACTGGACTGCAGGTAAGCCCCCGAGTGGGAGGGTTGCTCACCACTCGGTAGGATTTTTCAAACATAGGCGAGTACTGGACTACAGCTAAGCCCCCGAGTGGGAGGGTTGCTCACCACTCGGTAGGATTTTTCAAACTTAGGCGAGGACTGGACTGCAGGTAAGCCCCCAGTGGGAGGGTTGCTCACACTCGGTAGGATTTTTCAAACTTAGGCGAGTACTGGACTGCAGCTAAGCCCCCGAGTGGGAGGGTTGCTCACCACTCGGTAGGATTTTTCAAACTTAGGCGAGGACTGGACTGCAGCTAAGCCCCAGAGTGGGAGGATTGCTGACCACTCGGTAGGATTTTTCAAACTTGGCGAGTACTGGACTGCAGCTAAGCCCCCGAGTGGGAGGGTTGCTCACCACTCGGTAGGATTTTTCAAACTTAGGCGAGTACTGGACTGCAGCTAAGCCCCCCGAGTGGGAGGGTTGCTCACCACTCCGTAGGATTTTTCAAACTTAGGCGAGCACTGGACTGCAGCTAAGCCCCCGAGTGGGAGGGTTGCTCACCACTCGGTAGGATTTTTCAAACTTAGGCGAGCACTGGACCGCAGCTAATCCCCCGACTGGGAGGCTTGCTCACCACACGGTAGGATTTTTCAAACTTAGGCGAGTATTGGACTGCAGCTAAGCCCCCGAGTGGGAGGGTTGCTCACCACTCGGTAGGATTTTTCGAACTTAGGCGAGCAATGGACTGCCGCTAAGCCCCCGAGTGGGAGGGTTGCTCACAACTCGGTAGGATTTTTCAAACTTAGGCGAGTACTGGACTGCAGCTAAGCCCCCGAGTGATAGGGTTGCTCACCACTCGGTAGGATTTTTCAAACTTAGGCGAGGACTGGACTGCAGCTAAGTCCCCGAGTGGGAGGCTTGCTCACCACTCGGTAGGATTTTTCGAACATAGGCGAGCACTGGACTGCAGCTAAGCCCCCGACTCAGAGGCTTGGTCATCACTCGGTAGGTGTTTTCAAACTTAGGCGAGTACTGGACTACAGCTAAGCCCCCGAGTAATAGGGTTGCTCACCACTCGGTAGGATTTATCAAACTTAGGCGAGTACTGGACTGCAGCTAAGCCCCCGAGTGGCAGGGTTGCTCAGCACTCGGTAGGATTTTTCAAACTTAGGCGAGTACTGCACTGCAACTAAGCCCCCGAGTGGGAGGGTTGCTCACCACTCGGTAGGATTTTTCAAACTTAGGAGAGGACTGGACTGCAGCTAAGCCCCCGAGTGGGAGGGTTGCTCACCACTCAGTAGGATTTTTCAAACTTAGGCGAGCACTGGACTGCAGCTAAGCCCCCGAGTGGGAGGGTTGCTCACCACTCGGTAGGATTTTTCAAACTTAGGCGAGTATTGGACTGCAGCTAAGCCCCTGAGTGGGAGGGTTGCTCACCACTCGGTAGGATTTTTCGAACTTAGGCGAGCAATGGACTGCAGCTAAGCCCCCGAGTGGGAGGGTTGCTCACCACTCGGTAGGATTTTTCAAACTTAGGCGAGTACTGGACTGCAGCTAAGCCCCCGAGTGATAGGGTTGCTCACCACTCGGTAGGATTTTTCAAACTTAGGCGAGGACTGGACTGCAGCTAAGCCCCCGAGTGGGAGGCTTGCTCACAACTCGGTAAGATTTTTCGAACATAGGCGAGCACTGGACTGCAGCTAAGCCCCCGACTTAGAGGCTTGGTCATCACTCGGTAGGAGTTTTCAAACTTAGGCGAGTACTGGACTACAGCTAAGCCCCCGAGTAATAGGGTTGCTCACCACTCGGTAGGATTTATCAAACTTAGGCGAGTACTGGACTGCAGCTAAGCCCTCGAGTGGCAGGGTTGCTCAGCACTCGGTAGGATTTTTCAAACTTAGGCGAGTACTGGACTGCAACTAAGCCCCCGAGTGGGAGGGTTGCTCACCACTCGGTAGGATTTTTCAAACTTAGGAGAGGACTGGACTGCAGCTAAGCCCCCGAGTGGGAGGGTTGCTCACCACTCAGTAGGATTTTTCAAACTTAGGCGAGCACTGGACTACAGCTAAGCCCCCGAGTGGGAGGGTTGCTCACCACTCGGTAGGATTTTTCAAACTTAGGCGAGCACTGGACTGCAGCTAAGCCCCCGAGTGGGAGGGTTCCTCACCACTCGGTAGGATTTTTCAAACTTAGGCGAGGACTGGACTGATGCTAAGCCCCCGAGTGGGAGGGTTGCTCACCAGTCGGTAGGATTTTTCAAACTTAGGCGAGCACTGGACGGCTGCTAAGCCCCCGAGTGGGAGGGTTGCTCACCACTAGGTAGGATTTTTCAAACTTAGGCGAGTACTGGACTGCAGCTAAGCCCCCGAGTGGGAGGGTTGCTCACCACTCGGTAGGATTTTTCAAACTTAGGCGAGTACTGGACTACAGCTAAGCCCCCGAGTGGGAGGCTTGCTCACCACTCGGTAGGATTTTTCAAACTTAGGCGAGGACTGGACTGCAGCTAAGCCCCCAGTGGGAGGGTTGCTCACCACTCGGTAGGATTTTTCAAACATAGGCGAGTACTGGACTACAGCTAAGCCCCCGAGTGGGAGGGTTGCTCACCACTCGGTAGGATTTTTCAAACTTAGGCGAGGACTGGACTGCAGGTAAGCCCCCAGTGGGAGGGTTGCTCACACTCGGTAGGATTTTTCAAACTTAGGCGAGTACTGGACTGCAGCTAAGCCTCCGAGTGGGAGGGTTGCTCACCACTCGGTAGGACTTTTCAAACTTAGGCGAGGACTGGACTGCAGCTAAGCCCCAGAGTGGGAGGCTTGCTCACCACTCGGTAGGATTTTTCAAACTTAGGCGAGTACTGGACTGCAGCTAAGCCCCCGAGTGGGAGGGTTGCTCACCACTCGGTAGGATTTTTCAAACTTAGGCGAGTACTGGACTGCAGCTAAGCCCCCCGAGTGGGAGGGTTGCTCACCACTCCGTAGGATTTTTCAAACTTAGGCGAGCACTGGACTGCAGCTAAGCCCCCGAGTGGGAGGGTTGCTCACCACTCGGTAGGATTTTTCAAACTTAGGCGAGCACTGGACTGCAGCTAATCCCCCGACTGGGAGGCTTGCTCACCACACGGTAGGATTTTTCAAACTTAGGCGAGTATTGGACTGCAGCTAAGCCCCCGAGTGGGAGGGTTGCTCACCACTCGGTAGGATTTTTCGAACTTAGGCGAGCAATGGACTGCCGCTAAGCCCCCGAGTGGGAGGGTTGCTCACAACTCGGTAGGATTTTTCAAACTTAGGCGAGTACTGGACTGCAGCTAAGCCCCCGAGTGATAGGGTTGCTCACCACTCGGTAGGATTTTTCAAACTTAGGCGAGGACTGGACTGCAGCTAAGCCCCCGAGTGGGAGGCTTGCTCACCACTCGGTAGGATTTTTCGAACATAGGCGAGCACTGGACTGCAGCTAAGCCCCCGACTCAGAGGCTTGGTCATCACTCGGTAGGTGTTTTCAAACTTAGGCGAGTACTGGACTACAGCTAAGCCCCCGAGTAATAGGGTTGCTCACCACTCGGTAGGATTTATCAAACTTAGGCGAGTACTGGACTGCAGCTAAGCCCCCGAGTGGCAGGGTTGCTCAGCACTCGGTAGGATTTTTCAAACTTAGGCGAGTACTGCACTGCAACTAAGCCCCCGAGTGGGAGGGTTGCTCACCACTCGGTAGGATTTTTCAAACTTAGGAGAGGACTGGACTGCAGCTAAGCCCCCGAGTGGGAGGGTTGCTCACCACTCAGTAGGATTTTTCAAACTTAGGCGAGCACTGGACTGCAGCTAAGCCGCCGAGTGGGAGGGTTGCTCACCACTCGGTAGGATTTTTCAAACTTAGGCGAGTATTGGACTGCAGCTAAGCCCCTGAGTGGGAGGGTTGCTCACCACTCGGTAGGATTTTTCGAACTTAGGCGAGCAATGGACTGCAGCTAAGCCCCCGAGTGGGAGGGTTGCTCACCACTCGGTAGGATTTTTCAAACTTAGGCGAGTACTGGACTGCAGCTAAGCCCCCGAGTGATAGGGTTGCTCACCACTCGGTAGGATTTTTCAAACTTAGGCGAGGACTGGACTGCAGCTAAGCCCCCGAGTGGGAGGCTTGCTCACAACTCGGTAAGATTTTTCGAACATAGGCGAGCACTGGACTGCAGCTAAGCCCCCGACTTAGAGGCTTGGTCATCACTCGGTAGGAGTTTTCAAACTTAGGCGAGTACTGGACTACAGCTAAGCCCCCGAGTAATAGGGTTGCTCATCACTCGGTAGGATTTATCAAACTTAGGCGAGTACTGGACTGCAGCTAAGCCCCCGAGTGGCAGGGTTGCTCAGCACTCGGTAGGATTTTTCAAACTTAGGCGAGTACTGGACTGCAACTAAGCCCCCGAGTGGGAGGGTTGCTCACCACTCGGTAGGATTTTTCAAACTTAGGAGAGGACTGGACTGCAGCTAAGCCCCCGAGTGGGAGGGTTGCTCACCACTCAGTAGGATTTTTCAAACTTAGGCGAGCACTGGACTACAGCTAAGCCCCCGAGTGGGAGGGTTGCTCACCACTCGGTAGGATTTTTCAAACTTAGGCGAGCACTGGACTGCAGCTAAGCCCCCGAGTGGGAGGGTTCCTCACCACTCGGTAGGATTTTTCAAACTTAGGCGAGGACTGGACTGATGCTAAGCCCCCGAGTGGGAGGGTTGCTCACCAGTCGGTAGGATTTTTCAAACTTAGGCGAGCACTGGACGGCTGCTAAGCCCCCGAGTGGGAGGGTTGCTCACCACTCGGTAGGATTTTTCAAACTTAGGAGAGGACTGGACTGCAGCTAAGCCCCCGAGTGGGAGGGTTGCTCACCACTCAGTAGGATTTTTCAAACTTAGGCGAGCACTGGACTGCAGCTAAGCCGCCGAGTGGGAGGGTTGCTCACCACTCGGTAGGATTTTTCAAACTTAGGCGAGTATTGGACTGCAGCTAAGCCCCTGAGTGGGAGGGTTGCTCACCACTCGGTAGGATTTTTCGAACTTAGGCGAGCAATGGACTGCAGCTAAGCCCCCGAGTGGGAGGGTTGCTCACCACTCGGTAGGGTTTTTCAAACTTAGGCGAGTACTGGACTGCAGCTAAGCCCCCGAGTGATAGGGTTGCTCACCACTCGGTAGGATTTTTCAAACTTAGGCGAGGACTGGACTGCAGCTAAGCCCCCGAGTGGGAGGCTTGCTCACAACTCGGTAAGATTTTTCGAACATAGGCGAGCACTGGACTGCAGCTAAGCCCCCGACTTAGAGGCTTGGTCATCACTCGGTAGGAGTTTTCAAACTTAGGCGAGTACTGGAATACAGCTAAGCCCCCGAGTAATAGGGTTGCTCACCACTCGGTAGGATTTATCAAACTTAGGCGAGTACTGGACTGCAGCTAAGCCCCCGAGTGGCAGGGTTGCTCAGCACTCGGTAGGATTTTTCAAACTTAGGCGAGTACTGGACTGCAACTAAGCCCCCGAGTGGGAGGGTTGCTCACCACTCGGTAGGATTTTTCAAACTTAGGAGAGGACTGGACTGCAGCTAAGCCCCCGAGTGGGAGGGTTGCTCACCACTCCGTAGGATTTTTCAAACTTAGGCGAGCACTGGACTACAGCTAAGCCCCCGAGTGGGAGGGTTGCTCACCACTCGGTAGGATTTTTCAAACTTAGGCGAGCACTGGACTGCAGCTAAGCCCCCGAGTGGGAGGGTTCCTCACCACTCGGTAGGATTTTTCAAACTTAGGCGAGGACTGGACTGATGCTAAGCCCCCGAGTGGGAGGGTTGCTCACCAGTTGGTAGGATTTTTCAAACTTAGGAGAGGACTGGACTGCAGCTAAGCCCCCGAGTGGGAGGGTTGCTCACCACTCAGTAGGATTTTTCAAACTTAGGCGAGCACTGGACGGCTGCTAAGCCCCCGAGTGGGAGGGTTGCTCACCACTAGGTAGGATTTTTCAAACTTAGGCGAGTACTGGACTGCAGCTAAGCCCCCGAGTGGGAGGGTTGCTCACCACTCGGTAGGATTTTTCAAACTTAGGCGAGTACTGGACTACAGCTAAGCCCCCGAGTGGGAGGCTTGCTCACCACTCGGTAGGATTTTTCAAACTTAGGCGAGGACTGGACTGCAGCTAAGCCCCCAGTGGGAGGGTTGCTCACCACTCGGTAGGATTTTTCAAACTTAGGCGAGAACTGGACTGCAGCTAAGCCCCCGAGTGGGAGGGTTGCTCACCACTCGGTAGGATTTTTCAAACTTAGGAGAGCACTGAACTGCAGCTAAGCGCCCTAGTGGGAGGGTTGCTCACCACTCGGTATGATTTTTCAAACTTAGGCGAGTACTGGACTGCAGGTAAGCCCCCGAGTGGGAGGGTTGCTCACCACTCGGTAGGATTTTTCAAACATAGGCGAGTACTGGACTACAGCTAAGCCCCCGAGTGGGAGGGTTGCTCACCACTCGGTAGGATTTTTCAAACTTAGGCGAGGACTGGACTGCAGGTAAGCCCCCAGTGGGAGGGTTGCTCACCACTCGGTAGGATTTTTCAAACTTAGGCGAGTACTGGACTGCAGCTAAGCCCCCGAGTGGGAGGGTTGCTCACCACTCGGTAGGATTTTTCAAACTTAGGCGAGGACTGGACTGCAGCTAAGCCCCAGAGTGGGAGGATTGCTCACCACTCGGTAGGATTTTTCAAACTTAGGCGAGTACTGGACTGCAGCTAAGCCCCCGAGTGGGAGGGTTGCTCACCACTCGTTAGGATTTTTCAAACTTAGGAAAGCACTGGACTGCAGCTAAGCCCCCGAGTGGGAGGGTTGCTCACCACTCGGTAGTATTTTTCAAACTTAGCGAGTACTGGACTGCAGCTAAGCCCCCGAGCGGGAGGGTTGCTCACCACTCGGTAGGATTTTTCAAACTTAGGCAAGCACTGGACTGCAGCTAAGCCCCCTAGTGGGAGGGTTGCTCACCACTCGGTAGTATTTTTCAAACTTAGCGAGTACTGGACTACAGCTAAGCCCCCGAGCGGGAGGGTTGCTCACCACTCGGTAGGATTTTTCAAACTTAGGCAAGCACTGGACTGCAGCTAAGCCCCCGAGTGGGAGGGTTGCTCACCACTCGGTAGGATTTTTCAAACTTAGGCGAGCACTGGACTGCAGCTAAGCCCCCGACTGGGAGGCTTGCTCACCACTCGGTAGGATTTTTCAAACTTAGGCGAGCACTGGACTGCAGCTAAGCCCCCGAGTGGGAGGGTTTCTCTCCACTCGGTAGGATTTTTCGAACTTAGGCGAGCACTGGACTGCAGCTAAGCCCCCGAGTGGGAGGGTTGCTCACCACTCGGTAGGATTTTTCGAACTTAGGCGAGCAATGGACTGCAGCTAAGCCCCCGAGTGGGAGGGTTGCTCACCACTCGGTAGGATTTTTCAAACTTAGGCGAGTACTGGACTGCAGCTAAGCCCCCGAGTGATAGGGTTGCTCACCACTCGGTAGGATTTTTCAAACTTAGGCGAGGACTGGACTGCAGCTAAGCCCCCGAGTGGGAGGGTTGCTCACCACTCGGTAGGATTTTTCGAACATAGGCGAGCACTGGACTGCAGCTAAGCCCCCGACTCAGAGGCTTGGTCATCACTCGGTAGGAGTTTTCAAACTTAGGCGAGTACTGGACTACAGCTAAGCCCCCGAGTAATAGGGTTGCTCACCACTCGGTAGGATTTTTCAAACTTAGGAGAGGACTGGACTGCAGCTAAGCCCCCGAGTGGGTGGGTTGCTCACCACTCAGTAGGATTTTTCAAACTTAGGCGAGCACTGGACTGCAGCTAAGCCCCCGAGTGGGAGGGTTGCTCACCACTCGGTAGGATTTTTCAAACTTAGGCGAGTACTGGACTACAGCTAAGCCCCCGAGTGGGAGGCTTGCTCACCACTCCGTAGGATTTTTCAAACTTAGGCGAGCACTGGACTGCAGCTAAGCCCCCGAGTGGGAGGGTTGCTCACCACTCGGTAGGATTTTTCAAACTTAGGCGAGCACTGGACTGCAGCTAAGCCCCCGAGTGGGAGGGTTGCTCACCACTCGGTAGGATTTTTCAAACTTAGGCGAGGACTGGACTGCAGGTAAGCCCCCCAGTGGGAGGGTTGCTCACCACTCGGTAGGATTTTTCAAACTTAGGCGAGTACTGGACTGCAGCTAAGCCCCCGAGTGGGAGGGTTGCTCACCACTCGGTAGGATTTTTCGAACTTAGGCGAGCACTGGACTACAGCTAAGCCCCCGAGTGGGAGGCTTGCTCATCACTCGGTAGGATTTTTCAAACTTAGGCGAGGACTGGACTGCAGCTAAGCCCCTAGTGGGAGGGTTGCTCACCACTCGGTAGGATTTTTCAAACTTAGGCGAGAACTGGACTGCAGCTAAGCCCCCGAGAGGGAGGGTTGCTCACCACTCGGTAGGATTTTTCAAACTTAGGAGAGCACTGAACTGCAGCTAAGCGCCCTAGTGGGAGGGTTGCTCACCAGTCGGTATGATTTTTCAAACTTAGGCGAGTACTGGACTGCAGGTAAGCCCCCGAGTGGGAGGGTTGCTCACCACTCGGTAGGATTTTTCAAACTTAGGCGAGTACTGGACTACAGCTAAGCCCCCGAGTGGGAGGGTTGCTCACCACTCGGTAGGATTTTTCAAACTTAGGCGAGGACTGGACTGCAGGTAAGCCCCCAGTGGGAGGGTTGCTCACCACTCGGTAGGATTTTTCAAACTTAGGCGAGTACTGGACTGCAGCTAAGCCCCCGAGTCGGAGGGTTGCTCACCACTCGGTAGGATTTTTCAAACTTAGGCGAGTACTGGACTACAGCTAAGCCCCCGAGTGGGAGGCTTGCTCACCACTCCGTAGGATTTTTCAAACTTAGGCGAGGACTGGACTGCAGCTAAGCACCAAGTGGGAGGATTGCTCACCACTCGGTAGGATTTTTCAAACTTAGGCGAGTACTGGTCTGCAGCTAAGCCCCCGAGTGGGAGGGTTGCTCACCACTCGGTATGATTTTTCGAACTTAGGCGAGCACTGGACTGTAGCTAAGCCCCCGAGTGGGAGGGTTGCTCACCACTCGGTGGGATTTTTCAAACTTAGGCGAGTACTGGACTACAGCTAAGCCCCCGAGTGGGAGGGTTGCTCACCACTCGGTAGGATTTTTCAAACTTAGGCGAGGACTGGACTGCAGGTAAGCCCCCCAGTGGGAGGGTTTCTCACCACTCGGTAGGATTTTTCGAACTTAGGCGAGCACTGGACTGCAGCTAAGCCCCCGAGTGGGAGGGTTGCTCACCACTCGGTAGGATTTTTCAAACTTAGGAGAGGACTGGACTGCAGCTAAGCCCCCGACTGAGAGGCTTGCTCATCACTCGGTAGGATTTTTCAAACTTAGGGGAGTACTGGACTGCAGCTAAGCCCCTGAGTGGGAGGGTTGCTCACCACTCGCTAGGATTTTTCAAACTTAGGCGAGCACTGGACTGCAGCTAAGCCCCCGAGTGGGAGGGTTGCTCACCACTCGGTAGGATTTTTCAAACTTAGGGCAGTACTGGACTGCAGCTAAGCCCCCGAGTGGGAGGGTTGCTCACCACTCGGTAGGATTTTTCAAACTTAGGCGAGTACTGGACTACAGCTAAGCCCCCGAGTGGGAGGGTTGCTCACCACTCGGTAGGATTTTTCAAACTTAGAGAGTACTGGACTGTAGCTAGGCCCCCGAGTGGGAGGGTTGCTCACCACTCGGTAGGATTTTTCGAACTTAGGCGAGCACTGGACTGTAGCTAAGCCCCCGACTAAGAGGCTTGCTCATCACTCGGTAAGATTTTTCAAACTTAGGTGAGTACTGGACTCCAGCTAAGCCCCCGAGTGGGAGGGTTGCTCACCACTCGGTAGGATTTTTCAAACTTAGGCGAGTACTGGACTGCAGCTAAGCCCCCGAGTGGGAGGGTTGCTCACCACTCGGTAGGATTTTTCAAACTTAGGGGAGTACTGGACTGCAGCTAAGCCCCAGAGTGGGAGCATTGCTCACCACTCGGTAGGATTTTTCAAACTTAGGCGAGTACTGGTCTGCAGCTAAGCCCCCGAGTGGGAGGGTTGCTCACCACTCGGTAGGATTTTTCAAACTTAGAGAGCACTGGACTGTAGCTAGGCCCCCGAGTGGGAGGGTTGCTCACCACTCGGTAGGATTTTTCAAGCTTAGGCGAGGACTGGACTGTAGCTAAGCCCCCAGTGGGAGGGTTGCTAACCACTCAGTAGGATTTTTCAAACTTAGGCGAGTACTAGACTCCAGCTAAGCCCCCGAGTGGGAGGGTTGCTCACCACTCGGTAGGATTTTTCAAACTTAGGCGAGTACTGGACTGCAGCTAAGCCCCCGAGTGGGAGGGTTGCTCACCACTCGGTAGGATTTTTCAAACTTAGGGGAGTACTGGACTGCAGCTAAGCCCCAGAGTGGGAGGATTGCTCACCACTCGGTAGGATTTTTCAAACTTAGGCGAGTACTGGTCTGCAGCTAAGCCCCCGAGTGGGAGGGTTGCTCACCACTCGGTACGATTTTTCGAACTTACGCGAGCACTGGACTGCAGCTAAGCCCCCGAGTGAGAGGCTTGCTCATCACTTGGTAGGATTTTTCAAACTTAGGCGAGTACTGGATTGCAGCTAAGCCCCCGAGTGGGAGGGTTGCTCACCACTCGGTAGGATTTTTCAATCTTAGGCGAGCACTGGACTGCAGCTAAGCCCCCGAGTGGGAGGGTTGCTCACCACTCGGTAGGATTTTTCAAACTTAGGCGAGTACTGGACTGCAGCTAAGCCCCCGAGTGGGAGGGTTGCTCACCACTCGGTAGGATTTTTCAAACTTAGGCGAGTACTGGACTCCAGCTAAGCCCCCGAGTGGGAGGGTTGCTCACCACTCGGTAGGATTTTTCGAACTTAGGCGAGGACTGGACTGCAGCTAAGCCCCCAGTGGGAGGGTTGCTCACCACTCGGTAGGATTTTTCAAACTTAGGCGAGGACTGGACTGCAGCTAAGCCCCCGGGTGGGAGGGTTGCTCACCACTCGGTAGGATTTTTCAAACTTAGGAGAGCACTGGACTGCAGCTAAGCCCCCTGGTGGGAGGGTTGCTCACCACTCGGTATGATTTTGAAACTTAGGCGAGTACTGGACTGCAGCTAAGCCTCCGAGTGGAAGCGTTGCTCACGACTCGGTATGATTTTTCAAACTTAGGCGAGTACTGGACTGCAGCTAAGCCCCCGAGTGGGAGGGTTGCTCACCACTCGGTAGGATTTTTCAAACATAGGCGAGGACTGGACTGCAGCTAAGCCCCCAAGTGGGAGGGTTTCTCACCACTCGGTAGGATTTTTCGAACTTAGGCGAGCACTGGACTGCAACTAAGCCCCCGAGTGGGAGGGTTGCTCACCACTCGGTAGGATTTCTCAAACTTAGGCGAGCACTGGACTGCAGCTAACCCCCCTAGTGGGAGGGTTGCTCACCACTCGGTAGGATATTTCAAACTTAGGCGAGTACTGGACTGCAGCTAAGCCCCCGAGTGATAGGGTTGCTCACCACTCGGTAGGATTTTTCAAACTTAGGCGAGGACTGGACTGCAGCTAAACCCCCGAGTGGGAGGGTTGCTCACCACTCGGTAGGATTTTTCGAACTTAGGCGAGCACTGGCTTGCAGCTAAGCCCCCGACTGAGAGGCTTGCACATCACTCGGTAGGATTTTTCAAACTTAGGAGAGCACTGGACTGCAGCTAAGCCCCCTAGAGGGAGGGTTGCTCACCACTCGGTATGATTTTTCAAACTTAGGCGAGTACTGGACTGCAGCTAAGCCCCCGAGTGGGAGGGTTGCTCACCACTCGGTAGGATTTTTCAAACTTAGGCGAGTACTAGACTATAGCTAAGCCCCCGAGTGGGAGGGTTGCTCACCACTCGGTAGGATTTTTCAAACTTAGGCGAGGACTGGATTGCAGGTAAGCCCCCAAGTGGGAGGGTTTCTCACCACTCGGTAGGATTTTTCGAACTTAGGCGAGCACTGGACTGCAGCTAAGCCCCCGAGTGGGAGGGTTGCTCACCACTCGGTAGGATTTTTCGAACTTAGGCGAGCACTGGACTGTAGCTAAGCCCCCGACTGAGAGGCTTGCTCATCACTCGGTAGGATTTTTCATACTTAGGGGAGTACTGGACTGCAGCTAAGCCCCCGAGTGGGAGGGTTGCTCACCACTCGGTAGGATTTTTCAAACTTAGGCGAGTACTGGACTGCAGCTAAGCCCCCGAGTGGGAGGGTTGCTCACCAATCGGTAGGATTTTTCAAACATAGGGGAGTACTGGACTGCAGCTAAGCCCCCGAGTGGGAGGGTTGCTCACCACTCGGTAGGATTTTGCAAACTTAGGCGAGCACTGGAGTGCAGCTAAGCCCCCGAGTGGGAGGGTTGCTCACCACTGGGTAGGATTTTTCAAACTTAGGCGAGCACTGGACTGCAGCTAAGCCCCTGAGTGGGAGGGTTGCTCACCACTCGGTAGGATTTTTCAAACTTAGGCGAGGACTGGACTGCAGCTAAGCCCCCAGTGGGAGGGTTGCTCACCACTCGGTAGGATTTTTCAAACATAGGCGAGGACTGGACTGCAGCTAAGCCCCTGAGTGGGAGGGTTGCTCACCACTCGGTAGGATTTTTCAAACTTAGGCGAGTACTGGACTGCAGCTAAACCCCCGAGTGGGAGGGTTGCTCACCACTCGGTAGGATTTTTCAAACTTAGGCGAGTACTGGACTACAGCTAAGCCCCCGAGTGGGAGGGTTGCTCACCACTCGGTAGGATTTTTCGAACTTAGGCGAGGACTGGACTGCAGCTAAGCCCCCAGTGGGAGGGTTGCTCACCACTCGGTAGGATTTTTCAAACTTAGGCGAGGACTGGACTGCAGCTAAGCCCCCGGGTGGGAGGGTTGCTCACCACTCGATAGGATTTTTCAAACTTAGGAGAGCACTGGACTGCAGCTAAGCCCCCTGGTGGGAGGGTTGCTCACCACTCGGTATGATTTTTCAAACTTAGGCGAGTACTGGACTGCAGCTAAGCCCCCGAGTGGAAGCGTTGCTCACCACTCGGTATGATTTTTCAAACTTAGGCGAGTACTGGACTGCAGCTAAGCCCCCGAGTGGGAGGGTTGCTCACCACTCGGTAGGATTTTTCAAACATAGGCGAGGACTGGACTGCAGCTAAGCCCCCAAGTGGGAGGGTTTCTCACCACTCGGTAGGATTTTTCAAACTTAGGCGAGTACTGGACTGCAGCTAAGCCCCCGAGTGATAGGGTTGCTCACCACTCGGTAGGATTTTTCAAACTTAGGCGAGGACTGGACTGCAGCTAAACCCCCGAGTGGGAGGGTTGCTACCCACTCGGTATGATTTTCCAAACTTAGGCGAGTACTGGACTGCAGCTAAACCCCCGAGTGGGAGGGTTGCTCACCACTCGGTAGGATTTTTCAAACTTAGGCGAGTACTGGAATACAGCTAAGCCCCCGAGTGGGAGGGTTGCTCACCACTCGGTAGGATTTTTCGAACTTAGGCGAGGACTGGACTGCAGCTAAGCCCCCAGTGGGAGGGTTGCTCACCACTCGGTAGGATTTTTCAAACTTAGGCGAGGACTGGACCGCAGCTAAGCCCCTGAGTGGAAGCGTTGCTCACCACTCGGTATGATTTTTCAAACTTAGGCGAGTACTGGACTGCAGCTAAGCCCCCGAGTGGGAGGGTTGCTCACCACTCGGTAGGATTTTTCAAACATAGGCGAGGACTGGACTGCAGCTAAGCCCCCAAGTGGGAGGGTTTCTCACCACTCGGTAGGATTTTTCAAACTTAGGCGAGTACTGGACTGCAGCTAAGCCCCCGAGTGGGAGGGTTGCTCACCACTCGGTAGGATTTTTCAAACTTAGGCGAGTACTGGACTGCAGCTAAACCCCCGAGTGGGAGGGTTGCTCACCACTCGGTAGGATTTTTCAAACTTAGGCGAGTACTGGACTACAGCTAAGCCCCCGAGTGGGAGGGTTGCTCACCACTCGGTAGGATTTTTCGAACTTAGGCGAGGACTGGACTGCAGCTAAGCCCCCTGTGGGAGGGTTGCTCACCACTCGGTAGGATTTTTCAAACTTAGGCGAGGACTGGACTGCAGCTAAGCCCCTGAGTGGAAGCGTTGCTCACCACTCGGTATGATTTTTCAAACTTAGGCGAGTACTGGACTGCAGCTAAGCCCCCGAGTGGGAGGGTTGCTCACCACTCGGTAGGATTTTTCAAACATGGGCGAGGACTGGACTGCAGCTAAGCCCCCAAGTGGGAGGGTTTCTCACCACTCGGTAGGATTTTTCAAACTTAGGCGAGTACTGGACTGCAGCTAAGCCCCCGAGTGGGAGGGTTGCTCACCACTCGGTAGGATTTTTCAAACTTAGGCGAGTACTGGACTGCAGCTAAACCCCCGAGTGGGAGGGTTGCTCACCACTCGGTAGGATTTTTCGAACTTAGGCGAGGACTGGACTGCAGCTAAGCCCCCAGTGGGAGGGTTGCTCACCACTCGGTAGGATTTTTCAAACTTAGGCGAGGACTGGACTGCAGCTAAGCCCCCGGGTGGGAGGGTTGCTCACCACTCGGTAGGATTTTTCAAACTTAGGCGAGTACTGGACTGCAGCTAAACCCCCGAGTGGGAGGGTTGCTCACCACTCGGTAGGATTTTTCGAACTTAGGCGAGGACTGGACTGCAGCTAAGCCCCCAGTGGGAGGGTTGCTCACCACTCGGTAGGATTTTTCAAACTTAGGCGAGGACTGGACTGCAGCTAAGCCCCGGGTGGGAGGGTTGCTCACCACTCGATAGGATTTTTCAAACTTAGGAGAGCACTGGACTGCAGCTAAGCCCCCTGGTGGGAGGGTTGCTCACCACTCGGTATGATTTTTCAAACTTAGGCGAGTACTAGACTGCAGCTAAGCCCCCGAGTGGAAGCGTTGCTCACCACTCGGTATGATTTTTCAAACTTAGGCGAGTACTGGACTGCGGCTAAGCCCCCGAGTGGGAGGGTTGCTCACCACTCGGTAGGATTTTTCAAACATAGGCGAGGACTGGACTGCAGCTAAGCCCCCAAGTGGGAGGGTTTCTCACCACTCGGTAGGATTTTTCAAACTTAGGCGAGTACTGGACTGCAGCTAAGCCCCCGAGTGATAGGGTTGCTCACCACTCGGTAGGATTTTTCAAACTTAGGCGAGTACTGGACTGCAGCTAAACCCCCGAGTGGGAGGGTTGCTCACCACTCGGTGTGATTTTTCAAACTTAGGCGAGTACTGGACTACAGCTAAGCCCCCGAGTGGGAGGGTTGCTCACCACTCGGTAGGATTTTTCGAACTTAGGCGAGGACTGGACTGCAGCTAAGCCCCCAGTGGGAGGGTTGCTCACCACTCGGTAGGATTTTTCAAACTTAGGCGAGGACTGGACTGCAGCTAAGCCCCCGGGTGGGAGGGTTGCTCACCACTCGATAGGATTTTTCAAACTTAGGAGAGCACTGGACTGCAGCTAAGCCCCCTGGTGGGAGGGTTGCTCACCACTCGGTATGATTTTTCAAACTTAGGCGAGTACTGGACTGCAGCTAAGCCCCCGAGTGGAAGCGTTGCTCACCACTCGGTATGATTTTTCAAACTTAGGTGAGTACTGGACTGCAGCTAAGCCCCCGAGTGGGAGGGTTGCTCACCACTCGGTAGGATTTTTCAAACATAGGCGAGGACTGGACTGCAGCTAAGCCCCCAAGTGGGAGGGTTTCTCACCACTCGGTAGGATTTTTCAAACTTAGGCGAGTACTGGACTGCAGCTAAGCCCCCGAGTGATAGGGTTGCTCACCACTCGGTAGGATTTTTCAAACTTAGGCGAGTACTGGACTGCAGCTAAACCCCCGAGTGGGAGGGTTGCTCACCACTCGGTAGGATTTTTCGAACTTAGGCGAGCACTGGACTGCAGCTAAGCCACGACTGAGAGGCTCGCTCATCACTCGGTAGGATTTTTCAAACTTAGGAGAGCACTGGACTGCAGCTAAGCCCCCTAGAGGGAGGGTTGCTCACCACTCGGTATGATTTTTCAAACTTAGGCGAGTACTGGACTGCAGCTAAGCCCCCTAGAGGGAGGGTTGCTCACCACTCGGTATGATTTTTCAAACTTAGGCGAGTACTGGACTGCAGCTAAGCCCCCGAGTGGGAGGGTTGCTCACCACTCGGTAGGATTTTTCAAACTTAGGCGAGTACTGGACTACAGCTAAGCCCCCGAGTGGGAGGGTTGCTCACCACTCGGTAGGATTTTTCAAACTTAGGCGAGGACTGGACTGCAGGTAAGCCCCCAAGTGGGAGGGTTTCTCACCACTCGGTAGGATTTTTCGAACTTAGGCGAGCACTGGACTGCAGCTAAGCCCCCGAGTGGGAGGGTTGCTCACCACTCGGTAGGATTTTTCAAACTTAGGCGAGGACTGGACTGCAGCTAAGCCCCCGGGTGGGAGGGTTGCTCACCACTCGGTAGGATTTTTCAAACTTAGGCGAGTACTGGACTGCAGCTAAACCCCCGAGTGGGAGGGTTGCTCACCACTCGGTAGGATTTTTCGAACTTAGGCGAGGACTGGACTGCAGCTAAGCCCCCAGTGGGAGGGTTGCTCACCACTCGGTAGGATTTTTCAAACTTAGGCGAGGACTGGACTGCAGCTAAGCCCCGGGTGGGAGGGTTGCTCACCACTCGATAGGATTTTTCAAACTTAGGAGAGCACTGGACTGCAGCTAAGCCCCCTGGTGGGAGGGTTGCTCACCACTCGGTATGATTTTTCAAACTTAGGCGAGTACTAGACTGCAGCTAAGCCCCCGAGTGGAAGCGTTGCTCACCACTCGGTATGATTTTTCAAACTTGGGCGAGTACTGGACTGCGGCTAAGCCCCCGAGTGGGAGGGTTGCTCACCACTCGGTAGGATTTTTCAAACATAGGCGAGGACTGGACTGCAGCTAAGCCCCCAAGTGGGAGGGTTTCTCACCACTCGGTAGGATTTTTCAAACTTAGGCGAGTACTGGACTGCAGCTAAGCCCCCGAGTGATAGGGTTGCTCACCACTCGGTAGGATTTTTCAAACTTAGGCGAGTACTGGACTGCAGCTAAACCCCCGAGTGGGAGGGTTGCTCACCACTCGGTGTGATTTTTCAAACTTAGGCGAGTACTGGACTACAGCTAAGCCCCCGAGTGGGAGGGTTGCTCACCACTCGGTAGGATTTTTCGAACTTAGGCGAGGACTGGACTGCAGCTAAGCCCCCAGTGGGAGGGTTGCTCACCACTCGGTAGGATTTTTCGAACTTAGGCGAGCACTGGACTGTAGCTAAGCCCCCGACTGAGAGGCTTGCTCATCACTCGGTAGGATTTTTCAAACTTAGGGGAGTACTGGACTGCAGCTAAGCCCCCGAGTGGGTGGGTTGCTCACCACTCGGTAGGATTTTTCAAACTTAGGCGAGTACTGGACTGCAGCTAAGCCCCCGAGTGGGAGGGTTGCTCACCACTCGGTAGGATTTTTCAAACATAGGGGAGTACTGGACTGCAGCTAAGCCCCCGAGTGGGAGGGTTGCTCACCACTCGGTAGGATTTTGCAAACTTAGGCGAGCACTGGACTGCAGCTAAGCCCCCGAGTGGGAGGGTTGCTCACCACTGGGTAGGATTTTTCAAACTTAGGCGAGCACTGGACTGCAGCTAAGCCCCTGAGTGGGAGGGTTGCTCACCACTCGGTAGGATTTTTCAAACTTAGGCGAGGACTGGACTGCAGCTAAGCCCCCAGTGGGAGGGTTGCTCACCACTCGGTAGGATTTTTCAAACATAGGCGAGGACTGGACTGCAGCTAAGCCCCCGAGTGGGAGGGTTGCTCACCACTCGGTAGGATTTTTCAAACTTAGGCGAGTACTGGACTGCAGCTAAACCCCCGAGTGGGAGGGTTGCTCACCACTCGGTAGGATTTTTCAAACTTAGGCGAGTACTGGACTATAGCTAAGCCCCCGAGTGGGAGGGTTCCTCACCACTCGGTAGGATTTTTCGAACTTAGGCGAGGACTGGACTGCAGCTAAGCCCCCAGTGGGAGGGTTGCTCACCACTCGGTAGGATTTTTCAAACTTAGGCGAGGACTGGACTGCAGCTAAGCCCCCGGGTGGGAGGGTTTCTCACCACTCGGTAGGATTTTTCGAACTTAGGCGAGCATTGGACTGCAGCTAAGCCCCCGAGTGGGAGGGTTGCTCACCACTCGGTAGGATATTTCGAACTTAGGCGAGCACTGGACTGTAGCTAAGCCCCCGACTGAGAGGCTTGCTCATCACTCGGTAGGATTTTTCAAACTTAGGGGAGTACTGGACTGCAGCTAAGCCCCCGAGTGGGAGGGTTGCTCACCACTCGGTAGGATTTTTCAAACTTAGGCGAGGACTGGACTGCAGCTAAGCCCCCGAGTGGGAGGGTTGCTCACCACTCGGTAGGATTTTTCAAACATAGGGGAGTACTGGACTGCAGCTAAGCCCCCGAGTGGGAGGGTTGCTCACCACTCGGTAGGATTTTGCAAACTTAGGCGAGCACTGGACTGCAGCTAAGCCCCCGAGTGGGAGGGTTGCTCACCACTGGGTAGGATTTTTCAAACTTAGGCGAGCACTGGACTGCAGCTAAGCCCCTGAGTGGGAGGGTTGCTCACCACTCGGTAGGATTTTTCAAACTTAGGCGAGGACTGGACTGCAGCTAAGCCCCCAGTGGGAGGGTTGTTCACCACTCGGTAGGATTTTTCAAACATAGGCGAGGACTGGACTGCAGCTAAGCCCCCGAGTGGGAGGGTTGCTCACCACTCGGTAGGATTTTTCAAACTTAGGCGAGTACTGGACTGCAGCTAAACCCCCGAGTGGGAGGGTTGCTCACCACTCGGTAGGATTTTTCAAACTTAGGCGAGTACTGGACTATAGCTAAGCCCCCGAGTGGGAGGGTTCCTCACCACTCGGTAGGATTTTTCGAACTTAGGCGAGGACTGGACTGCAGCTAAGCCCCCAGTGGGAGGGTTGCTCACCACTCGGTAGGATTTTTCAAACTTAGGCGAGGACTGGACTGCAGCTAAGCCCCCGGGTGGGAGGGTTGCTCACCACTCGGTAGGATTTTTCAAACTTAGGAGAGCACTGGACTGCAGCTAAGCCCCCTGGTGGGAGGGTTGCTCACCACTCGGTATGATTTTTCAAACTTAGGCGAGTACTGGACTGCAGCTAAGCCCGCCGAGTGGAAGCGTTGCTCACCACTCGGTATGATTTTTCAAACTTAGGCGAGTACTGGACTGCAGCTAAGCCCCCGGGTGGGAGGGTTGCTCACCACTCGGTAGGATTTTTCAAACATAGGCGAGGACTGGACTGCAGCTAAGCCCCCACGTGGGAGGGTTTCTCACCACTCGGTAGGATTTTTCGAACTTAGGCGAGCACTGGACTGCAGCTAAGCCCCCGACTGGGAGGCTTGCTCACCACTCGGTAGGATTTTCCAAACTTAGGTGAGTATTGGACTGCAGCTAAGCCCCCGAGTGGGAGGGTTGCTCACCACTCGGTAGGATTTTTCGAACTTAGGCGAGCAATGGACTGCAGCTAACCCCCCTAGTGGGAGGGTTGCTCACCACTCGGTAGGATTTTTCAAACTTAGGCGAGTACTGGACTGCAGCTAAGCCCCCGAGTGATAGGGTTGCTCACCACTCGGTAGGATTTTTCAAACTTACGCGAGGACTGGACTGCAGCTAAACCCCCGTGTGGGAGGGTTGCTCACCACTCAGTAGGATTTTTCGAACTTAGGCGAGCACTGGACTGCAGCTAAGTCCCCGACTGAGAGGCTTGCTCATCACTCGGTAGGATTTTTCAAACTTAGGAGAGCACTGGACTGCAGCTAAGCCCCCTAGAGGGAGGGTTGCTCACCACTCGGTATGATTTTTCAAACTTAGGCGAGTACTGGACTGCAGCTAAGCCCCCGAGTGGGAGGGTTGCTCACCACTCGGTAGGATTTTTCAAACTTAGGCGAGCACTGGACTGCAGCTAAGCCCCCGAGTGGGAGGGTTGCTCACCACTCGGTAGGATTTTTCAAACTTAGGCGAGTACTGGACTGCAGCTAAACCCCCGAGTGGGAGGGTTGCTCACCACTCGGTAGGATTTTTCAAACTTAGGCGAGTACTGGACTATAGCTAAGCCCCCGAGTGGGAGGGTTCCTCACCACTCGGTAGGATTTTTCGAACTTAGGCGAGGACTGGACTGCAGCTAAGCCCCCAGTGGGAGGGTTGCTCACCACTCGGTAGGATTTTTCAAACTTAGGCGAGGACTGGACTGCAGCTAAGCCCCCGGGTGGGAGGGTTGCTCACCACTCGGTAGGATTTTTCAAACTTAGGAGAGCACTGGACTGCAGCTAAGCCCCCTGGTGGGAGGGTTGCTCACCACTCGGTATGATTTTTCAAACTTAGGCGAGTACTGGACTGCAGCTAAGCCCGCCGAGTGGAAGCGTTGCTCACCACTCGGTATGATTTTTCAAACTTAGGCGAGTACTGGACTGCAGCTAAGCCCCCGGGTGGGAGGGTTGCTCACCACTCGGTAGGATTTTTCAAACATAGGCGAGGACTGGACTGCAGCTAAGCCCCCACGTGGGAGGGTTTCTCACCACTCGGTAGGATTTTTCGAACTTAGGCGAGCACTGGACTGCAGCTAAGCCCCCGACTGGGAGGCTTGCTCACCACTCGGTAGGATTTTCCAAACTTAGGTGAGTATTGGACTGCAGCTAAGCCCCCGAGTGGGAGGGTTGCTCACCACTCGGTAGGATTTTTCGAACTTAGGCGAGCAATGGACTGCAGCTAACCCCCCTAGTGGGAGGGTTGCTCACCACTCGGTAGGATTTTTCAAACTTAGGCGAGTACTGGACTGCAGCTAAGCCCCCGAGTGATAGGGTTGCTCACCACTCGGTAGGATTTTTCAAACTTACGCGAGGACTGGACTGCAGCTAAACCCCCGTGTGGGAGGGTTGCTCACCACTCAGTAGGATTTTTCGAACTTAGGCGAGCACTGGACTGCAGCTAAGTCCCCGACTGAGAGGCTTGCTCATCACTCGGTAGGATTTTTCAAACTTAGGAGAGCACTGGACTGCAGCTAAGCCCCCTAGAGGGAGGGTTGCTCACCACTCGGTATGATTTTTCAAACTTAGGCGAGTACTGGACTGCAGCTAAGCCCCCGAGTGGGAGGGTTGCTCACCACTCGGTAGGATTTTTCAAACTTAGGCGAGCACTGGACTGCAGCTAAGCCCCCGAGTGGGAGGGTTGCTCACCACTCGGTAGGATTTTTCAAACTTAGGCGAGTACTGGACTGCAGCTAAACCCCCGAGTGGGAGGGTTGCTCACCACTCGGTAGGATTTTTCAAACTTAGGCGAGTACTGGACTATAGCTAAGCCCCCGAGTGGGAGGGTTCCTCACCACTCGGTAGGATTTTTCGAACTTAGGCGAGGACTGGACTGCAGCTAAGCCCCCAGTGGGAGGGTTGCTCACCACTCGGTAGGATTTTTCAAACCTAGGCGAGGACTGGACTGCAGCTAAGCCCCCGGGTGGGAGGGTTGCTCACCACTCGGTAGGATTTTTCAAACTTAGGAGAGCACTGGACTGCAGCTAAGCCCCCTGGTGGGAGGGTTGCTCACCACTCGGTATGATTTTTCAAACTTAGGCGAGTACTGGACTGCAGCTAAGCCCGCCGAGTGGAAGCGTTGCTCACCACTCGGTATGATTTTTCAAACTTAGGCGAGTACTGGACTGCAGCTAAGCCCCCGGGTGGGAGGGTTGCTCACCACTCAGTAGGATTTTTCAAACATAGGCGAGGACTGGACTGCAGCTAAGCCCCCACGTGGGAGGGTTTCTCACCACTCGGTAGGATTTTTCGAACTTAGGCGAGCACTGGACTGCAGCTAAGCCCCCGACTGGGAGGCTTGCTCACCACTCGGTAGGATTTTTCGAACTTAGGAGAGCACTGGACTGCAGCTAAGCCCCCTAGAGGGAGGGTTGCTCACCACTCGGTATGATTTTTCAAACTTAGGCGAGTACTGGACTGCAGCTAAGCCCCCGAGTGGGAGGGTTGCTCACCACTCGGTAGGATTTTTCATACTTAGGCGAGCACTGGACTGCAGCTAAGCCCCCGAGTGGGAGGGTTGCTCACCACTCGGTAGGATTTTTCAAACTTAGGAGAGGACTGGACTGCAGCTAAGCCCCCAAGGTGGAGGGTTTCTCACCACTCGGTAGGATTTTTCAAACTTAGGCGAGCACTGGACTGCTGCTAAGCCCCCGAGTGGGAGGGTTGCTCACCACTCGGTAGGATTTTTCAAACTTAGGCGAGCACTGGACTGCAGCTAAGCCCCCGAGTGGGAGGGTTGCTCACCACTCGGTAGGATTTTTCAAACTTAGGCGAGTACTGGACTACAGCTAAGCCCCCGAGTGGGAGGGTTGCTCACCACTCGGTAGGATTTTTCAAACTTAGGAGAGGACTGGACTGCAGCTAAGCCCCCGAGTGGGAGGGTTGCTCACCACTCGGTAGGATTTTTCAAACTTAGGCGAGCACTGGACTGCTGCTAAGCCCCGAGTGGGAGGGTTGCTCACCACTCGGTAGGATTTTTCGAACTTAGGCGAGTACTGGACTGCAGCTAAGCCCCCGAGTGGGAGGGTTGCTCACCACTCGGTAGGATTTTTCAAGCTTAGGCGAGTACTGGACTACAGCTAAGCCCCCGAGTGGGAGGGTTGCTCACCACTCGGTAGGATTTTTCAAACTTAGGAGAGGACTGGACTGCAGCTAAGCCCCCGAGTGGGAGGGTTGCTCACCACTCGGTAGGATTTTTCAAACTTAGGCGAGTACTGGACTACAGCTAAGCCCCCGAGTGGTAGGGTTGCTCACCACTCGGTAGGATTTTTCAAACTTAGGCGAGCACGGGACTGCAGCTAAGCCCCCGAGTGGGAGGGGTGCTCACCACTCGGTAGGATTTTTCAAACTTAGGCGAGTACTGGACTCCAGCTAAGCCCCCGAGTGGGAGGGTTGCTCACCACTCGGTAGGATTTTTCAAACTTAGGCAAGCACTGGACTGCAGCTAAGCCCCCGAGTGGGAGGGTTGCTCACCACTCGGTAGGATTTTTCAAACTTAGGAGAGGACAGGACTGCAGCTAAGCCCCCGAGTGGGAGGGTTGCTCACCACTCGGTAGGATTTTTCAAACTTAGGCGAGCACTGGACTGCTGCTAAGCCCCCGAGTGGGAGGGTTGCTCACCACTCGGTAGGATTTTTCAAACTTAGGCGAGCACTGGACTGCAGCTAAGCCCCCGAGTGGGAGGGTTGCTCACCACTCGGTAGGATTTTTCAAACTTAGGCGAGCACTGGACTGCAGCTAAGCCCCCGAGTGGGAGGGTTGCTCACCACTCGGTAGGATTTTCCAAACTTAGGTGAGTATTGGACTGCAGCTAAGCCCCCGAGTGGGAGGGTTGCTCACCACTCGGTAGGATTTTTCGAACTTAGGCGAGCAATGGACTGCAGCTAACCCCCCTAGTGGGAGGGTTGCTCACCACTCGGTAGGATTTTTCAAACTTAGGCGAGTACTGGACTGCAGCTAAGCCCCCGAGTGATAGGGTTGCTCACCACTCGGTAGGATTTTTCAAACTTACGCGAGGACTGGACTGCAGCTAAACCCCCGAGTGGGAGGGTTGCTCACCACTCGGTAGGATTTTTCGAACTTAGGCGAGCACTGGACTGCAGCTAAGTCCCCGACTGAGAGGCTTGCTCATCACTCGGTAGGATTTTTCAAACTTAGGAGAGCACTGGACTGCAGCTAAGCCCCCTAGAGGGAGGGTTGCTCACCACTCGATATGATTTTTCAAACTTAGGCGAGTACTGGACTGCAGCTAAGCCCCCGAGTGGGAGGGTTGCTCACCACTCGGTAGGATTTTTCAAACTTAGGCGAGCACTGGACTGCAGCTAAGCCCCCGAGTGGGAGGGTTGCTCACCACTCGGTAGGATTTTTCAAACTTAGGAGAGGACTGGACTGCAGCTAAGCCCCCAAGTGGGAGGGTTTCTCACCACTCGGTAGGATTTTTCAAACTTAGGCGAGCACTGGACTACTGCTAAGCCCCCGAGTGGGAGGGTTGCTCACCACTCGGTAGGATTTTTCAAACTTAGGCGAGCACTGGACTGCAGCTAAGCCCCCGAGTGGGAGGGTTGCTCACCACTCGGTAGGATTTTTCAAACTTAGGCGAGTACTGGACTACAGCTAAGCCCCCGAGTGGGAGGGTTGCTCACCACTCGGTAGGATTTTTCAAACTTAGGAGAGGACTGGACTGCAGCTAAGCCCCCGAGTGGGAGGGTTGCTCACCACTCGGTAGGATTTTTCAAACTTAGGCGAGCACTGGACTGCTGCTAAGCCCCGAGTGGGAGGGTTGCTCACCATCGGTAGGATTTTTCGAACTTAGGCGAGTACTGGACTGCAGCTAAGCCCCCGAGTGGGAGGGTTGCTCACCACTCGGTAGGATTTTTCAAGCTTAGGCGAGTACTGGACTACAGCTAAGCCCCCGAGTGGGAGGGTTGCTCACCACTCGGTAGGATTTTTCAAACTTAGGAGAGGACTGGACTGCAGCTAAGCCCCCGAGTGGGAGGGTTGCTCACCACTCGGTAGGATTTTTCAAACTTAGGCGAGTACTGGACTACAGCTAAGCCCCCGAGTGGTAGGGTTGCTCACCACTCGGTAGGATTTTTCAAACTTAGGCGAGCACGGGACTGCAGCTAAGCCCCCGAGTGGGAGGGGTGCTCACCACTCGGTAGGATTTTTCAAACTTAGGCGAGTACTGGACTCCAGCTAAGCCCCCGAGTGGGAGGGTTGCTCACCACTCGGTAGGATTTTTCAAACTTAGGCAAGCACTGGACTGCAGCTAAGACCCCGAGTGGGAGGGTTGCTCACCACTCGGTAGGATTTTTCAAACTTAGGAGAGGACTGGACTGCAGCTAAGCCCCCGAGTGGGAGGGTCGCTCACCACTCGGTAGGATTTTTCAAACTTAGGCGAGCACTGGACTGCTGCTAAGCCCCCGAGTGGGAGGGTTGCTCACCACTCGGTAGGATTTTTCAAACTTAGGCGAGCACTGGACTGCAGCTAAGCCCCCGAGTGGGAGGGTTGCTCACCACTCGGTAGGATTTTTCAAACTTAGGCGAGTACTGGACTACAGCTAAGCCCCCGAGTGGGAGGGTTGCTCACCACTCGGTAGGATTTTTCAAACTTTGGAGAGGACTGGACTGCAGCTAAGCCCCCGAGTGGGAGGGTTGCTCACCACTCGGTAGGATTTTTCAAACTTAGGCGAGCACTGGACTGCTGCTAAGCCCCGAGTGGGAGGGTTGCTCACCACTCGGTAGGTTTTTTCAAACTTAGGCGAGCACTGGACTGCAGCTAAGCCCCCGAGTGGGAGGGTTGCTCACCAGTCTGTAGGATTTTTCAAACTTAGGCGAGTACTGGACTGCAGCTAAGCCCCCGAGTGGGAGGGTTGCTCACCACTTGGTAGGATTTTTCAAACTTAGGCGAGTACTGGACTACAGCTAAGGCCCGGAGTGGGAGGGTTGCTCACCACTCGGTAGGATTTTTCAAACTTAGAGAGTACTGGACTGTAGCTAGGCCCCCGAGCGGGAGGGTTGCTCACCACTCGGTAGGATTTTTCGAACTTAGGCGAGCACTGGACTGTAGCTAAGCCCCCGAATAAGAGGCTTGCTCATCACTCGGTAAGATTTCTCAAACTTAGGCGAGTACTGGACTCCAGCTAAGCCCCCGAGTGGGAGGGTTGCTCACCACTCGGTAGGATTTTTCAAACTTAGGCGAGTACTGGACTGCAGCTAAGCCCCCGAGTGGGAGGGTTGCTCACCACTCGGTAGGATTTTTCAAACTTAGGGGAGTACTGGACTGCCGCTAAGCCCCAGAGTGGGAGGATTGCTCACCACTCGGTAGGATTTTTCAAACTTAGGCGAGCACTGGACTGCAGCTAAGCCCCCGAGTGGGAGGGTTGCTCACCAGTCAGTAGGATTTTTCAATCTTAGGCGAGCACTGGACTGCAGCTAAGCCGCCGAGTGGGAGCGTTGCTCACCACTCGGTAGGATTTTTCAAACTTAGGCGAGTACTGGACTACAGCTAAGCCCCCGAGTGGGAGGGTTGCTCACCACTCGGTAGGATTTTTCAAACTTAGGAGAGGACTGGACTGCAGCTAAGCCCCCGAGTGGGAGGGTTGCTCACCACTCGGTAGGATTTTTCAAACTTAGGCGAGCACTGGACTGCTGCTAAGCCCCGAGTGGGAGGGTTGCTCACCACTCGGTAGGTTTTTTCAAACTTAGGCGAGCACTGGACTGCAGCTAAGCCCCCGAGTGGGAGGGTTGCTCACCACTCTGTAGGATTTTTCAAACTTAGGCGAGTACTGGACTGCAGCTAAGCCCCCGAGTGGGAGGGTTGCTCACCACTCGGTAGGATTTTTCAAACTTAGGCGAGTACTGGACTACAGCTAAGGCCCGGAGTGGGAGGGTTGCTCACCACTCGGTAGGATTTTTCAAACTTAGAGAGTACTGGACTGTAGCTAGGCCCCCGAGCGGGAGGGTTGCTCACCACTCGGTAGGATTTTTCGAACTTAGGCGAGCACTGGACTGTAGCTAAGCCCCCGAATAAGAGGCTTGCTCATCACTCGGTAAGATTTCTCAAACTTAGGCGAGTACTGGACTCCAGCTAAGCCCCCGAGTGGGAGGGTTGCTCACCACTCGGTAGGATTTTTCAAACTTAGGCGAGTACTGGACTGCAGCTAAGCCCCCGAGTGGGAGGGTTGCTCACCACTCGGTAGGATTTTTCAAACTTAGGGGAGTACTGGACTGCAGCTAAGCCCCAGAGTGGGAGGATTGCTCACCACTCGGTAGGATTTTTCAAACTTAGGCGAGTACTGGTCTGCAGCTAAGCCCCCGAGTGGGAGGGTTGCTCACCACTCGGTACGATTTTTCGAACTTACGCGAGCACTGGACTGTAGCTAAGCCCCCGAGTGAGAGGCTTGCTCATCACTTGGTAGGATTTTTCAAACTTAGGCGAGCACTGGACTGCAGCTAAGCCCCCGAGTGGGAGGGTTGCTCACCAGTCGGTACGATTTTTCAATCTTAGGCGAGCACTGGACTGCAGCTAAGCCGCCGAGTGGGAGGGTTGCTCACCACTCGGTAGGATTTTTCAAACTTAGGCGTGTACTGGACTGCAGCTAAGCCCCCGAGTGGGAGGGTTGCTCACCACTCGGTAGGATTTTTCAAACTTAGGCGAGTACTGGACTACAGCTAAGCCCCCGAGTGGGAGGGTTGCTCACCACTCGGTAGGATTTTTCGAACTTAGGCGAGGACTGGACTGCAGCTAAGCCCCCAGTGGGAGGGTAGCTCACCACTCGATAGGATTTTTCAAACTTAGGCGAGTACTGGACTGCAGCTAAGCCCCCGGGTGGGAGGGTTGCTCACCACTCGGTAGGATTTTTCAAACTTAGGAGAGCACTGGACTGCCGCTAAGCCCCCTGGTGGGAGGGTTGCTCACCACTCGGTATGATTTTTCAAACTTAGGCGAGTACTGGACTGCAGCTAAGCCCCCGAGTGGAAGCGTTGCTCACCACTCGGTAGGATTTTTCAAACTTAGGCGAGTACTGGACTGCAGCTAAGCCCCCGAGTGGGAGGGTTGCTCACAACTCGGTAGGATTTTTCAAACATAGGCGAGGACTGGACTGCAGCTAAGCCCCCAAGTGGGAGGGTTTCTCACCACTCGGTAGGATTTTTCGAACTTAGGCGAGCACTGGACTGCAGCTAAGCCCCCGAGTGGGAGGGTTGCTCACCACTCCGTAGGATTTTTCAAACTTAGCGAGTACTGGACTGCAGCTAAGCCCCCGAGTGGGAGGGTTGCTCACCACTCGGTAGGATTTTTCAAACTTAGGCGAGTACTGGACTACAGCTAAGCCCCCGAGTGGGAGGGTTGCTCACCACTCGGTAGGATTTTTCAAACTTAGGAGAGGACTGGACTGCAGCTAAGCCCCCGAGTGGGAGGGTTGCTCACCACTCGGTAGGATTTTTCAAACTTAGGCGAGCACTGGACTGCTGCTAAGCCCCCGAGTGGGAGGGTTGCTCACCACTCGGTAGGTTTTTTCAAACTTAGGCGAGCACTGGACTGCAGCTAAGCCCCCGAGTGGGAGGGTTGCTCACCACTCGGTAGGATTTTTCAAACTTAGGCGAGTACTGGACTGCAGCTAAGCCCCCGAGTGGGAGGGTTGCTCACCACTCGGTAGGATTATTCAAACTTAGGCGAGTACTGGACTGCAGCTAAGCCCCGGAGTGGGAGGGTTGCTCACCACTCGGTAGGATTTTTCAAACTTAGAGAGTACTGGACTGTAGCTAGGCCCCCGAGTGGGAGGGTTGCTCACCACTCGGTAGGATTTGTCGAACTTAGGCGAGCACTGGACTGTAGCTAAGCCCCCGAATAAGAGGCTTGCTCATCACTCGGTATGATTTCTCAAACTTAGGCGAGTACTGGACTCCAGCTAAGCCCCCGAGTGGGAGGGTTGCTCACCACTCGGTAGGATTTTTCAAACTTAGGCGAGTACTGGACTGCAGCTAAGCCCCCGAGCGGGAGGGTTGCTCACCACTCGGTAGGATTTTTCAAACTTAGGGGAGTACTGGACTGCAGCTAAGCCCCAGAGTGGGAGGATTGCTCACCACTCGGTAGGATTTTTCAAACTTAGGGGAGTACTGGACTGCAGCTAAGCCCCAGAGTGGGAGGATTGCTCAGCACTCGGTACGATTTTTCAAACTTAGGCGAGTACTGGTCTGCAGCTAAGCCCCCGAGTGGGAGGGTTGCTCACCACTCGGTACGATTTTTCGAACTTACGCAAGCACTGGACTGCAGCTAAGCCCCCGAGTGAGAGGCTTGCTCATCACTTGGTAGGATTTTTCAAACTTAGGCGAGCACTGGACTGCAGCTAAGCCCCCGAGTGGGAGGGTTGCTCACCAGTCGGTAGGATTTTTCAATCTTAGGCGAGCACTGGACTGCAGCTAAGCCCCCGAGTGGGAGGGTTGCTCACCACTCGGTAGGATTTTTCAAACTTAGACGAGTACTGGACTGCAGCTAAGCCCCCGAGTGGGAGGGTTGCTCACCACTCGGTAGGATTTTTCAAACTTAGGCGAGTACTGGACTCCAGCTAAGCCCCCGAGTGGGAGGGTTGCTCACCACTCGGTAGGATTTTTCGAACTTAGGCGAGGACTGGACTGTAGCTAAGCCCCCAGTGGGAGGGTTGCTCACCACTCGGTAGGATTTTTCAAACTTAGGCGAGTACTGGACTGCAGCTAAGCCCCCGGGTGGGAGGGTTGCTCACCACTCGGTAGGATTTTTCAAACTTAGGAGAGCACTGGACTTCAGCTAAGCCCCCTGGTGGGAGGGTTGCTCACCACTCGGTATGATTTTTCAAACTTAGGCGAGTACTGGACTGCAGCTAAGCCCCCGAGTGGAAGCGTTGCTCACCACTCGGTAGGATTTTTCAAACTTAGGCGAGTACTGGACTGCAGCTAAGCCCCCGAGTGGGAGGGTTGCTCACAACTCGGTAGGATTTTTCAAACATAGGCGAGGACTGGACTGCAGCTAAGCCCCCAAGTGGGAGGGTTTCTCACCACTCGGTAGGATTTTTCGAACTTAGGCGAGCACTGGACTGCAGCTAAGCCCCCGAGTGGGAGGGTTGCTCACCACTCCGTAGGATTTTTCAAACTTAGCGAGTACTGGACTGCAGGTAAGCCCCCAAGTGGGAGGGTTTCTCACCACTCGGTAGGATTTTTCGAACTTAGGCGAGCACTGGACTGCAGCTAAGCCCCCGAGTGGGAGGGTTGCTCACCACTCGGTAGGATTTTTCGAACTTAGGCGAGCACTGGACTGTAGCTAAGCCCCCGACTGAGAGGCTTGCTCATCACTCGGTAGGATTTTTCAAACTTAGGGGAGTACTGGACTGCAGCTAAGCCCCCGAGTGGGAGGGTTGCTCACCACTCGGTAGGATTTTTCAAACTTAGGCGAGTACTGGACTGCAGCTAAGCCCCCGAGTGGGAGGGTTGCTCACCACTCGGTAGGATTTTTCAAACTTAGGGGAGTACAGGACTGCAGCTAAGCCCCCGAGTGGGAGGGTTGCTCACCACTCGGTAGGATTTTTCAAACATAGGCGAGTACTGGACTGCAGCTAAGCCCCCGAGTAGGAGGGTTGCTCACCACTCGGTAGGATTTTTCAAGCTTAGGCGAGTACTGGACTACAGCTAAGCCCCCGAGTGGGAGGGTTGCTCACCACTCGGTAGGATTTTTCAAACTTAGGAGAGGACTGGACTGCAGCTAAGCCCCCGAGTGGGAGGGTTGCTCACCACTCGGTAGGATTTTTCAAACTTAGGCGAGTACTGGACTACAGCTAAGCCCCCGAGTGGTAGGGTTGCTCACCACTCGGTAGGATTTTTCAAACTTAGGCGAGCACGGGACTGCACCTAAGCCCCCGAGTGGGAGGGGTGCTCACCACTCGGTAGGATTTTTCAAACTTAGGCGAGGACTGGACTCCAGCTAAGCCCCCGAGTGGGAGGGTTGCTCACCACTCGGTAGGATTTTTCGAACTTAGGCGAGGACTGGACTGTAGCTAAGCCCCCAGTGGGAGGGTTGCTCACCACTCGGTAGGATTTTTCAAACTTAGGCGAGTACTGGACTGCAGCTAAGCCCCCGGGTGGGAGGGTTGCTCACCACTCGGTAGGATTTTTCAAACTTAGGAGAGCACTGGACTTCAGCTAAGCCCCCTGGTGGGAGGGTTGCTCACCACTCGGTATGATTTTTCAAACTTAGGCGAGTACTGGACTGCAGCTAAGCGCCCGAGTGGAAGCGTTGCTCACCACTCGGTAGGATTTTTCAAACTTAGGCGAGTACTGGACTGCAGCTAAGCCCCCGAGTGGGAGGGTTGCTCACAACTCGGTAGGATTTTTCAAACATAGGCGAGGACTGGACTGCAGCTAAGCCCCCAAGTGGGAGGGTTTCTCACCACTCGGTAGGATTTTTCGAACTTAGGCGAGCACTGGACTGCAGCTAAGCCCCCGAGTGGGAGGGTTGCTCACCACTCCGTAGGATTTTTCAAACTTAGCGAGTACTGGACTGCAGGTAAGCCCCCAAGTGGGAGGGTTTCTCACCACTCGGTAGGATTTTTCGAACTTAGGCGAGCACTGGACTGCAGCTAAGCCCCCGAGTGGGAGGGTTGCTTACCACTCGGTAGGATTTTTCGAACTTAGGCGAGCACTGGACTGTAGCTAAGCCCCCGACTGAGAGGCTTGCTCATCACTCGGTAGGATTTTTCAAACTTAGGGGAGTACTGGACTGCAGCTAAGCCCCCGAGTGGGAGGGTTGCTCACCACTCGGTAGGATTTTTCAAACTTAGGCGAGTACTGGACTGCAGCTAAGCCCCCGAGTGGGAGGGTTGCTCACCACTCGGTAGGATTTTTCAAACTTAGGGGAGTACAGGACTGCAGCTAAGCCCCCGAGTGGGAGGGTTGCTCACCACTCGGTAGGATTTTTCAAACATAGGCGAGTACTGGACTGCAGCTAAGCCCCCGAGTAGGAGGGTTGCTCACCACTCGGTAGGATTTTTCAAGCTTAGGCGAGTACTGGACTACAGCTAAGCCCCCGAGTGGGAGGGTTGCTCACCACTCGGTAGGATTTTTCAAACTTAGGAGAGGACTGGACTGCAGCTAAGCCCCCGAGTGGGAGGGTTGCTCACCACTCGGTAGGATTTTTCAAACTTAGGCGAGTACTGGACTACAGCTAAGCCCCCGAGTGGTAGGGTTGCTCACCACTCGGTAGGATTTTTCAAACTTAGGCGAGCACGGGACTGCACCTAAGCCCCCGAGTGGGAGGGGTGCTCACCACTCGGTAGGATTTTTCAAACTTAGGCGAGGACTGGACTCCAGCTAAGCCCCCGAGTGGGAGGGTTGCTCACCACTCGGTAGGATTTTTCAAACTTAGGCAAGCACTGTACTGCAGCTAAGCCCCCGAGTGGGAGGGTTGCTCACCACTCGGTAGGATTTTTCAAACTTAGGAGCGGACTGGACTGCAGCTAAGCCCCCGAGTGGGAGGGTTGCTCACCACTCGGTAGGATTTTTCAAACTTAGGCGAGCACTGGACTGCTGCTAAGCCCCCGAGTGGGAGGGTTGCTCACCACTCGGTAGGATTTTTCAAACTTCGGCGAGCACTGGACTGCAGCTAAGCCCCCGAGTGGGAGGGTTGCTCACCACTCCGTAGGATTTTTCAAACTTAGCGAGTACTGGACTGCAGCTAAGCCCCCGAGTGGGAGGGTTGCTCACCACTCGGTAGGATTTTTCAAACTTAGGAGAGTACTGGACTACAGCTAAGCCCCCGAGTGGGAGGGTTGCTCACCACTCGGTAGGATTTTTCAAACTTAGGAGAGGACTGGACTGCAGCTAAGCCCCCGAGTGGGAGGGTTGCTCACCACTCGGTAGGATTTTTCAAACTTAGGCGAGCACTGGACTGCTGCTAAGCCCCGAGTGGGAGGGTTGCTCACCACTCGGTAGGTTTTTTCAAACTTAGGCGAGCACTGGGCTGCAGCTAAGCCCCCGAGTGGGAGGGTTGTTCACCACTCGGTAGGATTTTTCAAACTTAGGCGAGTACTGGACTGCAGCTAAGCCCCCGAGTGGGAGGGTTGCTCACCACTCGGTAGGATTTTTCAAACTTAGGCGAGTACTGGACTACAGCTAAGCCCCGGAGTGGGAGGGTTGCTCACCACTCGGTAGGATTTTTCAAACTTAGAGAGTACTGGACTGTAGCTAGGCCCCCGAGCGGGAGGGTTGCTCACCACTCGGTAGGATTTTTCGAACTTAGGCGAGCACTGGACTGTAGCTAAGCCCCCGAATAAGAGGCTTGCTCATCACTCGGTAAGATTTCTCAAACTTAGGCGAGTACTGCACTCCAGCTAAGCCCCCGAGTGGGAGGGTTGCTCACCACTCGGTAGGATTTTTCAAACTTAGGCGAGTACTGGACAGCAGCTAAGCCCCCGAGTGGGAGGGTTGCTCACCACTTGGTAGGATTTTTCAAACTTAGGCGAGTACTGGTCTGGAGCTAAGCCCCCGAGTGGGAGGGTTGCTCACCACTCGGTACGTTATTTCGAACTTACGCGAGCACTGGACTGCAGCTAAGCCCCCGAGTGAGAGGCTTGCTCATCACTTGGTAGGATTTTTCAAACTTAGGCGAGCACTGGACTGCAGCTAAGCCCCCGAGTGGGAGGGTTGCTCACAAGTCGGTAGGATTTTTCAATCTTAGGCGAGCACTGGACTGCAGCTAAGCCCCCGAGTGGGAGGGTTGCTCACCACTCGGAAGGATTTTTCAAACTTAGGCGAGTACTGGACTGCAGCTAAGCCCCCGAGTGGGAGGGTTGCTCACCACTCGGTAGGATTTTTCAAACTTAGGCAAGTACTGGACTACAGCTAAGCCCCCGAGTGGGAGGGTTGCTCACCACTTGGTAGGATTTTTCGAACTTAGGCGAGGACTAGACTGCAGCTAAGCCCCCAGTGGGAGGGTTGCTCACCACTCGGTAGGATTTTTCAAACTTAGGCGAGTACTGGACTGCAGCTAAGCCCCGGGGTGGGAGGGTTGCTCACCACTCGGTAGGATTTTTCAAACTTAGGAGAGCACTGGACTGCAGCTAAGCCCCCTGGTGGGAGGGTTGCTCACCACTCGGTATGATTTTTCAAACTTAGGCGAGTACTGGACTGCAGCTAAGCCCCCGAGTGGAAGCGTTGCTCACCACTCGGTAGGATTTTTCGAACTTAGGCGAGTACTGGACTGCAGCTAAGCCCCCGAGTGGGAGGGTTGCTCACAACTCGGTAGGATTTTTCAAACATAGGCGAGGACTGGACTGCAGCTAAGCCCCCAAGTGGGAGGGTTTCTCACCACTCGGTAAGATTTTTCGAACTTAGGCGAGCACTGGACTGCAGCTAAGCCCCCGAGTGGGAGGGTTGCTCACCACTCCGTAGGATTTTTCAAACTTAGCGAGTACTGGACTGCAGCTAAGCCCCCGAGTGGGAGGGTTGCTCACCACTCGGTAGGATTTTTCAAACTTAGGCGAGTACTGGACTACAGCTAAGCCCCCGAGTGGGAGGGTTGCTCACCACTCGGTAGGATTTTTCAAACTTAGGAGAGGACTTGACTGCAGCTAAGCCCCCGAGTGGGAGGGTTGCTCACCACTTGGTAGGATTTTTCAAACTTAGGCGAGCACTGGACTGCTGCTAAGCCCCCGAGTGGGAGGGTTGCTCACCACTCGGTTGGTTTTTTCAAACTTAGGCGAGCACTGGACTGCAGCTAAGCCCCCGAGTGGGAGGGTTGCTCACCACTCGGTAGGATTTTTCAAACTTAGGTGAGTACTGGACTGCAGCTAAGCCCCCGAGTGGGAGGGTTGCTCACCACTCGGTAGGATTTTTCAAACTTAGGCGAGTACTGGACTGCAGCTAAGCCCCGGAGTGGGAGGGTTGCTCACCACTCGGTAGGATTTTTCAAACTTAGAGAGTACTGGACTGTAGCTAGGCCCCCGAGCGGGAGGGTTGCTCACCACTCGGTAGGATTTTTCGAACTTAGGCGAGCACTGGACTGTAGCTAAGCCCCCGAATAAGAGGCTTGCTCATCACTCGGTAAGATTTCTCAAACTTAGGCGAGTACTGGACTCCAGCTAAGCCCCCGAGTGGGAGGGTTGCTCACCACTTGGTAGGATTTTTCAAACATAGGCGAGTACTGGACTGCAGCTAAGCCCCCGAGTGGGAGGGTTGCTCACCACTCGGTAGGATTTTTCAAACATAGGGGAGTACTGGACTGCAGCTAAGCCCCAGAGTGGGAGGATTGCTCACCACTCGGTAGGATTTTTCAAACTTAGGCGAGTACTGGTCTGGAGCTAAGCCCCCGAGTGGGAGGGTTGCTCACCACTCGGTAGGATTTTTCGAACTTAGGCGAGCACTGGACTGCAGCTAAGCCCCCGAGTGGGAGGGTTGCTCACCACTCCGTAGGATTTTTCAAACTTAGCGAGTACTGGACTGCAGCTAAGCCCCCGAGTGGGAGGGTTGCTCACCACTCGGTAGGATTTTTCAAACTTAGGCGAGTACTGGACTACAGCTAAGCCCCCGAGTGGGAGGGTTGCTCACCACTCGGTAGGATTTTTCAAACTTAGGAGAGGACTTGACTGCAGCTAAGCCCCCGAGTGGGAGGGTTGCTCACCACTTGGTAGGATTTTTCAAACTTAGGCGAGCACTGGACTGCTGCTAAGCCCCCGAGTGGGAGGGTTGCTCACCACTCGGTTGGTTTTTTCAAACTTAGGCGAGCACTGGACTGCAGCTAAGCCCCCGAGTGGGAGGGTTGCTCACCACTCGGTAGGATTTTTCAAACTTAGGTGAGTACTGGACTGCAGCTAAGCCCCCGAGTGGGAGGGTTGCTCACCACTCGGTAGGATTTTTCAAACTTAGGCGAGTACTGGACTGCAGCTAAGCCCCGGAGTGGGAGGGTTGCTCACCACTCGGTAGGATTTTTCAAACTTAGAGAGTACTGGACTGTAGCTAGGCCCCCGAGCGGGAGGGTTGCTCACCACTCGGTAGGATTTTTCGAACTTAGGCGAGCACTGGACTGTAGCTAAGCCCCCGAATAAGAGGCTTGCTCATCACTCGGTAAGATTTCTCAAACTTAGGCGAGTACTGGACTCCAGCTAAGCCCCCGAGTGGGAGGGTTGCTCACCACTTGGTAGGATTTTTCAAACATAGGCGAGTACTGGACTGCAGCTAAGCCCCCGAGTGGGAGGGTTGCTCACCACTCGGTAGGATTTTTCAAACTTAGGGGAGTACTGGACTGCAGCTAAGCCCCAGAGTGGGAGGATTGCTCACCACTCGGTAGGATTTTTCAAACTTAGGCGAGTACTGGTCTGGAGCTAAGCCCCCGAGTGGGAGGGTTGCTCACCACTCGGTAGGATTTTTCGAACTTACGCGAGCACTGGACTGCAGCTAAGCCCCCGAGTGAGAGGCTTGCTCATCACTTGGTAGGATTTTTCAAACTTAGGCGAGCACTGGACTGCACCTAAGCCCCCGAGTGAGAGGCTTGCTCATCACTTGGTAGGATTTTTCAAACTTAGGCGAGCACTGGACTGCAGGTAAGCCCCCGAGTGGGAGGGTTGCTCACCAGTCGGTAGGATTTTTCAATCTTAGGCGAGCACTGGACTGCAGCTAAGCCCCCGAGTGGGAGGGTTGCTCACCACTCGGTAGGATTTTTCAAACTTAGGCGAGTACTGGACTGCAGCTAAGCCCCCGAGTGGGAGGGTTGCTCACCACTCGGTAGGATTTTTCAAACTTAATCGAGTACTGGACTACAGCTAAGCCCCCGAGTGGGAGGGTTGCTCACCACTCGGTAGGATTTTTCGAACTTAGGCGAGGACTGGACTGCAGCTAAGCCCCCAGTGGGAGGGTTGCTCACCACTCGGTAGGATTTTTCAAACTTAGGCGATTACTGGACTGTAGCTAAACCCCCGGGTGGGAGGGTTGCTCACCACTCGGTAGGATTTTTCAAACTTAGGAGAGCACTGGACTGCAGCTAAGCCCACTGTTGGGAGGGTTGCTCACCACTCGGTAGGATTTTTCAAACATAGGCGAGGACTGGACTGCAGCTAAGCCCCCAAGTGGGAGGGTTTCTCACCACTCGGTAAGATTTTTCGAACTTAGGCGAGCACTGGACTGCAGCTAAGCCCCCGAGTGGGAGGGTTGCTCACCACTCCGTAGGATTTTTCAAACTTAGCGAGTACTGGACTGCAGCTAAGCCCCCGAGTGGGAGGGTTGCTCACCACTCGGTAGGATTTTTCAAACTTAGGCGAGTACTGGACTACAGCTAAGCCCCCGAGTGGGAGGGTTGCTCACCACTCGGTAGGATATTTCAAACTTAGGAGAGGACTGGACTGCAGCTAAGCCCCCGAGTGGGAGGGTTGCTCACCACTCGGTAGGATTTTTCAAACTTAGGCGAGCACTGGACTGCTGCTAAGCCCCCGAGTGGGAGGGTTGCTCACCACTCGGTAGGTTTTTTCAAACTTAGGCGAGCACTGGACTGCAGCTGATCATCCTTGCCCGTCCCCCTCTTCTGTCAACCGTTGAAAGAGCCCCCGAGTGGGAGGGTTGCTCACCACTCGGTAGGATTTTTCAAACTTAGGCGAGTACTCGACTGCAGCTAAGCCCCCGAGTGGGAGGGTTGCTCACCACTCGGTAGGATTTTTCAAACTTAGGCGAGTACTGGACTGCACCTAAGCCCCGGAGTGGGAGGGTTGCTCACCACTCGGTAGGATTTTTCAAACTTAGAGAGTACTGGACTGTAGCTAGGCCCCCGAGCGGGAGGGTTGCTCACCACTCGGTAGGATTTTTCGAACTTAGGCGAGCACTGGACTGTAGCTAAGCCCCCGAATAAGAGGCTTGCTCATCACTCGGTAAGATTTCTCAAACTTAGGCGAGTACTGGACTACAGCTAAGCCCCCGAGTGGGAGGGTTGCTCACCACTCGGTAGGATTTTTCAAACTTAGGCGAGTACTGCACTGCAGCTAAGCCCCCGAGTGGGAGGGTTGCTCACCACTCGGTAGGATTTTTCAAACTTAGGGGAGTACTGGACTGCAGCTAAGCCCCAGAGTGGGAGGATTGCTCACCACTCGGTAGGATTTTTCAAACTTAGGCGAGTACTGGTCTGGAGCTAAGCCCCCGAGTGGGAGGGTTGCTCACCACTCGGTAGGATTTTTCGAACTTACGCGAGCACTGGACTGCAGCTAAGCCCCCGAGTGAGAGGCTTGCTCATCACTTGGTAGGATTTTTCAAACTTAGGCGAGCACTGGACTGCAGCTAAGCCCCCGAGTGAGAGGCTTGCTCATCACTAGGTAGGATTTTTCAAACTTAGGCGAGTACTGGTCTGGAGCTAAGCCCCCGAGTGGGAGGATTGCTCACCACTCGGTAGGATTTTTCGAACTTACGCGAGCACTGGACTGCAGCTAAGCCCCCGAGTGAGAGGCTTGCTCATCACTTGGTAGGATTTTTCAAACTTAGGCGAGCACTGGACTGCACCTAAGCCCCCGAGTGAGAGGCTTGCTCATCACTTGGTAGGATTTTTCAAACTTAGGCGAGCACTGGACTGCAGCTAAGCCCCCGAGTGGGAGGGTTGCTCACCAGTCGGTAGGATTTTTCAATCTTAGGCGAGCACTGGACTGCAGCTAAGCCCCCGAGTGGGAGGGTTGCTCACCTCTCGGTAGGATTTTTCAAACTTAGGCGAGTACTGGACTGCAGCTAAGCACCCGAGTGGGAGGGTTGCTCACCACTCGGTAGGATTTTTCAAACTTAGGCGAGTACTGGACTACAGCTAAGCCCCCGAGTGGGAGGGTTGCTCACCACTCGGTAGGATTTTTCAAACTTAGGAGAGGACTGGACTGCAGCTAAGCCCCCGAGTGGGAGGGTTGCTCACCACTCGGTAGGATTTTTCAAACTTAGGCGAGCACTGGACTGTTGCTAAGCCCCCGAGTGGGAGGGTTGCTCACCACTCGGTAGGTTTTTTCAAACTTAGGCGAGCACTGGACTGCAGCTAAGCCCCCGAGTGGGAGGGTTGCTCACCACTCGGTAGGATTTTTCAAACTTAGGCGAGTACTGGACTGCAGCTAAGCCCCCGAGTGGGAGGGTTGCTCACCACTCGGTAGGATTTTTCAAACTTAGGCGAGTACTGGACTGCAACTAAGCCCCGGAGTGGGAGGGTTTCTCACCACTCGGTAGGATTTTTCAAACTTAGAGAGTACTGGACTGTAGCTAGGCCCCCGAGCGGGAGGGTTGCTCACCACTCGGTAGGATTTTTCGAACTTAGGCGAGCACTGGACTGCAGCTAAGCCCCCGAGTGGGAGGGTTGCTCACCTCTCGGTAGGATTTTTCAAACTTAGGCGAGTACTGGACTGCAGCTAAGCACCCGAGTGGGAGGGTTGCTCACCACTCGGTAGGATTTTTCAAACTTAGGCGAGTACTGGACTACAGCTAAGCCCCCGAGTGGGAGGGTTGCTCACCACTCGGTAGGATTTTTCAAACTTAGGAGAGGACTGGACTGCAGCTAAGCCCCCGAGTGGGAGGGTTGCTCACCACTCGGTAGGATTTTTCAAACTTAGGCGAGCACTGGACTGTTGCTAAGCCCCCGAGTGGGAGGGTTGCTCACCACTCGGTAGGTTTTTTCAAACTTAGGCGAGCACTGGACTGCAGCTAAGCCCCCGAGTGGGAGGGTTGCTCACCACTCGGTAGGATTTTTCAAACTTAGGCGAGTACTGGACTGCAGCTAAGCCCCCGAGTGGGAGGGTTGCTCACCACTCGGTAGGATTTTTCAAACTTAGGCGAGTACTGGACTGCAACTAAGCCCCGGAGTGGGAGGGTTGCTCACCACTCGGTAGGATTTTTCAAACTTAGAGAGTACTGGACTGTAGCTAGGCCCCCGAGCGGGAGGGTTGCTCACCACTCGGTAGGATTTTTCGAACTTAGGCGAGCACTGGACTGTAGCTAAGCCCCCGAATAAGAGGCTTGCTCATCACTCGGTAAGATTTCTCAAACTTAGGCGAGTACTGGACTCCAGCTAAGCCCCCGAGTGGGAGGGTTGCTCACCACTCGGTAGGATTTTTCAAACTTAGGCGAGTACTGGACTGCAGCTAAGCCCCCGAGTGGGAGGGTTGCTCACCACTCGGTAGGATTTTTCAAACTTAGGGGAGTACTGGACTGCAGCTAAGCCCCAGAGTGGGAGGATTGCTCACCACTCGGTAGGATTTTTCAAACTTAGGCGAGTACTGGTCTGGAGCTAAGCCCCCGAGTGGGAGGGTTGCTCACCACTCGGTAGGATTTTTCGAACTTACGCGAGCACTGGACTGCAGCTAAGCCCCCGAGTGAGAGGCTTGCTCATCACTTGGTAGGATTTTTCAAACTTAGGCGAGCACTGGACTGCAGCTAAGCCCCCGAGTGAGAGGCTTGCTCATCACTTGGTAGGATTTTTCAAACTTAGGCGAGTACTGGTCTGGAGCTAAGCCCCCGAGTGGGAGGGTTGCTCACCACTCGGTAGGATTTTTCGAACTTACGCGAGCACTGGACTGCAGCTAAGCCCCCGAGTGAGAGGCTTGCTCATCACTTGTTAGGATTTTTCAAACTTAGGCGAGCACTGGACTGCACCTAAGCCCCCGAGTGAGAGGCTTGCTCATCACTTGGTAGGATTTTTCAAACTTAGGCGAGCACTGGACTGCAGCTAAGCCCCCGAGTGGGAGGGTTGCTCACCAGTCGGTAGGATTTTTCAAGCTTAGGCGAGCACTGGACTGCAGCTAAGCCCCCGAGTGGGAGGGTTGCTCACCACTCGGTAGGATTTTTCAAACTTAGGCGAGTACTGGACTGCAGCTAAGCCCCCGAGTGGGAGGGTTGCTCACCACTCGGTAGGATTTTTCAAACTTAATCGAGTACTGGACTACAGCTAAGCCCCCGAGTGGGAGGGTTGCTCACCACTCGGTAGGATTTTTCGAACTTAGGCGAGGACTGGACTGCAGCTAAGCCCCCAGTGGGAGGGTTGCTCACCACTCGGTAGGATTTTTCAAACTTAGGCGAGTACTGGACTGTAGCTAAGCCCCCGGGTGGGAGGGTTGCTCACCACTCGGTAGGATTTTTCAAACTTAGGAGAGCACTGGACTGCAGCTAAGCCCCCTGGTGGGAGGGTTGCTCACCACTCGGTATGATTTTTCAAACTTAGGCGAGTACTAGACTGCAGCTAAGCCCCCGAGTGGAAGCGTTGCTCACCACTCGGTAGGATTTTTCAAACTTAGGCGAGTACTGGACTGCAGCTAAGCCCCCGAGTGGGAGGGTTGCTCACAACTCGGTAGGATTTTTCAAACATAGGCGAGGACTGGACTGCAGCTAAGCCCCCAAGTGGGAGGGTTTCTCACCACTCGGTAAGATTTTTCGAACTTAGGCGAGCACTGGACTGCAGCTAAGCCCCCGAGTGGGAGGGTTGCTCACCACTCCGTAGGATTTTTCAAACTTAGCGAGTACTGGACTGCAGCTAAGCCCCCGAGTGGGAGGGTTGCTCACCACTCGGTAGGATTTTTCAAACTTAGGCGAGTACTGGACTACAGCTAAGCCCCCGAGTGGGAGGGTTGCTCACCACTCGGTAGGATTTTTCAAACTTAGGAGAGGACTGGACTGCAGCTAAGCCCCCGAGTGGGAGGGTTGCTCACCACTCGGTAGGATTTTTCAAACTTAGGCGAGCACTGGACTGCTGCTAAGCCCCCGAGTGGGAGGGTTGCTCACCACTCGGTAGGTTTTTTCAAACTTAGGCGAGCACTGGACTGCAGCTAAGCCCCCGAGTGGGAGGGTTGCTCACCACTCGGTAGGATTTTTCAAACTTAGGCGAGTACTGGACTGCAGCTAAGCCCCCGAGTGGGAGGGTTGCTCACCACTCGGTAGGATTTTTCAAACTTAGGCGAGTACTGGACTGCAACTAAGCCCCGGAGTGGGAGGGTTGCTCACCACTCGGTAGGATTTTTCAAACTTAGAGAGTACTGGACTGTAGCTAGGCCCCTGAGCGGGAGGGTTGCTCACCACTCGGTAGGATTTTTCGAACTTAGGCGAGCACTTGACTGTAGCTAAGCCCCCGAATAAGAGGCTTGCTCATCACTCGGTAAGATTTCTCAAACTTAGGCGAGTACTGGACTCCAGCTAAGCCCCCGAGTGGGAGGGTTGCTCACCACTCGGTAGGATTTTTCAAACTTAGGCGAGTACTGGACTGCAGCTAAGCCCCCGAGTGGGAGGGTTGCTCACCACTCGGTAGGATTTTTCAAACTTAGGGGAGTACTGGACTGTAGCTAAGCCCCAGAGTGGGAGGATTGCTCACCACTCGGTAGGATTTTTCAAACTTAGGCGAGTACTGGTCTGGAGCTAAGCCCCCGAGTGGGAGGGTTGCTCACCACTCGGTAGGATTTTTCGAACTTACGCGAGCACTGGACTGCAGCTAAGCCCCCGAGTGAGAGGCTTGCTCATCACTTGGTAGGATTTTTCAAACTTAGGCGAGCACTGGACTGCAGCTAAGCCCCCGAGTGAGAGGACTGCTCATCACTTGGTAGGATTTTTCAAACTTAGGCGAGCACTGGACTGCAGCTAAGCCCCCGAGTGGGAGGGTTGCTCACCAGTCGGTAGGATTTTTCAATCTTAGGCGAGCACTGGACTGCAGCTAAGCCCCCGAGTGGGAGGGTTGCTCACCACTCGGTAGGATTTTTCAAACTTAGGCGAGTACTGGACTGCAGCTAAGCCCCCGAGTGGGAGGGTTGCTCACCACTCGGTAGGATTTTCAAACTTAGGCGAGCACTGGACTGCAGCTAAGCCCCCGAGTGAGAGGCTTGCTCATCACTTGGTAGGATTTTTCAAACTTAGGCGAGCACTGGACTGCAGCTAAGCCCCCGAGTGGGAGGGTTGCTCACCAGTCGGTAGGATTTTTCAATCTTAGGCGAGCACTGGACTGCAGCTAAGCCCCCGAGTGGGAGGGTTGCTCACCACTCGGTAGGATTTTTCAAACTTAGGCGAGTACTGGACTGCAGCTAAGCCCCCGAGTGGGAGGGTTGCTCACCACTCGGTAGGATTTTTCAAACTTAGGCGAGTACTGGACTACAGCTAAGCCCCCGAGTGGGAGGGTTGCTCACCACTCGGTAGGATTTTTCGAACATAGGCGAGGACTGGACTGCAGCTAAGCCCCCGAGTGGAAGCGTTGCTCACCACTCGGTAGGATTTTTCAAACTTAGGCGAGTACTGGACTGCAGCTAAGCCCCCGAGTGGGAGGGTTGCTCACAACTCGGTAGGATTTTTCAAACATAGGCAAGGACTGGACTGCAGCTAAGCCCCCAAGTGGGAGGGTTTCTCACCACTCGGTAAGATTTTTCGAACTTAGGCGAGCACTGGACTGCAGCTAAGCCCCCGAGTGGGAGGGTTGCTCACCACTCCGTAGGATTTTTCAAACTTAGCGAGCACTGGACTGTAGCTAAGCCCCCGAGTGGGAGGGTTGCTCACCACTCGTTAGGATTTTTCAAACTTAGGCGAGTACTGGACTACAGCTAAGCCCCCGAGTGGGAGGGTTGCTCACCACTCGGTAGGATTTTTCAAACTTAGGAGAGGACTGGACTGCAGCTAAGCCCCCGAGTGGGAGGGTTGCTCACCAGTCGGTAGGATTTTTCAATCTTAGGCGAGCACTGGACTGCAGCTAAGCCCCCGAGTGGGAGGGTTGCTCACCACTCGGTAGGATTTTTCAAACTTAGGCGAGTACTGGACTGCAGCTAAGCCCCCGAGTGGGAGGGTTGCTCACCACTCGGTAGGATTTTTCAAACTTAGGCGAGTACTGGACTACAGCTAAGCCCCCGAGTGGGAGGGTTGCTCACCACTCGGTAGGATTTTTCGAACATAGGCGAGGACTGGACTGCAGCTAAGCCCCCAGTGGGAGGGTTGCTCACCACTCGGTAGGATTTTTCGAACTTAGGCTAGTACTGGACTGCAGCTAAGCCCCGGGGTGGGAGGGTTGCTCACCACTCGGTAGGATTTTTCAAACTTAGGAGAGCACTGGACTGCAGCTAAGCCCCCTGGTGGGAGGGTTGCTCACCACTCGGTATGATTTTTCAAACTTAGGCGAGTAGTGGACTGCAGCTAAGCCCCCGAGTGGAAGCGTTGCTCACCACTCGGTAGGATTTTTCAAACTTAGGCGAGTACTGGACTGCAGCTAAGCCCCCGAGTGGGAGGGTTGCTCACAACTCGGTAGGATTTTTCAAACATAGGCGAGGACTGGACTGCAGCTAAGCCCCCAAGTGGGAGGGTTTCTCACCACTCGGTAAGATTTTTCGAACTTAGGCGAGCACTGGACTGCAACTAAGCCCCCGAGTGGGAGGGTTGCTCACCACTCCGTAGGATTTTTCAAACTTAGCGAGCACTGGACTGCAGCTAAGCCCCCGAGTGGGAGGGTTGCTCACCACTCGTTAGGATTTTTCAAACTTAGGCGAGTACTGGACTACAGCTAAGCCCCCGAGTGGGAGGGTTGCTCACCACTCGGTAGGATTTTTCAAACTTAGGAGAGGACTGGACTGCAGCTAAGCCCCCGAGTGGGAGGGTTGCTCACCACTCGGTAGGATTTTTCAAACTTAGGGGAGTACTGGACTGTAGCTAAGCCCCAGAGTGGGAGGATTGCTCACCACTCGGTAGGATTTTTCAAACTTAGGCGAGTACTGGTCTGGAGCTAAGCCCCCGAGTGGGAGGGTTGCTCACCACTCGGTAGGATTTTTCGAACTTACGCGAGCACTGGACTGCAGCTAAGCCCCCGAGTGAGAGGCTTGCTCATCACTTGGTAGGATTTTTCAAACTTAGGCGAGCACTGGACTGCAGCTAAGCCCCCGAGTGAGAGGCTTGCTCATCACTTGGTAGGATTTTTCAAACTTAGGCGAGCACTGGACTGCAGCTAAGCCCCCGAGTGGGAGGGTTGCTCACCAGTCGGTAGGATTTTTCAATCTTAGGCGAGCACTGGACTGCAGCTAAGCCCCCGAGTGGGAGGGTTGCTCACCACTCGGTAGGATTTTTCAAACTTAGGCGAGTACTGGACTGCAGCTAAGCCCCCGAGTGGGAGGGTTGCTCACCACTCGGTAGGATTTTTCAAACTTAGGCAAGTACTGGACTACAGCTAAGCCCCCGAGTGGGAGGGTTACTCACCACTCGGTAGGATTTTTCAAACTTAGGCGAGCACTGGACTGCAGCTAAGCCCCCGAGTGAGAGGCTTGCTCATCACTTGGTAGGATTTTTCAAACTTAGGCGAGCACTGGACTGCAGCTAAGCCCCCGAGTGGGAGGGTTGCTCACCACTCGGTAGGATTATTCAAACTTAGGTGAGCACTGGACTGCAGCTAAGCCCCCGAGTGGGAGGGTTGCTCACCACTCGGTAGGATTTTTCAAACTTAGGCGAGTACTGGACTGCAGCTAAGCCCCCGAGTGGGAGGGTTGCTCACCACTCGGTAGGATTTTTCAAACTTAGGCGAGTACTGGACTACAGCTAAGCCCCCGAGTGGGAGGGTTGCTCACCACTCGGTAGGATTTTTCGAACTTAGGCGAGGACTGGACTGCAGCTAAGCCCCCAGTGGGAGGGTTGCTCACCACTCGGTAGGATTTTTCGAACTTAGGCTAGTACTGGACTGCAGCTAAGCCCCGGGGTGGGAGGGTTGCTCACAACTCGGTAGGATTTTTCAAACTTAGGAGAGCACTGGACTGCAGCTAAGCCCCCTGGTGGGAGGGTTGCTCACCACTCGGTATGATTTTTCAAACTTAGGCGAGTAGTGGACTGCAGCTAAGCCCCCAAGTGGAAGCGTTGCTCACCACTCGGTAGGATTTTTCAAACTTAGGCGAGTACTGGACTGCAGCTAAGCCCCCGAGTGGGAGGGTTGCTCACAACTCGGTAGGATTTTTCAAACATAGGCAAGGACTGGACTGCAGCTAAGCCCCCAAGTGGGAGGGTTTCTCACCACTCGGTAAGATTTTTCGAACTTAGGCGAGCACTGGACTGCAGCTAAGCCCCCGAGTGGGAGGGTTGCTCACCACTCCGTAGGATTTTTCAAACTTAGCGAGCACTGGACTGTAGCTAAGCCCCCGAGTGGGAGGGTTGCTCACCAGTCGTTTGGATTTTTCAAACTTAGGCGAGTACTGGACTACAGCTAAGCCCCCGAGTGGGAGGGTTGCTCACCACTCGGTAGGATTTTTCAAACTTAGGAGAGGACTGGACTGCAGCTAAGCCCCCGAGTGGGAGGGTTGCTCACCAGTCGGTAGGATTTTTCAATCTTAGGCGAGCACTGGACTGCAGCTAAGCCCCCGAGTGGGAGGGTTGCTCACCACTCGGTAGGATTTTTCAAACTTAGGCGAGTACTGGACTGCAGCTAAGCCCCCGAGTGGGAGGGTTGCTCACCACTCGGTAGGATTTTTCAAACTTAGGCGAGTACTGGACTACAGCTAAGCCCCCGAGTGGGAGGGTTGCTCACCACTCGGTAGGATTTTTCGAACTTAGGCGAGGACTGGACTGCAGCTAAGCCCCCAGTGGGAGGGTTGCTCACCACTCGGTAGGATTTTTCGAACTTAGGCTAGTACTGGACTGCAGCTAAGCCCCGGGGTGGGAGGGTTGCTCACCACTCGGTAGGATTTTTCAAACTTAGGAGAGCACTGGACTGCAGCTAAGCCCCCTGGTGGGAGGGTTGCTCACCACTCGGTATGATTTTTCAAACTTAGGCGAGTAGTGGACTGCAGCTAAGCCCCCGAGTGGAAGCGTTGCTCACCACTCGGTAGGATTTTTCAAACTTAGGCGAGTACTGGACTGCAGCTAAGCCCCCGAGTGGGAGGGTTGCTCACAACTCGGTAGGATTTTTCAAACATAGGCAAGGACTGGACTGCAGCTAAGCCCCCAAGTGGGAGGGTTTCTCACCACTCGGTAAGATTTTTCGAACTTAGGCGAGCACTGGACTGCAGCTAAGCCCCCGAGTGGGAGGGTTGCTCACCACTCCGTAGGATTTTTCAAACTTAGCGAGCACTGGACTGTAGCTAAGCCCCCGAGTGGGAGGGTTGCTCACCACTCGTTAGGATTTTTCAAACTTAGGCGAGTACTGGACTACAGCTAAGCCCCCGAGTGGGAGGGTTGCTCACCACTCGGTAGGATTTTTCAAACTTAGGAGAGGACTGGACTGCAGCTAAGCCCCCGAGTGGGAGGGTTGCTCACCAGTCGGTAGGATTTTTCAATCTTAGGCGAGCACTGGACTGCAGCTAAGCCCCCGAGTGGGAGGGTTGCTCACCACTCGGTAGGATTTTTCAAACTTAGGCGAGTACTGGACTGCAGCTAAGCCCCCGAGTGGGAGGGTTGCTCACCACTCGGTAGGATTTTTCAAACTTAGGCGAGTACTGGACTACAGCTAAGCCCCCGAGTGGGAGGGTTGCTCACCACTCGGTAGGATTTTTCGAACATAGGCGAGGACTGGACTGCAGCTAAGCCCCCAGTGGGAGGGTTGCTCACCACTCGGTAGGATTTTTCGAACTTAGGCTAGTACTGGACTGCAGCTAAGCCCCGGGGTGGGAGGGTTGCTCACCACTCGGTAGGATTTTTCAAACTTAGGAGAGCACTGGACTGCAGCTAAGCCCCCTGGTGGGAGGGTTGCTCACCACTCGGTATGATTTTTCAAACTTAGGCGAGTAGTGGACTGCAGCTAAGCCCCCGAGTGGAAGCGTTGCTCACCACTCGGTAGGATTTTTCAAACTTAGGCGAGTACTGGACTGCAGCTAAGCCCCCGAGTGGGAGGGTTGCTCACAACTCGGTAGGATTTTTCAAACATAGGCAAGGACTGGACTGCAGCTAAGCCCCCAAGTGGGAGGGTTTCTCACCACTCGGTAAGATTTTTCGAACTTAGGCGAGCACTGGACTGCAGCTAAGCCCCCGAGTGGGAGGGTTGCTCACCACTCCGTAGGATTTTTCAAACTTAGCGAGCACTGGACTGTAGCTAAGCCCCCGAGTGGGAGGGTTGCTCACCACTCGTTAGGATTTTTCAAACTTAGGCGAGTACTCGACTACAGCTAAGCCCCCGAGTGGGAGGGTTGCTCACCACTCGGTTGGATTTTTCAAACTTAGGAGAGGACTGGACTGCAGCTAAGCCCCCGAGTGGGAGGGTTGCTCACCAGTCGGTAGGATTTTTCAATCTTAGGCGAGCACTGGACTGCAGCTAAGCCCCCGAGTGGGAGGGTTGCTCACCACTCGGTAGGATTTTTCAAACTTAGGCGAGTACTGGACTGCAGCTAAGCCCCCGAGTGGGAGGGTTGCTCACCACTCGGTAGGATTTTTCAAACTTAGGCGAGTACTGGACTACAGCTAAGCCCCCGAGTGGGAGGGTTGCTCACCACTCGGTAGGATTTTTCGAACATAGGCGAGGACTGGACTGCAGCTAAGCCCCCAGTGGGAGGGTTGCTCACCACTCGGTAGGATTTTTCGAACTTAGGCTAGTACTGGACTGCAGCTAAGCCCCGGGGTGGGAGGGTTGCTCACCACTCGGTAGGATTTTTCAAACTTAGGAGAGCACTGGACTGCAGCTAAGCCCCCTGGTGGGAGGGTTGCTCACCACTCGGTATGATTTTTCAAACTTAGGCGAGTAGTGGACTGCAGCTAAGCCCCCGAGTGGAAGCGTTGCTCACCACTCGGTAGGATTTTTCAAACTTAGGCGAGTACTGGACTGCAGCTAAGCCCTCGAGTGGGAGGGTTGCTCACAACTCGGTAGGATTTTTCAAACATAGGCGAGGACTGGACTGCAGCTAAGCCCCCAAGTGGGAGGGTTTCTCACCACTCGGTAAGATTTTTCGAACTTAGGCGAGCACTGGACTGCAACTAAGCCCCCGAGTGGGAGGGTTGCTCACCACTCCATAGGATTTTTCAAACTTAGCGAGCACTGGACTGCAGCTAAGCCCCCGAGTGGGAGGGTTGCTCACCACTCGTTAGGATTTTTCAAACTTAGGCGAGTACTGGACTACAGCTAAGCCCCCGAGTGGGAGGGTTGCTCACCACTCGGTAGGATTTTTCAAACTTAGGAGAGGACTGGACTGCAGCTAAGCCCCCGAGTGGGAGGGTTGCTCACCACTCGGTAGGATTTTTCAAACTTAGGGGAGTACTGGACTGTAGCTAAGCCCCAGAGTGGGAGGATTGCTCACCACTCGGTAGGATTTTTCAAACTTAGGCGAGTACAGGTCTGGAGCTAAGCCCCAGAGTGGGAGGGTTGCTCACCACTCGGTAGGATTTTTCGAACTTACGCGAGCACTGGACTGCAGCTAAGCCCCCGAGTGAGAGGCTTGCTCATCACTTGGTAGGATTTTTCAAACTTAGGCGAGCACTGGACTGCAGCTAAGCCCCCGAGTGAGAGGCTTGCTCATCACTTGGTAGGATTTTTCAAACTTAGGCGAGCACTGGACTGCAGCTAAGCCCCCGAGTGGGAGGGTTGCTCACCAGTCGGTAGGATTTTTCAATCTTAGGCGAGCACTGGACTGCAGCTAAGCCCCCGGGTGGGAGGGTTGCTCACCACTCGGTAGGATTTTTCAAACTTAGGCGAGTACTGGACTGCAGCTAAGCCCCCGAGTGGGAGGGTTGCTCACCACTCGGTAGGATTTTTCAAACTTAGGCAAGTATTGGACTACAGCTAAGCCCCCGAGTGGGAGGGTTGCTCACCACTCGGTAGGATTTTTCAAACTTAGGCGAGCACTGGACTGCAGCTAAGCCCCCGAGTGAGAGGCTTGCTCATCACTTGGTAGGATTTTTCAAACTTAGGCGAGCACTGGACTGCAGCTAAGCCCCCGAGTGGGAGGGTTGCTCACCAGTCGGTAGGATTTTTCAATCTTAGGCGAGCACTGGACTGCAGCTAAGCCCCCGAGTGGGAGGGTTGCTCACCACTCGGTAGGATTTTTCAAACTTAGGCGAGTACTGGACTGCAGCTAAGCCCCCGAGTGGGAGGGTTGCTCACCACTCGGTAGGATTTTTCAAACTTAGGCGAGTACTGGACTACAGCTAAGCCCCCGAGTGGGAGGGTTGCTCACCACTCGGTAGGATTTTTCGAACTTAGGCGAGGACTGGACTGCAGCTAAGCCCCCAGTGGGAGGGTTGCTCACCACTCGGTAGGATTTTTCGAACTTAGGCTAGTACTGGACTGTAGCTAAGCCCCGGGGTGGGAGGGTTGCTCACCACTCGGTAGGATTTTTCAAACTTAGGAGAGCACTGGACTGCAGCTAAGCCCCCTGGTGGGAGGGTTGCTCACCACTCGGTATGATTTTTCAAACTTAGGCGAGTAGTGGACTGCAGCTAAGCCCCCGAGTGGAAGCGTTGCTCACCACTCGGTAGGATTTTTCAAACTTAGGCGAGTACTGGACTGCAGCTAAGCCCCCGAGTGGGAGGGTTGCTCACAACTCGGTAGGATTTTTCAAACATAGGCAAGGACTGGACTGCAGCTAAGCCCCCAAGTGGGAGGGTTTCTCACCACTCGGTAAGATTTTTCGAACTTAGGCGAGCACTGGACTGCAGCTAAGCCCCCGAGTGGGAGGGTTGCTCACCACTCCGTAGGATTTTTCAAACTTAGCGAGCACTGGACTGTAGCTAAGCCCCCGAGTGGGAGGGTTGCTCACCACTCGTTAGGATTTTTCAAACTTAGGCGAGTACTGGACTACAGCTAAGCCCCCGAGTGGGAGGGTTGCTCACCACTCGGTAGGATTTTTCAAACTTAGGAGAGGACTGGACTGCAGCTAAGCCCCCGAGTGGGAGGGTTGCTCACCAGTCGGTAGGATTTTTCAATCTTAGGCGAGCACTGGACTGCAGCTAAGCCCCCGAGTGGGAGGGTTGCTCACCACTCGGTAGGATTTTTCAAACTTAGGCGAGTACTGGACTGCAGCTAAGCCCCCGAGTGGGAGGGTTGCTCACCACTCGGTAGGATTTTTCAAACTTAGGCGAGTACTGGACTACAGCTAAGCCCCCGAGTGGGAGGGTTGCTCACCACTCGGTAGGATTTTTCGAACTTAGGCGAGGACTGGACTGCAGCTAAGCCCCCAGTGGGAGGGTTGCTCACCACTCGGTAGGATTTTTCGAACTTAGGCTAGTACTGGACTGCAGCTAAGCCCCGGGGTGGGAGGGTTGCTCACCACTCGGTAGGATTTTTCAAACTTAGGAGAGCACTGGACTGCAGCTAAGCCCCCTGGTGGGAGGGTTGCTCACCACTCGGTATGATTTTTCAAACTTAGGCGAGTAGTGGACTGCAGCTAAGCCCCCGAGTGGAAGCGTTGCTCACCACTCGGTAGGATTTTTCAAACTTAGGCGAGTACTGGACTGCAGCTAAGCCCCCGAGTGGGAGGGTTGCTCACAACTCGGTAGGATTTTTCAAACATAGGCAAGGACTGGACTGCAGCTAAGCCCCCAAGTGGGAGGGTTTCTCACCACTCGGTAAGATTTTTCGAACTTAGGCGAGCACTGGACTGCAGCTAAGCCCCCGAGTGGGAGGGTTGCTCACCACTCCGTAGGATTTTTCAAACTTAGCGAGCACTGGACTGTAGCTAAGCCCCCGAGTGGGAGGGTTGCTCACCACTCGTTAGGATTTTTCAAACTTAGGCGAGTACTGGACTACAGCTAAGCCCCCGAGTGGGAGGGTTGCTCACCACTCGGTAGGATTTTTCAAACTTAGGAGAGGACTGGACTGCAGCTAAGCCCCCGAGTGGGAGGGTTGCTCACCAGTCGGTAGGATTTTTCAATCTTAGGCGAGCACTGGACTGCAGCTAAGCCCCCGAGTGGGAGGGTTGCTCACCACTCGGTAGGATTTTTCAAACTTAGGCGAGTACTGGACTGCAGCTAAGCCCCCGAGTGGGAGGGTTGCTCACCACTCGGTAGGATTTTTCAAACTTAGGCGAGTACTGGACTACAGCTAAGCCCCCGAGTGGGAGGGTTGCTCACCACTCGGTAGGATTTTTCGAACATAGGCGAGGACTGGACTGCAGCTAAGCCCCCAGTGGGAGGGTTGCTCACCACTCGGTAGGATTTTTCGAACTTAGGCTAGTACTGGACTGCAGCTAAGCCCCGGGGTGGGAGGGTTGCTCACCACTCGGTAGGATTTTTCAAACTTAGGAGAGCACTGGACTGCAGCTAAGCCCCCTGGTGGGAGGGTTGCTCACCACTCGGTATGATTTTTCAAACTTAGGCGAGTAGTGGACTGCAGCTAAGCCCCCGAGTGGAAGCGTTGCTCACCACTCGGTAGGATTTTTCAAACTTAGGCGAGTACTGGACTGCAGCTAAGCCCCCGAGTGGGAGGGTTGCTCACAACTCGGTAGGATTTTTCAAACATAGGCGAGGACTGGACTGCAGCTAAGCCCCCAAGTGGGAGGGTTTCTCACCACTCGGTAAGATTTTTCGAACTTAGGCGAGCACTGGACTGCAGCTAAGCCCCCGAGTGGGAGGGTTGCTCACCACTCTGTAGGATTTTTCAAACTTAGCGAGCACTGGACTGCAGCTGAGCCCCCGAGTGGGAGGGTTGCTCACCACTCGTTAGGATTTTTCAAACTTAGGCGAGTACTGGACTACAGCTAAGCCCCCGAGTGGGAGGGTTGCTCACCACTCGGTAGGATTTTTCAAACTTAGGAGAGGACTGGACTGCAGCTAAGCCCCCGAGTGGGAGGGTTGCTCACCACTCGGTAGGATTTTTCAAACTTAGGCGAGCACTGGACTGCAGCTAAGCCCCCAGTGGGAGGGTTGCTCACCACTTGGTAGGATTTTTCAAACTTAGGCGAGTACTGGACTGCAGCTAAGCCCCCGGGTGGGAGGGTTGCTCACCACTCGGTAGGATTTTTCAAACTTAGGAGAGCACTGGACTACAGCTAAGCCCCCTGGTGGGAGGGTTGCTCACCACTCGGTATGATTTTTCAAACTTAGGCGAGTACTGGACTGCAGCTAAGCCCCCGCGTGGAAGCGTTGCTCACCACTCGGTAGGATTTTTCAAACTTAGGCGAGTACTGGACTGCAGCTAAGCCCCCGAGTGGGAGGGTTGCTCACAACTCGGTAGGATTTTTCAAACATAGGCGAGGACTGGACTGCAGCTAAGCCCCCAAGTGGGAGGGTTTCTCACCACTCGATAGGATTTTTCGAACTTAGGCGAGCACTGGACTGCAGCTAAGCCCCCGAGTTGGAGGGTTGCTCACCACTCCGTAGGATTTTTCAAACTTAGCGAGTACTGGACTGCAGCTAAGCCCCCGAGTGGGAGGGTTGCTCACCACTCGGTAGGATTTTTCAAACTTAGGCGAGTACTGGACTACAGCTAAGCCCCCGAGTGGGAGGGTTGCTCACCACTCGGTAGGATTTTTCAAACTTAGGAGAGGACTGGACTGCAGCTAAGCCCCCGAGTGGGAGGGTTGCTCACCACTCGGTAGGATTTTTCAAACTTAGGCGAGCACTGGACTTCTGCTAAGCCCCCGAGTGGGAGGGTTGCTCACCACTCGGTAGGTTTTTTCAAACTTAGGCGAGCACTGGACTGCAGCTAAGCCCCCGAGTGGGAGGGTTGCTCACCACTCGGTAGGATTTTTCAAACTTAGGCGAGTACTGGACTGCAGCTAAGCCCCCGAGTGGGAGGGTTGCTCACCACTCGGTAGGATTTTTCAAACTTAGGCGAGTACTGGACTCCAGCTAAGCCCCCGAGTGGGAGGGTTGCTCACCACTCGGTAGGATTTTTCAAACTTAGGCGAGGACTGGACTGCAGCTAAGCCCCCGAGTGGGAGGGTTGCTCACCACTCGGTAGGATTTTTCAAACTTAGGGGAGTACTGGACTGCAGCTAAGCCCCAGAGTAGGAGGGTTGCTCACCACTCGGTAGGAATTTTCAAACTTAGGCGAGTACTGGTCTGGAGCTAAGCCCCCGAGTGGGAGGGTTGCTCACCACTCGGTAGGATTTTTCGAACTTACGCGAGCACTGGACTGCAGCTAAGCCCCCGAGTGAGAGGCTTGCTCATCACTTGGTAGGATTTTTCAAACTTAGGCGAGCACTGGACTGCAGCTAAGCCCCCGAGTGAGAGGCTTGCTCATCACTTGGTAGGATTTTTCAAACTTAGGCGAGCACTGGACTGCAGCTAAGCCCCCGAGTGGGAGGGTTGCTCACCAGTCGGTAGGATTTTTCAATCTTAGGCGAGCACTGGACTGCAGCTAAGCCCCCGAGTGGGAGGGTTGCTCACCACTCGGTAGGATTTTTCAAACTTAGGCGAGTACTGGACTGCAGCTAAGCCCCCGAGTGGGAGGGTTGCTCACCACTCGGTAGGATTTTTCAAACTTAGGCGAGTACTGGACTACAGCTAAGCCCCCGAGTGGGAGGGTTGCTCACCACTCGGTAGGATTTTTCAAACTTAGGCGAGCACTGGACTGCAGCTAAGCCCCCAAGTGAGAGGCTTGCTCATCACTTGGTAGGATTTTTCAAACTTAGGCGAGCACTGGACTGCAGCTAAGCCCCCGAGTGGGAGGGTTGCTCACCAGTCGGTAGGATTTTTCAATCTTAGGCGAGCACTGGACTGCAGCTAAGCCCCCGAGTGGGAGGGTTGCTCACCACTCGGTAGGATTTTTCAAACTTAGGCGAGTACTGGACTGCAGCTAAGCCCCCGAGTGGGAGGGTTGCTCACCACTCGGTAGAATTTTTCAAACTTACGCGATTACAGGACTACAGCTAAGCCCCCGAGTGGGAGGGTTGCTCACCACTCGGTAGGATTTTTCGAACTTAGGCGAGGACTGGACTGCAGCTAAGCCCCCAGTGGGAGGGTTGCTCACCACTCGGTAGGATTTTTCGAACTTAGGCTAGTACTGGACTGCAGCTAAGCCCCCGGGTGGGAGGGTTGCTCACCACTCGGTAGGATTTTTCAAACTTAGGAGAGCACTGGACTGCAGCTAAGCCCCCTGGTGGGAGGGTTGCTCACCACTCGGTATGATTTTTCAAACTTAGGTGAGTACTGGACTGCAGCTAAGCCCCCGAGTGGAAGCGTTGCTCACCACTCGGTAGGATTTTTCAAACTTAGGCGAGTACTGGACTGCAGCTAAGCCCCCGAGTGGGAGGGTTGCTCACAACTCGGTAGGATTTTTCAAACATAGGCGAGGACTGGACTGCAGCTAAGCCCCCAAGTGGGAGGGTTTCTCACCACTCGGTAAGATTTTTCGAACTTAGGCGAGCACTGGACTGCAGCTAAGCCCCCGAGTGGGAGGGTTGCTCACCACTCTGTAGGATTTTTCAAACTTAGCGAGCACTGGACTGCAGCTGAGCCCCCGAGTGGGAGGGTTGCTCACCACTCGTTAGGATTTTTCAAACTTAGGCGAGTACTGGACTACAGCTAAGCCCCCGAGTGGGAGGGTTGCTCACCACTCGGTAGGATTTTTCAAACTTAGGAGAGGACTGGACTGCAGCTAAGCCCCCGAGTGGGAGGGTTGCTCACCACTCGGTAGGATTTTTCAAACTTAGGTGAGCACTGGACTGCAGCTAAGCCCCCAGTGGGAGGGTTGCTCACCACTTGGTAGGATTTTTCAAACTTAGGCGAGTACTGGACTGCAGCTAAGCCCCCGGGTGGGAGGGTTGCTCACCACTCGGTAGGATTTTTCAAACTTAGGAGAGCACTGGACTACAGCTAAGCCCCCTGGTGGGAGGGTTGCTCACCACTCGGTATGATTTTTCAAACTTAGGCGAGTACTGGACTGCAGCTAAGCCCCCGCGTGGAAGCGTTGCTCACCACTCGGTAGGATTTTTCAAACTTAGGCGAGTACTGGACTGCAGCTAAGCCCCCGAGTGGGAGGGTTGCTCACAACTCGGTAGGATTTTTCAAACATAGGCGAGGACTGGACTGCAGCTAAGCCCCCAAGTGGGAGGGTTTCTCACCACTCGATAGGATTTTTCGAACTTAGGCGAGCACTGGACTGCAGCTAAGCCCCCGAGTTGGAGGGTTGCTCACCACTCCGTAGGATTTTTCAAACTTAGCGAGTACTGGACTGCAGCTAAGCCCCCGAGTGGGAGGGTTGCTCACCACTCGGTAGGATTTTTCAAACTTAGGCGAGTACTGGACTACAGCTAAGCCCCCGAGTGGGAGGGTTGCTCACCACTCGGTAGGATTTTTCAAACTTAGGAGAGGACTGGACTGCAGCTAAGCCCCCGAGTGGGAGGGTTGCTCACCACTCGGTAGGATTTTTCAAACTTAGGCGAGCACTGGACTTCTGCTAAGCCCCCGAGTGGGAGGGTTGCTCACCACTCGGTAGGTTTTTTCAAACTTAGGCGAGCACTGGACTGCAGCTAAGCCCCCGAGTGGGAGGGTTGCTCACCACTCGGTAGGATTTTTCAAACTTAGGCGAGTACTGGACTGCAGCTAAGCCCCCGAGTGGGAGGGTTGCTCACCACTCGGTAGGATTTTTCAAACTTAGGCGAGTACTGGACTCCAGCTAAGCCCCCGAGTGGGAGGGTTGCTCACCACTCGGTAGGATTTTTCAAACTTAGGCGAGGACTGGACTGCAGCTAAGCCCCCGAGTGGGAGGGTTGCTCACCACTCGGTAGGATTTTTCAAACTTAGGGGAGTACTGGACTGCAGCTAAGCCCCAGAGTAGGAGGGTTGCTCACCACTCGGTAGGAATTTTCAAACTTAGGCGAGTACTGGTCTGGAGCTAAGCCCCCGAGTGGGAGGGTTGCTCACCACTCGGTAGGATTTTTCGAACTTACGCGAGCACTGGACTGCAGCTAAGCCCCCGAGTGAGAGGCTTGCTCATCACTTGGTAGGATTTTTCAAACTTAGGCGAGCACTGGACTGCAGCTAAGCCCCCGAGTGAGAGGCTTGCTCATCACTTGGTAGGATTTTTCAAACTTAGGCGAGCACTGGACTGCAGCTAAGCCCCCGAGTGGGAGGGTTGCTCACCAGTCGGTAGGATTTTTCAATCTTAGGCGAGCACTGGACTGCAGCTAAGCCCCCGAGTGGGAGGGTTGCTCACCACTCGGTAGGATTTTTCAAACTTAGGCGAGTACTGGACTGCAGCTAAGCCCCCGAGTGGGAGGGTTGCTCACCACTCGGTAGGATTTTTCAAACTTAGGCGAGTACTGGACTACAGCTAAGCCCCCGAGTGGGAGGGTTGCTCACCACTCGGTAGGATTTTTCAAACTTAGGCGAGCACTGGACTGCAGCTAAGCCCCCAAGTGAGAGGCTTGCTCATCACTTGGTAGGATTTTTCAAACTTAGGCGAGCACTGGACTGCAGCTAAGCCCCCGAGTGGGAGGGATGCTCACCAGTCGGTAGGATTTTTCAATCTTAGGCGAGCACTGGACTGCAGCTAAGCCCCCGAGTGGGAGGGTTGCTCACCACTCGGTAGGATTTTTCAAACTTAGGCGAGTACTGGACTGCAGCTAAGCCCCCGAGTGGGAGGGTTGCTCACCACTCGGTAGAATTTTTCAAACTTACGCGATTACAGGACTACAGCTAAGCCCCCGAGTGGGAGGGTTGCTCACCACTCGGTAGGATTTTTCGAACTTAGGCGAGGACTGGACTGCAGCTAAGCCCCCAGTGGGAGGGTTGCTCACCACTCGGTAGGATTTTTCGAACTTAGGCTAGTACTGGACTGCAGCTAAGCCCCCGGGTGGGAGGGTTGCTCACCACTCGGTAGGATTTTACAAACTTAGGAGAGCACTGGACTGCAGCTAAGCCCCCTGGTGGGAGGGTTGCTCACCACTCGGTATGATTTTTCAAACTTAGGCGAGTACTGGACTGCAGCTAAGCCCCCGTGTGGAAGCGTTGCTCACCACTCGGTAGGATTTTTCAAACTTAGGCGAGTACTGGACTGCAGCTAAGCCCCCGAGTGGGAGGGTTGCTCACAACTCGGTAGGATTTTTCAAACATAGGCGAGGACTGGACTGCAGCTAAGCCCCCAAGTGGGAGGGTTTCTCACCACTCGGTAAGATTATTCGAACTTAGGCGAGCACTGGACTGCAGCTAAGCCCCCGAGTGGGAGGGTTGCTCACCACTCCGTAGGATTTTTCAAACTTAGCGAGCACTGGACTGCAGCTAAGCCCCCGAGTGGGAGGGTTGCTCACCACTCGGTAGGATTTTTCAAACTTAGGCGAGTACTGGACTACAGCTAAGCCCCCGAGTGGGAGGGTTGCTCACCACTCGGTAGGATTTTTCAAACTTAGGAGAGGACTGGACTGCAGCTAAGCCCCCGAGTGGGAGGGTTGCTCACCACTCGGTAGGATTTTTCAAACTTAGGCGAGCACTGGACTGCAGCTAAGCCCCCAGTGGGAGGGTTGCTCACCACTTGGTAGGATTTTTCAAACTTAGGCGAGTACTGGACTGCAGCTAAGCCCCCGGGTGGGAGGGTTGCTCACCACTCGGTAGGATTTTTCAAACTTAGGAGAGCACTGGACTACAGCTAAGCCCCCTGGTGGGAGGGTTGCTCACCACTCGGTATGATTTTTCAAACTTAGGCGAGTACTGGACTGCAGCTAAGCCCCCGCGTGGAAGCGTTGCTCACCACTCGGTAGGATTTTTCAAACTTAGGCGAGTACTGGACTGCAGCTAAGCCCCCGAGTGGGAGGGTTGCTCACAACTCGGTAGGATTTTTCAAACATAGGCGAGGACTGGACTGCAGCTAAGCCCCCAAGTGGGAGGGTTTCTCACCACTCGGTAAGATTTTTCGAACTTAGGCGAGCACTGGACTGCAGCTAAGCCCCCGAGTGGGAGGGTTGCTCACCACTCCGTAGGATTTTTCAAACTTAGCGAGCACTGGACTGCAGCTGAGCCCCCGAGTGGGAGGGTTGCTCACCACTCGTTAGGATTTTTCAAACTTAGGCGAGTACTGGACTACAGCTAAGCCCCCGAGTGGGAGGGTTGCTCACCACTCGGTAGGATTTTTCAAACTTAGGAGAGGACTGGACTGCAGCTAAGCCCCCGAGTGGGAGGGTTGCTCACCACTCGGTAGGATTTTTCAAACTTAGGCGAGCACTGGACTGCAGCTAAGCCCCCAGTGGGAGGGTTGCTCACCACTTGGTAGGATTTTTCAAACTTAGGCGAGTACTGGACTGCAGCTAAGCCCCCGGGTGGGAGGGTTGCTCACCACTCGGTAGGATTTTTCAAACTTAGGAGAGCACTGGACTACAGCTAAGCCCCCTGGTGGGAGGGTTGCTCACCACTCGGTATGATTTTTCAAACTTAGGCGAGTACTGGACTGCAGCTAAGCCCCCGCGTGGAAGCGTTGCTCACCACTCGGTATGATTTTTCAAACTTAGGCGAGTACTGGACTGCAGCTAAGCCCCCGAGTGGGAGGGTTGCTCACCACTCGGTAGAATTTTTCAAACTTACGCGATTACAGGACTACAGCTAAGCCCCCGAGTGGGAGGGTTGCTCACCACTCGGTACGATTTTTCGAACTTAGGCGAGGACTGGACTGCAGCTAAGCCCCCAGTGGGAGGGTTGCTCACCACTCGGTAGGATTTTTCGAACTTAGGCTAGTACTGGACTGCAGCTAAGCCCCCGGGTGGGAGGGTTGCTCACCACTCGGTAGGATTTTTCAAACTTAGGAGAGCACTGGACTGCAGCTAAGCCCCCTGGTGGGAGGGTTGCTCACCACTCGGTATGATTTTTCAAACTTAGGCGAGTACTGGACTGCAGCTAAGCCCCCGAGTGGAAGCGTTGCTCACCACTCGGTAGGATTTTTCAAACTTAGGCGAGTACTGGACTGCAGCTAAGCCCCCGAGTGGGAGGGTTGCTCACAACTCGGTAGGATTTTTCAAACATAGGCGAGGACTGGACTGCAGCTAAGCCCCCAAGTGGGAGGGTTTCTCACCACTCGGTAAGATTATTCGAACTTAGGCGAGCACTGGACTGCAGCTAAGCCCCCGAGTGGGAGGGTTGCTCACCACTCCGTAGGATTTTTCAAACTTAGCGAGCACTGGACTGCAGCTAAGCCCCCGAGTGGGAGGGTTGCTCACCACTCGGTAGGATTTTTCAAACTTAGGCGAGTACTGGACTACAGCTAAGCCCCCGAGTGGGAGGGTTGCTCACCACTCGGTAGGATTTTTCAAACTTAGGAGAGGACTGGACTGCAGCTAAGCCCCCGAGTGGGAGGGTTGCTCACCACTCGGTAGGATTTTTCAAACTTAGGCGAGCACTGGACTGCAGCTAAGCCCCCAGTGGGAGGGTTGCTCACCACTTGGTAGGATTTTTCAAACTTAGGCGAGTACTGGACTGCAGCTAAGCCCCCGGGTGGGAGGGTTGCTCACCACTCGGTAGGATTTTTCAAACTTAGGAGAGCACTGGACTACAGCTAAGCCCCCTGGTGGGAGGGTTGCTCACCACTCGGTATGATTTTTCAAACTTAGGCGAGTACTGGACTGCAGCTAAGCCCCCGCGTGGAAGCGTTGCTCACCACTCGGTAGGATTTTTCAAACCTAGGCGAGTACTGGACTGCAGCTAAGCCCCCGAGTGGGAGGGTTGCTCACAACTCGGTAGGATTTTTCAAACATAGGCGAGGACTGGACTGCAGCTAAGCCCCCAAGTGGGAGGGTTTCTCACCACTCGGTAAGATTTTTCGAACTTAGGCGAGCACTGGACTGCAGCTAAGCCCCCGAGTGGGAGGGTTGCTCACCACTCCGTAGGATTTTTCAAACTTAGCGAGCACTGGACTGCAGCTGAGCCCCCGAGTGGGAGGGTTGCTCACCACTCGTTAGGATTTTTCAAACTTAGGCGAGTACTGGACTACAGCTAAGCCCCCGAGTGGGAGGGTTGCTCACCACTCGGTAGGATTTTTCAAACTTAGGAGAGGACTGGACTGCAGCTAAGCCCCCGAGTGGGAGGGTTGCTCACCACTCGGTAGGATTTTTCAAACTTAGGCGAGCACTGGACTGCAGCTAAGCCCCCAGTGGGAGGGTTGCTCACCACTTGGTAGGATTTTTCAAACTTAGGCGAGTACTGGACTGCAGCTAAGCCCCCGGGTGGGAGGGTTGCTCACCACTCGGTAGGATTTTTCAAACTTAGGAGAGCACTGGACTACAGCTAAGCCCCCTGGTGGGAGGGTTGCTCACCACTCGGTATGATTTTTCAAACTTAGGCGAGTACTGGACTGCAGCTAAGCCCCCGCGTGGAAGCGTTGCTCACCACTCGGTAGGATTTTTCAAACTTAGGCGAGTACTGGACTGCAGCTAAGCCCCCGAGTGGGAGGGTTGCTCACAACTCGGTAGGATTTTTCAAACATAGGCGAGGACTGGACTGCAGCTAAGCCCCCAAGTGGGAGGGTTTCTCACCACTCGATAGGATTTTTCGAACTTAGGCGAGCACTGGACTGCAGCTAAGCCCCCGAGTTGGAGGGTTGCTCACCACTCCGTAGGATTTTTCAAACTTAGCGAGTACTGGACTGCAGCTAAGCCCCCGAGTGGGAGGGTTGCTCACCACTCGGTAGGATTTTTCAAACTTAGGCGAGTACTGGACTACAGCTAAGCCCCCGAGTGGGAGGGTTGCTCACCACTCGGTAGGATTTTTCAAACTTAGGAGAGGACTGGACTGCAGCTAAGCCCCCGAGTGGGAGGGTTGCTCACCACTCGGTAGGATTTTTCAAACTTAGGCGAGCACTGCACTTCTGCTAAGCCCCCGAGTGGGAGGGTTGCTCACCACTCGGTAGGTTTTTTCAAACTTAGGCGAGCACTGGACTGCAGCTAAGCCCCCGAGTGAGAGGGTTGCTCACCACTCGGTAGGATTTTTCAAACTTAGGCGAGTACTGGACTGCAGCTAAGCCCCCGAGTGGGAGGGTTGCTCACCACTCGGTAGGATTTTTCAAACTTAGGCGAGTACTGGACTCCAGCTAAGCCCCCGAGTGGGAGGGTTGCTCACCACTCGGTAGGATTTTTCAAACTTAGGCGAGGACTGGACTGCAGCTAAGCCCCCGAGTGGGAGGGTTGCTCACCACTCGGTAGGATTTTTCAAACTTAGGGGAGTACTGGACTGCAGCTAAGCCCCAGAGTGGGAGGGTTGCTCACCACTCGGTAGGATTTTTCAAACTTAGGCGAGTACTGGTCTGGAGCTAAGCCCCCGAGTGGGAGGGTTGCTCACCACTCGGTAGGATTTTTCGAACTTACGCGAGCACTGGACTGCAGCTAAGCCCCCGAGTGAGAGGCTTGCTCATCACTTGGTAGGATTTTTCAAACTTAGGCGAGCACTGGACTGCAGCTAAGCCCCCGAGTGAGAGGCTTGCTCATCACTTGGTAGGATTTTTCAAACTTAGGCGAGCACTGGACTGCAGCTAAGCCCCCGAGTGGGAGGGTTGCTCACCAGTCGGTAGGATTTTTCAATCTTAGGCGAGCACTGGACTGCAGCTAAGCCCCCGAGTGGGAGGGTTGCTCACCACTCGGTAGGATTTTTCAAACTTAGGCGAGTACTGGACTGCAGCTAAGCCCCCGAGTGGGAGGGTTGCTCACCACTCGGTAGGATTTTTCAAACTTAGGCGAGTACTGGACTACAGCTAAGCCCCCGAGTGGGAGGGTTGCTCACCACTCGGTAGGATTTTTCAAACTTAGGCGAGCACTGGACTGCAGCTAAGCCCCCGAGTGAGAGGCTTGCTCATCACTTGGTAGGATTTTTCAAACTTAGGCGAGCACTGGACTGCAGCTAAGCCCCCGAGTGGGAGGGTTGCTCACCAGTCGGTAGGATTTTTCAATCTTAGGCGAGCACTGGACTGCAGCTAAGCCCCCGAGTGGGAGGGTTGCTCACCACTCGGTAGGATTTTTCAAACTTAGGCGAGTACTGGACTGCAGCTAAGCCCCCGAGTGGGAGGGTTGCTCACCACTCGGTAGAATTTTTCAAACTTACGCGAGTACAGGACTACAGCTAAGCCCCCGAGTGGGAGGGTTGCTCACCACTCGGTAGGATTTTTCGAACTTAGGCGAGGACTGGACTGCAGCTAAGCCCCCAGTGGGAGGGTTGCTCACCACTCGGTAGGATTTTTCGAACTTAGGCTAGTACTGGACTGCAGCTAAGCCCCCGGGTGGGAGGGTTGCTCACCACTCGGTAGGATTTTTCAAACTTAGGAGAGCACTGGACTGCAGCTAAGCCCCCTGGTGGGAGGGTTGCTCACCACTCGGTATGATTTTTCAAACTTAGGCGAGTACTGGACTGCAGCTATGCCCCCGAGTGGAAGCGTTGCTCACCACTCGGTAGGATTTTTCAAACTTAGGCGAGTACTGGACTGCAGCTAAGCCCCCGAGTGGGAGGGTTGCTCACAACTCGGTAGGATTTTTCAAACATAGGCGAGGACTGGACTGCAGCTAAGCCCCCAAGTGGGAGGGTTTCTCACCACTCGGTAAGATTATTCGAACTTAGGCGAGCACTGGACTGCAGCTAAGCCCCCGAGTGGGAGGGTTGCTCACCACTCCGTAGGATTTTTCAAACTTAGCGAGCACTGGACTGCAGCTAAGCCCCCGAGTGGGAGGGTTGCTCACCACTCGGTAGGATTTTTCAAACTTAGGCGAGTACTGGACTACAGCTAAGCCCCCGAGTGGGAGGGTTGCTCACCACTCGGTAGGATTTTTCAAACTTAGGAGAGGACTGGACTGCAGCTAAGCCCCCGAGTGGGAGGGTTGCTCACCACTCGGTAGGATTTTTCAAACTTAGGCGAGCACTGGACTGCAGCTAAGCCCCCAGTGGGAGGGTTGCTCACCACTCGGTAGGATTTTTCAAACTTAGGCGAGTACTGGACTGCAGCTAAGCCCCCGGGTGGGAGGGTTGCTCACCACTCGGTAGGATTTTTCAAACTTAGGAGAGCACTGGACTACAGCTAAGCCCCCTGGTGGGAGGGTTGCTCACCACTCGGTATGATTTTTCAAACTTAGGCGAGTACTGGACTGCAGCTAAGCCCCCGCGTGGAAGCGTTGCTCACCACTCGGTAGGATTTTTCAAACTTAGGCGAGTACTGGACTGCAGCTAAGCCCCCGAGTGGGAGGGTTGCTCACAACTCGGTAGGATTTTTCAAACATAGGCGAGGACTGGACTGCAGCTAAGCCCCCAAGTGGGAGGGTTTCTCACCACTCGATAGGATTTTTCGAACTTAGGCGAGCACTGGACTGCAGCTAAGCCCCCGAGTGGGAGGGTTGCTCACCACTCCGTAGGATTTTTCAAACTTAGCGAGTACTGGACTGCAGCTAAGCCCCCGAGTGGGAGGGTTGCTCACCACTCGGTAGGATTTTTCAAACTTAGGCGAGTACTGGACTACAGCTAAGCCCCCGAGTGGGAGGGTTGCTCACCACTCGGTAGGATTTTTCAAACTTAGGAGAGGACTGGACTGCAGCTAAGCCCCCGAGTGGGAGGGTTGCTCACCACTCGGTAGGATTTTTCAAACTTAGGCGAGCACTGGACTTCTGCTAAGCCCCCGAGTGGGAGGGTTGCTCACCACTCGGTAGGTTTTTTCAAACTTAGGCGAGCACTGGACTGCAGCTAAGCCCCCGAGTGGGAGGGTTGCTCACCACTCGGTAGGATTTTTCAAACTTAGGCGAGTACTGGACTGCAGCTAAGCCCCCGAGTGGGAGGGTTGCTCACCACTCGGTAGGATTTTTCAAACTTAGGCGAGTACTGGACTGCAGCTAAGCCCCGGAGTGGGAGGGTTGCTCACCACTCGGTAGGATTTTTCAAACTTAGAGAGTACTGGACTGTAGCTAGGCCCCCGAGTGGGAGGGTTGCTCACCACTCGGTAGGATTTTTCGAACTGAGGCGAGCACTCGACTGTAGCTAAGCCCCCGAATAAGAGGCTTGCTCATCACTCGGTAAGATTTCTCAAACTTAGGCGAGTACTGGACTCCAGCTAAGCCCCCGAGTGGGAGGGTTGCTCACCACTCGGTAGGATTTTTCAAACTTAGGCGAGTACTGGACTGCAGCTAAGCCCCCGAGTGGGAGGGTTGCTCACCACTCGGTAGGATTTTTCAAACTTAGGGGAGTACTGGACTGCAGCTAAGCCCCAGAGTGGGAGGATTGCTCACCACTCGGTAGGATTTTTCAAACTTAGGCGAGTACTGGTCTGCAACTAAGCCCCCGAGTGGGAGGGTTGCTCACCACTCGGTACGATTTTTCGAACTTACGCGAGCACTGGACTGCAGCTAAGCCCCCGAGTGAGAGGCTTGCTCATCACTTGCTAGGATTTTTCAAACTTAGGCGAGCACTGGACTGCAGCTAAGCCCCCGAGTGGGAGGGTTGCTCACCACTCGGTAGGATTTCACAATCTTAGGCGAGCATTGGACTGCAGCTAAGCCCCCGAGTGGGAGGGTTGCTCACCACTCGGTAGGATTTTTCAAACTTAGGCGAGTACTGGACTGCAGCTAAGCCCCCGAGTGGGAGGGTTGCTCACCACTCGGTAGGATTTTTCAAACTTAGGAGAGGACTGGACTGCAGCTAAGCCCCCGAGTGGGAGGGTTGCTCACCACTCGGTAGGATTTTTCAAACTTAGGCGAGCACTGGACTGCAGCTAAGCCCCCAGTGGGAGGGTTGCTCACCACTCGGTAGGATTTTTCAAACTTAGGCGAGTACTGGACTGCAGCTAAGCCCCCGGGTGGGAGGGTTGCTCACCACTCGGTAGGATTTTTCAAACTTAGGAGAGCACTGGACTACAGCTAAGCCCCCTGGTGGGAGGGTTGCTCACCACTCGGTATGATTTTTCAAACTTAGGCGAGTACTGGACTGCAGCTAAGCCCCCGCGTGGAAGCGTTGCTCACCACTCGGTAGGATTTTTCAAACTTAGGCGAGTACTGGACTGCAGCTAAGCCCCCGAGTGGGAGGGTTGCTCACAACTCGGTAGGATTTTTCAAACATAGGCGAGGACTGGACTGCAGCTAAGCCCCCAAGTGGGAGGGTTTCTCACCACTCGATAGGATTTTTCGAACTTAGGCGAGCACTGGACTGCAGCTAAGCCCCCGAGTGGGAGGGTTGCTCACCACTCCGTAGGATTTTTCAAACTTAGCGAGTACTGGACTGCAGCTAAGCCCCCGAGTGGGAGGGTTGCTCACCACTCGGTAGGATTTTTCAAACTTAGGCGAGTACTGGACTACAGCTAAGCCCCCGAGTGGGAGGGTTGCTCACCACTCGGTAGGATTTTTCAAACTTAGGAGAGGACTGGACTGCAGCTAAGCCCCCGAGTGGGAGGGTTGCTCACCACTCGGTAGGATTTTTCAAACTTAGGCGAGCACTGGACTTCTGCTAAGCCCCCGAGTGGGAGGGTTGCTCACCACTCGGTAGGTTTTTTCAAACTTAGGCGAGCACTGGACTGCAGCTAAGCCCCCGAGTGGGAGGGTTGCTCACCACTCGGTAGGATTTTTCAAACTTAGGCGAGTACTGGACTGCAGCTAAGCCCCCGAGTGGGAGGGTTGCTCACCACTCGGTAGGATTTTTCAAACTTAGGCGAGTACTGGACTGCAGCTAAGCCCCGGAGTGGGAGGGTTGCTCACCACTCGGTAGGATTTTTCAAACTTAGAGAGTACTGGACTGTAGCTAGGCCCCCGAGTGGGAGGGTTGCTCACCACTCGGTAGGATTTTTCGAACTGAGGCGAGCACTCGACTGTAGCTAAGCCCCCGAATAAGAGGCTTGCTCATCACTCGGTAAGATTTCTCAAACTTAGGCGAGTACTGGACTCCAGCTAAGCCCCCGAGTGGGAGGGTTGCTCACCACTCGGTAGGATTTTTCAAACTTAGGCGAGTACTGGACTGCAGCTAAGCCCACGAGTGGGAGGGTTGCTCACCACTCGGTAGGATTTTTCAAACTTAGGGGAGTACTGGACTGCAGCTAAGCCCCAGAGTGGGAGGATTGCTCACCACTCGGTAGGATTTTTCAAACTTAGGCGAGTACTGGTCTGCAACTAAGCCCCCGAGTGGGAGGGTTGCTCACCACTCGGTACGATTTTTCGAACTTACGCGAGCACTGGACTGCAGCTAAGCCCCCGAGTGAGAGGCTTGCTCATCACTTGCTAGGATTTTTCAAACTTAGGCGAGCACTGGACTGCAGCTAAGCCCCCGAGTGGGAGGGTTGCTCACCACTCGGTAGGATTTCACAATCTTAGGCGAGCATTGGACTGCAGCTAAGCCCCCGAGTGGGAGGGTTGCTCACCACTCGGTAGGATTTTTCAAACTTAGGCGAGTACTGGACTGCAGCTAAGCCCCCGAGTGGGAGGGTTGCTCACCACTCGGTAGGATTTTTCAAACTTAGGCGAGTACTGGACTACAGCTAAGCCCCCGAGTGGGAGGGTTGCTCACCACTCGGTAGGATTTTTCAAACTTAGGAGAGGACTGGACTGCAGCTAAGCCCCCGAGTGGGAGGGTTGCTCACCACTCGGTAGGATTTTTCAAACTTAGAGAGTACTGGACTGTAGCTAGGCCCCCGAGTGGGAGGGTTGCTCACCACTCGGTAGGATTTCTCGAACTTAGGCGAGCACTGGACTGTAGCTAAGCCCCGAATAAGAGGCTTGCTCATCACTCGGTAAGATTTCTCAAACTTAGGCGAGTACTGGACTCCAGCTAAGCCCCCGAGTGGGAGGGTTGCTCACCACTCGGTAGGATTTTTCAAACTTAGGCGAGTACTGGACTGCAGCTAAGCCCCCGAGTGGGAGGGTTGCTCACCACTCGGTAGGATTTTTCAAACTTAGGGGAGTACTGGACTGCAGCTAAGCCCCAGAGTGGGAGGATTGCTCACCACTCGGTAGAATTTTTCAAACTTAGGCGAGTACTGGTCTGCAGCTAAGCCCCCGAGTGGGAGGGTTGCTCACCACTCGGTACGATTTTTCGAACTTACGCGAGCACTGGACTGCAGCTAAGCCCCCGAGTGAGAGGCTTGCTCATCACTTGCTAGGATTTTTCAAACTTAGGCGAGCACTGGACTGCAGCTAAGCCCCCGAGTGGGAGGGTTGCTCACCACTCGGTAGGATTTTTCAATCTTAGGCGAGCACTGGACTGCAGCTAAGCCCCCGAGTGGGAGGGTTGCTCACCACTCGGTAGGATTTTTCAAACTTAGGCGAGTACTGGACTGCAGCTAAGCCCCCGAGTGGGAGGGTTGCTCACCACTCGGTAGGATTTTTCAAACTTAGGCGAGTACTGGACTGCAGCTAAGCCCCCGAGTGGGAGGGTTGCTCACCACTCGGTAGGATTTTTCGAACTTAGGCGAGGACTGGACTGCAGCTAAGCCCCCAGTGGGAGGGTTGCTCACCACTCGGTAGGATTTTTCAAACTTAGGCGAGTACTGGACTGCAGCTAAGCCCCCGGGTGGGAGGGTTGCTCACCACTCGGTAGGATTTTTCAAACTTAGGAGAGCACTGGACTGCAGCTAAGCCCCCTGGTGGGAGGGTTGCTCACCACTCGGTATGAATTTTCAAACTTAGGCGAGTACTGGACTGCAGCTAAGCCCCCGAGTGGAAGCGTTGCTCACCACTCGGTAGGATTTTTCAAACTTAGGCGAGTACTGGACTGCAGCTAAGCCCCCGAGTGGGAGGGTTGCTCACCACTCGGTAGGATTTTTCAAACATAGGCGAGGACTGGACTGCAGCTAAGCCCCCAAGTGGGAGGGTTTCTCACCACTCGGTAGGATTTTTCGAACTTAGGCCAGCACTGGACTGCAGCTAAGCCCCCGACTGGGAGGCTTGCTCACCACTCGGTAGGATTTTTCAAACTTAGGCGAGTATTGGACTGCAGCTAAGCCCCCGAGTGAGAGGGTTGCTCACCACTCGGTAGGATTTTTCGAACTTAGGCGAGCAATGGACTGCAGCTAACCCCCCTAGTGGGAGGGTTGCTCACCACTCGGTAGGATTTTTCAAACTTAGGCGAGCACTGGACTTCTGCTAAGCCCCCGAGTGGGAGGGTTGCTCACCACTCGGTAGGTTTTTTCAAACTTAGGCGAGCACTGGACTGCAGCTAAGCCCCCGAGTGGGAGGGTTGCTCACCACTCGGTAGGATTTTTCAAACTTAGGCGAGCACTGGACTGCAGCTAAGCCCCCGACTGAGAGGCTTGCTCATCACTCGGTAGGATTTTTCAAACATAGGCGAGTACTAGACTACAGCTAAGCCCCCGAGTAATAGGGTTGCTCACCACTCGGTAGGATTTATCAAACTTAGGCGAGTACTGGACTGCAGCTAAGCCCCCGAGTGGTAGGGTTGCTCAGCACTCGGTAGGATTTTTCAAACTTAGGCGAGTACTGGACTGCAGCTAAGCCCCCGAGTGGGAGGGTTGCTCACCACTCGGTAGGATTTTTCAAACTTAGGCGAGTACTGGACTGCAGCTAAGCCCCCGAGTGGGAGGGTTGCTCACCACTCGGTAGGATTTTTCAAACTTAGGCGAGTACTGGACTACAGCTAAGCCCCCGAGTGGGAGGGTTGCTCACCACTCGGTAGGATTTTTTTAACTTAGGCGAGTACTGGACTGCAGCTAAGCCCCCGAGTGGGAGGGTTGCTCACCACTCGGTAGGATTTTTCGAACTTAGGCGAGCACTGGACTGTAGCTAAGCCCCCGACTGAGAGGCTTGCTCATCACTCGGTAGGATTTTTCAAACTTAGGCGAGTACTGGACTGCAGCTAAGCCCCCGAGTGGGAGGGTTGCTCACCACTCGGTAGGATTTTTCAAACTTAGGCGAGTACTGGACTGCAGCTAAGCCCCCGAGTGGGAGGGTTGCTCACCACTCGGTAGGATTTTTCAAACTTAGGGGAGTACTGGACTGCAGCTAAGCCCCCGAGTGGGAGGATTGCTCACCACTCGGTAGGATTTTTCGAACTTAGGCGAGCACTGGACTGCAGCTAAGCCCCCGACTGAGAGGCTTGCTCATCACTCGGTAGGATTTTTCAAACATAGGCGAGTACTGGACTACAGCTAAGCCCCCGAGTAATAGGGTTGCTCACCACTCGGTAGGATTTATCAAACTTAGGCGAGTACTGGACTGCTGCTAAGCCCCCGAGTGGGAGGGTTGCTCAGCACTCGGTAGGATTTTTCAAACATAGGCGAGTACTGGACTGCAGCTAAGCCCCCGAGTGGGAGGGTTGCTCACCACTCGGTAGGATTTTTCAAACTTAGGCGAGTACTGGACTGCAGCTAAGCCCCCGAGTGGGAGGGTTGCTCACCACTCGGTAGGATTTTTCAAACTTAGGCGAGTACTGGACTACAGCTAAGCCCCCGAGTGGGAGGGTTGCTCACCACTCGGTAGGATTTTTTAAACTTAGGCGAGTACTGGACTGCAGCTAAGCCCCCGAGTGGGAGGGTTGCTCACCACTCGGTAGGATTTTTCAAACTTAGGCGAGTACTGGACTACAGCTAAGCCCCCGAGTGGGAGGGTTGCTCACCACTCGGTAGGATTATTCAAACTTAGGTGAGCACTGGACTGCAGCTAAGCCCCTGAGTGGGAGGGTTGCTCACCACTCGGTAGGATTTTTCGAACTTAGGCGAGCACTGGACTGTAGCTAAGCCCCCGACTGAGAGGCTTGCTCATCACTCGGTAGGATTTTTCAAACTTAGGCGAGTACTGGACTGCAGCTAAGCCCCCGAGTGGGAGGGTTGCTCACCACTCGGTAGGATTTTTCAAACTTAGGCGACTACTGGACTACAGCTAAGCCCCCGAGTGGGAGGGTTGCTCACCACTCGGTAGGATTTTTCGAACTTAGGCGAGCACTGGACTGTAGCTAAGCCCCCGACTGAGAGGGTTGCTCATCACTCGGTAGGATTTTTCAAACTTAGGCGAGTACTGGACTGCAGCTAAGCCCCCGAGTGGGAGGGTTGCTCACCACTCGGTAGGATTTTTCAAACTTAGGCGACTACTGGACTACAGCTAAGCCCCCGAGTGGGAGGGTTGCTCACCACTCGGTAGGATTTTTCAAACTTAGGCGAGTACTGGACTGCAGCTAAGCCCCCGAGTGGGAGGGTTGCTCACCACTCGGTAGGATTTTTCAAACTTAGGGGAGTACTGGACTGCAGCTAAGCCCCCGAGTGGGAGGATTGCTCACCACTCGATAGGATTTTTCAAACTTAGGCGAGTACTGGACAGCAGCTAAGCCCCCGAGTGGGAGGGTTGCTCACCACTCGGTACGATTTTTCGAACTTACGTGAGCACTGGACTGCAGCTAAGCCCCCGAGTGAGAGGCTTGCTCATCACTCGGTAGGATTTTTAAACTTAGGCGAGTACTGGACTGCAGCTAAGCCCCCGAGTGGGAGGGTTGCTACCCACTCGGTATGATTTTTCAAACTTAGGCGAGCACTGGACTGCAGCAAAGCCCCCGAGTGGGAGGTTTGCTCACCACTCGGTAGGATTTTTCAAACTGAGGCGAGGACTGGACTGCAGCTAAGCCCCTAGTGGGAGGGTTGCTCACCACTCGGTAGGATTTTTCAAACTTAGGCGAGGACTGGACTACAGCTAAGCCCCCAGTGGGAGGGTTGCTCACCACTCGGTAGGATTTTTCAAACTTAGGCGAGTACTGGACTGCAGCTAAGCCCCCGAGTGTGAGGGTTGCTCACCACTCGGTAGGATTTTTCAAACTTAGGAGAGTACTGGACTGCAGCTGAGCCCCCGAGTGGGAGGGTTGCTCACCACTCGGTAGGATTTTTCAAACTTAGGGGAGCACTGGACTGCAGCTAAGCCCCCAAGTGGGAGGGTTGCTCACCACTCGGTAGGATTTTTCAAACTTAGGCAAGGACTGGACTGCAGCTAAGCCCCCGAGTGAGAGGCCTGCTCTTCCACCAGTAGGATTTTTCGAACTTAGGCGAGTACTGGACTATAGCTAAGCCCCCGAGTGGGAGGGTTGCTCACCACTCGGTAGGATTTTTCAAACTTAGGCGAGTACTGGACTACAGGTAAGCCCCCGAGTGGGAGGGTTGCTCACCACTCGGTAGGATTTTTCAAACTTAGGCGAGTACTGGACTGCAGCTAAGCCCCCGAGTGGGAGGGTTGCTCACCACTCGGTAGGATTTTTCAAGCTTAGGCGAGTACTGGACTGCAGCTAAGCCCCCGAGTGGGAGGGTTGCTCACCACTCGGTAGGATTTTTCAAGCTTAGGCGAGTACTGGACTACAGCTAAGCCCCCGAGTGGGAGGGTTGCTCACCACTCGGTAGGATTTTTCAAACTTAGGAGAGGACTGGACTGCAGCTGAGCCCCCGAGTGGGAAGGTTGCTCACCACTCGGTAGGATTTTTCAAACTTAGGCGAGTACTGGACTACAGCTAAGCCCCCGAGTGGTAGGGTTGCTCACCACTCGGTAGGATTTTTCAAACTTAGGAGAGGACTGGACTGCAGCTAAGCCCCCGAGTGGGAGGGGTGCTCACCACTCGGTAGGATTTTTCAAACTTAGGCGAGTACTGGACTCCAGCTAAGCCCCCGAGTGGGAGGGTTGCTCACCACTCGGTAGGATTTTTCAAACTTAGGCAAGCACTGGACTGCAGCTAAGCCCCCGAGTGGGAGGGTTGCTCACCACTCGGTAGGATTTTTCAAACTTAGGAGAGGACTGGACTGCAGCTAAGCCCCCGAGTGGGAGGGTTGCTCACCACTCGGTAGGATTTTTCAAACTTAGGCGAGCACTGGACTGCTGCTAAGCCCCCGAGTGGGAGGGTTGCTCACCACTCGGTAGGATTTTTCGAACTTAGGCGAGCACTGGACTGTAGCTAAGCCCCCGACTGAGAGGCTTGCTCATCACTCGGTAGGATTTTTCAAACTTAGGCGAGTACTGGACTGCAGCTAAGCCCCCGAGTGGGAGGGTTGCTCACCACTCGGTAGGATTTTTCAAACTTAGGCGACTACTAGACTACAGCTAAGCCCCCGAGTGGGAGGGTTGCTCACCACTCGGTAGGATTTTTCAAACTTAGGCGAGTACTGGACTGCAGCTAAGCCCCCGAGTGGGAGGGTTGCTCACCACTCGGTAGGATTTTTCAAACTTAGGGGAGTACTGGACTGCAGCTAAGCACCCGAGTGGGAGGATTGCTCACCACTCGATAGGATTTTTCAAACTTAGGCGAGTACTGGACATCAGCTAAGCCCCCGAGTGGGAGGGTTGCTCACCACTCGGTACGATTTTTCGAACTTACGTGAGCACTGGACTGCAGCTAAGCCCCCGAGTGAGAGGCTTGCTCATCACTCGGTAGGATTTTTAAACTTAGGCGAGTACTGGACTGCAGCTAAGCCCCCGAGTGGGAGGGTTGCTACCCACTCGGTATGATTTTTCAAACTTAGGCGAGCACTGGACTGCAGCAAAGCCCCCGAGTGGGAGGTTTGCTCACCACTCGGTAGGATTTTTCAAACTGAGGCGAGGACTGGACTGCAGCTAAGCCCCTAGTGGGAGGGTTGCTCACCACTCGGTAGGATTTTTCAAACTTAGGCGAGGACTGGACTACAGCTAAGCCCCCAGTGGGAGGGTTGCTCACCACTCGGTAGGATTTTTCAAACTTAGGCGAGTACTGGACTGCAGCTAAGCCCCCGAGTGGGAGGGTTGCTCACCACTCGGTAGGATTTTTCAAACTTAGGAGAGTACTGGACTGCAGCTGAGCCCCCGAGTGGGAGGGTTGCTCACCACTTGGTAGGATTTTTCAAACTTAGGCGAGCACTGGACTGCAGCTAAGCCCCCAAGTGGGAGGGTTGCTCACCACTCGGTAGGATTTTTCAAACTTAGGCAAGGACTGGACTGCAGCTAAGCCCCCGAGTGAAAGGCCTGCTCTTCACCCAGTAGGATTTTTCGAACTTAGGCGAGTATTGGACTGCAGCTAAGCCCCCGAGTGGGAGGGTTGCTCACCACTCGGTAGGATTTTTCAAACTTAGGCGAGTACTGGACTACAGGTAAGCCCCCGAGTGGGAGGGTTGCTCACCACTCGGTAGGATTTTTCAAACTTAGGCGAGTACTGGACTGCAGCTAAGCCGCCGAGTGGGAGGGTTGCTCACCACTCGGTAGGATTTTTCAAGCTTAGGCGAGTACTGGACTACAGCTAAGCCCCCGAGTGGGAGGGTTGCTCACCACTCGGTAGGATTTTTAAAACTTAGGAGAGGACTGGACTGCAGCTAAGCCCCCGAGTGGGAAGGTTGCTCACCACTCGGTAGGATTTTTCAAACTTAGGCGAGTACTGGACTACAGCTAAGCCCCCGAGTGGTAGGGTTGCTCACCACTCGGTAGGATTTTTCAAACTTAGGCGAGCACGGGACTGCAGCTAAGCCCCCGAGTGGGAGGGGTGCTCACCACTCGGTAGGATTTTTCAAACTTAGGCGAGTACTGGACTCCAGCTAAGCCCCCGAGTGGGAGGGTTGCTCACCACTCGGTAGGATTTTTCAAACTTAGGCAAGCACTGGACTGCAGCTAACCCCCGAGTGGGAGGGTTGCTCACCACTCGGTAGGATATTTCAAACTTAGGAGAGGACTGGACTGCAGCTAAGCCCCCGAGTGGGAGGGTTGCTCACCACTCGGTAGGATTTTTCAAACTTAGGCGAGCACTGGACTGCTGCTAAGCCCCCGAGTGGGAGGGTTGCTCACCACTCGGTAGGATTTTTCAAACTTAGGCGAGCACTGGACTGCAGCTAAGCCCCCGAGTGGGAGGGTTGCTCACCACTCGGTAGGATTTTTCAAACTTAGCGAGTACTGGACTGCAGCTAAGCCCCCGAGTGGGAGGGTTGCTCACCACTCGGTAGGATTTTTTAAACTTAGGCGAGTACTGGACTGCAGCTAAGCCCCCGAGTGGGAGGGTTGCTCACCACTCGGTAGGATTTTTCAAACTTAGGCGAGTACTAGACTACAGCTAAGCCCCCGAGTGGGAGGGTTGCTCACCACTCGGTAGGATTATTCAAACTTAGGTGAGCACTGGACTGCAGCTAAGCCCCCGAGTGGGAGGGTTGCTCACCACTCGGTAGGATTTTTCGAACTTAGGCGAGCACTGGACTGTAGCTAAGCCCCCGACTGAGAGGCTTGCTCATCACTCGGTAGGATTTTTCAAACTTAGGCGAGTACTGGACTGCAGCTAAGCCCCCGAGTGGGAGGGTTGCTCACCACTCGGTAGGATTTTTCAAACTTAGGCGACTACTGGACTACAGCTAAGCCCCCGAGTGGGAGGGTTGCTCACCACTCGGTAGGATTTTTCAAACTTAGGCGAGTACTGGACTGCAGCTAAGCCCCCGAGTGGGAGGGTTGCTCACCACTCGGTAGGATTTTTCAAACTTAGGGGAGTACTGGACTGCAGCTAAGCCCCCGAGTGGGAGGATTGCTCACCACTCGATAGGATTTTTCAAACTTAGGCGAGTACTGGACAGCAGCTAAGCCCCCGAGTGGGAGGGTTGCTCACCACTCGGTACGATTTTTCGAACTTACGTGAGCACTGGACTGCAGCTAAGCCCCCGAGTGAGAGGCTTGCTCATCACTCGGTAGGATTTTTAAACTTAGGCGAGTACTGGACTGCAGCTAAGCCCCCGAGTGGGAGGGTTGCTACCCACTCGGTATGATTTTTCAAACTTAGGCGAGCACTGGACTGCAGCAAAGCCCCCGAGTGGGAGGTTTGCTCACCACTCGGTAGGATTTTTCAAACTGAGGCGAGGACTGGACTGCAGCTAAGCCCCTAGTGGGAGGGTTGCTCACCACTCGGTAGGATTTTTCAAACTTAGGCGAGCACTGGACTGTAGCTAAGCCCCCGACTGAGAGGCTTGCTCATCACTCGGTAGGATTTTTCAAACTTAGGCGAGTACTGGACTGCAGCTAAGCCCCCGAGTGGGAGGGTTGCTCACCACTCGGTAGGATTTTTCAAACTTAGGCGACTACTAGACTACAGCTAAGCCCCCGAGTGGGAGGGTTGCTCACCACTCGGTAGGATTTTTCAAACTTAGGCGAGTACTGGACTGCAGCTAAGCCCCCGAGTGGGAGGGTTGCTCACCACTCGGTAGGATTTTTCAAACTTAGGGGAGTACTGGACTGCAGCTAAGCACCCGAGTGGGAGGATTGCTCACCACTCGATAGGATTTTTCAAACTTAGGCGAGTACTGGACATCAGCTAAGCCCCCGAGTGGGAGGGTTGCTCACCACTCGGTACGATTTTTCGAACTTACGTGAGCACTGGACTGCAGCTAAGCCCCCGAGTGAGAGGCTTGCTCATCACTCGGTAGGATTTTTAAACTTAGGCGAGTACTGGACTGCAGCTAAGCCCCCGAGTGGGAGGGTTGCTACCCACTCGGTATGATTTTTCAAACTTAGGCGAGCACTGGACTGCAGCAAAGCCCCCGAGTGGGAGGTTTGCTCACCACTCGGTAGGATTTTTCAAACTGAGGCGAGGACTGGACTGCAGCTAAGCCCCTAGTGGGAGGGTTGCTCACCACTCGGTAGGATTTTTCAAACTTAGGCGAGGACTGGACTACAGCTAAGCCCCCAGTGGGAGGGTTGCTCACCACTCGGTAGGATTTTTCAAACTTAGGCGAGTACTGGACTGCAGCTAAGCCCCCGAGTGGGAGGGTTGCTCACCACTCGGTAGGATTTTTCAAACTTAGGAGAGTACTGGACTGCAGCTGAGCCCCCGAGTGGGAGGGTTGCTCACCACTCGGTAGGATTTTTCAAACTTAGGCGAGCACTGGACTGCAGCTAAGCCCCCAAGTGGGAGGGTTGCTCACCACTCGGTAGGATTTTTCAAACTTAGGCAAGGACTGGACTGCAGCTAAGCCCCCGAGTGAAAGGCCTGCTCTTCACCCAGTAGGATTTTTCGAACTTAGGCGAGTATTGGACTGCAGCTAAGCCCCCGAGTGGGAGGGTTGCTCACCACTCGGTAGGATTTTTCAAACTTAGGCGAGTACTGGACTACAGGTAAGCCCCCGAGTGGGAGGGTTGCTCACCACTCGGTAGGATTTTTCAAACTTAGGCGAGTACTGGACTGCAGCTAAGCCGCCGAGTGGGAGGGTTGCTCACCACTCGGTAGGATTTTTCAAGCTTAGGCGAGTACTGGACTACAGCTAAGCCCCCGAGTGGGAGGGTTGCTCACCACTCGGTAGGATTTTTAAAACTTAGGAGAGGACTGGACTGCAGCTAAGCCCCCGAGTGGGAAGGTTGCTCACCACTCGGTAGGATTTTTCAAACTTAGGCGAGTACTGGACTACAGCTAAGCCCCCGAGTGGTAGGGTTGCTCACCACTCGGTAGGATTTTTCAAACTTAGGCGAGCACGGGACTGCAGCTAAGCCCCCGAGTGGGAGGGGTGCTCACCACTCGGTAGGATTTTTCAAACTTAGGCGAGTACTGGACTCCAGCTAAGCCCCCGAGTGGGAGGGTTGCTCACCACTCGGTAGGATTTTTCAAACTTAGGCAAGCACTGGACTGCAGCTAACCCCCGAGTGGGAGGGTTGCTCACCACTCGGTAGGATATTTCAAACTTAGGAGAGGACTGGACTGCAGCTAAGCCCCCGAGTGGGAGGGTTGCTCACCACTCGGTAGGATTTTTCAAACTTAGGCGAGCACTGGACTGCTGCTAAGCCCCCGAGTGGGAGGGTTGCTCACCACTCGGTAGGATTTTTCAAACTTAGGCGAGCACTGGACTGCAGCTAAGCCCCCGAGTGGGAGGGTTGCTCACCACTCGGTAGGATTTTTCAAACTTAGCGAGTACTGGACTGCAGCTAAGCCCCCGAGTGGGAGGGTTGCTCACCACTCGGTAGGATTTTTTAAACTTAGGCGAGTACTGGACTGCAGCTAAGCCCCCGAGTGGGAGGGTTGCTCACCACTCGGTAGGATTTTTCAAACTTAGGCGAGTACTAGACTACAGCTAAGCCCCCGAGTGGGAGGGTTGCTCACCACTCGGTAGGATTATTCAAACTTAGGTGAGCACTGGACTGCAGCTAAGCCCCCGAGTGGGAGGGTTGCTCACCACTCGGTAGGATTTTTCGAACTTAGGCGAGCACTGGACTGTAGCTAAGCCCCCGACTGAGAGGCTTGCTCATCACTCGGTAGGATTTTTCAAACTTAGGCGAGTACTGGACTGCAGCTAAGCCCCCGAGTGGGAGGGTTGCTCACCACTCGGTAGGATTTTTCAAACTTAGGCGACTACTGGACTACAGCTAAGCCCCCGAGTGGGAGGGTTGCTCACCACTCGGTAGGATTTTTCAAACTTAGGCGAGTACTGGACTGCAGCTAAGCCCCCGAGTGGGAGGGTTGCTCACCACTCGGTAGGATTTTTCAAACTTAGGGGAGTACTGGACTGCAGCTAAGCCCCCGAGTGGGAGGATTGCTCACCACTCGATAGGATTTTTCAAACTTAGGCGAGTACTGGACAGCAGCTAAGCCCCCGAGTGGGAGGGTTGCTCACCACTCGGTACGATTTTTCGAACTTACGTGAGCACTGGACTGCAGCTAAGCCCCCGAGTGAGAGGCTTGCTCATCACTCGGTAGGATTTTTAAACTTAGGCGAGTACTGGACTGCAGCTAAGCCCCCGAGTGGGAGGGTTGCTACCCACTCGGTATGATTTTTCAAACTTAGGCGAGCACTGGACTGCAGCAAAGCCCCCGAGTGGGAGGTTTGCTCACCACTCGGTAGGATTTTTCAAACTGAGGCGAGGACTGGACTGCAGCTAAGCCCCTAGTGGGAGGGTTGCTCACCACTCGGTAGGATTTTTCAAACTTAGGCGAGGACTGGACTACAGCTAAGCCCCCAGTGGGAGGGTTGCTCACCACTCGGTAGGATTTTTCAAACTTAGGCGAGTACTGGACTGCAGCTAAGCCCCCGAGTGGGAGGGTTGCTCACCACTCGGTAGGATTTTTCAAACTTAGGAGAGTACTGGACTGCAGCTGAGCCCCCGAGTGGGAGGGTTGCTCACCACTCGGTAGGATTTTTCAAACTTAGGCGAGCACTGGACTGCAGCTAAGCCCCCAAGTGGGAGGGTTGCTCACCACTCGGTAGGATTTTTCAAACTTAGGCAAGGACTGGACTGCAGCTAAGCCCCCGAGTGAGAGGCCTGCTCTTCACCCAGTAGGATTTTTCGAACTTAGGCGAGTACTGGACTGCAGCTAAGCCCCCGACTGGGAGGGTTGCTCACCACTCGGTAGGATTTTTCAAACTTAGGCGAGTACTGGACTACAGGTAAGCCCCCGAGTGGGAGGGTTGCTCACCACTCGGTAGGATTTTTCAAACTTAGGCGAGTACTGGACTGCAGCTAAGCCCCCGAGTGGGAGGGTTGCTCACCACTCGGTAGGATTTTTCAAACTTAGGCGAGTACTGGACTCCAGCTAAGCCCCCGAGTGGGAGGGTTGCTCACCACTCGGTAGGATTTTTCAAACTTAGGAGAGGACTGGACTGCAGCTAAGCCCCCGAGTGGGAGGGTTGCTCACCACTCGGTAGGATTTTTCAAACTTAGGCGAGTACTGGACTACAGCTAAGCCCCCGAGTGGTAGGGTTGCTCACCACTCGGTAGGATTTTTCAAACTTAGGCGAGAACGGGACTGCAGCTAAGCCCCCGAGTGGGAGGGGTGCTCACCACTCGGTAGGATTTTTCAAACTTAGGCGAGTACTGGACTCCAGCTAAGCCCCCGAGTGGGAGGGTTGCTCACCACTCGGTAGGATTTTTCAAACTTAGGCAAGCACTGGACTGCAGCTAAGCCCCCGAGTGGGAGGGTTGCTCACCACTCGGTAGGATTTTTCAAACTTAGGAGAGGACTGGACTGCAGCTAAGCCCCCGAGTGGGAGGGTTGCTCACCAGTCGGTAGGATTTTTCAAACTTAGGCGAGCACTGGACTGCTGCTAAGCCGCCGAGTGGGAGGGTTGCTCACCACTCCGTAGGATTTTTCAAACTTAGCGAGTACTGGACTGCAGCTAAGCCCCCGAGTGGGAGGGTTGCTCACCACTCGGTAGGATTTTTCAAACTTAGGCGAACACTGGACTACAGCTAAGCCCCCGAGTGGGATGGTTGCTCACCACTCGGTAGGATTTTTCAAACTTAGGAGAGGACTGGACTGCAGCTAAGCCCCCGAGTCGGAGGGTTGCTCACCACTCGGTAGGATTTTTCAAACTTAGGCGAGCACTGGACTGCTGCTAAGCCCCGAGTGGGAGGGTTGCTCACCACTCGGTAGGTTTTTTCAAACTTAGGCGAGCACTGGACTGCAGCTAAGCCCCCGAGTGGGAGGGTTGCTCACCACTCGGTAGGATTTTTCAAACTTAGGCGAGTACTGGACTGCAGCTAAGCCCCCGAGTGGGAGGGTTGCTCACCACTCGGTAGGATTTTTCAAACTTAGGCGAGTACTGGACTACAGCTAAGCCCCGGAGTGGGAGGGTTGCTCACCACTCGGTAGGATTTTTCAAACTTAGAGAGTACTGGACTGTAGCTAGGCCCCCGAGCGGGAGGGTTGCTCACCACTCGGTAGGTTTTTTCAAACTTAGGCGAGCACTGGACTGTAGCTAAGCCCCCGAATAAGAGGCTTTCTCATCACTCGGTAAGATTTCTCAAACTTAGGCGAGTACTGGACTCCAGCTAATCCCCCGAGTGGGAGGGTTGCTCACCACTCGGTAGGATTTTTCAAACTTAGGCGAGTACTGGACTGCAGCTAAGCCCCCGAGTGGGAGGGTTGCTCACCACTCGGTAGGATTTTTCAAACTTAGGGGAGTACTGGACTGCAGCTAAGCCCCAGAGTGGGAGGATTGCTCACCACTCGGTAGGATTTTTCAAACTTAGGCGAGTACTGCTCTGCAGCTAAGCCCCCGAGTGGGAGGGTTGCTCACCACTCGGTACGATTTTTCGAACTTACGCGAGCACTGGACTGCAGCTAAGCCCCCGAGTGAGAGGCTTGCTCATCACTTGGTAGGATTTTTCAAACTTAGGCGAGCACTGGACTGCAGCTAAGCCCCCGAGTGGGAGGGTTGCTCACCAGTCGGTAGGATTTTTCAATCTTAGGCGAGCACTGGACTGCAGCTAAGCCCCCGAGTGGGAGGGTTGCTCACCACTCGGTAGGATTTTTCAAACTTAGGCGAGTACTGGACTGCAGCTAAGCCCCCGAGTGGGAGGGTTGCTCACCACTTGGTAGGATTTTTCAAACTTAGGCGAGTACTGGACTCCAGCTAAGCCCCCGAGTGGGAGGGTTGCTCACCACTCGGTAGGATTTTTCGAACTTAGGCGAGGACTGGACTGCAGCTAAGCCCCCAGTGGGAGGGTTGCTCACCACTCGGTAGGATTTTTCAAACTTAGGCGAGGACTGGACTGCAGCTAAGCCCCCGGGTGGGAGGGTTGCTCACCACTCGGTAGGATTTTTCAAACTTAGGAGAGCACTGGACTGCAGCTAAGCCCCCTGGTGGGAGGGTTGCTCACCACTCGGTATGATTTTTCAAACTTAGGCGAGTACTGGACTGCAGCTAAGCCCCCGAGTGGAAGCGTTGCTCACCACTCGGTAGGATTTTTCAAACTTAGGCGAGTACTGGACTGCAGCTAAGCCCCCGAGTGGGAGGGTTGCTCACAACTCGGTAGGATTTTTCAAACATAGGCGAGGACTGGACTGCAGCTAAGCCCCCAAGTGGGAGGGTTTCTCACCACTCGGTAGGATTTTTCGAACTTAGGCGAGCACTGGACTGCAGCTAAGCCCCCGAGTGGGAGGGTTGCTCACCACTCGGTAGGATTTTTCAAACTTAGGCGAGTACTGGACTGCAGCTAAGCCCCCGAGTGGGAGGGTTGCTCACCACTCGGTAGGATTTTTCAAACTTAGGCGAGTACTGGACTACAGCTAAGCCCCGGAGTGGGAGGGTTGCTCACCACTCGGTAGGATTTTTCAAACTTAGAGAGTACTGGACTGTAGCTAGGCCCCCGAGCGGGAGGGTTGCTCACCACTCGGTAGGTTTTTTCAAACTTAGGCGAGCACTGGACTGTAGCTAAGCCCCCGAATAAGAGGCTTTCTCATCACTCGGTAAGATTTCTCAAACTTAGGCGAGTACTGGACTCCAGCTAATCCCCCGAGTGGGAGGGTTGCTCACCACTCGGTAGGATTTTTCAAACTTAGGCGAGTACTGGACTGCAGCTAAGCCCCCGAGTGGGAGGGTTGCTCACCACTCGGTAGGATTTTTCAAACTTAGGGGAGTACTGGACTGCAGCTAAGACCCAGAGTGGGAGGATTGCTCACCACTCGGTAGGATTTTTCAAACTTAGGCGAGTACTGGTCTGCAGCTAAGCCCCCGAGTGGGAGGGTTGCTCACCACTCGGTACGATTTTTCGAACTTACGCGAGCACTGGACTGCAGCTAAGCCCCCGAGTGAGAGGCTTGCTCATCACTTGGTAGGATTTTTCAAACTTAGGCGAGCACTGGACTGCAGCTAAGCCCCCGAGTGGGAGGGTTGCTCACCAGTCGGTAGGATTTTTCAATCTTAGGCGAGCACTGGACTGCAGCTAAGCCCCCGAGTGGGAGGGTTGCTCACCACTCGGTAGGATTTTTCAAACTTAGGCGAGTACTGGACTGCAGCTAAGCCCCCGAGTGGGAGGGTTGCTCACCACTTGGTAGGATTTTTCAAACTTAGGCGAGTACTGGACTCCAGCTAAGCCCCCGAGTGGGAGGGTTGCTCACCACTCGGTAGGATTTTTCGAACTTAGGCGAGGACTGGACTGCAGCTAAGCCCCCAGTGGGAGGGTTGCTCACCACTCGGTAGGATTTTTCAAACTTAGGCGAGGACTGGACTGCAGCTAAGCCCCCGGGTGGGAGGGTTGCTCACCACTCGGTAGGATTTTTCAAACTTAGGAGAGCACTGGACTGCAGCTAAGCCCCCTGGTGGGAGGGTTGCTCACCACTCGGTATGATTTTTCAAACTTAGGCGAGTACTGGACTGCAGCTAAGCCCCCGAGTGGAAGCGTTGCTCACCACTCGGTAGGATTTTTCAAACTTAGGCGAGTACTGGACTGCAGCTAAGCCCCCGAGTGGGAGGGTTGCTCACAACTCGGTAGGATTTTTCAAACATAGGCGAGGACTGGACTGCAGCTAAGCCCCCAAGTGGGAGGGTTTCTCACCACTCGGTAGGATTTTTCGAACTTAGGCGAGCACTGGACTGCAGCTAAGCCCCCGAGTGGGAGGGTTGCTCACCACTCCGTAGGATTTTTCAAACTTAGCGAGTACTGGACTGCAGCTAAGCCCCCGAGTGGGAGGGTTGCTCACCACTCGGTAGGATATTTCAAACTTAGGCGAGTACTGGACTACAGCTAAGCCCCCGAGTGGGAGGGTTGCTCACCACTCGGTAGGATTTTTTAAACATAGGAGAGGACTGGACTGCAGCTAATCCCCCGAGTGGGAGGGTTGCTCACCACTCGGTAGGATTTTTCAAACTTAGGCGAGTACTGGACTACAGCTAAGCCCCGGAGTGGGAGGGTTGCTCACCACTCGGTAGGATTTTTCAAACTTAGAGAGTACTGGACTGTAGCTAGGCCCCCGAGCGGGAGGGTTGCTCACCACTCGGTAGGATTTTTCGAACTTAGGCGAGCACTGGACTGTAGCTAAGCCCCCGAATAAGAGGCTTTCTCATCACTCGGTAAGATTTCTCAAACTTAGGCGAGTACTGGACTCCAGCTAATCCCCCGAGTGGGAGGGTTGCTCACCACTCGGTAGGATTTTTCAAACTTAGGCGAGTACTGGACTGCAGCTAAGCCCCCGAGTGGGAGGGTTGCTCACCACTCGGTAGGATTTTTCAAACTTAGGGGAGTACTGGACTGCAGCTAAGCCCCAGAGTGGGAGGATTGCTCACCACTCGGTAGGATTTTTCAAACTTAGGCGAGTACTGGTCTGCAGCTAAGCCCCCGAGTGGGAGGGTTGCTCACCACTCGGTACGATTTTTCGAACTTACGCGAGCACTGGACTGCAGCTAAGCCCCCGAGTGAGAGGCTTGCTCATCACTTGGTAGGATTTTTCAAACTTAGGCGAGCACTGGACTGCAGCTAAGCCCCCGAGTGAGAGGCTTGCTCATCACTAGGTAGGATTTTTCAAACTTAGGCGAGTACTGGTCTGGAGCTAAGCCCCCGAGTGGGAGGATTGCTCACCACTCGGTAGGATTTTTCGAACTTACGCGAGCACTGGACTGCAGCTAAGCCCCCGAGTGAGAGGCTTGCTCATCACTTGGTAGGATTTTTCAAACTTAGGCGAGCACTGGACTGCACCTAAGCCCCCGAGTGAGAGGCTTGCTCATCACTTGGTAGGATTTTTCAAACTTAGGCGAGCACTGGACTGCAGCTAAGCCCCCGAGTGGGAGGGTTGCTCACCAGTCGGTAGGATTTTTCAATCTTAGGCGAGCACTGGACTGCAGCTAAGCCCCCGAGTGGGAGGGTTGCTCACCACTCGGTAGGATTTTTCAAACTTAGGCGAGTACTGGACTGCAGCTAAGCCCCCGAGTGGGAGGGTTGCTCACCACTTGGTAGGATTTTTCAAACTTAGGCGAGTACTGGACTCCAGCTAAGCCCCCGAGTGGGAGGGTTGCTCACCACTCGGTAGGATTTTTCGAACTTAGGCGAGGACTGGACTGCAGCTAAGCCCCCAGTGGGAGGGTTGCTCACCACTCGGTAGGATTTTTCAAACTTAGGCGAGGACTGGACTGCAGCTAAGCCCCCGGGTGGGAGGGTTGCTCACCACTCGGTAGGATTTTTCAAACTTAGGAGAGCACTGGACTGCAGCTAAGCCCCCTGGTGGGAGGGTTGCTCACCACTCGGTATGATTTTTCAAACTTAGGCGAGTACTGGACTGCAGCTAAGCCCCCGAGTGGAAGCGTTGCTCACCACTCGGTAGGATTTTTCAAACTTAGGCGAGTACTGGACTGCAGCTAAGCCCCCGAGTGGGAGGGTTGCTCACAACTCGGTAGGATTTTTCAAACATAGGCGAGGACTGGACTGCAGCTAAGCCCCCAAGTGGGAGGGTTTCTCACCACTCGGTAGGATTTTTCGAACTTAGGCGAGCACTGGACTGCAGCTAAGCCCCCGAGTGGGAGGGTTGCTCACCACTCCGTAGGATTTTTCAAACTTAGCGAGTACTGGACTGCAGCTAAGCCCCCGAGTGGGAGGGTTGCTCACCACTCGGTAGGATATTTCAAACTTAGGCGAGTACTGGACTACAGCTAAGCCCCCGAGTGGGAGGGTTGCTCACCACTCGGTAGGATTTTTTAAACTTAGGAGAGGACTGGACTGCAGCTAATCCCCCGAGTGGGAGGGTTGCTCACCACTCGGTAGGATTTTTCAAACTTAGGCGAGCACTGGACTGCTGCTAAGCCCCCGAGTGGGAGGGTTGCTCACCACTCGGTAGGTTTTTTCAAACTTAGGCGAGTACTGGACTACAGCTAAGCCCCGGAGTGGGAGGGTTGCTCACCACTCGGTAGGATTTTTCAAACTTAGAGAGTACTGGACTGTAGCTAGGCCCCCGAGCGGGAGGGTTGCTCACCACTCGGTAGGATTTTTCGAACTTAGGCGAGCACTGGACTGTAGCTAAGCCCCCGAATAAGAGGCTTTCTCATCACTCGGTAAGATTTCTCAAACTTAGGCGAGTACTGGACTCCAGCTAATCCCCCGAGTGGGAGGGTTGCTCACCACTCGGTAGGATTTTTCAAACTTAGGCGAGTACTGGACTGCAGCTAAGCCCCCGAGTGGGAGGGTTGCTCACCACTCGGTAGGATTTTTCAAACTTAGGGGAGTACTGGACTGCAGCTAAGCCCCAGAGTGGGAGGATTGCTCACCACTCGGTAGGATTTTTCAAACTTAGGCGAGTACTGGTCTGCAGCTAAGCCCCCGAGTGGGAGGGTTGCTCACCACTCGGTACGATTTTTCGAACTTACGCGAGCACTGGACTGCAGCTAAGCCCCCGAGTGAGAGGCTTGCTCATCACTTGGTAGGATTTTTCGAACTTAGGCGAGCACTGGACTGCAGCTAAGCCCCCGAGTGGGAGGGTTGCTCACCAGTCGGTAGGATTTTTCAATCTTAGGCGAGCACTGGACTGCAGCTAAGCCCCCGAGTGGGAGGGTTGCTCACCACTCGGTAGGATTTTTCAAACTTAGGCGAGTACTGGACTGCAGCTAAGCCCCCGAGTGGGAGGGTTGCTCACCACTTGGTAGGATTTTTCAAACTTAGGCGAGTACTGGACTACAGCTAAGCCCCCGAGTGGGAGGGTTGCTCACCACTCGGTAGGATTTTTCGAACTTAGGCGAGGACTGGACTGCAGCTAAGCCCCCTGTGGGAGGGTTGCTCACCACTCGGTAGGATTTTTCAAACTTAGGCGAGTACTGGACTGCAGCTAAGCCCCCGGGTGGGAGGGTTGCTCACCACTCGGTAGGATTTTTCAAACTTAGGAGAGCACTGGACTGCAGCTAAGCCCCCTGGTGGGAGGGTTGCTCACCACTCGGTATGATTTTTCAAACTTAGGTGAGTACTGGACTGCAGCTAAGCCCCCGAGTGGAAGCGTTGCTCACCACTCGGTAGGATTTTCAAACTTAGGCGAGTACTGGACTGCAGCTAAGCCCCGAGTGGGAGGGTTGCTCACAACTCGGTAGGATTTTTCAAACATAGGCGAGGACTGGACTGCAGCTAAGCCCCCAAGTGGGAGGGTTTCTCACCACTCGGTAGGATTTTTCGAACTTAGGCGAGCACTGGACTGCAGCTAAGCCCCCGAGTGGGAGGATTGCTCACCACTCGGTAGGATTTTTCAAACTTAGGCGAGTACTGGTCTGCAGCTAAGCCCCCGAGTGGGAGGGTTGCTCACCACTCGGTACGATTTTTCGAACTTACGCGAGCACTGGACTGCAGCTAAGCCCCCGAGTGAGAGGCTTGCTCATCACTTGGTAGGATTTTTCGAACTTAGGCGAGCACTGGACTGCAGCTAAGCCCCCGAGTGGGAGGGTTGCTCACCAGTCGGTAGGATTTTTCAATCTTAGGCGAGCACTGGACTGCAGCTAAGCCCCCGAGTGGGAGGGTTGCTCACCACTCGGTAGGATTTTTCAAACTTAGGCGAGTACTGGACTGCAGCTAAGCCCCCGAGTGGGAGGGTTGCTCACCACTTGGTAGGATTTTTCAAACTTAGGCGAGTACTGGACTACAGCTAAGCCCCCGAGTGGGAGGGTTGCTCACCACTCGGTAGGATTTTTCGAACTTAGGCGAGGACTGGACTGCAGCTAAGCCCCCTGTGGGAGGGTTGCTCACCACTCGGTAGGATTTTTCAAACTTAGGCGAGTACTGGACTGCAGCTAAGCCCCCGGGTGGGAGGGTTGCTCACCACTCGGTAGGATTTTTCAAACTTAGGAGAGCACTGGACTGCAGCTAAGCCCCCTGGTGGGAGGGTTGCTCACCACTCGGTATGATTTTTCAAACTTAGGTGAGTACTGGACTGCAGCTAAGCCCCCGAGTGGAAGCGTTGCTCACCACTCGGTAGGATTTTCAAACTTAGGCGAGTACTGGACTGCAGCTAAGCCCCGAGTGGGAGGGTTGCTCACAACTCGGTAGGATTTTTCAAACATAGGCGAGGACTGGACTGCAGCTAAGCCCCCAAGTGGGAGGGTTTCTCACCACTCGGTAGGATTTTTCGAACTTAGGCGAGCACTGGACTGCAACTAAGCCCCCGAGTGGGAGGGTTGCTCACCACTCCGTAGGATTTTTCAAACTTAGCGAGTACTGGACTGCAGCTAAGCCCCCGAGTGGGAGGGTTGCTCACCACTCGGTAGGATTTTTCAAACTTAGGCGAGTACTGTACTACAGCTAAGCCCCCGAGTGGGAGGGATGCTCACCACTCGGTAGGATTTTTCAAACTTAGGAGAGGACTGGACTGCAGCTAAGCCCCCGAGTGGGAGGGTTGCTCACCACTCGGTAGGATTTTTCAAACTTAGGCGAGCACTGGACTGCTGCTAAGCCCCCGAGTGGGAGGGTTGCTCACCACTCGGTAGGTTTTTTCAAACTTAGGCGAGCACTGGACTGCAGCTAAGCCCCCGAGTGGGAGGGTTGCTCACCACTCGGTAGGATTTTTCAAACTTAGGCGAGTACTGGACTGCAGCTAAGCCCCCGAGTGGGAGGGTTGCTCACCACTCGGTAGGATTTTTCAAACTTAGGCGAGTACTGGACTGCAGCTAAGCCCCGGAGTGGGAGGGTTGCTCACCACTCGGTAGGATTTTTCAAACATAGAGAGTACTGGACTGTAGCTAGGCCCCCGAGTGGGAGGGTTGCTCACCACTCGGTAGGATTTTTCGAACTTAGGCGAGCACTGGACTGTAGCTAAGCCCCCGAATAAGAGGCTTGCTCATCACTCGGTAAGATTTTTCAAACTTAGGCGAGTACTGGACTCCAGCTAAGCCCCCGAGTGGGAGGGTTGCTCACCACTCGGTAGGATTTTTCAAACTTAGGCGAGTACTGGACTGCAGATAAGCCCCCGAGTGGGAGGGTTGCTCACCACTCGGTAGGATTTTTCAAACTTAGGGGAGTACTGGACTGCAGCTAAGCCCCAGAGTGGGAGGGTTGCTCACCACTCGGTAGGATTTTTCAAACTTTGGCGAGTACTGGACTGCAGCTAAGCCCCCGAGTGGGAGGGTTGCTCACCACTCGGTAGAATTTTTCAAACTTAGGCGAGTACTGGTCTGCAGCTAAGCCCCCGAGTGGGAGGGTTGCTCACCACTCGGTACGATTTTTCGAACTTACGTGAGCACTGGACTGCAGCTAAGCCCCCGAGTGAGAGGCTTGCTCATCACTTGCTAGGATTTTTCAAACTTAGGCGAGCACTGGACTGCAGCTAAGCCCCCGAGTGGGAGGGTTGCTCACCACTCGGTAGAATTTTTCAATCTTAGGCGAGCACTGGACTGCAGCTAAGCCCCCGAGTGGGAGGGTTGCTCACCACTCGGTAGGATTTTTCAAACTTAGGCGAGTACTGGACTGCAGCTAAGCCCCCGAGTGGGAGGGTTGCTCACCACTCGGTAGGATTTTTCAAACTTAGGCGAGTACTGGACTACAGCTAAGCCCCCGAGTGGGAGGGTTGCTCACCACTCGGTAGGATTTTTCGAACTTAGGCGAGGACTGGACTGCAGCTAAGCCCCCAGTGGGAGGGTTGCTCACCACTCGGTAGGATTTTTCAAACTTAGGCGAGTACTGGACTGCAGCTAAGCCCCCGGGTGGGAGGGTTGCTCACCACTCGGTAGGATTTTTCAAACTTAGGAGAGCACTGGACTGCAGCTAAGCCCCCTGGTGGGAGGGTTGCTCACCACTCGGTATGATTTTTCAAACTTAGGCGAGTACTGGACTGCAGCTAAGCCCCCGAGTGGAAGCGTTGCTCACCACTCGGTAGGATTTTTCAAACTTAGGCGAGTACTGGACTGCAGCTAAGCCCCCGAGTGGGAGGGTTGCTCACCACTCGGTAGGATTTTTCAAACATAGGCGAGGACTGGACTGCAGCTAAGCCCCCAAGTGGGAGGGTTTCTCACCACTCGGTAGGATTTTTCGAACTTAGGCGAGCACTGGACTGCAGCTAAGCCCCCGACTGGGAGGCTTGCTCACCACTCGGTAGGATTTTTCAAACTTAGGCGAGTATTGGACTGCAGCTAAGCCCCCGAGTGGGAGGGTTGCTCACCACTCGGTAGGATTTTTCGAACTTAGGCGAGCAATGGACTGCAGCTAACCCCCCTAGTGGGAGGGTTGCTCACCACTCGGTAGGATTTTTCAAACTTAGGCGAGTACTGGACTGCAGCTAAGCCCCCGAGTGATAGGGTTGCTCACCACTTGGTAGGATTTTTCAAACTTAGGCGAGGACTGGACTGCAGCTAAACCCCCGAGTGGGAGGGTTGCTCACCACTCGGTAGGATTTTTCGAACTTAGGCGAGCACTGGACTGCAGCTAAGCCCCCGACTGAGAGGCTTGCTCATCACTCGGTAGGATTTTTCAAACTTAGGCGAGTACTAGACTACAGCTAAGCCCCCGAGTAATAGGGTTGCTCACCACTCGGTAGGATTTATCGAACTTAGGCGAGTACTGGACTGCAGCTAAGCCCCCGAGTGGTAGGGTTGCTCAGCACTCGGTAGGATTTTTCAAACTTAGGCGAGTACTGGACTGCAGCTAAGCCCCCGAGTGGGAGGGATGCTCACCACTCGGTAGGATTTTTCAAACTTAGGCAAGTACTGGACTGCAGCTAAGCCCCCGAGTGGGAGGGTTGCTCATCACTCGGTAGGATTTTTCAAACTTAGGCGAGTACTGGACTACAGCTAAGCCCCCGAGTGGGAGGGTTGCTCACCACTCGGTAGGATTTTTCAAACTTAGGGGAGTACTGGACTGCAGCTAAGCCCCAGAGTGGGAGGATTGCTCACCACTCGGTAGGATTTTTCAAACTTAGGCGAGTACTGGTCTGCAGCTAAGCCCCCGAGTGGGAGGGTTGCTCACCACTCGGTACGATTTTTCGAACTTACGCGAGCACTGGACTGCAGCTAAGCCCCCGAGTGAGAGGCTTGCTCATCACTTGGTAGGATTTTTCAAACTTAGGCGAGCACTGGACTGCAGCTAAGCCCCGAGTGGGAGGGTTGCTCACCAGTCGGTAGGATTTTTCAATCTTAGGCGAGCACTGGACTGCAGCTAAGCCCCCGAGTGGGAGGGTTGCTCACCACTCGGTAGGATTTTTCAAACTTAGGCGAGTACTGGACTGCAGCTAAGCCCCCGAGTGGGAGGGTTGCTCACCACTTGGTAGGATTTTTCAAACTTAGGCGAGTACTGGACTACAGCTAAGCCCCCGAGTGGGAGGGTTGCTCACCACTCGGTAGGATTTTTCGAACTTAGGCGAGGACTGGACTGCAGCTAAGCCCCCTGTGGGAGGGTTGCTCACCACTCGGTAGGATTTTTCAAACTTAGGCGAGTACTGGACTGCAGCTAAGCCCCCGGGTGGGAGGGTTGCTCACCACTCGGTAGGATTTTTCAAACTTAGGAGAGCACTGGACTGCAGCTAAGCCCCCTGGTGGGAGGGTTGCTCACCACTCGGTATGATTTTTCAAACTTAGGTGAGTACTGGACTGCAGCTAAGCCCCCGAGTGGAAGCGTTGCTCACCACTCGGTAGGATTTTTTCAAACTTAGGCGAGCACTGGACTGCAGCTAAGCCCCCGAGTGGGAGGGTTGCTCACCACTCGGTAGGATTTTTCAAACTTAGGCGAGTACTGGACTGCAGCTAAGCCCCCGAGTGGGAGGGTTGCTCACCACTCGGTAGGATTTTTCAAACTTAGGCGAGTACTGGACTGCAGCTAAGCCCCGGAGTGGGAGGGTTGCTCACCACTCGGTAGGATTTTTCAAACTTAGAGAGTACTGGACTGTAGCTAGGCCCCCGAGTGGGAGGGTTGCTCACCACTCGGTAGGATTTTTCGAACTTAGGCGAGCACTGGACTGTAGCTAAGCCCCCGAATAAGAGGCTTGCTCATCACTCGGTAAGATTTCTCAAACTTAGGCGAGTACTGGACTCCAGCTAAGCCCCCGAGTGGGAGGGTTGCTCACCACTCGGTAGGATTTTTCAAACTTAGGCGAGTACTGGACTGCAGATAAGCCCCCGAGTGGGAGGGTTGCTCACCACTCGGTAGGATTTTTCAAACTTAGGGGAGTACTGGACTGCAGCTAAGCCCCAGAGTGGGAGGGTTGCTCACCACTCGGTAGGATTTTTCAAACTTTGGCGAGTACTGGACTTCAGCTAAGCCCCCGAGTGGGAGGGTTGCTCACCACTCGGTAGAATTTTTCAAACTTAGGCGAGTACTGGTCTGCAGCTAAGCCCCCGAGTGGGAGGGTTGCTCACCACTCGGTACGATTTTTCGAACTTACGTGAGCACTGGACTGCAGCTAAGCCCCCGAGTGAGAGGCTTGCTCATCACTTGCTAGGATTTTTCAAACTTAGGCGAGCACTGGACTGCAGCTAAGCCCCCGAGTGGGAGGGTTGCTCACCACTCGGTAGAATTTTTCAATCTTAGGCGAGCACTGCACTGCAGCTAAGCCCCCGAGTGGGAGGGTTGCTCACCACTCGGTAGGATTTTTCAAACTTAGGCGAGTACTGGACTGCAGCTAAGCCCCCGAGTGGGAGGGTTGCTCACCACTCGGTAGGATTTTTCAAACTTAGGCGAGTACTGGACTACAGCTAAGCCCCCGAGTGGGAGGGTTGCTCACCACTCGGTAGGATTTTTCGAACTTAGGCGAGGACTGGACTGCAGCTAAGCCCCCAGTGGGAGGGTTGCTCACCACTCGGTAGGATTTTTCAAACTTAGGCGAGTACTGGACTGCAGCTAAGCCCCCGGGTGGGAGGGTTGCTCACCACTCGGTAGGATTTTTCAAACTTAGGAGAGCACTGGACTGCAGCTAAGCCCCCTGGTGGGAGGGTTGCTCACCACTCGGTATGATTTTTCAAACTTAGGCGAGTACTGGACTGCAGCTAAGCCCCCGAGTGGAAGCGTTGCTCACCACTCGGTAGGATTTTTAAAACTTAGGCGAGTACTGGACTGCAGCTAAGCCCCCGAGTGGGAGGGTTGCTCACCACTCGGTAGGATTTTTCAAACATAGGCGAGGACTGGACTGCAGCTAAGCCCCCAAGTGGGAGGGTTTCTCACCACTCGGTAGGATTTTTCGAACTTAGGCGAGCACTGGACTGCAGCTAAGCCCCCGACTGGGAGGCTTGCTCACCACTCGGTAGGATTTTTCAAACTTAGGCGAGTATTGGACTGCAGCTAAGCCCCCGAGTGGGAGGGTTGCTCACCACTCGGTAGGATTTTTCGAACTTAGGCGAGCAATGGACTGCAGCTAACCCCCCTAGTGGGAGGGTTGCTCACCACTCAGTAGGATTTTTCAAACTTAGGCGAGTACTGGACTGCAGCTAAGCCCCCGAGTGATAGGGTTGCTCACCACTTGGTAGGATTTTTCAAACTTAGGCGAGGACTGGACTGCAGCTAAACCCCCGAGTGGGAGGGTTGCTCACCACTCGGTAGGATTTTTCGAACTTAGGCGAGCACTGGACTGCAGCTAAGCCCCCGACTGAGAGGCTTGCTCATCACTCGGTAGGATTTTTCAAACTTAGGCGAGTACTAGACTACAGCTAAGCCCCCGAGTAATAGGGTTGCTCACCACTCGGTAGGATTTATCGAACTTAGGCGAGTACTGGACTGCAGCTAAGCCCCCGAGTGGTAGGGTTGCTCAGCACTCGGTAGGATTTTTCAAACTTAGGCGAGTACTGGACTGCAGCTAAGCCCCCGAGTGGGAGGGTTGCTCACCACTCGGTAGGATTTTTCAAACTTAGGCGAGTACTGGACTGCAGCTAAGCCCCCGAGTGGGAGGGTTGCTCATCACTCGGTAGGATTTTTCAAACTTAGGCGAGTACTGGACTACAGCTAAGCCCCCGAGTGGGAGGGTTGCTCACCACTCGGTAGGATTTTTCAAACTTAGGGGAGTACTGGACTGCAGCTAAGCCCCAGAGTGAGAGGATTGCTCACCACTCGGTAGGATTTTTCAAACTTAGGCGAGTACTGGTCTGCAGCTAAGCCCCCGAGTGGGAGGGTTGCTCACCACTCGGTACGATTTTTCGAACTTACGCGAGCACTGGACTGCAGCTAAGCCCCCGAGTGAGAGGCTTGCTCATCACTTGGTAGGATTTTTCAAACTTAGGCGAGCACTGGACTGCAGCTAAGCCCCCGAGTGGGAGGGTTGCTCACCAGTCGGTAGGATTTTTCAATCTTAGGCGAGCACTGGACTGCAGCTAAGCCCCCGAGTGGGAGGGTTGCTCATCACTCGGTAGGATTTTTCAAACTTAGGCGAGTACTGGACTGCAGCTAAGCCCCCGAGTGGGAGGGTTGCTCACCACTTGGTAGGATTTTTCAAACTTAGGCGAGTACTGGACTACAGCTAAGCCCCCGAGTGGGAGGGTTGCTCACCACTCGGTAGGATTTTTCGAACTTAGGCGAGGACTGGACTGCAGCTAAGCCCCCTGTGGGAGGGTTGCTCACCACTCGGTAGGATTTTTCAAACTTAGGCGAGTACTGGACTGCAGCTAAGCCCCCGGGTGGGAGGGTTGCTCACCACTCGGTAGGATTTTTCAAACTTAGGAGAGCACTGGACTGCAGCTAAGCCCCCTGGTGGGAGGGTTGCTCACCACTCGGTATGATTTTTCAAACTTAGGTGAGTACTGGACTGCAGCTAAGCCCCCGAGTGGAAGCGTTGCTCACCACTCGGTAGGATTTTTCAAACTTAGGCGAGTACTGGACTGCAGCTATGCCCCCGAGTGGGAGGGTTGCTCACAACTCGGTAGGATTTTTCAAACATAGGCGAGGACTGGACTGCAGCTTAGCCCCCAAGTGGGAGGGTTTCTCACCACTCGGTAGGATTTTTCGAACTTAGGCGAGCACTGGACTGCAGCTAAGCCCCCGAGTGGGAGGGTTGCTCACCACTCCGTAGGATTTTTCAAACTTAGCGAGTACTGGACTGCAGCTAAGCCCCCGAGTGGGAGGGTTGCTCACCACTCGGTAGGATTTTTCAAACTTAGGCGAGTACTGGACTACAGCTAAGCCCCCGAGTGGGAGGGTTGCTCACCACTCGGTAGGATTTTTCAAACTTAGGAGAGGACTGGACTGCAGCTAAGCCCCCGAGTGGGAGGGTTGCTCACCACTCGGTAGGATTTTTCAAACTTAGGCGAGCACTGGACTGCTGCTAAGCCCCCGAGTGGGAGGGTTGCTCACCACTCGGTAGGTTTTTTCAAACTTAGGTGAGCACTGGACTGCAGCTAAGCCCCCGAGTGGGAGGGTTGCTCACCACTCGGTAGGATTTTTCAAACTTAGGCGAGTACTGGACTGCAGCTAAGCCCCCGAGTGGGAGGGTTGCTCACCACTCGGTAGGATTTTTCAAACTTAGGCGAGTACTGGACTGCAGCTAAGCCCCGGAGTGGGAGGGTTGCTCACCACTCGGTAGGATTTTTCAAACTTAGAGAGTACTGGACTGTAGCTAGGCCCCCGAGTGGGAGGGTTGCTCACCACTCGGTAGGATTTTTCGATCTTAGGCGAGCACTGGACTGTAGCTAAGCCCCCGAATAAGAGGCTTGCTCATCACTCGGTAAGATTTCTCAAACTTAGGCGAGTACTGGACTCCAGCTAAGCCCCCGAGTGGGAGGGTTGCTCACCACTCGGTAGGATTTTTCAAACTTAGGCGAGTACTGGACTGCAGATAAGCCCCCGAGTGGGAGGGTTGCTCACCACTCGGTAGGATTTTTCAAACTTAGGGGAGTACTGGACTGCAGCTAAGCCCCAGAGTGGGAGGGTTGCTCACCACTCGGTAGGATTTTTCAAACTTTGGCGAGTACTGGACTGCAGCTAAGCCCCCGAGTGGGAGGGTTGCTCACCACTCGGTAGAATTTTTCAAACTTAGGCGAGTACTGGTCTGCAGCTAAGCCCCCGAGTGGGAGGGTTGCTCACCACTCGGTACGATTTTTCGAACTTACGTGAGCACTGGACTGCAGCTAAGCCCCCGAGTGAGAGGCTTGCTCATCACTTGCTAGGATTTTTCAAACTTAGGCGAGCACTGGACTGCAGCTAAGCCCCCGAGTGGGAGGGTTGCTCACCACTCGGTAGAATTTTTCAATCTTAGGCGAGCACTGGACTGCAGCTAAGCCCCCGAGTGGGAGGGTTGCTCACCACTCGGTAGGATTTTTCAAACTTAGGCGAGTACTGGACTGCAGCTAAGCCCCCGAGTGGGAGGGTTGCTCACCACTCGGTAGGATTTTTCAAACTTAGGCGAGTACTGGACTACAGCTAAGCCCCCGAGTGGGAGGGTTGCTCACCACTCGGTAGGATTTTTCGAACTTAGGCGAGGACTGGACTGCAGCTAAGCCCACAGTGGGAGGGTTGCTCACCACTCGGTAGGATTTTTCAAACTTAGGCGAGTACTGGACTGCAGCTAAGCCCCCGGGTGGGAGGGTTGCTCACCACTCGGTATGATTTTTCAAACTTAGGAGAGCACTGGACTGCAGCTAAGCCCCCTGGTGGGAGGGTTGCTCACCACTCGGTATGATTTTTCAAACTTAGGCGAGTACTGGACTGCAGCTAAGCCCCCGAGTGGAAGCGTTGCTCACCACTCGGTAGGATTTTTCAAACTTAGGCGAGTACTGGACTGCAGCTAAGCCCCCGAGTGGGAGGGTTGCTCACCACTCGGTAGGATTTTTCAAACATAGGCGAGGACTGGACTGCAGCTAAGCCCCCAAGTGGGAGGGTTTCTCACCACTCGGTAGGATTTTTCGAACTTAGGCGAGCACTGGACTGCAGCTAAGCCCCCGACTGGGAGGCTTGCTCACCACTCGGTAGGATTTTTCAAACTTAGGCGAGTATTGGACTGCAGCTAAGCCCCCGAGTGGGAGGGTTGCTCACCACTCGGTAGGATTTTTCGAACTTAGGCGAGCAATGGACTGCAGCTAACCCCCCTAGTGGGAGGGTTGCTCACCACTCGGTAGGATTTTTCAAACTTAGGCGAGTACTGGACTGCAGCTAAGCCCCCGAGTGATAGGGTTGCTCACCACTTGGTAGGATTTTTCAAACTTAGGAGAGGACTGGACTGCAGCTAAACCCCCGAGTGGGAGGGTTGCTCACCACTCGGTAGGATTTTTCGAACTTAGGCGAGCACTGGACTGCAGCTAAGCCCCCGACTGAGAGGCTTGCTCATCACTCGGTAGGATTTTTCAAACTTAGGCGAGTACTAGACTACAGCTAAGCCCCCGAGTAATAGGGTTGCTCACCACTCAGTAGGATTTATCAAACTTAGGTGAGTACTGGACTGCAGCTAAGCCCCCGAGTGGTAGGGTTGCTCAGCACTCGGTAGGATTTTTCAAACTTAGGCGAGTACTGGACTGCAGCTAAGCCCCCGAGTGGGAGGGTTGCTCACCACTCGGTAGGATTTTTCAAACTTAGGCGAGTACTGGACTGCAGCTAAGCCCCCGAGTGGGAGGGTTGCTCATCACTCGGTAGGATTTTTCAAACTTAGGCGAGTACTGGACTACAGCTAAGCCCCCGAGTGGGAGGGTTGCTCACCACTTGGTAGGATTTTTTAAACTTAGGCGAGTACTGGACTGCAGCTAAGCCCCCGAGTGGGAGGGTTGCACACCACTCGGTAGGATTTTTCGAACTTAGGCAAGCACTGGACTGTAGCTAAGCCCCCGACTGAGAGGCTTGCTCATCACTCGGTAGGATTTTTCAAACTTAGGCGAGTACTGGACTGCAACTAAGCCCCCGAGTGGGAGGGTTGCTCACCACTCGGTAGGATTTTTCAAACTTAGGCGACTACTGGACTACAGCTCAGCCCCCGAGTGGGAGGGTTGCTCACCACTCGGTGGGATTTTTCAAAGTTAGGCGAGTACTGGACTGCAGCTAAGCCCCCGAGTGGGAGGGTTGCTCACCACTCGGTAGGATTTTTCGAACTTAGGCGAGCACTGGACTGTAGCTAAGCCCCCGACTGAGAGGCTTGCTCATCACTCGGTAGGATTTTTCAAACTTAGGCGAGTACTGGACTCCAGCTAAGCCCCCAAGTGGGAGGGTTGCTCACCACTCGGTAGGATTTTTCAAACTTAGGCGAGTACTGGACTGCAGCTAAGCCCCCGAGTGGGAGGGTTGCTCACCACTCGGTAGGATTTTTCAAACTTAGGCGAGGACTGGACTGCAGCTAAGCCCCCGAGTGGGAGGGTTGCTCACCACTCGGTAGGATTTTTCAAACATAGGCGAGGACTGGACTGCAGCTAAGCCCCCGAGTGGGAGGATTGCTCACCACTCGGTAGGATTTTTCGAACTTAGGCAAGCACTGGACTGCAGCTAAGCCCCCGACTGAGAGGCTTGCTCATCACTCGGTAGGATTTTTCAAACTTAGGCGAGTACTGGACTACAGCTAAGCCCCCGAGTAATAGGGTTGCTCACCACTCGGTAGGATTTATCAAACTTAGGCGAGTACTGGACTGCAGCTAAGCCCCCGAGTGGCAGGGTTGCTCAGCACTCGGTAGGATTTTTCAAACATAGGCGAGTACTGGACTGCAGCTAAGCCCCCGAGTGGGAGGGTTGCTCACCACTCGGTAGGATTTTTCAAACTTAGGCGAGTACTGGACTACAGCTAAGCCCCCGAGTGGGAGGGTTGCTCACCACTCGGTAGGATTTTTCAAACTTAGGCGACTACTGGACTACAGCTCAGCCCCCGAGTAGGAGGGTTGCTCACCACTCGGTGGGATTTTTCAAAGTTAGGCGAGTACTGGACTGCAGCTAAGCCCCCGAGTGGGAGGGTTGCTCACCACTCGGTAGGATTTTTCGAACTTAGGCGAGCACTGGACTGTAGCTAAGCCCCCGACTGAGAGGCTTGCTCATCACTCGGTAGGATTTTTCAAACTTAGGCGAGTACTGGACTCCAGCTAAGCCCCCGAGTGGGAGGGTTGCTCATCACTCGGTAAGATTTCTCAAACTTAGGCGAGTACTGGACTCCAGCTAAGCCCCCGAGTGGGAGGGTTGCTCACCACTCGGTAGGATTTTTCAAACTTAGGCGAGTACTGGACTGCAGCTAAGCCCCCGAGTGGGAGGGTTGCTCACCACTCGGTAGGATTTTTCAAACTTAGGCGAGCACTGGACTGCAGCTAAGCCCCTGAGTGGGAGGGTTGCTCACCACTCGGTGGGATTTTTCAAACTTAGGCGAGCACTGGACTGCAGCTAAGCCCCCGAGTGGGAGGGTTGCTCACCACTCGGTAGGATTTTCCAAACTTAGGCGAGGACTGGACTGCAGGAAAGCCCCAAGTGGGAGGGTTGCTCACCACTCGGTAGGATTTTTCAAACTTAGGCGAGCACTGGACTGCAGCTAAGCCCCCGAGTGGGAGGGTTGCTCACCACACGGTAGGATTTTTCAAACTTAGGCGACTACTGGACTACAGCTAAGCCCCCGAGTGGGAGGGTTGCTCACCACTCGGTAGGATTTTTCAAACTTAGGCGAGTACTGGACTGCAGCTAAGCCCCCGAGTGGGAGGGTTGCTCACCACTCGGTAGGATTTTTCAAACTTAGGCGAGCACTGGACTATAGCTAAGCCCCCGAGTGGGAGGGTTGCTCACCACTCGGTAGGATTTTTCGAACTTAGGCGAGGACTGGACTGCAGCTAAGCCCCCGACTGAGAGGCTTGCTCATCACTCGGTAGGATTTTTCAAACTTAGGCTAGTACTGGACTGCAGCTAAGCCCCCGAGTGGGAGGGTTGCTCACCACTCGGTAGGATTTTGCAAACTTAGGCGAGCACTGGACTGCAGCTAAGCCCCCGAGTGGGAGGGTTGCTCACCACTCGGTAGGATTTTTCAAACTTAAGCGAGCACTGGACTGCAGCTAAGCCCCTGAGTGGGAGGGTTGCTCACCACTCGGTAGGATTTTTCAAACTTAGGCGAGTACTGGACTGCAGCTAAGCCCCCGAGTGGGAGGGTTGCTCACTACTCGGTAGGATTTTTCGAACTTAGGCAAGCACTGGACTGCAGCTAAGCCCCCGACTGAGAGGCTTGCTCATCACTCTGTAGGATTTTTCAAACTTAGGCGAGTAGTGGACTGCAGCTAAGCCCCCGAGTGATAGGGTTGCTCACCACTCGGTAGGATTTATCAAACTTAGGCGAGCACTGGACTGGAGCTAAGCCCCCGAGTGGCAGGGTTGCTCACCACTCGGTAGGATTTTTCAAACTTAGGCGAGTACTGGACTGCAGCTAAGCCCCCGAGTGGGAGGGTTGCTCACCACTCGGTAGGATTTTTCAAACTTAGGCGAGTACTGGACTGCAGCTAAGCCCCCGATTGAGAGGCTTGCTCATCACTCGGTAGGGATTTTCAAACTTAGGCGAGTACTGGACTGTAGCTAAGCCCCCGAGTGGGAGGGTTGCTCACCACTCGGTAGGATTTTTCGAACATAGGCAAGCACTTGACTGCAGCTAAGCCCCCGAGTGGGAGGGTTGCTCACCACTCGGTAGGATTTTTCAAACTTAGGCGAGCACTGGACTGCAGCTAAGCCCCCGAGTGGGAGGGTTGCTCACCACTCGGTAGGATTTTTCAAAACTTAGGCGAGTACTGGACTGCAGCTAAGCCCCCGAGTGGGAGGGTTGCTCACCACTCGGTAGGATTTTTCAAACATGGGCGAGTACTAGACTACAGCTAAGCCCCCGAGTGGGAAGGTTGCTCACCACTCGATAGGATTTTTCAAACTTAGGCGAGCACTGGACTGCAGCTAAGCCCCCGAGTGGCAGGGTTGCTCACCACTCGGTAGGATTTTTCAAACTTAGGCGAGTACTGGACTGCAGCTAAGCCCCCGAGTGGGAGGGTTGCTCACCACTCGGTAGGATTTTTCAAACTTAGGCGAGTACTGGACTGCAGCTAAGCCCCCGATTGAGAGGCTTGCTCATCACTCGGTAGGGATTTTCAAACTTAGGCGAGTACTGGACTGTAGCTAAGCCCCCGAGTGGGAGGGTTGCTCACCACTCGGTAGGATTTTTCGAACATAGGCAAGCACTTGACTGCAGCTAAGCCCCCGAGTGGGAGGGTTGCTCACCACTCGGTAGGATTTTTCAAACTTAGGCGAGCACTGGACTGCAGCTAAGCCCCCGAGTGGGAGGGTTGCTCACCACTCGGTAGGATTTTTCAAAACTTAGGCGAGTACTGGACTGCAGCTAAGCCCCCGAGTGGGAGGGTTGCTCACCACTCGGTAGGATTTTTCAAACATGGGCGAGTACTAGACTACAGCTAAGCCCCCGAGTGGGAAGGTTGCTCACCACTCGATAGGATTTTTCAAACTTAGGCGAGCACTGGACTGCAGCTAAGCCCCCGAGTGGGAGGGTTGCTCACCACTCGGTAGGATTTTTCAAACTTAGGCGAGCACTGGACTGCAGCTAAGCCCCCGAGTGGGAGGGTTGCTCACCACTCGGTAGGATTTTTCAAACTTAGGCGAGTACTGGACTGCAGCTAAGCCCCCGATTGAGAGGCTTGCTCATCACTCGGTAGGGTTTTTCAAACTTAGGCGAGGACTGGACTGTAGCTAAGCCCCCTAGTGATAGGGTTGCTCACCACTCGGTAGGATTTTTCAAACTTAGGCGAGTACTGGACTGCAGCTAAGCCCCCGAGTGGCAGGGTTGCTCAGCACTCGATAGGATTTTTCAAACTTAGGCGAGTACTGGACTGCAGCTAAGCCCCCGAGTGGGAGGGTTGCTCACCACTCAGTAGGATTTTTCAAACTTAGGCGAGTACTAGACTCCGGCTAAGCCCCCGAGTGGGAGGGTTGCTCACCACTCGGTAGGATTTTTCAAACATAGGCGAGTACTGGACTACAGTTAAGCCCCCGAGTGGGAAGGTTGCTCACCACTCGGTAGGATTTTTCAAACTTAGGCGAGGACTGGACTGCAGCTAAGCCCCCGAGTGGGAGGGTTGCTCACCACTCGGTAGGATTTTTCGAACTTAGGCGAGCACTGGACTGTAGCTAAGCCCCCGACTGAGAGGCTTGCTCATCACTCGGTAGGATTTTTCAAACTTAGGCTAGTACTGGACTGCAGCTAAGCCCCCGAGTGGGAGGGTTGCTCACCACTCGGTAGGATTTTGCAAACTTAGGCGAGCACTGGACTGCAGCTAAGCCCTCGAGTGGGAGGGTTGCTCACCACTCGGTAGGATTTTTCAAACTTAGGCGAGCACTGGACTGCAGATAAGCCCCTGAGTGGGAGGGTTGCTCACCACTCGGTAGGATTTTTCAAACTTAGGCGAGGACTGGACTGCAACTAAGCCCCTAGTGGGAGGGTTGCTCACCACTCGGTAGGATTATTCAAACTTAGGCGAGTACTGGACTGCAGCTAAGCCCCCGAGTGGGAGGGTTGCTCACCACTCGGTACGATTTTTTGAACTTACGCGAGCACTAGACTGCAGCTAAGCCCCCGAGTGAGAGGGTTGCTCACCACTCGGTAAGATTTTTCCAACTTAGGCAAGCACTGGACTGCAGCTAAGCCCCCGACTGAGAGGCTTGCTCATCACTCTGACTGCAGCTAAGCCCCCGAGTGATAGGGTTGCTCACCACTCGGTAGGATTTATCAAACTTAGGCGAGCACTGGACTGGAGCTAAGCCCCCGAGTGGCAGGGTTGCTCACCACTCGGTAGGATTTTTCAAACTTAGGCGAGTACTGGACTGCAGCTAAGCCCCCGAGTGGGAGGGTTGCTCACCACTCGGTAGGATTTTTCAAACTTAGGCGAGTACTGGACTGCAGCTAAGCCCCCGATTGAGAGGCTTGCTCATCACTCGGTAGGGTTTTTCAAACTTAGGCGAGGACTGGACTGTAGCTAAGCCCCCTAGTGATAGTGTTGCTCACCACTCGGTAGGATTTTTCAAACTTAGGCGAGTACTGGACTGCAGCTAAGCCCTCGAGGGGCAGGGTTGCTCAGCACTCGATAGGATTTTTCAAACTTAGGCGAGTACTGGACTGCAGCTAAGCCCCCGAGTGGGAGGGTTGCTCACCACTCGGTAGGATTTTTCAAACTTAGGCGAGTACTAGACTCCGGCTAAGCCCCCGAGTGGGAGGGTTGCTCACCACTCCGTAGGAATTTTCAAACATAGGCGAGTACTGGACTACAGTTAAGCCCCCGAGTGGGAAGGTTGCTCACCACTCGGTACGATTTTTCAAACTTAGGCGAGGACTGGACTGCAGCTAAGCCCCCGAGTGGGAGGGTTGCTCACCACTCGGTAGGATTTTTCGAACTTAGGCGAGCACTGGACTATAGCTAAGCCCCCGACTGAGAGGCTTGCTCATCACTCGGTAGGATTTTTCAAACTTAGGCTAGTACTGGACTGCAGCTAAGCCCCCGAGTGGGAGGGTTGCGCACCACTCGGTAGGATTTTGCAAACTTAGGCGAGCACTGGACTGCAGCTAAGCCCCCGAGTGGGAGGGTTGCTCACCACTCGGTAGGATTTTTCAAACTTAAGCGAGCACTGGACTGCAGCTAAGCCCCCGAGTGGGAGGGTTGCTCACCACTCGGTAGGATTATTCAAACTTAGGCGAGTACTGGACTGCAGCTAAGCCCCCGAGTGGGAGGGTTGCTCACAACTCGGTACGATTTTTCGAACTTACGCGAGCACTAGACTGCAGCTAAGCCCCCGAGTGAGAGGCTTGCTCATCACTCGGTAGGGTTTTTCAAACTTAGGCGAGGACTGGACTGTAGCTAAGCCCCCTAGTGATAGGGTTGCTCACCACTCGGTAGGATTTTTCAAACTTAGGCGAGTACTGGACTGCAGCTAAGCCCCCGAGTGGCAGGGTTGCTCAGCACTCGATAGGATTTTTCAAACTTAGGCGAGTACTGGACTGCAGCTAAGCCCCCGAGTGGGAGGGTTGCTTACCACTCGGTAGGATTTTTCAAACTTAGGCGAGTACTGGACTACACCTAAGCCCCCGAGTGGGAAGGTTGCTCACCACTCGGTAGGATTTTTCAAACCTAGGCGAGCACTGGACTGTAGCTAAGCCCCCGAGTGGGAGGGTTGCTCACCACTCGGTAGGATTTTTCAAACTTAGGCGAGCACTGGACTGCAGCTAAGCCCCCGAGTGGGAGGGTTGCTCACCACTCGGTAGGATTTTGCAAACTTAGGCGAGCACTGGACTGCAGCTAAGCCCCCAGTGGGAGGGTTGCTCACCACTCGGTAGGATTTTTCAAACTTAGGCGAGTACTGGACTGCAGCTAAGCCCCCGAGTGGGAGGGTTGCTCACCACTCGGTAGGATTTTTCAAACTTAGGAGAGCACTGGACTGCAGCTAAGCCCCCTAGTGGGTGGGTTGCTCACCACTCGGTATGATTTTTCAAACTTAGGCGAGCACTAGACTGTAGCTAAGCCCCCTAGTGGGAGGGTTGCTCACCACTCGGTAGGATTTTTCGAACATAAGCGAGCACTGGACTGTAGCTAAGCCCCCGAGTGGGAGGGTTGCTCACCACTCGGTAGGATTTTTTCAAACTTAGGCGAGTACTGAACGGCAGCTAAGCCCCCGAGTGGGAGAGTTGCTCACCACTCGGTAGGATTTTTCAAACTTAGGCGAGTACTGGACTGCGGCTAAGCCCCCGAGTGGGAGGGTTGCTCACCACTCGGTAGGATTTTTCGAACTTAGGCAAGCACTGGACTGCAACTAAGCCCCCGAATGAGAGGCTTGCTCATCACTCTGTAGGATTTTTCAAACTTAGGCGAGTACTGGACTGCAGCTAAGCCCCCGAGTGATAGGGTTGCTCACCACTCGGTAGGATTTATCAAACTTAGGCGAGCACTGGACTGGAGCTAAGCCCCCGAGTGGCAGGGCTGCTCACCACTCGGTAGGATTTTTCAAACTTAGGCGAGTACTGGACTGCAGCTCAGCCCCCGAGTGGGAGGGTTGCTCACCACTCGGTAGGATTTTTCAAACTTAGGCGAGTACTGGACTGCAGCTAAGCCCCCGATTGAGAGGCTTGCTCATCACTCGGTAGGGTTTTTCAAACTTAGGCGAGGACTGGACTGTAGCTAAGCCCCCTAGTGATAGGGTTGCTCACCACTCGGTAGGATTTTTCAAACTTAGGCGAGTACTGGACTGCAGCTAAGCCCCCGAGTGGCAGGGTTGCTCAGCACTCGATAGGATTTTTCAAACTTAGGCGAGTACTGGACTGCAGCTAAGCCCCCGAGTGGGAGGGTTGCTCACCACTCAGTAGGATTTTTCAAACTTAGGCGAGTACTAGACTCCGGCTAAGCCCCCGAGTGGGAGGGTTGCTCACCACTCGGTAGGATTTTTCAAACATAGGCGAGTACTGGACTACAGTTAAGCCCCCGAGTGGGAAGGTTGCTCACCACTCGGTAGGATTTTTCAAACTTAGGCGAGGACTGGACTGCAGCTAAGCCCCCGAGTGGGAGGGTTGCTCACCACTCGGTAGGATTTTTCGAACTTAGGCGAGCACTGGACTGTAGCTAAGCCCCCGACTGAGAGGCTTGCTCATCACTCGGTAGGATTTTTCAAACTTAGGCTAGTACTGGACTGCAGCTAAGCCCCCGAGTGGGAGGGTTGCTCACCACTCGGTAGGATTTTGCAAACTTAGGCGAGCACTGGACTGCAGCTAAGCCCTCGAGTGGGAGGGTTGCTCACCACTCGGTAGGATTTTTCAAACTTAGGCGAGCACTGGACTGCAGATAAGCCCCTGAGTGGGAGGGTTGCTCACCACTCGGTAGGATTTTTCAAACTTAGGCGAGGACTGGACTGCAACTAAGCCCCTAGTGGGAGGGTTGCTCACCACTCGGTAGGATTATTCAAACTTAGGCGAGTACTGGACTGCAGCTAAGCCCCCGAGTGGGAGGGTTGCTCACCACTCGGTACGATTTTTTGAACTTACGCGAGCACTAGACTGCAGCTAAGCCCCCGAGTGAGAGGGTTGCTCACCACTCGGTAAGATTTTTCCAACTTAGGCAAGCACTGGACTGCAGCTAAGCCCCCGACTGAGAGGCTTGCTCATCACTCTGACTGCAGCTAAGCCCCCGAGTGATAGGGTTGCTCACCACTCGGTAGGATTTATCAAACTTAGGCGAGCACTGGACTGGAGCTAAGCCCCCGAGTGGCAGGGTTGCTCACCACTCGGTAGGATTTTTCAAACTTAGGCGAGTACTGGACTGCAGCTAAGCCCCCGAGTGGGAGGGTTGCTCACCACTCGGTAGGATTTTTCAAACTTAGGCGAGTACTGGACTGCAGCTAAGCCCCCGATTGAGAGGCTTGCTCATCACTCGGTAGGGTTTTTCAAACTTAGGCGAGGACTGGACTGTAGCTAAGCCCCCTAGTGATAGTGTTGCTCACCACTCGGTAGGATTTTTCAAACTTAGGCGAGTACTGGACTGCAGCTAAGCCCTCGAGGGGCAGGGTTGCTCAGCACTCGATAGGATTTTTCAAACTTAGGCGAGTACTGGACTGCAGCTAAGCCCCCGAGTGGGAGGGTTGCTCACCACTCGGTAGGATTTTTCAAACTTAGGCGAGTACTAGACTCCGGCTAAGCCCCCGAGTGGGAGGGTTGCTCACCACTCCGTAGGAATTTTCAAACATAGGCGAGTACTGGACTACAGTTAAGCCCCCGAGTGGGAAGGTTGCTCACCACTCGGTACGATTTTTCAAACTTAGGCGAGGACTGGACTGCAGCTAAGCCCCCGAGTGGGAGGGTTGCTCACCACTCGGTAGGATTTTTCGAACTTAGGCGAGCACTGGACTATAGCTAAGCCCCCGACTGAGAGGCTTGCTCATCACTCGGTAGGATTTTTCAAACTTAGGCTAGTACTGGACTGCAGCTAAGCCCCCGAGTGGGAGGGTTGCGCACCACTCGGTAGGATTTTGCAAACTTAGGCGAGCACTGGACTGCAGCTAAGCCCCCGAGTGGGAGGGTTGCTCACCACTCGGTAGGATTTTTCAAACTTAAGCGAGCACTGGACTGCAGCTAAGCCCCCGAGTGGGAGGGTTGCTCACCACTCGGTAGGATTATTCAAACTTAGGCGAGTACTGGACTGCAGCTAAGCCCCCGAGTGGGAGGGTTGCTCACAACTCGGTACGATTTTTCGAACTTACGCGAGCACTAGACTGCAGCTAAGCCCCCGAGTGAGAGGCTTGCTCATCACTCGGTAGGGTTTTTCAAACTTAGGCGAGGACTGGACTGTAGCTAAGCCCCCTAGTGATAGGGTTGCTCACCACTCGGTAGGATTTTTCAAACTTAGGCGAGTACTGGACTGCAGCTAAGCCCCCGAGTGGCAGGGTTGCTCAGCACTCGATAGGATTTTTCAAACTTAGGCGAGTACTGGACTGCAGCTAAGCCCCCGAGTGGGAGGGTTGCTTACCACTCGGTAGGATTTTTCAAACTTAGGCGAGTACTGGACTACACCTAAGCCCCCGAGTGGGAAGGTTGCTCACCACTCGGTAGGATTTTTCAAACCTAGGCGAGCACTGGACTGTAGCTAAGCCCCCGAGTGGGAGGGTTGCTCACCACTCGGTAGGATTTTTCAAACTTAGGCGAGCACTGGACTGCAGCTAAGCCCCCGAGTGGGAGGGTTGCTCACCACTCGGTAGGATTTTGCAAACTTAGGCGAGCACTGGACTGCAGCTAAGCCCCCAGTGGGAGGGTTGCTCACCACTCGGTAGGATTTTTCAAACTTAGGCGAGTACTGGACTGCAGCTAAGCCCCCGAGTGGGAGGGTTGCTCACCACTCGGTAGGATTTTTCAAACTTAGGAGAGCACTGGACTGCAGCTAAGCCCCCTAGTGGGTGGGTTGCTCACCACTCGGTATGATTTTTCAAACTTAGGCGAGCACTAGACTGTAGCTAAGCCCCCTAGTGGGAGGGTTGCTCACCACTCGGTAGGATTTTTCGAACATAAGCGAGCACTGGACTGTAGCTAAGCCCCCGAGTGGGAGGGTTGCTCACCACTCGGTAGGATTTTTTCAAACTTAGGCGAGTACTGAACGGCAGCTAAGCCCCCGAGTGGGAGAGTTGCTCACCACTCGGTAGGATTTTTCAAACTTAGGCGAGTACTGGACTGCGGCTAAGCCCCCGAGTGGGAGGGTTGCTCACCACTCGGTAGGATTTTTCGAACTTAGGCAAGCACTGGACTGCAACTAAGCCCCCGAATGAGAGGCTTGCTCATCACTCTGTAGGATTTTTCAAACTTAGGCGAGTACTGGACTGCAGCTAAGCCCCCGAGTGATAGGGTTGCTCACCACTCGGTAGGATTTATCAAACTTAGGCGAGCACTGGACTGGAGCTAAGCCCCCGAGTGGCAGGGCTGCTCACCACTCGGTAGGATTTTTCAAACTTAGGCGAGTACTGGACTGCAGCTCAGCCCCCGAGTGGGAGGGTTGCTCACCACTCGGTAGGATTTTTCAAACTTAGGCGAGTACTGGACTGCAGCTAAGCCCCCAATTGAGAGGCTTGCTCATCACTCGGTAGGGTTTTTCAAACTTAGGCGAGGACTGCACTGTAGCTAAGCCCCCTAGTGATAGGGTTGCTCACCACTCGGTAGGATTTTTCAAACTTAGGCGAGTACTGGACTACAGCTAAGCCCCCGAGTGGGAGGGTTTCTCACCACTCGGTAGGATTTTTCAAACTTAGGCGAGGACTGGACTGCAGCTAAGCCCCCATTGGGAGGGTTGCTCACCACTTGGGAGGATTTTTCAAACTTAGGCGAGGACTGGACTGCAGCTAAGCCCCCGAGTGGGAGGGTTGCTCACCACTCGGTAGGATTTTTCAAACTTAGGCGAGCACTGGACTGCAGCTAAGCCCCTGATTGAGAGGCTTGCTCATCACTCGGTAGGGTTTTTCAAACTTAGACGAGGACTGGACTGCAGCTAGGCCCCCTAGTGATAGGGTTGCTCACCACTCGGTAGGATTTTTCAAACTTAGGCGAGTACTGGACTGCAGCTAAGCCCCCGAGTGGCAGGGTTGCTCAGCACTCGGTAGGATTTTTCAAACTTAGGCGAGTACTGGACTGCAGCTAAGCCCCCGAGTGGGAGGGTTGCTCACCACTCGGTAGTATTTTTCAAACTTAGGCGAGTACAGGACTCGAGCTAAGCCCCCGAGTGGGAGGGTTGCTCACCACTCGGTAGGATTTTTCAAACATAGGCGAGTACTGGACTACAGCTAAGCCCCCGAGTGGGACGGTTGCTCACCACTCGGTAGGATTTTTCAAACTTAGGCGAGTACTGGACTGCAGCTAAGCCCCCGAGTGGGAGGGTTGCTCACCACTCGGTAGGATTTTTCGAACTTAGGCGAGCACTGGACTGTAGCTAAGCCCCCGAGTGGGAGGGTTGCTCACCACTCGGTATGATTTTTCAAACTTAGGCGAGCACTGGACTGTAGCTAAGCCCCCTAGCGGGAGTGTTGCTCACCACTCGGTAGGATTTTTCGAACTTAAGCGAGCACTGGACTGTAGCTAAGCCCCCGAGTGGGAGGGTTGCTCACCACTCGGTAGGATTTTTTCAAACTTAGGCGAGTACTGAACGGCAGCTAAGCCACCGAGTGGGAGAGTTGCTCACCACTCGGTAGGATTTCTCAAACTTAGGCGAGTACTGGACTGCGGCTAAGCCCCCGAGTGGGAGGGTTGCTCACCACTCGGTAGGATTTTTCGAACTTAGGCAAGCACTGGACTGCAGCTAAGCCCCCGAATGAGAGGGTTGCTCACCACTCGGTAGGATTTATCAAACTTAGGCGAGCACTGGACTGGAGCTAAGCCCCCGAGTGGCAGGGCTGCTCACCACTCGGTAGGATTTTTCAAACTTAGGCGAGTACTGGACTGCAGCTAAGCCCCCGAGTGGGAGGGTTGCTCACCACTCGGTAGGATTTTTCAAACTTAGGCGAGCACTGGACTGCAGCTAAGCCCCCGAGTGGGAGGGTTGCTCACCACTCGGTAGGATTTTTCAAACTTAGGCGAGCACTGGACTGCAGCTAAGCCCCCGAGTGGGAGGGTTGCTCACCACTCGGTAGGATTTTTCAAACTTAGGCGAGTACTGGACTACAACTAAGCCCCCGAGTGGGAAGGTTGCTCACCACTCGGTAGGATTTTTCAAACTTAGGCGAGCACTGGACTGCAGCTAAGCCCCCGAGTGGGAAGGTTGCTCACCACTCGGTAGGATTTTTCAAACCTAGGCGAGCACTGGACTGTAGCTAAGCCCCCGAGTGGGAGGGTTGCTCACCACTCGGTAGGATTTTTCAAACTTAGGCGAGCACTGGACTGCAGCTAAGCCCCCGAGTGGGAGGGTTGCTCACCACTCGGTAGGATTTTTCAAACTTAGGCGAGCACTGGACTGCAGCTAAGCCCCCAGTGGGAGGGTTGCTCACCACTCGGTAGGATTTTTCAAACTTAGGCGAGTACTGGACTGCAACTAAGCCCCCGAGTGGGAAGGTTGCTCACCACTCGGTAGGATTTTTCAAACTTAGGCGAGTACTGGACTGCAGCTAAGCCCCCGAGTGGCAGGGTTGCTCAGCACTCGGTAGGATTTTTCAAACTTAGGCGAGTACTGGACTGCAGCTAAGCCCCCGAGTGGGAGGGTTGCTCACCACTCGGTAGAATTTTTCAAACTTAGGCGAGTACAGGACTCGAGCTAAGCCCCCGAGTGGGAGGGTTGCTCACCACTCGGTAGGATTTTTCAAACATAGGCGAGTACTGGACTACAGCTAAGCCCCCGAGTGGGACGGTTGCTCACCACTCGGTAGGATTTTTCAAACTTAGGCGAGTACTGGACTGCAGCTAAGCCCCCGAGTGGGAGGGTTGCTCACCACTCGGTAGGATTTTTCGAACTTAGGCGAGCACTGGACTGTAGCTAAGCCCCCGAGTGGGAGGGTTGCTCACCACTCGGTATGATTTTTCAAACTTAGGCGAGCACTGGACTGTAGCTAAGCCCCCTAGTGGGAGGGTTGCTCACCACTCGGTAGGATTTTTCGAACTTAAGCGAGCACTGGACTGTAGCTAAGCCCCCGAGTGGGAGGGTTGCTCACCACTCGGTAGGATTTTTTCAAACATAGGCGAGTACTGAACGGCAGCTAAGCCCCCGAGTGGGAGAGTTGCTCACCACTCGGTAGGATTTTTCAAACTTAGGCGAGTACTGGACTGCGGCTAAGCCCCCGAGTGGGAGGGTTGCTCACCACTCGGTAGGATTTTTCGAACTTAGGCAAGCACTGGACTGCAGCTAAGCCCCCGAATGAGAGGGTTGCTCACCACTCGGTAGGATTTATCAAACTTAGGCGAGCACTGGACTGGAGCTAAGCCCCCGAGTGGCAGGGCTGCTCACCACTCGGTAGGATTTTTCAAACTTAGGCGAGTACTGGACTGCAGCTAAGCCCCCGAGTGGGAGGGTTGCTCACCACTCGGTAGGATTTTTCAAACTTAGGCGAGCACTGGACTGCAGCTAAGCCCCCGAGTGGGAGGGTTGCTCACCACTCGGTAGGATTTTTCAAACTTAGGCGAGCACTGGACTGCAGCTAAGCCCCCGAGTGGGAGGGTTGCTCACCACTCGGTAGGATTTTTCAAACTTAGGCGAGTACTGGACTACAACTAAGCCCCCGAGAGGGAAGGTTGCTCACCACTCGGTAGGATTTTTCAAACTTAGGCGAGCACTGGACTGCAGCTAAGCCCCCGAGTGGGAAGGTTGCTCACCACTCGGTAGGATTTTTCAAACCTAGGCGAGCACTGGACTGTAGCTAAGCCCCCGAGTGGGAGGGTTGCTCACCACTCGGTAGGATTTTTCAAACTTAGGCGAGCACTGGACTGCAGCTAAGCCCCCGAGTGGGAGGGTTGCTCACCACTCGGTAGGATTTTTCAAACTTAGGCGAGCACTGGACTGCAGCTAAGCCCCCAGTGGGAGGGTTGCTCACCACTCGGTAGGATTTTTCAAACTTAGGCGAGTACTGGACTGCAACTAAGCCCCCGAGTGGGAAGGTTGCTCACCACTCGGTAGGATTTTTCAAACTTAGGCGAGCACTGGACTGCAGCTAAGCCCCCGAGTGGGAAGGTTGCTCACCACTCGGTAGGATTTTTCAAACCTAGGCGAGCACTGGACTGTAGCTAAGCCCCCGAGTGGGAGGGTTGCTCACCACTCGGTAGGATTTTTCAAACTTAGGCGAGCACTGGACTGCAGCTAAGCCCCCGAGTGGGAGGGTTGCTCACCACTCGGTAGGATTTTTCAAACTTAGGCGAGCACTGGACTGCAGCTAAGCCCCCAGTGGGAGGGTTGCTCACCACTCGGTAGGATTTTTCAAACTTAGGCGAGTACTTGACTACAGCTAAGCCCCCGAGTGGGAGGGTTGCTCACCACTCGGTAGGATTTTTCAAACTTAGGCGAGTACTGGACTGTAGCTAAGCCCCCGAGTGGGAGGGTTGCTCACCACTCGGTAGGATTTTTCAAACTTAGGCGAGCACTGGACTGCAGCTAAGCCCCCGAGTGGGAGGGTTGCTCACCACTCGGTAGGATTTTTCAAACTTAGGCGAGCACTGGACTGCAGCTAAGCCCCCGAGTGGGAGGGTTGCTCACCACTCGGTAGGATTTTTCAAACATAGGCGAGTACTGGACTACAGCTAAGCCCCCGAGTGGGACGGTTGCTCACCACTCGGTAGGATTTTTCAAACTTAGGCGAGTACTGGACTGCAGCTAAGCCCCCGAGTGGGAGGGTTGCTCACCACTCGGTAGGATTTTTCGAACTTAGGCGAGCACTGGACTGTAGCTAAGCCCCCGAGTGGGAGGGTTGCTCACCACTCGGTATGATTTTTCAAACTTAGGCGAGCACTGGACTGTAGCTAAGCCCCCTAGTGGGAGGGTTGCTCACCACTCGGTAGGATTTTTCGAACTTAAGCGAGCACTGGACTGTAGCTAAGCCCCCGAGTGGGAGGGTTGCTCACCACTCGGTAGGATTTTTTCAAACATAGGCGAGTACTGAACGGCAGCTAAGCCCCCGAGTGGGAGAGTTGCTCACCACTCGGTAGGATTTTTCAAACTTAGGCGAGTACTGGACTGCGGCTAAGCCCCCGAGTGGGAGGGTTGCTCACCACTCGGTAGGATTTTTCGAACTTAGGCAAGCACTGGACTGCAGCTAAGCCCCCGAATGAGAGGGTTGCTCACCACTCGGTAGGATTTATCAAACTTAGGCGAGCACTGGACTGGAGCTAAGCCCCCGAGTGGCAGGGCTGCTCACCACTCGGTAGGATTTTTCAAACTTAGGCGAGTACTGGACTGCAGCTAAGCCCCCGAGTGGGAGGGTTGCTCACCACTCGGTAGGATTTTTCAAACTTAGGCGAGCACTGGACTGCAGCTAAGCCCCCGAGTGGGAGGGTTGCTCACCACTCGGTAGGATTTTTCAAACTTAGGCGAGCACTGGACTGCAGCTAAGCCCCCGAGTGGGAGGGTTGCTCACCACTCGGTAGGATTTTTCAAACTTAGGCGAGTACTGGACTACACCTAAGCCCCCGAGAGGGACGGTTGCTCACCACTCGGTAGGATTTTTCAAACTTAGGCGAGCACTGGACTGCAGCTAAGCCCCCGAGTGGGAAGGTTGCTCACCACTCGGTAGGATTTTTCAAACCTAGGCGAGCACTGGACTGTAGCTAAGCCCCCGAGTGGGAGGGTTGCTCACCACTCGGTAGGATTTTTCAAACTTAGGCGAGCACTGGACTGCAGCTAAGCCCCCGAGTGGGAGGGTTGCTCACCACTCGGTAGGATTTTTCAAACTTAGGCGAGCACTGGACTGCAGCTAAGCCCCCAGTGGGAGGGTTGCTCACCACTCGGTAGGATTTTTCAAACTTAGGCGAGTACTGGACTGCAACTAAGCCCCCGAGTGGGAAGGTTGCTCACCACTCGGTAGGATTTTTCAAACTTAGGCGAGCACTGGACTGCAGCTAAGCCCCCGAGTGGGAAGGTTGCTCACCACTCGGTAGGATTTTTCAAACCTAGGCGAGCACTGGACTGTAGCTAAGCCCCCGAGTGGGAGGGTTGCTCACCACTCGGTAGGATTTTTCAAACTTAGGCGAGCACTGGACTGCAGCTAAGCCCCCGAGTGGGAGGGTTGCTCACCACTCGGTAGGATTTTTCAAACTTAGGCGAGCACTGGACTGCAGCTAAGCCCCCAGTGGGAGGGTTGCTCACCACTCGGTAGGATTTTTCAAACTTAGGCGAGTACTTGACTACAGCTAAGCCCCCGAGTGGGAGGGTTGCTCACCACTCGGTAGGATTTTTCAAACTTAGGAGAGGACTGGACTGTAGCTAAGCCCCCGAGTGGGAGGGTTGCTCACCACTCGGTAGGATTTTTCAAACTTAGGCGAGCACTGGACTGCTGCTAAGCCCCCGAGTGGGAGGGTTGCTCACCACTCGGTAGGTTTTTTCAAACTTAGGCGAGCACTGGACTGCAGCTAAGCCCCCGAGTGGGAGGGTTGCTCACCACTCGGTAGGATTTTTCAAACTTAGGCGAGTACTGGACTGCAGCTAAGCCCCCGAGTGGGAGGGTTGCTCACCACTCGGTAGGATTTTTCAAACTTAGGCGAGTACTGGACTACAGCTAAGCCCGGAGTGGGAGGGTTGCTCACCACTCGGTAGGATTTTTCAAACTTAGAGAGTACTGGACTGTAGCTAGGCCCCAGAGTGGGAGGGTTGCTCACCACTCGGTAGGATTTTTCGAACTTAGGCGAGCACTTGACTGTAGCTAAGCCCCCGAATAAGAGGCTTGCTCATCACTCGGTAAGATTTTTCAAACTTAGGCGAGCACTGGACTGCAGCTAAGCCCCCTAGTGGGTGGGTTGCTCACCACTCGGTATGATTTTTCAAACTTAGGCGAGTACTGGACTGCGGCTAAGCCCCCGAGTGGGAGGGTTGCTCACCACTCGGTAGGATTTTTCGAACTTAGGCAAGCACTGGACTGCAACTAAGCCCCCGAATGAGAGGGTTGCTCACCACTCGGTAGGATTTATCAAACTTAGGCGAGCACTGGACTGGAGCTAAGCCCCCGAGTGGCAGGGCTGCTCACCACTCGGTAGGATTTTTCAAACTTAGCGAGTACTGGACTGCAGCTAAGCCCCCGAGTGGGAGGGTTGCTCACCACTCGGTAGGATTTTTCAAACTTAGGCGAGCACTGGACTGCAGCTAAGCCCCCGAGTGGGAGGGTTGCTCACCACTCGGTAGGATTTTTCAAACTTAGGCGAGCACTGGACTGCAGCTAAGCCCCCGAGTGGGAAGGTTGCTCACCACTCGGTAGGATTTTTCAAACCTAGGCGAGCACTGGACTGTAGCTAAGCCCCCGAGTGGGAGGGTTGCTCACCACTCGGTAGGATTTTTCAAACTTAGGCGAGCACGGGACTGCAGCTAAGCCCCCGAGTGGGAGGGTTGCTCACCACTCGGTAGGATTTTTCAAACTTAGGCGAGCACTGGACTGCAGCTAAGCCCCCAGTGGGAGGGTTGCTCACCACTCGGTAGGATTTTTCAAATTTAGGCGAGTACTTGACTACAGCTAAGCCCCCGAGTGGGAGGGTTGCTCACCACTCGGTAGGATTTTTCAAACTTAGGAGAGGACTGGACTGTAGCTAAGCCCCCGAGTGGGAGGGTTGCTCACCACTCGGTAGGATTTTTCAAACTTAGGCGAGCACTGGACTGCTGCTAAGCCCCCGAGTGGGAGGGTTGCTCACCACTCGGTAGGTTTTTTCAAACTTAGGCGAGCACTGGACTGCAGCTAAGCCCCCGAGTGGGAGGGTTGCTCACCACTCGGTAGGATTTTTCAAACCTAGGCGAGCACTGGACTGTAGCTAAGCCCCCGAGTGGGAGGGTTGCTCACCACTCGGTAGGATTTTTCAAACTTAGGCGAGCACTGGACTGCAGCTAAGCCCCCTAGTGGGTGGGTTGCTCACCACTCGGTATGATTTTTCAAACTTAGGCGAGCACTGGACTGTAGCTAAGCCCCCTAGTGGGAGGGTTGCTCACCACTCTGTAGGATTTTTCGAACTTAAGCGAGCACTGGACTGTAGCTAAGCCCCCGAGTGGGAGGGTTGCTCACCACTCGGTAGGATTTTTTCAAACTTAGGCGAGTACTGAACGGCAGCTAAGCCCCCGAGTGGGAGAGTTGCTCACCACTCGGTAGGATTTTTCAAACTTAGGCGAGTACTGGACTGCGGCTAAGCCCCCGAGTGGGAGGGTTGCTCACCACTCGGTAGGATTTTTCGAACTTAGGCAAGCACTGGACTGCAGCTAAGCCCCCGAATGAGAGGGTTGCTCACCACTCGGTAGGATTTATCAAACTTAGGCGAGCACTGGACTGGAGCTAAGCCCCCGAGTGGCAGGACTGCTCACCACTCGGTAGGATTTTTCAAACTTAGGCGAGTACTGGACTGCAGCTAAGCTCCCGAGTGGGAGGGTTGCTCACCACTCCGTAGGATTTTTCAAACTTAGGCGAGCACTGGACTGCAGCTAAGCCCCCGAGTGGGAGGGTTGCTCACCACTCGGTAGGATTTTTCAAACTTAGGCGAGCACTGGACTGCAGCTAAGCCCCCGAGTGGGAGGGTTGCTCACCACTCGGTAGGATTTTTCAAACTTAGGCGAGTACTGGACTACAGCTAAGCCCCCGAGTGGGACGGTTGCTCACCACTCGGTAGGATTTTTCAAACTTAGGCGAGCACTGGACTGCAGCTAAGCCCCCGAGTGGGAAGGTTGCTCACCACTCGGTAGGATTTTTCAAACCTAGGCGAGCACTGGACTGTAGCTAAGCCCCCGAGTGGGAGGGTTGCTCACCACTCGGTAGGATTTTTCAAACTTAGGCGAGCACTGGACTGCAGCTAAGCCCCCGAGTGGGAGGGTTGCTCACCACTCGGTAGGATTTTTCAAACTTAGGCGAGCACTGGACTGCAGCTAAGCCCCCAGTGGGAGAGTTGCTCACCACTCGGTAGGATTTTTCAAACTTAGGCGAGTACTGGACTGCGGCTAAGCCCCCGAGTGGGAGGGTTGCTCACCACTCGGTAGGATTTTTCGAACTTAGGCAAGCACTGGACTGCAACTAAGCCCCCGAATGAGAGGGTTGCTCACCACTCGGTAGGATTTATCAAACTTAGGCGAGCACTGGACTGGAGCTAAGCCCCCGAGTGGCAGGGCTGCTCACCACTCGGTAGGATTTTTCAAACTTAGGCGAGTACTGGACTGCAGCTAAGCCCCCGAGTGGGAGGGTTGCTCACCACTCGGTAGGATTTTTCAAACCTAGGCGAGCACTGGACTGTAGCTAAGCCCCCGAGTGGGAGGGTTGCTCACCACTCGGTAGGATTTTTCAAACTTAGGCGAGCACGGGACTGCAGCTAAGCCCCCGAGTGGGAGGGTTGCTCACCACTCGGTAGGATTTTTCAAACTTAGGCGAGCACTGGACTGCAGCTAAGCCCCCGAGTGGGAGGGTTGCTCACCACTCGGTAGGATTTTTCAAACCTAGGCGAGCACTGGACTGTAGCTAAGCCCCCGAGTGGGAGGGTTGCTCACCACTCGGTAGGATTTTTCAAACTTAGGCGAGCACTGGACTGCAGCTAAGCCCCCTAGTGGGTGGGTTGCTCACCACTCGGTATGATTTTTCAAACTTAGGCGAGCACTGGACTGTAGCTAAGCCCCCTAGTGGGAGGGTTGCTCACCACTCTGTAGGATTTTTCGAACTTAAGCGAGCACTGGACTGTAGCTAAGCCCCCGAGTGGGAGGGTTGCTCACCACTCGGTAGGATTTTTTCAAACTTAGGCGAGTACTGAACGGCAGCTAAGCCCCCGAGTGGGAGAGTTGCTCACCACTCGGTAGGATTTTTCAAACTTAGGCGAGTACTGGACTGCGGCTAAGCCCCCGAGTGGGAGGGTTGCTCACCACTCGGTAGGATTTTTCGAACTTAGGCAAGCACTGGACTGCAGCTAAGCCCCCGAATGAGAGGGTTGCTCACCACTCGGTAGGATTTATCAAACTTAGGCGAGCACTGGACTGGAGGTAAGCCCCCGAGTGGCAGGACTGCTCACCACTCGGTAGGATTTTTCAAACTTAGGCGAGTACTGGACTGCAGCTAAGCTCCCGAGTGGGAGGGTTGCTCACCACTCCGTAGGATTTTTCAAACTTAGGCGAGCACTGGACTGCAGCTAAGCCCCCGAGTGGGAGGGTTGCTCACCACTCGGTAGGATTTTTCAAACTTAGGCGAGCACTGGACTGCAGCTAAGCCCCCGAGTGGGAGGGTTGCTCACCACTCGGTAGGATTTTTCAAACTTAGGCGAGTACTGGACTACAGCTAAGCCCCCGAGTGGGACGGTTGCTCACCACTCGGTAGGATTTTTCAAACTTAGGCGAGCACTGGACTGCAGCTAAGCCCCCGAGTGGGAAGGTTGCTCACCACTCGGTAGGATTTTTCAAACCTAGGCGAGCACTGGACTGTAGCTAAGCCCCCGAGTGGGAGGGTTGCTCACCACTCGGTAGGATTTTTCAAACTTAGGCGAGCACTGGACTGCAGCTAAGCCCCCGAGTGGGAGGGTTGCTCACCACTCGGTAGGATTTTTCAAACTTAGGCGAGCACTGGACTGCAGCTAAGCCCCCAGTGGGAGAGTTGCTCACCACTCGGTAGGATTTTTCAAACTTAGGCGAGTACTGGACTGCGGCTAAGCCCCCGAGTGGGAGGGTTGCTCACCACTCGGTAGGATTTTTCGAACTTAGGCAAGCACTGGACTGCAACTAAGCCCCCGAATGAGAGGGTTGCTCACCACTCGGTAGGATTTATCAAACTTAGGCGAGCACTGGACTGGAGCTAAGCCCCCGAGTGGCAGGGCTGCTCACCACTCGGTAGGATTTTTCAAACTTAGGCGAGTACTGGACTGCAGCTAAGCCCCCGAGTGGGAGGGTTGCTCACCACTCGGTAGGATTTTTCAAACCTAGGCGAGCACTGGACTGTAGCTAAGCCCCCGAGTGGGAGGGTTGCTCACCACTCGGTAGGATTTTTCAAACTTAGGCGAGCACGGGACTGCAGCTAAGCCCCCGAGTGGGAGGGTTGCTCACCACTCGGTAGGATTTTTCAAACTTAGGCGAGCACTGGACTGCAGCTAAGCCCCCGAGTGGGAGGGTTGCTCACCACTCGGTAGGATTTTTCAAACCTAGGCGAGCACTGGACTGTAGCTAAGCCCCCGAGTGGGAGGGTTGCTCACCACTCGGTAGGATTTTTCAAACTTAGGCGAGCACTGGACTGCAGCTAAGCCCCCTAGTGGGTGGGTTGCTCACCACTCGGTATGATTTTTCAAACTTAGGCGAGCACTGGACTGTAGCTAAGCCCCCTAGTGGGAGGGTTGCTCACCACTCTGTAGGATTTTTCGAACTTAAGCGAGCACTGGACTGTAGCTAAGCCCCCGAGTGGGAGGGTTGCTCACCACTCGGTAGGATTTTTTCAAACTTAGGCGAGTACTGAACGGCAGCTAAGCCCCCGAGTGGGAGAGTTGCTCACCACTCGGTAGGATTTTTCAAACTTAGGCGAGTACTGGACTGCGGCTAAGCCCCCGAGTGGGAGGGTTGCTCACCACTCGGTAGGATTTTTCGAACTTAGGCAAGCACTGGACTGCAGCTAAGCCCCCGAATGAGAGGGTTGCTCACCACTCGGTAGGATTTATCAAACTTAGGCGAGCACTGGACTGGAGCTAAGCCCCCGAGTGGCAGGACTGCTCACAACTCGGTAGGATTTTTCAAACTTAGGCGAGTACTGGACTGCAGCTAAGCTCCCGAGTGGGAGGGTTGCTCACCACTCCGTAGGATTTTTCAAACTTAGGCGAGCACTGGACTGCAGCTAAGCCCCCGAGTGGGAGGGTTGCTCACCACTCGGTAGGATTTTTCAAACTTAGGCGAGCACTGGACTGCAGCTAAGCCCCCGAGTGGGAGGGTTGCTCACCACTCGGTAGGATTTTTCAAACTTAGGCGAGTACTGGACTACAGCTAAGCCCCCGAGTGGGACGGTTGCTCACCACTCGGTAGGATTTTTCAAACTTAGGCGAGCACTGGACTGCAGCTAAGCCCCCGAGTGGGAAGGTTGCTCACCACTCGGTAGGATTTTTCAAACCTAGGCGAGCACTGGACTGTAGCTAAGCCCCCGAGTGGGAGGGTTGCTCACCACTCGGTAGGATTTTTCAAACTTAGGCGAGCACTGGACTGCAGCTAAGCCCCCGAGTGGGAGGGTTGCTCACCACTCGGTAGGATTTTTCAAACTTAGGCGAGCACTGGACTGCAGCTAAGCCCCCAGTGGGAGAGTTGCTCACCACCCGGTAGGATTTTTCAAACTTAGGCGAGTACTGGACTGCGGCTAAGCCCCCGAGTGGGAGGGTTGCTCACCACTCGGTAGGATTTTTCGAACTTAGGCAAGCACTGGACTGCAGCTAAGCCCCCGAATGAGAGGGTTGCTCACCACTCGGTAGGATTTATCAAACTTAGGCGAGCACTGGACTGGAGCTAAGCCCCCGAGTGGCAGGGCTGCTCACCACTCGGTAGGATTTTTCAAACTTAGGCGAGTACTGGACTGCAGCTAAGCCCCCGAGTGGGAGGGTTGCTCACCACTCGGTAGGATTTTTCAAACCTAGGCGAGCACTGGACTGTAGCTAAGCCCCCGAGTGGGAGGGTTGCTCACCACTCGGTAGGATTTTTCAAACTTAGGCGAGCACTGGACTGCAGCTAAGCCCCCGAGTGGGAGGGTTGCTCACCACTCGGTAGGATTTTTCAAACTTAGGCGAGCACTGGACTGCAGCTAAGCCCCCGAGTGGGAGGGTTGCTCACCACTCGGTAGGATTTTTCAAACCTAGGCGAGCACTGGACTGTAGCTAAGCCCCCGAGTGGGAGGGTTGCTCACCACTCGGTAGGATTTATCAAACTTAGGCGAGCACTGGACTGGAGCTAAGCCCCCTAGTGGGTGGGCTGCTCACCACTCGGTAGGATTTTTCAAACTTAGGCGAGTACTGGACTGCAGCTAAGCCCCCGAGTGGGAGGGTTGCTCACCACTCGGTAGGATTTTTCAAACCTAGGCGAGCACTGGACTGTAGCTAAGCCCCCGAGTGGGAGGGTTGCTCACCACTCGGTAGGATTTTTCAAACTTAGGCGAGCACGGGACTGCAGCTAAGCCCCCGAGTGGGAGGGTTGCTCACCACTCGGTAGGATTTTTCAAACTTAGGCGAGTACTGGACTACAACTAAGCCCCCGAGTGGGACGGTTGCTCACCACTCGGTAGGATTTTTCAAACTTAGGCGAGCACTGGACTGCAGCTAAGCCCCCGAGTGGGAAGGTTGCTCACCACTCGGTAGGATTTTTCAAACCTAGGCGAGCACTGGACTGTAGCTAAGCCCCCGAGTGGGAGGGTTGCTCACCACTCGGTAGGATTCTTCAAACTTAGGCGAGCACGGGACTGCAGCTAAGCCCCCGAGTGGGAGGGTTGCTCACCACTCGGTAGGATTTTTCAAACTTAGGCGAGCACTGGACTGCAGCTAAGCCCCCAGTGGGAGGGTTGCTCACCACTCGGTAGGATTTTTCAAATTTAGGCGAGTACTTGACTACAGCTAAGCCCCCGAGTGGGAGGGTTGCTCACCACTCGGTAGGATTTTTCAAACTTAGGAGAGGACTGGACTGTAGCTAAGCCCCCGAGTGGGAGGGTTGCTCACCACTCGGTAGGATTTTTCAAACTTAGGCGAGCACTGGACTGCTGCTAAGCCCCCGAGTGGGAGGGTTGCTCACCACTCGGTAGGTTTTTTCAAACTTAGGCGAGCACTGGACTGCAGCTAAGCCCCCGAGTGGGAGGGTTGCTCACCACTCGGTAGGATTTTTCAAACCTAGGCGAGCACTGGACTGTAGCTAAGCCCCCGAGTGGGAGGGTTGCTCACCACTCGGTAGGATTTTTCAAACTTAGGCGAGCACTGGACTGCAGCTAAGCCCCCTAGTGGGTGGGTTGCTCACCACTCGGTATGATTTTTCAAACTTAGGCGAGCACTGGACTGTAGCTAAGCCCCCTAGTGGGAGGGTTGCTCACCACTCGGTAGGATTTTTCGAACTTAAGCGAGCACTGGACTGTAGCTAAGCCCCCGAGTGGGAGGGTTGCTCACCACTCGGTAGGATTTTTTCAAACTTAGGCGAGTACTGAACGGCAGCTAAGCCCCCGAGTGGGAGAGTTGCTCACCACTCGGTAGGATTTTTCAAACTTAGGCGAGTACTGGACTGCGGCTAAGCCCCCGAGTGGGAGGGTTGCTCACCACTCGGTAGGATTTTTCGAACTTAGGCAAGCACTGGACTTCAGCTAAGCCCCCGAATGAGAGGGTTGCTCACCACTCGGTAGGATTTATCAAACTTAGGCGAGCACTGGACTGGAGCTAAGCCCCCGAGTGGCAGGACTGCTCACCACTCGGTAGGATTTTTCAAACTTAGGCGAGGACTGGACTGCAGCTAAGCCCCCGAGTGGGAGGGTTGCTCACCACTCGGTAGGATTTTTCAAACTTAGGCGAGCACTGGACTGCAGCTAAGCCCCCGAGTGGGAGGGTTGCTCACCACTCGGTAGGATTTTTCAAACTTAGGCGAGCACTGGACTGCAGCTAAGCCCCCGAGTGGGAGGGTTGCTCACCACTCGGTAGGATTTTTCAAACTTAGGCGAGTACTGGACTCCAACTAAGCCCCCGAGTGGGACGGTTGCTCACCACTCGGTAGGATTTTTCAAACTTAGGCGAGCACTGGACTGCAGCTAAGCCCCCGAGTGGGAAGGTTGCTCACCACTCGGTAGGATTTTTCAAACCTAGGCGAGCACTGGACTGTAGCTAAGCCCCCGAGTGGGAGGGTTGCTCACCACTCGGTAGGATTTTTCAAACTTAGGCGAGCACTGGACTGCAGCTAAGCCCCCGAGTGGGAGGGTTGCTCACCACTCGGTAGGATTTTTCAAACTTAGGCGAGCACTGGACTGCAGCTAAGCCCCCAGTGGGAGGGTTGCTCACCACTCGGTAGGATTTTTCAAACTTAGGCGAGTACTGGACTGCAACTAAGCCCCCGAGTGGGAAGGTTGCTCACCACTCGGTAGGATTTTTCAAACTTAGGCGAGCACTGGACTGCAGCTAAGCCCCCGAGTGGGAAGGTTGCTCACCACTCGGTAGGATTTTTCAAACCTAGGCGAGCACTGGACTGTAGCTAAGCCCCCGAGTGGGAGGGTTGCTCACCACTCGGTAGGATTTTTCAAACTTAGGCGAGCACTGGACTGCAGCTAAGCACCCGAGTGGGAGGGTTGCTCACCACTCGGTAGGATTTTTCAAACTTAGGCGAGCACTGGACTGCAGCTAAGCCCCCAGTGGGAGGGTTGCTCACCACTCGGTAGGATTTTTCAAACTTAGGCGAGTACTTGACTGCAGCTAAGCCCCCGAGTGGGAAGGTTGCTCACCACTCGGTAGGATTTTTCAAACCTAGGCGAGCACTGGACTGTAGCTAAGCCCCCGAGTGGGAGGGTTGCTCACCACTCGGTAGGATTTTTCAAACTTAGGCGAGCACGGGACTGCAGCTAAGCCCCCGAGTGGGAGGGTTGCTCACCACTCGGTAGGATTTTTCAAACTTAGGCGAGCACTGGACTGCAGCTAAGCCCCCGAGTGGGAGGGTTGCTCACCACTCGGTAGGATTTTTCAAACTTAGGCGAGCATTGGACTGCAGCTAAGCCCCCTAGTGGGTGGGTTGCTCACCACTCGGTATGATTTTTCAAACTTAGGCGAGCACTGGACTGTAGCTAAGCCCCCTAGTGGGAGGGTTGCTCACCACTCTGTAGGATTTTTCGAACTTAAGCGAGCACTGGACTGTAGCTAAGCCCCCGAGTGGGAGGGTTGCTCACCACTCGGTAGGATTTTTTCAAACTTAGGCGAGTACTGAACGGCAGCTAAGCCCCCGAGTGGGAGAGTTGCTCACCACTCGGTAGGATTTTTCAAACTTAGGCGAGTACTGGACTGCGGCTAAGCCCCCGAGTGGGAGGGTTGCTCACCACTCGGTAGGATTTTTCGAACTTAGGCAAGCACTGGACTGCAGCTACGCCCCCGAATGAGAGGGTTGCTCACCACTCGGTAGGATTTATCAAACTTAGGCGAGCACTGGACTGGAGCTAAGCCCCCGAGTGGCAGGACTGCTCACCACTCGGTAGGATTTTTCAAACTTAGGCGAGTACTGGACTGCAGCTAAGCTCCCGAGTGGGAGGGTTGCTCACCACTCCGTAGGATTTTTCAAACTTAGGCGAGCACTGGACTGCAGCTAAGCCCCCGAGTGGGAGGGTTGCTCACCACTCGGTAGGATTTTTCAAACTTAGGCGAGCACTGGACTGCAGCTAAGCCCCCGAGTGGGAGGGTTGCTCACCACTCGGTAGGATTTTTCAAACTTAGGCGAGTACTGGACTACAGCTAAGCCCCCGAGTGGGACGGTTGCTCACCACTCGGTAGGATTTTTCAAACTTAGGCGAGCACTGGACTGCAGCTAAGCGCCCGAGTGGGAAGGTTGCTCACCACTCGGTAGGATTTTTCAAACCTAGGCGAGCACTGGACTGTAGCTAAGCCCCCGAGTGGGAGGGTTGCTCACCACTCTGTAGGATTTTTCAAACTTAGGCGAGCACTGGACTGCAGCTAAGCCCCCGAGTGGGAGGGTTGCTCACCACTCGGTAGGATTTTTCAAACTTAGGCGAGCACTGGACTGCAGCTAAGCCCCCAGTGGGAGAGTTGCTCACCACTCGGTAGGATTTTTCAAACTTAGGCGAGTACTGGACTGCGGCTAAGCCCCCGAGTGGGAGGGTTGCTCACCACTCGGTAGGATTTTTCGAACTTAGGCAAGCACTGGACTGCAGCTAAGCCCCCGAATGAGAGGGTTGCTCACCACTCGGTAGGATTTATCAAACTTAGGCGAGCACTGGACTGGAGCTAAGCCCCCGAGTGGCAGGGCTGCTCACCACTCGGTAGGATTTTTCAAACTTAGGCGAGTACTGGACTGCAGCTAAGCCCCCGAGTGGGAGGGTTGCTCACCACTCGGTAGGATTTTTCAAACCTAGGCGAGCACTGGACTGTAGCTAAGCCCCCGAGTGGGAGGGTTGCTCACCACTCGGTAGGATTTTTCAAACTTAGGCGAGCACGGGACTGCAGCTAAGCCCCCGAGTGGGAGGGTTGCTCACCACTCGGTAGGATTTTTCAAACTTAGGCGAGTACTGGACTACAACTAAGCCCCCGAGTGGGACGGTTGCTCACCACTCGGTAGGATTTTTCAAACTTAGGCGAGCACTGGACTGCAGCTAAGCCCCCGAGTGGGAAGGTTGCTCACCACTCGGTAGGATTTTTCAAACCTAGGCGAGCACTGGACTGTAGCTAAGCCCCCGAGTGGGAGGGTTGCTCACCACTCGGTAGGATTTTTCAAACTTAGGCGAGCACGGGACTGCAGCTAAGCCCCCGAGTGGGAGGGTTGCTCACCACTCGGTAGGATTTTTCAAACTTAGGCGAGCACTGGACTGCAGCTAAGCCCCCAGTGGGAGGGTTGCTCACCACTCGGTAGGATTTTTCAAATTTAGGCGAGTACTTGACTACAGCTAAGCCCCCGAGTGGGAGGGTTGCTCACCACTCGGTAGGATTTTTCAAACTTAGGAGAGGACTGGACTGTAGCTAAGCCCCCGAGTGGGAGGGTTGCTCACCACTCGGTAGGATTTTTCAAACTTAGGCGAGCACTGGACTGCTGCTAAGCCCCCGAGTGGGAGGGTTGCTCACCACTCGGTAGGTTTTTTCAAACTTAGGCGAGCACTGGACTGCAGCTAAGCCCCCGAGTGGGAGGGTTGCTCACCACTCGGTAGGATTTTTCAAACCTAGGCGAGCACTGGACTGTAGCTAAGCCCCCGAGTGGGAGGGTTGCTCACCACTCGGTAGGATTTTTCAAACTTAGGCGAGCACTGGACTGCAGCTAAGCCCCCTAGTGGGTGGGTTGCTCACCACTCGGTATGATTTTTCAAACTTAGGCGAGCACTGGACTGTAGCTAAGCCCCCTAGTGGGAGGGTTGCTCACCACTCGGTAGGATTTTTCGAACTTAAGCGAGCACTGGACTGTAGCTAAGCCCCCGAGTGGGAGGGTTGCTCACCACTCGGTAGGATTTTTTCAAACTTAGGCGAGTACTGAACGGCAGCTAAGCCCCCGAGTGGGAGAGTTGCTCACCACTCGGTAGGATTTTTCAAACTTAGGCGAGTACTGGACTGCGGCTAAGCTCCCGAGTGGGAGGGTTGCTCACCACTCGGTAGGATTTTTCAAACTTAGGCGAGTACTGGACTGCAGCTAAGCTCCCGAGTGGGAGGGTTGCTCACCACTCCGTAGGATTTTTCAAACTTAGGCGAGCACTGGACTGCAGCTAAGCCCCCGAGTGGGAGGGTTGCTCACCACTCGGTAGGATTTTTCAAACTTAGGCGAGCACTGGACTGCAGCTAAGCCCCCGAGTGGGAGGGTTGCTCACCACTCGGTAGGATTTTTCAAACTTAGGCGAGTACTGGACTACAGCTAAGCCCCCGAGTGGGACGGTTGCTCACCACTCGGTAGGATTTTTCAAACTTAGGCGAGCACTGGACTGCAGCTAAGCCCCCGAGTGGGAAGGTTGCTCACCACTCGGTAGGATTTTTCAAACCTAGGCGAGCACTGGACTGTAGCTAAGCCCCCGAGTGGGAGGGTTGCTCACCACTCGGTAGGATTTTTCAAACTTAGGCGAGCACTGGACTGCAGCTAAGCCCCCGAGTGGGAGGGTTGCTCACCACTCGCTAGGATTTTTCAAACTTAGGCGAGCACTGGACTGCAGCTAAGCCCCCAGTGGGAGAGTTGCTCACCACTCGGTAGGATTTTTCAAACTTAGGCGAGTACTGGACTGCGGCTAAGCCCCCGAGTGGGAGGGTTGCTCACCACTCGGTAGGATTTTTCGAACTTAGGCAAGCACTGGACTGCAGCTAAGCCCCCGAATGAGAGGGTTGCTCACCACTCGGTAGGATTTATCAAACTTAGGCGAGCACTGGACTGGAGCTAAGCCCCCGAGTGGCAGGGCTGCTCACCACTCGGTAGGATTTTTCAAACTTAGGCGAGTACTGGACTGCAGCTAAGCCCCCGAGTGGGAGGGTTGCTCACCACTCGGTAGGATTTTTCAAACCTAGGCGAGCACTGGACTGTAGCTAAGCCCCCGAGTGGGAGGGTTGCTCACCACTCGGTAGGATTTTTCAAACTTAGGCGAGCACGGGACTGCAGCTAAGCCCCCGAGTGGGAGGGTTGCTCACCACTCGGTAGGATTTTTCAAACTTAGGCGAGTACTGGACTACAACTAAGCCCCCGAGTGGGACGGTTGCTCACCACTCGGTAGGATTTTTCAAACTTAGGCGAGCACTGGACTGCAGCTAAGCCCCCGAGTGGGAAGGTTGCTCACCACTCGGTAGGATTTTTCAAACCTAGGCGAGCACTGGACTGTAGCTAAGCCCCCGAGTGGGAGGGTTGCTCACCACTCGGTAGGATTTTTCAAACTTAGGCGAGCACGGGACTGCAGCTAAGCCCCCGAGTGGGAGGGTTGCTCACCACTCGGTAGGATTTTTCAAACTTAGGCGAGCACTGGACTGCAGCTAAGCCCCCAGTGGGAGGGTTGCTCACCACTCGGTAGGATTTTTCAAATTTAGGCGAGTACTTGACTACAGCTAAGCCCCCGAGTGGGAGGGTTGCTCACCACTCGGTAGGATTTTTCAAACTTAGGAGAGGACTGGACTGTAGCTAAGCCCCCGAGTGGGAGGGTTGCTCACCACTCGGTAGGATTTTTCAAACTTAGGCGAGCACTGGACTGTAGCTAAGCCCCCGAGTGGGAGGGTTGCTCACCACTCGGTAGGATTTTTTCAAACTTAGGCGAGTACTGAACGGCAGCTAAGCCCCCGAGTGGGAGAGTTGCTCACCACTCGGTAGGATTTTTCAAACTTAGGCGAGTACTGGACTGCGGCTAAGCCCCCGAGTGGGAGGGTTGCTCACCACTCGGTAGGATTTTTCGAACTTAGGCAAGCACTGGACTTCAGCTAAGCCCCCGAATGAGAGGGTTGCTCACCACTCGGTAGGATTTATCAAACTTAGGCGAGCACTGGACTGGAGCTAAGCCCCCGAGTGGCAGGACTGCTCACCACTCGGTAGGATTTTTCAAACTTAGGCGAGTACTGGACTGCAGCTAAGCCCCCGAGTGGGAGGGTTGCTCACCACTCGGTAGGATTTTTCAAACTTAGGCGAGCACTGGACTGCAGCTAAGCCCCCGAGTGGGAGGGTTGCTCACCACTCGGTAGGATTTTTCAAACTTAGGCGAGCACTGGACTGCAGCTAAGCCCCCGAGTGGGAGGGTTGCTCACCACTCGGTAGGATTTTTCAAACTTAGGCGAGTACTGGACTACAACTAAGCCCCCGAGTGGGACGGTTGCTCACCACTCGGTAGGATTTTTCAAACTTAGGCGAGCACTGGACTGCAGCTAAGCCCCCGAGTGGGAAGGTTGCTCACCACTCGGTAGGATTTTTCAAACCTAGGCGAGCACTGGACTGTAGCTAAGCCCCCGAGTGGGAGGGTTGCTCACCACTCGGTAGGATTTTTCAAACTTAGGCGAGCACTGGACTGCAGCTAAGCCCCCGAGTGGGAGGGTTGCTCACCACTCGGTAGGATTTTTCAAACTTAGGCGAGCACTGGACTGCAGCTAAGCCCCCAGTGGGAGGGTTGCTCACCACTCGGTAGGATTTTTCAAACTTAGGCGAGTACTGGACTGCAACTAAGCCCCCGAGTGGGAAGGTTGCTCACCACTCGGTAGGATTTTTCAAACTTAGGCGAGCACTGGACTGCAGCTAAGCCCCCGAGTGGGAAGGTTGCTCACCACTCGCTAGGATTTTTCAAACCTAGGCGAGCACTGGACTGTAGCTAAGCCCCCGAGTGGGAGGGTTGCTCACCACTCGGTAGGATTTTTCAAACTTAGGCGAGCACTGGACTGCAGCTAAGCACCCGAGTGGGAGGGTTGCTCACCACTCGGTAGGATTTTTCAAACTTAGGCGAGCACTGGACTGCAGCTAAGCACCCGAGTGGGAGGGTTGCTCACCACTCGGTAGGATTTTTCAAACTTAGGCGAGCACTGGACTGCAGCTAAGCCCCCAGTGGGAGGGTTGCTCACCACTCGGTAGGATTTTTCAAACTTAGGCGAGTACTTGACTGCAGCTAAGCCCCCGAGTGGGAAGGTTGCTCACCACTCGGTAGGATTTTTCAAACCTAGGCGAGCACTGGACTGTAGCTAAGCCCCCGAGTGGGAGGGTTGCTCACCACTCGGTAGGATTTTTCAAACTTAGGCGAGCACTGGACTGCTGCTAAGCCCCCGAGTGGGAGGGTTGCTCACCACTCGGTAGGTTTTTTCAAACTTAGGCGAGCACTGGACTGCAGCTAAGCCCCCGAGTGGGAGGGTTGCTCACCACTCGGTAGGATTTTTCAAACTTAGGCGAGTACTGGACTGCAGCTAAGCCCCCGAGTGGGAGGGTTGCTCACCACTCGGTAGGATTTTTCAAACTTAGGCGAGTACTGGACTACAGCTAAGCCCCGGAGTGGGAGGGTTGCTCACCACTCGGTAGGATTTTTCAAACTTAGAGAGTACTGGACTGTAGCTAGGCCCCCGAGTGGGAGGGTTGCTCACCACTCGGTAGGATTTTTCAAACTTAGGCGAGCACTGGACTGCAGCTAAGCACCCGAGTGGGAGGGTTGCTCACCACTCGGTAGGATTTTTCAAACTTAGGCGAGCACTGGACTGCAGCTAAGCCCCCAGTGGGAGGGTTGCTCACCACTCGGTAGGATTTTTCAAACTTAGGCGAGCACTGGACTGCTGCAAAGCCCCCGAGTGGGAGGGTTGCTCACCACTCGGTAGGATTTTTCAAACTTAGGCGAGTACTGGACTTCAGCTAAGCCCCCGAGTGGGAGGGTTGCTCACCACTCGGTAGGATTTTTTCAAACTTAGGCCAGTACTGAACGGCAGCTAAGCCCCCGAGTGGGAGAGTTGCTCACCACTCGGTAGGATTTTTCAAACTTAGGCGAGTACTGGACTGCGGCTAAGCCCCCGAGTGGGAGGGTTGCTCACCACTCGGTAGGACTTTTCGAACTTAGGCAAGCACTGGACTGCAGCTAAGCCCCCGACTGAGAGGCTTGCTCATCACTCTGTAGGATTTTTCAAACATAAGCGAGTACTGGACTGCAGCTAAGCCCCCGAGTGATAGGGTTGCTCACCACTCGGTAGGATTTATCAAATTTAGGCGAGCACTGGACTGGAGCTAAGCCCCCGAGTGGCAGGGCTGCTCATCACTCGGTAGGATTTTTCAAACTTAGGCGAGTACTGGACTGCAGCTAAGCCCCCGAGTGGGAGGGTTGCTCACCACTCGGTAGGATTTTTCAAACTTAGGGGAGTACTGGACTGCAGCTAAGACCCAGAGTGGGAGGATTGCTCACCACTCGGTAGGATTTTTCAAACTTAGGCGAGTACTGGTCTGCAGCTAAGCCCCCGAGTGGGAGGGTTGCTCACCACTCAGTACGATTTTTCGAACTTACGCGAGCACTGGACTGCAGCTAAGCCCCCGAGTGAGAGGCTTGCTCATCACTTGGTAGGATCTTTCAAACTTAGGCGAGCACTGGACTGCAGCTAAGCCCCCGAGTGGGAGGGTTGCTCACAACTCGGTAGGATTTTTCAATCTTAGGCGAGCACTGGACTGCAGCTAAGCCCCCGAGTGGGAGGGTTGCTCACCACTCGGTAGGATTTTTCAAACTTAGGCGAGTACTGGACTTCAGCTAAGCCCCCGAGTGGGAGGGTTGCTCACCACTCGGTAGGATTTTTTCAAACTTAGGCGAGTATTGAACGGCAGCTAAGCCCCCGAGTGGGAGAGTTGCTCACCACTCGGTAGGATTTTTCAAACTTAGGCGAGTAATGGACTGCGGCTAAGCCCCCGAGTGGGAGGGTTGCTCACCACTCGGTAGGTTTTTTCGAACCTAGGCAAGCACTGGACTGCAGCTAAGCCCCCGACTAAGAGGCTTGCTCATCACTCTGTAGGATTTTTCAAACATAGGCGAGTACTGGACTGCAGCTAAGCCCCCGAGTGATAGGGTTGCTCACCACTCGGTAGGATTTATCAAACTTAGGCGAGCACTGGACTGGAGCTAAGCCCCCGAGTGGCAGGGCTGCTCACCACTCGGTAGGATTTTTCAAACTTAGGCGAGTACTGGACTGCAGCTAAGCCCCCGAGTGGGAGGGTTGCTCACCACTCGGTAGGATTTTTCAAACTTAGGCGAGTACTGGACTGCAGCTAAGCCCCCGATTGAGAGGCTTGCTCATCACTCGGTTGGGTTTTTCAAACTTAGGCGAGGACTGCACTGTAGCTAAGCCCCCTAGTGATAGGGTTGCTCACCACTCGGTAGGATTTTTCGAACTTAGGCGAGTACTGGACTGCAGCTACGCCCCCGACTGAGAGGCTTGCTCAGCACTCGGTAGGATTTTTCAAACTTAGGCGAGTACTGGACTGCAGCTAAGCCCCCGAGTGGGAGGGTTGCTCACCACTCGGTAGGATTTTGCAAACTTAGGCGAGCACTGGACTGCAGCTAAGCCCCTGAGTGGGAGGGTTGCTCACCACTCGGTAGGATTTTTCAAACATAGGCGAGTACTGGACTGCAGCTAAGCCCCCGAGTGGGAAGGTTGCTCACCACTCGGTAGTATTTTTCGAACTTAGGCGAGCACTGGACTGGAGCTAAGCCCCCGAGTGGGAGGGTTGCTCACCACTCGGTAGGATTTTTCAAACATAGGCGATCACTGGACTGCAGCTAAGCCCCCGAATGGGAGGGTTGCTCACCACTCGGTAGGATTTTTCAAACTTAGGCGAGTACTGGACTGCAGCTAAGCCCCCGAGTGGGAAGGTTGCTCACCACTCGGTAGGATTTTTCAAACTTAGGCGAGCACTGGACTGCAGCTAAGCCCCCTAGTGGGTGGGTTGCTCACCACTCGGTATGATTTTTCAAACTTAGGCGAGCACTGGACTGCAGCTAAGCCCCCGACTGGGTGGCTTGCTCACCACTCGGTAGGATTTTGCAAACTTAGGCAAGCACTGGACTGCAGCTAAGCCCCCGACTGAGAGGGTTGCTCACCTCTCGGTAGGATTTTTCAAACTTAGGCGAGGACTGGACTGCAGCTAAGCCCCCAGTGGGAGGGTTGCTCACCACTCGGTAGGATTTTTCAAACTTAGGCGAGGACTGGACTGCAGCTAAGCCCCCAGTGGGAGGGTTGCTCACCACTCGGGAGGATTTTTCGAACATAGGCGAGGACTGGACTGCAGCTAAGCCCCCGAGTGGGAGGGTTGCTCACCACTCGGTAGGATTTTTCAAACTTAGGCGAGCACTGGACTGCAGCTAAGCCCCCGATGGAGAGGCTTGCTCATCACTCGGTAGGGTTTTTCAAACTTAGGCGAGCACTGGACTGCAGCTAAGCCCCCTAGTGATAGGGTTGCTCACCACTCGGTAGGATTTTTCAAACTTAGGCGAGTACTGCACTGCAGCTAAGCCCCCGAGTGGCAGGGTTGCTCAGCACTCGGTAGGATTTTTCAAACTTAGGCGAGTACTGGACTGCAGCTAAGCCCCCGAGTGGGAGGGTTGCTCACCACTCGGTAGGATTTTTCAAACTTAGGCTAGTACTGGACTCCAGCTAAGCCCCCGAGTGGGAGGGTTGCTCACCACTCGGTAGGATTTTTCAAACTTAGGCGAGCTCCGGACTGCAGCTAAGACCCCGATTGAGAGGCTTGCTCATCACTCGGTAGGGTTTTTCAAACTTAGGCGAGGACTGGACTGCAGCTAAGCCCCCTAGTGATAGGGTTGCTCACCACTCGGTAGGATTTTTCAAACTTAGGCGAGTACTGGACTGCAGCTATGCCCCCGAGTGGCAGGGTTGCTCAGCACTCGGTAGTATTTTTCAAACTTAGGCGAGTACTGGACTGCAGCTAAGCCCCTGAGTGGGAGGGTTGCTCACCACTCGGTAGGATTTTTCAAACTTAGGCGAGTACTGGACTCCAGCTAAGCCCCCGAGTGGGAGGGTTGCTCACCACTCGGTAGGATTTTTCAAACATAGGCGAGTACTAGACTACAGCTAAGCCCCCGAGTGGGAAGGTTGCTCACCACTCGGTAGGATTTTTCGAACTTAGGCGAGCACTGGACTGCAGCTAAGCCCCCGACTGGGAGGGTTGCTCAACACTCGGTAGGATTTTTCAAACTTAGGCGAGTACTGGACTACAGCTAAGCCCCCGAGTGGGAGGGTTGCTCACCACTCGGTAGGATTTTTCAAACTTAGGCGAGGACTGGACTGCAGCTAAGCCCCCAGTGGGAGGGTTGCTCACCACTCGGGAGGATTTTTCGAACATAGGCGAGGACTGGACTGCAGCTAAGCCCCCGAGTGGGAGGGTTGCTCACCACTCGGTAGGATTTTTCAAACTTAGGCGAGCACTGGACTGCAGCTAAGCCCCCGATTGAGAGGCTTGCTCATCACTCGGTAGGGTTTTTCAAACTTAGGCGAGGACTGGACTGCAGCTAAGCCCCCTAGTGATAGGGTTGCTCACCACTCGGTAGGATTTTTCAAACTTAGGCGAGTACTGCACTGCAGCTAAGCCCCCGAGTGGCAGGGTTGCTCAGCACTCGGTAGGATTTTTCAAACTTAGGCGAGTACTGGACTGCAGCTAAGCCCCCGAGTGGGAGGGTTGCTCACCACTCGGTAGGATTTTTCAAACTTAGGCTAGTACTGGACTCCAGCTAAGCCCCCGAGTGGGAGGGTTGCTCACCACTCGGTAGGATTTTTCAAACATAGGCCAGTACTGGACTACAGCTAAGCCCCCGAGTGGGACGGTTGCTCACCACTCGGTAGGATTTTTCAAACTTAGGCGAGTACTGGACTGCAGCTAAGCCCCCGAGTGGGAGGGTTGCTCACCACTCGGTAGTATTTTTCGAACTTAGGCGAGCACTGGACTGGAGCTAAGCCCCCGAGTGGGAGGGTTGCTCACCACTCGGTAGGATTTTTCAAACTTAGGCGATCACTGGACTGCAGCTAAGCCCCCGAGTGGGAGGGTTGCTCACCACTCGGTAGGATTTTTCAAACTTAGGCGAGTACTGGACTACAACTAAGCCCCCGAGTGGGAAGGTTGCTCACCACTCGGTAGGATTTTTCAAACTTAGGCGAGCACTGGACTGCAGCTAAGCCCCCTAGTGGGTGGGTTGCTCACCACTCGGTATGATTTTTCAAACTTAGGCGAGCACTGGACTGCAGCTAAGCCCCCGACTGGGTGGCTTGCTCACCACTCGGTAGGATTTTGCAAACTTAGGCAAGCACTGGACTGCAGCTAAGCCCCCGACTGAGAGGGTTGCTCACCTCTCGGTAGGATTTTTCAAACTTAGGCGAGGACTGGACTGCAGCTAAGCCCCCAGTGGGAGGGTTGCTCACCACTCGGTAGGATTTTTCAAACTTAGGCGAGGACTGGACTGCAGCTAAGCCCCCAGTGGGAGGGTTGCTCACCACTCGGGAGGATTTTTCGAACATAGGCGAGGACTGGACTGCAGCTAAGCCCCCGAGTGGGAGGGTTGCTCACCACTCGGTAGGATTTTTCAAACTTAGGCGAGCACTGGACTGCAGCTAAGCCCCCGATTGAGAGGCTTGCTCATCACTCGGTAGGGTTTTTCAAACTTAGGCGAGCACTGGACTGCAGCTAAGCCCCCTAGTGATAGGGTTGCTCACCACTCGGTAGGATTTTTCAAACTTAGGCGAGTACTGCACTGCAGCTAAGCCCCCGAGTGGCAGGGTTGCTCAGCACTCGGTAGGATTTTTCAAACTTAGGCGAGTACTGGACTGCAGCTAAGCCCCCGAGTGGGAGGGTTGCTCACCACTCGGTAGGATTTTTCAAACTTAGGCTAGTACTGGACTCCAGCTAAGCCCCCGAGTGGGAGGGTTGCTCACCACTCGGTAGGATTTTTCAAACTTAGGCGAGCTCCGGACTGCAGCTAAGACCCCGATTGAGAGGCTTGCTCATCACTCGGTAGGGTTTTTCAAACTTAGGCGAGGACTGGACTGCAGCTAAGCCCCCTAGTGATAGGGTTGCTCACCACTCGGTAGGATTTTTCAAACTTAGGCGAGTACTGGACTGCAGCTATGCCCCCGAGTGGCAGGGTTGCTCAGCACTCGGTAGTATTTTTCAAACTTAGGCGAGTACTGGACTGCAGCTAAGCCCCTGAGTGGGAGGGTTGCTCACCACTCGGTAGGATTTTTCAAACTTAGGCGAGTACTGGACTCCAGCTAAGCCCCCGAGTGGGAGGGTTGCTCACCACTCGGTAGGATTTTTCAAACATAGGCGAGTACTAGACTACAGCTAAGCCCCCGAGTGGGAAGGTTGCTCACCACTCGGTAGGATTTTTCGAACTTAGGCGAGCACTGGACTGCAGCTAAGCCCCCGACTGGGAGGGTTGCTCAACACTCGGTAGGATTTTTCAAACTTAGGCGAGTACTGGACTACAGCTAAGCCCCCGAGTGGGAGGGTTGCTCACCACTCGGTAGGATTTTTCAAACTTAGGCGAGGACTGGACTGCAGCTAAGCCCCCAGTGGGAGGGTTGCTCACCACTCGGGAGGATTTTTCGAACATAGGCGAGGACTGGACTGCAGCTAAGCCCCCGAGTGGGAGGGTTGCTCACCACTCGGTAGGATTTTTCAAACTTAGGCGAGCACTGGACTGCAGCTAAGCCCCCGATTGAGAGGCTTGCTCATCACTCGGTAGGGTTTTTCAAACTTAGGCGAGGACTGGACTGCAGCTAAGCCCCCTAGTGATAGGGTTGCTCACCACTCGGTAGGATTTTTCAAACTTAGGCGAGTACTGCACTGCAGCTAAGCCCCCGAGTGGCAGGGTTGCTCAGCACTCGGTAGGATTTTTCAAACTTAGGCGAGTACTGGACTGCAGCTAAGCCCCCGAGTGGGAGGGTTGCTCACCACTCGGTAGGATTTTTCAAACTTAGGCTAGTACTGGACTCCAGCTAAGCCCCCGAGTGGGAGGGTTGCTCACCACTCGGTAGGATTTTTCAAACATAGGACAGTACTGGACTACAGCTAAGCCCCCGAGTGGGACGGTTGCTCACCACTCGGTAGGATTTTTCAAACTTAGGCGAGTACTGGACTGCAGCTAAGCCCCCGAGTGGGAGGGTTGCTCACCACTCGGTAGTATTTTTCGAACTTAGGCGAGCACTGGACTGGAGCTAAGCCCCCGAGTGGGAGGGTTGCTCACCACTCGGTAGGATTTTTCAAACTTAGGCGATCACTGGACTGCAGCTAAGCCCCCGAGTGGGAGGGTTGCTCACCACTCGGTAGGATTTTTCAAACTTAGGCGAGTACTGGACTACAACTAAGCCCCCGAGTGGGAAGGTTGCTCACCACTCGGTAGGATTTTTCAAACTTAGGCGAGCACTGGACTGCAGCTAAGCCCCCTAGTGGGTGGGTTGCTCACCACTCGGTATGATTTTTCAAACTTAGGCGAGCACTGGACTGCAGCTAAGCCCCCGACTGGGTGGCTTGCTCACCACTCGGTAGGATTTTGCAAACTTAGGCAAGCACTGGACTGCAGCTAAGCCCCCGACTGAGAGGGTTGCTCACCTCTCGGTAGGATTTTTCAAACTTAGGCGAGGACTGGACTGCAGCTAAGCCCCCAGTGGGAGGGTTGCTCACCACTCGGTAGGATTTTTCAAACATAGGCGAGTACTGGACTGCAGCTAAGCCCCCGAGTGGGAGGGTTGCTCACCACTCGGTAGGATTTTTCAAACATAGGCGAGCACTGGACTTCAGCTAAGCCCCCGAGTGGGAGGGTTGCTCACCACTCGGTAGGATTTTTCAAACTTAGGCGAGCACTGGACTGCAGCTAAGCCCCCGAGTGGGAGGGTTGCTCACCACTCGGTAGGATTTTCCAAACTTACGCGAGCACTGGACTGCAGCTAAGCCCCGAGTGGGAGGGTTGCTCACCACTCGGTAGGATTTTTCAAACTTAGGCGAGTACTGGACTACAGCTAAGCCCCCGAGTGGGAGGGTTGCTCACCACTCGGTAGGATTTTTCAAACTTAGGCGAGGACTGGACTGTAGCTAAGCCCCCAGTGGGAGGGTTGCTCACCACTCGGGAGGATTTTTCAAACTTAGGCGAGTACTGGACTGCAGCTAAGCCCCCGAGTGGGAGGGTTGCTCACCACTCGGTAGGATTTTTCAAACTTAGGCGAGCTCCGGACTGCAGCTAAGACCCCGATTGAGAGGCTTGCTCATCACTCGGTAGGGTTTTTCAAACTTAGGCGAGGACTGGACTGCAGCTAAGCCCCCTAGTGATAGGGTTGCTCACCACTCGGTAGGATTTTTCAAACTTAGGCGAGTACTGGACTGCAGCTATGCCCCCGAGTGGCAGGGTTGCTCAGCACTCGGTAGGATTTTTCAAACTTAGGCGAGTACTGGACTGCAGCTAAGCCCCTGAGTGGGAGGGTTGCTCACCACTCGGTAGGATTTTTCAAACTTAGGCGAGTACTGGACTCCAGCTAAGCCCCCGAGTGGGAGGGTTGCTCACCACTCGGTAGGATTTTTCAAACATAGGCGAGTACTAGACTACAGCTAAGCCCCCGAGTGGGAAGGTTGCTCACCACTCGGTAGGATTTTTCGAACTTAGGCGAGCACTGGACTGCAGCTAAGCCCCCGACTGGGAGGGTTGCTCAACACTCGGTAGGATTTTTCAAACTTAGGCGAGTACTGGACTACAGCTAAGCCCCCGAGTGGGAGGGTTGCTCACCACTCGGTAGGATTTTTCAAACTTAGGCGAGGACTGGACTGCAGCTAAGCCCCCAGTGGGAGGGTTGCTCACCACTCGGGAGGATTTTTCGAACATAGGCGAGGACTGGACTGCAGCTAAGCCCCCGAGTGGGAGGGTTGCTCACCACTCGGTAGGATTTTTCAAACTTAGGCGAGCACTGGACTGCAGCTAAGCCCCCGATTGAGAGGCTTGCTCATCACTCGGTAGGGTTTTTCAAACTTAGGCGAGGACTGGACTGCAGCTAAGCCCCCTAGTGATAGGGTTGCTCACCACTCGGTAGGATTTTTCAAACTTAGGCGAGTACTGCACTGCAGCTAAGCCCCCGAGTGGCAGGGTTGCTCAGCACTCGGTAGGATTTTTCAAACTTAGGCGAGTACTGGACTGCAGCTAAGCCCCCGAGTGGGAGGGTTGCTCACCACTCGGTAGGATTTTTCAAACTTAGGCTAGTACTGGACTCCAGCTAAGCCCCCGAGTGGGAGGGTTGCTCACCACTCGGTAGGATTTTTCAAACATAGGCCAGTACTGGACTACAGCTAAGCCCCCGAGTGGGACGGTTGCTCACCACTCGGTAGGATTTTTCAAACTTAGGCGAGTACTGGACTGCAGCTAAGCCCCCGAGTGGGAGGGTTGCTCACCACTCGGTAGTATTTTTCGAACTTAGGCGAGCACTGGACTGGAGCTAAGCCCCCGAGTGGGAGGGTTGCTCACCACTCGGTAGGATTTTTCAAACTTAGGCGATCACTGGACTGCAGCTAAGCCCCCGAGTGGGAGGGTTGCTCACCACTCGGTAGGATTTTTCAAACTTAGGCGAGTACTGGACTACAACTAAGCCCCCGAGTGGGAAGGTTGCTCACCACTCGGTAGGATTTTTCAAACTTAGGCGAGCACTGGACTGCAGCTAAGCCCCCGAGTGGGAGGGTTGCTCACCACTCGGTAGGATTTTTCGAACTTAGGCGAGCACTGGACTGTAGCTAAGCCCCCGAGTGAGAGGCTTGGTCATCACTCGGTAGGATTTTTCAAACTTAGGCGAGTACTGGACTGCAGCTAAGCCCCCGACTGACAGGCTTGCTCACCACTCGGTAGGATTTTGCAAACTTAGGCGAGCACTGGACTGCAGCTAAGCCCCCGACTGAGAGGGTTGCTCACCAGTCGGTAGGATTTTTCAAAGTTAGGCGAGGACTGGACTGCAGCTAAGCCCCCAGTGGGAGGGTTGCTCACCACTCGGTAGGATTTTTCAAACTTAGGCGAGCACTGGACTGCAGCTAAGCCCCCGAGTGGGAGGGTTTCTCACCACTCGGTAGGATTTTTCAAACTTAGGCGAGTACTAGACGGCAGCTAAGCCCCCGAGTGGGAGGGTTGCTCACCACTCGGTAGGATTTTTCAAACTAAGGCGAGCACTGGACTGCAGCTAAGCCCCGAGTGGGATGGTTGCTCACCACTCGGTAGGATTTTTCAAACTTAGGCGAGGACTGGACTGGAGCTAAGCCCCCGAGTGGGAGGGTTGCTCACCACTCGGTAGGATTTTTCAAACTTAGGCGAGGACTGGACTGCAGCTAAGCCCCCGAGTGGGAGGGTTGCTCACCACTCGGTAGGATTTTTCAAACTTAGGCAAGCACTGGACTGCAGCTAAGCCCCTGAGTGGGAGGGTTGCTCACCACTCGGTTGGATTTTACGAACTTATGCGAGCACTGGACTGCAGCTAAGCCCCCGAGTGAGAGGCTTGCTCATCACTCGGTAGGATTTTTCAAACTTAGGCGAGTACTGGACTGCAGCTAAGCCCCCGAGTGGGAGGGTTGCTCACCACTCGGTAGGATTTTTCAAACTTAGGCGAGTACTGGACTGCAGCTAAGCCCCCGAGTGGGAGGGTTGCTCACCACTCGGTAGGATTTTTCAAACTTAGGCGAGCACTAGACTGCAGCTAAGCCCCCGAGTGGGAGGGTTGCTCACCACTCGGTAGGATTTTTCAATCTTAGGCGAGCACTGGACTGTAGCTAAGCCCCGAGTGGGAGGGTTGCTCACCACTCGGTAGGATTTTTCAAACTTAGGCGAGTACTGGACTACAGCTAAGCCCCCGAGTGGGAGGGTTGCTCACCACTCGGTAGGATTTTTCAAACTTAGGCAAGGACTGGACTCCAGCTAAGCCCCCGAGTGGGAGGGTTGCTCACCACTCGGTAGGATTTTTCAAACATAGGCCAGTACTGGACTACAGCTAAGCCCCCGAGTGGGACGGTTGCTCACCACTCGGTAGGAATTTTCAAACTTAGGCGAGTACTGGACTGTAGCTAAGCCCCCGAGTGGGAGGGTTGCTCACCACTCGGTAGGATTTTTTGAACTTAGGCGAGCACTGGACTGGAGCTAAGCCCCCGAGTGGGAGGGTTGCTGACCACTCGGTAGGATTTTTCAAACTTAGGCGAGGACTGGACTGCAGCTAAGCCCCCGAGTGGGAGGGTTGCTCACCACTCGGTAGGATTTTTCAAACTTAGGCGAGCACTGGACTGCAGCTAAGCCCCCGAGTGGGAGGGTTGCTCACCACTCGGTAGGATTTTTCAAACTTAGGCGAGTACTGGACTACACCTAAGCCCCCGAGTGGGAAGGTTGCTCACCACTCGGTAGGATTTTTCAAACTTAGGCGAGCACTGGACTGCAGCTAAGCCCCCGACTGGGAGGGTTGCTCAACACTCGGTAGGATTTTTCAAACTTAGGCGAGTACTGGACTACAGCTAAGCCCCCGAGTGGGAGGGTTGCTCACCACTCAGTAGGATTTTTCAAACTTAGGCGAGGACTGGACTGCAGCTAAGCCCCCGAGTGGGAAGGTTGCTCACCACTCGGTAGGATTTTTCAAACTTAGGCGAGCACTAGACTGCAGCTAAGCCCCCAAGTGGGAAGGTTGCTCACCACTCGGTAGGATTTTTCAAACTTAGGCGAGCACTGGACTGCAGCTAAGCCCCCGAGTGGGAGGGTTGCTCACCACTCGGTAGGATTTTTCGAACTTAGGCGAGTACTGGACTGCAGCTAAGCCCCCGAGTGGGAGGGTTGCTCACCACTCGGTAGGATTTTTCAAACTTAGGCGAGTACTAGACTCCAGCTAAGCCCCCGAGCGGGAGGGTTGCTCACCACTCGGTAGGATTTTTCAAACTTAGGCGAGGACTGGACTGCAGCTAAGCCCCCGAGTGGGAGGGTTGCTCACCACTCGGTAGGATTTTTCAAACTTAGGCAAGCACTGGACTGCAGCTAAGCCCCTGAGTGGGAGGGTTGCTCACCACTCGGTTGGATTTTACGAACTTATGCGAGCACTGGACTGCAGCTAAGCCCCCGAGTGAGAGGCTTGCTCATCACTCGGTAGGATTTTTCAAACTTAGGCGAGTACTGGACTGCAGCTAAGCCCCCGAGTGGGAGGGTTGCTCACCACTCGGTAGGATTTTTCAAACTTAGGCGAGTACTGGACTGCAGCTAAGCCCCCGAGTGGGAGGGTTGCTCACCACTCGGTAGGATTTTTCAAACTTAGGCGAGCACTAGACTGCAGCTAAGCCCCCGAGTGGGAGGGTTGCTCACCACTCGGTAGGATTTTTCAAACTTAGGCGAGCACTGGACTGCAGCTAAGCCCCCGAGTGGGAGGGTTGCTCACCACTCGGTAGGATTTTTCAATCTTAGGCGAGCACTGGACTGTAGCTAAGCCCCGAGTGGGAGGGTTGCTCACCACTCGGTAGGATTTTTCAAACTTAGGCGAGTACTGGACTACAGCTAAGCCCCCGAGTGGGAGGGTTGCTCACCACTCGGTAGGATTTTTCAAACTTAGGCAAGGACTGGACTCCAGCTAAGCCCCCGAGTGGGAGGGTTGCTCACCACTCGGTAGGATTTTTCAAACATAGGCCAGTACTGGACTACAGCTAAGCCCCCGAGTGGGACGGTTGCTCACCACTCGGTAGGAATTTTCAAACTTAGGCGAGTACTGGACTGTAGCTAAGCCCCCGAGTGGGAGGGTTGCTCACCACTCGGTAGGATTTTTTGAACTTAGGCGAGCACTGGACTGGAGCTAAGCCCCCGAGTGGGAGGGTTGCTGACCACTCGGTAGGATTTTTCAAACTTAGGCGAGGACTGGACTGCAGCTAAGCCCCCGAGTGGGAGGGTTGCTCACCACTCGGTAGGATTTTTCAAACTTAGGCGAGCACTGGACTGCAGCTAAGCCCCCGAGTGGGAGGGTTGCTCACCACTCGGTAGGATTTTTCAAACTTAGGCGAGTACTGGACTACACCTAAGCCCCCGAGTGGGAAGGTTGCTCACCACTCGGTAGGATTTTTCAAACTTAGGCGAGCACTGGACTGCAGCTAAGCCCCCGACTGGGAGGGTTGCTCAACACTCGGTAGGATTTTTCAAACTTAGGCCAGTACTGGACTACAGCTAAGCCCCCGAGTGGGAGGGTTGCTCACCACTCAGTAGGATTTTTCAAACTTAGGCGAGGACTGGACTGCAGCTAAGCCCCCGAGTGGGAAGGTTGCTCACCACTCGGTAGGATTTTTCAAACTTAGGCGAGCACTAGACTGCAGCTAAGCCCCCAAGTGGGAAGGTTGCTCACCACTCGGTAGGATTTTTCAAACTTAGGCGAGCACTGGACTGCAGCTAAGCCCCCGAGTGGGAGGGTTGCTCACCACTCGGTAGGATTTTTCGAACTTAGGCGAGTACTGGACTGCAGCTAAGCCCCCGAGTGGGAGGGTTGCTCACCACTCGGTAGGATTTTTCAAACTTAGGCGAGTACTAGACTCCAGCTAAGCCCCCGAGCGGGAGGGTTGCTCACCACTCGGTAGGATTTTTCAAACTTAGGCGAGGACTGGACTGCAGCTAAGCCCCCGAGTGGGAGGGTTGCTCACCACTCGGTAGGATTTTTCAAACTTAGGCAAGCACTGGACTGCAGCTAAGCCCCTGAGTGGGAGGGTTGCTCGCCACTCGGTTGGATTTTACGAACTTATGCGAGCACTGGACTGCAGCTAAGCCCCCGAGTGAGAGGCTTGCTCATCACTCGGTAGGATTTTTCAAACTTAGGCGAGTACTGGACTGCAGCTAAGCCCCCGAGTGGGAGGGTTGCTCACCACTCGGTAGGATTTTTCAAACTTAGGCGAGTACTGGACTGCAGCTAAGCCCCCGAGTGGGAGGGTTGCTCACCACTCGGTAGGATTTTTCAAACTTAGGCGAGCACTAGACTGCAGCTAAGCCCCCGAGTGGGAGGGTTGCTCACCACTCGGTAGGATTTTTCAAACTTAGGCGAGCACTGGACTGCAGCTAAGCCCCCGAGTGGGAGGGTTGCTCACCACTCGGTAGGATTTTTCAATCTTAGGCGAGCACTGGACTGTAGCTAAGCCCCGAGTGGGAGGGTTGCTCACCACTCGGTAGGATTTTTCAAACTTAGGCGAGTACTGGACTACAGCTAAGCCCCCGAGTGGGAGGGTTGCTCACCACTCGGTAGGATTTTTCAAACTTAGGCAAGGACTGGACTCCAGCTAAGCCCCCGAGTGGGAGGGTTGCTCACCACTCGGTAGGATTTTTCAAACATAGGCCAGTACTGGACTACAGCTAAGCCCCCGAGTGGGACGGTTGCTCACCACTCGGTAGGAATTTTCAAACTTAGGCGAGTACTGGACTGTAGCTAAGCCCCCGAGTGGGAGGGTTGCTCACCACTCGGTAGGATTTTTTGAACTTAGGCGAGCACTGGACTGGAGCTAAGCCCCCGAGTGGGAGGGTTGCTGACCACTCGGTAGGATTTTTCAAACTTAGGCGAGGACTGGACTGCAGCTAAGCCCCCGAGTGGGAGGGTTGCTCACCACTCGGTAGGATTTTTCAAACTTAGGCGAGCACTGGACTGCAGCTAAGCCCCCGAGTGGGAGGGTTGCTCACCACTCGGTAGGATTTTTCAAACTTAGGCGAGTACTGGACTACACCTAAGCCCCCGAGTGGGAAGGTTGCTCACCACTCGGTAGGATTTTTCAAACTTAGGCGAGCACTGGACTGCAGCTAAGCCCCCGACTGGGAGGGTTGCTCAACACTCGGTAGGATTTTTCAAACTTAGGCGAGTACTGGACTACAGCTAAGCCCCCGAGTGGGAGGGTTGCTCACCACTCAGTAGGATTTTTCAAACTTAGGCGAGGACTGGACTGCAGCTAAGCCCCCGAGTGGGAAGGTTGCTCACCACTCGGTAGGATTTTTCAAACTTAGGCGAGCACTCGACTGCAGCTAAGCCCCCAAGTGGGAAGGTTGCTCACCACTCGGTAGGATTTTTCAAACTTAGGCGAGCACTGGACTGCAGCTAAGCCCCCGAGTGGGAGGGTTGCTCACCACTCGGTAGGATTTTTCGAACTTAGGCGAGTACTGGACTGCAGCTAAGCCCCCGAGTGGGAGGGTTGCTCACCACTCGGTAGGATTTTTCAAACTTAGGCGAGTACTAGACTCCAGCTAAGCCCCCGAGCGGGAGGGTTGCTCACCACTCGGTAGGATTTTTCAAACTTAGGCGAGGACTGGACTGCAGCTAAGCCCCCGAGTGGGAGGGTTGCTCACCACTCGGTAGGATTTTTCAAACTTAGGCAAGCACTGGACTGCAGCTAAGCCCCTGAGTGGGAGGGTTGCTCACCACTCGGTTGGATTTTACGAACTTATGCGAGCACTGGACTGCAGCTAAGCCCCCGAGTGAGAGGCTTGCTCATCACTCGGTAGGATTTTTCAAACTTAGGCGCGTACTGGACTGCAGCTAAGCCCCCGAGTGGGAGGGTTGCTCACCACTCGGTAGGATTTTTCAAACTTAGGCGAGTACTGGACTGCAGCTAAGCCCCCGAGTGGGAGGGTTGCTCACCACTCGGTAGGATTTTTCAAACTTAGGCGAGCACTAGACTGCAGCTAAGCCCCCGAGTGGGAGGGTTGCTCACCACTCGGTAGGATTTTTCAAACTTAGGCGAGCACTGGACTGCAGCTAAGCCCCCGAGTGGGAGGGTTGCTCACCACTCGGTAGGATTTTTCAATCTTAGGCGAGCACTGGACTGTAGCTAAGCCCCGAGTGGGAGGGTTGCTCACCACTCGGTAGGATTTTTCAAACTTAGGCGAGTACTGGACTACAGCTAAGCCCCCGAGTGGGAGGGTTGCTCACCACTCGGTAGGATTTTTCAAACTTAGGCAAGGACTGGACTCCAGCTAAGCCCCCGAGTGGGAGGGTTGCTCACCACTCGGTAGGATTTTTCAAACATAGGCCAGTACTGGACTACAGCTAAGCCCCCGAGTGGGACGGTTGCTCACCACTCGGTAGGAATTTTCAAACTTAGGCGAGTACTGGACTGTAGCTAAGCCCCCGAGTGGGAGGGTTGCTCACCACTCGGTAGGATTTTTTGAACTTAGGCGAGCACTGGACTGGAGCTAAGCCCCCGAGTGGGAGGGTTGCTGACCACTCGGTAGGATTTTTCAAACTTAGGCGAGGACTGGACTGCAGCTAAGCCCCCGAGTGGGAGGGTTGCTCACCACTCGGTAGGATTTTTCAAACTTAGGCGAGCACTGGACTGCAGCTAAGCCCCCGAGTGGGAGGGTTGCTCACCACTCGGTAGGATTTTTCAAACTTAGGCGAGTACTGGACTACACCTAAGCCCCCGAGTGGGAAGGTTGCTCACCACTCGGTAGGATTTTTCAAACTTAGGCGAGCACTGGACTGCAGCTAAGCCCCCGACTGGGAGGGTTGCTCAACACTCGGTAGGATTTTTCAAACTTAGGCGAGTACTGGACTACAGCTAAGCCCCCGAGTGGGAGGGTTGCTCACCACTCAGTAGGATTTTTCAAACTTAGGCGAGGACTGGACTGCAGCTAAGCCCCCGAGTGGGAAGGTTGCTCACCACTCGGTAGGATTTTTCAAACTTAGGCGAGCACTAGACTGCAGCTAAGCCCCCAAGTGGGAAGGTTGCTCACCACTCGGTAGGATTTTTCAAACTTAGGCGAGCACTGGACTGCAGCTAAGCCCCCGAGTGGGAGGGTTGCTCACCACTCGGTAGGATTTTTCGAACTTAGGCGAGTACTGGACTGCAGCTAAGCCCCCGAGTGGGAGGGTTGCTCACCACTCGGTAGGATTTTTCAAACTTAGGCGAGTACTAGACTCCAGCTAAGCCCCCGAGCGGGAGGGTTGCTCACCACTCGGTAGGATTTTTCAAACATAGGCGAGTACTGGACTACAGCTAAGCCCCCGAGTGGGACGGTTGCTCACCACTCGGTAGGATTTTTCAAACTTAGGCGAGTACTGGACTGCAGCTAAGCCCCCGAGTGGGAGTGTTGCTCACCACTCGGTAGGATTTTTCGAACTTAGGCGAGCACTGGACTACAACTAAGCCCTCGAGTGGGAGGGTTACTCACCAATCGGTAGGATTTTTCAAACTTAGGCGAGCACTGGACTGCAGCTAAGCCCCCGAGTGGGAGGGTTGCTCACCACTCGGTAGGATTTTTCGAACTTAGGCGAGCACTGGACTGTAGCTAAGCCCCCAAGTGAGAGGCTTGCTCATCACTCGGTAGGATTTTTCAAACTTAGGCGAGTACTGGACTGCAGCTAAGCCCCCGACTGAGAGGCTTGCTCACCACTCGGTAGGATTTTGCAAACTTAGGCGAGCACTGGACTGCAGCTAAGCCCCCGACTGAGAGGGTTAGTCACCAGTCGGTAGGATTTTTCAAAGTTAGGCGAGGACTGGACTGCAGCTAAGCCCCCAGTGGGAGGGTTGCTCACCACTCGGTAGGATTTTTCAAACTTTGGCGACTACTGGACTGCAACTAAGCCCCCGAGTGGCAGGGTTGCTCAGCACTCGGTAGGATTTTTCAAACTTAGGCGAGTACTAGACTGCAGCTAAGCCCCCGAGTGGGAGGGTTGCTCACCACTCGGTAGGATTTTTCAAACTAAGGCGAGCACTGGACTGCAGCTAAGCCCCGAGTGGGAGGGTTGCTCACCACTCGGTAGAATTTTTCAAACTTAGGCGAGGACTGGACTGGAGCTAAGCCCCCGAGTGGGAGGGTTGCTCACCACTCGGTAGGATTTTTCAAACTTAGGCGAGGACTGGACTGCAGCTAAGCCCCCGAGTGGGAGGGTTGCTCACCACTCGGTAGGATTTTTCAAACTTAGGCAAGCACTGGACTGCAGCTAAGCCCCTGAGTGGGAGGGTTGCTCACCACTCGGTTGGATTTTACGAACTTATGCGAGCACTGGACTGCAGCTAAGCCCCCAAGTGATAGGGTTGCTCATCACTCAGTAGGATTTTTCAAACTTAGGCGAGTACTGGACTACAGCTAAGCCCCCGAGTGGGAGGGTTGCTCACCACTCGGTAGGATTTTTCAGACTTAGGCGAGTACTGGACTGCAGCTAAGCCCCCGAGTGGGAGGGTTACTCACCAATCGGTAGGATTTTTCAAACTTAGGCGAGCACTGGACTGCAGCTAAGCCCCCGAGTGGGAGGGTTGCTCACCACTCGGTAGGATTTTTCAAACTTAGGCGAGCACTGGAGTGCAGCTAAGCCCCGAGTGGGAGGGTTGCTCACCACTCGGTAGGATTTTTCGAACTTAGGCGAGCACTGGACTGTAGCTAAGCCCCCATGTGAGAGGCTTGCTCATCACTCGGTAGGATTTTTCAAACTTAGGCGAGTACTGGACTGCAGCTAAGCCCCCGACTGAGAGGCTTGCACACCACTCGGTAGGATTTTGCAAACTTAGGCGAGCACTGGACTGCAGCTAAGCCCCCGACTGAGAGGGTTGCTCACCAGTCGGTAGGATTTTTCAAAGTTAGGCGAGGACTGGACTGCAGCTAAGCCCCCAGTGGGAGGGTTGCTCACCACTCGGTAGGATTTTTCAAACTTTGGCGAGTACTGGACTGCAGCTAAGCCCCCGAGTGGCAGGGTTGCTCAGCACTCGGTAGGATTTTACAAACTTAGGCGAGTACTAGACTGCAGCTAAGCCCCCGAGTGGGAGGGTTGCTCACCACTCGATAGGATTTTTCAAACTTAGGCGAGCACTGGACTGCAGCTAAGCCCCCGAGTGGGAGGGTTGCTCACCACTCGGTAGGATTTTTCAAACTTAGGCGAGTACTGGACTGCAGCTAAGCCCCCGACTGAGAGGCTTGCTCACCACTCGGTAGGATTTTGCAAACTTAGGCGAGCACTGGACTGCAGCTAAGCCCCCGACTGAGAGGGTTAGTCACCAGTCGGTAGGATTTTTCAAAGTTAGGCGAGGACTGGACTGTAGCTAAGCCCCTAGTGGGAGGGTTGCTCACCACTCGGTAGGATTTTTCAAACTTTGGCGACTACTGGACTGCAACTAAGCCCCCGAGTGGCAGGGTTGCTCAGCACTCGGTAGGATTTTTCAAACTTAGGCGAGTACTAGACTGCAGCTAAGCCCCCGAGTGGGAGGGTTGCTCACCACTCGGTAGGATTTTTCAAACTAAGGCGAGCACTGGACTGCAGCTAAGCCCCGAGTGGGAGGGTTGCTCACCACTCGGTAGAATTTTTCAAACTTAGGCGAGGACTGGACTGGAGCTAAGCCCCCGAGTGGGAGGGTTGCTCACCACTCGGTAGGATTCTTCAAACTTAGGCGAGGACTGGACTGCAGCTAAGCCCCCGAGTGGGAGGGTTGCTCACCACTCGGTAGGATTTTTCAAACTTAGGCAAGCACTGGACTGCAGCTAAGCCCCTGAGTGGGAGCGTTGCTCACCACTCGGTTGGATTTTACGAACTTATGCGAGCACTGGACTGCAGCTAAGCCCCCGAGTGATAGGGTTGCTCATCACTCAGTAGGATTTTTCAAACTTAGGCGAGTACTGGACTGCAGCTAAGCCCCCGAGTGGGAGGGTTGCTCACCACTCGGTAGGATTTTTCAGACTTAGGCGAGTACTGGACTGCAGCTAAGCCCCCGAGTGGGAGGGTTGCTCACCACTCGGTAGGATTTTTCAAACTTAGGCGAGCACTGGACTGCAGCTAAGCCCCCGAGTGGGAGGGTTGCTCACCACTCGGTAGGATTTTTCAAACTTAGGCGAGCACTGGACTGCAGCTAAGCCCCGAGTGGGAGGGTTGCTCACCACTCGGTAGGATTTTTCGAACTTAGGCGAGCACTGGACTGTAGCTAAGCCCCCAAGTGAGAGGCTTGCTCATCACTCGGTAGGATTTTTCAAACTTAGGCGAGTACTGGACTGCAGCTAAGCCCCCGACTGAGAGGCTTGCACACCACTCGGTAGGATTTTGCAAACTTAGGCGAGCACTGGACTGCAGCTAAGCCCCCGACTGAGAGGGTTGCTCACCAGTCGGTAGGATTTTTCAAAGTTAGGAGAGGACTGGACTGCAGCTAAGCCCCCAGTGGGAGGGTTGCTCACCACTCGGTAGGATTTTTCAAACTTTGGCGAGTACTGGACTGCAGCTAAGCCCCCGAGTGGCAGGGTTGCTCAGCACTCGGTAGGATTTTACAAACTTAGGCGAGTACTAGACTGCAGCTAAGCCCCCGAGTGGGAGGGTTGCTCACCACTCGATAGGATTTTTCAAACTTAGGCGAGCACTGGACTGCAGCTAAGCCCCCGAGTGGGAGGGTTGCTCACCACTCGGTAGGATTTTTCAAACTTAGGCGAGAACAGGACTGGAGCTAAGCCCCCGAGTTGGAGGGTTGCTCACCACTCGGTAGGATTTTTCAAACTTAGGCGAGGACTGGACTGCAGCTATGCCCCCGAGTGGGAGGGTTGCTCACCACTCGGTAGGATTTTTCAAACTTAGGCAAGTACTGGACTGCAGCTAAGCCCCTGAGTGGGAGGGTTGCTCACCACTCGGTTGGATTTTTCGAACTTATGCGAGCACTGGACTGCAGCTAAGCCCCCGAGTGAGAGGCTTGCTCATCACTCGGTAGGATTTTTCAAACTTAGGCGAGTACTGGACTGCAGCTAAGCCCCCGAGTGGGAGGGTTGCTCACCACTCGGTAGGATTTTTCAAACTTAGGCAAGTACTGGACTGCAGGTAAGCCCCCGATTGAGAGGCTTGCTCATCACTCGGTAGGGTTTTTCAAACTTAGGCGAGGACTGGACTGCAGCTAATCCCCCTAGTGATAGGGTTGCTCACCACTCGGTAGGATTTTTCAAACTTAGGCGAGTACTGGACTGCAGCTAAGCCCCCGAGTGGCAGGGTTGCTCAGCACTCGGTAGGATTTTTCAAACTTAGGCGAGTACTGGACTGCAGCTAAGCCCCCGAGTGGGAGGGTTGCTCACCACTCGGTAGGATTTTTCAACTTAGGCGAGTACTAGACTCCAGCTAAGCCCCCGAGTGGGAGGGTTGCTCACCACTCGGTAGGATTTTTCAAACTAAGGCGAGCACTGGACTGCAGCTAAGCCCCGAGTGGGAGGGTTGCTCACCACTCGGTAGGATTTTTCAAACTTAGGCGAGGACTGGACTGGAGCTAAGCCCCCGAGTGGGAGGGTTGCTCACCACTCGGTAGGATTTTTCAAACTTAGGCGAGGACTGGACTGCAGCTAAGCCCCCGAGTGGGAGGGTTGCTCACCACTCGGTAGGATTTTTAAAACTTAGGCAAGCACTGGACTGCAGCTAAGCCCCTGAGTGGGAGGGTTGCTCACCACTCGGTTGGATTTTACGAACTTATGCGAGCACTGGACTGCAGCTAAGCCCCCGAGTGAGAGGCTTGCTCATCACTCGGTAGGATTTTTCAAACTTAGGCGAGTACTGGACTGCAGCTAAGCCCCCGAGTGGGAGGGTTGCTCACCACTCGGTAGGATTTTTCAAACTTAGGCGAGTACTGGACTGCAGCTAAGCCCCCGAGTGGGAGGGTTGCTCACCACTCGGTAGGATTTTTCAAACTTAGGCGAGCACTAGACTGCAGCTAAGCCCCCGAGTGGGAGGGTTGCTCACCACTCGGTAGGATTTTTCAAACTTAGGCGAGCACTGGACTGCAGCTAAGCCCCCGAGTGGGAGGGTTGCTCACCACTCGGTAGGATTTTTCAATCTTAGGCGAGCACTGGACTGTAGCTAAGCCCCGAGTGGGAGGGTTGCTCACCACTCGGTAGGATTTTTCAAACTTAGGCGAGTACTGGACTACAGCTAAGCCCCCGAGTGGGAGGGTTGCTCACCACTCGGTAGGATTTTTCAAACTTAGGCAAGGACTGGACTCCAGCTAAGCCCCCGAGTGGGAGGGTTGCTCACCACTCGGTAGGATTTTTCAAACATAGGCCAGTACTGGACTACAGCTAAGCCCCCGAGTGGGACGGTTGCTCACCACTCGGTAGGAATTTTCAAACTTAGGCGAGTACTGGACTGTAGCTAAGCCCCCGAGTGGGAGGGTTGCTCACCACTCGGTAGGATTTTTCGAACTTAGGCGAGCACTGGACTGGAGCTAAGCCCCCGAGTGGGAGGGTTGCTGACCACTCGGTAGGATTTTTCAAACTTAGGCGAGGACTGGACTGCAGCTAAGCCCCCGAGTGGGAGGGTTGCTCACCACTCGGTAGGATTTTTCAAACTTAGGCGAGCACTGGACTGCAGCTAAGCCCCCGAGTGGGAGGGTTGCTCACCACTCGGTAGGATTTTTCAAACTTAGGCGAGTACTGGACTACACCTAAGCCCCCGAGTGGGAAGGTTGCTCACCACTCGGTAGGATTTTTCAAACTTAGGCGAGCACTGGACTGCAGCTAAGCCCCCGACTGGGAGGGTTGCTCAACACTCGGTAGGATTTTCCAAACTTAGGCGAGTACTGGACTACAGCTAAGCCCCCGAGTGGGAGGGTTGCTCACCACTCAGTAGGATTTTTCAAACTTAGGCGAGGACTGGACTGCAGCTAAGCCCCCGAGTGGGAAGGTTGCTCACCACTCGGTAGGATTTTTCAAACTTAGGCGAGCACTAGACTGCAGCTAAGCCCCCAAGTGGGAAGGTTGCTCACCACTCGGTAGGATTTTTCAAACTTAGGCGAGCACTGGACTGCAGCTAAGCCCCCGAGTGGGAGGGTTGCTCACCACTCGGTAGGATTTTTCGAACTTAGGCGAGTACTGGACTGCAGCTAAGCCCCCGATTGGGAGGGTTGCTCACCACTCGGTAGGATTTTTCAAACTTAGGCGAGTACTAGACTCCAGCTAAGCCCCCGAGCGGGAGGGTTGCTCACCACTCGGTAGGATTTTTCAAACATAGGCGAGTACTGGACTACAGCTAAGCCCCCGAGTGGGACGGTTGCTCACCACTCGGTAGGATTTTTCAAACTTAGGCGAGTACTGGACTGCAGCTAAGCCCCCGAGTGGGAGTGTTGCTCACCACTCGGTAGGATTTTTCGAACTTAGGCGAGCACTGGACTATAACTAAGCCCTCGAGTGGGAGGGTTACTCACCAATCGATAGGATTTTTCAAACTTAGGCGAGCACTGGACTGCAGCTAAGCCCCCGAGTGGGAGGGTTGCTCACCACTCGGTAGGATTTTTCGAACTTAGGCGAGCACTGGACTGTAGCTAAGCCCCCAAGTGAGAGGCTTGCTCATCACTCGGTAGGATTTTTCAAACTTAGGCGAGTACTGGACTGCAGCTAAGCCCCCGACTGAGAGGCTTGCTCACCACTCGGTAGGATTTTGCAAACTTAGGCGAGCACTGGACTGCAGCTAAGCCCCCGACTGAGAGGGTTAGTCACCACTCGGTAGGATTTTTCAAAGTTAGGCGAGTAATGGACTACAGCTAAGCCCCCGAGTGGGAGGGTTGCTCACCACTCGGTAGGATTTTTCAAACTTTGGCGACTACTGGACTGCAACTAAGCCCCCGAGTGGCAGGGTTGCTCAGCACTCGGTAGGATTTTTCAAACTTAGGCGAGTACTAGACTGCAGCTAAGCCCCTGAGTGGGAGGGTTGCTCACCACTCGGTTGGATTTTACGAACTTATGCGAGCACTGGACTGCAGCTAAGCCCCCGAGTGAGAGGCTTGCTCATCACTCGGTAGGATTTTTCAAACTTAGGCGAGTACTGGACTGCAGCTAAGCCCCCGAGTGGGAGGGTTGCTCACCACTCGGTAGGATTTTTCAAACTTAGGCGAGTACTGGACTGCAGCTAAGCCCCCGAGTGGGAGGGTTGCTCACCACTCGGTAGGATTTTTCAAACTTAGGCGAGCACTAGACTGCAGCTAAGCCCCCGAGTGGGAGGGTTGCTCACCACTCGGTAGGATTTTTCAAACTTAGGCGAGCACTGGACTGCAGCTAAGCCCCCGAGTGGGAGGGTTGCTCACCACTCGGTAGGATTTTTCAATCTTAGGCGAGCACTGGACTGTAGCTAAGCCCCGAGTGGGAGGGTTGCTCACCACTCGGTAGGATTTTTCAAACTTAGGCGAGTACTGGACTACAGCTAAGCCCCCGAGTGGGAGGGTTGCTCACCACTCGGTAGGATTTTTCAAACTTAGGCAAGGACTGGACTCCAGCTAAGCCCCCGAGTGGGAGGGTTGCTCACCACTCGGTAGGATTTTTCAAACATAGGCCAGTACTGGACTACAGCTAAGCCCCCGAGTGGGACGGTTGCTCACCACTCGGTAGGAATTTTCAAACTTAGGCGAGTACTGGACTGTAGCTAAGCCCCCGAGTGGGAGGGTTGCTCACCACTCGGTAGGATTTTTCGAACTTAGGCGAGCACTGGACTGGAGTTAAGCCCCCGAGTGGGAGGGTTGCTGACCACTCGGTAGGATTTTTCAAACTTAGGCGAGGACTGGACTGCAGCTAAGCCCCCGAGTGGGAGGGTTGCTCACCACTCGGTAGGATTTTTCAAACTTAGGCGAGCACTGGACTGCAGCTAAGCCCCCGAGTGGGAGGGTTGCTCACCACTCGGTAGGATTTTTCAAACTTAGGCGAGTACTGGACTACACCTAAGCCCCCGAGTGGGAAGGTTGCTCACCACTCGGTAGGATTTTTCAAACTTAGGCGAGCACTGGACTGCAGCTAAGCCCCCGACTGGGAGGTTTGCTCAACACTCGGTAGGATTTTTCAAACTTAGGCGAGTACTGGACTACAGCTAAGCCCCCGAGTGGGAGGGTTGCTCACCACTCAGTAGGATTTTTCAAACTTAGGCGAGGACTGGACTGCAGCTAAGCCCCCGAGTGGGAAGGTTGCTCACCACTCGGTAGGATTTTTCAAACTTAGGCGAGCACTAGACTGCAGCTAAGCCCCCAAGTGGGAAGGTTGCTCACCACTCGGTAGGATTTTTCAAACTTAGGCGAGCACTGGACTGCAGCTAAGCCCCCGAGTGGGAGGGTTGCTCACCACTCGGTAGGATTTTTCGAACTTAGGCGAGTACTGGACTGCAGCTAAGCCCCCGAGAGGGAGGGTTGCTCACCACTCGGTAGGATTTTTCAAACTTAGGCGAGTACTAGACTCCAGCTAAGCCCCCGAGCGGGAGGGTTGCTCACCACTCGGTAGGATTTTTCAAACATAGGCGAGTACTGGACTACAGCTAAGCCCCCGAGTGGGACGGTTGCTCACCACTCGGTAGGATTTTTCAAACTTAGGCGAGTACTGGACTGCAGCTAAGCCCCCGAGTGGGAGTGTTGCTCACCACTCGGTAGGATTTTTCGAACTTAGGCGAGCACTGGACTACAACTAAGCCCTCGAGTGGGAGGGTTACTCACCAATCGGTAGGATTTTTCAAACTTAGGCGAGCACTGGACTGCAGCTAAGCCCCCGAGTGGGAGGGTTGCTCACCACTCGGTAGGATTTTTCGAACTTAGGCGAGCACTGGACTGTAGCTAAGCCCCCAAGTGAGAGGCTTGCTCATCACTCGGTAGGATTTTTCAAACTTAGGCGAGTACTGGACTGCAGCTAAGCCCCCGACTGAGAGGCTTGCTCACCACTCGGTAGGATTTTGCAAACTTAGGCGAGCACTGGACTGCAGCTAAGCCCCCGACTGAGAGGGTTAGTCACCAGTCGGTAGGATTTTTCAAAGTTAGGCGAGGACTGGACTGCAGCTAAGCCCCCAGTGGGAGGGTTTCTCACCACTCGGTAGGATTTTTCAAACTTTGGCGACTACTGGACTGCAACTAAGCCCCCGAGTGGCAGGGTTGCTCAGCACTCGGTAGGATTTTTCAAACTTAGGCGAGTACTAGACTGCAGCTAAGCCCCCGAGTGGGAGGGTTGCTCACCACTCGGTAGGATTTTTCAAACTAAGGCGAGCTCTGGACTGCAGCTAAGCCCCGAGTGGGAGGGTTGCTCACCACTCGGTAGAATTTTTCAAACTTAGGCGAGGACTGGACTGGAGCTAAGCCCCCGAGTGGGAGGGTTGCTCACCACTCGGTAGGATTTTTCAAACTTAGGCGAGGACTGGACTGCAGCTAAGCCCCCGAGTGGGAGGGTTGCTCACCACTCGGTAGGATTTTTCAAACTTAGGCAAGCACTGGACTGCAGCTAAGCCCCTGAGTGGGAGGGTTGCTCACCACTCGGTTGGATTTTACGAACTTATGCGAGCACTGGACTGCAGCTAAGCCCCCAAGTGATAGGGTTGCTCATCACTCAGTAGGATTTTTCAAACTTAGGCGAGTACTGGACTACAGCTAAGCCCCCGAGTGGGAGGGTTGCTCACCACTCGGTAGGATTTTTCAGACTTAGGCGAGTACTGGACTGCAGCTAAGCCCCCGAGTGGGAGGGTTACTCACCAATCGGTAGGATTTTTCAAACTTAGGCGAGCACTGGACTGCAGCTAAGCCCCCGAGTGGGAGGGTTGCTCACCACTCGGTAGGATTTTTCAAACTTAGGCGAGCACTGGAGTGCAGCTAAGCCCCGAGTGGGAGGGTTGCTCACCACTCGGTAGGATTTTTCGAACTTAGGCGAGCACTGGACTGTAGCTAAGCCCCCATGTGAGAGGCTTGCTCATCACTCGGTAGGATTTTTCAAACTTAGGCGAGTACTGGACTGCAGCTAAGCCCCCGACTGAGAGGCTTGCACACCACTCGGTAGGATTTTGCAAACTTAGGCGAGCACTGGACTGCAGCTAAGCCCCCGACTGAGAGGGTTGCTCACCAGTCGGTAGGATTTTTCAAAGTTAGGCGAGGACTGGACTGCAGCTAAGCCCCCAGTGGGAGGGTTGCTCACCACTCGGTAGGATTTTTCAAACTTTGGCGAGTACTGGACTGCAGCTAAGCCCCCGAGTGGCAGGGTTGCTCAGCACTCGGTAGGATTTTACAAACTTAGGCGAGTACTAGACTGCAGCTAAGCCCCCGAGTGGGAGGGTTGCTCACCACTCGATAGGATTTTTCAAACTTAGGCGAGCACTGGACTGCAGCTAAGCCCCCGAGTGGGAGGGTTGCTCACCACTCGGTAGGATTTTTCAAACTTAGGCGAGTACTGGACTGCAGCTAAGCCCCCGACTGAGAGGCTTGCTCACCACTCGGTAGGATTTTGCAAACTTAGGCGAGCACTGGACTGCAGCTAAGCCCCCGACTGAGAGGGTTAGTCACCAGTCGGTAGGATTTTTCAAAGTTAGGCGAGGACTGGACTGCAGCTAAGCCCCCAGTGGGAGGGTTGCTCACCACTCGGTAGGATTTTTCAAACTTTGGCGACTACTGGACTGCAACTAAGCCCCCGAGTGGCAGGGTTGCTCAGCACTCGGTAGGATTTTTCAAACTTAGGCGAGTACTAGACTGCAGCTAAGCCCCCGAGTGGGAGGGTTGCTCACCACTCGGTAGGATTTTTCAAACTAAGGCGAGCACTGGACTGCAGCTAAGCCCCGAGTGGGAGGGTTGCTCACCACTCGGTAGAATTTTTCAAACTTAGGCGAGGACTGGACTGGAGCTAAGCCCCCGAGTGGGAGGGTTGCTCACCACTCGGTAGGATTCTTCAAACTTAGGCGAGGACTGGACTGCAGCTAAGCCCCCGAGTGGGAGGGTTGCTCACCACTCGGTAGGATTTTTCAAACTTAGGCAAGCACTGGACTGCAGCTAAGCCCCTGAGTGGGAGCGTTGCTCACCACTCGGTTGGATTTTACGAACTTATGCGAGCACTGGACTGCAGCTAAGCCCCCGAGTGATAGGGTTGCTCATCAATCAGTAGGATTTTTCAAACTTAGGCGAGTACTGGACTGCAGCTAAGCCCCCGAGTGGGAGGGTTGCTCACCACTCGGTAGGATTTTTCAGACTTAGGCGAGTACTGGACTGCAGCTAAGCCCCTGAGTGGGAGGGTTGCTCACCACTCGGTAGGATTTTTCAAACTTAGGCGAGCACTGGACTGCAGCTAAGCCCCCGAGTGGGAGGGTTGCTCACCACTCGGTAGGATTTTTCAAACTTAGGCGAGCACTGGACTGCAGCTAAGCCCCGAGTGGGAGGGTTGCTCACCACTCGGTAGGATTTTTCGAACTTAGGCGAGCACTGGACTGTAGCTAAGCCCCCAAGTGAGAGGCTTGCTCATCACTCGGTAGGATTTTTCAAACTTAGGCGAGTACTGGACTGCAGCTAAGCCCCCGACTGAGAGGCTTGCACACCACTCGGTAGGATTTTGCAAACTTAGGCGAGCACTGGACTGCAGCTAAGCCCCCGACTGAGAGGGTTGCTCACCAGTCGGTAGGATTTTTCAAAGTTAGGAGAGGACTGGACTGCAGCTAAGCCCCCAGTGGGAGGGTTGCTCACCACTCGGTAGGATTTTTCAAACTTTGGCGAGTACTGGACTGCAGCTAAGCCCCCGAGTGGCAGGGTTGCTCAGCACTCGGTAGGATTTTACAAACTTAGGCGAGTACTAGACTGCAGCTAAGCCCCCGAGTGGGAGGGTTGCTCACCACTCGATAGGATTTTTCAAACTTAGGCGAGCACTGGACTGCAGCTAAGCCCCCGAGTGGGAGGGTTGCTCACCACTCGGTAGGATTTTTCAAACTTAGGCGAGGACTGGACTGGAGCTAAGCCCCCGAGTTGGAGGGTTGCTCACCACTCGGTAGGATTTTTCAAACTTAGGCGAGGACTGGACTGCAGCTATGCCCCCGAGTGGGAGGGTTGCTCACCACTCGGTAGGATTTTTCAAACTTAGGCAAGTACTGGACTGCAGCTAAGCCCCTGAGTGGGAGGGTTGCTCACCACTCGGTTGGATTTTTCGAACTTATGCGAGCACTGGACTGCAGCTAAGCCCCCGAGTGAGAGGCTTGCTCATCACTCGGTAGGATTTTTCAAACTTAGGCGAGTACTGGACTGCAGCTAAGCCCCCGAGTGGGAGGGTTGCTCACCACTCGGTAGGATTTTTCAAACTTAGGCAAGTACTGGACTGCAGGTAAGCCCCCGATTGAGAGGCTTGCTCATCACTCGGTAGGGTTTTTCAAACTTAGGCGAGGACTGGACTGCAGCTAATCCCCCTAGTGATAGGGTTGCTCACCACTCGGTAGGATTTTTCAAACTTAGGCGAGTACTGGACTGCAGCTAAGCCCCCGAGTGGCAGGGTTGCTCAGCACTCGGTAGGATTTTTCAAACTTAGGCGAGTACTGGACTGCAGCTAAGCCCCCTAGTGGGAGGGTTGCTCACCACTCGGTAGGATTTTTCAAACTTAGGCGAGTACTAGACTCCAGCTAAGCCCCCGAGTGGGAGGGTTGCTCACCACTCGGTAGGATTTTTCAAACATAGGCGAGTACTGGACTACAGCTAAGCCCCCGAGTTGGAAGGTTGCTCACCACTCGGTAGGATTTTTCAAACTTAGGCGAGTACTGGACTGCAGCTAAGCCCCCGAGTGGGAGGGTTGCTCACCACTCGGTAGGATTTTTCAAACTTAGGCGAGTACTAGACTCCAGCTAAGCCCCCGAGTGGGAGGGTTGCTCACCACTCGGTAGGATTTTTCAAACATAGGCGAGTACTGGACTACAGCTAAGCCCCCGAGTTGGAAGGTTGCTCACCACTCGGTAGGATTTTTCAAACTTAGGCGAGTACTGGACTGCAGCTAAGCCCCCGAGTGGGAGGGTTGCTCACCACTCGGTAGGATTTTTCTAACTTAGGCGAGCACTGGACTGTAGCTAAGCCCCCGACTGAGAGGCTTGCTCATCACTCGGTAGGATTTTTCAAACTTAGGCGAGTACTGGACTGCAGCTAAGCCCCTGAGTGGGAGGGTTGCTCACCACTCTGTAGGATTTTGCAAACTTAGGCGAGCACTGGACTACAGCTAAGCCCCCGAGTGGGAGGGTTGCTCACCACTCGGTAGGATTTTTCAAACTTAGGCGAGCACTGGACTGCAGCTAAGCCCCTGAGTGGGAGGGTTGCTCACCACTCGGTAGGATTTTTCAAACTTAGGCAAGGACTGGACTGCAGCTAAGCCCCTAGTGGGAGGGTTGCTCACCACTCGGTAGGATTTTTCAAACATAGGCGAGGACTGGACTGCAGCTAAGCCCCCGAGTGGGAGGGTTGCTCACCACTCGGTAGGATTTTTCAAACTTAGGCGAGCACTGGACTGCAGCTAAGCCCCCGAGTGGGAGGGTTGCTCACCACTCGGTAGGATTTTTCAAACTTAGGCGAGCACTGCACTGCAGCTAAGCCCCCGAGTGGGAGGGTTGCTCACCACTCGGTAGGATTTTTCAAACTTAGGCGAGTACTGGACTGCAGCTAAGCCCCCGAGTGGGAGGGTTGCTCACCACTCGGTAGGATTTTTCGAACTTAGGCGAGCACTGGACTGTAGCTAAGCCCCCGAGTGGGAGGGTTGCTCACCACTCGGTAGGATTTTTCAAACTTAGGCGAGCACTGGACTGCAGCTAAGCCCCCGAGTGGGAGGGTTGCTCACCACTCGGTAGGATTTTTCAAACTTAGGCGAGTACTGGACTACACCTAAGCCCCCGAGTGGGAAGGTTGCTCAGCACTCGGTAGGATTTTTCAAACTTAGGCGAGCACTGGACTGCAGCTAAGCCCCCGAGTGGGAAGGTTGCTCACCACTCGGTAGGATTTTTCAAACTTAGGCGAGCACTGGACTGCAGCTAAGCCCCCGAGTGGGAGGGTTGCTCACCACTCGGTAGGATTTTTCGAACTTAGGCGAGCACTGGACTGTAGCTAAGCCCCCGAGTGAGAGGCTTGCTCATCACTCGGTAGGATTTTTCAAACTTAGGCGAGTACTGGACTGCAGCTAAGCACCCAAGTGGGAGGGTTGCTCACCACTCGGTAGGATTTTTCAAAATTAGGCGAGTACTGGACTGCAGCTAAGGCCCCGAGTGGGAGGGTTGCTCACCACTCGGTAGGATTTTTCAAACATAGGCGAGTACTGGACTACAGCTAAGCCCCCGAGTGGGAACGTTGCTCACCACTTGGTAGGATTTTTCGAACTTAGGCGAGCACTGGACTGCAGCTAAGCCCCCGACTGGGAGCGTTGGTCAACACTCGGTAGGATTTTTCAAACTTAGGCGAGTACTGGACTACAGCTAAGCCCCCGAGTGGGAGGGTTTCTCACCACTCGGTAGGATTTTTCAAACTTAGGCGAGGACTGGACTGCAGCTAAGCCCCCAGTGGGAGGGTTGCTCACCACTTGGGAGGATTTTTCAAACTTAGGCGAGGACTGGACTGCAGCTAAGCCCCCGAGTGGGAGGGTTGCTCACCACTCGGTAGGATTTTTTAAACTTAGGCGAGCACTAGACTGCAGCTAAGCCCCCGATTGAGAGGCTTGCTCATCACTCGGTAGGGTTTTCAAACTTAGGCGAGGACTGGACTGCAGCTAAGCCCCCTAGTGATAGGGTTGCTCATCACTCGGTAGGATTTTTCAAACTTAGGCGAGTACTGGACTGCAGCTAAGCCCCCGAGTGGCAGGGTTGCTCAGCACTCGGTACGATTTTTCAAACTTAGGCGAGTACTGGACTGCAGCTAAGCCCCTGAGTGGGAGGGTTGCTCACCACTCGGTAGGATTTTTCAAACTTAGGCGAGTACAGGACTCCAGCTAAGCCCCCGAGTGGGAGGGTTGCTCACCACTCGGTAGGATTTTTCAAACATAGGCGAGTACTGGACTACAGCTAAGCCCCCGAGTGGGACGGTTGCTCACCACTCGGTAGGATTTTTCAAACTTAGGCGAGTACTGGACTGCAGCTAAGCCCCCGAGTGGGAGGGTTTCTCACCACTCGGTAGGATTTTTCGAACTTAGGCGAGCACTGGACTGTAGCTAAGCCCCCGAGTGGGAGGGTTTCTCACCACTCGGTTCAAACTTAGGCGAGCACTGGACTACAGCTAAGCCCCCGAGTGGGAGGGTTGCTTACCACTCGGTAGGATTTTTCAAACTTAGGCGAGTACTGGACTACAACTAAGCCCCCGAGTGGGAAGGTTGCTCACCACTCGGTAGGATTTTTCAAACTTAGGCGAGCACTGGACTACAGCTAAGCCCCCGAGTGGGAGGGTTGCTCACCACCCGGTAGGATTTTTCGAACTTAGGAGAGCACTGGACTGTAGCTAAGCCCCCGAGTGAGAGGCTTGCTCATCACACGGAAGGATTTTTCAAACTTAGGCGAGTACTGGACTGCAGCTAAGCCCCCGACTGAGAGGCTTGCTCACCACTCGGTAGGATTTTGCAAACTTAGGCGAGCACTGGACTGCAGCTAAGCCCCCGACTGAGAGGGTTGCTCACCACTCGGTAGGATTTTTCAAAGTTAGGCGAGGACTGGACTGCAGCTAAGCCCCCAGTGGGAGGGTTGCTCACCACTCGGTAGGATTTTTCAAACTTTGGCGAGTACTGGACTGCAGCTAAGCCCCCAGTGGGAGGGTTGCTCACCACTCGGGAGGATTTTTCAAACTTAGGCGAGTACTGGACTGTAGCTAAGCCCCCGAGTGGGAGGGTTGATCACCACTCGGTAGGATTTTTCAAACTTAGGCGAGCACTGCACTGCAGCTAAGCCCCCGATTGAGAGGCTTGCTCATCACTCGGTTGGGTTTTTCAAACTTTGGCGAGGACTGGACTGCAGCTAAGCCCCCGAGTGGGAGGGTTGCTCACCACTCGGTAGGATTTTTCAAACATAGGCGAGTACTGGACTACAGCTAAGCCCCCGAGTGGGACGGTTGCTCACCACTCGGTAGGATTTTTCAAACTTAGGCGAGCACTGGACTGTAGCTAAGCCCCCGAGTGGGAGGGTTTCTCACCACTCGGTTCAAACTTAGGCGAGCACTGGACTACAGCTAAGCCCCCGAGTGGGAGGGTTGCTTACCACTCGGTAGGATTTTTCAAACTTAGGCGAGTACTGAACTACAACTAAGCCCCCGAGTGGGAAGGTTGCTCACCACTCGGTAGGATTTTTCAAACTTAGGCGAGCACTGGACTACAGCTAAGCCCCCGAGTGGGAGGGTTGCTCACCACTCGGTAGGATTTTTCGAACTTAGGAGAGCACTGGACTGTAGCTAAGCCCCCGAGTGAGAGGCTTGCTCATCACACGGAAGGATTTTTCAAACTTAGGCGAGTACTGGACTGCAGCTAAGCCCCCGACTGAGAGGCTTGCTCACCACTCGGTAGGATTTTGCAAACTTAGGCGAGCACTGGACTGCAGCTAAGCCCCCGACTGAGAGGGTTGCTCACCAGTCGGTAGGATTTTTCAAAGTTAGGCGAGGACTGGACCTCATCTAAGCCCCCAGTGGGAGGGTTGCTCACCACTCGGTAGGATTTTTCAAACTTTGGCGAGTACTGGACTGCAGCTAAGCCCCCAGTGGGAGGGTTGCTCACCACTCGGGAGGATTTTTCAAACTTAGGCGAGTACTGGACTGTAGCTAAGCCCCCGAGTGGGAGGGTTGATCACCACTCGGTAGGATTTTTCAAACTTAGGCGAGCACTGCACTACAGCTAAGCCCCCGATTGAGAGGCTTGCTCATCACTCGGTTGGGTTTTTCAAACTTTGGCGAGGATTGGACTGCAGCTAAGCCCCCTAGTGATAGCGTTGCTCACCACTCGGTAGGATTTTTCAAACTTAGGCGAGTACTGGACAGCAGCTAAGCCCCCGAGTGGCAGGGTTGCTCAGCACTCGGTAGGATTTTTCAAACTTAGGCAAGTACTGGACTGCAGCTAAGCCCCCGAGTGGGAGGGTTGCTCACCACTCGGTAGGATTTTTCAAACTTAGGCGAGTACTGGACTCCAGCTAAGCCCCCGAGTGGGAGGGTTGCTCACCACTCGGTAGGATTTTTCAAACATAGGCGAGTACTGGACTACAGCTAAGCCCCCGAGTGGGAAGGTTGCTCACCACTCGGTAGGATTTTTCGAACTTAGGCGAGCACTGGACTGCAGCTAAGCCCCCGACTGGGAGGGTTGCTCAACACTCGGTAGGATTTTTCAAACTTAGGCGAGTACTGGACTACAGCTAAGCCCCCGAGTGGGAGGGTTGCTCACCACTCAGTAGGATTTTTCAAACTTAGGCGAGGACTGGACTGCAGCTAAGCCCCCGAGTGGGAAGGTTGCTCACCACTCGGTAGGATTTTTCAAACTTAGGCGAGCACTGGACTGCAGCTAAGCCCCCAAGTGGGAAGGTTGCTCACCACTCGGTAGGATTTTTCAAACTTAGGCGAGCACTGGACTGCAGCTAAGCCCCCGAGTGGGAGGGTTGCTCACCACTCGGTAGGATTTTTCGAACTTAGGCGAGCACTGGGCTGTAGCTAAGCCCCCGAGTGAGAGGCTTGCTCAGCACTCGGTAGGATTTTTCAAACTTAGGCGAGTACTGGACTGCAGCTAAGCACCCAAGTGGGAGGGTTGCTCACCACTCGGTAGGATTTTTCAAAATTAGGCGAGTACTGGACTGCAGCTAAGGCCCCGAGTGGGAGGGTTGCTCACCACTCGGTAGGATTTTTCAAACATAGGCGAGTACTGGACTACAGCTAAGCCCCCGAGTGGGAAGGTTGCTCACCACTTGGTAGGATTTTTCGAACTTAGGCGAGCACTGGACTGCAGCTAAGCCCCCGACTGGGAGGGTTGGTCAACACTCGGTAGGATTTTTCAAACTTAGGCGAGTACTGGACTACAGCTAAGCCCCCGAGTGGGAGGGTTTCTCACCACTCGGTAGGATTTTTCAAACTTAGGCGAGGACTGGACTGCAGCTAAGCCCCCAGTGGGACGGTTGCTCACCACTTGGGAGGATTTTTCAAACTTAGGCGAGGACTGGACTGCAGCTAAGCCCCCGAGTGGGAGGGTTGCTCACCACTCGGTAGGATTTTTCAAACTTAGGCGAGCACTGGACTGCAGCTAAGCCCCCGATTGAGAGGCTTGCTCATCACTCGGAGGGTTTTTCAAACTTAGGCGAGGACTGGACTGCAGCTAAGCCCCCTAGTGATAGGGTTGCTCACCACTCGGTAGGATTTTTCAAACTTAGGCGAGTACTGGACTGCAGCTAAGCCCCCGAGTGGCAGGGTTGCTCAGCACTCGGTAGGATTTTTCAAACTTAGGCGAGTACTGGACTGCAGCTAAGCCCACGAGTGGGAGGGTTGCTCACCACTCGGTAGGATTTTTCAAACTTTGGCGAGTACTGGACTGCAGCTAAGCCCCCAGTGGGAGGGTTGCTCACCACTCGGGAGGATTTTTCAAACTTAGGCGAGTACTGGACTGTAGCTAAGCCCCCGAGTGGGAGGGTTGATCACCACTCGGTAGGATTTTTCAAACTTAGGCGAGCACTGCACTACAGCTAAGCCCCCGATTGAGAGGCTTGCTCATCACTCGGTTGGGTTTTTCAAACTTTGGCGAGGATTGGACTGCAGCTAAGCCCCCTAGTGATAGCGTTGCTCACCACTCGGTAGGATTTTTCAAACTTAGGCGAGTACTGGACAGCAGCTAAGCCCCCGAGTGGCAGGGTTGCTCAGCACTCGGTAGGATTTTTCAAACTTAGGCAAGTACTGGACTGCAGCTAAGCCCCCGAGTGGGAGGGTTGCTCACCACTCGGTAGGATTTTTCAAACTTAGGCGAGTACTGGACTCCAGCTAAGCCCCCGAGTGGGAGGGTTGCTCACCACTCGGTAGGATTTTTCAAACATAGGCGAGTACTGGACTACAGCTAAGCCCCCGAGTGGGAAGGTTGCTCACCACTCGGTAGGATTTTTCGAACTTAGGCGAGCACTGGACTGCAGCTAAGCCCCCGACTGGGAGGGTTGCTCAACACTCGGTAGGATTTTTCAAACTTAGGCGAGTACTGGACTACAGCTAAGCCCCCGAGTGGGAGGGTTGCTCACCACTCAGTAGGATTTTTCAAACTTAGGCGAGGACTGGACTGCAGCTAAGCCCCCGAGTGGGAAGGTTGCTCACCACTCGGTAGGATTTTTCAAACTTAGGCGAGCACTGGACTGCAGCTAAGCCCCCAAGTGGGAAGGTTGCTCACCACTCGGTAGGATTTTTCAAACTTAGGCGAGCACTGGACTGCAGCTAAGCCCCCGAGTGGGAGGGTTGCTCACCACTCGGTAGGATTTTTCGAACTTAGGCGAGCACTGGGCTGTAGCTAAGCCCCCGAGTGAGAGGCTTGCTCAGCACTCGGTAGGATTTTTCAAACTTAGGCGAGTACTGGACTGCAGCTAAGCACCCAAGTGGGAGGGTTGCTCACCACTCGGTAGGATTTTTCAAAATTAGGCGAGTACTGGACTGCAGCTAAGGCCCCGAGTGGGAGGGTTGCTCACCACTCGGTAGGATTTTTCAAACATAGGCGAGTACTGGACTACAGCTAAGCCCCCGAGTGGGAAGGTTGCTCACCACTTGGTAGGATTTTTCGAACTTAGGCGAGCACTGGACTGCAGCTAAGCCCCCGACTGGGAGGGTTGGTCAACACTCGGTAGGATTTTTCAAACTTAGGCGAGTACTGGACTACAGCTAAGCCCCCGAGTGGGAGGGTTTCTCACCACTCGGTAGGATTTTTCAAACTTAGGCGAGGACTGGACTGCAGCTAAGCCCCCAGTGGGACGGTTGCTCACCACTTGGGAGGATTTTTCAAACTTAGGCGAGGACTGGACTGCAGCTAAGCCCCCGAGTGGGAGGGTTGCTCACCACTCGGTAGGATTTTTCAAACTTAGGCGAGCACTGGACTGCAGCTAAGCCCCCGATTGAGAGGCTTGCTCATCACTCGGAGGGTTTTTCAAACTTAGGCGAGGACTGGACTGCAGCTAAGCCCCCTAGTGATAGGGTTGCTCACCACTCGGTAGGATTTTTCAAACTTAGGCGAGTACTGGACTGCAGCTAAGCCCCCGAGTGGCAGGGTTGCTCAGCACTCGGTAGGATTTTTCAAACTTAGGCGAGTACTGGACTGCAGCTAAGCCCACGAGTGGGAGGGTTGCTCACCACTCGGTAGGATTTTTCAAACTTAGGCGAGTACAGGACTCCAGCTAAGCCCCCGAGCGGGAGGGTTGCTCACCACTCGGTAGGATTTTTCAAACATAGGCGAGTACTGGACTACAGCTAAGCCTCCGAGTGGGACGGTTGCTCACCACTCGGTAGGATTTTTCAAACTTAGGCGAGTACTGGACTGCAGCTAAGCCCCCGAGTGGGAGTGTTGCTCACCACTCGGTAGGATTTTTCGAACTTAGGCGAGCACTGGACTGTAGCTAAGCCCCCGAGTGGGAGGGTTTCTCACCACTCGGTTCAAACTTAGGCGAGCACTGGACTACAGCTAAGCCCCCGAGTGGGAGGGTTGCTCACCACTCGGTAGGATTTTTCAAACTTAGGCGAGTACTGGACTACAACTAAGCCCTCGAGTGGGAGGGTTGCTCACCAATCGGTAGGATTTTTCAAACTTAGGCGAGCACTGGACTGCAGCTAAGCCCCCGAGTGGGAGGGTTGCTCACCACTCGGTAGAATTTTTCGAACTTAGGCGAGCACTGGACTGTAGCTAAGCCCCCAAGTGAGAGGCTTGCTCATCACTCGGTAGGATTTTTCAAACATAGGCGAGTACTGGACTACAACTAAGCCCTCGAGTGGGAGGGTTGCTCACCAATCGGTAGGATTTTTCAAACTTAGGCGAGCACTGGACTACAGCTAAGCCCCCGAGTGGGAGGGTTGCTCACCACTCGGTAGGATTTTTCGAACTTAGGAGAGCACTGGACTGTAGCTAAGCCCCCGAGTGAGAGGCTTGCTCATCACACGGAAGGATTTTTCAAACTTAGGCGAGTACTAGACTGCAGCTAAGCCCCCGACTGAGAGGCTTGCTCACCACTCGGTAGGATTTTGCAAACTTAGGCGAGCACTGGACTGCAGCTAAGCCCCCGACTGAGAGGGTTGCTCACCAGTCGGTAGGATTTTTCAAAGTTAGGCGAGGACTGGACTGCAGCTAAGCCCCCAGTGGGAGGGTTGCTCACCACTCGGTAGGATTTTTCAAACTTTGGCGAGTACTGGACTGCAGCTAAGCCCCCAGTGGGAGGGTTGCTCACCACTCGGGAGGATTTTTCAAACATAGGCGAGTACTGGACTGTAGCTAAGCCCCCGAGTGGGAGGGTTGATCACCACTCGGTAGGATTTTTCAAACTTAGGCGAGCACTGCACTGCAGCTAAGCCCCCGATTGAGAGGCTTGCTCATCACTCGGTTGGGTTTTTCAAACTTTGGCGAGGACTGGACTGCAGCTAAGCCCCCTAGTGATAGCGTTGCTCACCACTCGGTAGGATTTTTCAAACTTAGGCGAGTACTGGATAGCAGCTAAGCCCCCGAGTGGCAGGGTTGCTCAGCACTCGGTAGGATTTTTCAAACTTAGGCGAGTACTGGACTGCAGCTAAGCCCCCGAGTGGGAGGGTTGCTCACCACTCGGTAGGATTTTTCAAACTTAGGCGAGTACTGGACTCCAGCTAAGCCCCCGAGTGGGAGGGTTGCTCACCACTCGGTAGGATTTTTCAAACATAGGCGAGTACTGGACTACAGCTAAGCCCCCGAGTGGGAAGGTTGCTCACCACTCGGTAGGATTTTTCGAACTTAGGCGAGCACTGGACTGCAGCTAAGCCCCCGACTGGGAGGGTTGCTCAACACTCGGTAGGATTTTTCAAACTTAGGCGAGTACTGGACTACAGCTAAGCCCCCGAGTGGGAGGGTTGCTCACCACTCAGTAGGATTTTTCAAACTTAGGCGAGGACTGGACTGCAGCTAAGCCCCCGAGTGGGAAGGTTGCTCACCACTCGGTAGGATTTTTCAAACTTAGGCGAGCACTGGACTGCAGCTAAGCCCCCCAGTGGGAAGGTTGCTCACCACTCGGTAGGATTTTTCAAACTTAGGCGAGCACTGGACTGCAGCTAAGCCCCCGAGTGGGAGGGTTGCTCACCACTCGGTAGGATTTTTCGAACTTAGGCGAGCACTGGACTGTAGCTAAGCCCCCGAGTGAGAGGCTTGCTCAGCACTCGGTAGGATTTTTCAAACTTAGGCGAGTACTGGACTGCAGCTAAGCACCCAAGTGGGAGGGTTGCTCACCACTCGGTAGGATTTTTCAAAATTAGGCGAGTACTGGACTGCAGCTAAGGCCCCGAGTGGGAGGGTTGCTCACCACTCGGTAGGATTTTTCAAACATAGGGGAGTACTGGACTACAGCTAAGCCCCCGAGTGGGAAGGTTGCCCACCACTTGGTAGGATTTTTCGAACTTAGGCGAGCACTGGACTGCAGCTAAGCCCCCGACTGGGAGGGTTGGTCAACACTCGGTAGGATTTTTCAAACTTAGGCGAGTACTGGACTACAGCTAAGCCCCCGAGTGGGAGGGTTTCTCACCACTCGGTAGGATTTTTCAAACTTAGGCGAGGACTGGACTGCAGCTAAGCCCCCAGTGGGACGGTTGCTCACCACTTGGGAGGATTTTTCAAACTTAGGCGAGGACTGGACTGCAGCTAAGCCCCCGAGTGGGAGGGTTGCTCACCACTCGGTAGGATTTTTCAAACTTAGGCGAGCACTGGACTGCAGCTAAGCCCCCGATTGAGAGGCTTGCTCATCACTCGGAGGGTTTTTCAAACTTAGGCGAGGACTGGACTGCAGCTAAGCCCCCTAGTGATAGGGTTGCTCACAACTCGGTAGGATTTTTCAAACTTAGGCGAGTACTGGACTGCAGCTAAGCCCCCGAGTGGCAGGGTTGCTCAGCACTCGGTAGGATTTTTCAAACTTAGGCGAGTACTGGACTGCAGCTAAGCCCCCGAGTGGGAGGGTTGCTCACCACTCGGTAGGATTTTTCAAACTTAGGCGAGTACAGGACTCCAGCTAAGCCCCCGAGCGGGAGGGTTGCTCACCACTCGGTAGGATTTTTCAAACATAGGCGAGTACTGGACTACAGCTAAGCCCCCGAGTGGGACGGTTGCTCACCACTCGGTAGGATTTTTCAAACTTAGGCGAGTACTGGACTGCAGCTAAGCCCCCGAGTGGGAGTGTTGCTCACCACTCGGTAGGATTTTTCGAACTTAGGCGAGCACTGGACTGTAGCTAAGCCCCCGAGTGGGAGGGTTTCTCACCACTCGGTTCAAACTTAGGCGAGCACTGGACTACAGCTAAGCCCCCGAGTGGGAGGGTTGCTCACCACTCGGTAGGATTTTTCAAACTTAGGCGAGTACTGGACTACAACTAAGCCCTCGAGTGGGAGGGTTGCTCACCAATCGGTAGGATTTTTCAAACTTAGGCGAGCACTGGACTGCAGCTAAGCATCCGAGTGGGAGGGTTGCTCAACACTCGGTAGGATTTTTCGAACTTAGGCGAGCACTGGACTGTAGCTAAGCCCCCAAGTGAGAGGCTTGCTGATCACTCGGTAGGATTTTTCAAACTTAGGCGAGTACTGGACTACAACTAAGCCCTCGAGTGGGAGGGTTGCTCACCAATCGGTAGGATTTTTCAAACTTAGGCGAGCACTGGACTACAGCTAAGCCCCCGAGTGGGAGGGTTGCTCACCACTCGGTAGGATTTTTCGAACTTAGGAGAGCACTGGACTGTAGCTAAGCCCCCGAGTGAGAGGCTTGCTCATCGCACGGAAGGATTTTTCAAACTTAGGCGAGTACTGGACTGCAGCTAAGCCCCCGACTGAGAGGCTTGCTCACCACTCGGTAGGATTTTGCAAACTTAGGCGAGCACTGGACTGCAGCTAAGCCCCCGACTGAGAGGGTTGCTCACCAGTCGGTAGGATTTTTCAAAGTTAGGCGAGGACTGGACTGCAGCTAAGCCCCCAGTGGGAGGGTTGCTCACCACTCGGTAGGATTTTTCAAACTTTGGCGAGTACTGGACTGCAGCTAAGCCCCCAGTGGGAGGGTTGCTCACCACTCGGGAGGATTTTTCAAACTTAGGCGAGTACTGGACTGTAGCTAAGCCCCCGAGTGGGAGGGTTGATCACCACTCGGTAGGATTTTTCAAACTTAGGCGAGCACTGCACTGCAGCTAAGCCCCCGATTGAGAGGCTTGCTCATCACTCGGTTGGGTTTTTCAAACTTTGGCGAGGACTGGAGTGCAGCTAAGCCCCCTAGTGATAGCGTTGCTCACCACTCGGTAGGATTTTTCAAACTTAGGCGAGTACTGGACAGCAGCTAAGCCCCCGAGTGGCAGGCTTGCTCAGCACTCGGTAGGATTTTTCAAACTTAGGCGAGTACTGGACTGCAGCTAAGCCCCCGACTGGGAGGGTTGCTCAACACTCGGTAGGATTTTTCAAACTTAGGCGAGTACTGGACTACAGCTAAGCCCCCGAGTGGGAGGGTTGCTCACCACTCAGTAGGATTTTTCAAACTTAGGCGAGGACTGGACTGCAGCTAAGCCCCCGAGTGGGAAGGTTGCTCACCACTCGGTAGGATTTTTCAAACTTAGGCGAGCACTGGACTGCAGCTAAGCCCCCAAGTGGGAAGGTTGCTCACCACTCGGTAGGATTTTTCAAACTTAGGCGAGCACTGGACTGCAGCTAAGCCCCCGAGTGGGAGGGTTGCTCACCACTCGGTAGGATTTTTCGAACTTAGGCGAGCACTGGACTGTAGCTAAGCCCCCGAGTGAGAGGCTTGCTCATCACTCGGTAGGATTTTTCAAACTTAGGCGAGTACTGGACTGCAGCTAAGCACCCAAGTGGGAAGGTTGCTCACCACTCGGTAGGATTTTTCAAAATTAGGCGAGTACTGGACTGCAGCTAAGGCCCCGAGTGGGAGGGTTGCTCACCACTCGGTAGGATTTTTCAAACATAGGCGAGTACTGGACTACAGCTAAGCCCCCGAGTGGGAAGGTTGCTCACCACTTGGTAGGATTTTTCGAACTTAGGCGAGCACTGGACTGCAGCTAAGCCCCCGACTGGGAGGGTTGGTCAACACTCGGTAGGATTTTTCAAACTTAGGCGAGTACTGGACTACAGCTAAGCCCCCGAGTGGGAGGGTTTCTCACCACTCGGTAGGATTTTTCAAACTTAGGCGAGGACTGGACTGCAGCTAAGCCCCCAGTGGGACGGTTGCTCACCACTTGGGAGGATTTTTCAAACTTAGGCGAGGACTGGACTGCAGCTAAGCCCCCGAGTGGGAGGGTTGCTCACCACTCGGTAGGATTTTTCAAACTTAGGCGAGCACTGGACTGCAGCTAAGCCCCCGATTGAGAGGCTTGCTCATCACTCGGAGGGTTTTTCAAACTTAGGCGAGGACTGGACTGCAGCTAAGCCCCCTAGTGATAGGGTTGCTCACCACTCGGTAGGATTTTTCAAACTTAGGCGAGTACTGGACTGCAGCTAAGCCCCCGAGTGGCAGGGTTGCTCAGCACTCGGTAGGATTTTTCAAACTTAGGCGAGTACTGGACTGCAGCTAAGCCCCCGAGTGGGAGGGTTGCTCACCACTCGGTAGGATTTTTCAAACTTAGGCGAGTACAGGACTCCAGCTAAGCCCCCGAGCGGGAGGGTTGCTCACCACTCGGTAGGATTTTTCAAACATAGGCGAGTACTGGACTACAGCTAAGCCCCCTAGTGGGACGGTTGCTCACCACTCGGTAGGATTTTTCAAACTTAGGCGAGTACTGGACTGCAGCTAAGCCCCCGAGTGGGAGTGTTGCTCACCACTCGGTAGGATTTTTCGAACTTAGGCGAGCACTAGACTGTAGCTAAGCCCCCGAGTGGGAGGGTTTCTCACCACTCGGTTCAAACTTAGGCGAGCACTGGACTACAGCTAAGCCCCAGAGTGGGAGGGTTGCTCACCACTCGGTAGGATTTTTCAAACTTAGGCGAGTACTGGACTACAACTAAGCCCTCGAGTGGGAGGGTTGCTCACCAATCGGTAGGATTTTTCAAACTTAGGCGAGCACTGGACTGCAGCTAAGCCCCCGAGTGGGAGGGTTGCTCACCACTCGGTAGGATTTTTCAAACTTAGGCGAGTACTGGACTGCAGCTAAGCCCCCGAGTGGCAGGGTTGCTCAGCACTCGGTAGGATTTCTCAAACTTAGGCGAGTACTGGACTGCAGCTAAGCCCCCGAGTGGGAGGGTTGCTCACCACTCGGTAGGATTTTTCAAACTTAGGCGAGTACAGGACTCCAGCTAAGACCCCGAGCGGGAGGGTTGCTCACCACTCGGTAGGATTTTTCAAACATAGGCGAGTACTGGACTACAGCTAAGCCCCCGAGTGGGACGGTTGCTCACCACTCGGTAGGATTTTTCAAACTTAGGCGAGTACTGGACTGCAGCTAAGCCCCCGAGTGGGAGTGTTGCTCACCACTCGGTAGGATTTTTCGAACTTAGGCGAGCACTGGACTGTAGCTAAGCCCCCGAGTGGGAGGGTTTCTCACCACTCGGTTCAAACTTAGGCGAGCACTGGACTACAGCTAAGCCCCCGAGTGGGAGGGTTGCTCACCACTCGGTAGGATTTTTCAAACTTAGGCGAGTACTGGACTACAACTAAGCCCTCGAGTGGGAGGGTTGCTCACCAATCGGTAGGATTTTTCAAACTTAGGCGAGCACTGGACTGCAGCTAAGCCCCCGAGTGGGAGGGTTGCTCACCACTCGGTAGGATTTTTCGAACTTAGGCGAGCACTGGACTGTAGCTAAGCCCCCAAGTGAGAGGCTTGCTCATCACTCGGTAGGATTTTTCAAACTTAGGCGAGTACTGGACTGCAGCTAAGCCCCCGACTGAGAGGCTTGCTCACCACTCGGTAGGATTTTGCAAACTTAGGCGAGCACTGGACTGCAGCTAAGCCCCCGACTGAGAGGGTTAGTCACCAGTCGGTAGGATTTTTCAAAGTTAGGCGAGGACTGGACTGGAGCTAAGCCCCCAGTGGGAGGGTTGCTCACCACTCGGTAGGATTTTTCAAACTTTGGCGACTACTGGACTGCAACTAAGCCCCCGAGTGGCAGGGTTGCTCAGCACTCTGTAGGATTTTTCAAACTTAGGCGAGTACTAGACTGCAGCTAAGCCCCCGAGTGGGAGGGTTGCTCACCACTCGGTAGGATTTTTCAAACTAAGGCGAGCACTGGACTGCAGCTAAGCCCCGAGTGGGAGGGTTGCTCACCACTCGGTAGAATTTTTCAAACTTAGGCGAGGACTGGACTGGAGCTAAGCCCCCGAGTGGGAGGGTTGCTCACCACTCGGTAGGATTTTTCAAACTTAGGCGAGGACTGGACTGCAGCTAAGCCCCCGAGTGGGAGGGTTGCTCACCTCTCGGTAGGATTTTTCAAACTTAGGCAAGCACTGGACTGCAGCTAAGCCCCTGAGTGGGAGGGTTGCTCACCAGTCGGTTGGATTTTACGAACTTATGCGAGCACTGGACTGCAGCTAAGCCCCCGAGTGAGAGGGTTGCTCATCACTCAGTAGGATTTTTCAAACTTAGGCGAGTACTGGACTGCAGCTAAGCCCCCGAGTGGGAGGGTTGCTCACCACTCGGTAGGATTTTTCAGACTTAGGCGAGTACTGGACTGCAGCTAAGCCCCCGAGTGGGAGGGTTGCTCACCACTCGGTAGGATTTTTCAAACTTAGGCGAGCACTGGACTGCAGCTAAGCCCCCGAGTGGGAGGGTTGCTCACCACTCGGTAGGATTTTTCAAACTTAGGCGAGCACTGGACTGCAGCTAAGCCCCGAGTGGGAGGGTTGCTCACCACTCGGTAGGATTTTTCGAACTTAGGCGAGCACTGGACTGTAGCTAAGCCCCCAAGTGAGAGGCTTGCTCATCACTCGGTAGGATTTTTCAAACTTAGGCGAGTACTGGATTGCAGCTAAGCCCCCGACTGAGAGGCTTGCACACCACTCGGTAGGATTTTGCAAACTTAGGCGAGCACTGGACTGCAGCTAAGCCCCCGACTGAGAGGGTTGCTCACCAGTCGGTAGGATTTTTCAAAGTTAGGCGAGGACTGGACTGCAGCTAAGCCCCCAGTGGGAGGGTTGCTCACCACTCGGTAGGATTTTTCAAACTTTGGCGAGTACTGCACAGCAGCTAAGCCCCCGAGTGGCAGGGTTGCTCAGCACTCGGTAGGATTTTACAAACTTAGGCGAGTACTAGACTGCAGCTAAGCCCCCGAGTGGGAGGGTTGCTCACCACTCGATAGGATTTTTCAAACTTAGGCGAGCACTGGACTGCAGCTAAGCCCCCGAGTGGGAGGGTTGCTCACCACTCGGTAGGATTTTTCAAACTTAGGCGAGGACTGGACTGGAGCTAAGCCCCCGAGATGGAGGGTTGCTCTCCACTCGGTAGGATTTTTCAAACTTAGGCGAGGACTGGACTGCAGCTATGCCCCCGAGTGGGAGTGTTGCTCACCACTCGGTAGGATTTTTCAAACTTAGGCAAGTACTGGACTGCAGCTAAGCCCCTGAGTGGGAGGGTTGCTCACCAGTCGGTTGGATTTTACGAACTTATGCGAGCACTGGACTGCAGCTAAGCCCCCGAGTGAGAGGGTTGCTCATCACTCAGTAGGATTTTTCAAACTTAGGCGAGTACTGGACTGCAGCTAAGCCCCCGAGTGGGAGGGTTGCTCACCACTCGGTAGGATTTTTCAGACTTAGGCGAGTACTGGACTGCAGCTAAGCCCCCGAGTGGGAGGGTTGCTCACCACTCGGTAGGATTTTTCAAACTTAGGCGAGCACTGGACTGCAGCTAAGCCCCCGAGTGGGAGGGTTGCTCACCACTCGGTAGGATTTTTCAAACTTAGGCGAGCACTGGACTGCAGCTAAGCCCCGAGTGGGAGGGTTGCTCACCACTCGGTAGGATTTTTCGAACTTAGGCGAGCACTGGACTGTAGCTAAGCCCCCAAGTGAGAGGCTTGCTCATCACTCGGTAGGATTTTTCAAACTTAGGCGAGTACTGGATTGCAGCTAAGCCCCCGACTGAGAGGCTTGCACACCACTCGGTAGGATTTTGCAAACTTAGGCGAGCACTGGACTGCAGCTAAGCCCCCGACTGAGAGGGTTGCTCACCAGTCGGTAGGATTTTTCAAAGTTAGGCGAGGACTGGACTGCAGCTAAGCCCCCAGTGGGAGGGTTGCTCACCACTCGGTAGGATTTTTCAAACTTTGGCGAGTACTGCACAGCAGCTAAGCCCCCGAGTGGCAGGGTTGCTCAGCACTCGGTAGGATTTTACAAACTTAGGCGAGTACTAGACTGCAGCTAAGCCCCCGAGTGGGAGGGTTGCTCACCACTCGATAGGATTTTTCAAACTTAGGCGAGCACTGGACTGCAGCTAAGCCCCGAGTGGGAGGGTTGCTCACCACTCGGTAGGATTTTTCAAACTTAGGCGAGGACTGGACTGGAGCTAAGCCCCCGAGATGGAGGGTTGCTCTCCACTCGGTAGGATTTTTCAAACTTAGGCGAGGACTGGACTGCAGCTATGCCCCCGAGTGGGAGTGTTGCTCACCACTCGGTAGGATTTTTCAAACTTAGGCAAGTACTGGACTGCAGCTAAGCCCCTGAGTGGGAGGGTTGCTCACCACTCGGTTGGATTTTTCGAACTTATGCGAGCACTGGACTGCAGGTAAGCCCCCGAGTGAGAGGCTTGCTCATCACTCGGTAGGATTTTTCAAACTTAGGCGAGTACTGGACTGCAGCTAAGCCCCCGAGTGGGAGGGTTGCTCACCACTCGGTAGGATTTTTCCAACTTAGGCAAGTACTGGACTGCAGGTAAGCCCCCGATTGAGAGGCTTGCTCATCACTCGGTAGGGTTTTTCAAACTTAGGCGAGGACTGGACTGCAGCTAATCCCCCTAGTGATAGGGTTGCTCACCACTCGGTAGGATTTTTCAAACTTAGGCGAGTACTGGACTGCAGCTAAGCCCCCGAGTGGCAGGGTTGCTCAGCACTCGGTAGGATTTTTCAAACTTAGGGGAGTACTGGACTGCAGCTAAGCCCCCGAGTGGGAGGGTTGCTCACCACTCGGTAGGATTTTTCAAACTTAGGCGAGTACTAGACTCCAGCTAAGCCCCCGAGTGGGAGGGTTGCTCACCACTCGGTAGGATTTTTCAAACATAGGCGAGTACTGGACTACAGCTAAGCCCCCGAGTTGGAAGGTTGCTCACCACTCGGTAGGATTTTTCAAACTTAGGCGAGTACTGGACTGCAGCTAAGCCCCCGAGTGGGAGGGTTGCTCACCACTCGGTAGGATTTTTCTAACTTAGGCGAGCACTGGACTGTAGCTAAGCCCCCGACTGAGAGGCTTGCTCATCACTCGGTAGGATTTTTCAAACTTAGGCGAGTACTGGACTGCAGCTAAGCCCCTGAGTGGGAGGGTTGCTCACCACTCTGTAGGATTTTGCAAACTTAGGCGAGCACTAGACTACAGCTAAGCCCCCGAGTGGGAGGGTTGCTCACCACTCGGTAGGATTTTTCAAACTTAGGCGAGCACTGGACTGCAGCTAAGCCCCTGAGTGGGAGGGTTGCTCACCATTCGGTAGGATTTTTCAAACTTAGGCAAGGACTAGACTGCAGCTAAGCCCCTAGTGGGAGGGTGCTCACCACTCGGTAGGATTTTTCAAACATAGGCGAGGACTGGACTGCAGCTATGCCCCCGAGTGGGAGGGTTGCTCACCACTCGGTAGGATTTTTCAAACTTAGGCGAGCACTGGACTGCAGCTAAGCCCCCGAGTGGGAGGGTTGCTCACCACTCGGTAGGATTTTTCAAACTTAGGCGAGCACTGGACTGCAGCTAAGCCCCCGAGTGGGAGGGTTGCTCAACACTCGGTAGGATTTTTCAAACTTAGGCGAGTACTGGACTACAACTAAGCCCCCGAGTGGGAAGGTTGCTCACCACTCGGTAGGATTTTTCAAACTTAGGCGAGCACTGGACTGCAGCTAAGCCCCCGAGTGGGAGGGTTGCTCACCACTCGGTAGGAATTTTCAAACTTTGGCGAGTACTGGACAGCAGCTAAGCCCCCGAGTGGCAGGGTTGCTCAGCACTCGGTAGGATTTTACAAACTTAGGCGAGTACTGGACTGCAGCTAAGCCCCCGAGTGGCAGGGTTGCTCAGCACTCGGTAGGATTTTTCAAACTTAGGTGAGTACTGGACTGCAGCTAAGCCCCCGAGTGGGAGGGTTGCTCACCACTCGGTAGGATTTTTCAAACTTAGGCGAGTACTAGACTCCAGCTAAGCCCCCGAGTGGGAGGGTTGCTCACCACTCGGTAGGATTTTTCAAACATAGGCGAGTACTGGACTACAGCTAAGCCCCCGAGTTGGAAGGTTGCTCACCACTCGGTAGGATTTTTCAAACTTAGGCGAGTACTGGACTACAGCTAAGCCCCCGAGTGGGAGGGTTGCTCACCACTCGGTAGGATTTTTCAAACTTAGGCGAGCACTGGACTGTAGCTAAGCCCCCGACTGAGAGGCTTGCTCATCACTCGGTAGGATTTTTCAAACTTAGGCGAGTACTGGACTGCAGCTAAGCCCCTGAGTGGGAGGGTTGCTCACCACTCTGTAGGATTTTGCAAACTTAGGCGAGCACTGGACTACAGCTAAGCCCCCGAGTGGGAGGGTTGCTCACCACTCGGTAGGATTTTTCAAACTTAGGCGAGCACTGGACTGCAGCTAAGCCCCTGAGTGGGAGGGTTGCTCACCACTCGGTAGGATTTTTCAAACTTAGGCAAGGACTGGACTGCAGCTAAGCCCCTAGTGGGAGGGTGCTCACCACTCGGTAGGATTTTTCAAACATAGGCGAGGACTGGACTGCAGCTAAGCCCCCGAGTGGGAGGGTTGCTCACCACTCGGTAGGATTTTTCAAACTTAGGCGAGCACTGGACTGCAGCTAAGCCCCCGAGTGGGAGGGTTGCTCACCACTCGGTAGGATTTTTCAAACTTAGGCGAGCACTGCACTGCAGCTAAGCCCCTGAGTGGGAGGGTTGCTCACCACTCGGTAGGATTTTTCAAACTTAGGCGAGTACTGGACTGCAGCTAAGCCCCCGAGTGGGAGGGTTGCTCACCACTCGGTAGGATTTTTCGAACTGAGGCGAGCACTGGACTGTAGCTAAGCCCCCGAGTGGGAGGGTTGCTCACCACTCGGTAGGATTTTTCAAACTTAGGCGAGCACTGGACTGCAGCTAAGCCCCCGAGTGGGAGGGTTGCTCAACACTCGGTAGGATTTTTCAAACTTAGGCGAGTACTGGACTACAACTAAGCCCCCGAGTGGGAAGGTTGCTCACCACTCGGTAGGATTTTTCAAACTTAGGCGAGCACTGGACTGCAGCTAAGCCCCCGAGTGGGAAGGTTGCTCACCACTCGGTAGGATTTTTCAAACTTAGGCGAGCACTGGACTGCAGCTAAGCACCCGAGTGGGAGGGTTGCTCACCACTTGGTAGGATTTTTCGAACTTAGGCGAGCACTGGACTGTAGCTAAGCCCCCGAGTGAGAGGCTTGCTCATCACTCGGTAGGATTTTTCAAACTTAGGCGAGTACTGGACTGCAACTAAGCACCCAAGTGGGAGGGTTGCTCACCACTCGGTAGGATTTTTCAAAATTAGGCGAGTACTGGACTGCAGCTAAGGCCCCGAGTGGGAGGGTTGCTCACCACTCGGTAGGATTTTTCAAACATAGGCGAGTACTGGACTACAGCTAAGCCCCCGAGTGGGAACGTTGCTCACCACTTGGTAGGATTTTTCGAACTTAGGCGAGCACTGGACTGCAGCTAAGCCCCCGACTGGGAGGGTTGGTCAACACTCGGTAGGATTTTTCAAACTTAGGCGAGTACTGGACTACAGCTAAGCCCCCGAGTGGGAGGGTTTCTCACCACTCGGTAGGATTTTTCAAACTTAGGCGAGGACTGGACTGCAGCTAAGCCCCCAGTGGGAGGGTTGCTCACCACTTGGGAGGATTTTTCAAACTTAGGCGAGGACTGGACTGCGGCTAAGCCCCCGAGTGGGAGGGTTGCTCACCACTCGGTAGGATTTTTCAAACTTAGGCGAGCACTAGACTGCAGCTAAGCCCCCGATTGAGAGGCTTGCTCATCACTCGGTAGGGTTTTTCAAACTTAGGCGAGGACTGGACTGCAGCTAAGCCCCCTAGTGATAGGGTTGCTCACCACTCGGTAGGATTTTTCAAACTTAGGCGAGTACTGGACTGCAGCTAAGCCCCCGAGTGGCAGGGTTGCTCAGCACTCGGTAGGATTTTTCAAACTTAGGCGAGTACTAGACTGCAGCTAAGCCCCCGAGTGGGAGGGTTGCTCACCACTCGGTAGGATTTTTCAAACTTAGGCGAGTACAGGACTCCAGCTAAGCCCCCGAGTGGGAGGGTTGCTCACCACTCGGTAGGATTTTTCAAACATAGGCGAGTACTGGACTACAGCTAAGCCCCCGAGTGGGACGGTTGCTCACCACTCGGTAGGATTTTTCAAACTTAGGCGAGTACTGGACTGCAGCTAAGCCCCCGAGTGGGAGGGTTGCTCACCACTCGGTAGGATTTTTCGAACTTAGGCGAGCACTGGACTGTAGCTAAGCCCCCGAGTGGGAGGGTTTCTCACCACTCGGTTCAAACTTAGGCGAGCACTGGACTACAGCTAAGCCCCCGAGTGGGAGGGTTGCTTACCACTCGGTAGGATTTTTCAAACTTAGGCGAGTACTGGACTACAACTAAGCCCCCGAGTGGGAAGGTTGCTCACCACTCGGTAGGATTTTTCAAACTTAGGCGAGCACTGGACTACAGCTAAGCCCCCGAGTGGGAGGGTTGCTCACCACTCGGTAGGATTTTTCGAACTTAGGAGAGCACTAGACTGTAGCTAAGCCCCCGAGTGAGAGGCTTGCTCATCACACGGAAGGATTTTTCAAACTTAGGCGAGTACTGGACTGCAGCTAAGCCCCCGACTGAGAGGCTTGCTCAACACTCGGTAGGATTTTGCAAACTTAGGCGAGCACTGGACTGCAGCTAAGCCCCCGACTGAGAGGGTTGCTCACCAGTCGGTAGGATTTTTCAAAGTTAGGCGAGGACTGGACTGCAGCTAAGCCCCCAGTGGGAGGGTTGCTCACCACTCGGTAGGATTTTTCAAACTTTGGCGAGTACTGGACTGCAGCTAAGCCCCCGAGTGGCAGGGTTGCTCAGCACTCGGTAGGATTTTACAAACTTAGGCGAGGACTGGACTGGAGCTAAGCCCCCGAGTGGGAGGGTTGCTCACCACTCGGTAGGATTTTTCAAAGTTAGGCGAGGACTGGACTGCAGCTAAGCCCCCGAGTGGGAGGGTTGCTCACCACTCGGTAGGATTTTTCAAACTTAGGCGAGGACTGGACTGGAGCTAAGCCCCCGAGTGGGAGGGTTGCTCACCACTCGGTAGGATTTTTCAAACTTAGGCGATTACTGGACTGCAGCTATGCCCCCGAGTGGGAGGGTTGCTCACCACTCGGTAGGATTTTTCAAACTTAGGCAAGTACTGGACTGCAGCTAAGCCCCTGAGTGGGAGGGTTGCTCACCACTCGGTTGGATTTTTCGAACTTATGCGAGCACTGGACTGCAGCTAAGCCCCCGAGTGAGAGGCTTGCTCATCACTCGGTAGGATTTTTCAAACTTAGGCGAGTACTGGACTGCAGCTAAGCCCCCGAGTGGGAGGGTTGCTCACCACTCGGTAGGATTTTTCAAACTTAGGCGAGTACTGGACTGCAGGTAAGCCCCAGATTGAGAGGCTTGCTCATCACTCGGTAGGGTTTTTCAAACTTAGGCGAGGACTGGACTGCAGCTAAGCCCCCTAGTGATAGGGTTGCTCACCACTCGGTAGGATTTTTCAAACTTGGGCGAGTACTGGACTGCAGCTAAGCCCCCGAGTGGCAGGGTTGCTCCGCACTCGGTAGGATTTTTCAAACTTAGGCGAGTACTGGACTGCAGCTAAGCCCCCGAGTGGGAGGGTTGCTCACCACTCGGTAGGATTTTTCAAACTTAGGCGAGTACTGGACTCCAGCTAAGCCCCCGAGTGGGAGGGTTGCTCACCACTCGGTAGGATTTTTCAAACATAGGCGAGTACTGGACTACAGCTAAGCCCCCGAGTTGGAAGGTTGCTCACCACTCGGTAGGATTTTTCAAACTTAGGCGAGTACTGGACTGCAGCTAAGCCCCCGAGTGGGAGGGTTGCTCACCACTCGGTAGGATTTTTCTAACTTAGGCGAGCACTGGACTGTAGCTAAGCCCCCGACTGAGAGGCTTGCTCATCACTCGGTAGGATTTTTCAAACTTAGGCGAGTACTGGACTGCAGCTAAGCCCCCGAGTGGGAGTGTTGCTCACCACTCTGTAGGATTTTGCAAACTTAGGCGAGCACTGGACTACAGCTAAGCTCCCGAGTGGGAGGGTTGCTCACCACTCGGTAGGATTTTTCAAACTTAGGCGAGCACTGGACTGTAGCTAAGCCCCTGAGTGGGAGGGTTGCTCACCACTCGGTAGGATTTTTCAAACTTAGGCAAGGACTGGACTGCAGCTAAGCCCCTAGTGGGAGGGTTGCTCACCACTCGGTAGGATTTTTCAAACATAGGCGAGGACTGGACTGCAGCTAAGCCCCCGAGTGGGAGGGTTGCTCACCACTCGGTAGGATTTTTCAAACTTAGGCGAGTACTGGACTACAGCTAAGCCCCCGAGTGGGAGGGTTGCTCACCACTCGGTAGGATTATTCAAACTTAGGTGAGCACTGGACTGCAGCTAAGCCCTCGAGTGGGAGGGTTGCTCACCACTCGGTAGGATTTTTAAAACTTAGGCGAGTACTGGACTGCAGCTAAGCCCCCGAGTGGCAGGGTTGCTCAGCACTCGGTAGGATTTTTCAAACTTAGGCGAGTACTGGACTGCAGCTAAGCCCCCGAGTGGGAGGGTTGCTCACCACTCGGTAGGATTTTTCAAACTTAGGCGAGTACTGGACTCCAGCTAAGCCCCCGAGTGGGAGGGTTGCTCACCACTCGGTAGGATTTTTCAAACATAGGCGAGTACTGGACTACAGCTAAGCCCCCGAGTGGGAAGGTTGCTCACCACTCGGTAGGATTTTTCAAACTTAGGCGAGTACTGGACTACAGCTAAGCCCCCGAGTGGGAGGGTTGCTCACCACTCGGTAGGATTTTTCGAACTTAGGCGAGCACTGGACCGTAGCTAAGCCCCCGAGTGGGAGGGTTGCTCACCACTTGGTAGGATTTTTCAAACTTAGGCGAGCACTGGACTGCAGCTAAGCCCCCGAGTGGGAGGGTTGCTCACCACTCGGTAGGATTTTTCAAACTTAGGCGAGTACTGGACTGCAGCTAAGCCCCCGACTGAGAGGCTTGCTCACCACTCGGTAGGATTTTGCAAACTTAGGCAAGGACTGGACTGCAGCTATGCCCCCGAGTGGGAGGCTTGCTCACCACTCGGTAGGATTTTGCAAACTTAGGCAAGGACTGGACTGCAGCTATGCCCCCGAGTGGGAGGGTTGCTCACCACTCGGTTGGATTTTTCGAACTTATGCGAGCACTGGACTGCAGCTAAACCCCCGAGTGAGAGGCTTGCTCATCACTCGGTAGGATTTTTCAAACTTAGGCGAGTACTGGACTGCAGCTAAGGCCCCGAGTGGGACGGTTGCTCACCACTCGGTAGGATTTTTCAAACTTAGGCGAGCACTGGACTGCAGCTAAGCCCCCGAGTGGGAGGGTTGCTCACCACTCGGTAGGATTTTTCGAACTTAGGCGAGCACTGGACTGTAGCTAAGCCCCCGAGTGAGAGGCTTGCTCATCACTCGGTAGGATTTTTCAAACTTAGGCGAGTACTGGACTGCAGCTAAGCCCCCGACTGAGTGGCTTGCTCACCACTCGGTAGGATTTTGCAAACTTAGGCGAGGACTGGACTGCAGCTATGCCCCCGAGTGGGAGGGTTGCTCACCACTCGGTAGGATTTTTCAAACTTAGGCAAGTACTGGACTGCAGCTAAGCCCCTGAGTGGGAGGGTTGCTCACCACTCGGTTGGATTTTTCGAACTTATGCGAGCACTGGACTGCAGCTAAGCCCCCGAGTGAGAGGCTTGCTCATCACTCGGTAGGATTTTTCAAACTTAGGCGAGTACTGGACTGCAGCTAAGCCCCCGAGTGGGACGGTTGCTCACCACTCGGTAGGATTTTTCAAACTTAGGCGAGCACTGGACTGCAGGTAAGCCCCCGATTGAGAGGCTTGCTCATCACTCGGTAGGGTTTTTCAAACTTAGGCGAGGACTGGACTGCAGCTAAGCCCCTGAGTGGGAGGGTTGCTCACCACTCGGTAGGATTTTTCAAACTTAGGCAAGGACTGGACTGCAGCTAAGCCCCTAGTGGGAGGGTTGCTCACCACTCGGTAGGATTTTTCAAACATAGGCGAGGACTGGACAGCAGCTAAGCCCCCGAGTGGGAGGGTTGCTCACCACTCGGTAGGATTTTTCAAACTTAGGCGAGCACTGGACTGCAGCTAAGCCCCCGAGTGGGAGGGTTGCTCACCATTCGGTAGGATTTTTCAAACTTAGGCGAGCACTGCACTGCAGCTAAGCCCCCGAGTGGGAGGGTTGCTCACCACTCGGTAGGATTTTTCAAACTTAGGCGAGTACTGGACTGCAGCTAAGCCCCGAGTGGGAGGGTTGCTCACCACTCGGTACGATTTTTCAAACTTAGGCGAGTACTGGACTACAGCTAAGCCCCCGAGTGGGAGGGTTGCTCACCACTTGGTAGGATTTTTCAAACTTAGGCGAGCACAGGACTGTAGCTAAGCCCCCGAGTGGGAGGGTTGCTCACCACTCGGTAGGATTTTTCAAACTTAGGCGAGCACTGAACTGCAGCTAAGCCCCCGAGTGGGAGGGTTGCTCACCACTCGGTAGGATTTTTCAAACTTAGGCGAGTACTGGACTACAACTAAGCCCCCGAGTGGGATGGTTGCTCACCACTCGGTAGGATTTTTCAAACTTAGGCGAGCACTGGACTGCAGCTAAGCCCCCGAGTGGGAGGGTTGCTCACCACTCGGTAGGATTTTCCGAACTTAGGCGAGCACTGGACTGTAGCTAAGCCCCCGAGTGAGAGGCTTGCTCATCACTCGGTAGGATTTTTCAAACTTAGGCGAGCACTGGACTGCAGCTAAGCCCCCGACTGAGAGGGTTGCTCACCAGTCGGTAGGATTTTTCAAAGTTAGGCGAGGACTGGATTGCAGCTAAGCCCCCAGTGGGAGGGTTGCTCACCACTCGGTAGGATTTTTCAAACTTTGGTGAGTACTGGACTGCAGCTAAGCCCCCGAGTGGCAGGGTTGCTCAGCACTCGGTAGGATTTTTCAAACTTAGGCGAGTACTGGACTGCAGCTAAGCCCCCGAGTGGGAGGGTTGCTCACCACTCGGTAGGATTTTTCAAACTTAGGCGAGTACTGGACTGCAGCTAAGCCCCGAGTGGGAGGGTTGCTCACCACTCGGTAGGATTTTTCAAACTTAGGCGAGTACTGGACTACAGCTAAGCCCCCGAGTGGGAGGGTTGCTCACCACTCGGTAGGATTTTTCAAACTTAGGCGAGGACTGGACTGCAGCTAAGCCCCCAGTGGGAGGGTTGCTCACCACTCGGTAGGATTTTTCAAACTTAGGCGAGGACTGGACTGCAGCTAAGCCCCCGAGTGGGAGGGTTGCTCACCACTCGATAGGATTTTTCAAACTTAGGCGAGCACTGGACTGCAGCTAAGCCCCCGATTGAGAGGCTTGCTCATCACTCGGTAGGGTTTTTCAAACTTAGGCGAGGACTGGACTGCAGCTAAGCCCCCTAGTGATAGGGTTGCTCACCACTCGGTAGGATTTTTAAAACTTAGGCGAGTACTGGACTGCAGCTAAGCCCCCGAGTGGCAGGGTTGCTCAGCACTCGGTAGGATTTTTCAAACTTAGGCGAGTACTTGACTGCAGCTAAGCCCCCGAGTGGGAGGGTTGCTCGCCACTCGGTAGGATTTTTCAAACTTAGGCGAGTACTGGACTCCAGCTAAGCCCCCGAGTGGGAGGGTTGCTCACCACTCGGTAGGATTTTTCAAACATAGGCGAGTACTGGACTACAGCTAAGCCCCCGAGTGGGAAGGTTGCTCACCACTCGGTAGGATTTTTCAAACTTAGGCGAGTACTGGGCTGCAGCTAAGCCCCCGAGTGGGAGGGTTGCTCACCACTCGGTAGGATTTTTCGAACTTAGGCGAGCACTGGACTGTAGCTAAGCCCCCGAGTGGGAGGGTTGCTCACCACTTGGTAGGATTTTTCAAACTTAGGCGAGCACTGGACTGCAGCTAAGCCCCCGAGTGGGAGGGTTGCTCACCACTCGGTAGGATTTTTCAAACTTAGGCGAGTACTGGACTACAACTAAGCCCCCGAGTGGGAAGGTTGCTCACCACTCGGTAGGATTTTTCAAACTTAGGCGAGTACTGGACTGCAGCTAAGCCCCCGACTGAGAGGCTTGCTCACCACTCGGTAGGATTTTGCAAACTTAGGCGAGCACTGGACTGCAGCTAAGCCCCCGACTGAGAGGGTTGCTCACCAGTCGGTAGGATTTTTCAAAGTTAGGCGAGGAATGGATTGCAGCTAAGCCCCCAGTGGGAGGGTTGCTCACCACTCGGTAGGATTTTTCAAACTTTGGTGAGTACTGGACTGCAGCTAAGCCCCCGAGTGGCAGGGTTGCTCAGCACTCGGTAGGATTTTTCAAACTTAGGCGAGTACTGGACTGCAGCTAAGCCCCCGAGTGGGAGGGTTGCTCACCACTCGGTAGGATTTTGCAAACTTAGGCGAGCACTGGACTGCAGCTAAGCCCCCGAGTGGGAGGGTTGCTCACCACTCGGTAGGATTTTTCAAAGTTAGGCGAGGACTGGACTGGAGCTAAGCCCCCGAGTGGGAGGGTTGCTCACCACTCGGTAGGATTTTTCAAACTTAGGCGAGCACTGGACTGCAGCTAAGCCCCCGAGTGGGAGGGTTGCTCACCACACGGTAGGATTTTTCAAACTTAGGCGAGTACTGGACAACAACTAAGCCCCCGAGTTGGAAGGTTGCTCACCACTCGGTAGGATTTTTAAACTTAGGCGAGTACTGGACTGCAGCTAAGCCCCCGAGTGGGAGGGTTGCTCACCACTCTGTAGGATTTTTCGAACTTAGGCGAGCACTGGACTGTACCTAAGCCCCCCAGTGGGAGGGTTGCTCACCACTCGGTAGGATTTTTCAAACTTAGGCGAGCACTGGACTGCAGCTAAGCCCCCGAGTGGGAGGGTTGCTCACCACTCGGTAGGATTTTTCAAACTTAAGCGAGTAGTGGACTACAACTAAGCCCCCGAGTGGGAAGGTTGCTCACCACTCGGTAGGATTTTTCAAACTTAGGCGAACACTGGACTGCAGCTAAGCCCCCGAGTGGGAGGGTTGCTCACCACTCGGTAGGATTTTTCAAACTTATGCGAGTACTGGACTGCAGCTAAGCCCCCGAGTGGGAGGGTTGCTCACCACTCTGTAGGATTTTGCAAACTTAGGCGAGCACTGGACTGCAGCTAAGACCCCGAGTGGGAGGGTTGCTCACCACTCGGTAGGATTTTTCAAACTTAGGCGAGCACTGGACTGCAGCTAAGCCCCTGAGTGGGAGGGTTGCTCACCACTCGGTAGGATTTTTCAAACTTAGGCAAGGACTGGACTGCAGCTAAGCCCCTAGTGGGAGGGTTGCTCACCACTCGGTAGGATTTTTCAAACATAGGCGAGGACTGGACTGCAGCTAAGCCCCCGACTGGGAGGGTTGCTCACCACTCGGTAGGATTTTTCAAACTTAGGCGAGCACTGGACTGCAGCTAAGCCCCCGAGTGGGAGGGTTGCTCACCACTCGGTATGATTTTTCAAACTTAGGCGAGTACTGGACTGTAGCTAAGCCCCGAGTGGGAGGGTTGCTCACCACTCGGTAGGATTTTTCAAACTTAGGCGAGTACTGGACTAGAGCTAAGCCCCCGAGTGGGAGGGTTGCTCACCACTCGGTAGGATTTTTCAAACTTAGGCGAGGACTGGACTGCAGCTAAGCCCCCAGTGGGAGGGTTGCTCAGCACTCGGTAGGATTTTTCAAACTTAGGCGAGCACTGGACTGCAGCTAAGCCCCCGAGTGGGAGGGTTGCTCACCAGTCGGTAGGATTTTTCAAACTTAGGCAAGTACTGGACTACAACTAAGCCCCCGAGTGGGATGGTTGCTCATCACTCGGTAGCATTTTTAAACTTAGGCGAGTACTGGACTGCAGCTAAGCCCCCTAGTGATAGGGTTGCTCACCACTCGGTAGGATTTTTAAAACTTAGGCGAGTACTGGACTGCAGCTAAGCCCCCGAGTGGCAGGGTTGCTCAGCACTCGGTAGGATTTTTCAAACTTAGGCGAGCACTGGACTGCAGCTAAGCCCCCGAGTGGGAGGGTTGCTCACCACTCGGTAGGATTTTTCAAACTTAAGCGAGTAGTGGACTACAACTAAGCCCCCGAGTGGGAAGGTTGCTCACCACTCGGTAGGATTTTTCAAACTTAGGCGAACACTGGACTGCAGCTAAGCCCCCGAGAGGGAGGGTTGCTCACCACTCGGTAGGATTTTTCAAACTTAGGCGAGTACTGGACTGCAGCTAAGCCCCCGAGTGGGAGGGTTGCTCACCACTCTGTAGGATTTTGCAAACTTAGGCGAGCACTGGACTGCAGCTAAGCCCCCGAGTGGGAGGGTTGCTCACCACTCGGTAGGATTTTTCAAACTTAGGCGAGCACTGGACTGCAGCTAAGCCCCTGAGTGGGAGGGTTGCTCACCACTCGGTAGGATTTTTCAAACTTAGGCAAGGACTGGACTGCAGCTAAGCCCCTAGTGGGAGGGTTGCTCACCACTCGGTAGGATTTTTCAAACATAGGCGAGGACTGGACTGCAGCTAAGCCCCCGACTGGGAGGGTTGCTCACCACTCGGTAGGATTTTTCAAACTTAGGCGAGCACTGGACTGCAGCTAAGCCCCCGAGTGGGAGGGTTGCTCACCACTCGGTATGATTTTTCAAACTTAGGCGAGTACTGGACTGTAGCTAAGCCCCGAGTGGGAGGGTTGCTCACCACTCGGTAGGATTTTTCAAACTTAGGCGAGTACTGGACTACAGCTAAGCCCCCGAGTGGGAGGGTTGCTCACCACTCGGTAGGATTTTTCAAACTTAGGCGAGGACTGGACTGCAGCTAAGCCCCCAGTGGGAGGGTTGCTCACCACTCGGTAGGATTTTTCAAACTTAGGCGAGCACTGGACTGCAGCTAAGCCCCCGAGTGGGAGGGTTGCTCACCAGTCGGTAGGATTTTTCAAACTTAGGCGAGTACTGGACTACAACTAAGCCCCTGAGTGGGAAGGTTGCTCATCACTCGGTAGGATTTTTAAACTTAGGCGAGTACTGGACTGCAGCTAAGCCCCCTAGTGATAGGGTTGCTCACCACTCGGTAGGATTTTTAAAACTTAGGCGAGTACTGGACTGCAGCTAAGCCCCCGAGTGGCAGGGTTGCTCAGCACTCGGTAGGATTTTTCAAACTTAGGCGAGCACTGGACTGCAGCTAAGCCCCCGAGTGGGAGGGTTGCTCACCACTCCGTAGGATTTTTCAAACTTAGGCGAGTACTGGACTCCAGCTAAGCCCCCGAGTGGGAGGGTTGCTCACCACTCGGTAGAATTTTCAAACTGAGGCGAGCACTGGACTGCAGCTAAGCCCCCGAGTGGGAGGGTTGCTCACCACTCGGTAGGATTTTTCGAACTTAGGCGAGCACTGGACTATAGCTAAGCCCCCGACTGAGAGGCTTGCTCATCACTCGGTAGGATTTTTCAAACTTAGGCGAGTACTGGACTGCAGCTAAGCCCCCGAGTGGGAGTGTTGCTCACCACTCGGTAGGATTTTGCAAACTTAGGCAAGCACTGGACTGCAGCTAAGCCCCCGAGTGGGAGGGTTGCTCACCACTGCGTAGGATTTTTCAAACTTAGGCGAGCACTGGACTGCAGCTAAGCCCCTGAGTGGGAGGGTTGCTCACCACTCGGTAGGATTTTTCAAACTTTGGCGAGGACTGGACTGCAGCTAAGCCCCCAGTGGGAGGGTTGCTCACCACTCGGTAGGATTTTTCGAACATAGGCGAGCACTGGACTGCAGCTAAGCCCCCGAGTGGGAGGGTTGCTCACCACTCGGCAGGATTTTTCAAACTTAGGCGAGCACTGGACTGCAGCTAAGCCCCCGAGTGGGAGGGTTGCTCACCACTCGGTAGGATTTTTCAAACTTAGGCGAGCACTGGACTGCAGCTAAGCCCCCGAGTGGGAGGGTTGCTCACCACTCGGTAGGATTTTTCAAACTTAGGCGAGCACTGGACTGCAGCTAAGCCCCCGAGTGGGAGGGTTGCTCACCACTCGGTAGGATTTTTCAAACTTAGGCGAGCACTGGACTGCAGCTAAGCCCCCGAGTGGGAGGGTTGCTCACCACTCGGTAGGATTTTTCAAACTTAGGCGAGCACTGGACTGCAGCTAAGCCCCCGAGTGCGAGGGTTGCTCACCACCCGGTAGGATTTTTCAAACTTAGGCGAGCACTGGACTGCAGCTAAGCCCCCGAGTGGGAGGGTTGCTCACCACTCGGTAGGATTTTTCAAACTTAGGCGAGCACTGGACTGCAGCTAAGCCCCCGAGTGGGAGGGTTGCTCACCACTCGGTAGGATTTTTCAAACTTAGGCGAGCACTGGACTGCAGCTAAGCCCCCGAGTGCGAGGGTTGCTCACCACCCGGTAGGATTTTTCAAACTTAGGCGAGCACTGGACTGCAGCTAAGCCCCCGAGTGGGAGGGTTGCTCACCACTCGGTAGGATTTTTCAAACATAGGCGAGGACTGGACTGGAGATAAGCCCCCGAGTGGGAGGGTTGCTCACCACTCGGTAGGATTTTTCAAACTTAGGCGAGCACTTGACTGCAGCTAAGCCCCCGAGTGGTAGGGTTGCTCACCACTCGGTAGGATTTTTCAAACTTAGGCGAGTACTGGACTACAACTAAGCCCCCGAGTGGGAAGGTTGCTCACCACTCGGTAGGATTTTTCAAACTTAGGCGAGCACTGGACTGCAGCTAAGCCCCCGAGTGGGAGGGTTGCTCACCACTCGGTAGGATTTTTCGAACTTAGGCGAGCACTCGACTGTAGCTAAGCTCCCGAGTGAGAGGCTTGCTCATCACTCGGTAGGATTTTTCAAACTTAGGCGAGTACTGGACTGCAGCTAAGCCCCCGACTGAGAGGCTTGCTCACCACTCGGTAGGATTTTGCAAACTTAGGCGAGCACTGGACTGCAGCTAAGCCCCCGACTGAGAGGGTTGCTCACCTGTCGGTAGGATTTTTCAAAGTTAGGCGAGGACTGGATTGCAGCTAAGACCCCACTGGGAGGGTTGCTCACCACTCGGTAGGATTTTTCAAACTTTGGTGAGTACTGGACTGCAGCTAAGCCCCCGAGTGGCAGGGTTGCTCAGCACTCGGTAGGATTTTTCAAACTTAGGCGAGCACTGGACTGCAGCTAAGCCCCCGAGTGGGAGGGTTGCTCACCACTCGGTAGGATTTTTCAAACTTAGGCGAGCACTGGACTGCAGCTAAGCCCCCGAGTGGGAGGGTTGCTCACCACTCGGTAGGATTTTTCAAACTTAGGCGAGCACTGGACTGCAGCTAAGCCCCCGAGTGCGAGGGTTGCTCACCACCCGGTAGGATTTTTCAAGCTTAGGCGAGCACTGGACTGCAGCTAAGCCCCCGAGTGGGAGGGTTGCTCACCACTCGGTAGGATTTTTCAAACATAGGCGAGGACTGGACTGGAGATAAGCCCCCGAGTGGGAGGGTTGCTCACCACTCGGTAGGATTTTTCAAACTTAGGCGAGCACTTGACTGCAGCTAAGCCCCCGAGTGGTAGGGTTGCTCACCACTCGGTAGGATTTTTCAAACTTAGGCGAGTACTGGACTACAACTAAGCCCCCGAGTGGGAAGGTTGCTCACCACTCGGTAGGATTTTTCAAACTTAGGCGAGTACTGGACTGCAGCTAAGCCCCTGAGTGGGAGGGTTGCTCACCACTCGGTAGGATTTTTCAAACTTAGGCGAGGACTGGACTGGAGCTAAGCCCCCGAGTGGGAGTATTGCTCACCACTCGGTAGGATTTTTCAAACTTAGGCGAGCACTGGACTGCAGCTAAGCCCCCGAGTGGGAGGGTTGGTCACCACTCGGTAGGATTTTTCAAACTTAGGCGAGTACTGGACTACAACTAAGCCCCCGAGTGGGAAGGTTGCTCACCACTCGGTAGGATTTTTCAAACTTAGGCGAGCACTGGACTGCAGCTAAGCCCCCGAGTGGGAGGGTTGCTCACCACTCGGTAGGATTTTTCGAACTTAGGCGAGCACTCGACTGTAGCTAAGCCCCCGAGTGAGAGGCTTGCTCATCACTCGGTAGGATTTTTCAAACTTAGGCGAGTACTGGACTGCAGCTAAGCCCCCGACTGAGAGGCTTGCTCACCACTCGGTAGGATTTTGCAAACTTAGGCGAGCACTGGACTGCAGCTAAGCCCCCGACTGAGAGGGTTGCTCACCTGTCGGTAGGATTTTTCAAAGTTAGGCGAGGACTGGATTGCAGCTAAGACCCCACTGGGAGGGTTGCTCACCACTCGGTAGGATTTTTCAAACTTTGGTGAGTACTGGACTGCAGCTAAGCCCCCGAGTGGCAGGGTTGCTCAGCACTCGGTAGGATTTTTCAAACTTAGGCGAGTACTGGACTGCAGCTAAGCCCCCGAGTGCGAGGGTTGCTCACCACTCAGTAGGATTTTTCAAACTTAGGCGAGCACTGGACTGCAGCTAAGCTCCCGAGTGGGAGGGTTGCTCACCACTCGGTAGGATTTTTCAAACATAGGCGAGGACTGGACTGGAGCTAAGCCCCCGAGTGGGAGGGTTGCTCACCACTCGGTAGGATTTTTCAAACTTAGGCGAGCACTGGACTGCAGCTAAGCCCCCGAGTGGTAGGGTTGCTCACCACTCGGTAGGATTTTTCAAACTTAGGCGAGTACTGGACTACAACTAAGCCCCCGAGTGGGAAGGTTGCTCACCACTCGGTAGGATTTTTCAAACTTAGGCGAGTACTGGACTGCAGCTAAGCCCCCGAGTGGGAGGGTTGCTCACCAGTCGGTAGGATTTTTCGAACTTAGGCGAGCACTGGACTGTAGCTAAGCCCCTGAGTGGGAGGGTTGCTCACCACTCGGTAGGATTTTTCAAACATAGGCGAGCACTGGACTGCAGCTAAGCCCCCGAGTGGGAGGGTTGCTCACCACTCGGTAGGATTTTTCGAACTTAGGCGAGCACTCGACTGTAGCTAAGCCCCCGAGTGAGAGGCTTGCTCATCACTCGGTAGGATTTTTCAAACTTAGGCGAGTACTGGACTGCAGCTAAGCCCCCGACTGAGAGGCTTGCTCACCACTCGGTAGGATTTTGCAAACTTAGGCGAGCACTGGACTGCAGCTAAGCCCCCGACTGAGAGGGTTGCTCACCAGTCGGTAGGATTTTTCAAAGTTAGGCGAGGACTGGAGTGCAGCTAAGACCCCACTAGGAGGGTTGCTCACCACTCGGTAGGATTTTTCAAACTTTGGTGAGTACTGGACTGCAGCTAAGCCCCCGAGTGGCAGGGTTGCTCACCACTCGGTAGGATTTTTCAAACTTAGGCGAGTACTGGACTACAACTAAGCCCCCGAGTGGGAAGGTTGCTCACCACTCGGTAGGATTTTTCAAACTTAGGCGAGTACTGGACTGCAGCTAAGCCCCCGAGTGGGAGGGTTGCTCACCAGTCGGTAGGATTTTTCGAACTTAGGCGAGCACTGCACTGTAGCTAAGCCCCTGAGTGGGAGGGTTGCTCACCACTCGGTAGGATTTTTCAAACTTAGGCGAGCACTGGACTGCAGCTAAGCCCCCGAGTGGGAGGGTTGCTCACCACTCGGTAGGATTTTTCAAACTTAGGCGAGTAGTGGACTACAACTAAGCCCCCGAGTGGGAAGGTTGCTCACCACTCGGTAGGATTTTTCAAACTTAGGCGAGCACTGGACTGCAGCTAAGCCCCCGAGTGGGAGGGTTACTCACCACTCGGTAGGATTTTTCGAACATAGGCGAGCACTGGACTGTAGCTAAGCCCCCGACTGAGAGGCTTGCTCATCACTCGGTAGGATTTTTCAAACTTAGGCGAGTACTGGACTGCAGCTAAGCCCCCGAGTGGGAGGGTTGCTCACCACTCGGTAGGATTTTGCAAACTTAGGCAAGCACTGGACTGCAGCTAAGCCCCCGAGTGGGAGGGTTGCTCACCACTCGGTAGGATTTTTCAAACTTAGGCGAGCACTGGACTGCAGCTTAGCCCCTGAGTAGGAGGGTTGCTCACCACACGGTAGGATTTTTCAAACTTAGGCGAGGACTGGACTGCAGCTAAGCCCCTAGTGGGAGGGTTGCTCACCACTCGGTAGGATTTTTCAAACATAGGCGAGTACTCGACTGCAGCTAAGCCCTCGAGTGGGAGGGTTGCTCACCACTCGGTAGGATTTTTCAAACTTAGCCGAGCACTGGACTGCAGCTAAGCCCCCGAGTGGGAGGGTTGCTCACCACTCGGTAGGATTTTTCAAACTTAGGCGAGCACTGGACTGCAGCTAAGCCCCTGAGTGGGAGGGTTGCTCACCACTCGGTAGGATTTTTCAAACATAGGCGAGTACTGGACTGCAGCTAAGCCCCGAGTGGGAGGGTTGCTCACCACTCGGTAGGATTTTTCAAACTTAGGCGAGTACTGGACTACAGCTAAGCCCCCGAGTGGGAGGGTTGCTCACCACTCGGTAGGATTTTTCAAACTTAGGCGAGGACTGGACTGCAGCTAAGCCCCCAGTGGGAGGGTTGCTCACCACTCAGTAGGATTTTTCAAACTTAGGCGAGCACTGGACTATAGCTATGCCCCCGACTGAGAGGCTTGCTCATCACTTGGTAGGATTTTTCAAACTTAGGCGAGTACTGGACTGCAGCTAAGCCCCTGAGTGGGAGGGTTGCTCACCACTCGGTAGGATTTTTCAAACTTAGGCGAGGACTGGACTGGAGCTAAGCCCCCGAGTGGGAGTATTGCTCACCACTCGGTAGGATTTTTCAAACTTAGGCGAGCACTGGACTGCAGCTAAGCCCCCGAGTGGGAGGGTTGCTCACCACTCGGTAGGATTTTTCAAACTTAGGCGAGTACTGGACTACAACTAAGCCCCCGAGTGGGAAGGTTGCTCACCACTCGGTAGGATTTTTCAAACTTAGGCGAGCACTAGACTGCAGCTAAGCCCCCGAGTGGGAGGGTTGCTCACCACTCGGTAGGATTTTTCGAACTTAGGCGAGCACTCGACTGTAGCTAAGCCCCCGAGTGAGAGGCTTGCTCATCACTCGGTAGGATTTTTCAAACTTAGGCGAGGACTGGACTGCAGCTAAGCCCCCGACTGAGAGGCTTGCTCACCACTCGGTAGGATTTTGCAAACTTAGGCGAGCACTGGACTGCAGCTAAGCCCCCGACTGAGAGGGTTGCTCACCAGTCGGTAGGATTTTTCAAAGTTAGGCGAGGACTGGATTGCAGCTAAGACCCCACTGGGAGGGTTACTCACCACTCGGTAGGATTTTTCAAACTTTGGTGAGTACTGGACTGCAGCTAAGCCCCCGAGTGGCAGGGTTGCTCAGCACTCGGTAGGATTTTTCAAACTTAGGCGAGTACTGGACTGCAGCTAAGCCCCCGAGTGCGAGGGTTGCTCACCACTCAGTAGGATTTTTCAAACTTAGGCGAGCACTGGACTGCAGCTAAGCCCCCGAGTGGGAGGGTTGGTCACCACTCGGTAGGATTTTTCAAACATAGGCGAGGACTGGACTGGAGCTAAGCCCCCGAGTGGGAGGGTTGCTCACCACTCGGTAGGATTTTTCAAACTTAGGCGAGCACTGGACTGCAGCTAAGCCCCCGAGTGGTAGGGTTGCTCACCACTCGGTAGGATTTTTCAAACTTAGGCGAGTACTGGACTACAACTAAGCCCCCGAGTGGGAAGGTTGCTCACCACTCGGTAGGATTTTTCAAACTTAGGCGAGTACTGGACTGCAGCTAAGCCCCCGAGTGGGAGGGTTGCTCACCAGTCGGTAGGATTTTTCGAACTTAGGCGAGCACTGGACAGTAGCTAAGCCCCTGAGTGGGAGGGTTGCTTACCACTCGGTAGGATTTTTCAAACTTAGGCGAGCACTGGACTGCAGCTAAGCCCCCGAGTGGGAGGGTTGCTCACCACTCGGTAGGATTTTTCGAACTTAGGCGAGCACTCGACTGTAGCTAAGCCCCCGAGTGAGAGGCTTGCTCATCACTCGGTAGGATTTTTCAAACTTAGGCGAGTACTGCACTGCAGCTAAGCCCCCGACTGAGAGGCTTGCTCACCACTCGGTAGGATTTTGCAAACTTAGGCGAGCACTGGACTGCAGCTAAGCCCCCGACTGAGAGGGTTGCTCACCAGTCGGTAGGATTTTTCAAAGTTAGGCGAGGACTAGATTGCAGCTAAGACCCCACTGGGAGGGTTGCTCACCACTCGGTAGGATTTTTCAAACTTTGGTGAGTACTGGATTGCAGCTAAGCCCCCGAGTGGCAGGGTTGCTCAGCACTCGGTAGGATTTTTCAAACTTAGGCGAGCACTGGACTGCAGCTAAGCCCCTGAGTGGTAGGGTTGCTCACCACTCGGTAGGATTTTTCAAACTTAGGCGAGTACTGGACTACAACTAAGCCCCCGAGTGGGAAGGTTGCTCACCACTCGGTAGGATTTTTCAAACTTAGGCGAGTACTGGACTGCAGCTAAGCCCCCGAGTGGGAGGGTTGCTCACCAGTCGGTAGGATTTTTCGAACTTAGGCGAGCACTGCACTGTAGCTAAGCCCCTGAGTGGGAGGGTTGCTCACCACTCGGTAGGATTTTTCAAACTTAGGCGAGCACTGGACTGCAGCTAAGCCCCCGAGTGGGAGGGTTGCTCACCACTCGGTAGGATTTTTCAAACTTAGGAGAGGACTGGACTGCAGCTAAGCCCCCGAGTGGGAGGGTTACTCACCACTCGGTAGGATTTTTCAAACTTAGGCGAGGACTGGACTGCAGCTAAGCCCCCGAGTGCGAGGGTTGCTCACCACTCAGTAGGATTTTTCAAACTTAGGCGAGCACTGGACTGCAGCTAAGCCCCCGAGTGGGAGGGTTGGTCACCACTCGGTAGGATTTTTCAAACATAGGCGAGGACTGGACTGGAGCTAAGCCCCCGAGTGGGAGGGTTGCTCACCACTCGGTAGGATTTTTCAAACTTAGGCGAGCACTGGACTTCAGCTAAGCCCCCGAGTGGTAGGGTTGCTCACCACTCGGTAGGATTTTTCAAACTTAGGCGAGTACTGGACTACAACTAAGCCCCCGAGTGGGAAGGTTGCTCACCACTCGGTAGGATTTTTCAAACTTAGGCGAGTACTGGACTGCAGCTAAGCCCCCGAGTGGGAGGGTTGCTCACCAGTCGGTAGGATTTTTCGAACTTAGGCGAGCACTGGACTGTAGCTAAGCCCCTGAGTGGGAGGGTTGCTCACCACTCGGTAGGATTTTTCAAACTTAGGCGAGCACTGGACTGCAGCTAAGCCCCCGAGTGGGAGGGTTGCTCACCACTCGGTAGGATTTTTCGAACTTAGGCGAGCACTCGACTGTAGCTAAGCCCCCGAGTGAGAGGCTTGCTCATCACTCGGTAGGATTTTTCAAACTTAGGCGAGTACTGGACTGCAGCTAAGCCCCCGACTGAGAGGCTTGCTCACCACTCGGTAGGATTTTGCAAACTTAGGCGAGCACTGGACTGCAGCTAAGCCCCCGACTGAGAGGGTTGCTCACCAGTCGGTAGGATTTTTCAAAGTTAGGCGAGGACTGGATTGCAGCTAAGACCCCACTGGGAGGGTTGCTCACCACTCGGTAGGATTTTTCAAACTTTGGTGAGTACTGGACTGCAGCTAAGCCCCCGAGTGGCAGGGTTGCTCAGCACTCGGTAGGATTTTTCAAACTTAGGCGAGCACTGGACTGCAGCTAAGCCCCTGAGTGGTAGGGTTGCTCACCACTCGGTAGGATTTTTCAAACTTAGGCGAGTACTGGACTACAACTAAGCCCCCGAGTGGGAAGGTTGCTCACCACTCGGTAGGATTTTTCAAACTTAGGCGAGTACTGGACTGCAGCTAAGCCCCCGAGTGGGAGGGTTGCTCACCAGTCGGTAGGATTTTTCGAACTTAGGCGAGCACTGCACTGTAGCTAAGCCCCTGAGTGGGAGGGTTGCTCACCACTCGGTAGGATTTTTCAAACTTAGGCGAGCACTGGACTGCAGCTAAGCCCCCGAGTGGGAGGGTTGCTCACCACTCGGTAGGATTTTTCAAACTTAGGAGAGGACTGGACTGCAGCTAAGCCCCCGAGTGGGAGGGTTACTCACCACTCGGTAGGATTTTTCAAACTTAGGCGAGTACTGGACTGCAGCTAAGCCCCCGAGTGGGAGGGTTGCTCACCACTCGGTAGGATTTTGCAAACTTAGGCAAGCACTGGACTGCAGCTAAGCCCCCGAGTGGGAGGGTTGCTCACCACTCGGTAGGATTTTTCAAACTTAGGCGAGCACTGGACTGCAGCTTAGCCCCTGAGTAGGAGGGTTGCTCACCACTCGGTAGGATTTTTCAAACTTAGGCGAGGACTGGACTGCAGCTAAGCCCCTAGTGGGAGGGTTGCTCACCACTCGGTAGGATTTTTCAAACATAGGCGAGGACTGGACTGCAGCTAAGCCCCCGAGTGGGAGGGTTGCTCACCACTCGGTAGGATTTTTCAAACTTAGCCGAGCACTGGACTGCAACTAAGCCCCCGAGTGGGAGGGTTGCTCACCACTCGATAGGATTTTTCAAACTTAGGCGAGCACTGGACTGCAGCTAAGCCCCTGAGTGGGAGGGTTGCTCACCACTCGGTAGGAATTTTCAAACATAGGCGAGTACTGGACTGCAGCTAAGCCCCGAGTGGGAGGGTTGCTCACCACTCGGTAGGATTTTTCAAACTTAGGCGAGTACTGGACTACAGCTAAGCCCCCGAGTGGGAGGGTTGCTCACCACTCGGTAGGATTTTTCAAACTTAGGCGAGGACTGGACTGCAGCTAAGCCCCTAGTGGGAGGGTTGCTCACCACTCGGTAGGATTTTTCGAACTTAGGCGAGCACTCGACTGTAGCTAAGCCCCCGAGTGAGAGGCTTGCTCATCACTCGGTAGGATTTTTCAAACTTAGGCGAGTACTGGACTGCAGCTAAGCCCCCGACTGAGAGGCTTGCTCACCACTCGGTAGGATTTTGCAAACTTAGGCGAGCACTGGACTGCAGCTAAGCCCCCGACTGAGAGGGTTGCTCACCAGTCGGTAGGATTTTTCAAAGTTAGGCGAGGACTGGATTGCAGCTAAGACCCCACTGGGAGGGTTGCTCACCACTCGGTAGGATTTTTCAAACTTTGGTGAGTACTGGACTGCAGCTAAGCCCCCGAGTGGCAGGGTTGCTCAGCACTCGGTAGGATTTTTCAAACTTAGGCGAGCACTGGACTGCAGCTAAGCCCCTGAGTGGTAGGGTTGCTCACCACTCGGTAGGATTTTTCAAACTTAGGCGAGTACTGGACTACAACTAAGCCCCCGAGTGGGAAGGTTGCTCACCACTCGGTAGGATTTTTCAAACTTAGGCGAGTACTGGACTGCAGCTAAGCCCCCGAGTGGGAGGGTTGCTCACCAGTCGGTAGGATTTTTCGAACTTAGGCGAGCACTGCACTGTAGCTAAGCCCCTGAGTGGGAGGGTTGCTCACCACTCGGTAGGATTTTTCAAACTTAGGCGAGCACTGGACTGCAGCTAAGCCCCCGAGTGGGAGGGTTGCTCACCACTCGGTAGGATTTTTCAAACTTAGGAGAGGACTGGACTGCAGCTAAGCCCCCGAGTGGGAGGGTTACTCACCACTCGGTAGGATTTTTCAAACTTAGGCGAGTACTGGACTGCAGCTAAGCCCCCGAGTGGGAGGGTTGCTCACCACTCGGTAGGATTTTGCAAACTTAGGCAAGCACTGGACTGCAGCTAAGCCCCCGAGTGGGAGGGTTGCTCACCACTCGGTAGGATTTTTCAAACTTAGGCGAGCACTGGACTGCAGCTTAGCCCCTGAGTAGGAGGGTTGCTCACCACTCGGTAGGATTTTTCAAACTTAGGCGAGGACTGGACTGCAGCTAAGCCCCTAGTGGGAGGGTTGCTCACCACTCGGTAGGATTTTTCAAACATAGGCGAGGACTGGACTGCAGCTAAGCCCCCGAGTGGGAGGGTTGCTCACCACTCGGTAGGATTTTTCAAACTTAGCCGAGCACTGGACTGCAACTAAGCCCCCGAGTGGGAGGGTTGCTCACCACTCAGTATTATTTTTCAAACTTAGGCGAGCACTGGACTGCAGCTAAGCCCCTGAGTGGGAGGGTTGCTCACCACTCGGTAGGAATTTTCAAACATAGGCGAGTACTGGACTGCAGCTAAGCCCCGAGTGGGAGGGTTGCTCACCACTCGGTAGGATTTTTCAAACTTAGGCGAGTACTGGACTACAGCTAAGCCCCCGAGTGGGAGGGTTGCTCACCACTCGGTAGGATTTTTCAAACTTAGGCGAGGACTGGACTGCAGCTAAGCCCCTAGTGGGAGGGTTGCTCACCACTCCGTAGGATTTTTCAAACTTAGGCGAGCACTGGACTATAGCTAAGCCCCCGAGTGGGAGGGTTGCTCACCACTCGGTAGGATTTTTCAAACTTAGGCGAGCACTGGACTGCAGCTAAGCCCCCGAGTGGGAGGGTTGCTCACCACTCGGTAGGATTTTTCAAACTTAGGCGAGTACTGGACTACACCTAAGCCCCCGAGTGGGAAGGTTGCTCACCACTCCGTAGGATTTTTCAAACTTAGGCGAGCACTGGACTGCAGCTAAGCCCACGAGTGGGAGGGTTGCTCACCACTCGGTAGGATCTTTCGAACTTAGGCGAGCACTGGACTGTAGCTAAGCCCCCGAGTGAGAGGCTTGCTCATCACTCGGTAGGATTTTTCAAACTTAGGCGAGTACTGGACTGCAGCTAAGCCCCCGACTGAGAGGCTTGCTCACCACTCGGTAGGATTTTGCAAACTTAGGCGAGCACTGGACTGCAGCTAAGCCCCCGACTGAGAGGGTTGCTCACCAGTCGGTAGGATTTTTCAAAGTTAGGCGAGGACTGGATTGCAGCTAAGCCCCCAGTGGGAGGGTTGCTCACCACTCAGTAGGATTTTTCAAACTTTGGCGAGTACTGGACTGCAGCTAAGCCCCCGAGTGGCAGGGTTGCTCACCACTCGGTAGGATTTTTCAAACTTAGGCGAGCACTGGACTGCAGCTAAGCCCCCGAGTGGGAGGGTTGCTCACCACTCGGTAGGATTTTTCGAACTTAGGCGAGCACTGGACTGTAGCTAAGCCCCCGACTGAGAGGCTTGCTCATCACTCGGTAGGATTTTTTAAACTTAGGCGAGTACTGGACTGCAGCAAAGCCACCGAGTGGGAGGGTTGCTCACCACTCGGTAGGATTTTGCAAACTTAGGCAAGCACTGGACTGCAGCTAAGCCCCCGAGTGGGAGGGTTGCTCACCACTCGGTAGGATTTTTCAAACTTAGGCGAGCACTGGACTGCAGCTAAGCCCCTGAGTAGGAGGGTTGCTCACCACTCGGTAGGATTTTTCAAACTTAGGCGAGGACTGGACTGCAGCTAAGCCCCTAGTGGGAGGGTTGCTCACCACTCGGTAGGATTTTTCAAACATAGGCGAGTACTGGACTGCAGCTAAGCCCCCGAGTGGGAGGGTTGCTCACCACTCGGTAGGATTTTTCAAACTTAGCCGAGCACTGGAGTGCAGCTAAGCCCCCGAGTGGGAGGGTTGCTCACCACTCGGTAGGATTTTTCAAACTTAGGCGAGCACTGGACTGCAGCTAAGCCCCTGAGTGGGAGGGTTGCTCACCACTCGGTAGGATTTTTCAAACTTAGGCGAGCACTGGACTGCAGCTAAGCCCCTGAGTGGGAGGGTTGCTCACCACTCGGTAGGATTTTTCAAACTTAGGCAAGTACTGGACTGCAGCTAAGCCCCTGAGTGGGAGGGTTGCTCACCACTCGGTAGGATTTTTCGAACTTATGCGAGCACTGGACTGCAGCTAAGCCCCCGAGTGAGAGGCTTGCTCATCACTCGGTAGGATTTTTCAAACTTAGGCGAGTACTGGACTGCAGCTAAGCCCCCGAGTGGGAGGGTTGCTCACCACTCGGTAGGATTTTTCAAACTTAGGCGAGTACTGGACTGCAGCTAAGCCCCCGATTGAGAGGCTTGCTCATCACTCGGTAGGGTTTTTCAAACTTAGGCGAGGACTGGACTGCAGCTAAGCCCCCTAGTGATAGGGTTGCTCAACACTCGGTAGGATTTTTCAAACTTAGGCGAGTACTGGACTGCAGCTAAGCCCCCGAGTGGCAGGGTTGCTCCGCACTCGGTAGGATTTTTCAAACTTAGGCGAGTACTGGACTGCAGCTAAGCCCCCGAGTGGGAGGGTTGCTCACGACTCGGTAGGATTTTTCAAATTAGGCGAGTACTGGACTCCAGCTAAGTCCCCGAGTGGGAGGGTTGCTCACCACTCAGTAGGATTTTTCAAACATAGGCGAGTACTAGAGTACAGCTAAGCCCCCGAGTGGGAAGGTTGCTCACCACTCGGTAGGATTTTTCAAACTTAGGCGAGTACTGGACTGCAGCTAAGCCCCCGAGTGGGAGGGTTGCTCACCACTCGGTAGGATTTTTCGAACTTAGGCGAGCACTGGACTGTAGCTAAGCCCCCGACTGAGAGGCTTGCTCATCACTCGGTAGGATTTTTTAAACTTAGGCGAGTACTGGACTGCAGCAAAGCCACTGAGTGGGAGGGTTGCTCACCACTCGGTAGGATTTTGCAAACTTAGGCGAGCACTGGACTGCAGCTAAGCCCCCGAGTGGGAGGGTTGCTCACCACTCGGTAGGATTTTTCAAACTTAGGCGAGCACTGGACTGCAGCTAAGCCCCTGAGTAGGAGGGTTGCTCACCACTCGGTAGGATTTTTCAAACTTAGGCGAGGACTGGACTGCAGCTAAGCCCCTAGTGGGAGGGTTGCTCACCACTCGGTAGGATTTTTCAAACATAGGCGAGTACTGGACTGCAGCTAAGCCCCCGAGTGGGAGGGTTGCTCACCACTCGGTAGGATTTTTCAAACTTAGCCGAGCACTGGACTGCAGCTAAGCCCCCGAGTGGGAGGGTTGCTCACCACTCGGTAGGATTTTTCAAACTTAGGCGAGCACTGGACTGCAGCTAAGCCCCTGAGTGGGAGGGTTGCTCACCACTCGGTAGGATTTTTCAAACATAGGCGAGTACTGGACTGCAGCTAAGCCCCGAGTGGGAGGGTTGCTCACCACTCGGTAGGATTTTTCAAACTTAGGCGAGGACTGGACTGCAGCTAAGCCCCCAGTGGGAGGGTTGCTCACCACTCGGTAGGATTTTTCAAACTTAGGCGAGCACTGGACTGTAGCTAAGCCCCCGAGTGGGAGTGCTGCTCACCACTCGGTAGGATTTTTCAAACTTAGGCGAGCACTGGACTGCAGCTAAGCCCCCGAGTGGGAGTGTTGCTCACCACTCGGTAGGATTTTTCAAACTTAGGCGAGCACTGGACTGCAGCTAAGCCCCCGAGTGGGAGGGTTGCTCACCACTCGGTAGGATTTTTCAAACTTAGGCGAGTACTGGACTACACCTAAGCCCCCGAGTGGGAAGGTTGCTCTCCACTCGGTAGGATTTTTCAAACTTAGGCGAGCACTGGACTGCATCTAAGCCCCCGACTGGGAGGGTTGCTCACCACTCGGTAGGATTTTTCGAACTTAGGCGAGCACTGGACTGTAGCTAAGCCCCCGAGTGAGAGGCTTGCTCATCACTTGGTAGGATTTTTCAAACTTAGGCGAGTACTGGACTGCAGCTAAGCCCCCGACTGAGAGGCTTGCTCACCACTCGGTAGGATTTTTCGAACTTAGGCGAGCACTGGACTGGAGCTAAGCCCCCGACTGAGAGGCTTGCTCATCACTCGGTAGGATTTTTCAAACTTAGGCGATTACTGGACTGCAGCTAAGCCCCCGAGTGGGAGGGTTGCTCACCACTCGGTAGGATTTTGCAAACTTAGGCGAGCACTGGACTGCAGCTAAGCCCCCGAGTGGGAGGGTTGCTCACCACTCGGTAGGATTTTTCAAACTTAGGCGAGCACTGGACTGCAGCTAAGCCCCTGAGTAGGAGGGTTGCTCACCACTCGGTAGGATTTTTCAAACTTAGGCGAGGACTGGACTGCAGCTAAGCCCCTAGTGGGAGGGTTGCTCACCACTCGGTAGGATTTTTCAAACATAGGCGAGTACTGGACTCCAGCTAAGCCCCCGAGTGGGAGGGTTGCTCACCACTCGGTAGGATTTTTCAAACTTAGCCGAGCACTGGACTGCAGCTAAGCCCCCGAGTGGGAGGGTTGCTCACCACTCGGTAGGATTTTTCAAACTTAGGCGAGCACTGGACTGCAGCTAAGCCCCTGAGTGGGAGGGTTGCTCACCACTCGGTAGGATTTTTCAAACATAGGCGAGTACTGGACTGCAGCTAAGCCCCGAGTGGGAGGGTTGCTCACCACTCGGTAGGATTTTCCAAACTTAGGCGAGTACTGGACTCCAGCTAAGCCCCCGAGTTGGAGGGTTGCTCACCACTCGGTAGGATTTTTCAAACTTAGGCGAGGACTGGACTGCACCTAAGCCCCCAGTGGGAGGGTTGCTCACCACTCGGTAGGATTTTTCAAACTTAGGCGAGCACTGGACTGTAGCTAAGCCCCCGAGTGGGAGTGTTGCTCACCACTCGGTAGGATTTTTCAAACTTAGGCGAGCACTGGACTGCAGCTAAGCCCCCGAGTGGGAGGGTTGCTCACCACTCGGTAGGATTTTTCAAACTTAGGCGAGTACTGGACTACACCTAAGCCCCCGAGTGGGAAGGTTGCTCTCCACTCGGTAGGATTTTTCAAACTTAGGCGAGCACTGGACTGCATCTAAGCCCCCGAGTGGGAGGGTTGCTCACCACTCGGTAGGATTTTTCGAACTTAGGCGAGCACTGGACTGTAGCTAAGCCCCCGAGTGAGAGGCTTGCTCATCACTCGGTAGGATTTTTCAAACTTAGGCGAGTACTGGACTGCAGCTAAGCCCTCGACTGAGAGGCTTGCTCACCACTCGGTAGGATTTTTCGAACTTAGGCGAGCACTGGACTGGAGCTAAGCCCCCGACTGAGAGGCTTGCTCATAACTCGGTAGGATTTTTCAAACTTAGGCGATTACTGGACTACAGCTAAGCCCCCGAGTGGGAGGGTTGCTCACCACTCGGTAGGATTTTGCAAACTTAGGCGAGCACTGGACTGCAGCTAAGCCCCCGAGTGGGAGGGTTGCTCACCACTCGGTAGGATTTTTCAAACTTAGGCGAGCACTGGACTGCAGCTAAGCCCCTGAGTAGGAGGGTTGCTCACCACTCGGTAGGATTTTTCAAACTTAGGCGAGGACTGGACTGCAGCTATGCCCCTAGTGGGAGGGTTGCTCACCACTCGGTAGGATTTTTCAAACATAGGCGATTACTGGACTGCAGCTAAGCCCCCGAGTGGGAGGGTTGCTCACCACTCGGTAGGATTTTTCAAACTTAGCCGAGCACTAGACTGCAGCTAAGCCCCCGAGTGGGAGGGTTGCTCACCACTCGGTAGGATTTTTCAAACTTAGGCGAGCACTGGACTGCAGCTAAGCCCCTGAGTGGGAGCGTTGCTCACCACTCGGTAGGATTTTTCAAACATAGGCGAGTACTGGACTGCAGCTAAGCCCCGAGTGGGAGGGTTGCTCACCACTCGGTAGGATTTTCCAAACTTAGGCGAGTACTGGACTACAGCTAAGCCCCCGAGTGGGAGGGTTGCTCACCACTTGGTAGGATTTTTCAAACTTAGGCGAGGACTGGACTGCAGCTAAGCCCCCAGTGGGAGGGTTGCTCACCACTCGGTAGGATTTTTCAAACTTAGGCGAGCACTGGACTGTAGCTAAGCCCCCGAGTGGGAGGGTTGCTCACCACTCGGTAGGATTTTTCAAACTTAGGCGAGCACTGGACTGCAGCTAAGCCCCCGAGTGGGAGGGTTGCTCACCACTCGGTAGGATTTTTCAAACTTAGGCGAGTACTGGACTACACCTAAGCCCCCGAGTGGGAAGGTTGCTCACCACTCGGTAGGATTTTTCAAACTTAGGCGAGCACTGGACTGCATCTAAGCCCCTGAGTGGGAGGGTTGCTCACCACTCGGTAGGATTTTTCGAACTTAGGCGAGCACTGGACTGTAGCTAAGCCCCCGAGTGAGAGGCTTGCTCATCACTCGGTAGGATTTTTCAAACTTAGGCGAGTACTGGACTGCAGCTAAGCCCCCTAGTGATAGGGTTGCTCAACACTCGGTAGGATTTTTCAAACTTAGGCGAGTACTGGACTGCAGCTAAGCCCCCGAGTGGCAGGGTTGCTCCGCACTCGGTAGGATTTTTCAAACTTAGGCGAGTACTGGACTGCAGCTAAGCCCCCGAGTGGGAGGGTTGCTCACGACTCGGTAGGATTTTTCAAATTAGGCGAGTACTGGACTCCAGCTAAGCCCCCGAGTGGGAGGGTTGCTCACCACTCGGTAGGATTTTTCAAACATAGGCGAGTATTAGAGTACAGCTAAGCCCCCGAGTGGGAAGGTTGCTCACCACTCGGTAGGATTTTTCAAACTTAGGCGAGTACTGGACTGCAGCTAAGCCCCCGAGTGGGAGGGTTGCTCACCACTCGGTAGGATTTTTCGAACTTAGGCGAGCACTGGACTGTAGCTAAGCCCCCGACTGAGAGGCTTGCTCATCACTCGGTAGGATTTTTCAAACTTAGGCGAGTACTGGACTGCAGCTAAGCCCCCGAGTGGGAGGGTTGCTCACCACTCGGTAGGATTTTGCAAACTTAGGCGAGCACTGGACTGCAGCTAAGCCCCCGAGTGGGAGGGTTGCTCACCACTCGGTAGGATTTTTCAAACTTAGGCGAGCACTGGACTGCAGCTAAGCCCCTGAGTAGGAGGGTTGCTCACCACTCGGTAGGATTTTTCAAACTTAGGCGAGGACTGGACTGCAGCTAAGCCCCTAGTGGGAGGGTTGCTCACCACTCGGTAGGATTTTTCAAACATAGGCGAGTACTGGACTGCAGCTAAGCCCCCGAGTGGGAGGGTTGCTCACCACTCGGTAGGATTTTTCAAACTTAGCCGAGCACTGGACTGCAGCTAAGCCCCCGAGTGGGAGGGTTGCTCACCACTCGGTAGGATTTTTCAAACTTAGGCGAGCACTGGACTGCAGCTAAGCCCCTGAGTGGGAGAGTTGCTCACCACTCGGTAGGATTTTTGAAACATAGGCGAGTACTGGACTGCAGCTAAGCCCCGAGTGGGAGGGTTGCTCACCACTCGGTAGGATTTTCCAAACTTAGGCGAGTACTGGACTACAGCTAAGCCCCCGAGTGGGAGGGTTGCTCACCACTCGGTAGGATTTTTCAAACTTAGGCGAGGACTGGACTGCAGCTAAGCCCCCAGTGGGAGGGTTGCTCACCACTCGGTAGGATTTTTCAAACTTAGGCGAGCACTGGACTGTAGCTAAGCCGCCGAGTGGGAGGGTTGCTCAGCACTCGGTAGGATTTTTCAAACTTAGGCGAGCACTGGACTGCAGCTAAGCCCCCGAGTGGGAGGGTTGCTCACCACTCGGTAGGATTTTTCAAACTTAGGCGAGTACTGGACTACACCTAAGCCCCCGAGTGGGAAGGTTGCTCACCACTCGGTAGGATTTTTCAAACTTAGGCGAGCACTGGACTGCATCTAAGCCCCCGAGTGGGAGGGTTGCTCACCACTCGGTAGGATTTTTCAAACTGAGGCGAGCACTGGACTGCAGCTAAGCCCCTGAGTGGGAGGGTTGCTCACCACTCGGTGGGATTTTTCAAACTTAGGCGAGTACTGGACAGCAGCTAAGCCCCCGACTGAGAGGCTTGCTCACCACTCGGCAGGATTTTGCAAACTTAGGCGAGCACTGGACTGCAGCTAAGCCCCCGACTGAGAGGGTTGCTCACCTGTCTGTAGGATTTTTCAAAGTTAGGCGAGGACTGGATTGCAGCTAAGCCCCCAGTGGGAGGGTTGCTCACCACTCAGTAGGATTTTTCAAACTTTGGCGAGTACTGGACTGCAGCTAAGCCCCCGAGTGGCAGGGTTGCTTAGCACTCGGTAGGATTTTTCAAACTTAGGCGAGTACTGGACTGCAGCTAAGCCCCCGAGTGGCAGGGTTGCTCATCACTCGGTAGGATTTTTCAAACTTAGGCGAGCACTGGACTGCAGCTAAGCCCCCGAGTGGGAGGGTTGCTCACCACTCGGTAGGATTTTTCAAACTTAGGCGAGGACTGGACTGGAGCTAAGCCCTCGAGTGGGAGGGTTGCTCACCACTCGGTAGGATTTTTCAAACTTAGGCGAGGACTGGACTGCAGCTAAGCCCCCGAGTGGGAGGGTTGCTCACCACTCGGTAGGATTTTTCAAACTTAGGCAAGTACTAGACTGCAGCTAAGCCCCTGAGTGGGAGGGTTGCTCACCACTCGGTAGGATTTTTCGAACTTATGCGAGCACTGGACTGCAGCTAAGCCCCCGAGTGAGAGGCTTGCTCATCACTCGGTAGGATTTTTCAAACTTAGGCGAGTACTGGACTGCAGCTAAGCCCCCGAGTGGGAGGGTTGCTCACCACTCGGTAGGATTTTTCAAACTTAGGCGAGTACTGGACTACAGCTAAGCCCCCGATTGAGAGCCTTGCTCATCACTCGGTAGGGTTTTTCAAACTTAGGCGAGGACTGGACTGCAGCTAAGCCCCCTAGTGATAGGGTTGCTCACCACTCGGTAGGATTTTTCAAACTTAGGCGAGTACTGGACTGCATCTAAGCCCCGAGTGGGAGGGTTGCTCACCACTCGGTAGGATTTTTCAAACTGAGGCGAGCACTGGACTGCAGCTAAGCCCCTGAGTGGGAGGGTTGCTCACCACTCGGTGGGATTTTTCAAACTTAGGCGAGTACTGGACAGCAGCTAAGCCCCCGACTGAGAGGCTTGCTCACCACTCGGTAGGATTTTGCAAACTTAGGCGAGGACTGGACTACAGCTAAGCCCCCGATTGAGAGCCTTGCTCATCACTCGGTAGGGTTTTTCAAACTTAGGCGAGGACTGGACTGCAGCTAAGCCCCCTAGTGATAGGGTTGCTCACCACTCGGTAGGATTTTTCAAACTTAGGCGAGTACTGGACTACAGCTAAGCCCCCGATTGAGAGCCTTGCTCATCACTCGGTAGGGTTTTTCAAACTTAGGCGAGGACTGGACTGCAGCTAAGCCCCCTAGTGATAGGGTTGCTCACCACTCGGTAGGATTTTTCAAACTTATGCGAGCACTGGACTGCATCTAAGCCCCCGAGTGGGAGGGTTGCTCACCACTCGGTAGGATTTTTCAAACCGAGGCGAGCACTGGACTGCAGCTAAGCCCCTGAGTGGGAGGGTTGCACACCACTCGGTGGGATTTTTCAAACTTAGGCGAGTACTGGACAGCAGCTAAGCCCCCGACTGAGAGGCTTGCTCACCACTCGGTAGGATTTTGCAAACTTAGGCGAGCACTGGACTGCAGCTAAGCCCCCGACTGAGAGGGTTGCTCACCAGTCGGTAGGATTTTTCAAAGTTAGGCGAGGACTGGATTGCAGCTAAGCCCCCAGTGGGAGGGTTGCTCACCACTCAGTAGGATTTTTCAAACTTTGGCGAGTACTGGACTGCAGCTAAGCCCCCGAGTGGCAGGGTTGCTTAGCACTCGGTAGGATTTTTCAAACTTAGGCGAGTACTGGACTGCAGCTAAGCCCCCGAGTGGCAGGGTTGCTCACCACTCGGTAGGATTTTTCAAACATAGGCGAGTACTGGACTGCAGCTAAGCCCCCGAGTGGGAGCGTTGCTCACCACTCGGTAGGATTTTTCAAACTTAGCCGAGCACTGGACTGCAGCTAAGCCCCTGAGTGGGAGGGTTGCTCACCACTCGGTAGGATTTTTCAAACTTAGGCGAGCACTGGACTGCAGCTAAGCCCCTGAGTGGGAGAGTTGCTCACCACTCGGTAGGATTTTTGAAACATAGGCGAGTACTGGACTGCAGCTAAGCCCCGAGTGGGAGGGTTGCTCACCACTCGGTAGGATTTTCCAAACTTAGGCGAGTACTGGACTACAGCTAAGCCCCCGAGTGGGAGGGTTGCTCACCACTCGGTAGGATTTTTCAAACTTAGGCGAGGACTGGACTGCAGCTAAGCCCCCAGTGGGAGGGTTGCTCACCACTCGGTAGGATTTTTCAAACTTAGGCGAGCACTGGACTGTAGCTAAGCCGCCGAGTGGGAGGGTTGCTCAGCACTCGGTAGGATTTTTCAAACTTAGGCGAGCACTGGACTGCAGCTAAGCCCCCGAGTGGGAGGGTTGCTCACCACTCGGTAGGATTTTTCAAACTTAGGCGAGTACTGGACTACACCTAAGCCCCCGAGTGGGAAGGTTGCTCACCACTCGGTAGGATTTTTCAAACTTAGGCGAGCACTGGACTGCATCTAAGCCCCCGAGTGGGAGGGTTGCTCACCACTCGGTAGGATTTTTCAAACTGAGGCGAGCACTGGACTGCAGCTAAGCCCCTGAGTGGGAGGGTTGCTCACCACTCGGTGGGATTTTTCAAACTTAGGCGAGTACTGGACAGCAACTAAGCCCCCGACTGAGAGGCTTGCTCACCACTCGGTAGGATTTTGCAAACTTAGGCGAGCACTGGACTGCAGCTAAGCCCCCGACTGAGAGGGTTGCTCACCTGTCGGTAGGATTTTTCAAAGTTAGGCGAGGACTGGATTGCAGCTAAGCCCCCAGTGGGAGGGTTGCTCACCACTCAGTAGGATTTTTCAAACTTTGGCGAGTACTGGACTGCAGCTAAGCCCCCGAGTGGCAGGGTTGCTTAGCACTCGGTAGGATTTTTCAAACTTAGGCGAGTACTGGACTGCAGCTAAGCCCCCGAGTGGCAGGGTTGCTCATCACTCGGTAGGATTTTTCAAACTTAGGCGAGCACTGGACTGCAGCTAAGCCCCCGAGTGGGAGGGTTGCTCACCACTCGGTAGGATTTTTCAAACTTAGGCGAGGACTGGACTGGAGCTAAGCCCCCGAGTGGGAGGGTTGCTCACCACTCGGTAGGATTTTTCAAACTTAGGCGAGGACTGGATTGCAGCTAAGCCCCCGAGTGGGAGGGTTGCTCACCACTCGGTAGGATTTTTCAAACTTAGGCAAGTACTAGACTGCAGCTAAGCCCCTGAGTGGGAGGGTTGCTCACCACTCGGTAGGATTTTTCGAACTTATGCGAGCACTGGACTGCAGCTAAGCCCCCGAGTGAGAGGCTTGCTCATCACTCGGTAGGATTTTTCAAACTTAGGCGAGTACTGGACTGCAGCTAAGCCCCCGAGTGGGAGGGTTGCTCACCACTCGGTAGGATTTTTCAAACTTAGGCGAGTACTGGACTACAGCTAAGCCCCCGATTGAGAGCCTTGCTCATCACTCGGTAGGGTTTTTCAAACTTAGGCGAGGACTGGACTGCAGCTAAGCCCCCTAGTGATAGGGTTGCTCACCACTCGGTAGGATTTTTCAAACTTAGGCGAGTACTGGACTGCATCTAAGCCCCGAGTGGGAGGTTGCTCACCACTCGGTAGGATTTTTCAAACTGAGGCGAGCACTGGACTGCAGCTAAGCCCCTGAGTGGGAGGGTTGCTCACCACTCGGTGGGATTTTTCAAACTTAGGCGAGTACTGGACAGCAGCTAAGCCCCCGACTGAGAGGCTTGCTCACCACTCGGTAGGATTTTGCAAACTTAGGCGAGGACTGGACTACAGCTAAGCCCCCGATTGAGAGCCTTGCTCATCACTCGGTAGGGTTTTTCAAACTTAGGCGAGGACTGGACTGCAGCTAAGCCCCCTAGTGATAGGGTTGCTCACCACTCGGTAGGATTTTTCAAACTTAGGCGAGTACTGGACTACAGCTAAGCCCCCGATTGAGAGCCTTGCTCATCACTCGGTAGGGTTTTTCAAACTTAGGCGAGGACTGGACTGCAGCTAAGCCCCCTAGTGATAGGGTTGCTCACCACTCGGTAGGATTTTTCAAACTTATGCGAGCACTGGACTGCATCTAAGCCCCCGAGTGGGAGGGTTGCTCACCACTCGGTAGGATTTTTCAAACTGAGGCGAGCACTGGACTGCAGCTAAGCCCCTGAGTGGGAGGGTTGCTCACCACTCGGTGGGATTTTTCAAACTTAGGCGAGTACTGGACAGCAGCTAAGCCCCCGACTGAGAGGCTTGCTCACCACTCGGTAGGATTTTGCAAACTTAGGCGAGCACTGGACTGCAGCTAAGCCCCCGACTGAGAGGGTTGCTCACCAGTCGGTAGGATTTTTCAAAGTTAGGCGAGGACTGGATTGCAGCTAAGCCCCCAGTGGGAGGGTTGCTCACCACTCAGTAGGATTTTTCAAACTTTGGCGAGTACTGGACTGCAGCTAAGCCCCCAAGTGGCAGGGTTGCTTAGCACTCGGTAGGATTTTTCAAACTTAGGCGAGTACTGGACTGCAGCTAAGCCCCCGAGTGGCAGGGTTGCTCATCACTCGGTAGGATTTTTCAAACTTAGGCGAGCACTGGACTGCAGCTAAGCCCCCGAGTGGGAGGGTTGCTCACCACTCGGTAGGATTTTTCAAACTTAGGCGAGGACTGGACTGGAGCTAAGCCCCCGAGTGGGAGGGTTGCTCACCACTCGGTAGGATTTTTCAAACTTAGGCGAGGACTGGACTGGAGCTAAGCCCCCGAGTGGGAGGGTTGCTCACCACTCGGTAGGATTTTTCAAACTTAGGCGAGGACTGGACTGCAGCTAAGCCCCCGAGTGGGAGGGTTGCTCACCACTCGGTAGGATTTTTCAAACTTAGGCAAGTACTAGACTGCAGCTAAGCCCCTGAGTGGGAGGGTTGCTCACCACTCGGTAGGATTTTTCGAACTTATGCGAGCACTGGACTGCAGCTAAGCCCCCGAGTGAGAGGCTTGCTCATCACTCGGTAGGATTTTTCAAACTTAGGCGAGTACTGGACTGCAGCTAAGCCCCCGAGTGGGAGGGTTGCTCACCACTCGGTAGGATTTTTCAAACTTAGGCGAGTACTGGACTACAGCTAAGCCCCCGATTGAGAGCCTTGCTCATCACTCGGTAGGGTTTTTCAAACTTAGGCGAGGACTGGACTGCAGCTAAGCCCCCTAGTGATAGGGTTGCTCACCACTCGGTAGGATTTTTCAAACTTAGGCGAGTACTGGACTGCAGCTAAGCCCCCGAGTGGCAGGGTTGCTTCGCACTCGGTAGGATTTTTCAAACTTAGGCGAGTACTGGACTGCAGCTAAGCCCCCGAGTGGGAGGGTTGCTCACGACTCGGTAGGATTTTTCGAATTAGGCGAGTACTGGACTCCAGCTAAGCCCCCGAGTGGGAGGGTTGCTCACCACTCGGTAGGATTTTTCAAACATAGGCGAGTACTGGAGTACAGCTAAGCCCCCGAGTGGGAAGGTTGCTCACCACTCGGTAGGATTTTTCAAACTTAGGCGAGTACTGGACTGCAGCTAAGCCCCCGAGTGGGAGGGTTGCTCACCACTCGGTAGGATTTTTCGAACTTAGGCGAGCACTGGACTGTAGCTAAGCCCCCGACTGAGAGGCTTGCTCATCACTCGGTAGGATTTTTCGAACTTAGGCGAGTACTGGACTGCAGCTAAGCCCCCGAGTGGGAGGGTTGCTCACCACTCGGTAGGATTTTGCAAACTTAGGCGAGCACTGGACTGCAGCTAAGCCCCCGAGTGGGAGGGTTGCTCACCACTCGGTAGGATTTTTCAAACTGAGGCGAGCACTAGACTGCAGCTAAGCCCCTGAGTGGGAGGGTTGCTCACCACTCGGTAGGATTTTTCAAACTTAGGCGATGACTCGACTGCAGCTAAGCCCCCAGTGGGAGGGTTGCTCACCACTCGGTAGGATTTTTCAAACTTAGGCGAGTACTGGACTGCAGCTAAGCACCCGAGTGGGAGGGTTGCTCACCACACGGTAGGATTTTTCAAACTTAGGAGAGCACTGGACTGCAGCTAAGCCCACGAGTGGGTGGGTTGCTCACCACTCGGTATGATTTTTCAAACTTAGGCGAGCACTGGACTGCAGCTAAGCCCCCGACTGAGAGGCTTGCTCACCACTCGGTAGGATTTTGCAAACTTAGGCAAGCACTGGACTGCAGCTAAGCCCCCGACTGAGAGGGTTGCTCACCACTCGGTAGGATTTTTCAAACTTAGGCGAGGACTGGACTGCAGCTAAGCCCCCAGTGGGAGGGTTGCTCACCACTCGTTAGGATTTTTCAAACTTAGGCGAGGACTGGACTGCAGCTAAGCCCCCAGTGGGAGGGTTGCTCACCACTCGGTAGGATTTTTCAAACATAGGCGAGGACTGGACTGCAGCTAAGCCCCCGAGTGGGAGGGTTGCTCACCACTCGGTAGGATTTTTCAAACTTAGGCGAGCACTGGACTGCAGCTAAGCCCCCGAGTGGGAGGGTTGCTCACCACTCGGTAGGATTTTTCAAACATAGGCGAGGACTGGTCTGCAGCTAAGCCCCCGAGTGGGAGGGTTGCTCACCACTCGGTAGGATTTTTCAAACTTAGGCGAGGACTGGACTGCAGCTAAGCCCCCAGTGGGAGGGTTGCTCACCACTCGGTAGGATTTTTCAAACTTAGGCGAGTACTGGACTGCACCTAAGCCCCCGAGTGGGAGGGTTGCTCACCACTCGGTAGGATTTTTCAAACTTAGGAGAGTACTGGACTCCAGCTAAGCCCCCGAGTGGGTGGGTTGCTCACCACTCGGTATGATTTTTCAAACTTAGGCGAGCACTGGACTGCAGCTAAGCCCCCGACTGAGAGGCTTCCTCACCACTCGGTAGGATTTTGCAAACTTAGGCGAGCACTGGACTGCAGCTAAGCCCCCGACTGAGAGGCTTGCTCACCACTCGGTAGGATTTTGCAAACTTAGGCGAGCACTGGACTGCAGCTAAGCCCCCGACTGAGAGGGTTGCTCACTAGTCGGTAGGATTTTTCAAAGTTAGGCGAGGACTGGACTGCAGCTAAGCCCCCAGTGGGAGGGTTGCTCACCACTCGGTAGGATTTTTCAAACTTAGGCGAGTACTGGAATGCAGCTAAGCCCCCGAGTGGGATGGTTGCTCACCACTCGGTAGGATTTTTCAAAGTTAGGCGAGTACTGGACTGCAGCTAAGCCCCCGAGTGGGAGGGTTGCTCACCACTCGGTAGGATTTTTCAAACATAGGCGAGTACTGGAGTACAGCTAAGCCCCCGAGTGGGAAGGTTGCTCACCACTCGGTAGGATTTTTCAAACTTAGGCTAGTACTGGACTGCAGCTAAGCCCCCGAGTGGGAGGGTTGCTCACCACTCGGTAGGATTTTTCGAACTTAGGCGAGCACTGGACTGTAGCTAAGCCCCCGACTGAGAGGCTTGCTCATCACTCGGTAGGATTTTTCGAACTTAGGCGAGTACTGGACTGCAGCTAAGCCCCCGAGTGGGAGGGTTGCTCACCACTCGGTAGGATTTTGCAAACTTAGGCGAGCACTGGACTGCAGCTAAGCCCCCGAGTGGGAGGGTTGCTCACCACTCGGTAGGATTTTTCAAACTGAGGCGAGCACGGGACTGCAGCTAAGCCCCCGACTGAGAGGCTTGCTCACCACTCGGTAGGATTTTGCAAACTTAGGCGAGCACTGGACTGCAGCTAAGCCCCCGACTGAGAGGGTTGCTCACTAGTCGGTAGGATTTTTCAAAGTTAGGCGAGGACTGGACTGCAGCTAAGCCCCTGAGTGGGAGGGTTGCTCACCACTCGGTAGGATTTTTCAAACTTAGGCGATGACTGGACTGCAGCTAAGCCCCCAGTGGGAGGGTTGCTCACCACTCGGTAGGATTTTTCAAACTTAGGCGAGTACTGGACTGCAGCTAAGCACCCGAGTGGGAGGGTTGCTCACCACACGGTAGGATTTTTCAAACTTAGGAGAGCACTGGACTGCAGCTAAGCCCACGAGTGGGTGGGTTGCTCACCACTCGGTATGATTTTTCAAACTTAGGCGAGCACTGGACTGCAGCTAAGCCCCCGACTGAGAGGCTTGCTCACCACTCGGTAGGATTTTGCAAACTTAGGCAAGCACTGGACTGCAGCTAAGCCCCCGACTGAGAGGGTTGCTCACCACTCCGTAGGATTTTTCAAACTTAGGCGAGGACTGGACTGCAGCTAAGCCCCCAGTGGGAGGGTTGCTCACCACTCGTTAGGATTTTTCAAACTTAGGCGAGGACTGGACTGCAGCTAAGCCCCCAGTGGGAGGGTTGCTCACCACTCGGTAGGATTTTTCAAACATAGGCGAGGACTGGACTGCAGCTAAGCCCCCGAGTGGGAGGGTTGCTCACCACTCGGTAGGATTTTTCAAACTTAGGCGAGCACTGGACTGCAGCTAAGCCCCCGAGTGGGAGGGTTGCTCACCACTCGGTAGGATTTTTCAAACATAGGCGAGGACTGGTCTGCAGCTAAGCCCCCGAGTGGGAGGGTTGCTCACCACTCGGTAGGATTTTTCAAACTTAGGCGAGGACTGGACTGCAGCTAAGCCCCCAGTGGGAGGGTTGCTCACCACTCGGTAGGATTTTTCAAACTTAGGCGAGTACTGGACTGCACCTAAGCCCCCGAGTGGGAGGGTTGCTCACCACTCGGTAGGATTTTTCAAACTTAGGAGAGTACTGGACTCCAGCTAAGCCCCCGAGTGGGTGGGTTGCTCACCACTCGGTATGATTTTTCAAACTTAGGCGAGCACTGGACTGCAGCTAAGCCCCCGACTGAGAGGCTTCCTCACCACTCGGTAGGATTTTGCAAACTTAGGCGAGCACTGGACTGCAGCTAAGCCCCCGACTGAGAGGCTTGCTCACCACTCGGTAGGATTTTGCAAACTTAGGCGAGCACTGGACTGCAGCTAAGCCCCCGACTGAGAGGGTTGCTCACTAGTCGGTAGGATTTTTCAAAGTTAGGCGAGGACTGGACTGCAGCTAAGCCCCCAGTGGGAGGGCTGCTCACCACTCGGTAGGATTTTTCAAACTTAGGCGAGTACTGGAATGCAGCTAAGCCCCCGAGTGGGATGGTTGCTCACCACTCGGTAGGATTTTTCAAAGTTAGGCGAGTACTGGACTGCAGCTAAGCCCCCGAGTGGGAGGGTTGCTCACCACTCGGTAGGATTTTTCAAACATAGGCGAGTACTGGAGTACAGCTAAGCCCCCGAGTGGGAAGGTTGCTCACCACTCGGTAGGATTTTTCAAACTTAGGCGAGTACTGGACTGCAGCTAAGCCCCCGAGTGGGAGGGTTGCTCACCACTCGGTAGGATTTTTCGAACTTAGGCGAGCACTGGACTGTAGCTAAGCCCCCGACTGAGAGGCTTGCTCATCACTCGGTAGGATTTTTCGAACTTAGGCGAGTACTGGACTGCAGCTAAGCCCCCGAGTGGGAGGGTTGCTCACCACTCGTTAGGATTTTGCAAACTTAGGCGAGCACTGGACTGCAGCTAAGCCCCCGAGTGGGAGGGTTGCTCACCACTCGGTAGGATTTTTCAAACTGAGGCGAGCACTGGACTGCAGCTAAGCCCCTGAGTGGGAGGGTTGCTCACCACTCGGTAGGATTTTTCAAACTTAGGCGATGACTGGACTGCAGCTAAGCCCCCAGTGGGAGGGTTGCTCACCACTCGGTAGGATTTTTCAAACTTAGGCGAGTACTGGACTGCAGCTAAGCACCCGAGTGGGAGGGTTGCTCACCACTCGGTAGGATTTTTCAAACTTAGGAGAGCACTGGACTGCAGCTAAGCCCACAAGTGGGTGGGTTGCTCACCACTCGGTATGATTTTTCAAACTTAGGCGAGCACTGGACTGCAGCTAAGCCCCCGACTGAGAGGCTTGCTCACCACTCGGTAGGATTTTGCAAACTTAGGCAAGCACTGGACTGCAGCTAAGCCCCCGACTGAGAGGGTTGCTCACCACTCGGTAGGATTTTTCAAACTTAGGCGAGGACTGGACTGCAGCTAAGCCCCCAGTGGGAGGGTTGCTCACCACTCGGTAGGATTTTTCAAACTTAGGCGAGGACTGGACTGCAGCTAAGCCCACAGTGGGAGGGTTGCTCACCACTCGGTAGGATTTTTCAAACATAGGCGAGGACTGGACTGCAGCTAAGCCCCCGAGTGGGAGGGTTGCTCACCACTCGGTAGGATTTTTCAAACTTAGGCGAGCAGTGGACTGCAGCTAAGCCCCCGAGTGGGAGGGTTGCTCAGCACTCGGTAGGATTTTTCAAACATAGGCGAGGACTGGACTGCAGCTAAGCCCCCGAGTGGGAGGGTTGCTCACCACTCGGTAGGATTTTTCAAACTTAGGCGAGGACTGGACTGCAGCTAAGCCCCCAGTGGGAGGGTTGCTCACCACTCGGTAGGATTTTTCAAACTTTGGCGAGTACTGGACTGCACCTAAGCCCCCGAGTGGGAGGGTTGCTCACCACTCGATAGTATTTTTCAAACTTAGGAGAGTACTGGACTCCAGCTAAGCCCCCGAGTGGGTGGGTTGCTCACCACTCGGTATGATTTTTCAAACTTAGGCGAGCACTGGACTGCAGCTAAGCCCCCGACTGAGAGGCTTCCTCACCACTCGGTAGGATTTTGCAAACTTAGGCGAGCACTGGACTGCAGCTAAGCCCCCGACTGAGAGGCTTGCTCACCACTCGGTAGGATTTTGCAAACTTAGGCGAGCACTGGACTGCAGCTAAGCCCCCGACTGAGAGGGTTGCTCACTAGTCGGTAGGATTTTTCAAAGTTAGGCGAGGACTGGACTGCAGCTAAGCCCCCAGTGGGAGGGTTGCTCACCACTCGGTAGGATTTTTGAAACTTAGGCGAGTACTGGAATGCAGCTAAGCCCCCGAGTGGGATGGTTGCTCACCACTCGGTAGGATTTTTCAAAGTTAGGCGAGTACTGGACTGCAGCTAAGCCCCCGAGTGGGAGGGTTGCTCACCACTCGGTAGGATTTTTCAAACATAGGCGAGTACTGGAGTACAGCTAAGCCCCCGAGTGGGAAGGTTGCTCACCACTCGGTAGGATTTTTCAAACTTAGGCGAGTACTGGACTGCAGCTAAGCCCCCGAGTGGGAGGGTTGCTCACCACTCGGTAGGATTTTTCGAACTTAGGCGAGCACTGGACTGTAGCTAAGCCCCCGACTGAGAGGCTTGCTCATCACTCGGTAGGATTTTTCGAACTTAGGCGAGGTCTGGACTGCAGCTAAGCCCCCGAGTGGGAGGGTTGCTCACCACTCAGTAGGATTTTGCAAACTTAGGCGAGCACTGGACTGCAGCTAAGCCCCCGAGTGGGAGGGTTGCTCACCACTCGGTAGGATTTTTCAAACTGAGGCGAGCACTGGACTGCAGCTAAGCCCCTGAGTGGGAGGGTTGCTCACCACTCGGTAGGATTTTTCAAACATAGGCGAGGACTGGACTGCAGCTAAGCCCCCGAGTGGGAGGGTTGCTCACCACTCGGTAGGATTTTTCAAACTTAGGCGAGGACTGGACTGCAGCTAAGCCCCCAGTGGGAGGGTTGCTCACCACTCGGTAGGATTTTTCAAACTTAGGCGAGTACTGGACTGCACCTAAGCCCCCGAGTGGGAGGGTTGCTCACCACTCGGTATGATTTTTCAAACTTAGGCGAGCACTGGACTCCAGCTAAGCCCCCGAGTGGGTGGGTTGCTCACCACTCGGTATGATTTTTCAAACTTAGGCGAGCACTGGACTGCAGCTAAGCCCCCGACTGAGAGGCTTCCTCACCACTCGGTAGGATTTTGCAAACTTAGGCGAGCACTGGACTGCAGCTAAGCCCCCGACTGAGAGGCTTGCTCACCACTCGGTAGGATTTTGCAAACTTAGGCGAGCACTGGACTGCAGCTAAGCCCCCGACTGAGAGGGTTGCTCACTAGTCGGTAGGATTTTTCAAAGTTAGGCGAGGACTGGACTGCAGCTAAGCCCCCAGTGGGAGGGTTGCTCACCACTCGGTAGGATTTTTCAAACTTAGGCGAGTACTGGAATGCAGCTAAGCCCCCGAGTGGGATGGTTGCTCACCACTCGGTAGGATTTTTCAAAGTTAGGCGAGTACTGGACTGCAGCTAAGCCCCCGAGTGGGAGGGTTGCTCACCACTCGGTAGGATTTTTCAAACATAGGCGAGTACTGGAGTACAGCTAAGCCCCCGAGTGGGAAGGTTGCTCACCACTCGGTAGGATTTTTCAAACTTAGGCGAGTACTGGACTGCAGCTAAGCCCCCGAGTGGGAGGGTTGCTCACCACTCGGTAGGATTTTTCGAACTTAGGCGAGCACTGGACTGTAGCTAAGCCCCCGACTGAGAGGCTTGCTCATCACTCGGTAGGATTTTTCGAACTTAGGCGAGTTCTGGACTGCAGCTAAGCCCCCGAGTGGGAGGGTTGCTCACCACTCAGTAGGATTTTGCAAACTTAGGCGAGCACTGGACTGCAGCTAAGCCCCCGAGTGGGAGGGTTGCTCACCACTCGGTAGGATTTTTCAAACTGAGGCGAGCACTGGAATGCAGCTAAGCCCCTGAGTGGGAGGGTTGCTCACCACTCGGTAGGATTTTTCAAACATAGGCGAGGACTGGACTGCAGCTAAGCCCCCGAGTGGGAGGGTTGCTCACCACTCGGTAGGATTTTTCAAACTTAGGCGAGGACTGGACTGCAGCTAAGCCCCCAGTGGGAGGGTTGCTCACCACTCGGTAGGATTTTTCAAACTTAGGCGAGTACTGGACTGCACCTAAGCCCCCGAGTGGGAGGGTTGCTCACCACTCGGTATGATTTTTCAAACTTAGGCGAGCACTGGACTCCAGCTAAGCCCCCGAGTGGGTGGGTTGCTCACCACTCGGTATGATATTTCAAACTTAGGCGAGCACTGGACTGCAGCTAAGCCCCCGAGTGGGAGGGTTGCTCACCACTCGGTAGGATTTTTCAAACATAGGCGAGTACTGGAGTACAGCTAAGCCCCCGAGTGGGAAGGTTGCTCACCACTCGGTAGGATTTTTCAAACTTAGGCGAGTACTGGACTGCAGCTAAGCCCCCGAGTGGGAGGGTTGCTCACCACTCGGTAGGATTTTTCGAACTTAGGCGAGCACTGGACTGTAGCTAAGCCCCCGACTGAGAGGCTTGCTCATCACTCGGTAGGATTTTTCGAACTTAGGCGAGTTCTGGACTGCAGCTAAGCCCCCGAGTGGGAGGGTTGCTCACCACTCAGTAGGATTTTGCAAACTTAGGCGAGCACTGGACTGCAGCTAAGCCCCCGAGTGGGAGGGTTGCTCACCACTCGGTAGGATTTTTCAAACTGAGGCGAGCACTGGACTGCAGCTAAGCCCCTGAGTGGGAGGGTTGCTCACCACTCGGTAGGATTTTTCAAACATAGGCGAGGACTGGACTGCAGCTAAGCCCCCGAGTGGGAGGGTTGCTCACCACTCGGTAGGATTTTTCAAACTTAGGCGAGGACTGGACTGCAGCTAAGCCCCCAGTGGGAGGGTTGCTCACCACTCGGTAGGATTTTTCAAACTTAGGCGAGTACTGGACTGCACCTAAGCCCCCGAGTGGGAGGGTTGCTCACCACTCGGTATGATTTTTCAAACTTAGGCGAGCACTGGACTCCAGCTAAGCCCCCGAGTGGGTGGGTTGCTCACCACTCGGTATGATATTTCAAACTTAGGCGAGCACTGGACTGCAGCTAAGCCCCCGAGTGGGAGGGTTGCTCACCACTCGGTAGGATTTTTCAAACATAGGCGAGTACTGGAGTACAGCTAAGCCCCCGAGTGGGAAGGTTGCTCACCACTCGGTAGGATTTTTCAAACTTAGGCGAGTACTGGACTGCAGCTAAGCCCCCGAGTGGGAGGGTTGCTCACCACTCGGTAGGATTTTTCGAACTTAGGCGAGCACTGGACTGTAGCTAAGCCCCCGACTGAGAGGCTTGCTCATCACTCGGTAGGATTTTTCGAACTTAGGCGAGTTCTGGACTGCAGCTAAGCCCCCGAGTGGGAGGGTTGCTCACCACTCAGTAGGATTTTGCAAACTTAGGCGAGCACTGGACTGCAGCTAAGCCCCCGAGTGGGAGGGTTGCTCACCACTCGGTAGGATTTTTCAAACTGAGGCGAGCACTGGACTGCAGCTAAGCCCCTGAGTGGGAGGGTTGCTCACCACTCGGTAGGATTTTTCAAACATAGGCGAGGACTGGACTGCAGCTAAGCCCCCGAGTGGGAGGGTTGCTCACCACTCGGTAGGATTTTTCAAACTTAGGCGAGGACTGGACTGCAGCTAAGCCCCCAGTGGGAGGGTTGCTCACCACTCGGTAGGATTTTTCAAACTTAGGCGAGTACTGGACTGCACCTAAGCCCCCGAGTGGGAGGGTTGCTCACCACTCGGTATGATTTTTCAAACTTAGGCGAGCACTGGACTCCAGCTAAGCCCCCGAGTGGGTGGGTTGCTCACCACTCGGTATGATTTTTCAAACTTAGGCGAGCACTGGACTGCAGCTAAGCCCCCGACTGAGAGGCTTCCTCACCACTCGGTAGGATTTTGCAAACTTAGGCGAGCACTGGACTGCAGCTAAGCCCCCGACTGAGAGGCTTGCTCACCACTCGGTAGGATTTTGCAAACTTAGGCGAGCACTGGACTGCAGCTAAGCCCCCGACTGAGAGGGTTGCTCACTAGTCGGTAGGATTTTTCAAAGTTAGGCGAGGACTGGACTGCAGCTAAGCCCCCAGTGGGAGGGTTGCTCACCACTCGGTAGGATTTTTCAAACTTAGGCGAGTACTGGAATGCAGCTAAGCCCCCGAGTGGGATGGTTGCTCACCACTCGGTAGGATTTTTCAAAGTTAGGCGAGTACTGGACTGCAGCTAAGCCCCCGAGTGGGAGGGTTGCTCACCACTCGGTAGGATTTTTCAAACATAGGCGAGTACTGGAGTACAGCTAAGCCCCCGAGTGGGAAGGTTGCTCACCACTCGGTAGGATTTTTCAAACTTAGGCGAGTACTGGACTGCAGCTAAGCCCCCGAGTGGGAGGGTTGCTCACCACTCGGTAGGATTTTTCGAACTTAGGCGAGCACTGGACTGTAGCTAAGCCCCCGACTGAGAGGCTTGCTCATCACTCGGTAGGATTTTTCGAACTTAGGCGAGTTCTGGACTGCAGCTAAGCCCCCGAGTGGGAGGGTTGCTCACCACTCAGTAGGATTTTGCAAACTTAGGCGAGCACTGGACTGCAGCTAAGCCCCCGAGTGGGAGGGTTGCTCACCACTCGGTAGGATTTTTCAAACTGAGGCGAGCACTGGACTGCAGCTAAGCCCCTGAGTGGGAGGGTTGCTCACCACTCGGTAGGATTTTTCAAACATAGGCGAGGACTGGACTGCAGCTAAGCCCCCGAGTGGGAGGGTTGCTCACCACTCGGTAGGATTTTTCAAACTTAGGCGAGGACTGGACTGCAGCTAAGCCCCCAGTGGGAGGGTTGCTCACCACTCGGTAGGATTTTTCAAACTTAGGCGAGTACTGGACTGCACCTAAGCCCCCGAGTGGGAGGGTTGCTCACCACTCGGTATGATTTTTCAAACTTAGGCGAGCACTGGACTCCAGCTAAGCCCCCGAGTGGGTGGGTTGCTCACCACTCGGTATGATTTTTCAAACTTAGGCGAGCACTGGACTGCAGCTAAGCCCCCGACTGAGAGGCTTCCTCACCACTCGGTAGGATTTTGCAAACTTAGGCGAGCACTGGACTGCAGCTAAGCCCCCGACTGAGAGGCTTGCTCACCACTCGGTAGGATTTTGCAAACTTAGGCGAGCACTGGACTGCAGCTAAGCCCCCGACTGAGAGGGTTGCTCACTAGTCGGTAGGATTTTTCAAAGTTAGGCGAGGACTGGACTGCAGCTAAGCCCCCAGTGGGAGGGTTGCTCACCACTCGGTAGGATTTTTCAAACTTAGGCGAGTACTGGAATGCAGCTAAGCCCCCGAGTGGGATGGTTGCTCACCACTCGGTAGGATTTTTCAAAGTTAGGCGAGTACTGGACTGCAGCTAAGCCCCCGAGTGGGAGGGTTGCTCACCACTCGGTAGGATTTTTCAAACATAGGCGAGTACTGGAGTACAGCTAAGCCCCCGAGTGGGAAGGTTGCTCACCACTCGGTAGGATTTTTCAAACTTAGGCGAGTACTGGACTGCAGCTAAGCCCCCGAGTGGGAGGGTTGCTCACCACTCGGTAGGATTTTTCGAACTTAGGCGAGCACTGGACTGTAGCTAAGCCCCCGACTGAGAGGCTTGCTCATCACTCGGTAGGATTTTTCGAACTTAGGCGAGTTCTGGACTGCAGCTAAGCCCCCGAGTGGGAGGGTTGCTCACCACTCAGTAGGATTTTGCAAACTTAGGCGAGCACTGGACTGCAGCTAAGCCCCCGAGTGGGAGGGTTGCTCACCACTCGGTAGGATTTTTCAAACTTAGGCGAGGACTGGACTGCAGCTAAGCCCCCAGTGGGAGGGTTGCTCACCACTCGGTAGGATTTTTCAAACTTAGGCGAGTACTGGACTGCAGCTAAGCCCCCGAGTGGGAGGGTTGCTCACCACTCGGTAGGATTTTTCAAACTTAGGCGAGTACTGGACTGCACCTAAGCCCCCGAGTGGGAGGGTTGCTCACCACTCGGTAGGATTTTTCAAACTTAGGCGAGTACTGGACTGCACCTAAGCCCCCGAGTGGGAGGGTTGCTCACCACTCGGTAGGATTTTTCAAACTTAGGAGAGTACTAGACTCCAGCTAAGCCCCCGAGTGGGTGGGTTGCTCACCACTCGGTATGATTTTTCAAACTTAGGCGAGCACTGGACTGCAGCTAAGCCCCCGACTGAGAGGCTTCCTCACCACTCGGTAGGATTTTGCAAACTTAGGCGAGCACTGGACTGCAGCTAAGCCCCCGACTGAGAGGCTTGCTCACCACTCGGTAGGATTTTGCAAACTTAGGCGAGCACTGGACTGCAGCTAAGCCCCCGACTGAGAGGGTTGCTCACCAGTCGGTAGGATTTTTCAAACTTAGGCGAGGACTGGACTGCAGCTAAGCCCCCAGTGGGAGGGTTGCTCACCACTCGGTAGGATTTTTCAAACTTAGGCGAGTACTGGACTGCAGCTAAGCCCCCGAGTGGGATGGTTGCTCACCACTCGGTAGGATTTTTCAAAGTTAGGCGAGTACTGGACTGCAGCTAAGCCCCCGAGTGGGAGGGTTGCTCACCACTCGGTAGGATTTTTCAAACATAGGCGAGTACTGGAGTACAGCTAAGCCCCCGAGTGGGAAGGTTGCTCACCACTCGGTAGGATTTTTCAAACTTAGGCGAGTACTGGACTGCAGCTAAGCCCCCGAGTGGGAGGGTTGCTCACCACTCGGTAGGATTTTTCGAACTTAGGCGAGCACTGGACTGTAGCTAAGCCCCCGACTGAGAGGCTTGCTCATCACTCGGTAGGATTTTTCGAACTTAGGCGAGTTCTGGACTGCAGCTAAGCCCCCGAGTGGGAGGGTTGCTCACCACTCAGTAGGATTTTGCAAACTTAGGCGAGCACTGGACTGCAGCTAAGCCCCCGAGTGGGAGGGTTGCTCACCACTCGGTAGGATTTTTCAAACTGAGGCGAGCACTGGACTGCAGCTAAGCCCCTGAGTGGGAGGGTTGCTCACCACTCGGTAGGATTTTTCAAACATAGGCGAGGACTGGACTGCAGCTAAGCCCCCGAGTGGGAGGGTTGCTCACCACTCGGTAGGATTTTTCAAACTTAGGCGAGGACTGGACTGCAGCTAAGCCCCCAGTGGGAGGGTTGCTCACCACTCGGTAGGATTTTTCAAACTTAGGCGAGTACTGGACTGCACCTAAGCCCCCGAGTGGGAGGGTTGCTCACCACTCGGTATGATTTTTCAAACTTAGGCGAGCACTGGACTCCAGCTAAGCCCCCGAGTGGGTGGGTTGCTCACCACTCGGTATGATTTTTCAAACTTAGGCGAGCACTGGACTGCAGCTAAGCCCGCGACTGAGAGGCTTCCTCACCACTCGGTAGGATTTTGCAAACTTAGGCGAGCACTGGACTGCAGCTAAGCCCCCGACTGAGAGGCTTGCTCACCACTCGGTAGGATTTTGCAAACTTAGGCGAGCACTGGACTGCAGCTAAGCCCCCGACTGAGAGGGTTGCTCACTAGTCGGTAGGATTTTTCAAAGTTAGGCGAGGACTGGACTGCAGCTAAGCCCCCAGTGGGAGGGTTGCTCACCACTCGGTAGGATTTTTCAAACTTAGGCGAGTACTGGAATGCAGCTAAGCCCCCGAGTGGGATGGTTGCTCACCACTCGGTAGGATTTTTCAAAGTTAGGCGAGTACTGGACTGCAGCTAAGCCCCCGAGTGGGAGGGTTGCTCACCACTCGGTAGGATTTTTCAAACATAGGCGAGTACTGGAGTACAGCTAAGCCCCCGAGTGGGAAGGTTGCTCACCACTCGGTAGGATTTTTCAAACTTAGGCGAGTACTGGACTGCAGCTAAGCCCCCGAGTGGGAGGGTTGCTCACCACTCGGTAGGATTTTTCGAACTTAGGCGAGCACTGGACTGTAGCTAAGCCCCCGACTGAGAGGCTTGCTCATCACTCGGTAGGATTTTTCGAACTTAGGCGAGTTCTGGACTGCAGCTAAGCCCCCGAGTGGGAGGGTTGCTCACCACTCAGTAGGATTTTGCAAACTTAGGCGAGCACTGGACTGCAGCTAAGCCCCCGAGTGGGAGGGTTGCTCACCACTCGGTAGGATTTTTCAAACTTAGGCGAGGACTGGACTGCAGCTAAGCCCCCAGTGGGAGGGTTGCTCACCACTCGGTAGGATTTTTCAAACTTAGGCGAGTACTGGACTGCAGCTAAGCCCCCGAGTGGGAGGGTTGCTCACCACTCGGTAGGATTTTTCAAACTTAGGCGAGTACTGGACTGCACCTAAGCCCCCGAGTGGGAGGGTTGCTCACCACTCGGTAGGATTTTTCAAACTTAGGCGAGTACTGGACTGCACCTAAGCCCCCGAGTGGGAGGGTTGCTCACCACTCGGTAGGATTTTTCAAACTTAGGAGAGTACTAGACTCCAGCTAAGCCCCCGAGTGGGTGGGTTGCTCACCACTCGGTATGATTTTTCAAACTTAGGCGAGCACTGGACTGCAGCTAAGCCCCCGACTGAGAGGCTTCCTCACCACTCGGTAGGATTTTGCAAACTTAGGCGAGCACTGGACTGCAGCTAAGCCCCCGACTGAGAGGCTTGCTCACCACTCGGTAGGATTTTGCAAACTTAGGCGAGCACTGGACTGCAGCTAAGCCCCCGACTGAGAGGGTTGCTCACCAGTCGGTAGGATTTTTCAAACTTAGGCGAGGACTGGACTGCAGCTAAGCCCCCAGTGGGAGGGTTGCTCACCACTCGGTAGGATTTTTCAAACTTAGGCGAGTACTGGACTGCAGCTAAGCCCCCGAGTGGGATGGTTGCTCACCACTCGGTAGGATTTTTCAAAGTTAGGCGAGTACTGGACTGCAGCTAAGCCCCCGAGTGGGAGGGTTGCTCACCACTCGGTAGGATTTTTCAAACATAGGCGAGTACTGGAGTACAGCTAAGCCCCCGAGTGGGACGGTTGCTCACCACTCGGTAGGATTTTTCAAACTTAGGCGAGTACTGGACTGCAGCTAAGCCCCCGAGTGGGAGGGTTGCTCACCACTCGGTAGGATTTTTCGAACTTAGGCGAGCACTGGACTGTAGCTAAGCCCCCGACTGAGAGGCTTGCTCATCACTCGGTAGGATTTTTCGAACTTAGGCGAGTTCTGGACTGCAGCTAAGCCCCCGAGTGGGAGGGTTGCTCACCACTCAGTAGGATTTTGCAAACTTAGGCGAGCACTGGACTGCAGCTAAGCCCCCGAGTGGGAGGGTTGCTCACCACTCGGTAGGATTTTTCAAACTGAGGCGAGCACTGGACTGCAGCTAAGCCCCTGAGTGGGAGGGTTGCTCACCACTCGGTAGGATTTTTCAAACATAGGCGAGGACTGGACTGCAGCTAAGCCCCCGAGTGGGAGGGTTGCTCACCACTCGGTAGGATTTTTCAAACTTAGGCGAGGACTGGACTGCAGCTAAGCCCCCAGTGGGAGGGTTGCTCACCACTCGGTAGGATTTTTCAAACTTAGGCGAGTACTGGACTGCACCTAAGCCCCCGAGTGGGAGGGTTGCTCACCACTCGGTATGATTTTTCAAACTTAGGCGAGCACTGGACTCCAGCTAAGCCCCCGAGTGGGTGGGTTGCTCACCACTCGGTATGATTTTTCAAACTTAGGCGAGCACTGGACTGCAGCTAAGCCCCCGACTGAGAGGCTTCCTCACCACTCGGTAGGATTTTGCAAACTTAGGCGAGCACTGGACTGCAGCTAAGCCCCCGACTGAGAGGCTTGCTCACCACTCGGTAGGATTTTGCAAACTTAGGCGAGCACTGGACTGCAGCTAAGCCCCCGACTGAGAGGGTTGCTCACTAGTCGGTAGGATTTTTCAAAGTTAGGCGAGGACTGGACTGCAGCTAAGCCCCCAGTGGGAGGGTTGCTCACCACTCGGTAGGATTTTTCAAACTTAGGCGAGTACTGGAATGCAGCTAAGCCCCCGAGTGGGATGGTTGCTCACCACTCGGTAGGATTTTTCAAAGTTAGGCGAGTACTGGACTGCAGCTAAGCCCCCGAGTGGGAGGGTTGCTCACCACTCGGTAGGATTTTTCAAACATAGGCGAGTACTGGAGTACAGCTAAGCCCCCGAGTGGGAAGGTTGCTCACCACTCGGTAGGATTTTTCAAACTTAGGCGAGTACTGGACTGCAGCTAAGCCCCCGAGTGGGAGGGTTGCTCACCACTCGGTAGGATTTTTCGAACTTAGGCGAGCACTGGACTGTAGCTAAGCCCCCGACTGAGAGGCTTGCTCATCACTCGGTAGGATTTTTCGAACTTAGGCGAGTTCTGGACTGCAGCTAAGCCCCCGAGTGGGAGGGTTGCTCACCACTCAGTAGGATTTTGCAAACTTAGGCGAGCACTGGACTGCAGCTAAGCCCCCGAGTGGGAGGGTTGCTCACCACTCGGTAGGATTTTTCAAACTGAGGCGAGCACTGGACTGCAGCTAAGCCCCTGAGTGGGAGGGTTGCTCACCACTCGGTAGGATTTTTCAAACATAGGCGAGGACTGGACTGCAGCTAAGCCCCCGAGTGGGAGGGTTGCTCACCACTCGGTAGGATTTTTCAAACTTAGGCGAGGACTGGACTGCAGCTAAGCCCCCAGTGGGAGGGTTGCTCACCACTCGGTAGGATTTTTCAAACTTAGGCGAGTACTGGACTGCACCTAAGCCCCCGAGTGGGAGGGTTGCTCACCACTCGGTATGATTTTTCAAACTTAGGCGAGCACTGGACTCCAGCTAAGCCCCCGAGTGGGTGGGTTGCTCACCACTCGGTATGATTTTTCAAACTTAGGCGAGCACTGGACTGCAGCTAAGCCCCCGACTGAGAGGCTTCCTCACCACTCGGTAGGATTTTGCAAACTTAGGCGAGCACTGGACTGCAGCTAAGCCCCCGACTGAGAGGCTTGCTCACCACTCGGTAGGATTTTGCAAACTTAGGCGAGCACTGGACTGCAGCTAAGCCCCCGACTGAGAGGGTTGCTCACTAGTCGGTAGGATTTTTCAAAGTTAGGCGAGGACTGGACTGCAGCTAAGCCCCGAGTGGGAGGGTTGCTCACCACTCGGTAGGATTTTTCAAACTTAGGCGAGTACTGGAATGCAGCTAAGCCCCCGAGTGGGATGGTTGCTCACCACTCGGTAGGATTTTTCAAAGTTAGGCGAGTACTGGACTGCAGCTAAGCCCCCGAGTGGGAGGGTTGCTCACCACTCGGTAGGATTTTTCAAACATAGGCGAGTACTGGAGTACAGCTAAGCCCCCGAGTGGGAAGGTTGCTCACCACTCGGTAGGATTTTTCAAACTTAGGCGAGTACTGGACTGCAGCTAAGCCCCCGAGTGGGAGGGTTGCTCACCACTCGGTAGGATTTTTCGAACTTAGGCGAGCACTGGACTGTAGCTAAGCCCCCGACTGAGAGGCTTGCTCATCACTCGGTAGGATTTTTCGAACTTAGGCGAGTTCTGGACTGCAGCTAAGCCCCCGAGTGGGAGGGTTGCTCACCACTCAGTAGGATTTTGCAAACTTAGGCGAGCACTGGACTGCAGCTAAGCCCCCGAGTGGGAGGGTTGCTCACCACTCGGTAGGATTTTTCAAACTTAGGCGAGGACTGGACTGCAGCTAAGCCCCCAGTGGGAGGGTTGCTCACCACTCGGTAGGATTTTTCAAACTTAGGCGAGTACTGGACTGCAGCTAAGCCCCCGAGTGGGAGGGTTGCTCACCACTCGGTAGGATTTTTCAAACTTAGGCGAGTACTGGACTGCACCTAAGCCCCCGAGTGGGAGGGTTGCTCACCACTCGGTAGGATTTTTCAAACTTAGGCGAGTACTGGACTGCACCTAAGCCCCCGAGTGGGAGGGTTGCTCACCACTCGGTAGGATTTTTCAAACTTAGGAGAGTACTAGACTCCAGCTAAGCCCCCGAGTGGGTGGGTTGCTCACCACTCGGTATGATTTTTCAAACTTAGGCGAGCACTGGACTGCAGCTAAGCCCCCGACTGAGAGGCTTCCTCACCACTCGGTAGGATTTTGCAAACTTAGGCGAGCACTGGACTGCAGCTAAGCCCCCGACTGAGAGGCTTGCTCACCACTCGGTAGGATTTTGCAAACTTAGGCGAGCACTGGACTGCAGCTAAGCCCCCGACTGAGAGGGTTGCTCACCAGTCGGTAGGATTTTTCAAACTTAGGCGAGGACTGGACTGCAGCTAAGCCCTCAGTGGGAGGGTTGCTCACCACTCGGTAGGATTTTTCAAACTTAGGCGAGTACTGGACTGCAGCTAAGCCCCCGAGTGGGATGGTTGCTCACCACTCGGTAGGATTTTTCAAAGTTAGGCGAGTACTGGACTGCAGCTAAGCCCCCGAGTGGGAGGGTTGCTCACCACTCGGTAGGATTTTTCAAACATAGGCGAGTACTGGAGTACAGCTAAGCCCCCGAGTGGGAAGGTTGCTCGCCACTCGGTAGGATTTTTCAAACTTAGGCGAGTACTGGACTGCGGCTAAGCCCCCGAGTGGGAGGGTTGCTCACCACTCGGTAGGATTTTTCGAACTTAGGCGAGCACTGGACTGTAGCTAAGCCCCCGACTGAGAGGCTTGCTCATCACTCGGTAGGATTTTTCGAATTTAGGCGAGTTCTGGACTGCAGCTAAGCCCCCGAGTGGGAGGGTTGCTCACCACTCAGTAGGATTTTGCAAACTTAGGCGAGCACTGGACTGCAGCTAAGCCCCCGAGTGGGAGGGTTGCTCACCACTCGGTAGGATTTCTCAAACTGAGGCGAGCACTGGACTGCAGCTAAGCCCCTGAGTGGGAGGGTTGCTCACCACTCGGTAGGATTTTTCAAACATAGGCGAGGACTGGACTGCAGCTAAGCCCCCGAGTGGGAGGGTTGCTCACCACTCGGTAGGATTTTTCAAACTTAGGCGAGGACTGGACTGCAGCTAAGCCCCCAGTGGGAGGGTTGCTCACCACTCGGTAGGATTTTTCAAACTTAGGCGAGTACTGGACTGCACCTAAGCCCCCGAGTGGGAGGGTTGCTCACCACTCGGTATGATTTTTCAAACTTAGGCGAGCACTGGACTCCAGCTAAGCCCCCGAGTGGGTGGGTTGCTCACCACTCGGTATGATTTTTCAAACTTAGGCGAGCACTGGACTGCAGCTAAGCCCCCGACTGAGAGGCTTCCTCACCACTCGGTAGGATTTTGCAAACTTAGGCGAGCACTGGACTGCAGCTAAGCCCCCGACTGAGAGGCTTGCTCACCACTCGGTAGGATTTTGCTAACTTAGGCGAGCACTGGACTGCAGCTAAGCCCCCGACTGAGAGGGTTGCTCACTAGTCGGTAGGATTTTTCAAAGTTAGGCGAGGACTGGACTGCAGCTAAGCCCCTAGTGGGAGGGTTGCTCACCACTCGGTAGGATTTTTCAAACTTAGGCGAGTACTGGAATGCAGCTAAGCCCCCGAGTGGGATGGTTGCTCACCACTCGGTAGGATTTTTCAAAGTTAGGCGAGTACTGGACTGCAGCTAAGCCCCCGAGTGGGAGGGTTGCTCACCACTCGGTAGGATTTTTCAAACATAGGCGAGTACTGGAGTACAGCTAAGCCCCCGAGTGGGAAGGTTGCTCACCACTCGGTAGGATTTTTCAAACTTAGGCGAGTACTGGACTGCAGCTAAGCCCCCGAGTGGGAGGGTTGCTCACCACTCGGTAGGATTTTTCGAACTTAGGCGAGCACTGGACTGTAGCTAAGCCCCCGACTGAGAGGCTTGCTCATCACTCGGTAGGATTTTTCGAACTTAGGCGAGTTCTGGACTGCAGCTAAGCCCCCGAGTGGGAGGGTTGCTCACCACTCAGTAGGATTTTGCAAACTTAGGCGAGCACTGGACTGCAGCTAAGCCCCCGAGTGGGAGGGTTGCTCACCACTCGGTAGGATTTTTCAAACTTAGGCGAGGACTGGACTGCAGCTAAGCCCCCAGTGGGAGGGTTGCTCACCACTCGGTAGGATTTTTCAAACTTAGGCGAGTACTGGACTACAGCTAAGCCCCCGAGTGGGAGGGTTGCTCACCACTCGGTAGGATTTTTCAAACTTAGGCGAGTATTGGACTGCACCTAAGCCCCCGAGTGGGAGGGTTGCTCACCACTCGGTAGGATTTTTCAAACTTAGGCGAGTACTGGACTGCACCTAAGCCCCCGAGTGGGAGGGTTGCTCACCACTCGGTAGGATTTTTCAAACTTAGGAGAGTACTAGACTCCAGCTAAGCCCCCGAGTGGGTGGGTTGCTCACCACTCGGTATGATTTTTCAAACTTAGGCGAGCACTGGACTGCAGCTAAGCCCCCGACTGAGAGGCTTCCTCACCACTCGGTAGGATTTTGCAAACTTAGGCGAGCACTGGACTGCAGCTAAGCCCCCGACTGAGAGGCTTGCTCACCACTCGGTAGGATTTTGCAAACTTAGGCGAGCACTGGACTGCAGCTAAGCCCCCGACTGAGAGGGTTGCTCACCAGTCGGTAGGATTTTTCAAACTTAGGCGAGGACTGGACTGCAGCTAAGCCCCCAGTGGGAGGGTTGCTCACCACTCGGTAGGATTTTTCAAACTTAGGCGAGTACTGGACTGCAGCTAAGCCCCCGAGTGGGATGGTTGCTCACCACTCGGTAGGATTTTTCAAAGTTAGGCGAGTACTGGACTGCAGCTAAGCCCCCGAGTGGGAGGGTTGCTCACCACTCGGTAGGATTTTTCAAACATAGGCGAGTACTGGAGTACAGCTAAGCCCCCGAGTGGGAAGGTTGCTCACCACTCGGTAGGATTTTTCAAACTTAGGCGAGTACTGGACTGCAGCTAAGCCCCCGAGTGGGAGGGTTGCTCACCACTCGGTAGGATTTTTCGAACTTAGGCGAGCACTGGACTGTAGCTAAGCCCCCGACTGAGAGGCTTGCTCATCACTCGGTAGGATTTTTCGAACTTAGGCGAGTTCTGGACTGCAGCTAAGCCCCCGAGTGGGAGGGTTGCTCACCACTCAGTAGGATTTTGCAAACTTAGGCGAGCACTGGACTGCAGCTAAGCCCCCGAGTGGGAGGGTTGCTCACCACTCAGTAGGATTTTTCAAACTGAGGCGAGCACTGGACTGCAGCTAAGCCCCTGAGTGGGAGGGTTGCTCACCACTCGATAGGATTTTTCAAACTTAGGCGAGGACTGGACTGCAGCTAAGCCCCTAGTGGGAGGGTTGCTCACCACTCGGTAGGATTTTTCAAACTTAGGCGAGTACTGGACTGCAGCTAAGCCCCCGAGTGGGAGGGTTGCTCACCACTCGGTAGGATTTTTCAAACTTAGGAGAGCACTGGACTGCAGCTAAGCCCCCGAGTGGGTGGGTTGCTCACCACTCGGTATGATTTTTCAAACTTAGGCGAGCACTGGACTGCAGCTAAGCCCCCGACTGAGAGGCTTGCTCACCACTCGGTAGGATTTTGCAAACTTAGGCAAGCACTGGACTGCAGCTAAGCCCCCGACTGAGAGGGTTGCTCACCACTCGGTAGGATTTTTCAAACTTAGGCGAGGACTGGACTGCAGCTAAGCCCCCAGTGGGAGGGTTGCTCACCACTCGGTAGGATTTTTCAAACTTAGGCGAGGACTGGACTGCAGCTAAGCCCCCAGTGGGAGGGTTGCTCACCACTCGGTAGGATTTTTCAAACATAGGCGAGGACTGGACTGCAGCTAAGCCCCCGAGTGGGAGGGTTGCTCACCACTCGGTAGGATTTTTCAAACATAGGCGAGCACTGGACTGCAGCTAAGCCCCCGAGTGGGAGGGTTGCTCACCACTCGGTAGGATTTTTCAAACATAGGCGAGGACTGGACTGCACCTAAGCCCCCGAGTGGGAGGGTTGCTCACCACTCGGTAGGATTTTTCAAACCTAGGCGAGGACTGGACTGCAGCTAAGCCCCCAGTGGGAGGGTTGCTCACCACTCGGTAGGATTTTTCAAACTTAGGCGAGTACTGGACTGCAACTAAGCCCCCGAGTGGGCGGGTTGCTCACCACTCGGTAGGATTTTTCAAACTTAGGAGAGTACTGGACTCCAGCTAAGCCCCCGAGTGGGTGGGTTGCTCACCACTCGGTATGATTTTTCAAACTTAGGCGAGCACTGGACTGCAGCTAAGCCCCCGACTGAGAGGCTTCCTCACCACTTGGTAGGATTTTGCAAACTTAGGCGAGCACTGGACTGCAGCTAAGCCCCCGACTGAGAGGCTTGCTCACCACTCGGTAGGATTTTGCAAACTTAGGCGAGCACTGGACTGCAGCTAAGCCCCCGACTGAGAGGGTTGCTCACTAGTCGGTAGGATTTTTCAAAGTTAGGCGAGGACTGGACTGCAGCTAAGCCCCCAGTGGGAGGGTTGCTCACCACTCGGTAGGATTTTTCAATCTTAGGCGAGTACTGGACTGCAGCTAAGCCCCCGAGTGGGATGGTTGCTCACCACTCGGTAGGATTTTTCAAAGTTAGGCGAGTACTGGACTGCAGCTAAGCCCCCGAGTGGGAGGGTTGCTCACCACTCGGTAGGATTTTTCAAACATAGGCGAGTACTGGAGTACAGCTAAGCCCCCGAGTGGGAAGGTTGCTCACCACTCGGTAGGATTTTTCAAACTTAGGCGAGGACTGGACTGGAGCTAAGCCCCCGAGTGGGAGGGTTGCTCACCACTCGGTAGGATTTTTCGAACTTAGGCGAGCACTGGACTGTAGCTAAGCCCCCGACTGAGAGGCTTGCTCATCACTCGGTAGGATTTTTCGAACTTAGGCGAGTTCTGGAATGCAGCTAAGCCCCCGAGTGGGAGTGTTGCTCACCACTCAGTAGGATTTTGCAAACTTAGGCGAGCACTGGACTGCAGCTAAGCCCCCGAGTAGGAGGGTTGCTCACCACTCGGTAGGATTTTTCAAACTGAGGCGAGCACTGGACTGCAGCTAAGCCCCTGAGTGGGAGGGTTGCTCACCACTCGGTAGGATTTTTCGAACTTAGGCGAGGACTGGACTGCAGCTAAGCCCCCAGTGGGAGGGTTGCTCACCACTCGGTAGGATTTTTCAAACTTAGGCGAGTACTGGACTGCAGCTAAGCCCCCGAGTGGGAGGGTTGCTCACCACTCGGTAGGATTTTTCAAACTTAGGCGAGTACTGGACTGCACCTAAGCCCCCGAGTGGGCGGGTTGCTCACCACTCGGTAGGATTTTTCAAACTTAGGCGAGTACTGGACTGCAACTAAGCGCCCGAGTGGGCGGGTTGCTCACCACTCGGTAGGATTTTTCAAACTTAGGAGAGTACTGGACTCCAGCTAAGCCCCCGAGTGGGTGGGTCGCTCACCACTCGGTATGATTTTTCAAACTTAGGCGAGCACTGGACTGCAGCTAAGCCCCCGACTGAGAGGCTTCCTCACCACTTGGTAGGATTTTGCAAACTTAGGCGAGCACTGGACTGCAGCTAAGCCCCCGACTGAGAGGCTTGCTCACCACTCGGTAGGATTTTGCAAACTTAGGCGAGCACTGGACTGCAGCTAAGCCCCCGACTGAGAGGGTTGCTCACTAGTCGGTAGGATTTTTCAAAGTTAGGCGAGGACTGGACTGCAGCTAAGCCCCCAGTGGGAGGGTTGCTCACCACTCGGTAGGATTTTTCAAACTTAGGCCAGCACTGGACTGCAGCTAAGCCCCCGAGTGGGATGGTTGCTCACCACTGGGTAGGATTTTTCAAAGTTACGCGAGCACGGGACTGCAGCTAAGCCCCCGAGTGGGAGGTTTGCTCACCACCCGGTAGGATTTTTCAAACATAGGCGAGTCCTGGAGTATAGCTAACCCCCGAGTGGGAAGGTTGCTCACCACTCGGTAGGATTTTTCAAACTTAGGCGAGTACTGGACTGCAGCTAAGCCCCCGAGTGGGAGGGTTGCTCACCACTCGGTAGGATTTTTCGAACTTAGGCGAGAACTGGACTGTAGCTAAGCCCCTGACTGAGTGGCTTGCTCATCACTCGGTAGGATTTTTCGAACTTAGTCGAGCACTGGACTGTAGCTAAGCCCCCGACTGAGAGGCTTGCTCATCACTCGGTAGGATTTTTCGAACTTAGGCGAGTTCTGGACTGCAGCTAAGCCCCCGAGTGAGAGGGTTGCTCACCACTCAGTAGGATTTTGCAAACATAGGCGAGCACTTGACTGCAGCTAAGCCCCCGAGTGGGAGGGTTGCTCACCACTCGGTAGGATTTTTCAAACTGAGGCGAGCACTGGACTGCAGCTAAGCCCCTGAGTGGGAGGGTTACTCACCACTCGGTAGGATTTTTCAAACTTAGGCGAGGACTGGACTGCAGCTAAGCCCCCAGTGGGAGGGTTGCTCACCACTCGGTAGGATTTTTCAAATTTAGGCGAGTACTGGACTGCAGCTAAGCCCCCGAGTGGGAGGGTTGCTTACCACTCGGTAGGATTTTTCAAACTTAGGAGAGCACTGGACTACAGCTAAGCCCCCGAGTGGGTGGGTTGCTCACCACTCGGTATGATTTTTCAAACTTAGGCGAGCACTGGACTGCAGCTAAGCCCCCGACTGAGAGGCTTGCTCACCACTCGGTAGGATTTTGCAAACTTAGGCAAGCACTGGACTGCAGCTAAGCCCCCGACTGAGAGGGTTGCTCACCACTCGGTAGGATTTTTCAAACTTAGTCGAGGACTGGACTGCAGCTAAGCCCCCAGTGGGAGGGTTGCTCACCACTCTGGTAGGATTTTTCAAACTTAGGCGAGGACTGGACTGCAGCTAAGCCCCCAGTGGGAGGGTTGCTCACCACTCGATAGGATTTTTCAAACATAGGCGAGGACTGGACTGCAGCTAAGCCCCCGAGTGGGAGGGTTGCTCACCACTCGGTAGGATTTTTCAAACTTAGGCGAGGACTGGACTGCAGCTAAGCCCCAGTGGGAGGGTTGCTCACCACTCGGTAGGATTTTTCAAACTTAGGCGAGTACTGGACTGCACCTAAGCCCCCGAGTGGGAGGGTTTCTCACCACTCGGTAGGATTTTTCAAACTTAGGAGAGTACTGGACTCCAGCTAAGCCCCCGAGTGGGATGGTTGGTCACCACTCGATAGGATTTTTCAAACATAGGCGAGGACTGGACTGCAGCTAAGCCCCCGAGTGGGAGGGTTGCTCACCACTCGGTAGGATTTTTCAAACTTAGGAGAGTACTGGACTCCAGCTAAGCCCCAGAGTGGGTGGGTTGCTCACCACTCGGTATGATTTTTCAAACTTAGGCGAGCACTGGACTGCAGCTAAGCCCCCGACTGAGAGGCTTCCTCACCACTCGGTAGGATTTTGCAAACTTAGGCGCGCACTGGACTGCAGCTAAGCCCCCGACTGAGAGGCTTGCTCACCACTCGGTAGGATTTTGCAAACTTAGGCGAGCACTGGACTGCAGCTAAGCCCCCGACTGAGAGGGTTGCTCACCACTCGGTAGGATTTTTCAAACATAGGCGAGTACTGGAGTACAGCTAAGCCCCCGAGTGGGAAGGTTGCTCACCACTCGGTAGGATTTTTCAAACTTAGGCGAGTACTGGACTGCAGCTAAGCCCCCGAGTGGGAGGGTTGCTCACCACTCGGTAGGATTTTTCGAACTTAGGCGAGCACTGGACTGTAGCTAAGCCCCCGACTGAGAGGCTTGCTCATCACTCGGTAGGATTTTTCGAACTTAGGCGAGGACTGGACTGCAGCTAAGCCCCCAGTGGGAGGGTTGCTCACCACTCGGTAGGATTTTTCAAACTTAGGCGAGGACTGGACTGCAGCTAAGCCCCCAGTGGGAGGGTTGCTCACCACTCGGTAGGATTTTTCAAACTTAGGCGAGGACTGGACTGCAGCTAAGCCCCCAGTGGGAGGGTTGCTCACCACTCGGTAGGATTTTTCAAACATAGGCGAGGACTGGACTGCAGCTAAGCCCCCGAGTGGGAGGGTTGCTCACCACTCGGTAGGATTTTTCAAACATAGGCGAGCACTGGACTGCAGCTAAGCCCCCGAGTGGGAGGGTTGCTCACCACTCGGTAGGATTTTTCAAACTTAGGCGAGGACTGGACTGCAGCTAAGCCCCCAGTGGGAGGGTTGCTCACCACTCGGTAGGATTTTTCAAACTTAGGCGAGTACTGGACTGCACCTAAGCCCCCGAGTGGGAGGGTTTCTCACCACTCGGTAGGATTTTTCAAACTTAGGAGAGTACTGGACTCCAGCTAAGCCCCCGAGTGGGATGGTTGGTCACCACTCGATAGGATTTTTCAAACATAGGCGAGGACTGGACTGCAGCTAAGCCCCCGAGTGGGAGGGTTGCTCACCACTCGGTAGGATTTTTCAAACATAGGCGAGGACTGGACTGCAGCTAAGCCCCCGAGTGGGAGGGTTGCTCACCACTCGGTAGGATTTTTCAAACATAGGCGAGCACTGGACTGCAGCTAAGCCCCCGAGTGGGAGGGTTGCTCACCACTCGGTAGGATTTTTCAAACTTAGGAGAGCACTAGACTACAGCTAAGCCCCCGAGTGGGTGGGTTGCTCACCACTCGGTATGATTTTTGAAACTTAGGCGAGCACTGGACTGCAGCTAAGCCCCCGACTGAGAGGCTTGCTCACCACTCGGTAGGATTTTGCAAACTTAGGCAAGCACTGGACTGCAGCTAAGCCCCCGACTGAGAGGGTTGCTCACCACTCGGTAGGATTTTTCAAACTTAGTCGAGGACTGGACTGCAGCTAAGCCCCCAGTGGGAGGGTTGCTCACCACTCTGGTAGGATTTTTCAAACTTAGGCGAGGACTGGACTGCAGCTAAGCCCCCAGTGGGAGGGTTGCTCACCACTCGATAGGATTTTTCAAACATAGGCGAGGACTGGACTGCAGCTAAGCCCCCGAGTGGGAGGGTTGCTCACCACTCGGTAGGATTTTTCAAACTTAGGCGAGGACTGGACTGCAGCTAAGCCCCCAGTGGGAGGGTTGCTCACCACTCGGTAGGATTTTTCAAACTTAGGCGAGTACTGGACTGCACCTAAGCCCCCGAGTGGGAGGGTTTCTCACCACTCGGTAGGATTTTTCAAACTTAGGAGAGTACTGGACTCCAGCTAAGCCCCCGAGTGGGATGGTTGGTCACCACTCGATAGGGTTTTTCAAACATAGGCGAGGACTGGACTGCAGCTAAGCCCCCGAGTGGGAGGGTTGCTCACCACTCGGTAGGATTTTTCAAACTTAGGAGAGTACTGGACTCCAGCTAAGCCCCCGAGTGGGTGGGTTGCTCACCACTCGGTATGATTTTTCAAACTTAGGCGAGCACTGGACTGCAGCTAAGCCCCCGACTGAGAGGCTTCCTCACCACTCGGTAGGATTTTGCAAACTTAGGCGCGCACTGGACTGCAGCTAATCCCCCGACTGAGAGGCTTGCTCACCACTCGGTAGGATTTTGCAAACTTAGGCGAGCACTGGACTGCAGCTAAGCCCCCGACTGAGAGGGTTGCTCACCACTCGGTAGGATTTTTCAAACATAGGCGAGTACTGGAGTACAGCTAAGCCCCCGAGTGGGAAGGTTGCTCACCACTCGGTAGGATTTTTCAAACATAGGCGAGTACTGGAGTACAGCTAAGCCCCCGAGTGGGAAGGTTGCTCACCACTCGGTAGGATTTTTCGAACTTAGGCGAGCACTGGACTGTAGCTAAGCCCCCGACTGAGAGGCTTGCTCATCACTCGGTAGGATTTTTCGAACTTAGGCGAGGACTGGACTGCAGCTAAGCCCCCAGTGGGAGGGTTGCTCACCACTCGGTAGGATTTTTCAAACTTAGGCGAGGACTGGACTGCAGCTAAGCCCCCAGTGGGAGGGTTGCTCACCACTCGGTAGGATTTTTCAAACTTAGGCGAGGACTGGACTGCAGCTAAGCCCCCAGTGGGAGGGTTGCTCACCACTCGGTAGGATTTTTCAAACATAGGCGAGGACTGGACTGCAGCTAAGCCCCCGAGTGGGAGGGTTGCTCACCACTCGGTAGGATTTTTCAAACATAGGCGAGCACTGGACTGCAGCTAAGCCCCCGAGTGGGAGGGTTGCTCACCACTCGGTAGGATTTTTCAAACATAGGCGAGGACTGGACTGCAGCTAAGCCCCCGAGTGGGAGGGTTGCTCACCACTCGGTAGGATTGTTCAAACCTAGGCGAGGACTGGACTGCAGCTAAGCCCCCAGTGGGAGGGTTGCTCACCACTCGGTAGGATTTTTCAAACTTAGGCGAGTACTGGACTGCAACTAAGCCCCCGAGTGGGCGGGTTGCTCACCACTCGGTAGAATTTTTCAAACTTAGGAGAGTACTGGACTCCAGCTAAGCCCCGAGTGGGTGGGTTGCTCACCACTCGGTATGATTTTTCAAACTTAGGCGAGCACTGGACTGCAGCTAAGCCCCCGACTGAGAGGCTTCCTCACCACTTGGTAGGATTTTGCAAACTTAGGCGAGCACTGGACTGCAGCTAAGCCCCCGACTGAGAGGCTTGCTCACCACTCGGTAGGATTTTGCAAACTTAGGCGAGCACTGGACTGCAGCTAAGCCCCCGACTGAGAGGGTTGCTCACTAGTCGGTAGGATTTTTCAAAGTTAGGCGAGGACTGGACTGCAGCTAAGCCCCCAGTGGGAGGGTTGCTCTCCACTCGGTAGGATTTTTCAAACTTAGGCGAGTACTGGACTGCAGCTAAGCCCCCGAGTGGCATGGTTGCTCACCACTCGGTAGGATTTTTCAAAGTTAGGCGAGTACTGGACTGCAGCTAAGCCCCCGAGTGGGAGGGTTGCTCACCACTCGGTAGGATTTTTCAAACATAGGCGAGTACTGGAGTACAGCTAAGCCCCCGAGTGGGAAGGTTGCTCACCACTCGGTAGGATTTTTCAAACTTAGGCGAGTACTGGACTGGAGCTAAGCCCCCGAGTGGGAGGGTTGCTCACCACTCGGTAGGATTTTTCAAACTTAGGCGAGCACTGGACTGTAGCTAAGCCCCCGACTGAGAGGCTTGCTCATCACTCGGTAGGATTTTTCGAACTTAGGCGAGTTCTGGAATGCAGCTAAGCCCCCGAGTGGGAGTGTTGCTCACCACTCAGTAGGATTTTGCAAACTTAGGCGAGCACTGGACTGCAGCTAAGCCCCCGAGTAGGAGGGTTGCTCACCACTCGGTAGGATTTTTCAAACTGAGGCGAGCACTGGACTGCAGCTAAGCCCCTGAGTGGGAGGGTTGCTCACCACTCGGTAGGATTTTTCGAACTTAGGCGAGGACTGGACTGCAGCTAAGCCCCCAGTGGGAGGGTTGCTCACCACTCGGTAGGATTTTTCAAACTTAGGCGAGTACTGGACTGCAGCTAAGCCCCCGAGTGGGAGGGTTGCTCACCACTCGGTAGGATTTTTCAAACTTAGGCGAGTACTGGACTGCACCTAAGCCCCCGAGTGGGCGGGTTGCTCACCACTCGGTAGGATTTTTCAAACTTAGGAGAGTACTGGACTCCAGCTAAGCCCCCGAGTGGGTGGGTTGCTCACCACTCGGTATGATTTTTCAAACTTAGCCGAGCACTGGACTGCAGCTAAGCCCCCGACTGAGAGGCTTCCTCACCACTTGGTAGGATTTTGCAAACTTAGGCGAGCACTGGACTGCAGCTAAGCCCCCGACTGAGAGGCTTGCTCACCACTCGGTAGGATTTTGCAAACTTAGGCGAGCACTAGACTGCAGCTAAGCCCCCGACTGAGAGGGTTGCTCACTAGTCGGTAGGATTTTTCAAAGTTAGGCGAGCACTGGACTGCAGCTAAGCCCCCAGTGGGAGGGTTGCTCACCACTCGGTAGGATTTTTCAAACTTAGGCGAGCACTGGACTGCAGCTAAGCCCCCGAGTGGGATGGTTGCTCACCACTCGGTAGGATTTTTCAAAGTTAGGCGAGCACGGGACTGCAGCTAAGACCCCGAGTGGGAGGGTTGCTCACCACTCGGTAGGATTTTTCAAACATAGGCGAGTACTGGAGTATAGCTAACCCCCGAGTGGGAAGGTTGCTCACCACTCGGTAGGATTTTTCAAACTTAGGCGAGTACTGGACTGCAGCTAAGCCCCCGAGTGGGAGGGTTGCTCACCACTCGGTAGGATTTTTCGAACTTAGGCGAGAACTGGACTGTAGCTAAGCCCCCGACTGAGAGGCTTGCTCATCACTCGGTAGGATTTTTCGAACTAAGGCGAGTTCTGGACTGCAGCTAAGCCCCGGAGTGGGAGGGTTGCTCACCACTCAGTAGGATTTTGCAAACTTAGGCGAGCACTTGACTGCAGCTAAGCCCCCGAGTGGGAGGGTTGCTCACCACTCGGTAGGATTTTTCAAACTGAGGCGAGAACTGGACTGCAGCTAAGCCCCTGAGTGGGAGGGTTGCTCACCACTCGGTAGGATTTTTCAAACTTAGGCGAGGACTGGACTGCAGCTAAGCCCCTAGTGGGAGGGTTGCTCACCACTCGGTAGGATTTTTCAAATTTAGGCGAGTACTGGACTGCAGCTAAGCCCCCGAGTGGGAGGGTTGCTCACCACTCGGTAGGATTTTTCAAACTTAGGAGAGCACTGGACTACAGCTAAGCCCCCGAGTGGGTGGGTTGCTCACCACTCGGTATGATTTTTCAAACTTAGGCGAGCACTGGACTACAGCTAAGCCCCCGACTGAGAGGCTTGCTCACCACTCGGTAGGATTTTGCAAACTTAGGCAAGCACTGGACTGCAGCTAAGCCCCCGACTGAGAGGGTTGCTCACCACTCGGTAGGATTTTTCAAACTTAGGCGAGGACTGGACTGCAGCTAAGCCCCCAGTGGGAGGGTTGCTCACCACTCGGTAGGATTTTTCAAACTTAGGCGAGGACTGGACTGCAGCTAAGCCCCCAGTGGGAGGGTTGCTCACCACTCGATAGGATTTTTCAAACATAGGCGAGGACTGGACTGCAGCTAAGCCCCCGAGTGGGAGGGTTGCTCACCACTCGGTAGGATTTTTCAAACTTAGGCGAGGACTGGACTGCAGCTAAGCCCCCAGTGGGAGGGTTGCTCACCACTCGGTAGGATTTTTCAAACTTAGGCGAGTACTGGACTGCAGCTAAGCCCCCGAGTGGGAGGGTTGCTCACCACTCGGTAGGATTTTTCAAACTTAGGCGAGTACTGGACTGCACCTAAGCCCCCGAGTGGGCGGGTTGCTCACCACTCGGTAGGATTTTTCAAACTTAGGAGAGTACTGGACTCCAGCTAAGCCCCCGAGTGGGTGGGTTGCTCACCACTCGGTATGATTTTTCAAACTTAGGCGAGCACTGGACTGCAGCTAAGCCCCCCACTGAGAGGCTTCCTCACCACTTGGTAGGATTTTGCAAACTTAGGCGAGCACTGGACTGCAGCTAAGCCCCCGACTGAGAGGCTTGCTCACCACTCGGTAGGATTTTGCAAACTTAGGCGAGCACTGGACTGCAGCTAAGCCCCCGACTGAGAGGGTTGCTCACTAGTCGGTAGGATTTTTCAAAGTTAGGCGAGCACTGGACTGCAGCTAAGCCCCCAGTGGGAGGGTTGCTCACCACTCGGTAGGATTTTTCAAACTTAGGCGAGCACTGGACTGCAGCTAAGCCCCCGAGTGGGATGGTTGCTCACCACTCGGTAGGATTTTTCAAAGTTAGGCGAGCACGGGACTGCAGCTAAGACCCCGAGTGGGAGGGTTGCTCACCACTCGGTAGGATTTTTCAAACATAGGCGAGTACTGGAGTAAAGCTAACCCCCGAGTGGGAAGGTTGCTCACCACTCGGTAGGATTTTTCAAACTTAGGCGAGTACTGGACTGCAGCTAAGCCCCCGAGTGGGAGGGTTGCTCACCACTCGGTAGGATTTTTCGAACTTAGGCGAGAACTGGACTGTAGCTAAGCCCCCGACTGAGAGGCTTGCTCATCACTCGGTAGGATTTTTCGAACTTAGGCGAGTTCTGGACTGCAGCTAAGCCCCCGAGTGGGAGGGTTGCTCACCACTCAGTAGGATTTTGCAAACTTAGGCGGGCACTTGACTGCAGCTAAGCCCCCGAGTGGGAGGGTTGCTCACCACTCGGTAGGATTTTTCAAACTGAGGCGAGAACTGGACTGCAGCTAAGCCCCTGAGTGGGAGGGTTACTCACCACTCGGTAGGATTTTTCAAACTTAGGCGAGGACTGGACTGCAGCTAAGCCCCTAGTGGGAGGGTTGCTCACCACTCGGTAGGATTTTTCAAATTTAGGCGAGTACTGGACTGCAGCTTAGCCCCCGAGTGGGAGGGTTGCTCACCACTCGGTAGGATTTTTCAAACTTAGAAGAGCACTGGACTACAGCTAAGCCCCCGAGTGGGTGGGTTGCTCACCACTCGGTATGATTTTTCAAACTTAGGCGAGCACTGGATTACAGCTAAGCCCCCGACTGAGAGGCTTGCTCACCACTCGGTAGGATTTTGCAAACTTAGGCAAGCACTGGACTGCAGCTAAGCCCCCGACTGAGAGGGTTGCTCACCACTCGGTAGGATTTTTCAAACTTAGGCGAGGACTGGACTGCAGCTAAGCCCCCAGTGGGAGGGTTGCTCACCACTCGGTAGGATTTTTCAAACTTAGGCGAGGACTGGACTGCAGCTAAGCCCCCAGTGGGAGGGTTGCTCACCACTCGATAGGATTTTTCAAACATAGGCGAGGACTGGACTGCAGCTAAGCCCCCGAGTGGGAGGGTTGCTCACCACTCGGTAGGATTTTTCAAAGTTAGGCGAGGACTGGACTGCAGCTAAGCCCCCAGTGGGAGGGTTGCTCACCACTCGGTAGGATTTTTCAAACTTAGGCGAGTACTGGACTGCACCTAAGCCCCCGAGTGGGAGGGTTGCTCACCACTCGGTAGGATTTTTCAAACTTAGGAGAGTACTGGACTCCAGCTAAGCCCCCGAGTGGGATGGTTGTTCACCACTCGATAGGATTTTTCAAACATAGGCGAGGACTGGACTGCAGCTAAGCCCCCGAGTGGGAGGGTTGCTCACCACTCGGTAGGATTTTTCAAACTCAGGCGAGGACTGGACTACAGCTAAGCCCCCAGTGGGAGGGTTGCTCACCACTCGGTAGGATTTTTCAAACTTAGGCGAGTACTGGACTGCAACTAAGCCCCCGAGTGGGAGGGTTGCTCACCACTCGGTAGTATTTTTCAAACTTAGGAGAGCACGGGACTGCAGCTAAGCCCCCGAGTGGGATGGTTGCTCACCACTCGGTAGGTTTTTTCAAACATAGGCGAGTACTGGAGTACAGCTAAGCCCCCGAGTGGGAAGGTTGCTCACCACTCGGTAGGATTTTTCAAACTTAGGCGAGTACTGGACTGCAGCTAAGCTCCTGAGTGGGAGGGTTGCTCACCACTCGGTAGGATTTTTCGAACTTAGGCGAGCACTGGACTGTAGCTAAGCCCCCGACTGAGAGGCTTGCTCATCACTCGGTAGGATTTTTCGAACTTAGGCGAGTTCTGGACTGCAGCTAAGCCCCCGAGTGGGAGGGTTGCTCACCACTCCGTAGGATTTTGCAAACTTAGGCGAGCACTGGACTGCAGCTAAGCCCCCGAGTGGGAGGGTTGCTCACCACTCGGTAGGATTTTTCAAACTAAGGCGAGCACTGGACTGCAGCTAAGCCCCTGAGTGGGAGGGTTGCTCACCACTCGGTAGGATTTTTCAAACATAGGCGAGGACTGGACTGCAGCTAAGCCCCCAGTGGGAGGGTTGCTCACCACTCGGTAGGATTTTTCAAACTTAGGCGAGTACTGAACTGCAGCTAAGCCCCCGAGTGGGAGGGTTGCTCACCAGTCGGTAGGATTTTTCAAACTTAGGCGAGGACTGGACTGCAGCTAAGCCCCCAGTGGGAGGGTTGCTCACCACTCGGTAGGATTTTTCAAACTTAGGCGAGTACTGGACTACAGCTAAGCCCCCGAGTGGGAAGGTTGCTCACCACTCGGTAGGATTTTTCAAACTTAGGCGAGTACTGGACTGCAGCTAAGCCCCCGAGTGGGAGGGTTGCTCACCACTCGGTAGGATTTTTCAAACTTAGGCGAGGACTGGACTGCAGCTAAGCCCCCGAATGAGAGGCTTGCTCACCACTCGGTAGAATTTTGCAAACTTAGGCAAGCACTGGACTGCAGCTAAGCCCCCGACTGAGAGGGTTGCTCACCACTCGGTAGGATTTTTCAAACTTAGGCGAGGACTGGACTGCAGCTAAGCCCCCAGTGGGAGGGTTGCTCACCACTCGGTAGGATTTTTCAAACTTAGGCGAGGACTGGACTGCAGCTAAGCCCCCAGTGGGAGGGTTGCTCACCACTCGATAGGATTTTTCAAACATAGGCGAGGACTGGACTGCAGCTAAGCCCCCGAGTGGGAGGGTTGCTCACCACTCCGTAGGATTTTTCAAACTTATGCGAGGACTGGACTGCAGCTAAGCCCCCAGTGGGAGGGTTGCTCACCACTCGGTAGGATTTTTCAAACTTAGGCGAGTACTGGACTGCACCTAAGCCCCCGAGTGGGAGGGTTGCTCACCACTCGGTAGGATTTTTCAAACTTAGGAGAGTACTGGACTCCAGCTAAGCCCCCGAGTGGGATGGTTGCTCACCACTCGATAGGATTTTTCAAACATAGGCGAGGACTAGACTGCAGCTAAGCCCCCGAGTGGGAGGGTTGCTCACCACTCGGTAGGATTTTTCAAACTTAGGCGAGGACTGGACTACAGCTAAGCCCCCAGTGGGAGGGTTGCTCACCACTCGGTAGGATTTTTCAAACTTAGGCGAGTACTGGACTGCAATTAAGCCCCCGAGTGGGAGGGTTGCTCACCACTCGGTAGGATTTTTCAAACTTAGGAGAGCACGGGACTGCAGCTAAGCCCCCGAGTGGGATGGTTGCTCACCACTCGGTAGGATTTTTCAAAGTTAGGCGAGTACTGGACTGCAGCTAAGCCCCCGAGTGGGAGGGTTGCTCACCACTCGGTAGGATTTTTCAAACATAGGCGAGTACTGGAGTACAGCTAAGCCCCCGAGTGGGAAGGTTGCTCACCACTCGGTAGGATTTTTCAAACTTAGGCGAGTACTGGACTGCAGCTAAGCCCCTGAGTGGGAGGGTTGCTCACCACTCGGTAGGATTTTTCGAACTTAGGCGAGCACTGGACTGTAGCTAAGCCCCCGACTGAGAGGCTTGCTCATCACTCGGTAGGATTTTTCGAACTTAGGCGAGTTCTGGACTGCAGCTAAGCCCCCGAGTGGGAGGGTTGCTCACCACTCCGTAGGATTTTGCAAACTTAGGCGAGCACTGGACTGCAGCTAAGCCCCCGAGTGGGAGGGTTGCTCACCACTCGGTAGGATTTTTCAAACTAAGGCGAGCACTGGACTGCAGCTAAGCCCCTGAGTGGGAGGGTTGCTCACCACTCGGTAGGATTTTTCAAACATAGGCGAGGACTGGACTGCAGCTAAGCCCCCAGTGGGAGGGTTGCTCACCACTCGGTAGGATTTTTCAAACTTAGGCGAGGACTGGACTGCAGCTAAGCCCCCAGTGGGACGGTTTCTCACCACTCGATAGGATTTTTCAAACATAGGCGAGGACTGGACTGCAGCTAAGTCCCCGAGTGGGAGGGTTGTTCACCACTCGGTAGGATTTTTCAAACATAGGCGAGGACTGGACTGTAGCTAAGCCCCCAGTAGGAGGGTTGCTCACCACTCGGTAGGATTTTTCAAACTTAGGCGAGTACTGGACTGCACCTAAGCCCCCGAGTGGGAGGGTTGCTCACCACTCGGTAGGATTTTTCAAACTTAGGAGAGTACTGGACTCCAGCTAAGCCCCCGAGTGGGATGGTTGCTCACCACTCGATAGGATTTTTCAAACATAGGCGAGGACTGGACTGCAGCTAAGCCCCCGAGTGGGAGGGTTGCTCACCACTCGGTAGGATTTTTCAAACTTAGGCGAGGACTGGACTAAAGCTAAGCCCCCAGTGGGAGGGTTGCTCACCACTCGGTAGGATTTTTCAAACTTAGGCGAGTACTGGACTGCAACTAAGCCCCCGAGTGGGAGGGTTGCTCACCACTCGGTAGGATTTTTCAAACTTAGGAGAGCACGGGACTGCAGCTAAGCCCCCGAATGGGATGGTTGCTCACCACTCGGTAGGATTTTTCAAAGTTAGGCGAGTACTGGACTGCAGCTAAGCCCCCGAGTGGGAGGGTTGCTCACCACTCGGTAGGATTTTTCAAACATAGGCGAGTACTGGAGTACAGCTAAGCCCCCGAGTGGGAAGGTTGCTCACCACTCGGTAGGATTTTTCAAACTTAGGCGAGTACTGGACTGCAGCTAAGCCCCTGAGTGGGAGGGTTGCTCACCACTCGGTAGGATTTTTCGAACTTAGGCGAGCACTGGACTGTAGCTAAGCCCCCGACTAAGAGGCTTGCTCATCACTCGGTAGGATTTTTCGAACTTAGGCGAGTTCTGGACTGCAGCTAAACCCCGAGTGGGAGGGTTGCTCACCACTCCGTAGGATTTTGCAAACTTAGGCGAGCACTGGACTGCAGCTAAGCCCCCGAGTGGGAGGGTTGCTCACCACTCGGTAGGATTTTTCAAACTAAGGCGAGCACTGGACTGCAGCTAAGCCCCTGAGTGGGAGGGTTGCTCACCACTCGGTAGGATTTTTCAAACATAGGCGAGGACTGGACTGCAGCTAAGCCCCCAGTGGGAGGGTTGCTCACCACTCGGTAGGATTTTTCAAACTTAGGCGAGTACTGGACTGCAGCTAAGCCCCCGAGTGGGAGGGTTGCTCACCACTCGATAGGATTTTTCAAACATAGGCGAGGACTGGACTGCAGCTAAGCCCCCGAGTGGGAGGGTTGCTCACCACTCGGTAGGATTTTTCAAACTTAGGCGAGGACTGGACTACAGCTAAGCCCCCAGTGGGAGGGTTGCTCACCACTCGGTAGGATTTTTCAAACTTAGGCGAGTACTGGACTGCAACTAAGCCCCCGAGTGGGAGGGTTGCTCACCACTCGGTAGGATTTTTCAAACTTAGGAGAGCACGGGACTGCAGCTAAGCCCCCGAATGGGATGGTTGCTCACCACTCGGTAGGATTTTTCAAAGTTAGGCGAGTACTGGACTGCAGCTAAGCCCCCGAGTGGGAGGGTTGCTCACCACTCGGTAGGATTTTTCAAACATAGGCGAGTACTGGAGTACAGCTAAGCCCCCGAGTGGGAAGGTTGCTCACCACTCGGTAGGATTTTTCAAACTTAGGCGAGTACTGGACTGCAGCTAAGCCCCTGAGTGGGAGGGTTGCTCACCACTCGGTAGGATTTTTCGAACTTAGGCGAGCACTGGACTGTAGCTAAGCCCCCGACTAAGAGGCTTGCTCATCACTCGGTAGGATTTTTCGAACTTAGGCGAGTTCTGGACTGCAGCTAAACCCCGAGTGGGAGGGTTGCTCACCACTCCGTAGGATTTTGCAAACTTAGGCGAGCACTGGACTGCAGCTAAGCCCCCGAGTGGGAGGGTTGCTCACCACTCGGTAGGATTTTTCAAACTAAGGCGAGCACTGGACTGCAGCTAAGCCCCTGAGTGGGAGGGTTGCTCACCACTCGGTAGGATTTTTCAAACATAGGCGAGGACTGGACTGCAGCTAAGCCCCCAGTGGGAGGGTTGCTCACCACTCGGTAGGATTTTTCAAACTTAGGCGAGTACTGGACTGCAGCTAAGCCCCCGAGTGGGAGGGTTGCTCACCAGTCGGTAGGATTTTTCAAACTTAGGCGAGGACTGGACTGCAGCTAAGCCCCCAGTGGGAGGGTTGCTCACCACTCGGTAGGATTTTTCAAACTTAGGCGAGTACTGGACTACAGCTAAGCCCCCGAGTGGGAAGGTTGCTCACCACTCGGTAGGATTTTTCAAACTTAGGGGAGTACTGGACTGCAGCTAAGCCCCCGAGTGGGAGGGTTGCTCACCACTCGGTAGGATTTTTCAAACTTAGGCGAGGACTGGACTGCAGCTAAGCCCCCGAATGAGAGGCTTGCTCACCACTCGGTAGAATTTTGCAAACTTAGGCAAGCACTGGACTGCAGCTAAGCCCCCGACTGAGAGGGTTGCTCACCACTCGGTAGGATTTTTCAAACTTAGGCGAGGACTGGACTGCAGCTAAGCCCCCAGTGGGAGGGTTGCTCTCCACTCGGTAGGATTTTTCAAACTTAGGCGAGGATTGGACTGCAGCTAAGCCCCCAGTGGGAGGGTTGCTCACCACTCGATAGGATTTTTCAAACATAGGCGAGGACTGGACTGCAGCTAAGCCCCCGAGTGGGAGGGTTGCTCACCACTCGGTAGGATTTTTCAAACTTAGGCGAGGACTGGACTGCAGCTAAGCCCCCAGTGGGAGGGTTGCTCACCACTCGGTAGGATTTTTCAAACTTAGGCGAGTACTGGACTGCACCTAAGTCCCCGAGTGGGAGGGTTGCTCACCACTCGGTAGGATTTTTCAAACTTAGGAGAGTACTGGACTCCAGCTAAGCCCCCGAGTGGGATGGTTGCTCACCACTCGATAGGATTTTTCAAACATAGGCGAGGACTGGACTGCAGCTAAGCCCCCGAGTGGGAGGGTTGCTCACCACTCGGTAGGATTTTTCAAACTTAGGCGAGGAATGGACTACAGCTAAGCCCCCAGTGGGAGGGTTGCTCACCACTCGGTAGGATTTTTCAAACTTAGGCGAGGACTGGACTGCAACTAAGCCCCCGAGTGGGAGGGTTGCTCACCACTCGGTAGGATTTTTCAAACTTAGGAGAGCACGGGACTGCAGCTAAGCCCCCGAGTGGGATGGTTGCTCACCACTCGGTAGGATTTTTCAAAGTTAGGCGAGTACTGGACTGCAGCTAAGCCCCCGAGTGGGAGGGTTGCTCACCACTCGGTAGGATTTTTCAAACATAGGCGAGTACTGGAGTACAGCTAAGCCCCCGAGTGGGAAGGTTGCTCACCACTCGGTAGGATTTTTCAAACTTAGGCGAGTACTGGACTGCAGCTAAGCCCCTGAGTGGGAGGGTTGCTCACCACTCGGTAGGATTTTTCGAACATAGGCGAGCACTGGACTGTAGCTAAGCCCCCGACTGAGAGGCTTGCTCATCACTCGGTAGGATTTTTCGAACTTAGGCGAGTTCTGGACTGCAGCTAAGCCCCCGAGTGGGAGGGTTGCTCACCACTCCGTAGGATTTTGCAAACTTAGGCGAGCACTGGACTGCAGCTAAGCCCCCGAGTGGGAGTGTTGCTCACCACTCGGTAGGATTTTTCAAACTAAGGCGAGCACTGGACTGCAGCTAAGCCCCTGAGTGGGAGGGTTGCTCACCACTCGGTAGGATTTTTCAAACATAGGCGAGGACTGGACTGCAGCTAAGCCCCCAGTGGGAGGGTTGCTCACCACTCGGTAGGATTTTTCAAACTTAGGCGAGGACTGGACTGCAGCTAAGCCCCCAGTGGGAGGGTTGCTCACCACTCGATAGGATTTTTCAAACATAGGCGAGGACTGGACTGCAGCTAAGTCCCCGAGTGGGATGGTTGCTCACCACTCGGTAGGATTTTTCAAACATAGGCGAGGACTTGACTGCAGCTAAGCCCCCAGTAGGAGGGTTGCTCACCACTCGGTAGGATTTTTCAAACTTAGGCGAGTACTGGACTGCACCTAAGCCCCCGAGTGGGAGGGTTGCTCACCACTCGGTAGGATTTTTCAAACTTAGGAGAGTACTGGACTCCAGCTAAGCCCCCGAGTGGGATGGTTGCTCACCACTCGATAGGATTTTTCAAACATAGGCGAGGACTGGACTGCAGCTAAGCCCCCGAGTGGGAGGGTTGCTCACCACTCGGTAGGATTTTTCAAACTTAGGCGAGTACTGGACTGCACCTAAGCCCCCGAGTGGGAGGGTTGCTCACCACTCGGTAGGATTTTTCAAACTTAGGAGAGCACGGGACTGCAGCTAAGCCCCCGAATGGGATGGTTGCTCACCACTCGGTAGGATTTTTCAAAGTTAGGCGAGTACTGGACTGCAGCTAAGCCCCCGAGTGGGAGGGTTGCTCACCACTCGGTAGGATTTTTCAAACATAGGCGAGTACTGGAGTACAGCTAAGCCCCCGAGTGGGAAGGTTGCTCACCACTCGGTAGGATTTTTCAAACTTAGGCGAGTACTGGACTGCAGCTAAGCCCCTGAGTGGGAGGGTTGCTCAACACTCGGTAGGATTTTTCGAACTTAGGCGAGCACTGGACTGTAGCTAAGCCCCCGACTGAGAGGCTTGCTCATCACTCGGTAGGATTTTTCGAACTTAGGCGAGTTCTGGACTGCAGCTAAGCCCCCGAGTGGGAGGGTTGCTCACCACTCCGTAGGATTTTGCAAACTTAGGCGAGCACTGGACTGCAGCTAAGCCCCCGAGTGGGAGGGTTGCTCACCACTCGGTAGGATTTTTCAAACTAAGGCGAGCACTGGACTGCAGCTAAGCCCCTGAGTGGGAGGATTGCTCACCACTCGGTAGGATTTTTCAAACATAGGCGAGGATTGGACTGCAGCTAAGCCCCCAGTGGGAGGGTTGCTCACCACTCGGTAGGATTTTTCAAACTTAGGCGAGTACTGGACTGCAGCTAAGCCCCCGAGTGGGAGGGTTGCTCACCAGTCGGTAGGATTTTTCAAACTTAGGCGAGGACTGGACTGCAGCTAAGCCCCCAGTGGGAGGGTTGCTCACCACTCGGTAGGATTTTTCAAACATAGGTGAGTACTGGACTGCAGCTAAGCCCCCGAGTGGGAGGGTTGCTCACCACTCGGTAGGATTTTTCAAACTTAGGCGAGGACTGGACTGCAGCTAAGCCGCCAGTGGGAGGGTTGCTCACCACTCGGTAGGATTTTTCAAACTTAGGCGAGGACTGGACTGCAGCTAAGCCCCCAGTGGGAGGGTTGCTCACCACTCGGTAGGATTTTTCAAACTTAGGCGAGTACTGGACTGCAGCTAAGCCCCCGAGTGGGAGGGTTGCTCACCACTTGGTAGGATTTATCAAACTTAGGAGAGCACTGGACTGCAGCTAAGCCCCCGAGTGGGTGGGTTGCTCACCACTCAGTATGATTTTTCAAACTTAGGCGAGCACTGGACTGCAGCTAAGCCCCCGACTGAGAGGGTTGCTCACCACTCGGTATGATTTTTCAAACTTAGGCAAGCACTGGACTGCAGCTAATCCCCCGACTGAGAGGGTTGCTCACCACTAGGTAGGATTTTGCAAACTTAGGCGAGGACTGGACTGCAGCTAAGCCCCCAGTGGGAGGGTTGCTCACCACTCGGTAGGATTTTTCAAACTTAGGCGAGGACTGGACTGCAGCTAAGCCCCCAGTGGGAGGGTTGCTCACCACTCGATAGGATTTTGCAAACATAGGCGAGGACTGGACTGCAGCTAAGCCCCCGAGTGGGAGGGTTGCTCACCACTCGGTAGGATTTTTCAAACTTAGGCGAGTACTGGACTGCAACTAAGCCCCCGAGTGGGAGGGTTGCTCACCACTCGGTAGGATTTTTCAAACTTAGGAGAGCACGGGACTGCAGCTAAGCCCCGAGTGGGATGGTTGCTCACCACTCGGTAGGATTTTTGAAAGTTAGGCGAGTACTGGACTGCAGCTAAGCCCCCGAGTGGGAGGGTTGCTCACCACTCGGTAGGATTTTTCAAACATAGGCGAGTACTGGAGTACAGCTAAGCCCCCGAGTGGGAAGGTTGCTCACCACTCGGTAGGATTTTTCAAACTTAGGCGAGTACTGGACTGCAGCTAAGCCCCCGAGTGGGAGGGTTGCTCACCACTCGGTAGGATTTTTCAAACTTAGGAGAGCACGGGACTGCAGCTAAGCCCCCGAGTGGGATGGTTGCTCACCACTCGGTAGGATTTTTCAAAGTTAGGCGAGAACTGGACTGCAGCTAAGCCCCCGAGTGGGAGGGTTGCTCACCACTCGGTAGGATTTTTCAAACTAAGGCGAGCACTGGACTGCAGCTAAGCCCCTGAGTGGGAGGATTGCTCACCACTCGGTAGGATTTTTCAAACATAGGCGAGGATTGGACTGCAGCTAAGCCCCCAGTGGGAGGGTTGCTCACCACTCGGTAGGATTTTTCAAACTTAGGCGAGTACTGGACTGCAGCTAAGCCCCCGAGTGGGAGGGTTGCTCACCAGTCGGTAGGATTTTTCAAACTTAGGCGAGGACTGGACTGCAGCTAAGCCCCCAGTGGGAGGGTTGCTCACCACTCGGTAGGATTTTTCAAACTTAGGCGAGTACTGGACTGCAGCTAAGCCCCCGAGTGGGAGGGTTGCTCACCACTCGGTAGGATTTTTCAAACTTAGGCGAGGACTGGACTGCAGCTAAGCCGCCAGTGGGAGGGTTGCTCACCACTCGGTAGGATTTTTCAAACTTAGGCGAGGACTGGACTGCAGCTAAGCCCCCAGTGGGAGGGTTGCTCACCACTCGGTAGGATTTTTCAAACTTAGGCGAGTACTGGACTGCAGCTAAGCCCCCGAGTGGGAGGGTTGCTCACCACTTGGTAGGATTTATCAAACTTAGGAGAGCACTGGACTGCAGCTAAGCCCCCGAGTGGGTGGGTTGCTCACCACTCGGTATGATTTTTCAAACTTAGGCGAGCACTGGACTGCAGCTAAGCCCCCGACTGAGAGGGTTGCTCACCACTCGGTATGATTTTTCAAACTTAGGCAAGCACTGGACTGCAGCTAAGCCCCCGACTGAGAGGGTTGCTCACCACTCGGTAGGATTTTGCAAACTTAGGCGAGGACTGGACTGCAGCTAAGCCCCCAGTGGGAGGGTTGCTCACCACTCGGTAGGATTTTTCAAACTTAGGCGAGGACTGGACTGCAGCTAAGCCCCCAGTGGGAGGGTTGCTCACCACTCGATAGGATTTTGCAAACATAGGCGAGGACTGGACTGCAGCTAAGCCCCCGAGTGGGAGGGTTGCTCACCACTCGGTAGGATTTTTCAAACTTAGGCGAGGACTGGACTGCAGCTAAGCCCCCAGTGGGAGGGTTGCTCACCACTCGGTAGGATTTTTCAAACTTAGGCGAGTACTGGACTGCAGCTAAGCCCCCGAGTGGGAGGGTTGCTCACCACTCGGTAGGATTTTTCGAACTTAGGCGAGCACTGGACTGTAGCTAAGCCCCCGACTGAGAGGCTTGCTCATCACTCCGTAGGATTTTTCGAACTTAGGCGAGTTCTGGACTGCAGCTAAGCCCCCGACTGAGAGGCTTGCTCACCACTAGGTAGGATTTTGCAAACTTAGGTGAGCACTGGACTGCAGCTAAGCCCCCGACTGAGAGGGTTGCTCACCAGTCGGTAGGATTTTTCAAAGTTAGGCGAGGACTGGACTGCAGCTAAGCCCCTGAGTGGGAGGGTTGCTCACCACTCGGTAGGATTTTTCAAACTTAGGCGAGTACTGGACTGCAGCTAAGCCGCCGAGTGGGAGGGTTGCTCACCACTCGGTAGGATTTTTCAAAGTTAGGCGTGTACTGGACTGCAGCTATGCCCCCGAGTGGCAGGGTTGCTCAGCACTCGGTAGGATTTTTCAAACTTAGGCGAGGACTGGACTACAGCTAAGCCCCCAGTGGGAGGGTTGCTCACCACTCGGTAGGATTTTTCAAACTTAGGCGAGTACTGGACTGGAACTAAGCCCCCGAGTGGGAGGGTTGCTCACCACTCGGTAGGATTTTTCAAACTTAGGAGAGCACGGGACTGCAGCTAAGCCCCCGAGTGGGATGGTTGCTCACCACTCGGTAGGATTTTTCAAAGTTAGGCGAGTACTGGACTGCAGCTAAGCCCCCGAGTGGTAGGGTTGCTCACCACTCGGTAGGATTTTTCAAACTAAGGCGAGCACTGGACTGCAGCTAGGCCCCTGAGTGGGAGGATTGCTCACCACTCGGTAGGATTTTTCAAACATAGGCGAGGATTGGACTGCAGCTAAGCCCCCAGTGGGAGGGTTGCTCACCACTCGGTAGGATTTTTCAAACTTAGGCGAGTACTGGACTGCAGCTAAGCCCCCGAGTGGGAGGGTTGCTCACCAGTCGGTAGGATTTTTCAAACTTAGGCGAGGACTGGACTGCAGCTAAGCCCCCAGTGGGAGGGTTGCTCACCACTCGGTAGGATTTTTCAAACTTAGGCGAGTACTGGACTGCAGCTAAGCCCCCGAGTGGGAGGGTTGCTCACCACTCGGTAGGATTTTTCAAACTTAGGCGAGGACTGGACTGCAGCTAAGCCGCCAGTGGGAGGGTTGCTCACCACTCGGTAGGATTTTTCAAACTTAGGCGAGGACTGGACTGCAGCTAAGCCCCCAGTGGGAGGGTTGCTCACCACTCGGTAGGATTTTTCAAACATAGGCGAGTACTGGACTGCAGCTAAGCCCCCGAGTGGGAGGGTTGCTCACCACTTGGTAGGATTTATCAAACTTAGGAGAGCACTGGACTGCAGCTAAGCCCCCGAGTGGGTGGGTTGCTCACCACTCGGTATGATTTTTCAAACTTAGGCGAGCACTGGACTGCAGCTAAGCCCCCGACTGAGAGGGTTGCTCACCACTCGGTATGATTTTTCAAACTTAGGCAAGCACTGGACTGCAGCTAAGCCCCCGACTGAGAGGGTTGCTCACCACTCGGTAGGATTTTGCAAACTTAGGCGAGGACTGGACTGCAGCTAAGCCCCCAGTGGGAGGGTTGCTCACCACTCGGTAGGATTTTTCAAACTTAGGCGAGGACTGGACTGCAGCTAAGCCCCCAGTGGGAGGGTTGCTCACCACTCGATAGGATTTTGCAAACATAGGCGAGGACCGGACTGCAGCTAAGCCCCCGAGTGGGAGGGTTGCTCACCACTCGGTAGGATTTTTCAAACTTAGGCGAGGACTGGACTGCAGCTAAGCCCCCAGTGGGAGGGTTGCTCACCACTCGGTAGGATTTTTCAAACTTAGGCGAGTACTGGACTGCAACTAAGCCCCCGAGTGGGAGGGTTGCTCACCACTCGGTAGGATTTTTCAAACTTAGGAGAGCACGGGACTGCAGCTAAGCCCCGAGTGGGATGGTTGCTCACCACTCGGTAGGATTTTTCAAAGTTAGGCGAGTACTGGACTGCAGCTAAGCCCCCGAGTGGGAGGGTTGCTCACCACTCGGTAGGATTTTTCAAACATAGGCGAGTACTGGAGTACAGCTAAGCCCCCGAGTGGGAAGGTTGCTCACCACTCGGTTGGATTTTTCAAACTTAGGCGAGTACTGGACTGCAGCTAAGCCCCCGAGTGGGAGGGTTGCTCACCACTCGGTAGGATTTTTCGAACTTAGGCGAGCACTGGACTGTAGCTAAGCCCCCGACTGAGAGGCTTGCTCATCACTCCGTAGGATTTTTCGAACTTAGGCGAGTTCTGGACTGCAGCTAAGCCCCCGACTGAGAGGCTTGCTCACCACTCGGTAGGATTTTGCAAACTTAGGTGAGCACTGGACTGCAGCTAAGCCCCCAACTGAGAGGGTTGCTCACCAGTCGGTAGGATTTTTCAAAGTTAGGCGAGGACTGGACTGCAGCTAAGCCCCTGAGTGGGAGGGTTGCTCACCACTCGGTAGGATTTTTCAAACTTAGGCGAGTACTGGACTGCAGCTAAGCCGCCGAGTGGGAGGGTTGCTCACCAGTCGGTAGGATTTTTCAAAGTTAGGCGTGTACTGGACTGCAGCTATGCCCCCGAGTGGCAGGGTTGCTCAGCACTCGGTAGGATTTTTCAAACTTAGGCGAGGACTGGACTACAGCTAAGCCCCCAGTGGGAGGGTTGCTCACCACTCGGTAGGATTTTTCAAAGTTAGGCGAGTACTGGACTGCAACTAAGCCCCCGAGTGGGAGGGTTGCTCACCACTCGGTAGGATTTTTCAAACTTAGGAGAGCACGGGACTGCAGCTAAGCCCCCGAGTGGGATGGTTGCTCACCACTCGGTAGGATTTTTCAAAGTTAGGCGAGTACTGGACTGCAGCTAAGCCCCCGAGTGGGAGGGTTGCTCACCACTCGGTAGGATTTTTCAAACATAGGCGAGTACTGGAGTACAGCTAAGCCCCCGAGTGGGAAGGTTGCTCACCACTCGGTTGGATTTTTCAAACTTAGGCGAGTACTGGACTGCAGCTAAGCCCCCGAGTGGGAGGGTTGCTCACCACTCGGTAGGATTTTTCGAACTTAGGCGAGCACTGGACTGTAGCTAAGCCCCCGACTGAGAGGCTTGCTCATCACTCCGTAGGATTTTTCGAACTTAGGCGAGTTCTGGACTGCAGCTAAGCCCCCGACTGAGAGGCTTGCTCACCACTCGGTAGGATTTTGCAAACTTAGGTGAGCACTGGACTGCAGCTAAGCCCCCGACTGAGAGGGTTGCTCACCAGTCGGTAGGATTTTTCAAAGTTAGGCGAGGACTGGACTGCAGCTAAGCCCCTGAGTGGGAGGGTTGCTCACCACTCGGTAGGATTTTTCAAACTTAGGCGAGTACTGGACTGCAGCTAAGCCGCCGAGTGGGAGGGTTGCTCACCACTCGGTAGGATTTTTCAAAGTTAGGCGTGTACTGGACTGCAGCTATGCCCCCGAGTGGCAGGGTTGCTCAGCACTCGGTAGGATTTTTCAAACTTAGGCGAGGACTGGACTACAGCTAAGCCCCCAGTGGGAGGGTTGCTCACCACTCGGTAGGATTTTTCAAACTTAGGCGAGTACTGGACTGCAACTAAGCCCCCGAGTGGGAGGGTTGCTCACCACTCGGTAGGATTTTTCAAACTTAGGAGAGCACGGGACTGCAGCTAAGCCCCCGAGTGGGATGGTTGCTCACCACTCGGTAGGATTTTTCAAAGTTAGGCGAGTACTGGACTGCAGCTAAGCCCCCGAGTGGGAGGGTTGCTCACCACTCGGTAGGATTTTTCAAACATAGGCGAGTACTGGAGTACAGCTAAGCCCCCGAGTGGGAAGGTTGCTCACCACTCGGTAGGATTTTTCAAACTTAGGCGAGTACTGGACTGCAGCTAAGCCGCTGAGTGGGAGGGCTGCTCACCACTCGGTAGGATTTTTCGAACTTAGGCGAGCACTGGACTGTAGCTAAGCCCCCGACTGAGAGGCTTGCTCATCACTCGGTAGGATTTTTCGAACTTAGGCGAGTTCTGGACTGCAGCAAAGCCCCCGAGTGCGAGGGTTGCTCACCACTCCGTAGGATTTTGCAAACTTAGGCGAGCACAGGACTGCAGCTAAGCCCCCGAGTGGGAGGGTTGCTCACCACTCGGTAGGATTTTTCAAACTAAGGCGAGCACTGGACTGCAGCTAAGCCCCTGAGTGGGAGGGTTGCTCTCCACTCGGTAGGATTTTTCAAACATAGGCGAGGACTGGACTGCAGCTAAGCCCCCAGTGGGAGGGTTGCTCACCACTCGGTAGGATTTTTCAAACTTAGGCGAGGACTGGACTGCAGCTAAGCCCCCAGTGGGAGGGTTGCTCACCACTCGATAGGATTTTTCAAACATAGGCGAGGACTGGACTGCAGCTAAGTCCCCGAGTGGGAGGGTTGCTCACCACTCGGTAGGATTTTTCAAACATAGGCGAGCACTGGACTGCAGCTAAGCCCCTGAGTGGGAGGGTTGCTCTCCACTCGGTAGGATTTTTCAAACATAGGCGAGGACTGGACTGCAGCTAAGCCCCCAGTGGGAGGGTTGCTCACCACTCGGTAGGATTTTTCAAACTTAGGCGAGGACTGGACTGCAGCTAAGCCCCCAGTGGGAGGGTTGCTCACCACTCGATAGGATTTTTCAAACATAGGCGAGGACTGGACTGCAGCTAAGCCCCCGAGTGGGAGGGTTGCTCACCACTCGGTAGGATTTTTCAAACTTAGGAGAGCACGGGACTGCAGCTAAGCCCCCGAGTGGGATGGTTGCTCACCACTCGGTAGGATTTTTCAAAGTTAGGCGAGTACTGGACTGCAGCTAAGCCCCCGAGTGGGAGGGTTGCTCACCACTCGGTAGGATTTTTCAAACTAAGGCGAGCACTGGACTGCAGCTAAGCCCCTGAGTGGGAGGATTGCTCACCACTCGGTAGGATTTTTCAAACATAGGCGAGGATTGGACTGCAGCTAAGCCCCCAGTGGGAGGGTTGCTCACCACTCGGTAGGATTTTTCAAACTTAGGCGAGTACTGGACTGCAGCTAAGCCCCCGAGTGGGAGGGTTGCTCACCAGTCGGTAGGATTTTTCAAACTTAGGCGAGGACTGGACTGCAGCTAAGCCGCCAGTGGGAGGGTTGCTCACCACTCGGTAGGATTTTTCAAACTTAGGCGAGGACTGGACTGCAGCTAAGCCCCCAGTGGGAGGGTTGCTCACCACTCGGTAGGATTTTTCAAACTTAGGCGAGTACTGGACTGCAGCTCAGCCCCCGAGTGGGAGGGTTGCTCACCACTTGGTAGGATTTATCAAACTTAGGAGAGCACTGGACTGCAGCTAAGCCCCCGAGTGGGTGGGTTGCTCACCACTCGGTATGATTTTTCAAACTTAGGCGAGCACTGGACTGCAGCTAAGCCCCCGACTGAGAGGGTTGCTCACCACTCGGTATGATTTTTCAAACTTAGGCAAGCACTGGACTGCAGCTAAGCCCCCGACTGAGAGGGTTGCTCACCACTCGGTAGGATTTTGCAAACTTAGGCGAGGACTGGACTGCAGCTAAGCCCCCAGTGGGAGGGTTGCTCACCACTCGGTAGGATTTTTCAAACTTAGGCGAGGACTGGACTGCAGCTAAGCCCCCAGTGGGAGGGTTGCTCACCACTCGATAGGATTTTGCAAACATAGGCGAGGACCGGACTGCAGCTAAGCCCCCGAGTGGGAGGGTTGCTCACCACTCGGTAGGATTTTTCAAACTTAGGCGAGGACTGGACTGCAGCTAAGCCCCCAGTGGGAGGGTTGCTCACCACTCGGTAGGATTTTTCAAACTTAGGCGAGTACTGGACTGCAACTAAGCCCCCGAGTGGGAGGGTTGCTCACCACTCGGTAGGATTTTTCAAACTTAGGAGAGCACGGGACTGCAGCTAAGCCCCGAGTGGGATGGTTGCTCACCACTCGGTAGGATTTTTCAAAGTTAGGCGAGTACTGGACTGCAGCTAAGCCCCCGAGTGGGAGGGTTGCTCACCACTCGGTAGGATTTTTCAAACATAGGCGAGTACTGGAGTACAGCTAAGCCCCCGAGTGGGAAGGTTGCTCACCACTCGGTTGGATTTTTCAAACTTAGGCGAGTACTGGACTGCAGCTAAGCCCCCGAGTGGGAGGGTTGCTCACCACTCGGTAGGATTTTTCGAACTTAGGCGAGCACTGGACTGTAGCTAAGCCCCCGACTGAGAGGCTTGCTCATCACTCCGTAGGATTTTTCGAACTTAGGCGAGTTCTGGACTGCAGCTAAGCCCCCGACTGAGAGGCTTGCTCACCACTCGGTAGGATTTTGCAAACTTAGGTGAGCACTGGACTGCAGCTAAGCCCCCAACTGAGAGGGTTGCTCACCAGTCGGTAGGATTTTTCAAAGTTAGGCGAGGACTGGACTGCAGCTAAGCCCCTGAGTGGGAGGGTTGCTCACCACTCGGTAGGATTTTTCAAACTTAGGCGAGTACTGGACTGCAGCTAAGCCGCCGAGTGGGAGGGTTGCTCACCAGTCGGTAGGATTTTTCAAAGTTAGGCGTGTACTGGACTGCAGCTATGCCCCCGAGTGGCAGGGTTGCTCAGCACTCGGTAGGATTTTTCAAACTTAGGCGAGGACTGGACTACAGCTAAGCCCCCAGTGGGAGGGTTGCTCACCACTCGGTAGGATTTTTCAAACTTAGGCGAGTACTGGACTGCAACTAAGCCCCCGAGTGGGAGGGTTGCTCACCACTCGGTAGGATTTTTCAAACTTAGGAGAGCACGGGACTGCAGCTAAGCCCCCGAGTGGGATGGTTGCTCACCACTCGGTAGGATTTTTCAAAGTTAGGCGAGTACTGGACTGCAGCTAAGCCCCCGAGTGGGAGGGTTGCTCACCACTCGGTAGGATTTTTCAAACATAGGCGAGTACTGGAGTACAGCTAAGCCCCCGAGTGGGAAGGTTGCTCACCACTCGGTTGGATTTTTCAAACTTAGGCGAGTACTGGACTGCAGCTAAGCCCCCGACTGAGAGGCTTGCTCACCACTCGGTAGGATTTTGCAAACTTAGGTGAGCACTGGACTGCAGCTAAGCCCCCGACTGAGAGGGTTGCTCACCAGTCGGTAGGATTTTTCAAAGTTAGGCGAGGACTGGACTGCAGCTAAGCCCCTGAGTGGGAGGGTTGCTCACCACTCGGTAGGATTTTTCAAACTTAGGCGAGTACTGGACTGCAGCTAAGCCGCCGAGTGGGAGGGTTGCTCACCACTCGGTAGGATTTTTCAAAGTTAGGCGTGTACTGGACTGCAGCTATGCCCCCGAGTGGCAGGGTTGCTCAGCACTCGGTAGGATTTTACAAACTTAGGCGAGGACTGGACTACAGCTAAGCCCCCAGTGGGAGGGTTGCTCACCACTCGGTAGGATTTTTCAAACTTAGGCGAGTACTGGACTGCAACTAAGCCCCCGAGTGGGAGGGTTGCTCACCACTCGGTAGGATTTTTCAAACTTAGGAGAGCACGGGACTGCAGCTAAGCCCCCGAGTGGGATGGTTGCTCACCACTCGGTAGGATTTTTCAAAGTTAGGCGAGTACTGGACTGCAGCTAAGCCCCCGAGTGGGAGGGTTGCTCACCACTCGGTAGGATTTTTCAAACATAGGCGAGTACTGGAGTACAGCTAAGCCCCCGAGTGGGAAGGTTGCTCACCACTCGGTAGGATTTTTCAAACTTAGGCGAGTACTGGACTGCAGCTAAGCCGCTGAGTGGGAGGGCTGCTCACCACTCGGTAGGATTTTTCGAACTTAGGCGAGCACTGGACTGTAGCTAAGCCCCCGACTGAGAGGCTTGCTCATCACTCGGTAGGATTTTTCGAACTTAGGCGAGTTCTGGACTGCAGCAAAGCCCCCGAGTGCGAGGGTTGCTCACCACTCCGTAGGATTTTGCAAACTTAGGCGAGCACAGGACTGCAGCTAAGCCCCCGAGTGGGAGGGTTGCTCACCACTCGGTAGGATTTTTCAAACTAAGGCGAGCACTGGACTGCAGCTAAGCCCCTGAGTGGGAGGGTTGCTCTCCACTCGGTAGGATTTTTCAAACATAGGCGAGGACTGGACTGCAGCTAAGCCCCCAGTGGGAGGGTTGCTCACCACTCGGTAGGATTTTTCAAACTTAGGCGAGGACTGGACTGCAGCTAAGCCCCCAGTGGGAGGGTTGCTCACCACTCGATAGGATTTTTCAAACATAGGCGAGGACTGGACTGCAGCTAAGTCCCCGAGTGGGAGGGTTGCTCACCACTCGGTAGGATTTTTCAAACATAGGCGAGCACTGGACTGCAGCTAAGCCCCTGAGTGGGAGGGTTGCTCTCCACTCGGTAGGATTTTTCAAACATAGGCGAGGACTGGACTGCAGCTAAGCCCCCAGTGGGAGGGTTGCTCACCACTCGGTAGGATTTTTCAAACTTAGGCGAGGACTGGACTGCAGCTAAGCCCCCAGTGGGAGGGTTGCTCACCACTCGATAGGATTTTTCAAACATAGGCGAGGACTGGACTGCAGCTAAGCCCCCGAGTGGGAGGGTTGCTCACCACTCGGTAGGATTTTTCAAACTTAGGAGAGCACGGGACTGCAGCTAAGCCCCCGAGTGGGATGGTTGCTCACCACTCGGTAGGATTTTTCAAAGTTAGGCGAGTACTGGACTGCAGCTAAGCCCCCGAGTGGGAGGGTTGCTCAACACTCGGTAGGATTTTTCAAACTAAGGCGAGCACTGGACTGCAGCTAAGCCCCTGAGTGGGAGGATTGCTCACCACTCGGTAGGATTTTTCAAACATAGGCGAGGATTGGACTGCAGCTAAGCCCCCAGTGGGAGGGTTGCTCACCACTCGGTAGGATTTTTCAAACTTAGGCGAGTACTGGACTGCAGCTAAGCCCCCGAGTGGGAGGGTTGCTCACCAGTCGGTAGGATTTTTCAAACTTAGGCGAGGACTGGACTGCAGCTAAGCCCCCAGTGGGAGGGTTGCTCACCACTCGGTAGGATTTTTCAAACTTAGGCGAGTACTGGACTGCAGCTAAGCCCCCGAGTGGGAGGGTTGCTCACCACTCGGTAGGATTTTTCAAACTTAGGCGAGGACTGGACTGCAGCTAAGCCGCCAGTGGGAGGGTTGCTCACCACTCGGTAGGATTTTTCAAACTTAGGCGAGGACTGGACTGCAGCTAAGCCCCCAGTGGGAGGGTTGCTCACCACTCGGTAGGATTTTTCAAACTTAGGCGAGGACTGGACTGCAGCTAAGCCCCCGAGTGGGAGGGTTGCTCACCACTTGGTAGGATTTATCAAACTTAGGAGAGCACTGGACTGCAGCTAAGCCCCCGAGTGGGTGGGTTGCTCACCACTCGGTATGATTTTTCAAACTTAGGCGAGCACTGGACTGCAGCTAAGCCCCCGACTGAGAGGGTTGCTCACCACTCGGTATGATTTTTCAAACTTAGGCAAGCACTGGACTGCAGCTAAGCACCCGACTGAGAGGGTTGCTCACCACTCGGTAGGATTTTGCAAACTTAGGCGAGGACTGGACTGCAGCTAAGCCCCCAGTGGGAGGGTTGCTCACCACTCGGTAGGATTTTTCAAACTTAGGCGAGGACTGGACTGCAGCTAAGCCCCCAGTGGGAGGGTTGCTCACCACTCGATAGGATTTTGCAAACATAGGCGAGGACTGGACTGCAGCTAAGCCCCCGAGTGGGAGGGTTGCTCACCACTCGGTAGGATTTTTCAAACTTAGGCGAGGACTGGACTGCAGCTAAGCCCCCAGTGGGAGGGTTGCTCACCACTCGGTAGGATTTTTCAAACTTAGGCGAGTACTGGACTGCAACTAAGCCCCCGAGTGGGAGGGTTGCTCACCACTCGGTAGGATTTTTCAAACTTAGGAGAGCACGGGACTGCAGCTAAGCCCCGAGTGGGATGGTTTCTCACCACTCGGTAGGATTTTTCAAAGTTAGGCGAGTACTGGACTGCAGCTAAGCCCCCGAGTGGGAGGGTTGCTCACCACTCGGTAGGATTTTTCAAACATAGGCGAGTACTGGAGTACAGCTAAGCCCCCGAGTGGGAAGGTTGCTCACCACTTGGTTGGATTTTTCAAACTTAGGCGAGTACTGGACTGCAGCTAAGCCCCCGAGTGGGAGGGTTGCTCACCACTCGGTAGGATTTTTCGAACTTAGGCGAGCACTGGACTGTAGCTAAGCCCCCGACTGAGAGGCTTGCTCATCACTCCGTAGGATTTTTCGAACTTAGGCGAGTTCTGGACTGCAGCTAAGCCCCCGACTGAGAGGCTTGCTCACCACTCGGTAGGATTTTGCAAACTTAGGTGAGCACTGGACTGCAGCTAAGCCCCCGACTGAGAGGGTTGCTCACCAGTCGGTAGGATTTTTCAAAGTTAGGCGAGGACTGGACTGCAGCTAAGCCCCTGAGTGGGAGGGTTGCTCACCACTCGGTAGGATTTTTCAAACTTAGGCGAGTACTGGACTGCAGCTAAGCCGCCGAGTGGGAGGGTTGCTCACCACTCGGTAGGATTTTTCAAAGTTAGGCGTGTACTGGACTGCAGCTATGCCCCCGAGTGGCAGGGTTGCTCAGCACTCGGTAGGATTTTTCAAACTTAGGCGAGGACTGGACTACAGCTAAGCCCCCAGTGGGAGGGTTGCTCACCACTCGGTAGGATTTTTCAAACTTAGGCGAGGACTGGACTGCAACTAAGCCCCCGAGTGGGAGGGTTGCTCACCACTCGGTAGGATTTTTCAAACTTAGGAGAGCACGGGACTGCAGCTAAGCCCCCGAGTGGGATGGTTGCTCACCACTCGGTAGGATTTTTCAAAGTTAGGCGAGTACTGGACTGCAGCTAAGCCCCCGAGTGGGAGGGTTGCTCACCACTCGGTAGGATTTTTCAAACATAGGCGAGTACTGGAGTACAGCTAAGCCCCCGAGTGGGAAGGTTGCTCACCACTCGGTAGGATTTTTCAAACATAGGCGAGTACTGGACTGCAGCTAAGCCGCTGAGTGGGAGGGTTGCTCACCACTCGGTAGGATTTTTCGAACTTAGGCGAGCACTGGACTGTAGCTAAGCCCCCGACTGAGAGGCTTGCTCATCACTCGGTAGGATTTTTCGAACTTAGGCGAGTTCTGGACTGCAGCTCAGCCCCCGAGTGCGAGGGTTGCTCACCACTCCGTAGGATTTTGCAAACTTAGGCGAGCACTGGACTGCAGCTAAGCCCCCGAGTGGGAGGGTTGCTCACCACTCGGTAGGATTTTTCAAACTAAGGCGAGCACTGGACTGCAGCTAAGCCCCTGAGTGGGAGGGTTGCTCTCCACTCGGTAGGATTTTTCAAACATAGGCGAGGACTGGACTGCAGCTAAGCCCCCAGTGGGAGGGTTGCTCACCACTCGGTAGGATTTTTCAAACTTAGGCGAGGACTGGACTGCAGCTAAGCCCCCAGTGGGAGGGTTGCTCACCACTCGATAGGATTTTTCAAACATAGGCGAGGACTGGACTGCAGCTAAGTCCCCGAGTGGGAGGGTTGCTCACCACTCGGTAGGATTTTTCAAACATAGGCGAGGACTGGACTACAGCTAAGCCCCCAGTAGGAGGGTTGCTCACCACTCGGTAGGATTTTTCAAACTTAGGCGAGTACTGGACTGCACCTAAGCCCCCGAGTGGGAGGGTTGCTCACCACTCGGTAGGATTTTTCAAACTTAGGAGAGTACTGGACTCCAGCTAAGCCCCCGAGTGGGATGGTTGCTCACCACTCGATAGGATTTTTCAAACATAGGCGAGGACTGGACTGCAGCTAAGCCCCCGAGTGGGAGGGTTGCTCACCACTCGGTAGGATTTTTCAAACTTAGGCGAGGACTGGACTACAGCTAAGCCCCCAGTGGGAGGGTTGCTCACCACTCGGTAGGATTTTTCAAACTTAGGCGAGGACTGGACTGCAGCTAAGCCCCCAGTGGGAGGGTTGCTCACCACTCGGTAGGATTTTTCAAACTTAGGCGAGTACTGGACTGCACCTAAGCCCCCGAGTGGGAGGGTTGCTCACCACTCGGTAGGATTTTTCAAACTTAGGAGAGCACGGGACTGCAGCTAAGCCCCGAGTGGGATGGTTGCTCACCACTCGGTAGGATTTTTCAAAGTTAGGCGAGTACTGGACTGCAGCTAAGCCCCCGAGTGGGAGGGTTGCTCACCACTCGGTAGGATTTTTCAAACATAGGCGAGTACTGGAGTACAGCTAAGCCCCCGAGTGGGAAGGTTGCTCACCACTCGGTAGGATTTTTCAAACTTAGGCGAGTACTGGACTGCAGCTAAGCCCCTGAGTGGGATGGTTGCTCACCACTCGGTAGGATTTTTCGAACTTAGGCGAGCACTGGACTGTAGCTAAGCCCCCGACTGAGAGGCTTGCTCATCACTCGGTAGGATTTTTCGAACTTAGGCGAGTACTGGACTGCAGCTAAGCCCCCGAGTGGGAGGGTTGCTCACCACTCCGTAGGATTTTGCAAACTTAGGCGAGCACTGGACTGCAGCTAAGCCCCCGAGTGGGAGGGTTGCTCACCACTCGGTAGGATTTTTCAAACTAAGGCGAGCACTGGACTGCAGCTAAGCCCCTGAGTGGGAGGATTGCTCACCACTCGGTAGGATTTTTCAAACATAGGCGAGGATTGGACTGCAGCTAAGCCCCCAGTGGGAGGGCTGCTCACCACTCGGTAGGATTTTTCAAACTTAGGCGAGTACTGGACTGCAGCTAAGCCCCCGAGTTGGAGGGTTGCTCACCAGTCGGTAGGATATTTCAAACTTAGACGAGGACTGGACTGCAGCTAAGCCCCCAGTGGGAGGGTTGCTCACCACTCGGTAGGATTTTTCAAACTTAGGCGAGTACTGGACTGCAGCTAAGCCCCCGAGTGGGAGGGTTGCTCACCACTCGGTAGGATTTTTCAAACCTAGGCGAGGACTGGACTGCAGCTAAGCCGCCAGTGGGAGGGTTGCTCACCACTCGGTAGGATTTTTCAAACTTAGGCGAGGACTGGACTGCAGCTAAGCCCCCGGTGGGAGGGTTGCTCACCACTCGGTAGGATTTTTCAAACTTAGGCGAGAACTGGACTGCAGCTAAGCCCCCGAGTGGGAGGGTTGCTCACCACTTGGTAGGATTTATCAAACTTAGGAGAGCACTGGACTGCAGCTAAGCCCCCGAGTGGGTGGGTTGCTCACCACTCGGTATGATTTTTCAAACTTAGGCGAGCACTGGACTGCAGCTAAGCCCCCGACTGAGAGGGTTGCTCACCACTCGGTATGATTTTTCAAACTTAGGCAAGCACTGGACTGCAGCTAAGCCCCCGACTGAGAGGGTTGCTCACCACTCGGTAGGATTTTGCAAACTTAGGCGAGGACTGGACTGCAGCTAAGCCCCCAGTGGGAGGGTTGCTCACCACTCGGTAGGATTTTTCAAACTTAGGCGAGGACTGGACTGCAGCTAAGCCCCCAGTGGGAGGGTTGCTCACCACTCGATAGGATTTTGCAAACATAGGCGAGGACTGGACTGCAGCTAAGCCCCCGAGTGGGAGGGTTGCTCACCACTCGGTAGGATTTTTCAAACTTAGGCGAGGACTGGACTGCAGCTAAGCCCCCAGTGGGAGGGTTGCTCACCACTCGGTAGGATTTTTCAAACTTAGGCGAGTACTGGACTGCAGCTAAGCCCCCGAGTGGGAGGGTTGCTCACCACTCGGTAGGATTTTTCAAACATAGGCGAGTACTGGACTACAGCTAAGCCGCCGAGTGGGAAGGTTGCTCACGACTCGGTAGGATTTTTCAAACATAGGCGAGTACTGGAGTACAGCCAAGCCCCCGAGTGGGAAGGTTGCTCACCACTCGGTTGGATTTTTCAAACTTAGGCGAGTACTGGACTGCAGCTAAGCCCCCGAGTGGGAGGGTTGCTCACCACTCGGTAGGATTTTTCGAACTTAGGCGAGCACTGGACTGTAGCTAAGCCCCCGACTGAGAGGCTTGCTCATCACTCCGTAAGATTTTTCGAACTTAGGAGAGTTCTGGACTGCAGCTAAGCCCCCGACTGAGAGGCTTGCTCACCACTCGGTAGGATTTTGCAAACTTAGGTGAGCACTGGACTGCAGCTAAGCCCCCGACTGAGAGGGTTGCTCACCAGTCGGTAGGATTTTTCAAAGTTAGGCGAGGACTGGACTGCAGCTAAGCCCCTGAGTGGGAGGGTTGCTCACCACTCGGTAGGATTTTTCAAACATAGGCGAGGACTGGACTGCAGCTAAGCCCCCGAGTGGGAGGGTTGCTCACCACTCGGTAGGATTTTTCAAACTTAGGCGAGGACTGGACTACAGCTAAGCCCCCAGTGGGAGGGTTGCTCACCACTCGGTAGGATTTTTCAAACTTAGGCGAGGACTGGACTGCAGCTAAGCCCCCAGTGGGAGGGTTGCTCACCACTCGGTAGGATTTTTCAAACTTAGGCGAGTACTGGACTGCACCTAAGCCCCCGAGTGGGAGGGTTGCTCACCACTCGGTAGGATTTTTCAAACTTAGGAGAGCACGGGACTGCAGCTAAGCCCCGAGTGGGATGGTTGCTCACCACTCGGTAGGATTTTTCAAAGTTAGGCGAGTACTGGACTGCAGCTAAGCCCCCGAGTGGGAGGGTTGCTCACCACTCGGTAGGATTTTTCAAACATAGGCGAGTACTGGAGTACAGCTAAGCCCCCGAGTGGGAAGGTTGCTCACCACTCGGTAGGATTTTTCAAACTTAGGCGAGTACTGGACTGCAGCTAAGCCCCTGAGTGGGATGGTTGCTCACCACTCGGTAGGATTTTTCGAACTTAGGCGAGCACTGGACTGTAGCTAAGCCCCCGACTGAGAGGCTTGCTCATCACTCGGTAGGATTTTTCGAACTTAGGCGAGTACTGGACTGCAGCTAAGCCCCCGAGTGGGAGGGTTGCTCACCACTCCGTAGGATTTTGCAAACTTAGGCGAGCACTGGACTGCAGCTAAGCCCCCGAGTGGGAGGGTTGCTCACCACTCGGTAGGATTTTTCAAACTAAGGCGAGCACTGGACTGCAGCTAAGCCCCTGAGTGGGAGGATTGCTCACCACTCGGTAGGATTTTTCAAACATAGGCGAGGATTGGACTGCAGCTAAGCCCCCAGTGGGAGGGCTGCTCACCACTCGGTAGGATTTTTCAAACTTAGGCGAGTACTGGACTGCAGCTAAGCCCCCGAGTTGGAGGGTTGCTCACCAGTCGGTAGGATATTTCAAACTTAGACGAGGACTGGACTGCAGCTAAGCCCCCAGTGGGAGGGTTGCTCACCACTCGGTAGGATTTTTCAAACTTAGGCGAGTACTGGACTGCAGCTAAGCCCCCGAGTGGGAGGGTTGCTCACCACTCGGTAGGATTTTTCAAACCTAGGCGAGGACTGGACTGCAGCTAAGCCGCCAGTGGGAGGGTTGCTCACCACTCGGTAGGATTTTTCAAACTTAGGCGAGGACTGGACTGCAGCTAAGCCCCCGGTGGGAGGGTTGCTCACCACTCGGTAGGATTTTTCAAACTTAGGCGAGAACTGGACTGCAGCTAAGCCCCCGAGTGGGAGGGTTGCTCACCACTTGGTAGGATTTATCAAACTTAGGAGAGCACTGGACTGCAGCTAAGCCCCCGAGTGGGTGGGTTGCTCACCACTCGGTATGATTTTTCAAACTTAGGCGAGCACTGGACTGCAGCTAAGCCCCCGACTGAGAGGGTTGCTCACCACTCGGTATGATTTTTCAAACTTAGGCAAGCACTGGACTGCAGCTAAGCCCCCGACTGAGAGGGTTGCTCACCACTCGGTAGGATTTTGCAAACTTAGGCGAGGACTGGACTGCAGCTAAGCCCCCAGTGGGAGGGTTGCTCACCACTCGGTAGGATTTTTCAAACTTAGGCGAGGACTGGACTGCAGCTAAGCCCCCAGTGGGAGGGTTGCTCACCACTCGATAGGATTTTGCAAACATAGGCGAGGACTGGACTGCAGCTAAGCCCCCGAGTGGGAGGGTTGCTCACCACTCGGTAGGATTTTTCAAACTTAGGCGAGGACTGGACTGCAGCTAAGCCCCCAGTGGGAGGGTTGCTCACCACTCGGTAGGATTTTTCAAACTTAGGCGAGTACTGGACTGCAGCTAAGCCCCCGAGTGGGAGGGTTGCTCACCACTCGGTAGGATTTTTCAAACATAGGCGAGTACTGGACTACAGCTAAGCCGCCGAGTGGGAAGGTTGCTCACGACTCGGTAGGATTTTTCAAACATAGGCGAGTACTGGAGTACAGCCAAGCCCCCGAGTGGGAAGGTTGCTCACCACTCGGTTGGATTTTTCAAACTTAGGCGAGTACTGGACTGCAGCTAAGCCCCCGAGTGGGAGGGTTGCTCACCACTCGGTAGGATTTTTCGAACTTAGGCGAGCACTGGACTGTAGCTAAGCCCCCGACTGAGAGGCTTGCTCATCACTCCGTAAGATTTTTCGAACTTAGGAGAGTTCTGGACTGCAGCTAAGCCCCCGACTGAGAGGCTTGCTCACCACTCGGTAGGATTTTGCAAACTTAGGTGAGCACTGGACTGCAGCTAAGCCCCCGACTGAGAGGGTTGCTCACCAGTCGGTAGGATTTTTCAAAGTTAGGCGAGGACTGGACTGCAGCTAAGCCCCTGAGTGGGAGGGTTGCTCACCACTCGGTAGGATTTTTCAAACTTAGGCGAGTACTGGACTGCAGCTAAGCCGCCGAGTGGGAGGGTTGCTCACCACTCGGTAGGATTTTTCAAAGTTAGGCGTGTACTGGACTGCAGCTATGCCCCCGAGTGGCAGGGTTGCTCAGCACTCGGTAGGATTTTTCAAACTTAGGCGAGTACTGGACTGCAGCTAAACCCCGAGTGGGAGGGTTTCTCACCACTCGGTAGTATTTTTCAAACTTAGGCGAGGACTGGACTGTAGCTAAGCCCCCAGTGGGAGGTTTGCTCACCACTCGGTAGGATTTTTCAAACTTAGGCGAGTACTGGACTACAACTAAGCCCCCGAGTGGGAAGGTTGCTCACCACTCGGTAGGATTTTTCAAACTTAGGCGAGCACTGGACTGTAGCTAAGCCCCCGAGTGAGAGGGTTGCTCACCACTCGGTAGGATTTTTCAAACTTAGGCGAGTACTGGACTGCAGCTAAGCCCCCGACTGAGAGGCTTGCTCACCACTCGGTAGGATTTTGCAAACTTAGGCGAGCACTGGACTGCAGCTAAGCCCTCGAGGGGGAGGGTTGCTCACCACTCGGTAGGATTTTTCAAACTTAGGCGAGCACTGGACTGCAGCTAAGCCCCCGAGTGGGAGGGTTGCTCACCACTCGGTAGGATTTTTCAAACTTAGGCGAGGACTGGACTGGAGCTAAGCCCCCGAGTGGGAGGGTTGCTCACCACTCGGTAGGATTTTTCAAACTTAGGCGAGGACTGGACTGCAGCTAAGCCCCCGAGTGGGAGGGTTGCTCACCACTCGGTAGGATTTTTCAAACTTAGGCAAGTACTGGACTGCAGCTAAGCCCCTGAGTGGGAGGGTTGCTCACCACTCGGTAGGATTTTTCAAACATAGGCAAGTACTGGACTGCAGCTAAGCCCCCGAGTGGGAGGGTTGCTCACCACTCGGTAGGATTTTTGAAACTTAGGCTAGTACTAGACTGCAGCTAAGCCCCCGATTGAGAGGCTTGCTCATCACTCGGTAGGGCTTTTCAAACTTAGGCGAGGACTGGACTGCAGCTAAGCCCCCTAGTGATAGGGTTGCTCACCACTCGGTAGGATTATTCAAACTTAGGCGAGTACTGGACTGCAGCTAAGCCCCCGAGTGGCAGGGTTGGTCAGCACTCGGTAGGATTTTTCAAACTTAGGCGAGTACTGGACTGCAGCTAAGCCCCCGAGTGGGAGGGTTGCTCACCACTCGGTAGGATTTTTTCAAACTTAGGCGAGTACTGGACTCCAGCTAAGCCCCCGAGTGGGAGGGTTGCTCACCACTCGGTAGGATTTTTCAAACATAGGCGAGTACTGGATCACAGCTAAGCCCCCGAGTGGGAAGGTTGCTCACGACTCGGTAGGATTTTTCAAACTTAGGCGAGTACTGGACTGCAGCTAAGCCCCCGAGTGGGACGGTTGCTCTCCACTCTGTAGGATTTTTCGAACTTAGGCGAGCACTGGACTGTAGCTAAGCCCCCGACTGAGAGGCTTGCTCATCACTCGGTAGGATTTTTCAAACTTAGGCGAGAACTGGACTGCAACTAAGCCCCCGACTGAGAGGGTTGCTCACCACTCGGTTGGATTTTTCAAACTTAGGCGAGTACTGGACTGCAGCTAAGCCCCCGAGTGGGAGGGTTGCTCACCACTCGGTAGGATTTTTCGAACTTAGGCGAGCACTGGACTGTAGCTAAGCCCCCGACTGAGAGGCTTGCTCATCACTCCGTAGGATTTTTCGAACTTAGGCGAGTTCTGGACTGCAGCTAAGCCCCCGACTGAGAGGCTTGCTCACCACTCGGTAGGATTTTGCAAACTTAGGTGAGCACTGGACTGCAGCTAAGCCCACGACTGAGAGGGTTGCTCACCAGTCGGTAGGATTTTTCAAAGTTAGGCGAGGACTGGACTGCAGCTAAGCCCCTGAGTGGGAGGGTTGCTCACCACTCGGTAGGATTTTTCAAACTTAGGCGAGTACTGGACTGCAGCTAAGCCGCCGAGTGGGAGGGTTGCTCACCACTCGGTAGGATTTTTCAAAGTTAGGCGTGTACTGGACTGCAGCTATGCCCCCGAGTGGCAGGGTTGCTCAGCACTCGGTAGGATTTTTCAAACTTAGGCGAGTACTGGACTGCAGCTAAACCCCGAGTGGGAGGGTTTCTCACCACTCGGTAGTATTTTTCAAACTTAGGCGAGGACTGGACTGTAGCTAAGCCCCCAGTGGGAGGTTTGCTCACCACTCGGTAGGATTTTTCAAACTTAGGCGAGTACTGGACTACAAATAAGCCCCCGAGTGGGAAGGTTGCTCACCACTCGGTAGGATTTTTCAAACTTAGGCGAGCACTGGACTGTAGCTAAGCCCCCGAGTGAGAGGGTTGCTCACCACTCGGTAGGATTTTTCAAACTTAGGCGAGTACTGGACTGCAGCTAAGCCCCCGACTGAGAGGCTTGCTCACCACTCGGTAGGATTTTGCAAACTTAGGCGAGCACTGGACTGCAGCTAAGCCCTCGAGGGGGAGGGTTGCTCACCACTCGGTAGGATTTTTCAAACTTAGGCGAGCACTGGACTGTAGCTAAGCCCCCGAGTGGGAGGGTTGCTCACCACTCGGTAGGATTTTTCAAACTTAGGCGAGGACTGGACTGGAGCTAAGCCCCCGAGTGGGAGGGTTGCTCACCACTCGGTAGGATTTTTCATACTTAGGCGAGGACTGGACTGCAGCTAAGCCCCCGAGTGGGAGGGTTGCTCACCACTCGGTAGGATTTTTCAAACTTAGGCAAGTACTGGACTGCAGCTAAGCCCCTGAGTGGGAGGGTTGCTCACCACTCGGTAGGATTTTTCAAACATAGGCAAGTACTGGACTGCAGCTAAGCCCCCGAGTGGGAGGGTTGCTCACCACTCGGTAGGATTTTTGAAACTTAGGCTAGTACTAGACTGCAGCTAAGCCCCCGATTGAGAGGCTTGCTCATCACTCGGTAGGGTTTTTCAAACTTAGGCGAGGACTGGACTGCAGCTAAGCCCCCTAGTGATAGGGTTGCTCACCACTCGGTAGGATTATTCAAACTTAGGCGAGTACTGGACTGCAGCTAAGCCCCCGAGTGGCAGGGTAGGTCAGCACTCGGTAGGATTTTTCAAACTTAGGCGAGTACTGGACTGCAGCTAAGCCCCCGAGTGGGAGGGTTGCTCACCACTCGGTAGGATTTTTTCAAACTTAGGCGAGTACTGGACTTCAGCTAAGCCCCCGAGTGGGAGGGTTGCTCACCACTCGGTAGGATTTTTCAAACATAGGCGAGTACTGGACTACAGCTAAGCCCCCGAGTGGGAAGGTTGCTCACGACTCGGTAGGATTTTTCAAACTTAGGCGAGTACTGGACTGCAGCTAAGCCCCCGAGTGGGACGGTTGCTCTCCACTCTGTAGGATTTTTCGAACTTAGGCGAGCACTGGACTGTAGCTAAGCCCCCGACTGAGAAGCTTGCTCATCACTCGGTAGGATTTTTCAAACTTAGGCGAGAACTGGACTGCAACTAAGCCCCCGACTGAGAGGGTTGCTCACCAGTCGGTAGGATTTTTCAAAGTTAGGCGAGGACTGGACTGCAGCTAAGCCCCTGAGTGGGAGGGTTGCTCACCACTCGGTAGGATTTTTCAAACTTAGGCGAGTACTGGACTGCAGCTAAGCCGCCGAGTGGGAGGGTTGCTCACCACTCGGTAGGATTTTTCAAAGTTAGGCGTGTACTGGACTGCAGCTATGCCCCCGAGTGGCAGGGTTGCTCAGCACTCGGTAGGATTTTTCAAACTTAGGCGAGTACTGGACTGCAGCTAAGCCCCCGAGTGGGAGGGTTGCTCACCACTCGGTAGTATTTTTCAAACTTAAGCGAGGACTGGACTGTAGCTAAGCCCCCAGTGGGAGGTTTGCTCACCACTCGGTAGGATTTTTCAAACTTAGGCGAGTACTGGACTACAACTAAGCCCCCGAGTGGGAAGGTTGCTCACCACTCGGTAGGATTTTTCAAACTTAGGCGAGCACTGGACTGTAGCTAAGCCCCCGAGTGAGAGGGTTGCTCACCACTCGGTAGGATTTTTCAAACTTAGGCGAGTACTGGACTGCAGCTAAGCCCCCGACTGAGAGGCTTGCTCACCACTCGGTAGGATTTTGCAAACTTAGGCGAGCACTGGACTGCAGCTAAGCCCCCGAGTGGGAGGGTTGCTCACCAGTCGGTAGGATTTTTCAAACTTAGGCGAGCACTGGACTGCAGCTAAGCCCCCGAGTGGGAGGGTTGCTCACCACTCGGTAGGATTTTTCAAACTTAGGCGAGGACTGGACTGGAGCTAAGCCCCCGAGTGGGAGGGTTGCTCACCACTCGGTAGGATTTTTCAAACTTAGGCGAGGACTGGACTGCAGCTAAGCCCCCGAGTGGGAGGGTTGCTCACCACTCGGTAGGATTTTTCAAACTTAGGCAAGTACTGGACTGCAGCTAAGCCCCTGAGTGGGAGGGTTGCTCACCACTCGGTAGGATTTTTCAAACTTAGGCAAGTACTGGACTGCAGCTAAGCCCCCGAGTGGGAGGGTTGCTCACCACTCGGTAGGATTTTTCAAACATAGGCTAGTACTGGACTGCAGCTAAGCCCCCGATTGAGAGGCTTGCTCATCACTCGGTAGGGTTTTTCAAACTTAGGCGAGGACTGGACTGCAGCTAAGCCCCCTAGTGATAGGGTTGCTCACCACTCGGTAGGATTTTTCAAACTTAGGCGAGTACTGGACTGCAGCTAAGCCCCCGAGTGGCAGGGTTGGTCAGCACTCGGTAGGATTTTTCAAACTTAGGCGAGTACTGGACTGCAGCTAAGCCCCCATGTGGGAGGGTTGCTCACCACTCGGTAGGATTTTTTCAAACTTAGGCGAGTACTGGACTCCAGCTAAGCCCCCGAGTGGGAGGGTTGCTCACCACTCGGTAGGATTTTTCAAACATAGGCGAGAACTGGACTACAGCTAAGCCCCCGAGTGGGAACGTTGCTCACCACTCGGTAGGATTTTTCAAACTTAGGCGAGTACTGGACTGCAGCTAAGCCCCCGAGTGGGAGGGTTGCTCACCACTCGGTAGGATTTTTTGAACTTAGGCGAGCACTGGACTGTAGCTAAGCCCCCGACTGAGAGGCTTGCTCATCACACAGTAGGATTTTTCGAACTTAGGCGAGTTCTGGACTGCAGCTAAGCCCCCGACTGAGAGGCTTGCTCACCACTCGGTAGGATTTTGCAAACTTAGGCGAGCACTGGACTGCAGCTAAGCCCCCGACTGAGAGGGTTGCTCACCAGTCATTAGGATTTTTCAAAGTTAGGCGAGGACTGGACTGCAGCTAAGCCCCTGAGTGGGAGGGTTACTCACCACTCGGTAGGATTTTTCAAACTTAGGCGAGTACTGGACTGCAGCTAAGCCGCCGAGTGGGAGGGTTGCTCACCACTCGGTAGGATTTTTCAAAGTTAGGCGTGTACTGGACTGCAGCTATGCCCCCGAGTGGCAGGGTTGCTCAGCACTCGGTAGGATTTTTCAAACTTAGGCGAGTACTGGACTGCAGCTAAGCCCCCGAGTGGGAGGGTTGCTCACCACTCGGTAGTATTTTTCAAACTTAGGCGAGGACTGGACTGTAGCTAAGCCCCCAGTGGGAGGTTTGCTCACCACTCGGTAGGATTTTTCAAACTTAGGCGAGTACTGGACTACATCTAAGCCCCCGAGTGGGAAGGTTGCTCACCACTCGGTAGGATTTTTCAAACTTAGGCGAGCACTGGACTGTAGCTAAGCCCCCGAGTGAGAGGGTTGCTCACCACTCGGTAGGATTTTTCAAACTTAGGCGAGTACTGGACTGCAGCTAAGCCCCCGACTGAGAGGCTTGCTCACCACTCGGTAGGATTTTGCAAACTTAGGCGAGCACTGGACTGCAGCTAAGCCCCCGAGTGGGAGGGTTGCTCACCAGTCGGTAGGATTTTTCAAACTTAGGCGAGCACTGGACTGCAGCTAAGCCCCCGAGTGGGAGGGTTGCTCACCACTCGGTAGGATTTTTCAAACTTAGGCGAGGACTGGACTGGAGCTAAGCCCCCGAGTGGGAGGGTTGCTCACCACTCGGTAGGATTTTTCAAACTTAGGCGAGGACTGGACTGCAGCTAAGCCCCCGAGTGGGAGGGTTGCTCACCACTCGGTAGGATTTTTCAAACTTAGGCAAGTACTGGACTGCAGCTAAGCCCCTGAGTGGGAGGGTTGCTCACCACTCGGTAGGATTTTTCAAACATAGGCAAGTACTGGACTGCAGCTAAGCCCCTGAGTGGGAGGGTTGCTCACCACTCGGTAGGATTTTTCAAACTTAGGCAAGTACTGGACTGCAGCTAAGCCCCCGAGTGGGAGGGTTGCTCACCACTCGGTAGGATTTTTCAAACATAGGCTAGTACTGGACTGCAGCTAAGCCCCCGATTGAGAGGCTTGCTCATCACTCGGTAGGGTTTTTCAAACTTAGGCGAGGAATGGACTGCAGCTAAGCCCCCTAGTGATAGGGTTGCTCACCACTCGGTAGGATTTTTCAAACTTAGGCGAGTACTGGACTGCAGCTAAGCCCCCAAGTGGCAGGGTTGGTCAGCACTCGGTAGGATTTTTCAAACTTAGGCGAGTACTGGACTGCAGCTAAGCCCCCGAGTGGGAGGGTTGCTCACCACTCGGTAGGATTTTTCAAACTTAGGCGAGCACTGGACTGCAGCTAAGCCCCCGAGTGGGAGGGTTGCTCACCACTCGGTAGGATTTTTCAAACATAGGCTAGTACTGGACTGCAGCTAAGCCCCCGATTGAGAGGCTTGCTCATCACTCGGTAGGGTTTTTCAAACTGAGGCGAGGACTGGACTGCAGCTAAGCCCCCTAGTGATAGGGTTGCTCACCACTCGGTAGGATTTTTCAAACTTAGGCGAGTACTGGACTGCAGCTAAGCCCCCGAGTGGCAGGGTTGGTCAGCACTCGGTAGGATTTTTCAAACTTAGGCGAGTACTGGACTGCAGCTAATCCCCCGAGTGGGAGGGTTGCTCACCACTCGGTAGGATTTTATCAAACTTAGGCGAGTACTGGACTCCAGCTAAGCCCCCGAGCGGGAGGGTTGCTCACCACTCGGTAGGATTTTTCAAACATAGGCGAGTACTGGACTGCAGCTAAGCCCCCGACTGAGAGGCTTGCTCATCACTCGGTAGGATTTTTCAAACTTAGGCGAGAACTGGACTGCAGCTAAGCCCCCGACTGAGAGGCTTGCTCACCACTCGGTAGGATTTTGCAAACTTAGGCGAGCACTGGACTGCATCTAAGCCCCCGAGTGGGAGGGTTGCTCACCACTCGGTAGGATTTTTCAAACTTAGGCGAGCACTGGACTGCAGCTAAGCCCCCGAGTGGGAGGGTTGCTCACCACTCGGTAGGATTTTTCAAACTTAGGCGAGGACTGGACTGGAGCTAAGCCCCCGAGTGGGAGGGTTGCTCACCACTCGGTAGGATTTTTCAAACTTAGGCGAGGACTGGACTGCAGCTAAGCCCCTGAGTGGGAGGGTTGCTCACCACTCGGTAGGATTTTTCAAACATAGGCAAGTACTGGACTGCAGCTAAGCCCCTGAGTGGGAGGGTTGCTCACCACTCGGTAGGATTTTTCAAACTTAGGCAAGTACTGGACTGCAGCTAAGCCCCCGAGTGGGAGGGTTGCTCACCACTCGGTAGGATTTTTCAAACATAGGCTAGTACTGGACTGCAGCTAAGCCCCCGATTGAGAGGCTTGCTCATCACTCGGTAGGGTTTTTCAAACTGAGGCGAGGACTGGACTGCAGCTAAGCCCCCTAGTGATAGGGTTGCTCACCACTCGGTAGGATTTTTCAAACTTAGGCGAGTACTGGACTGCAGCTAAGCCCCCGAGTGGCAGGGTTGGTCAGCACTCGGTAGGATTTTTCAAACTTAGGCGAGTACTGGACTGCAGCTAATCCCCCGAGTGGGAGGGTTGCTCACCACTCGGTAGGATTTTATCAAACTTAGGCGAGTACTGGACTCCAGCTAAGCCCCCGAGCGGGAGGGTTGCTCACCACTCGGTAGGATTTTTCAAACATAGGCGAGTACTGGACTACAGCTAAGCCCCCGAGTGGGAAGGTTGCTCACCACTCGGTAGGATTTTTCAAACTTAGGCGAGGACTGGACTGCAGCTAAGCCCCCGAGTGGGAGGGTTGCTCACCACTCTGTAGGATTTTTCGAACTTAGGCGAGCACTGGACTGTAGCTAAGCCCCCGACTGAGAGGCTTGCTCATCACTCGGTAGGATTTTTCAAACTTAGGCGAGAACTGGACTGCAGCTAAGCCCCCGACTGAGAGGCTTGCTCACCACTCGGTAGGATTTTGCAAACTTAGGCGAGCACTGGACTGCAGCTAAGCCCCCGAGTGGGAGGGTTGCTCACCACTCGGTAGGATTTTTCAAACTTAGGCGAGCACTGGACTGCAGCTAAGCCCCCGAGTGGGAGGGTTGCTCACCACTCGGTAGGATTTTTCAAACTTAGGCGAGGACTGGACTGGAGCTAAGCCCCCGAGTGGGAGGGTTGCTCACCACTCGGTAGGATTTTTCAAACTTAGGCGAGGACTGGACTGCAGCTAAGCCCCCGAGTGGGAGGGTTGCTCACCACTCGGTAGGATTTTTCAAACTTAGGCAAGTACTGGACTGCAGCTAAGCCCCTGAGTGGGAGGGTTGCTCACCACTCGGTAGGATTTTTCAAACTTAGGCAAGTACTGGACTGCAGCTAAGCCCCCGAGTGGGAGGGTTGCTCACCACTCGGTAGGATTTTTCAAACATAGGCTAGTACTGGACTGCAGCTAAGCCCCCGATTGAGAGGCTTGCTCATCACTCGGTAGGGTTTTTCAAACTTAGGCAGGACTGGACTGCAGCTAAGCCCCCTAGTGATAGGGTTGCTCACCACTCGGTAGGATTTTTCAAACTTAGGCGAGTACTGGACTGCAGCTAAGCCCCCGAGTGGCAGGGTTGGTCGGCACTCGGTAGGATTTTTCAAACTTAGGCGAGTACTGGACTGCAGCTAAGCCCCCGAGTGGGAGGGTTGCTCACCACTCGGTAGGATTTTTTCAAACTTAGGCGAGTACTGGACTCCAGCTAAGCCCCCGAGTGGGAGGGTTGCTCACCACTCTGTAGGATTTTTCAAACATAGGCGAGTACTGGACTACAGCTAAGCCCCCGAGTGGGAAGGTTGCTCACGACTCGGTAGGATTTTTCAAACTTAGGCGAGTACTGGACTGCAGCTAAGCCCCGGAGTGGGACGGTTGCTCACCACTCTGTAGGATTTTTCGAACTTAGGCGAGCACTGGACTGTAGCTAAGCCCCCGACTGAGAGGCTTGCTCATCACTCGGTAGGATTTTTCAAACTTAGGCGAGAACTGGACTGCAACTAAGCCCCCGACTGAGAGGGTTGCTCACCAGTCGGTAGGATTTTTCACAGTTAGGCGAGGACTGGACTGCAGCTAAGCCCCTGAGTGGGAGGGTTGCTCACCACTCGGTAGGATTTTTCAAACTTAGGCGAGTACTGGACTGCAGCTAAGCCGCCGAGTGGGAGGGTTGCTCACCACTCGGTAGGATTTTTCAAAGTTAGGCGTGTACTGGACTGCAGCTATGCCCCCGAGTGGCAGGGTTGCTCAGCACTCGGTAGGATTTTTCAAACTTAGGCGAGTACTGGACTGCAGCTAAGCCCCCGAGTGGGAGGGTTGCTCACCACTCGGTAGTATTTTTCAAACTTAAGCGAGGACTGGACTGTAGCTAAGCCCCCAGTGGGCGGTTTGCTCACCACTCGGTAGGATTTTTCAAACTTAGGCGAGTACTTGACTACAACTAAGCCCCCGAGTGGGAAGGTTGCTCACCACTCGGTAGGATTTTTCAAACTTTGGCGAGCACTGGACTGTAGCTAAGCCCCCGAGTGAGAGGGTTGCTCACCACTCGGTAGGATTTTTCAAACTTAGGCGAGTACTGGACTGCAGCTAAGCCCCCGACTGAGAGGCTTGCTCACCACTCGGTAGGATTTTGCAAACTTAGGCGAGCACTGGACTGCAGCTAAGCCCCCGAGTGGGAGGGTTGCTCACCAGTCGGTAGGATTTTTCAAACTTAGGCGAGTACTGGACTGCAGCTAAGCCCCCGAGTGGGAGGGTTGCTCACCACTCGGTAGGATTTTTCAAACTTAGGCGAGGACTGGACTGGAGCTAAGCCCCCGAGTGGGAGGGTTGCTCACCACTCGGTAGGATTTTTCAAACTTAGGCGAGGACTGGACTGCAGCTAAGCCCCCGAGTGGGAGGGTTGCTCACCACTCGGTAGGATTTTTCAAACTTAGGCAAGTACTGGACTGCAGCTAAGCCCCTGAGTGGGAGGGTTGCTCACCACTCGGTAGGATTTTTTAAACTTAGGCAAGTACTGGACTGCAGCTAAGCCCCTGAGTGGGAGGGTTGCTCACCACTCGGTAGGATTTTTCAAACATAGGCTAGTACTGGACTGCAGCTAAGCCCCCGATTGAGAGGCTTGCTCATCACTCGGTAGGGTTTTTCAAACTTAGGCGAGGACTAGACTGCAGCTAAGCCCCCTAGTGATAGGGTTGCTCACCACTCGGTAGGATTTTTCAAACTTAGGCGAGTACTGGACTGCAGCTAAGCCCCCGAGTGGCAGGGTTGGTCAGTACTCGGTAGGATTTTTCAAACTTAGGCGAGTACTGGACTGCAGCTAAGCCCCCGAGTGGCAGGGTTGGTCAGCACTCGGTAGGATTTTTCAAACTTAGGCGAGTACTGGACTGCAGCTAAGCCCCCGAGTGGGAGGGTTGCTCACCACTCGGTAGGATTTTTTCAAACTTAGGCGAGTACTGGACTCCAGCTAAGCCCCCGAGTGGGAGGGTTGCTCACCACTCGGTAGGATTTTTCAAACATAGGCGAGTACTGGACTACAGCTAAGCCCCCGAGTGGGAAGGTTGCTCACGACTCGGTAGGATTTTTCAAACTTAGGCGAGTACTGGACTGCAGCTAAGCCCCCGAGTGGGACGGTTGCTCACCACTCTGTAGGATTTTTCGAACTTAGGCGAGCACTGGACTGTAGCTAAGCCCCCGACTGAGAGGCTTGCTAATCACTCGGTAGGATTTTTCAAACTTAGGCGAGAACTGGACTGCAACTAAGCCCCCGACTGAGAGGGTTGCTTACCAGTCGGTAGGATTTTTCAAAGTTAGGCGAGGACTGGACTGCAGCTAAGCCCCTGAGTGGGAGGGTTGCTCACCACTCGGTAGGATTTTTCAAACTTAGGCGAGTACTGGACTGCAGCTAAGCCGCCGAGTGGGAGGGTTGCTCAGCACTCGGTAGTATTTTTCAAACTTAAGCGAGGACTGGACTGTAGCTAAGCCCCCGAGTGGGAGGGTTGCTCACCACTCGGTAGTATTTTTCAAACTTAAGCGAGGACTGGACTGTAGCTAAGCCCCCGGTGGGAGGTTTGCTCACCACTCGGTAGGATTTTTCAAACTTAGGCGAGTACTGGACTACAACTAAGCCCCCGAGTGGGAAGGTTGCTCACCACTCGGTAGGATTTTTCAAACTTAGGCGAGCACTGGACTGTAGCTAAGCCCCCGAGTGAGAGGGTTGCTCACCACTCGGTAGGATTTTTCAAACTTAGGCGAGTACTGGACTGCAGCTAAGCCCCCGACTGAGAGGCTTGCTCACCACTCGGTAGGATTTTGCAAACTTAGGCGAGCACTGGACTGCAGCTAAGCCCCCGAGTGGGAGGGTTGCTCACCAGTCGGTAGGATTTTTCAAACTTAGGCGAGCACTGGACTGCAGCTAAGCCCCCGAGTGGGAGGGTTGCTCACCATTCGGTAGGATTTTTCAAACTTAGGCGAGGACTGGACTGGAGCTAAGCCCCCGAGTGGGAGGGTTGCTCACCACTCGGTAGGATTTTTCAAACTTAGGCGAGGACTGGACTGCAGCTAAGCCCCCGAGTGGGAGGGTTGCTCACCACTCGGTAGGATTTTTCAAACTTAGGCAAGCACTGGACTGCAGCTAAGCCCCCGAGTGGGAGGGTTGCTCACCACTCGGTAGGATTTTTCAAACTTAGGCAAGTACTGGACTGCAGCTAAGCCCCCGAGTGGGACGGTTGCTCACCAGTCGGTAGGGTTTTTCAAACATAGGCTAGTACTGGACTGCAGCTAAGCCCCCGATTGAGAGGCTTGCTCATCACTCGGTAGGGTTTTGCAAACTTAGGCGAGGACTGGACTGCAGCTAAGCCCCCTAGTGATAGGGTTGCTCACCACTCGGTAGGATTTTTCAAACTTAGGCGAGTACTGGACTGCAGCTAAGCCCCCGAGTGGCAGGGTTGGTCAGCACTCGGTAGGATTTTTCAAACTTAGGCGAGTACTGGACTGCAGCTAAGCCCCCGAGTGGGAGGGTTGCTCACCACTCGGTAGGATTTTTTCAAACTTAGGCGAGTACTGGACTCCAGCTAAGCCCCCGAGTGGGAGGGTTGCTCACCACTCGGTAGGATTTTTCAAACATAGGCGAGAACTGGACTACAGCTAAGCCCCCTAGTGGGAACGTTGCTCACCACTCGGTAGGATTTTTCAAACTTAGGCGAGTACTGGACTGTAGCTAAGCCCCCGACTGAGAGGCTTGCTCATCACTCGGTAGGATTTTTCGAACATAGGCGAGTTCTGGACTGCAGCTAAGCCCCCGACTGAGAGGCTTGCTCACCACTCGGTAGGATTTTGCAAACTTAGGCGAGCACTGGACTGCAGCTAAGCCCCCGACTGAGAGGGTTGCTCACCAGTCGGTAGGATTTTTCAAAGTTAGGCGAGGACTGGACTGCAGCTAAGCCCCTGAGTGGCAGGGTTGCTCAGCACTCGGTAGGATTTTTCAAACTTAGGCGAGTACTGGACTGCAGCTAAGCACCAGAGTGGGAGGGTTGCTCACCACTCGGTCGGATTTTTCAAACTTAAGCGAGGACTGGACTGTAGCTAAGCCCCCAGTGGGAGGTTTGCTCACCACTCGGTAGGATTTTTCAAACTTAGGCGAGTACTGGACTACAACTAAGCCCCCGAGTGGGAAGGTTGCTCACCACTCGGTAGGATTTTTCAAACTTAGGCGAGCACTGGACTGTAGCTAAGCCCCCGAGTGAGAGGGTTGCTCACCACTCGGTAGGATTTTTCAAACTTAGGCGAGTACTGGACTGCAGCTAAGCCCCCGACTGAGAGGCTTGCTCATCACTCGGTAGGATTTTGCAAACTTAGGCGAGCATTGGACTGCAGCTAAGCCCCCGAGTGGGAGGGTTGCTCACCAGTCGGTAGGATTTTTCAAACTTAGGCGAGCACTGGATTGCAGCTAAGCCCCCGAGTGGGAGGGTTGCTCACCACTCGGTAGGATTTTCCAAACATAGGCGAGGACTGGACTGGAGCTAAGCCCCCGAGTGGGAGGGTTGCTCACCACTCGGTAGGATTTTTCAAACTTAGGCGAGGACTGGACTGCAGCTAAGCCCCCGAGTGGGAGGGTTGCTCACCACTCGGTAGGATTTTTCAAACTTAGGCAAGTACTGGACTGCAGCTAAGCCCCTGAGTGGGAGGGTTGCTCACCACTCGGTAGGATTTTTCAAACTTAGGCAAGTACTGGACTGCAGCTAAGCCCCCGAGTGGGAGGGTTGCTCACCACTCGGTAGGATTTTTCAAACATAGGCTAGTACTGGACTGCAGCTAAGCCCCCGATTGAGAGGCTTGCTCATCACTCGGTAGGGTTTTTCAAACTTAGGCGAGGACTGGACTGCAGCTAAGCCCCCTAGTGATAGGGTTGCTCACCACTCGGTAGGATTTTTCAAACTTAGGCGAGTACTGGACTGCAGCTAAGCCCCCGAGTGGCAGGGTTGGTCAGCACTCGGTAGGATTTTTCAAACTTAGGCGAGTACTGGACTGCAGCTAAGCCCCCGAGTGGGAGGGTTGCTCACCACTCGGTAGGATTTTTTCAAACTTAGGCGAGTACTGGACTCCAGCTAAGCCCCCGAGTGGGAGGGTTGCTCACCACTCGGTAGGATTTTTCAAACATAGGCGAGAACTGGACTACAGCTAAGCCCCCGAGTGGGAACGTTGCTCACCACTCGGTAGGATTTTTCAAACTTAGGCGAGTACTGGACTGTAGCTAAGCCCCCGACTGAGAGGCTTGCTCATCACTCGGTAGGATTTTTCGAACTTAGGCGAGTTCTGGACTGCAGCTAAGCCCCCGACTGAGAGGCTTGCTCACCACTCGGTAGGATTTTGCAAACTTAGGCGAGCACTGGACTGCAGCTAAGCCCCCGACTGAGAGGGTTGCTCACCAGTCGGTAGGATTTTTCAAAGTTAGGCGAGGACTGGACTGCAGCTAAGCCCCTGAGTGGCAGGGTTGCTCAGCACTCGGTAGGATTTTTCAAACTTAGGCGAGTACTGGACTGCAGCTAAGCCCCCGAGTGGGAGGGTTGCTCACCACTCGGTAGGATTTTTCAACCTTAAGCGAGGACTGGACTGTAGCTAAGCCCCCAGTGGGAGGTTTGCTCACCACTCGGTAGGATTTTTCAAACTTAGGCGAGTACTGGACTACAACTAAGCCCCCGAGTGGGAAGGTTGCTCACCACTCGGTAGGATTTTTCAAACTTAGGCGAGCACTGGACTGTAGCTAAGCCCCCGAGTGAGAGGGTTGCTCACCACTCGGTAGGATTTTTCAAACTTAGGCGAGTACTGGACTGCAGCTAAGCCCCTGACTGAGAGGCTTGCTCACCACTCGGTAGGATTTTGCAAACTTAGGCGAGCACTGGACTGCAGCTAAGCCCCCGAGTGGGAGGGTTGCTCACCAGTCGGTAGGATTTTTCAAACTTAGGCGAGCACTGGATTGCAGCTAAGCCCCCGAGTGGGAGGGTTGCTCACCACTCGGTAGGATTTTTCAAACTTAGGCGAGGACTGGACTGCAGCTAAGCCCCCGAGTGGGAGGGTTGCTCACCACTCGGTAGGATTTTTCAAACTTAGGCAAGTACTGGACTGCAGCTAAGCCCCTGAGTGGGAGGGTTGCTCACCACTCGGTAGGATTTTTCAAACTTAGGCAAGTACTGGACTGCAGCTAAGCCCCCGAGTGGGAGGGTTGCTCACCACTCGGTAGGATTTTTCAAACATAGGCTAGTACTGGACTGCAGCTAAGCCCCCGAGTGGGAGGGTTGCTCACCACTCGGTAGGATTTTTCAAACTTAGGCGAGGACTGGACTGGAGCTAAGCCCCCTAGTGATAGGGTTGCTCACCACTCGGTAGGATTTTTCAAACTTAGGCGAGGACTGGACTGCAGCTAAGCCCCCGAGTGGGAGGGTTGCTCACCACTCGGTAGGATTTTTCAAACTTAGGCGAGTACTGGACTGCAGCTAAGCCCCCGAGTGGGAGGGTTGCTCACCACTCGGTAGGATTTTTCAAACTTAGGCAAGTACTGGACTGCAGCTAAGCCCCCGAGTGGGAGGGTTGCTCACCACTCGGTAGGATTTTTCAAACATAGGCTAGTACTGGACTGCAGCTAAGCCCCCGATTGAGAGGCTTGCTCATCACTCGGTAGGGTTTTTCAAACTTAGGCGAGGACTGGACTGCAGCTAAGCCCCCTAGTGATAGGGTTGCTCACCACTCGGTAGGATTTTTCAAGCTTAGGCGAGTACTGGACTGCAGCTAAGCCCCCGAGTGGCAGGGTTGGTCAGCACTCGGTAGGATTTTTCAAACTTAGGCGAGTACTGGACTGCAGCTAAGCCCCCGAGTGGGAGGGTTTCTCACCACTCGGTAGGATTTTTTCAAACTTAGGCGAGTACTGGACTCCAGCTAAGCCCCCGAGTGGGAGGGTTGCTCACCACTCGGTAGGATTTTTCAAACATAGGCGAGAACTGGACTACAGCTAAGCCCCCGAGTGGGAACGTTGCTCACCACTCGGTAGGATTTTTCAAACTTAGGCGAGTACTGGACTGTAGCTAAGCCCCCGACTGAGAGGCTTGCTCATCACTCGGTAGGATTATTCGAACTTAGGCGAGTTCTGGACTGCAGCTAAGCCCCCGACTGAGAGGCTTGCTCACCACTCGGTAGGATTTTGCAAACTTAGGCGAGCACTGGACTGCAGCTAAGCCCCCGACTGAGAGGGTTGCTCATCACTCGGTAGGGTTTTTCAAACTTAGGCGAGGACTGGACTGCAGCTAAGCCCCCTAGTGATAGGGTTGCTCACCACTCGGTAGGATTTTGCAAACTTAGGCGAGCACTGGACTGCAGCTAAGCCCCCGACTGAGAGGGTTGCTCACCAGTCGGTAGGGTTTTTCAAACTTAGGCGAGGACTGGACTGCAGCTAAGCCCCCTAGTGATAGGGTTGCTCACCACTCGGTAGGATTTTTCAAACTTAGGCGAGTACTGGACTGCAGCTAAGCCCCCGAGTGGCAGGGTTGGTCAGCACTCGGTAGGATTTTTCAAACTTAGGCGAGTACTGGACTGCAGCTAAGCCCCCGAGTGGGAGGGTTGCTCACCACTCGGTGGGATTTTTTCAAACTTAGGCGAGTACTGGACTCCAGCTAAGCCCCCGAGTGGGAGGGTTGCTCACCACTCGGTAGGATTTTTCAAACATAGGCGAGTACTGGACTGCAGCTAAGCCCCCGACTGAGAGGCTTGCTCACCACTCGGTAGGATTTTGCAAACTTAGGCGAGCACTGGACTGCAGCTAAGCCCCCGAGTGGGAGGGTTGCTCACCACTCGGTAGGATTTTTCAAACTTAGGCGAGCACTGGACTGCAGCTAAGCCCCCGAGTGGGAGGGTTGCTCACCACTCGGTAGGATTTTTCAAACTTAGGCGAGGACTGGACTGGAGCTAAGCCCCCGAGTGGGAGGGTTGCTCACCACTCGGTAGGATTTTACAAACTTAGGCGAGGACTGGACTGCAGCTAAGCCCCCGAGTGGGAGGGTTGCTCACCACTCGGTAGGATTTTTCAAACTTAGGCAAGTACTGGACTGCAGCTAAGCCCCTGAGTGGGAGGGTTGCTCACCACTCGGTAGGATTTTTCAAACTTAGGCAAGTATTGGACTGCAGCTAAGCCCCCGAGTGGGAGGGTTGCTCACCGCTCGGTAGGATTTTTTCAAAGTTAGGCGAGTACTGGACTCCAGCTAAGCCCCCGAGTGGGAGGGTTGCTCACCCCTCGGTAGGATTTTGCAAACTTAGGCGAGCACTGGACTGCAGCTAAGCCCCCGAGTGGGAGGGTTGCTCACCACTCGGTAGGATTTTTCAAACTTAGGCGAGCACTGGACTACAGCTAAGCCCCCGAGTGGGAAGGTTGCTCACCACTCGGTAGGATTTTTCAAACTTAGGCGAGTACTGGACTGCAGCTAAGCCCCCGAGTGGGAGGGTTGCTCACCACTCTGTAGGATTTTTCGAACTTAGGCGAGCACTGGACTGTAGCTAAGCCCCCGACTGAGAGGCTTGCTCATCACTCGGTAGGATTTTTCAAACTTAGGCGAGAACTGGACTGCAGCTAAGCCCCCGACTGAGAGGCTTGCTCACCACTCGGTAGGATTTTGCAAACTTAGGCGAGCACTGGACTGCAGCTAAGCCCCCGATTGAGAGGGTTGCTCATCACTCGGTAGGATTTTTCAAACTTAGGCGAGTACTGGACTCCAGCTAAGCCCCCGAGTGGGAGGGTTGCTCACCACTCGGTAGGATTTTTCAAACATAGGCGAGTACTGGACTACAGCTAAGCCCCCGAGTGGGAAGGTTGCTCACCACTCGGTAGGATTTTTCAAACTTAGGCGACTACTGGACTGCAGCTAAGCCCCCGAGTGGGAGGGTTGCTCACCACTCGGTAGTATTTTTCAAACATAGGCTAGTACTGGACTGCAGCTAAGCCCCCGATTGAGAGGCTTGCTCATCACTCGGTAGGATTTTTTCAAACTTAGGCGAGTACTGGACTCCAGCTAAGCCCCCGAGTGGGAGGGTTGCTCACCACTCGGTAGGATTTTTCAAACATAGGCGAGTACTGGACTACAGCTAAGCCCCCGAGTGGGAAGGTTGCTCACCACTCGGTAGGATTTTTCAAACTTAGGCGACTACTGGACTGCAGCTAAGCCCCCGAGTGGGAGGGTTGCTCACCACTCGGTAGGATTTTTCAAACATAGGCTAGTACTGGACTGCAGCTAAGCCCCCGATTGAGAGGCTTGCTCATCACTCGGTAGGATTTTTCAAACTTAGGCGAGCACTGGACTGTAGCTAAGCCCCCGAGTGAGAGGGTTGCTCACCACTCGGTAGGATTTTTCAAACTTAGGCGAGTACTGGACTGCAGCTAAGCCCCCGACTGAGAGGCTTGCTCACCACTCGGTAGGATTTTGCAAACTTAGGCGAGCACTGGACTGCAGCTAAGCCCCCGAGTGGGAGGGTTGCTCACCAGTCGGTAGGATTTTTCAAACTTAGGCGAGCACTGGACTGCAGCTAAGCCCCCGAGTGGGAGGGTTGCTCACCACTCGGTAGGATTTTTCAAACTTAGGCGAGGACTGGACTGGAGCTAAGCCCCCGAGTGGGAGGGTTGCTCACCACTCGGTAGGATTTTTCAAACTTAGGCGAGGACTGGACTGCAGCTAAGCCCCCGAGTGGGAGGGTTGCTCACCACTCGGTAGGATTTTTCAAACTTAGGCAAGTACTGGACTGCAGCTAAGCCCCTGAGTGGGAGGGTTGCTCACCACTCGGTAGGATTTTTCAAACTTAGGCAAGTACTGGACTGCAGCTAAGCCCCCGAGTGGGAGGGTTGCTCACCACTCGGTAGGATTTTTCAAACATAGGCTAGTACTGGACTGCAGCTAAGCCCCCGATTGAGAGGCTTGCTCATCACTCGGTAGGGTTTTTCAAACTTAGGCGAGGACTGGACTGCAGCTAAGCCCCCTAGTGATAGGGTTGCTCACCACTCGGTAGGATATTTCAAACTTAGGCGAGTACTGGACTGCAGCTAAGCCCCCGAGTGGCAGGGTTGGTCAGCACTCGGTAGGATTTTTCAAACTTAGGCGAGTACTGGACTGCAGCTAAGCCCCCGAGTGGGAGGGTTGCTCACCACTCGGTAGGATTTTTTCAAACTTAGGCGAGTACTGGACTCCAGCTAAGCCCCCGAGTGGGAGGGTTGCTCACCACTCGGTAGGATTTTTCAAACATAGGCGAGTACTGGACTGCAGCTAAGCCCCCGACTGAGAGGCTTGCTCACCACTCGGTAGGATTTTCCAAACTTAGGCGAGCACTGGACTGCAGCTAAGCCCCCGAGTGGGAGGGTTGCTCACCACTCGGTAGGATTTTTCAAACTTAGGCGAGCACTGGACTGCAGCTAAGCCCCCGAGTGGGAGGGTTGCTCACCACTCGGTAGGATTTTTGAAACTTAGGCGAGGACTGGACTGGAGCTAAGCCCCCGAGTGGGAGGGTTGCTCACCACTCGGTAGGATTTTTCAAACTTAGGCGAGGACTGGACTGCAGCTAAGCCCCCGAGTGGGAGGGTTGCTCACCACTCGGTAGGATTTTTCAAACTTAGGCAAGTACTGGACTGCAGCTAAGCCCCTGAGTGGGAGGGTTGCTCACCACTCGGTAGGATTTTTCAAACTTAGGCAAGTACTGGACTGCAGCTAAGCCCCCGAGTGGGAGGGTTGCTCACCACTCGGTAGGATTTTTCAAACATAGGCTAGTACTGGACTGCAGCTAAGCCCCCGATTGAGAGGCTTGCTCATCACTCGGTAGGATTTTTTCAAACTTAGGCGAGTACTGGACTCCAGCTAAGCCCCCGAGTGGGAGGGTTGCTCACCACTCGGTAGGATTTTTCAAACATAGGCGAGTACTGGACTACAGCTAAGCCCCCGAGTGGGAAGGTTGCTCACCACTCGGTAGGATTTTTCAAACTTAGGCGACTACTGGACTGCAGCTAAGCCCCCGAGTGGGAGGGTTGCTCACCACTCGGTAGGATTTTTCAAACATAGGCTAGTACTGGACTGCAGCTAAGCCCCCGATTGAGAGGCTTGCTCATCACTCGGTAGGATTTTTTCAAACTTAGGCGAGTACTGGACTCCAGCTAAGCCCCCGAGTGGGAGGGTTGCTCACCACTCGGTAGGATTTTTCAAACATAGGCGAGTACTGGACTACAGCTAAGCCCCCGAGTGGGAAGCTTGCTCACCACACGGTAGGATTTTTCAAACTTAGGCGACTACTGGACTGCAGCTAAGCCCCCGAGTGGGAGGGTTGCTCACCACTCGGTAGGATTTTTCAAACATAGGCTAGTACTGGACTGCAGCTAAGCCCCCGATTGAGAGGCTTGCTCATCACTCGGTAGGATTTTTCAAACTTAGGCGAGCACTGGACTGTAGCTAAGCCCCCGAGTGAGAGGGTTGCTCACCACTCGGTAGGATTTTTCAAACTTAGGCGAGTACTGGACTGCAGCTAAGCCCCCGACTGAGAGGCTTGCTCACCACTCGGTAGGATTTTGCAAACTTAGGCGAGCACTGGACTGCAGCTAAGCCCCCGAGTGGGAGGGTTGCTCACCAGTCGGTAGGATTTTTCAAACTTAGGCGAGCACTGGACTGCAGCTAAGCCCCCTAGTGATAGGGTTGCTCACCACTCGGTAGGATTTTGCAAACTTAGGCGAGCACTGGACTGCAGCTAAGCCCCCGACTGAGAGGGTTGCTCACCAGTCGGTAGGGTTTTTCAAACTTAGGCGAGGACTGGACTGCAGCTAAGCCCCCTAGTGATAGGGTTGCTCACCACTCGGTAGGATTTTTCAAACTTAGGCGAGTACTGGACTGCAGCTAAGCCCCCGAGTGGCAGGGTTGGTCAGCACTCGGTAGGATTTTTCAAACTTAGGCGAGTACTGGACTGCAGCTAAGCCCCCGAGTGGGAGGGTTGCTCACCACTCGGTGGGATTTTTTCAAACTTAGGCGAGTACTGGACTCCAGCTAAGCCCCCGAGTGGGAGGGTTGCTCACCACTCGGTAGGATTTTTCAAACATAGGCGAGTACTGGACTGCAGCTAAGCCCCCGACTGAGAGGCTTGCTCACCACTCGGTAGGATTTTGCAAACTTAGGCGAGCACTGGACTGCAGCTAAGCCCCCGAGTGGGAGGGTTGCTCACCACTCGGTAGGATTTTTCAAACTTAGGCGAGCACTGGACTGCAGCTAAGCCCCCGAGTGGGAGGGTTGCTCACCACTCGGTAGGATTTTTCAAACTTAGGCGAGGACTGGACTGGAGCTAAGCCCCCGAGTGGGAGGGTTGCTCACCACTCGGTAGGATTTTTCAAACTTAGGCGAGGACTGGACTGCAGCTAAGCCCCCGAGTGGGAGGGTTGCTCACCACTCGGTAGGATTTTTCAAACTTAGGCAAGTACTGGACTGCAGCTAAGCCCCTGAGTGGGAGGGTTGCTCACCACTCGGTAGGATTTTTCAAACTTAGGCAAGTATTGGACTGCAGCTAAGCCCCCGAGTGGGAGGGTTGCTCACCGCTCGGTAGGATTTTTTCAAAGTTAGGCGAGTACTGGACTCCAGCTAAGCCCCCGAGTGGGAGGGTTGCTCACCCCTCGGTAGGATTTTGCAAACTTAGGCGAGCACTGGACTGCAGCTAAGCCCCCGAGTGGGAGGGTTGCTCACCACTCGGTAGGATTTTTCAAACTTAGGCGAGCACTGGACTACAGCTAAGCCCCCGAGTGGGAAGGTTGCTCACCACTCGGTAGGATTTTTCAAACTTAGGCGAGTACTGGACTGCAGCTAAGCCCCCGAGTGGGAGGGTTGCTCACCACTCTGTAGGATTTTTCGAACTTAGGCGAGCACTGGACTGTAGCTAAGCCCCCGACTGAGAGGCTTGCTCATCACTCGGTAGGATTTTTCAAACTTAGGCGAGAACTGGACTGCAGCTAAGCCCCCGACTGAGAGGCTTGCTCACCACTCGGTAGGATTTTGCAAACTTAGGCGAGCACTGGACTGCAGCTAAGCCCCCGATTGAGAGGGTTGCTCATCACTCGGTAGGATTTTTCAAACTTAGGCGAGTACTGGACTCCAGCTAAGCCCCCGAGTGGGAGGGTTGCTCACCACTCGGTAGGATTTTTCAAACATAGGCGAGTACTGGACTACAGCTAAGCCCCCGAGTGGGAAGGTTGCTCACCACTCGGTAGGATTTTTCAAACTTAGGCGACTACTGGAATGCAGCTAAGCCCCCGAGTGGGAGGGTTGCTCACCACTCGGTAGTATTTTTCAAACATAGGCTAGTACTGGACTGCAGCTAAGCCCCCGATTGAGAGGCTTGCTCATCACTCGGTAGGATTTTTTCAAACTTAGGCGAGTACTGGACTCCAGCTAAGCCCCCGAGTGGGAGGGTTGCTCACCACTCGGTAGGATTTTTCAAACATAGGCGAGTACTGGACTACAGCTAAGCCCCCGAGTGGGAAGGTTGCTCACCACTCGGTAGGATTTTTCAAACTTAGGCGACTACTGGACTGCAGCTAAGCCCCCGAGTGGGAGGGTTGCTCACCACTCGGTAGGATTTTTCAAACATAGGCTAGTACTGGACTGCAGCTAAGCCCCCGATTGAGAGGCTTGCTCATCACTCGGTAGGATTTTTCAAACTTAGGCGAGCACTGGACTGTAGCTAAGCCCCCGAGTGAGAGGGTTGCTCACCACTCGGTAGGATTTTTCAAACTTAGGCGAGTACTGGACTGCAGCTAAGCCCCCGACTGAGAGGCTTGCTCACCACTCGGTAGGATTTTGCAAACTTAGGCGAGCACTGGACTGCAGCTAAGCCCCCGAGTGGGAGGGTTGCTCACCAGTCGGTAGGATTTTTCAAACTTAGGCGAGCACTGGACTGCAGCTAAGCCCCCGAGTGGGAGGGTTGCTCACCACTCGGTAGGATTTTTCAAACTTAGGCGAGGACTGGACTGGAGCTAAGCCCCCGAGTGGGAGGGTTGCTCACCACTCGGTAGGATTTTTCAAACTTAGGCGAGGACTGGACTGCAGCTAAGCCCCCGAGTGGGAGGGTTGCTCACCACTCGGTAGGATTTTTCAAACTTAGGCAAGTACTGGACTGCAGCTAAGCCCCTGAGTGGGAGGGTTGCTCACCACTCGGTAGGATTTTTCAAACTTAGGCAAGTACTGGACTGCAGCTAAGCCCCCGAGTGGGAGGGTTGCTCACCACTCGGTAGGATTTTTCAAACATAGGCTAGTACTGGACTGCAGCTAAGCCCCCGATTGAGAGGCTTGCTCATCACTCGGTAGGGTTTTTCAAACTTAGGCGAGGACTGGACTGCAGCTAAGCCCCCTAGTGATAGGGTTGCTCACCACTCGGTAGGATATTTCAAACTTAGGCGAGTACTGGACTGCAGCTAAGCCCCCGAGTGGCAGGGTTGGTCAGCACTCGGTAGGATTTTTCAAACTTAGGCGAGTACTGGACTGCAGCTAAGCCCCCGAGTGGGAGGGTTGCTCACCACTCGGTAGGATTTTTTCAAACTTAGGCGAGTACTGGACTCCAGCTAAGCCCCCGAGTGGGAGGGTTGCTCACCACTCGGTAGGATTTTTCAAACATAGGCGAGTACTGGACTGCAGCTAAGCCCCCGACTGAGAGGCTTGCTCACCACTCGGTAGGATTTTCCAAACTTAGGCGAGCACTGGACTGCAGCTAAGCCCCCGAGTGGGAGGGTTGCTCACCACTCGGTAGGATTTTTCAAACTTAGGCGAGCACTGGACTGCAGCTAAGCCCCCGAGTGGGAGGGTTGCTCACCACTCGGTAGGATTTTTGAAACTTAGGCGAGGACTGGACTGGAGCTAAGCCCCCGAGTGGGAGGGTTGCTCACCACTCGGTAGGATTTTTCAAACTTAGGCGAGGACTGGACTGCAGCTAAGCCCCCGAGTGGGAGGGTTGCTCACCACTCGGTAGGATTTTTCAAACTTAGGCAAGTACTGGACTGCAGCTAAGCCCCTGAGTGGGAGGGTTGCTCACCACTCGGTAGGATTTTTCAAACTTAGGCAAGTACTGGACTGCAGCTAAGCCCCCGAGTGGGAGGGTTGCTCACCACTCGGTAGGATTTTTCAAACATAGGCTAGTACTGGACTGCAGCTAAGCCCCCGATTGAGAGGCTTGCTCATCACTCGGTAGGATTTTTTCAAACTTAGGCGAGTACTGGACTCCAGCTAAGCCCCCGAGTGGGAGGGTTGCTCACCACTCGGTAGGATTTTTCAAACATAGGCGAGTACTGGACTACAGCTAAGCCCCCGAGTGGGAAGGTTGCTCACCACTCGGTAGGATTTTTCAAACTTAGGCGACTACTGGACTGCAGCTAAGCCCCCGAGTGGGAGGGTTGCTCACCACTCGGTAGGATTTTTCAAACATAGGCTAGTACTGGACTGCAGCTAAGCCCCCGATTGAGAGGCTTGCTCATCACTCGGTAGGATTTTTTCAAACTTAGGCGAGTACTGGACTCCAGCTAAGCCCCCGAGTGGGAGGGTTGCTCACCACTCGGTAGGATTTTTCAAACATAGGCGAGTACTGGACTACAGCTAAGCCCCCGAGTGGGAAGCTTGCTCACCACACGGTAGGATTTTTCAAACTTAGGCGACTACTGGACTGCAGCTAAGCCCCCGAGTGGGAGGGTTGCTCACCACTCGGTAGGATTTTTCAAACATAGGCTAGTACTGGACTGCAGCTAAGCCCCCGATTGAGAGGCTTGCTCATCACTCGGTAGGATTTTTCAAACTTAGGCGAGCACTGGACTGTAGCTAAGCCCCCGAGTGAGAGGGTTGCTCACCACTCGGTAGGATTTTTCAAACTTAGGCGAGTACTGGACTGCAGCTAAGCCCCCGACTGAGAGGCTTGCTCACCACTCGGTAGGATTTTGCAAACTTAGGCGAGCACTGGACTGCAGCTAAGCCCCCGAGTGGGAGGGTTGCTCACCAGTCGGTAGGATTTTTCAAACTTAGGCGAGCACTGGACTGCAGCTAAGCCCCCGAGTGGGAGGGTTGCTCACCACTCGGTTGGATTTTTCAAACTTAGGCGAGGACTGGACTGGAGCTAAGCCCCCGAGTGGGAGGGTTGCTCACCACTCGGTAGGATTTTTCAAACTTAGGTGAGGACTGGACTGCAGCTAAGCCCCCGAGTGGGAGGGTTGCTCACCACTCGGTAGGATTTTTCAAACTTAGGCAAGTACTGGACTGCAGCTAAGCCCGTGAGTGGGAGGGTTGCTCACCACTCGGTAGGATTTTTCAAACTTAGGCAAGTACTGGACTGCAGCTAAGCCCCCGAGTGGGAGGGTTGCTCACCACTCGGTAGGATTTTTCAAACATAGGCTAGTACTGGACTGCAGCTAAGCCCCCGATTGAGAGGCTTGCTCATCACTCGGTAGGGTTTTCCAAACTTAGGCGAGGACTGGACTGCAGCTAAGCCCCCTAGTGATAGGGTTGCTCACCACTCGGTAGGATTTTTCAAACTTAGGCGAGTACTGGACTGCAGCTAAGCCCCCGATTGAGAGGCTTGCTCATCACTCGGTAGGGTTTTTCAAACTTAGGCGAGGACTGGACTGCAGCTAAGCCCCCTAGTGATAGGGTTGCTCACCACTCGGTAGGATTTTTCAAACTTAGGCGAGTACTGGACTGCAGCTAAGCCCCCGAGTGGCAGGGTTGGTCAGCACTCGGTAGGATTTTTCAAACTTAGGCGAGTACTGGACTGCAGCTAAGCCCCCGAGTGGGAGGGTTGCTCACCACTCGGTAGGATTTTTTCAAACTTAGGCGAGTACTGGACTCCAGCTAAGCCCCCGAGTGGGAGGGTTGCTCACCACTCGGTAGGATTTTGCAAACTTAGGCGAGCACTGGACTGCAGCTAAGCCCCCGAGTGGGAGGGTTGCTCACCACTCGGTAGGATTTTTCAAACTTAGGCGAGCACTGGACTGCAGCTAAGCCCCCGAGTGGGAGGGTTGCTCACCACTCGGTAGGATTTTTCAAACTTAGGCGAGGACTGGACTGGAGCTAAGCCCCCGAGTGGGAGGGTTGCTCACCACTCGGTAGGATTTTTCAAACTTAGGCGAGGACTGGACTGCAGCTAAGCCCCCGAGTGGGAGGGTTGCTCACCACTCGGTAGGATTTTTCAAACTTAGGCGAGCACTGGACTGCAGCTAAGCCCCCGAGTGGGAGGGTTGCTCACCACTCGGTAGGATTTTTCAAACTTAGGCGAGGACTGGACTGGAGCTAAGCCCCCGAGTGGGAGGGTTGCTCACCACTCGGTAGGATTTTTCAAACTTAGGCGAGGACTGGACTGCAGCTAAGCCCCCGAGTGGGAGGGTTGCTCACCACTCGGTAGGATTTTTTCAAACTTAGGCGAGTACTGGACTCCAGCTAAGCCCCCGAGTGGGAGGGTTGCTCACCACTCGGTAGGATTTTGCAAACTTAGGCAAGCACTGGACTGCAGCTAAGCCCCCGAGTGGGAGGGTTGCTCACCACTCGGTAGGATTTTTCAAACTTAGGCGAGCACTGGACTGCAGCTAAGCCCCCGAGTGGGAGGGTTGCTCACCACTCGGTAGGATTTTTCAAACTTAGGCGAGGACTGGACTGGAGCTAAGCCCCCGAGTGGGAGGGTTGCTCACCACTCGGTAGGATTTTTCAAACTTAGGCGAGGACTGGACTGCAGCTAAGCCCCCGAGTGGGAGGGTTGCTCACCACTCGGTAGGATTTTTTCAAACTTAGGCGAGTACTGGACTCCAGCTAAGCCCCCGAGTGGGAGGGTTGCTCACCACTCGGTAGGATTTTTCCAACATAGGCTAGTACTGGACTGCAGCTAAGCCCCCGAGTGGGAGGGTTGCTCACCACTCGGTAGGATTTTTCAAACTTAGGCGAGTACTGGACTGCAGCTAAGCCCCCGAGTGGGAGGGTTGCTCACCACTCGGTAGGATTTTTTCAAACTTAGGCGAGTACTGGACTCCAGCTAAGCCCCCGAGTGGGAGGGTTGCTCACCACTCGGCAGTATTTTGCAAACTTAGGGGAGTACTGGACTGCAGCTAAGCCCCCGAGTGGGAGGGTTGCTCACCACTCGGTAGGATTTTTCAAACTTAGGCGAGGACTGGACTGCAGCTAAGCCCCCGAGTGGGAGGGTTGCTCACCACTCGGTAGGATTTTTTCAAACTTAGGCGAGTACTGGACTCCAGCTAAGCCCCCGAGTGGGAGGGTTGCTCACCACTCGGTAGGATTTTGCAAACTTAGGCAAGCACTGGACTGCAGCTAAGCCCCCGAGTGGGAGGGTTGCTCACCACTCGGTAGGATTTTTCAAACTTAGGCGAGCACTGGACTGCAGCTAAGCCCCCGAGTGGGAGGGTTGCTCACCACTCGGTAGGATTTTTCAAACTTAGCCGAGGACTGGACTGGAGCTAAGCCCCCGAGTGGGAGGGTTGCTCACCACTCGGTAGGATTTTTCAAACTTAGGCGAGGACTGGACTGCAGCTAAGCCCCCGAGTGGGAGGGTTGCTCACCACTCGGTAGGATTTTTTCAAACTTAGGCGAGTACTGGACTCCAGCTAAGCCCCCGAGTGGGAGGGTTGCTCACCACTCGGTAGGATTTTTCCAACATAGGCTAGTACTGGACTGCAGCTAAGCCCCCGAGTGGGAGGGTTGCTCACCACTCGGTAGGATTTTTCAAACTTAGGCGAGTACTGGACTGCAGCTAAGCCCCCGAGTGGGAGGGTTGCTCACCACTCGGTAGGATTTTTTCAAACTTAGGCGAGTACTGGACTCCAGCTAAGCCCCCGAGTGGGAGGGTTGCTCACCACTCGGCAGGATTTTGCAAACTTAGGGGAGCACTGGACTGCAGCTAAGCCCCCGAGTGGGAGGGTTGCTCACCACTCGGTACGATTTTTCAAACTTAGGCGAGCACTGGACTGCAGCTAAGCCCCCGAGTGGGAGGGTTGCTCACCACTCGGTAGGATTTTTCAAACTTAGGCGAGGACTGGACTGGAGCTAAGCCCCCGAGTGGGAGGGTTGCTCACCACTCGGTAGGATTTTTCAAACTTAGGCGAGGACTGGACTGCAGCTAAGCCCCCGAGTGGGAGGGTTGCTCACCACTCGGTAGGATTTTTCAAACTTAGGCGAGCACTGGACTGCAGCTAAGCCCCCGAGTGGGAGGGTTGCTCACCACTCGGTAGGATTTTTCAAACTTAGGCGAGGACTGGACTGGAGCTAAGCCCCCGAGTGGGAGGGTTGCTCACCACTCGGTAGGATTTTTCAAACTTAGGCGAGGACTGGACTGGAGCTAAGCCCCCGAGTGGGAGGGTTGCTCACCACTCGGTAGGATTTTTCAAACTTAGGCGAGGACTGGACTGCAGCTAAGCCCCCGAGTGGGAGGGTTGCTCACCACTCGGTAGGATTTTTTCAAACTTAGGCGAGTACTGGACTCCAGCTAAGCCCCCGAGTGGGAGGGTTGCTCACCACTCGGTAGGATTTTTCCAACATAGGCTAGTACTGGACTGCAGCTAAGCCCCCGAGTGGGAGGGTTGCTCACCACTCGGTAGGATTTTTCAAACTTAGGCGAGTACTGGACTGCAGCTAAGCCCCCGAGTGGGAGGGTTGCTCACCACTCGGTAGGATTTTTTCAAACTTAGGCGAGTACTGGACTCCAGCTAAGCCCCCGAGTGGGAGGGTTGCTCACCACTCGGCAGGATTTTGCAAACTTAGCGGAGCACTGGACTGCAGCTAAGCCCCCGAGTGGGAGGGTTGCTCACCACTCGGTAGGATTTTTCAAACTTAGGCGAGCACTGGACTGCAGCTAAGCCCCCGAGTGGGAGGGTTGCTCACCACTCGGTAGGATTTTTCAAACTTAGGCGAGGACTGGACTGGAGCTAAGCCCCCGAGTGGGAGGGTTGCTCACCACTCGGTAGGATTTTTCAAACTTAGGCGAGGACTGGACTGCAGCTAAGCCCCCGAGTGGGAGGGTTGCTCACCACTCGGTAGGATTTTTCAAACTTAGGCGAGCACTGGACTGCAGCTAAGCCCCCGAGTGGGAGGGTTGCTCACCACTCGGTAGGATTTTTCAAACTTAGGCGAGGACTGGACTGGAGCTAAGCCCCCGAGTGGGAGGGTTGCTCACCACTCGGTAGGATTTTTCAAACTTAGGCGAGGACTGGACTGCAGCTAAGCCCCCGAGTGGGAGGGTTGCTCACCACTCGGTAGGATTTTTTCAAACTTAGGCGAGGACTGGACTGGAGCTAAGCCCCCGAGTGGGAGGGTTGCTCACCACTCGGTAGGATTTTTCAAACTTAGGCGAGGACTGGACTGTAGCTAAGCCCCCGAGTGGGAGGGTTGCTCACCACTCGGTAGGATTTTTTCAAACTTAGGCGAGTACTGGACTCCAGCTAAGCCCCCGAGTGGGAGGGTTGCTCACCACTCGGTAGGATTTTGCAAACTTAGGCGAGCACTGGACTGCAGCTAAGCCCCCGAGTGGGAGGGTTGCTCACCACTCGGTAGGATTTTTCAAACTTAGGCGAGCACTGGACTGCAGCTAAGCCCCCGAGTGGGAGGGTTGCTCACCACTCGGTAGGATTTTTCAAACTTAGGCGAGGACTGGACTGGAGCTAAGCCCCCGAGTGGGAGGGTTGCTCACCACTCGGTAGGATTTTTCAAACTTAGGCGAGGACTGGACTGCAGCTAAGCCCCCGAGTGGGAGGGTTGCTCACCACTCGGTAGGATTTTTTCAAACTTAGGCGAGTACTGGACTCCAGCTAAGCCCCCGAGTGGGAGGGTTGCTCACCACTCGGTAGGATTTTTCCAACATAGGCTAGTACTGGACTGCAGCTAAGCCCCCGATTGAGAGGCTTGCTCATCACCCGGTAGGGTTTTTCAAACTTAGGCGAGGACTGGACTGCAGCTAAGCCCCCTAGTGATAGGGTTGCTCACCACTCGGTAGGATTTTTCAAACTTAGGCGAGTACTGGACTGCAGCTAAGCCCCCGAGTGGCAGGGTTGGTCAGCACTCGGTAGGATTTTTCAAACTTAGGCGAGTACTGGACTGCAGCTAAGCCCCCGAGTGGGAGGGTTGCTCACCACTCGGTAGGATTTTTTCAAACTTAGGCGAGTACTGGACTCCAGCTAAGCCCCCGAGTGGGAGGGTTGCTCACCACTCGGTAGGATTTTTTCAAACTTAGGCGAGTACTGGACTCCAGCTAAGCCCCCGAGTGGGAGGGTTGCTCACCACTCGGTAGGATTTTTCAAACATAGGCGAGTACTGGACTACAGCTAATCCCCCGAGTGGGAAGGTTGCTCACCACTCGGTAGGATTTTTCAAACTTAGGCGAGTACTGGACTGCAGCTAAGCCCCCGAGTGGGAGGGTTGCTCACCACTCTGTAGGATTTTTCGAACTTAGGCGAGCACTGGACTGTAGCTAAGCCCCCGACTGAGAGGCTTGCTCATCACTCGGTAGGATTTTTCAAACTTAGGCAAGAACTGGACTGCAGCTAAGCCCCCGACTGAGAGGCTTGCTCACCACTCGGTAGGATTTTGCAAACTTAGGCGAGCACTGGACTGCAGCTAAGCCCCCGAGTGGGAGGGTTGCTCACCACTCGGTAGGATTTTTCAAACTTAGGCGAGCACTGGACTGCAGCTAAGCCCCCGAGTGGGAGGGTTGCTCACCACTCGGTAGGATTTTTCAAACTTAGGCGAGTACTGGACTGGAGCTAAGCCCCCGAGTGGGAGGGTTGCTCACCACTCGGTAGGATTTTTCAAACTTAGGCGAGCACTGGACTGTAGCTAAGCCCCCGAGTGAGAGGGTTGCTCACCACTCGGTAGGATTTTTCAAACTTAGGCGAGTACTGGACTGCAGCTAAGCCCCCGACTGAGAGGCTTGCTCACCACTCGGTAGGATTTTGGAAACTTAGGCGAGCACTAGACTGCAGCTAAGCCCCCGAGTGGGAGGGTTGCTCACCAGTCGGTAGGATTTTTCAAACTTAGGCGAGCACTGGACTGCAGCTAAGCCCCCGAGTGGGAGGGTTGCTCACCACTCGGTAGGATTTTTCAAACTTAGGCGAGGACTGGACTGGAGCTAAGCCCCCGAGTGGGAGGTTTGCTCAGCACTCGGTAGGATTTTTCAAACTTAGGCGAGGACTGGACTACAGCTAAGCCCCCGAGTGGGAGGGTTGCTCACCACTCGGTAGGATTTTTCAAACTTAGGCAAGTACTGGACTGCAGCTAAGCCCCTGAGTGGGAGGGTTGCTCACCACTCGGTAGGATTTTTCAAACTTAGGCAAGTACTGGACTGCAGCTAAGCCCCCGAGTGGGAGGGTTGCTCACCACTCGGTAGGATTTTTCAAACATAGGCTAGTACTGGACTGCAGCTAAGCCCCCGATTGAGAGGCTTGCTCATCACTCGGTAGGGTTTTTCAAACTTAGGCGAGGACTGGACTGCATCTAAGCCCCCTAGTGATAGGGTTGCTCACCACTCGGTAGGATTTTTCAAACTTAGGCGAGTACTGGACTGCAGCTAAGCCCCCGAGTGGCAGGGTTGGTCAGCACTCGGTAGGATTTTTCAAACTTAGGCGAGTACTGGACTGCAGCTAAGCCCCCGAGTGGGAGGGTTGCTCACCACTCGGTAGGATTTTTTCAAACTTAGGCGAGTACTGGACTCCAGCTAAGCCCCCGAGTGGGAGGGTTGCTCACCACTCGGTAGGATTTTTCAAACATAGGCGAGAACTGGACTACAGCTAAGCCCCCGAGTGGGAAGGTTGCTCAACACTCGGTAGGATTTTTCAAACTTAGGCGAGTACTGGACTGCAGCTAAGCCCCCGAGTGGGAGGGTTGCTCACCACTCTGTAGGATTTTTCGAACTTAGGCGAGCACTGGACTGTAGCTAAGCCCCCGACTGAGAGGCTTGCTCATCACTCGGTAGGATTTTTCAAACTTAGGCGAGAACTGGACTGCAGCTAAGCCCCCGAGTGGGAAGGTTGCTCACCACTCGGTAGGATTTTGCAAACTTAGGCGAGAAATGGACTGCAGCTAAGCCCCCGAGTGGGAGGGTTGCGCACCACTCGGTAGGATTTTTCAAACTTAGGCGAGCACTGGACTGCAGCTAAGCCCCTGAGTGGGAGGGTTGCTCACCACTCGGTAGGATTTTTCAAACTTAGGCGAGGACTGGACTGCAGCTAAGCCCCCAGTGGGAGGGTTGCTCACCACTCGGTAGGATTTTTCAAACTTAGGCGAGGACTGGACTGCAGCTAAGCCCCCCGAGTGGGAGGGTTGCTCACCACTCGGTAGGATTTTTCAAACTTAGGAGAGCACTGGACTGCAGCTAAGCCCCCGAGTGGGTGGGTTGCTCACCACTCGGTATGATTTTTCAAACTTAGGCGAGCACTGGACTGCAGCTAAGCCCCCGACTGAGAGGCTTGCTCACCACTCGGTAGGATTTTGCAAACTTAGGCAAGCACTGGACTGCAGCTAAGCCCCCGACTGAGAGGGTTGCTCACCACTCGGTAGGATTTTTCAAACTTAGGCGAGGATTGGACTGCAGCTAAGCCCCCAGTGGGCGGGTTGCTCACCACTCGGTAGGATTTTTCAAACTTAGGCGAGGACTGGACTGCAGCTAAGCCCCCAGTGGGAGGGTTTCTCACCACTCGGTAGGATTTTGCAAACATAGGCGAGGACTGGACTGCAGCTAAGCCCCCGAGTGGGAGGGTTGCTCACCACTCGGTAGGATTTTTCAAACTTAGGCGAGCACTGGACTGCAGCTAAGCCCCCGAGTGGGAGGGTTGCTCACCACTCGGTAGGATTTTTCAAACTTAGGCGAGCACGGGACTGCAGCTAAGCCCCCGAGTGGGAGGGTTGCTCACCACTCGGTAGGATTTTTCAAACTTAGGCGAGGACTGGACTGCAGCTAAGCCCCCAGTGGGAGGGTTGCTCACCACTCGGTAGGATTTTTCAAACTTAGGCGAGTACTGGACTGCAACTAAGCCCCCGAGTGGGAGGGTTGCTCACCACTCGGTAGGATTTTTCAAACTTAGGAGAGTACTTGACTCCAGCTAAGCCCCCGAGTGGGTGGGTTGCTCACCACTCGGTATGATTTTTCAAACTTAGGCGAGCACTGGACTGCAGCTAAGCCCCCGATTGAGAGGCTTCCTCACCACTCGGTAGGATTTTGCAAACTTAGGCGAGCACTGGACTGCAGGTAAGCCCCCGACTGAGAGGGTTGCTCACCACTCGGTAGGATTTTGCAAACTTAGGCGAGCACTGGACTGCAGCTAAGCCCCTGACTGAGAGGGTTGCTCACCAGTCGGTAGGGTTTTTCAAAGTTAGGCTAGGACTGGACTGCAGCTAAGCCCCCAGTGGGAGGGTTGCTCACCACTTGGTAGGATTTTCAAACTTAGGCGAGTACTGGACTGCAGCTAAGCCCCCGAGTGGGAGGGTTCCTCACCACTCGGTAGGATTTTATAAAGTTAGGCGAGTACTGGACTGCAGCTAAGCCCCCGAGTGGCAGGGTTGCTCAGCTCTCGGTAGGATTTTTCAAACTTAGGCGAGTACTGGACTGCAGCTAAGCCCCCGAGTGGGAGGGTTGCTCACCACTCGGTAGGATTTTTCAAACTTAGGCGAGGACTGGACTGGAGCTAAGCCCCCGAGTGGGAGGGTCGCTCACCACTCGGTAGGATTTTTCAAACTTAGGCGAGGACTGGACTGCAGCTAAGCCCCCGAGTGGAAGGGTTGCTCACCACTCGGTAGGATTTTTCAAACTTAGGCGAGGACTGGACTGGAGCTAAGCCCCCGAGTGGGAGGGTCGCTCACCACTCGGTAGGATTTTTCAAACTTAGGCGAGAACTGGACTGCAGCTAAGCCCCCGAGTGGGAGGGTTGCGCACCACTCGGTAGGATTTTTCAAACTTAGGCGAGCACTGGACTGCAGCTAAGCCCTTGAGTGGGAGGGTTGCTCACCACTCGGTAGGATTTTTCAAACTTAGGCGAGGACTGGACTGCAGCTAAGCCCCCAGTGGGAGGGTTGCTCACCACTCGGTAGGATTTTTCAAACTTAGGCGAGGACTGGACTGCAGCTAAGCCCCCCGAGTGGGAGGGTTGCTCACCACTCGGTAGGATTTTTCAAACTTAGGAGAGCACTGGACTGCAGCTAAGCCCCCGAGTGGGTGGGTTGCTCACCACTCGGTATGATTTTTCAAACTTAGGCGAGCACTGGACTGCAGCTAAGCCCCCGACTGAGAGGCTTGCTCACCACTCGGTAGGATTTTGCAAACTTAGGCAAGCACTGGACTGCAGCTAAGCCCCCGACTGAGAGGGTTGCTCACCACTCGGTAGGATTTTTCAAACTTAGGCGAGGACTGGACTGCAGCTAAGCCCCCAGTGGGCGGGTTGCTCACCACTCGGTAGGATTTTTCAAACTTAGGCGAGGACTGGACTGCAGCTAAGCCCCCAGTGGGAGGGTTTCTCACCACTCGGTAGGATTTTGTAAAGATAGGCGAGGACTGGACTGCAGCTAAGCCCCCGAGTGGGAGGGTTGCTCACCACTCGGTAGGATTTTTCAAACTTAGGCGAGCACTGGACTGCAGCTAAGCCCCCGAGTGGGAGGGTTGCTCACCACTCGGTAGGATTTTTCAAACTTAGGCGAGCACGGGACTGCAGCTAAGCCCCCGAGTGGGAGGGTTGCTCACCACTCGGTAGGATTTTTCAAACTTAGGCGAGGACTGGACTGCAGCTAAGCCCCCAGTGGGAGGGTTGCTCACCACTCGGTAGGATTTTTCAAACTTAGGCGAGTACTGGACTGCACCTAAGCCCCCGAGTGGGAGGGTTGCTCACCACTCGGTAGGATTTTTCAAACTTAGGAGAGTACTTGACTCCAGCTAAGCCCCCGAGTGGGTAGGTTGCTCACCACTCGGTATGATTTTTCAAACTTAGGCGAGCACTGGACTGCAGCTAAGCCCCCGATTGAGAGGCTTCCTCACCACTCGGTAGGATTTTGCAAACTTAGGCGAGCACTGGACTGCAGGTAAGCCCCCGAGTGGGAGGCTTGCTCACCACTCGGTAGGATTTTGCAAACTTAGGCAAGCACTGGACTGCAGCTAAGCCCCCGACTGAGAGGGTTGCTCACCACTCGGTAGGATTTTTCAAACTTAGGCGAGGACTGGACTGCAGCTAAGCCCCCAGTGGGCGGGTTGCTCACCACTCGGTAGGATTTTTCAAACTTAGGCGAGGACTGGACTGCAGCTAAGCCCCCAGTGGGAGGGTTGCTCACCACTCGGTAGGATTTTTCAAACTTAGGCGAGGACTGGACTGCAGCTAAGCCCCCCGAGTGGGAGGGTTGCTCACCACTCGGTAGGATTTTTCAAACTTAGGAGAGCACTGGACTGCAGCTAAGCCCCCGAGTGGGTGGGTTGCTCACTACTCGGTATGATTTTTCAAACTTAGGCGAGCACTGGACTGCAGCTAAGCCCCCGACTGAGAGGCTTGCTCACCACTCGGTAGGATTTTGCAAACTTAGGCAAGCACTGGACTGCAGCTAAGCCCCCGACTGAGAGGGTTGCTCACCACTCGGTAGGATTTTTCAAACTTAGGCGAGGATTGGACTGCAGCTAAGCCCCCAGTGGGCGGGTTGCTCACCACTCGGTAGGATTTTTCAAACTTAGGCGAGGACTGGACTGCAGCTAAGCCCCCAGTGGGAGGGTTTCTCACCACTCGGTAGGATTTTGCAAACATAGGCGAGGACTGGACTGCAGCTAAGCCCCCGAGTGGGAGGGTTGCTCACCACTCGGTAGGATTTTTCAAACTTAGGCGAGCACTGGACTGCAGCTAAGCCCCCGAGTGGGAGGGTTGCTCACCACTCGGTAGGATTTTTCAAACTTAGGCGAGCACGGGACTGCAGCTAAGCCCCCGAGTGGGAGGGTTGCTCACCACTCGGTAGGATTTTTCAAACTTAGGCGAGGACTGGACTGCAGCTAAGCCCCCAGTGGGAGGGTTGCTCACCACTCGGTAGGATTTTTCAAACTTAGGCGAGTACTGGACTGCAACTAAGCCCCCGAGTGGGAGGGTTGCTCACCACTCGGTAGGATTTTTCAAACTTAGGAGAGTACTTGACTCCAGCTAAGCCCCCGAGTGGGTGGGTTGCTCACCACTCGGTATGATTTTTCAAACTTAGGCGAGCACTGGACTGCAGCTAAGCCCCCGATTGAGAGGCTTCCTCACCACTCGGTAGGATTTTGCAAACTTAGGCGAGCACTGGACTGCAGGTAAGCCCCCGACTGAGAGGGTTGCTCACCACTCGGTAGGATTTTGCAAACTTAGGCGAGCACTGGACTGCAGCTAAGCCCCTGACTGAGAGGGTTGCTCACCAGTCGGTAGGATTTTTCAAAGTTAGGCTAGGACTGGACTGCAGCTAAGCCCCCAGTGGGAGGGTTGCTCACCACTTGGTAGGATTTTCAAACTTAGGCGAGTACTGGACTGCAGCTAAGCCCCCGAGTGGGAGGGTTCCTCACCACTCGGTAGGATTTTATAAAGTTAGGCGAGTACTGGACTGCAGCTAATCCCCCGAGTGGCAGGGTTGCTCAGCTCTCGGTAGGATTTTTCAAACTTAGGCGAGTACTGGACTGCAGCTAAGCCCCCGAGTGGGAGGGTTGCTCACCACTCGGTAGGATTTTTCAAACTTAGGCGAGGACTGGACTGGAGCTAAGCCCCCGAGTGGGAGGGTCGCTCACCACTCGGTAGGATTTTTCAAACTTAGGCGAGGACTGGACTGCAGCTAAGCCCCCGAGTGGGAGGGTTGCTCACCACTCGGTAGGATTTTTCAAACTTAGGCGAGGACTGGACTGGAGCTAAGCCCCCGAGTGGGAGGGTCGCTCACCACTCGGTAGGATTTTTCAAACTTAGGCGAGAACTGGACTGCAGCTAAGCCCCCGAGTGGGAGGGTTGCGCACCACTCGGTAGGATTTTTCAAACTTAGGCGAGCACTGGACTGCAGCTAAGCCCCTGAGTGGGAGGGTTGCTCACCACTCGGTAGGATTTTTCAAACTTAGGCGAGGACTGGACTGCAGCTAAGCCCCCAGTGGGAGGGTTGCTCACCACTCGGTAGGATTTTTCAAACTTAGGCGAGGACTGGACTGCAGCTAAGCCCCCCGAGTGGGAGGGTTGCTCACCACTCGGTAGGATTTTTCAAACTTAGGAGAGCACTGGACTGCAGCTAAGCCCCCGAGTGGGTGGGTTGCTCACCACTCGGTATGATTTTTCAAACTTAGGCGAGCACTGGACTGCAGCTAAGCCCCCGACTGAGAGGCTTGCTCACCACTCGGTAGGATTTTGCAAACTTAGGCAAGCACTGGACTGCAGCTAAGCCCCCGACTGAGAGGGTTGCTCACCACTCGGTAGGATTTTTCAAACTTAGGCCAGGACTGGACTGCAGCTAAGCCCCCAGTGGGCGGGTTGCTCACCACTCGGTAGGATTTTTCAAACTTAGGCGAGGACTGGACTGCAGCTAAGCCCCCAGTGGGAGGGTTTCTCACCACTCGGTAGGATTTTGCAAACATAGGCGAGGACTGGACTGCAGCTAAGCCCCCGAGTGGGAGGGTTGCTCACCACTCGGTAGGATTTTTCAAACTTAGGCGAGCACTGGACTGCAGCTAAGCCCCCGAGTGGGAGGGTTGCTCACCACTCGGTAGGATTTTTCAAACTTAGGCGAGCACGGGACTACAGCTAAGCCCCCGAGTGGGAGGGTTGCTCACCACTCGGTAGGATTTTTCAAACTTAGGCGAGGACTGGACTGCAGCTAAGCCCCCAGTGGGAGGGTTGCTCACCACTCGGTAGGATTTTTCAAACTTAGGCGAGTACTGGACTGCACCTAAGCCCCCGAGTGGGAGGGTTGCTCACCACTCGGTAGGATTTTTCAAACTTAGGAGAGTACTTGACTCCAGCTAAGCCCCCGAGTGGGTGGGTTGCTCACCACTCGGTATGATTTTTCAAACTTAGGCGAGCACTGGACTGCAGCTAAGCCCCCGATTGAGAGGCTTCCTCACCACTCGGTAGGATTTTGCAAACTTAGGCGAGCACTGGACTGCAGGTAAGCCCCCGACTGAGAGGGTTGCTCACCACTCGGTAGGATTTTGCAAACTTAGGCGAGCACTGGACTGCAGCTAAGCCCCTGACTGAGAGGGTTGCTCACCAGTCGGTAGGATTTTTCAAAGTTAGGCTAGGACTGGACTGCAGCTAAGCCCCCAGTGGGAGGGTTGCTCACCACTTGGTAGGATTTTCAAACTTAGGCGAGTACTGGACTGCAGCTAAGCCCCCGAGTGGGAGGCTTCCTCACCACTCGGTAGGATTTTATAAAGTTAGGCGAGTACTGGACTGCAGCTAAGCCCCCGAGTGGCAGGGTTGCTCAGCTCTCGGTAGGATTTTTCAAACTTAGGCGAGTACTGGACTGGAGCTAAGCCCCCGAGTGGGAGGGTCGCTCACCACTCGGTAGGATTTTTCAAACTTAGGCGAGAACTGGACTGCAGCTAAGCCCCCGAGTGGGAGGGTTGCGCACCACTCGGTAGGATTTTTCAAACTTAGGCGAGCACTGGACTGCAGCTAAGCCCCTGAGTGGGAGGGTTGCTCACCACTCGGTAGGATTTTTCAAACTTAGGCGAGGACTGGACTGCAGCTAAGCCCCCAGTGGGAGGGTTGCTCACCACTCGGTAGGATTTTTCAAACTTAGGCGAGGACTGGACTGCAGCTAAGCCCCCCGAGTGGGAGGGTTGCTCACCACTCGGTAGGATTTTTCAAACTTAGGAGAGCACTGGACTGCAGCTAAGCCCCCGAGTGGGTGGGTTGCTCACCACTCGGTATGATTTTTCAAACTTAGGCGAGCACTGGACTGCAGCTAAGCCCCCGACTGAGAGGCTTGCTCACCACTCGGTAGGATTTTGCAAACTTAGGCAAGCACTGGACTGCAGCTAAGCCCCCGACTGAGAGGGTTGCTCACCACTCGGTAGGATTTTTCAAACTTAGGCGAGGACTGGACTGCAGCTAAGCCCCCAGTGGGCGGGTTGCTCACCACTCGGTAGGATTTTTCAAACTTAGGCGAGGACTGGACTGCAGCTAAGCCCCCAGTGGGAGGGTTTCTCACCACTCGGTAGGATTTTGCAAACATAGGCGAGGACTGGACTGCAGCTAAGCCCCCGAGTGGGAGGGTTGCTCACCACTCGGTAGGATTTTTCAAACTTAGGCGAGCACTGGACTGCAGCTAAGCCCCCGAGTGGGAGGGTTGCTCACCACTCGGTAGGATTTTTCAAACTTAGGCGAGCACGGGACTACAGCTAAGCCCCCGAGTGGGAGGGTTGCTCACCACTCGGTAGGATTTTTCAAACTTAGGCGAGGACTGGACTGCAGCTAAGCCCCCAGTGGGAGGGTTGCTCACCACTCGGTAGGATTTTTCAAACTTAGGCGAGTACTGGACTGCACCTAAGCCCCCGAGTGGGAGGGTTGCTCACCACTCGGTAGGATTTTTCAAACTTAGGAGAGTACTTGACTCCAGCTAAGCCCCCGAGTGGGTGGGTTGCTCACCACTCGGTATGATTTTTCAAACTTAGGCGAGCACTGGACTGCAGCTAAGCCCCCGATTGAGAGGCTTCCTCACCACTCGGTAGGATTTTGCAAACTTAGGCGAGCACTGGACTGCAGGTAAGCCCCCGACTGAGAGGGTTGCTCACCACTCGGTAGGATTTTGCAAACTTAGGCGAGCACTGGACTGCAGCTAAGCCCCTGACTGAGAGGGTTGCTCACCAGTCGGTAGGATTTTTCAAAGTTAGGCTAGGACTGGACTGCAGCTAAGCCCCCAGTGGGAGGGTTGCTCACCACTTGGTAGGATTTTCAAACTTAGGCGAGTACTGGACTGCAGCTAAGCCCCCGAGTGGGAGGCTTCCTCACCACTCGGTAGGATTTTATAAAGTTAGGCGAGTACTGGACTGCAGCTAAGCCCCCGAGTGGCAGGGTTGCTCAGCTCTCGGTAGGATTTTTCAAACTTAGGCGAGTACTGGACTGCAGCTAAGCCCCCGAGTGGGAGGGTTGCTCACCACTCGGTAGGATTTTTCAAACTTAGGCGAGGACTGGACTGGAGCTAAGCCCCCGAGTGGGAGGGTCGCTCACCACTCGGTAGGATTTTTCAAACTTAGGCGAGGACTGGACTGCAGCTAAGCCCCCGAGTGGGAGGGTTGCTCACCACTCGGTAGGATTTTTCAAACTTAGGCAAGTACTGGACTGCAGCTAAGCCCCTGAGTGGGAGGGTTGCTCACCACTCGGTAGGATTTTTGGAACTTATGCGAGCACTGGACTGCAGCTAAGCCCCCGAGTGGGAGGGTTGCTCACCACTCGGTAGGATTTTTCAAACTTAGGCGAGGACTGGACTGGAGCTAAGCCCCCGAGTGGGAGGGTTGCTCACCACTCGGTAGGATTTTTCAAACTTAGGCGAGGACTGGACTGCAGCTAAGCCCCCGAGTGGGAGGGTTGCTCACCACTCGGTAGGATTTTTCAAACTTAGGCAAGTACTGGACTGCAGCTAAGCCCCTGAGTGGGAGGGTTGCTCACCACTCGGTAGGATTTTTTGAACTTATGCGAGCACTGGACTGCAGCTAAGCCCCCGAGTGGGAGGGTTGCTCACCACTCGGTAGGATTTTTCAAACTTAGGCGAGCACTGGACTGCAGCTAAGCCCCCGAGTGGGAGGGTTGCTCACCACTCGGTAGGATTTTTCAAACATAGGCGAGGACTGGACTGCAGCTAAGCCCCAGTGGGAGGGTTGCTCACCACTCGGTAGAATTTTTCAAACTTAGGCGAGTACTGGACTGCAGCTAAGCCCCCGAGTGGGAGGGTTGCTCACCACTCGGTAGGATTTTTCAAACTTAGGAGAGTACTGGACTGCAGCTAAGCCCCCGAGTGGGAGGGTTGCTCACCACTCGGTATGATTTTTCAAACTTAGGCGAGCACTGGACTGCAGCTAAGCCCCCGACTGAGAGGCTCGCTCACCACTCGGTAGGATTTTGCAAACATAGGCGAGCACTGGACTGCAGCTAAGCCCCTGACTGAGAGGGTTGCTCACCACTCAGTAGGATTTTTCAAAGTTAGGCGAGGACTGGACTGCAGCTAAGCCCCCAGTGGGAGGGTTGCTCACCACTCGGTAGGATTTTTCAAACTTAGGCGAGTACTGAACTGCAGCTAAGCCCCCGAGTGGGAGGGTTGCTCACCACTCGGTAGGATTTTTCAAACATAGGAGAGTACTGGACTGCAGCTAAGCCCCCGAGTGGGAGGGTTGCTACCCACTCGGTAGGATTTTTCAAACTTAGGCGAGCACTGGACTGCAGCTAAGCCCCCGAGTGGGTGGGTTGCTCACCACTCGGTATGATTTTTCAAACTTAGGCGAGCACTGGACTGCAGCTAAGCCCCCGAGTGGGTGGGTTGCTCACCACTCGGTATGATTTTTCAAACTTAGGCGAGCACTGGACTGCAGCTAAGCCCCCGACTGAGAGGCTTGCTCACCACTCGGTAGGATTTTGCAAACTTAGGCAAGCACTGGACTGCAGCTAAGCCCCCGACTGAGAGGGTTGCTCACCACTCGGTAGGATTTTTCAAACTTAGGCGAGGACTGGACTGCAGCTAAGCCCCCAGTGGGCGGGTTGCTCACCACTCGGTAGGATTTTTCAAACTTAGGCGAGGACTGGACTGCAGCTAAGCCCCCAGTGGGAGGGTTTCTCACCACTCGGTAGGATTTTGCAAACATAGGCGAGGACTGGACTGCAGCTAAGCCCCCGAGTGGGAGGATTGCTCACCACTCGGTAGGATTTTTCAAACTTAGGCGAGCACTGGACTGCAGCTAAGCCCCCGAGTGGGAGGGTTGCTCACCACTCGGTAGGATTTTTCAAACTTAGGCGAGCACGGGACTGCAGCTAAGCCCCCGAGTGGGAGGGTTGCTCACCACTCGGTAGGATTTTTCAAACTTAGGCGAGGACTGGACTGCAGCTAAGCCCCCAGTGGGAGGGTTGCTCACCACTCGGTAGGATTTTTCAAACTTAGGCGAGTACTGGACTGCACCTAAGCCCCCGAGTGGGAGGGTTGCTCACCACTCGGTAGGATTTTTCAAACTTAGGCGAGGACTGGACTGCAGCTAAGCCCCCGAGTGGGAGGGTTGCTCACCACTCGGTAGGATTTTTCAAACTTAGGCGAGCACTGGACTGCAGCTAAGCCCCCGAGTGGGAGGGTTGCTCACCACTCGGTAGGATTTTTCAAACTTAGGCGAGCACGGGACTGCAGCTAAGCCCCCGAGTGGGAGGGTTGCTCACCACTCGGTAGGATTTTTCAAACTTAGGCGAGGACTGGACTGCAGCTAAGCCCCCAGTGGGAGGGTTGCTCACCACTCGGTAGGATTTTTCAAACTTAGGCGAGTACTGGACTGCACCTAAGCCCCCGAGTGGGAGGGTTGCTCACCACTCGGTAGGATTTTTCAAACTTAGGAGAGTACTTGACTCCAGCTAAGCCCCCGAGTGGGTGGGTTGCTCACCACTCGGTATGATTTTTCAAACTTAGGCGAGCACTGGACTGCAGCTAAGCCCCCGATTGAGAGGCTTCCTCACCACTCGGTAGGATTTTTCAAACTTAGGAGAGTACTTGACTCCAGCTAAGCCCCCGAGTGGGTGGGTTGCTCACCACTCGGTATGATTTTTCAAACTTAGGCGAGCACTGGACTGCAGCTAAGCCCCCGACTGAGAGGGTTGCTCACCACTCGGTAGGATTTTTCAAACTTAGGCGAGGACTGGACTGCAGCTAAGCCCCCAGTGGGCGGGTTGCTCACCACTCGGTAGGATTTTTCAAACTTAGGCGAGGACTGGACTGCAGCTAAGCCCCCAGTGGGAGGGTTTCTCACCACTCGGTAGGATTTTGCAAACATAGGCGAGGACTGGACTGCAGCTAAGCCCCCGAGTGGGAGGGTTGCTCACCACTCGGTAGGATTTTTCAAACTTAGGCGAGGACTGGACTGCAGCTAAGCCCCCGAGTGGGAGGGTTGCTCACCACTCGGTATGATTTTTCAAACTTAGGCGAGCACTGGACTGCAGCTAAGCCCCCGACTGAGAGGCTCGCTCACCACTCGGTAGGATTTTGCAAACTTAGGCGAGCACTGGACTGCAGCTAAGCCCCTGACTGAGAGGGTTGCTCACCACTCAGTAGGATTTTTCAAAGTTAGGCGAGGACTGGACTGCAGCTAAGCCCTCAGTGGGAGGGTTGCTCACCACTCGGTAGGATTTTTCAAACTTAGGCGAGTACTGAACTGCAGCTAAGCCCCCGAGTGGGAGGGTTGCTCACCACTCGGTAGGATTTTTCAAACATAGGAGAGTACTGGACTGCAGCTAAGCCCCCGAGTGGGAGGGTTGCTACCCACTCGGTAGGATTTTTCAAACTTAGGCGAGCACTGGACTGCAGCTAAGCCCCCGAGTGGGTGGGTTGCTCACCACTCGGTATGATTTTTCAAACTTAGGCGAGCACTGGACTGCAGCTAAGCCCCCGAGTGGGTGGGTTGCTCACCACTCGGTATGATTTTTCAAACTTAGGCGAGCACTGGACTGCAGCTAAGCCCCCGACTGAGAGGCTTGCTCACCACTCGGTAGGATTTTGCAAACTTAGGCAAGCACTGGACTGCAGCTAAGCCCCCGACTGAGAGGGTTGCTCACCACTCGGTAGGATTTTTCAAACTTAGGCGAGGACTGGACTGCAGCTAAGCCCCCAGTGGGCGGGTTGCTCACCACTCGGTAGGATTTTTCAAACTTAAGCGAGGACTGGACTGCAGCTAAGCCCCCAGTGGGAGGGTTTCTCACCACTCGGTAGGATTTTGCAAACATAGGCGAGGACTGGATTGCAGCTAAGCCCCCGAGTGGGAGGGTTGCTCACCACTCGGTAGGATTTTTCAAACTTAGGCGAGCACTGGACTGCAGCTAAGCTCCCGAGTGGGAGGGTTGCTCACCACTCGGTAGGATTTTTCAAACTTAGGCGAGCACGGGACTGCAGCTAAGCCCCCGAGTGGGAGGGTTGCTCACCACTCGGTAGGATTTTTCAAACTTAGGCGAGGACTGGACTGCAGCTAAGCCCCCAGTGGGAGGGTTGCTCACCACTCGGTAGGATTTTTCAAACTTAGGCGAGTACTGGACTGCAACTAAGCCCCCGAGTGGGAGGGTTGCTCACCACTCGGTAGGATTTTTCAAACTTAGGAGAGTACTTGACTCCAGCTAAGCCCCCGAGTGGGTGGGTTGCTCACCACTCGGTATGATTTTTCAAACTTAGGCGAGCACTGGACTGCAGCTAAGCCCCCGATTGAGAGGCTTCCTCACCACTCGGTAGGATTTTGCAAACTTAGGCGAGCACTGGACTGCAGGTAAGCCCCCGACTGAGAGGGTTGCTCACCACTCGGTAGGATTTTGCAAACTTAGGCGAGCACTGGACTGCAGCTAAGCCCCTGACTGAGAGGGTTGCTCACCAGTCGGTAGGATTTTTCAAAGTTAGGCTAGGACTGGACTGCAGCTAAGCCCCCAGTGGGAGGGTTGCTCACCACTTGGTAGGATTTTCAAACTTAGGCGAGTACTGGACTGCAGCTAAGCCCCCGAGTGGGAGGGTTCCTCACCCCTCGGTAGGATTTTATAAAGTTAGGCGAGTACTGGACTGCAGCTAAGCCCCCGAGTGGCAGGGTTGCTCAGCTCTCGGTAGGATTTTTCAAACTTAGGCGAGTACTGGACTGCAGCTAAGCCCCCGAGTGGGAGGGTTGCTCACCACTCGGTAGGATTTTTCAAACTTAGGCGAGGACTGGACTGGAGCTAAGCCCCCGAGTGGGAGGGTCGCTCACCACTCGGTAGGATTTTTCAAACTTAGGCGAGGACTGGACTGCAGCTAAGCCCCCGAGTGGGAGGGTTGCTCACCACTCGGTAGGATTTTTCAAACTTAGGCAAGTACTGGACTGCAGCTAAGCCCCTGAGTGGGAGGGTTGCTCACCACTCGGTAGGATTTTTCAAACTTTGGCGAGTACTGGACTGCTGCTAAGCCCCCGGTGGGAGGGTTGCTCACCACTCGGTAGGATTTTTGAAACTTAGGCGAGGACTGGACTGGAGCTAAGCCCCCGAGTGGGAGGGTTGCTCACCACTCGGTAGGATTTTTCAAACTTAGGCGAGGACTGGACTGCAGCTAAGCCCCCGAGTGGGAGGGTTGCTCACCACTCGGTAGGATTTTTCAAACTTAGGCAAGTACTGGACTGCAGCTAAGCCCCTGAGTGGGAGGGTTGCTCACCACTCGGTAGGATTTTTCAAACTTATGCGAGCACTGGACTGCAGCTAAGCCCCCGAGTGAGAGGCTTGCTCATCACTCGGTAGGATTTTTCAAACTTAGGCGAGTACTGGACTGCAGCTAAGCCCCCGAGTGGGAGGGTTGCTCACCACTCGGTAGGATTTTTCAAACTTAGGCGAGCACTGGACTGTAGCTAAGCCCCCGAGTGAGAGGCTTGCTCATCACTCTGTAGGATTTTTCAAACTTAGGCGAGTACTGGACTGCAGATAAGCCCCCGACTGAGAGGCTTGCTCACCACTCGGTAGGATTTTTCAAACATAGGCGAGGACTGGACTGCAGCTAAGCCCTAGTGGGAGGGTTGCTCACCACTCGGTAGGATTTTTCAAACTTAGGCGAGTACTGGACTGCAGCTAAGCCCCCGAGTGGGAGGGTTGCTCACCACTCGGTAGGATTTTTCAAACTTAGGAGAGTACTGGACTGCAGCTAAGCCCCCGAGTGGGAGGGTTGCTCACCACTCGGTATGATTTTTCAAACTTAGGCGAGCACTGGACTGCAGCTAAGCCCCCGACTGAGAGGCTCGCTCACCACTCGGTAGGATTTTGCAAACTTAGGCGAGCACTGGACTGCAGCTAAGCCCCTGACTGAGAGGGTTGCTCACCACTCAGTAGGATTTTTCAAAGTTAGGCGAGGACTGGACTGCAGCTAAGCCCCCAGTGGAAGGGTTGCTCACCACTCGGTAGGATTTTTCAAACTTAGGCGAGTACTGAACTGCAGCTAAGCCCCCGAGTGGGAGGGTTGCTCACCACTCGGTAGGATTTTTCAAACATAGGAGAGTACTGGACTGCAGCTAAGCCCCCGAGTGGGAGGGTTGCTAACCACTCGGTAGGATTTTTCAAACTTAGGCGAGCACTGGACTGCAGCTAAGCCCCCGAGTGGGAGGGTTGCTCACCACTCGGTTGGATTTTTCAAACTTAGGCGAGCACTGGACTGTAGCTAAGCCCCCGAGTGGGAGGGTTGCTCACCACTCAGTAGGATTTTTCAAACTTAGGCGAGGACTGGACTGCAGCTAAGCCCCCGACTGGGAGGGTTGCTCACCACTCGGTAGGATTTTTCAAACATAGGCGAGTACTGGACTGCAGCTAAGCCCCCGATTCGGAGGGTTGCTCACCACTCGGTAGGATTTTTCAAACTTAAAGCGAGTACTGGACTGCAGCTAAGCCCCCGAGTGGGAGAGTTGCTCACCACTCGGTAGGATTTTTCAAACTTAGGCGAGCACTGGACTGTAGCTAAGCCCCCGAGTGAGAGGCTTGCTCATCACTCGGTAGGATTTTTCAAACTTAGGCGAGTACTGGACTGCAGCTAAGCCCCCGACTGAGAGGCTTGCTCACCACTCGGTAGGATTTTGCAAACTTAGGCGAGCACTGGACTGCAGCTAAGCCCCCGACTGAGAGGGTTGCTCACCAGTCGGTAGGATTTTTCAAAGTTAGGCGAGGACTGGATTGCAGCTATGCCCCCAGTGGGAGGGTTGCTCACCACTCGGTAGGATTTTTCAAACTTTCGCGAGTACTGGACTGCAGCTAAGCCCCCGAGTGGCAGGGTTGCTCAGCACTCGGTCGGATTTTTCAAACTTTGGCGAGTACTGGACTGCTGCTAAGCCCCCAGTGGGAGGGTTGCTCACCACTCGGTAGGATTTTTCAAACTTAGGCGAGGACTGGACTGGAGCTAAGCCCCCGAGTGGGAGGGTTGCTCACCACTCGGTAGGATTTTTCAAACTTAGGCGAGGACTGGACTGCAGCTAAGCCCCCGAGTGGGAGGGTTGCTCACCACTCGGTAGGATTTTTCAAACTTAGGCCAGTACTGGACTGCAGCTAAGCCCCTGAGTGGGAGGGTTGCTCACCACTCGGTAGGATTTTTCAAACTTATGCGAGCACTGGACTGCAGCTAAGCCCCCGAGTGAGAGGCTTAATCATCACTCGGTAGGATTTTTCAAACTTAGGCGAGTACTGGACTGCAGCTAAGCCCCCGAGTGGGAGGGTTGCTCACCACTCGGTAGGATTTTTCAAACTTTCGCGAGTACTGGACTGCAGCTAAGCCCCCGAGTGGCAGGGTTGCTCAGCACTCGGTCGGATTTTTCAAACTTTGGCGGGTACTGGACTGCTGCTAAGCCCCCGGTGGGAGGGTTGCTCACCACTCGGTAGGATTTTTCAAACTTAGGCGAGGACTGGACTGGAGCTAAGCCCCCGAGTGGGAGGGTTGCTCACCACTCGGTAGGATTTTTCAAACTTAGGCGAGGACTGGACTGCAGCTAAGCCCCCGAGTGGGAGGGTTGCTCACCACTCGGTAGGATTTTTCAAACTTAGGCAAGTACTGGACTGCAGCTAAGCCCCTGAGTGGGAGGGTTGCTCACCACTCGGTAGGATTTTTCAAACTTATGCGAGCACTGGACTGCAGCTAAGCCCCCGAGTGAGAGGCTTGCTCATCACTCGGTAGGATTTTTCAAACTTAGGCGAGTACTGGACTGCAGCTAAGCCCCCGAGTGGGAGGGTTGCTCACCACTCGGTAGGATTTTTCAAACTTAGGCGAGCACTGGACTGTAGCTAAGCCCCCGAGTGAGAGGCTTGCTCATCACTCGGTAGGATTTTTCAAACTTAGGCGAGTACTGGACTGCAGATAAGCCCCCGACTGAGAGGCTTGCTCACCACTCGGTAGGATTTTGCAAACTTAGGGGAGCACTGGACTGCAGCTAAGCCCCCGACTGAGAGGGTTGCTCACAAGTCGGTAGGATTTTTCAAAGTTAGGCGAGGACTGGATTGCAGCTAAGCCCCCAGTGGGAGGGTTGCTCACCACTCGGTAGGATTTTTCAAACTTTCGCGAGTACTGGACTGCAGCTAAGCCCCGAGTGGCAGGGTTGCTCAGCACTCGGTAGGATTTTTCAAACTTTGGCGAGTACCGGACTGCAGCTAAGCCCCCAGTGGGAGGGTTGCTCACCACTCGGTAGGATTTTTCAAACTTAGGCGAGGACTGGACTGGAGCTAAGCCCCCGAGTGGGAGGGTTGCTCACCACTCGGTAGGATTTTTCAAACTTAGGCGAGGACTGGACTGCAGCTAAGCCCCCGAGTGGGAGGGTTGCTCACCACTCGGTAGGATTTTTCAAACTTAGGCGAGGACTGGACTGCAGCTAAGCCCCCGAGTGGGAGGGTTGCTCACCACTCGGTAGGATTTTTCAAACTTAGGCAAGTACTGGACTGCAGCTAAGCCCCTGAGTGGGAGGGTTGCTCACCACTCGGTAGGATTTTTCAAACTTATGCGAGCACTGGACTGCAGCTAAGCCCCCGAGTGAGAGGCTTGCTCATCACTCGGTAGGATTTTTCAAACTTAGGCGAGTACTGGACTGGAGCTAAGCCCCCGAGTGGGAGGGTTGCTCACCACTCGGTAGGATTTTTCAAACTTAGGCGAGGACTGGACTGGAGCTAAGCCCCCGAGTGGGAGGGTTGCTCACCACTCGGTAGGATTTTTCAAACTTAGGCGAGGACTGGACTGCAGCTAAGCCCCCGAGTGGGAGGGTTGCTCACCACTCGGTAGGATTTTTCAAACTTAGGCAAGTACTGGACTGCAGCTAAGCCCCTGAGTGGGAGGGTTGCTCACCACTCGGTAGGATTTTTCAAACTTATGCGAGCACTGGACTACAGCTAAGCCCCCGAGTGAGAGGCTTGCTCATCACTCGGTAGGATTTTTCAAACTTAGGCGAGTACTGGACTGCAGCTAAGCCCCCGAGTGGGAGGGTTGCTCACCACTCGGTAGGATTTTTCAAACATAGGCTAGTACTGGACTGCAGCTAAGCCCCCGATTGAGAGGCTTGCTAATCACTCGGTAGGGTTTTTCAAACTTAGGCGAGGACTGGACTGCAGCTAAGCCCCCTAGTGATAGTGTTGCTCAACACTCGGTAGGATTTTTCAAACTTAAGCGAGTACTGGACTGCAGCTAATCCCCCGATTGGCAGGGTTGCTTAGCACTCGGTAGGATTTTTCAAACTTAGGCGAGTACTGGACTGCAGCTAAGCCCCCGAGTGGGAGGGTTGCTCACCACTCGGTAGGATTTTTCAAACTTAGGCGAGTACTGGACTCCAGCTAAGCCCCCGAGTGGGAGGGTTGCTTACCACTCGGTAGGATTTTTCAAACATAGGCGAGTACTGGACTACAGCTAAGCCCTCGAGTGGGAAGGTTGCTCACCACTCGGTAGGATTTTTCAAACTTAGGTGAGTACTGGACTGCAGCTAAGCCCCCGAGTGGGAGGGTTGCTCACCACTCGGTATGATTTTTCAAACTTAGGCGAGCACTGGACTGCAGCTAAGCCCCCGACTGAGAGGCTTGCTCACCACTCGGTAGGATTTTGCAAACTTAGGCGAGCACTGGACTGCAGCTAAGCCCCCGACTGAGAGGGTTGCTCACCACTCGGTAGGATTTTTCAAACTTAGGCGAGGACTGGACTGCAGCTAAGCCTCCAGTGGGAGGGTTGCTCACCACTCGGTAGGATTTTTCAAACTTAGGCAAGGACTGGACTGCAGCTAAGCCCCCAGTGGGAGGGTTGCTCACCACTCGGTAGGAGTTTTCAAACATAGGCGAGTACTGGACTGCAGCTAAGCCCCCGAGTGGGAGGGTTGCTCACCACTCGGTAGGATTTTTCAAACTTAGGCGAGCACTGGACTGCAGCTAAGCCCCCGAGTGGGAGGGTTGCTCACCACTCGGTAGGATTTTTCAAACTTAGGCGAAGACTGGACTGCAGCTAAGCCCCCAGTGGGAGGGTTGCTCACCACTCGGTAGGATTTTTCAAACTTAGGCGAGTACTGGACTGCAGCTAAGCCCCCGAGTGGGAGGGTTGCTCACCACTCGGTAGGATTTTGCAAACTTAGGAGAGTACTGGACTGCAGCTAAGCCCCCGAGTGGGAGGGTTGCTCACCACTCAGTATGATTTTTCAAACTTAGGCGAGCACTGGACTGCAGCTAAGCCCCCGACTGAGAGGCTTGCTCACCACTCGGTAGGATTTTGCAAACATAGGCGAGCACTGGACTGCAGCTAAGCCCCTGACTGAGAGGGTTGCTCACCACTCAGTAGGATTTTTCAAAGTTAGGCGAGGACTGGACTGCAGCTAAGCCCCCAGTGGGAGGGTTGCTCACCACTCGGTAGGATTTTTCAAACTTAGGCGAGTACTGGACTGCAGCTAAGCCCCCGAGTGGGAGGGTTGCTCACCACTCGGTAGGATTTTTCAAACTTAGGAGAGTACTGGACTGCAGCTAAGCCCCCGAGTGGGAGGGTTGCTACCCACTCGGTAGGATTTTTCAAACTTAGGCGAGCACTGTACTGCAGCTAAGCCCCCGAGTGGGAGGGTTGCTCACCACTCGGTAGGATTTTTCAAACTTAGGCGAGCACTGGACTGCAGCTAAGCCCCCGAGTGGGAGGGTTGCTCACCACTCGGAAGGATTTTTCAAACTTAGGAGAGTACTGGACTCCAGCTAAGCCCCCGAGTGGGAGGGTTGCTCACCAATCGGTAGGATTTTTCAAACATAGGCGAGTACTGGACTACAGCTAAGCCCCCAAGTTGGAAGGTTGCTCACCACTCGGTAGGATTTTTCAAACTTAGGTGAGTACTGGACTGCAGCTAAGCCACCGAGTGGGAGGGTTGCTACCCACTCGGTATGATTTTTCAAACTTAGGCAAGCACTGGACTGTAGCTAAGCCCCCGAGTGGGAGGGTTGCTCACCACTCGGTAGGATTTTTCAAACTTAGGCGAGGACTGGACTGCAGCTAAGCCCCCGATTGGGAGGGTTGCTCACCACTCGGTAGGATTTTTCAAACTTAAAGCGAGTACTGGACTGCAGCTAAGCCCCTGAGTGGGAGGGTTGCTCACCACTCGGTAGGATTTTTCAAACTTAGGCGAGCACTGGACTGTAGCTAAGCCCCCGAGTGAGAGGCTTGCTCATCACTCGGTAGGATTTTTCAAACTTAGGCGAGTACTGTACTGCAGCTAAGCCCCCGACTGAGAGGCTTGCTCACCACTCAGTAGGATTTTGCAAACTTAGGCGACCACTGGACTGCAGCTAAGCCCCCGACTGAGAGGGTTGCTCACCAGTCGGTTGGATTTTTCAAAGTTAGGCGAGGACTGGATTGCAGCTAAGCCCCCAGTGGGAGGGTTGCTCACCACTCGGTAGGATTTTTCAAACTTTGGCGAGTACTGGACTGCAGCTAAGCCCCCGAGTGGCAGGGTTGCTCAGCACTCGGTAGGATTTTTCAAACTTAGGCGAGTACTGGACTGCAGCTAAGCCCCCAAGTGGGAGGGTTGCTCACCACTCGGTAGGATTTTGCAAACTTAGGCGAGCACCGGACTGCAGCTAAGCCCCCGAGTGGGAGGGTTGCTCACCACTCGGTAGGATTTTTCAAACTTAGGCGAGGACTGGACTGGAGCTAAACCCCCGAGTGGGAGGGTTCCTCACCACTCGGTAGGATTTTTCGAACTTAGGCAAGGACTGGACTGCAGCTAAGCCCCCGAGTGGGAGGGTTGCTCACCACTCGGTAGGATTTTTCAAACTTAGGCAAGTACTGGACTGCAGCTAAGCCCCTGAGTGGGAGGGTTGCTCAACACTCGGTAGGATTTTTCGAACTTATGCGAGCACTGGACTGCAGCTAAGCCCCCGAGTGAGAGGCTTGCTCATCACTCGGTAGGATTTTTCAAACTTAGGCGAGTACTGGACTACAGCTAAGCCCCCGAGTGAGAGGCTTGCTCTTCACCTGGTAGGATTTTTCAAACATAGGCTAGTACTGGACTGCAGCTAAGCCCCCGATTGAGAGGCTTGCTCATCACTCGGTAGGGTTTTTCAAACTTAGGCGAGGACTGAACTGCAGCTAAGCCCCCTAGTGATAGGGTTGCTCACCACTCGGTAGGATTTTTCAAACTTAGGCGAGTACTGGACTGCAGCTAAGCCCCCGAGTGGCAGGGTTGCTCAGCACTCGGTAGGATTTTTCAAACTTAGGCGAGTACTGGACTGCAGCTAAGCCCCTGAGTGGGAGGGTTGCTCACCACTCGGTAGGATTTTTCAAACTTAGGAGAGTACTGGACCGCAGCTAAGCCCCCGAGTGGGAGGGTTGCTCACCACTCAGTAGGATTTTTCAAACATAGGCGACTACTGGACTACAGCTAAGCCCCCGAGTGGGAAGGTTACTGTGACACCCAAGTTTCTATTGAATTTTTCAAAAAGATTTTTATTTGACTTGAAGGGAGTGATTTAAAAAATTTTCTTCAAGAGAACTCTCACTCTCAAATATTTTTCTTTATGGCAAAATTTTTATTTGAATTCACCCAAGATCTGCCTTTGACCTGGGGAGTTCTTGCTCTTCATTTGGGCTCAAGACAACATGTTTTTCATTTGAGAGAATAACTTTTGAAAACCTTTTCTTGAATTTGCACTATGGCTTTTGGAAAGTACTTTGCCACTTTCAACTATTCCTTCTTGCCATGGCATAAGTGCAAATCCTCTCTCCTAAACACTCCCTCACCTCTGGATCATGATTTACATCAAATCCAGCAAGTTGAACCTCCCCATGTATTTATTTTCCATTCAAATTCTATTCAAATATTTTCTGCCTTCTATTCTACCTCTTGGGGATTTACAAAGGAACTCCATTTTCTGTTTGGACTTTTACCACAAAACTTCTTTCCCCTCCTAGTCCTTTGAACCCTCAACCTAGAACCATGAAGATCCACTGGTCTCCAGTTCAAAATTTTCAAACTACATCAGCTGCAAGTTTGGACCAGATTTGCCAAATTTGGTGAAATTCATTCAAAACCTTCTCCAAAAATTCCAAGTAAATTCAGGCAGCCCCTGGGTGCTTTGAGTGATCGTCTCACCCAGTTACAGCTCCAGAAAAATTTATCTCTTTACCAAAACCTACTATCGAACACCTGCAATGCTTGGTCACTGTCAAGATTCAGTAAGTTCAGAGTTCAGTCAAGTGGCTGCTGTCGTTTTCTTCAGAAACGGGCGTCGATCTCGCCAGTACCCTCGCGTCGCCTTGCTCCTCGTCCTCGCCCTCTCGTTCCTGCACCGCACGAGTGCCTGGCATCTTGCGGGCGTCGGCGACGAGCAGCAGAAGGTGCACCGCCCCGTGACCGACGCCGGCGGTGGCTTTGCGGACGCCAGCGGGAGACACGGCGCCGCCGACTCCACCCAGCGCCGCCCAAACCATCGGAGCCCGCCGCATGGCCGTCGACTCCCCCGAATGCGCTGCCGCTCTCGTCGTGAACCCCAGGGCGCGGAGCGCGCTCTCTGCCGCCGTTGAGCCCGTGCGGTCACCTCACCGTGGACAGACGCCATTACGCCAGGGCCAACTCCGTTTAGCTGCAAAACGAGTCCCGTAACAACCACTGATGCTGCTCGACCGCTCAAACCCCCTGCCAACCCACTGCTCCGCCGTAATCGCTCGCCGGAGATTCTCTGTTCACGGCCACCCCGTCGATCTGCCTATAAATAGGGGCCCCGAGCTTCAACTCGAGCACCCACCAGCCCTACACTTCCCCTAGAGCACGCCCAGCCACTGGAAGAGCCGCGAGGGGGTCTCCTTCCTCGACTCCGGCCGCCGCGATCCGCCACGGGATCCAGCCCGATTCGCCCCCGTGTGTGCTCCACAGCCCCCATTCTCTTGCCAGTAGCTTCTCCTTGCATCACCCGTTCTGACCCGCGCCTCAATTCGTACTTTGCAGCCCTCCACCGGAGTTCCCCAACCTCACCCGAACCGCCGTCCGCCGGAGATAGTGTCGCCGTCGACGTGGTGCTCCCCGTTGGACGAGTCCACCACCCACCGACGCGGAAGAAGACACTGAAGCTCTTGGTACCCTCCGTTTCTCCTAACTCGCCGTGGTTCGACGCCGGCGTCCATCGCCGTCTTCGGGCGCCGGCGAGCTTTCAAACCTGACATGCGGGCCCCGCGTGTCAGCCTCTGTTTTATTTCCCCGAACCGTTTTCTGTTGGCGCCTTCGGGCAAAATACGTTTTCTCCTTGCGCTTGCGCATTCCCAGCCGAAGTGTTTTCTGTTTTCTCAGTTAAAACCCTGGAACTTTTCTGTTTCATTACAGAAAGGTCCCTGGACAGAAACCTTTATAACTTTTTAATAAAAAGGTATTTTTGAGTGATTCTTTTTCTGTCAATCTCCAAATTTTGTCTAGTTTTTTATGGGATTTATTCGAAAAATATTTGGCAAAGTTTCTGTGCATGTGTTGGTTTTCACGTTAGTACCCCGTTTCGTGATTGCCGTAGGTTCCGGGAGAGGGGACGGAGCCGCGAACTTCGCCGAGCTAGACTCCGACTTCTCCGAACCAGGCAAGCATGTTTGAACATTTGATATGGCAGATGTTTTGCATGTTCATGTGATAGTTTGTGCGTGGCATGTGAGTGTCGATAAGTACCTCGTTGCTTGTAAGGCAACGACCCGGTTGTTCCGAAGTTGCGATGACCTCTGATGAGAGGTGGCCTAATCATGTAGTGACATGAAGGGCAGCAAGGTGGTACTGTTGTAGCATGCCAGCCTTGCGTCATCCGACTCTCTTCGACGCTAACGTGGTTGGAGCCACGTTATCGATCTTTTCCCGCATGTTCCAAAGTTGCGATGACCTCTGATGAGAGGTGGCCTAATCATGTGGTGACATGAAGGGCAGCAAGGTGGTACTGTTGTAGCATGCCAGCCTTGTGTCATCCGACTTTTCCGACGTTAACATGGTTGGAGCCGTGTTATCGTCCCTTCCCCTTTCCGTGCTACCACATGTCTCATTGCCAGGATACGGTTTAGTAAGTTGGTAACCTCTTTCCGTGTACACACCAAACAGAGAGGCCGGGATGATGGTACCTTGGCCCAGGATTAAAGCCAGTCATTCGGTCAGGGGGCATGGGTGTTTCCGGTTGGGACCGAGAGGGGGGGCACCCCCTTATAGCGCGCGTATAGAAATTTGATCCCATGCTACGCGAGGTTGTAGCCTCCCCGACTCAAGGTTTTTCTTGAATGTTGCCGAGGGTGATCCCTGGCTTTGGATGGTTAAATTGGGTGTGTACTGGTTAGACGTGTTCCTTCCAGAACACCGTAGACGGAACTAGTCCCCGTGACTACTGAAATCCGTTGGCTGTGGTTAAGTACAAACTCTGCAGAGTCAATTCTTTCCAAATCATCATATCCATGATCAGTAATGTAGACTTTACATCCAAATCTATCCGTGTGAAAATCATGCCCCCGGTGAACAAGCTCAAGCGGCAAAATCTCAGATTTATTGTTATTCCAGTTGATGGACTAACTTTATTTTGTGTCTCATGCTTGTGATAATTTATGTCTCCGAGCTATTCTATTAATGAGTTGTGATATAAGCCCTTTATGTGACGTCGCGCAGACGTCCGACTGTGGCGTGTACTCCTTTCTCACTTTCGATATAAGCCCTTTATGTGACGTCACTCAGACGTCCGACTGCGGCATGCACTGTCTTTACTTTCTGTTATAAGCCCTTTATGTGGTGTCGCCCCGACGCCCGACTGTGGCATTATTATTCTGCATTTTCCTCTCGAGGAGTCTTTCAGACACTCGTTTGGCACCTGTATTTTTATTCCGCATTTTCCTCTCAAGGAGTCTTTCAGACACTCGCTTGGCACCAGTATTACTATTCTGCAGTTTCCGCTCGGGCGTCATTCAGACCCTCGCTTGGCACCCAGTATTTATTATCTCTGTGTCTGATCGCACTGGTTAACTTATTCATGTGCTTCATGTTTGCATTTGTTATACCTTATGTCCGAACTGTCTTGCGAGTACTTTCATAGTACTCACCTGGCTTGTTGATTTGGCCAGATGTTGACGAAGGCGATCTCTTGGATGAAGAGTTTGATAGCGCGTCCGACGCCTAGAGGAGTCCCAGTCAGTCCTGCGCGATCCCGGATATTGGTCACTTCTATCGTTTACGCTTCCGCCACCCACAACAAGTCTTCTCGAGCCTCCCTCCGACGCTCAAAGAGTTGTAGTATTCTGGAATCATGTCACTCGCTTCGCGATGATATTTCCACCACCGTTTTTATCATGAGTTAGTAGTTTGCCACCCGATCCGCCGCGTTGTTTTATCGGCGTGTGTGTAATAAATTGTTGGGCAGTCTCTGCTCAACTTTGTATTATATTTAGTACTCCTGGTATTTTTCTTCTGTGACCAATGTATTGTCTATCAGTGAGAAGGAATTCTTCCTCGCTGCTCTGTAACAGGGATTGGTTTCTCAATAATTATTTTATTGAAAAACTGGTCGTGACAAGCTTGTGGTGTCGCCCCGACGCCCGACTGTGGCATTATTATTCTGCATTTTCCTCTCGAGGAGTCTTTCAGACACTCGTTTGGCACCTGCATTTTTATTCTGCATTTTCCTCTCGAGGAGTCTTTCAGACACTCGCTTGGCACCAGTATTACTATTCTGCAGTTTCCGCTCGAGGCGTCATTCAGACCCTCGCTTGGCACCCAGTATTTATTATCTCTGTGTCTGATCGCACTGGTTAACTTATTCATGTGCTTCATGTTTGCATTTGTTATACCTTATGTCCGAACTGTCTTGCGAGTACTTTCATAGTACTCACCTGGCTTGTTGATTTGGCCAGATGTTGACGAAGGCGATCTCTTGGATGAAGAGTTTGATAGCGCGTCCGACGCCTAGAGGAGTCCCAGTCAGTCCTGCGCGATCCCGGATATTGGTCACTTGTATCGTTTACGCTTCCGCCACCCGCAATAAGTCTTCTCGAGCCTCCCTCCGATGCTCGAAGAGTTGTAGTCTTCTGGAATCATGTCACTCGCTTCGCGATGATATTTCCACCACCGTTTTTATCGTGAGTTAGTAGTTTGCCACCCGATCCACCGCGTTGTTTTATCGGCGTGTGTGTAATAAATTGTTGGGCAGTCTCTGCTCAACTTTGTATTATATTTAGTACTCCTGGTATTTTTCTTCTGTGACCAATGTATTGTCTATCGGTGAGAAGGAATTCTTCCTCGCTGGTCCGTAACAGGGATTGGTTTCTCAATAATTATTTTATTGAAAAACTGGTCGTGACAAGCTTGGTATCAGAGCCAGGCTGACTGTAGGAAGCCACTAGGTGCGATCGCTAATCGGTTATTAGCGCCTTTAGTGCTTCTTCAGCATTTTGCAATTGTAGCTATTTTCTGTTGGTCATCATAAAATTTATGGCATGACTACTCAGAATTTTTGCCTACTTTTGTAGATGGCTGGCAGCAGCTGTGAGAATCGAGTGTTCACCAACGTGCCCGAGGGGTTTGTCAAGCTCCTCGTCTCCATCACCAAGCTCGCGATCGGGCCAGCAGCTCGCCCGGAGTTCACACTCTATCAGCACAAGCTCAGTGACGACGTGTCTATGCACCAGGCTGTGGTGCAATTCAGGGGAGGACGATCTGCTGCTCGCCATTTCCGTTTTACGGGAAGGGCCATGCCTACGGAGAGGCATGCCATGCAGATGGCTGCCCGTGAGGCGATAGCTCGCCTTCGGGACATCCTTCCTACGATGAAGACTCGTCGCTACCGCTACCTCCCATGCCATGTGCCTTACACCAGCCACTATGCGTTCGCCTGCCATCGGGTAGAGCGAGATGAAGCCATCGAGATGGTTGTGGAGTATCTCAAGGCTCTGGAGGAGTCTTTCGACAACCTCGTAGATGATCTTGTGGCTGCCCGCATGGACTTAGTCCGGGGCGGTCCTGCCAGCAGGAAGGAGCTTCTCCACACGACGCCGCCTCTGGTCTCGTCTTCAGTCTCGTATGCACCGGCCGTTTTGGCCACTGCTCGCCGTCTGCCTACCACTGAGGAGTTCGACCGAGTCATCGCTCCTACTCCAGTCAGAGCCGCACCGCTTGCCGCACGCGCTCTACCGCCAGTCGCCCCCGCACCATCACCGCAGCGCAGCGTCGCACGCCAGGAACCAGCTAGAGAGGAGGAGGTTGATTCTCCTGGACCGCTGGGCCTTGCCCTCGGCAAGGGGCAGGAGATCTTCACCATCTCCGACTGAGAGCACCGAGTAGCCGCGTGTTATGCCTGCTTGTATGATGTGTTGTTTTTATCTGTACGCTAGTTTGTATTGGTGTGTTTGCTGCCTTCCGGAGTAGTACGCTAGTTTTTAATAACATGTCAGGGTTGTGTACGCACAACCTGAGTGCTGTATCTTGTGTTTGCTTTCGCATGTAAGATTTGTGTTAAGCACTTCTTCTCCGTGAAAATCATTTGTGTTTCTTGAAAACCTTGAAGCCTTTTTGATTATTGCCTTTGCAAGGGTTTTCCTGCGCTACACGGTTTTTCTCATGGGTTTTGCAAATGATACCCCAGACTGGAAAAATGTCTCGCCCATGGACTCGCTCTATGCCCAATCAGCCAGAAGAGGTTTACGGAACACAGACCAGCAACAATTTCACTCAGGGTTAGTCCAGCCAACAGGACAGCAAAGCGGCACTATCTCAAGTATGCCGTCTCTTCGAGCAAAGCCAGCAACAGCACCAGGAGATGATGAACCATGTCATCAATATGGGAAACCACCGTGAACCCTATCAACCACATTCCAAGTTATCTGAGTTACAGAAGACTCTCCCCTCAACTTTTGCTCACACCGACAGGCCACTGGAAGCCGATGATTGGCTTCGCGAGATTGAAAGGAAACTGATTATCGCTCAATGCTCAGATCATGAGAAGGTGCTTTATGCACCACACTACCTTACTGGAGCAGCCGCAACATGGTGGGAAAACTTCCTACACATGCACCCCAGGGAACACAACATCACCTGGGAAGAATTCAAGGAAGGCTTCCGTGGGGCACACATTCCCAGGAGCATCCTAAAGATCAAGAAGAGAGAGTTTGATGACCTGAAGCAAAGAGGCATGACCGTCACAGAATACAATGGCCAGTTTACCCAACTGTCTCGTTATGCCTACGACAAGCACATGACAGAAAACAAGAAGATGGAAAAATTCCTGGACGGCCGGGCACCAGCATTAAGATGCCAACTGATTGTACACACCTTTCCGGATTTTAAGACGCTGGTGGACAAGGCCATCACCCTGGAGAATGAGCGCCGTAGTCTGGAAGATATCCGCAAGCGGAAGAGGGACAAGACGACTCTTGCCCGCAGCAACCGAGGCAAGACTGAGGTCCCAAGGACAGACACAAGGAGATCCACGGCTACTGAGCCAAGACCCGTCGGAAAATTTTATGCTAGAGACAAGGAGTTCACATACCGTCCAGGGGTCACCTGCTATGCTTGTGGTCAACAAGGGCATTATGCTAAACAGTGCCCGAAGCCAAGAGACTCGGCACCCAAGCCGAACAATGGCGGAAACAATCCAGCCCCCAAGCGCAACAACTTCAATCCCAGCAACAACCACAGGAAGGGTCACTTGAACCATGTGACCAGGGAAGAAGCGCAGAATGCCCCAGACATCATGCTCGGTACGTTCCCTGTCAACACAGTACCTGCCACGGTTTTGTTTGATTCTGGAGCTTCCCATTCGTTCGTTTCGAAGAGTTTTGTTTCGCAACACGGTTTTCCGATACTCCCCTTGGAAAAATCTATGATCATCAAGTCCCCCGGAAATAAGCAAATTGCTCAGGGTTACTGCCAGGGAGTGGTCATTGAGTTCGAAGGACTACCATTCCACGCGAATCTCATCGTGTTGGAAAGTAAAGGACTGGATGTCATTTTAGGAATGGACTGGTTAACCACCAACAAAGGATTCATCGACTGTTTCAATCGGACAGTGATTCTCACTCACCATCACGGCAAGACAATAAGAGTTTCCGCTCAAGAAAGGCCACGATCACAGAAACCAAAACTGAACAAGATGGACATCGCAGAATTAAGAAAAGTGCCAGTGGTATGCGAGTTCCCTGATGTGTTCCCGGAAGAACTACCAGGTATGCCACCAGACCGAGAGATCGAATTCAGCATTGAATTACCACCTGGCACCGCTCCCATTTATAAGAAGCCGTATAGAATGGCACCCTCAGGATTGGTGGAGTTGAAGAAGCAGATAAAGGAATTACTGGACAAGGGGTTTATACGAGCCAGCTCCTCACCATGGGGTTCGCCCGTATTGTTCCCCAAGAAGAAGGATGGGACACTGATACTATGCATAGACTATCGAGCCCTCAATATGGTCACCATCAAAAACAAATACCCGATGCCACGGATAAATGATTTGTTTGACCAGCTCGCACAAGCTAAAGTATTTTCAAAGATTGATTTGAGATCAGGATACCATCAACTGAAGGTACGAACAGAGGATATCCCCAAGACAGCTTTCACTTCCAGATATGGGTTATACGAGTTTACGCTGATGCCGTTTGGACTAACAAACGCCCCCGCATATTTCGTCCACCTCATGAACAAAGTATTCATGAAATTCATGGACAAATTTGTGGTGGTATTCATTGACGATATTCTGGTTTACTCGAGGACACCCGAAGAGCATGCTGAGCACCTCAGAATGGTTTTGGGAGAATTGAGGAAGCATCAGTTGTACGCCAAGTTTAGCAAATGAGAATTTTGGCTAAGACAAGTTGGTTTCTTGGGCCATATTTTGAACCAAGAAGGCGTGGCCGTAGACCCAGAAAAAGTCAAGGCCATACTAGCCTGGAAGCCACCCGCGAATGTTACAGATGTGCGGAGTTTCCTAGGAATGGCCGGGTATTACAGGAGGTTTCTTGAAGGATTCTCCACTGTGGCCAAACCTATAACACAGTTACTCAAGAAGGACAAGAAATTCGTATGGACGGAAGCATGTGAGAAGAGCTTCCAAGAACTCAAGAGAAGCTAACAACTGCACTAGTCTTAACCGTACCAGACATACACAAGAGCTTTGAGGTGTATTGTGACGCGTCCCGAAAAGGTCTCGGATGTGTGCTAATGCAGGATGGCAAAGTTGTCGCATATGCTTCCAGACAGCTGCGAAAACATGAGGAAAATTACCCAACACATGACTTGGAACTAGCAGCAGTTATACATGCACTCAAGGAGTGGAGGCACTTTCTGTTGGGAAATCGCTGTGAAATATATACGGACCATAAGAGCCTCAAATATATCTTCACACAGCCAGAGCTGAATTTACGCCAACGACGCTGGTTGGAACTGGTCAAAGACTATGACGTCGGCATCCACTACCACCCAAAAAAGCAAATGTAGTGGCCGATGCCCTTAGCCGAAACCCCAGCCAGGACAGTGACGGTCAGCAAAACTTGAGGCCTGAGTTTCAGCGAGAGTTCACTCGGCTCAACATGATGTTAGTCTCTGAGGGCACCATATCGAACCTGGAGATACAACCCACCCAAGTGGAACAAATCAAGAAGGCTCAATAGGGACATCCCAGTATCGAAGGCATAAAGAAGAAAATGAACCATAGTAAGACTTCAGAATTCGTCACGGACAGTGAAGGAACACTATGGTACCGGGACAGACTTTGCGTACCTAACATTGAGGAACTCAAGCAACAGATCTTGACGGAGAGCCACACCGCTCCATACTCGATACATCCTGGAGGAACCAAAATGTACAAGGACATTCAGGGAAGATTTTGGTGGCACGGTATGAAGAGAGATATAGCCACATTCGTTGCTTGTTGCGATTCATGTCAGCGCATCAAGGCCGAGCACCAAAAGCCAGCAGGGCTACTCCAGCCTAACAGGATACCGGAGTGGAAATGGGATGAAATCGGAATGGACTTCATTGTCGGATTACCCCGATCACAGCGTGGAAATGACGCCATCTGGGTCATCACAGACCGACTAACCAAGGTTGCTCACTTCATTCCCGTGAAGACTACCTACTCCACACAAAGACTGGCAAAACTCTATCTCTCTCGTATAGTTTGCTTGCACGGAGTCCCAAAGACTATAATATCAGACCGAGGCACCCAATTCGTCTCCAAATTTTGGGATCACCTACAACAAGCTCTGGGCACGCAACTAGCTTTCAGTACAGCATACCACCCTCAGACAGATGGACAAACAGAACGTGTAAACCAAATCCTAGAGGATATGCTAAGAGCCTGTGTGCTCACCTATGGATCCAGTTGGGAAGAGAGTTTGCCGTATGCCGAATTTGCGTACAACAACAGTTACCAAACCAGTTTGCAAATGGCACCCTTTGAAGCATTGTACGGACGGAGGTATCGTACCCCATTGAATTGGTCAGAAACAGGTGACAGCCGTATCTTCGGCCCAGATATGCTTAAGGAGGCCGAGGAAAAAGTTAAACAAGTCAGGGACAGACTCAAGACAGCACAGAGCCGACAAAAGAGCTACTATGATTAGAAGCATCGTGAGGTCAGCTTTGAACCTGGTGATTCCGTATACCTCCGAGTATCTCCTATGAGGGGTCTGCAACGGTTCAAAATTAAGGGGAAGCTAGCCCCAAGCTTTATTGGACCATTTTGTGTGAAGGCACGAAGAGGCACGGTAGCCTACCAACTAGACCTACCCAAGGAGCTGTCAGACGTCCATGACGTATTCCACGTCTCGCAGTTGAGGAAATGTGTGAGTAACCCGGAGAAACATGTACCTCATGAGGACATTGATATGCAACCAGATCTCACCTACAGAGAAAGGCCAGTAAAGATTTTAGAAGAGTCTGAACGGAGGACCCGTCAGAAGACGACAAAAAATTTCAGGGTCCAGTGGAGCAACCACACTGAGGATGAAGCCACATGGGAAAGGGAAGATTTCCTCCGAGCAGAGTATCCATATCTATTTGAGGATCAGCAGAAATCTCGAGGACGAGATTTTTCCTAAGGGGGTAGGTGTTGTGACACCCAAGTTTCTATTGAATTTTTCAAAAAGATTTTTATTTGACTTGAAGGGAGTGATTTAAAAAATTTTCTTCAAGAGAACTCTCACTCTCAAATATTTTTCTTTATGGCAAAAATTTTATTTGAATTCACCCAAGATCTGCCTTTGACCTGGGGAGTTCTTGCTCTTCATTTGGGCTCAAGACAAAATGTTTTTCATTTGAGAGAATAACTTTTGAAAACCTTTTCTTGAATTTGCACTATGGCTTTTGGAAAGTACTTTGCCACTTTCAACTATTCCTTCTTGCCATGGCATAAGTGCAAATCCTCTCTCCTAAACACTCCCTCACCTCTGGATCATGATTTACATCAAATCCAGCAAGTTGAACCTCCCCATGTATTTATTTTCCATTCAAATTCTATTCAAATATTTTCTGCCTTCTATTCTACCTCTTGGGGATTTACAAAGGAACTCCATTTTCTGTTTGGACTTTTACCACCAAACTTCTTTCCCCTCCTAGTCCTTTGAACCCTCAACCTAGAACCATGAAGATCCACTGGTCTCCAGTTCAAAATTTTCAAACTACATCAGCTGCAAGTTTGGACCAGATTTGCCAAATTTGGTGAAATTCATTCAAAACCTTCTCCAAAAATTCCAAGTAAATTCAGGCAGCCCCTGGGTGCTTTGAGTGATCGTCTCACCAAGTTACAGCTCCAGAAAAATTTATCTCTTTACCAAAACCTACTGTCGAACACCTGCAATGCTTGGTCACTGTCAAGATTCAGTAAGTTCAGAGTTCAGTCAAGTGGTTGCTGTCGTTTTCTTCAGAAACGGGCGTCGATCTCGCCAGTACCCTCGCGTCGCCTTGCTCCTCGTCCTCGCCCTCTCGTTCCTGCACCGCACGAGTGCCTGGCATCTTGTGGGCGTCGGCGACGAGCAGCAGAAGGTGCGCCACCCCGTGACCGACGCCGGCGGCGGCTTTGCGGACGCCAGCGGGAGACACGGCGCCGCCGACTCCACCCAGCGCCGCCCAAACCACCGGAGCCCGCCGTGTGGCCGTCCACTCCCCCGAATGCGCTGCCGCTCTCGTCGTGAACCCCAGGGCGCGGAGCGCGCTCTCTGCCGCCGTTGAGCCCGTGCGGTCACCTCACCGTGGACAGACGCCATTACGCCAGGGCCAGCTCCGTTTAGCTGCAAAACGAGTCCCGTAACAACCACTGATGCTGCTCGACCGCTCAAACCCCCTGCCAACCCACTGCTCCGCCGTAATCGCTCGCCGGAGATTCTCCGTTCATGGCCACCCCGTCGATCTGCTTATAAATAGGGGGCCCGAGCTTCAACTCGAGCACCCACCAGCCCTACACTTCCCCTAGGGCACGCCCAGCCACTTGAAGAGCCGCGAGGGGGTCTCCTTCCTCGACTCCGGCCGCCGCGATCCGCCACGGGATCCAGCCCGATTCGCCCCCGTGTGTGCTCCACAGCCCCCATTCTCTTGCCAGTAGCTTCTCCTTGCATCACCCGTTCTGACCCGCGCCTCAATTCGTACTTTGCAGCCCTCCACCGGAGTTCCCCAACCTCACCCGAACCGCCGTCCGCCGGAGATAGTGTCGCCGTCGACGTGGTGCTCCCCGTTGGACGAGTCCACCACCCACCGACGCGGAAGAAGACACTGAAGCTCTTGGTACCCTCCGTTTCTCCTAACTCGCCGTGGTTCGACGCCGGCGTCCATCGCCGTCTTCGGGCGCCGGCGAGCTTTCAAACCTGACATGCGGGCCCCGCGTGTCAGCCTCTGTTTTATTTCCCCGAACCGTTTTCTGTTGGCGCCTTCGGGCAAAATACGTTTTCTCCTTGCGCTTGCGCATTCCCAGCCGAAGCGTTCTCTGTTTTCTCAGTTAAAACCCTGGAACTTTTCTGTTTCATTACAGAAAGGTCCCTGGACAGAAACCTTTATAACTTTTTAATGAAAAGGTATTTTTGAGTGATTCTTTTTCTGTCAATCTCTAAATTTTGTCTAGTTTTTTATGGGATTTATTTGAAAAATATTTGGCAAAGTTTCTGTGCATGTGTTGGTTTTCACGTTAGTACCCCGTTTCGTGATTGCTGTAGGTTCCGGGAGAGGGGATGAAGCCGCGAACTTCGCCGAGCTAGACTCCGACTTCTCCGAACCAGGCAAGCATGTTTGGACTTTTGATATGGCAGATGTTTTGCATGTTCATGTGAAAGTTTGTGCGTGGCATGTGAGTGTCGATAAGTACCTCGTTGCTTGTAAGGCAACGACCCGGTTGTTCCGAAGTTGCGATGACCTCTGATGAGAGGTGGCCTAATCATGTAGTGACATGAAGGGCAGCAAGGTGGTACTGTTGTAGCATGCCAGCCTTGCATCATCCGACTCTCTTCGACGTTAACGTGGTTGGAGCCACGTTATCGATCTTTTCCCGCATGTTCCAAAGTTGCGATGACCTCTGATGAGAGGTGGCCTAATCATGTGGTGACATGAAGGGCAGCAAGGTGGTACTGTTGTAGCATGCCAGCCTTGTGTCATCCGACTTTTCCGACGTTAAGATGGTTGGAGCCGTGTTATCGTCCCTTCCCCTTTCCGTGCTACCACATGTCTCATTGCCAGGATACGGTTTAGTAAGTTGGTAACCTCTTTCCGTGTACACACAAAACAGAGAGGCCGGGATGATGGTACCTTGGCCCAGGATTAAAGCCAGTCATTCGGTCAGGGGGCATGGGTGTTTCCGGTTGGGACCGAGAGGGGGGGCACCCCCTTATAGCGCGCGTATAGAAATTTGATCCCATGCTACGCGAGGTTGTAGCCTCCCCGACTCAAGGTTTTTCTTGAATGTTGCCGAGGGTGATCCCTGGCTTCGGATGGTTAAATTGGGTGTGTACTGGTTAGACGTGTTCCTTCCAGAACACCGTAGACGGAACTAGTCCCCGTGACTACTGAAATCCGTTGGCTGTGGTTAAGTACAAACTCTGCAGAGTCAATTCTTTCCAAATCATCATATCCATGATCAGTAATGTAGACTTTACATCCAAATCTATCCGTGTGAAAATCATGCCCCCGGTGAACAAGCTCAAGCGGCAAAATCTCAGATTTATTGTTATTCCAGTTGATGGACTAACTTTATTTTGTGTCTCATGCTTGTGATAATTTATGTCTCCGAGCTATTCTATTAATGAGTTGTGATATAAGCCCTTTATGTGACGTCGCGCAGACGTCCGACTGTGGCGTGTACTCGTTTCTCACTTTCGATATAAGCCCTTTATGTGACGTCGCTCAGACGTCCGACTGCGGCATGCACTGTCTTTACTTTCTGTTATAAGCCCTTTATGTGGTGTCGCCCCGACGCCCGACTGTGGCATTATTATTCTGCATTTTCCTCTCGAGGAGTCTTTCAGACACTCGTTTGGCACCTGTATTTCTATTCCGCATTTTCCTCTCGAGGAGTCTTTCAGACACTCGCTTGGCACCAGTATTACTATTCTGCAGTTTCCACTCGAGGCGTCATTCAGACCCTCGCTTGGCACCCAGTATTTATTATCTCTGTGTCTGATCGCACTGGTTAACTTATTCATGTGCTTCATGTTTGCATTTGTTATACCTTATGTCCGAACTGTCTTGCGAGTACTTTCATAGTACTCACCTGGCTTGTTGATTTGGCCAGATGTTGACGAAGGCGATCTCTTGGATGAAGAGTTTGATAGCGCGTCCGACGCCTAGAGGAGTCCCAGTCAGTCCTGCGCGATCCCGGATATTGGTCACTTGTATCGTCTACACTTCCGCCACCCGCAATAAGTCTTCTCGAGCCTCCCTCCGACGCTCGAAGAGTTGTAGTATTCTGGAATCATGTCACTCGCTTCGCGATGATATTTCCACCGCCGTTTTTATCGTGAGTTAGTAGTTTGCCACCCGATCCGCCGCGTTGTTTTATCGGCGTGTGTGTAATAAATTGTTGGGCAGTCTCTGCTCAACTTTGTATTATATTTAGTACTCCTGGTATTTTTCTTCTGTGACCAATGTATTGTCTATCAGCGAGAAGGAATTCTTCCTCGCTGGTCCGTAACAGGGATTGGTTTCTCAATAATTATTTTATTGAAAAACTGGTCGTGACAGTTGCTCACCACTCGGTAGGATTTTTCAAACTTAGGTGAGTACTGGACTGCAGCTAAGCCCCCGAGTGGGAGGGTTGCTCACCACTCGGTAGGATTTTTCAAACTTAGGAGAGTACTGAACTGCAGCTAAGCCCCCGAGTGGGAGGGTTGCTCACCACTCGGTATGATTTTTCAAACTTAGGCGAGCACTGGACTGCAGCTAAGCCCCCGACTGAGAGGCTTGCTCACCACTCGGTAGGATTTTGCAAACTTAGGCGAGTACTGGACTGCAGCTAAGCCCCCAGTGGGAGGGTTGCTCACCACTCGGTAGGAGTTTTCAAACATAGGCGAGTACTGGACTGCAGCTAAGCCCCCGAGTGGGAGGGTTGCTCACCACTCGGTAGGATTTTTCAAACTTAGGCGAGTACTGGACTGCAGCTAAGCCCCCGAGTGGGAGGGTTGCTCACCACTCGGTAGGATTTTTCAAACTTAGGAGAGTACTGGACTGCAGCTAAGCCCCCGAGTGGGAGGGTTGCTACCCACTCGGTAAGATTTTTCAAACTTAGGCGAGCACTGGACTGCAGCTAAGCCCCCGAGTGGGAGGGTTGCTCACCACTCGGTAGGATTTTTCAAACTGAGGCGAGCACTGGACTGCAGCTAAGCCCCCGAGTGGGAGGGTTGCTCACCACTCGGTAGGATTTTTCAAACTTAGGAGAGTACTGGACTGCAGCTAAGCCACCGAGTGGGAGTGTTGCTACCCACTCGGCATGATTTTTCAAACTTAGGCGAGCACTAGACTGTAGCTAAGCCCCCGAGTGGGAGGGTTGCTCACCACTCGGTAGGATTTTTCAAACTTAGGCGAGGACTGGACTGCAGCTAAGCCCCCGATTGGGAGGGTTGCTCACCACTCGGTAGGATTTTTCAAACTTAGGCGAGTACTGGACTGCAGCTAAGCCCCCGATTGGGAGGGTTGCTCACCACTCGGTAGGATTTTTCAAACTTAAAGCGAGTACTCGACTGCAGCTAAGCCCCCGAGTGGGAGGGTTGCTCACCACTCGGTAGGATTTTTCAAACTTAGGCGAGCACTGGACTGCAGCTAAGCCCCCGAGTGGGAGGGTTGCTCACCACTCGGTAGGATTTTTCAAACTTAGGAGAGTACTGGACTGCAGCTAAGCCCCCGAGTGGGAGGGTTGCTCACCACTCGGTATGATTTTTCAAACTTAGGCGAGCACTGGACTGCAGCTAAGCCCCCGACTGAGAGGCTTGCTCACCACTCGGTAGGATTTTGCAAACTTAGGCGAGTACTGGACTACAGCTAAGCCCCCGACTGAGAGGGTTGCTCACCACTCGGTAGGATTTTTCAAACTTAGGCGAGGACTGGACTGCAGCTAAGCCCCCAGTGGGAGGGTTGCTCACCACTCGGTAGGATTTTTCAAACTTAGGCCAGAACTGGACTGCAGCTAAGCCCCTAGTGGGAGGGTTGCTCACCACTCGGTAGTAGTTTTCAAACATAGGCGAGTACTGGACTGCAGCTAAGCCCCCGAGTGGGAGGGTTGCTCAGCACTCGGTAGGATTTTTCAAACTTAGGCGAGTACTGGACTGCAGCTAAGCCCCCGAGTGGGAGGGTTGCTCACCACTCGGTAGGATTTTTCAAACTTAGGCGAGCACTGGACTGCAGCTAAGCCCCCGAGTGGGAGGGTTGCTCACCACTCGGTATGATTTTTCAAACTTAGGCGAGCACTGGACTGCAGCTAAGCCCCCGACTGAGAGGCTTGCTCACCACTCGGTAGGATTTTGCAAACTTAGGCGAGTACTGGACTACAGCTAAGCCCCCGACTGAGAGGGTTGCTCACCACTCGGTAGGATTTTTCAAACTTAGGCGAGGACTGGACTGCAGCTAAGCCCCCAGTGGGAGGGTTGCTCACCACTCGGTAGGATTTTTCAAACTTAGGCCAGAACTGGACTGCAGCTAAGCCCCTAGTGGGAGGGTTGCTCACCACTCGGTAGTAGTTTTCAAACATAGGCGAGTACTGGACTGCAGCTAAGCCCCCGAGTGGGAGGGTTGCTCAGCACTCGGTAGGATTTTTCAAACTTAGGCGAGTACTGGACTGCAGCTAAGCCCCCGAGTGGGAGGGTTGCTCACCACTCGGTAGGATTTTTCAAACTTAGGCGAGCACTGGACTGCAGCTAAGCCCCCGAGTGGGAGGGTTGCTCACCACTCGGTAGGATTTTTCAAACTTTGGAGAGTACTGGACTGCAGCTAAGCCCCCGAGTGGGAGGGTTGCTCACCACTCGGTATGATTTTTCAAACTTAGGCGAGCACTGGACTGCAGCTAAGCCCCCGACTGAGAGGCTTGCTCACCACTCGGTTGGATTTTGCAAACTTAGGCGAGTACTGGACTGCAGCTAAGCCCCCGACTGAGAGGGTTGCTCACCACTCGGTAGGATTTTTCAAACTTAGGCGAGGACTGAACTGCAGCTAAGCCCCCAGTGGGAGGGTTGCTCACCACTCGGTAGGATTTTTCAAACTTAGGCCAGAACTGGACTGCAGCTAAGCCCCCAGTGGGAGGGTTGCTCACCACTCGGTAGTAGTTTTCAAACATAGGCGAGTACTGGACTGCAGCTAAGCCCCCGAGTGGGAGGGTTGCTCACCACTCGGTAGGATTTTTCAAACTTAGGCGAGTACTGGACTGCAGCTAAGCCCCCGAGTGGGAGGGTTGCTCACCACTCGGTAGGATTTTTCAAACTTAGGAGAGTACTGGACTGCAGCTAAGCCCCCGAGTGGGAGGGTTGCTACCCACTCGGTAAGTTTTTTCAAACTTAGGCGAGCACTGGACTGCAGCTAAGCCCCCGAGTGGGAGGGTTGCTCACCACTCGGTAGGATTTTTCAAACTGAGGCGAGCACTGGACTGCAGCTAAGCCCCCGAGTGGGAGGGTTGCTCACCACTCTGTAGGATTTTTCAAACTTAGGAGAGTACTGGACTGCAGCTAAGCCACCGAGTGGGAGGGTTGCTACCCACTCGGCATGATTTTTCAAACTTAGGCGAGCACTAGACTGTAGCTAAGCCCCCGAGTGGGAGGGTTGCTCACCACTCGGTAGGATTTTTCAAACTTAGGCGAGGACTGGACTGCAGCTAAGCCCCCGATTGGGAGGGTTGCTCACCACTCGGTAGGATTTTTCAAACTTAGGCGAGTACTGGACTGCAGCTAAGCCCCTGATTGGGAGGGTTGCTCACCACTCGGTAGGATTTTTCAAACTTAAAGCGAGTACTGGACTGCAGCTAAGCCCCCGAGTGGGAGGGTTGCTCACCACTCGGTAGGATTTTTCAAACTTAGGCGAGCACTGGACTGTAGCTAAGCCCCCGAGTGAGAGGCTTGCTCATCACTCGGTAGGATTTTTCAAACTTAGGCGAGTACTGGACTGCAGCTAAGCCCCCGACTGAGAGGATTGCTCACCACTCGGTAGGATTTTGCAAACTTAGGCGAGCACTGGACTACAGCTAAGCCCCCGACTGAGAGGGTTGCTCACCAGTCGGTAGGATTTTTCAAAGTTAGGCGAGGACTGGATTGCAGCTAAGCCCCCAGTGGGAGGGTTGCTCACCACTCGGTAGGATTTTTCAAACTTAGGCGAGTACTGGACTGCAGCTAAGCCCCCGAGTGGGAGGGTTGCTCACCACTTGGTAGGATTTTTCAAACTTAGGCGAGTACTGGACTGCAGCTAAGCCCCCGAGTGGGAGGGTTGCTCACCACTCGGTAGGATTTTTCAAACATAGGCGAGTACTGGACTACAGCTAAGCCCCCGAGTGGGAAGGTTGCTCACCACTCGGTAGGATTTTTCAAACTTAGATGAGTACTGGACTGCAGCTAAGCCCCCGAGTGGGAGGGTTGCTCACCACTCGGTAGGATTTTTCAAACATAGGCGAGTACTGGACTGCAGCTAAGCCCCCGAGTGGGAGGGTTGCTCACCACTCGGTAGGATTTTTCAAACTTAGGCGAGTACTGGACTGCAGCTAAGCCCCTGAGTGGGAGGGTTGCTCACCACTCGGTAGGATTTTTCAAACTTAGGAGAGTACTGGACTGCAGCTAAGCCCCCGAGTGGGAGGGTTGCTACCCACTCGGTAAGATTTTTCAAACTTAGGCGAGCACTGGACTGCAGCTAAGCCCCCGAGTGGGAGGGTTGCTCACCACTCGGTAGGATTTTTCAAACTGAGGCGAGCACTGGACTGCAGCTAAGCCCCCGAGTGGGAGGGTTGCTCACCACTCGGTAGGATTTTTCAAACTTAGGAGAGTACTGGACTGCAGCTAAGCCACCGAGTGGGAGGGTTGCTACCCACTCGGCATGATTTTTCAAACTTAGGCGAGCACTAGACTGTAGCTAAGCCCCCGAGTGGGAGGGTTGCTCACCACTCGGTAGGATTTTTCAAACTTAGGCGAGGACTGGACTGCAGCTAAGCCCCCGATTGGGAGGGTTGCTCACCACTCGGTAGGATTTTTCAAACTTAGGCGAGTACTGGACTGCAGCTAAGCCCCCGATTGGGAGGGTTGCTCACCACTCGGTAGGATTTTTCAAACTTAAAGCGAGTACTCGACTGCAGCTAAGCCCCCGAGTGGGAGGGTTGCTCACCACTCGGTAGGATTTTTCAAACTTAGGCGAGCACTGGACTGCCGCTAAGCCCCCGAGTGGGAGGGTTGCTCACCACTCGGTAGGATTTTTCAAACTTAGGCGAGCACTGGACTGTAGCTAAGCACCCGAGTGGGAGGGTTGCTCACCACTCGGTAGGATTTTTCAAACTTAGGAGAGTACTGGACTGCAGCTAAGCCACTGAGTGGGAGGGTTGCTACCCACTCGGTATGATTTTTCAAACTTAGGCGAGCACTGGACTATAGCTAAGCCCCCGAGTGGGAGGGTTGCTCACCACTCGGTAGGATTTTTCAAACTTAGGCGAGGACTGGACTGCAGCTAAGCCCCCGATTGGGAGGGTTGCTCACCACTCGGTAGGATTTTTCAAACTTAGGCGAGTACTGGACTGCAGCTAAGCCCCCGATTGGGAGGGTTGCTCACCACTAGGTAGGATTTTTCAAACTTAAAGCGAGTACTCGACTGCAGCTAAGCCCCCGAGTGGGAGGGTTGCTCACCACTCGGTAGGATTTTTCAAACTTAGGCGAGCACTGGACTGCAGCTAAGCCCCCGAGTGGGAGGGTTGCTCACCACTCGGTAGGATTTTTCAAACTTAGGCGAGCACTGGACTGTAGCTAAGCACCCGAGTGGGAGGGTTGCTCACCACTCGGTAGGATTTTTCAAACTTAGGAGAGTACTGGACTGCAGCTAAGCCACTGAGTGGGAGGGTTGCTACCCACTCGGTATGATTTTTCAAACTTAGGCGAGCACTGGACTATAGCTAAGCCCCCGAGTGGGAGGGTTGCTCACCACTCGGTAGGATTTTTCAAACTTAGGCGAGGACTGGACTGCAGCTAAGCCCCCGATTGGGAGGGTTGCTCACCACTCGGTAGGAGTTTTCAAACTTAGGCGAGCACTGGACTATAGCTAAGCCCCCGAGTGGGAGGGTTGCTCACCACTCGGTAGGATTTTTCAAACTTAGGCGAGTACTGGACTGCAGCTAAGCCCCTGAGTGGGAGGGTTGCTACCCACTCGGTAGGATTTTTCAAACTTAGGCGAGCACTGGACTGCAGCTAAGCCCCCGAGTGGGAGGGTTGCTCACCACTCGGTAGGATTTTTCAAACTTAGGCGAGCACTGGACTGCAGCTAAGCCCCCGAGTAGGAGGGTTGCTCACCACTCGGTAGGATTTTTCAAACTTAGGAGAGTACTGGACTGCAGCTAAGCCACTGAGTGGGAGGGTTGCTACCCACTCGGTATGATTTTTCAAACTTAGGCGAGCACTGGACTATAGCTAAGCCCCCGAGTGGGAGGGTTGCTCACCACTCGGTAGGATTTTTCAAACTTAGGCGAGGACTGGACTGCAGCTAAGCCCCCGATTGGGAGGGTTGCTCACCACTCGGTAGGATTTTTCAAACTTTGGCGAGCACTGGACTATAGCTAAGCCCCCGAGTGGGAGGGTTGCTCACCACTCGGTAGGATTTTTCAAACATAGGCGAGGACTGGACTGCAGCTAAGCCCCAGAGTGGGAGGGTTGCTCACCACTCGGTATGATTTTTTCAAACTTAGGCGAGCACTGGACTGCAGCTAAGCCCCCGACTGAGAGGGTTGCTCACCACTCGGTAGGATTTTTCAAACTTAGGCGAGGACTGGACTGCAGCTAAGCCCCCAGTGGGAGGGTTGCTCACCACTCGGTAGGATTTTTCAAACTTAGGCCAGGACTGGACTGCAGCTAAGCCCCCAGTGGGAGGGTTGCTCACCACTTGGTAGGAGTTTTCAAACATAGGCGAGTACTGGACTGCAGCTAAGCCCCCGAGTGGGAGGGTTGCTCACAACTCGGTAGGATTTTTCAAACTTAGGCGAGTACTGGACTGCAGCTAAGCCCCCGAGTGGGAGGGTTGCTCACCACTCGGTAGGATTTTTCAAACTTAGGTGAGTACTGGACTGCAGCTAAGCCCCCGAGTGGGACGGTTGCTACCCACTCTGTAGGATTTTTCAAACTTAGGCGAGTACTGGACTGCAGCTAAGCCCCCGAGTGGGAGGGTTGCTCACCACTCGGTAGGATTTTTCAAACTTAGGAGAGTACTGGACTGCAGCTAAGTCCCCGAGTGGGAGGGTTGCTACCCACTCGGCAAGATTTTTCAAACTTAGGCGAGCACTGGACTGCAGCTAAGCCCACGAGTGGGAGGGTTGCTCACCACTCGGTAGGATTTTTCAAACTGAGGCGAGCACTGGACTGCAGCTAAGCCCCCGAGTGGGAGGGTTGCTCACCACTCGGTAGGATTTTTCAAACTTAGGAGAGTACTGGACTGCAGCTAAGCCACCGAGTGGGAGGGTTGCTACCCACTCGGCATGATTTTTCAAACTTAGGTGAGCACTAGACTGTAGCTAAGCCCCCGAGTGGGAGGGTTGCTCACCACTCGGTAGGATTTTTCAAACTTAGGCGAGGACTGGACTGCAGCTAAGCCCCCGATTGGGAGGGTTGCTCACCACTCGGTAGGATTTTTCAAACTTAGGCGAGTACTGGACTGCAGCTAAGCCCCCGATTGGGAGGGTTGCTCACCACTCGATAGGATTTTTCAAACTTAAAGCGAGTACTCGACTGCAGCTAAGCCCCCGAGTGGGAGGGTTGCTCACCACTCGGTAGGATTTTTCAAACTTAGGCGAGCACTGGACTGCAGCTAAGCCCCCGAGTGGGAGGGTTGCTCACCACTCGGTAGGATTTTTCAAACTTAGGCGAGCACTGGACTGTAGCTAAGCACCCGAGTGGGAGGGTTGCTCACCACTCGGTAGGATTTTTCAAACTTAGGAGAGTACTGGACTGCAGCTAAGCCACTGAGTGGGAGGGTTGCTACCCACTCGGTATGATTTTTCAAACTTAGGCGAGCACTGGACTATAGCTAAGCCCCCAAGTGGGAGGGTTGCTCACCACTCGGTAGGATTTTTCAAACTTAGGCGAGGACTGGACTGCAGCTAAGCCCCCGATTGGGAGGGTTGCTCACCACTCGGTAGGATTTTTCAAACTTAGGCGAGCACTGGACTATAGCTAAGCCCCCGAGTGGGAGGGTTGCTCACCACTCGGTAGGATTTTTCAAACTTAGGCGAGTACTGGACTGCAGCTAAGCCCCTGAGTGGGAGGGTTGCTACCCACTCGGTAGGATTTTTCAAACTTAGGCGAGCACTGGACTGCAGCTAAGCCCCCGAGTGGGAGGGTTGCTCACCACTCGGTAGGATTTTTCAAACTTAGGCGAGCACTGGACTGCAGCTAAGCCCCCGAGTGGGAGGGTTGCTCACCACTCGGTAGGATTTTTCAAACTTAGGAGAGTACTGGACTGCAGCTAAGCCACTGAGTGGGAGGGTTGCTACCCACTCGGTATGATTTTTCAAACTTAGGCGAGCACTGGACTATAGCTAAGCCCCCGAGTGGGAGGGTTGCTCACCACTCGGTAGGATTTTTCAAACTTAGGCGAGCACTGGACTGTAGCTAAGCACCCGAGTGGGAGGGTTGCTCACCACTCGGTAGGATTTTTCAAACTTAGGAGAGTACTGGACTGCAGCTAAGCCACTGAGTGGGAGGGTTGCTACCCACTCGGTATGATTTTTCAAACTTAGGCGAGCACTGGACTATAGCTAAGCCCCCGAGTGGGAGGGTTGCTCACCACTCGGTAGGATTTTTCAAACTTAGGCGAGGACTGGACTGCAGCTAAGCCCCCGATTGGGAGGGTTGCTCACCACTCGGTAGGATTTTTCAAACTTAGGCGAGTACTGGACTGCAGCTAAGCCCCCGATTGGGAGGGTTGCTCACCACTCGGTAGGATTTTTCAAACTTAAAGCGAGTACTCGACTGCAGCTAAGCCCCCGAGTGGGAGGGTTGCTCACCACTCGGTAGGATTTTTCAAACTTAGGCGAGCACTGGACTGCAGCTAAGCCCCCGAGTGGGAGGGTTGCTCACCACTCGGTAGGATTTTTCAAACTTAGGCGAGCACTGGACTGTAGCTAAGCACCCGAGTGGGAGGGTTGCTCACCACTCGGTAGGATTTTTCAAACTTAGGAGAGTACTGGACTGCAGCTAAGCCACTGAGTGGGAGGGTTGCTACCCACTCGGTATGATTTTTCAAACTTAGGCGAGCACTGGACTATAGCTAAGCCCCCGAGTGGGAGGGTTGCTCACCACTCGGTAGGATTTTTCAAACTTAGGCGAGGACTGGACTGCAGCTAAGCCCCCGATTGGGAGGGTTGCTCACCACTCGGTAGGAGTTTTCAAACTTAGGCGAGCACTGGACTATAGCTAAGCCCCCGAGTGGGAGGGTTGCTCACCACTCGGTAGGATTTTTCAAACTTAGGCGAGTACTGGACTGCAGCTAAGCCCCTGAGTGGGAGGGTTGCTACCCACTCGGTAGGATTTTTCAAACTTAGGCGAGCACTGGACTGCAGCTAAGCCCCCGAGTGGGAGGGTTGCTCACCACTCGGTAGGATTTTTCAAACTTAGGCGAGCACTGGACTGCAGCTAAGCCCCCGAGTAGGAGGGTTGCTCACCACTCGGTAGGATTTTTCAAACTTAGGAGAGTACTGGACTGCAGCTAAGCCACTGAGTGGGAGGGTTGCTACCCACTCGGTATGATTTTTCAAACTTAGGCGAGCACTGGACTATAGCTAAGCCCCCGAGTGGGAGGGTTGCTCACCACTCGGTAGGATTTTTCAAACTTAGGCGAGGACTGGACTGCAGCTAAGCCCCCGATTGGGAGGGTTGCTCACCACTCGGTAGGATTTTTCAAACTTTGGCGAGCACTGGACTATAGCTAAGCCCCCGAGTGGGAGGGTTGCTCACCACTCGGTAGGATTTTTCAAACTTAGGCGAGGACTGGACTGCAGCTAAGCCCCAGAGTGGGAGGGTTGCTCACCACTCGGTATGATTTTTTCAAACTTAGGCGAGCACTGGACTGCAGCTAAGCCCCCGACTGAGAGGGTTGCTCACCACTCGGTAGGATTTTTCAAACTTAGGCGAGGACTGGACTGCAGCTAAGCCCCCAGTGGGAGGGTTGCTCACCACTCGGTAGGATTTTTCAAACTTAGGCCAGGACTGGACTGCAGCTAAGCCCCCAGTGGGAGGGTTGCTCACCACTTGGTAGGAGTTTTCAAACATAGGCGAGTACTGGACTGCAGCTAAGCCCCCGAGTGGGAGGGTTGCTCACAACTCGGTAGGATTTTTCAAACTTAGGCGAGTACTGGACTGCAGCTAAGCCCCCGAGTGGGAGGGTTGCTCACCACTCGGTAGGATTTTTCAAACTTAGGCGAGTACTGGACTGCAGCTAAGCCCCCGAGTGGGACGGTTGCTACCCACTCTGTAGGATTTTTCAAACTTAGGCGAGTACTGGACTGCAGCTAAGCCCCCGAGTGGGAGGGTTGCTCACCACTCGGTAGGATTTTTCAAACTTAGGAGAGTACTGGACTGCAGCTAAGTCCCCGAGTGGGAGGGTTGCTACCCACTCGGCAAGATTTTTCAAACTTAGGCGAGCACTGGACTGCAGCTAAGCCCACGAGTGGGAGGGTTGCTCACCACTCGGTAGGATTTTTCAAACTGAGGCGAGCACTGGACTGCAGCTAAGCCCCCGAGTGGGAGGGTTGCTCACCACTCGGTAGGATTTTTCAAACTTAGGAGAGTACTGGACTGCAGCTAAGCCACCGAGTGGGAGGGTTGCTACCCACTCGGCATGATTTTTCAAACTTAGGTGAGCAGTAGACTGTAGCTAAGCCCCCGAGTGGGAGGGTTGCTCACCACTCGGTAGGATTTTTCAAACTTAGGCGAGGACTGGACTGCAGCTAAGCCCCCGATTGGGAGGGTTGCTCACCACTCGGTAGGATTTTTCAAACTTAGGCGAGTACTGGACTGCAGCTAAGCCCCCGATTGGGAGGGTTGCTCACCACTCGATAGGATTTTTCAAACTTAAAGCGAGTACTCGACTGCAGCTAAGCCCCCGAGTGGGAGGGTTGCTCACCACTCGGTAGGATTTTTCAAACTTAGGCGAGCACTGGACTGCAGCTAAGCCCCCGAGTGGGAGGGTTGCTCACCACTCGGTAGGATTTTTCAAACTTAGGCGAGCACTGGACTGTAGCTAAGCACCCGAGTGGGAGGGTTGCTCACCACTCGGTAGGATTTTTCAAACTTAGGAGAGTACTGGACTGCAGCTAAGCCACTGAGTGGGAGGGTTGCTACCCACTCGGTATGATTTTTCAAACTTAGGCGAGCACTGGACTATAGCTAAGCCCCCAAGTGGGAGGGTTGCTCACCACTCGGTAGGATTTTTCAAACTTAGGCGAGGACTGGACTGCAGCTAAGCCCCCGATTGGGAGGGTTGCTCACCACTCGGTAGGATTTTTCAAACTTAGGCGAGCACTGGACTATAGCTAAGCCCCCGAGTGGGAGGGTTGCTCACCACTCGGTAGGATTTTTCAAACTTAGGCGAGTACTGGACTGCAGCTAAGCCCCTGAGTGGGAGGGTTGCTACCCACTCGGTAGGATTTTTCAAACTTAGGCGAGCACTGGACTGCAGCTAAGCCCCCGAGTGGGAGGGTTGCTCACCACTCGGTAGGATTTTTCAAACTTAGGCGAGCACTGGACTGCAGCTAAGCCCCCGAGTGGGAGGGTTGCTCACCACTCGGTAGGATTTTTCAAACTTAGGAGAGTACTGGACTGCAGCTAAGCCACTGAGTGGGAGGGTTGCTACCCACTCGGTATGATTTTTCAAACTTAGGCGAGCACTGGACTATAGCTAAGCCCCCGAGTGGGAGGGTTGCTCACCACTCGGTAGGATTTTTCAAACTTAGGCGAGGACTGGACTGCAGCTAAGGCCCCGATTGGGAGGGTTGCTCACCACTCGGTAGGATTTTTCAAACTTTGGCGAGCACTGGACTATAGCTAAGCCCCCGAGTGGGAGGGTTGCTCACCACTCGGTAGGATTTTTCAAACTTAGGCGAGGACTGGACTGCAGCTAAGCCCCAGAGTGGGAGGGTTGCTCACCACTCGGTATGATTTTTTCAAACTTAGGCGAGCACTGGACTGCAGCTAAGCCCCCGACTGAGAGGGTTGCTCACCACTCGGTAGGATTTTTCAAACTTAGGCGAGGACTGGACTGCAGCTAAGCCCCCAGTGGGAGGGTTGCTCACCACTCGGTAGGATTTTTCAAACTTAGGCCAGGACTGGACTGCAGCTAAGCCCCCAGTGGGAGGGTTGCTCACCACTCGGTAGGATTTTTCAAACTTAGGAGAGTACTGGACTGCAGCTAAGCCACTGAGTGGGAGGGTTGCTACCCACTCGGTATGATTTTTCAAACTTAGGCGAGCACTGGACTATAGCTAAGCCCCCAAGTGGGAGGGTTGCTCACCACTCGGTAGGATTTTTCAAACTTAGGCGAGGACTGGACTGCAGCTAAGCCCCCGATTGGGAGGGTTGCTCACCACTCGGTAGGATTTTTCAAACTTAGGCGAGCACTGGACTATAGCTAAGCCCCCGAGTGGGAGGGTTGCTCACCACTCGGTAGGATTTTTCAAACTTAGGCGAGTACTGGACTGCAGCTAAGCCCCTGAGTGGGAGGGTTGCTACCCACTCGGTAGGATTTTTCAAACTTAGGCGAGCACTGGACTGCAGCTAAGCCCCCGAGTGGGAGGGTTGCTCACCACTCGGTAGGATTTTTCAAACTTAGGCGAGCACTGGACTGCAGCTAAGCCCCCGAGTGGGAGGGTTGCTCACCACTCGGTAGGATTTTTCAAACTTAGGAGAGTACTGGACTGCAGCTAAGCCACTGAGTGGGAGGGTTGCTACCCACTCGGTATGATTTTTCAAACTTAGGCGAGCACTGGACTATAGCTAAGCCCCCGAGTGGGAGGGTTGCTCACCACTCGGTAGGATTTTTCAAACTTAGGCGAGGACAGGACTGCAGCTAAGCCCCCGAGTGGGAGGGTTGCTCACCACTCGGTAGGATTTTTCAAACTTAGGAGAGTACTGGACTGCAGCTAAGCCACTGAGTGGGAGGGTTGCTACCCACTCGGTATGATTTTTCAAACTTAGGCGAGCACTGGACTATAGCTAAGCCCCCGAGTGGGAGGGTTGCTCACCACTCGGTAGGATTTTTCAAACTTAGGCGAGGACTGGACTGCAGCTAAGGCCCCGATTGGGAGGGTTGCTCACCACTCGGTAGGATTTTTCAAACTTTGGCGAGCACTGGACTATAGCTAAGCCCCCGAGTGGGAGGGTTGCTCACCACTCGGTAGGATTTTTCAAACTTAGGCGAGGACTGGACTGCAGCTAAGCCCCAGAGTGGGAGGGTTGTTCACCACTCGGTATGATTTTTTCAAACTTAGGCGAGCACTGGACTGCAGCTAAGCCCCCGACTGAGAGGGTTGCTCACCACTCGGTAGGATTTTTCAAACTTAGGCGAGGACTGGACTGCAGCTAAGCCCCCAGTGGGAGGGTTGCTCACCACTCGGTAGGATTTTTCAAACTTAGGCCAGGACTGGACTGCAGCTAAGCCCCCAGTGGGAGGGTTGCTCACCACTCGGTAGGATTTTTCAAACTTAGGAGAGTACTGGACTGCAGCTAAGCCACTGAGTGGGAGGGTTGCTACCCACTCGGTATGATTTTTCAAACTTAGGCGAGCACTGGACTATAGCTAAGCCCCCAAGTGGGAGGGTTGCTCACCACTCGGTAGGATTTTTCAAACTTAGGCGAGGACTGGACTGCAGCTAAGCCCCCGATTGGGAGGGTTGCTCACCACTCGGTAGGATTTTTCAAACTTAGGCGAGCACTGGACTATAGCTAAGCCCCCGAGTGGGAGGGTTGCTCACCACTCGGTAGGATTTTTCAAACTTAGGCGAGTACTGGACTGCAGCTAAGCCCCTGAGTGGGAGGGTTGCTACCCACTCGGTAGGATTTTTCAAACTTAGGCGAGCACTGGACTGCAGCTAAGCCCCCGAGTGGGAGGGTTGCTCACCACTCGGTAGGATTTTTCAAACTTAGGCGAGCACTGGACTGCAGCTAAGCCCCCGAGTGGGAGGGTTGCTCACCACTCGGTAGGATTTTTCAAACTTAGGAGAGTACTGGACTGCAGCTAAGCCACTGAGTGGGAGGGTTGCTACCCACTCGGTATGATTTTTCAAACTTAGGCGAGCACTGGACTATAGCTAAGCCCCCGAGTGGGAGGGTTGCTCACCACTCGGTAGGATTTTTCAAACTTAGGCGAGGACTGGACTGCAGCTAAGGCCCCGATTGGGAGGGTTGCTCACCACTCGGTAGGATTTTTCAAACTTTGGCGAGCACTGGACTATAGCTAAGCCCCCGAGTGGGAGGGTTGCTCACCACTCGGTAGGATTTTTCAAACTTAGGCGAGTACTGGACTGCAGCTAAGCCCCTGAGTGGGAGGGTTGCTACCCACTCGGTAGGATTTTTCAAACTTAGGCGAGCACTGGACTGCAGCTAAGCCCCCGAGTGGGAGGGTTGCTCACCACTCGGTAGGATTTTTCAAACTTAGGCGAGCACTGGACTGCAGCTAAGCCCCCGAGTGGGAGGGTTGCTCACCACTCGGTAGGATTTTTCAAACTTAGGAGAGTACTGGACTGCAGCTAAGCCACTGAGTGGGAGGGTTGCTACCCACTCGGTATGATTTTTCAAACTTAGGCGAGCACTGGACTATAGCTAAGCCCCCGAGTGGGAGGGTTGCTCACCACTCGGTAGGATTTTTCAAACTTAGGCGAGCACTGGACTGCAGCTAAGCCCCCGAGTGGGAGGGTTGCTCACCACTCGGTAGGATTTTTCAAACTTAGGAGAGTACTGGACTGCAGCTAAGCCACTGAGTGGGAGGGTTGCTACCCACTCGGTATGATTTTTCAAACTTAGGCGAGCACTGGACTATAGCTAAGCCCCCGAGTGGGAGGGTTGCTCACCACTCGGTAGGATTTTTCAAACTTAGGCGAGGACTGGACTGCAGCTAAGCCCCAGAGTGGGAGGGTTGCTCACCACTCGGTATGATTTTTTCAAACTTAGGCGAGCACTGGACTGCAGCTAAGCCCCCGACTGAGAGGGTTGCTCACCACTCGGTAGGATTTTTCAAACTTAGGCGAGGACTGGACTGCAGCTAAGCCCCCAGTGGGAGGGTTGCTCACCACTCGGTAGGATTTTTCAAACTTAGGCCAGGACTGGACTGCAGCTAAGCCCCCAGTGGGAGGGTTGCTCACCACTTGGTAGGAGTTTTCAAACATAGGCGAGTACTGGACTGCAGCTAAGCCCCCGAGTGGGAGGGTTGCTCACCACTCGGTAGGATTTTTCAAACTTAGGCGAGTACTGGACTGCAGCTAAGCCCCCGAGTGGGAGGGTTGCTCACCATTCGGTAGGATTTTTCAAACTTAGGCGAGTACTGGACTGCAGCTAAGCCCCCGAGTGGGACGGTTGCTACCCACTCGGTAGGATTTTTCAAACTTAGGCGAGCACTGGACTGTAGCTAAGCCCCCGAGTGGGAGGGTTGCTCACCACTCGGTAGGATTTTTCAAACTTAGGCGAGCACTGGACTGCAGCTAAGCCCCCGAGTGGGAGGGTTGCTCACCACTCGGTAGGATTTTTCAAACTTAGGCGAGGACAGGACTGCAGCTAAGCCCCCAGTGGGAGGGTTGCTCACCACTCGGTAGGATTTTTCAAACTTAGGAGAGTACTGGACTGCAGCTAAGCCCCCGAGTGGGAGGGTTGCTACCCACTCGGTAGGATTTTTCAAACTTAGGCGAGCACTGGACTGCAGCTAAGCCCCCGAGTGGGAGGGTTGCTCACCACTCGGTAGGATTTTTCAAACTTAGGAGAGCACTGGACTGCAGCTAAGCCCCCGAGTGGGAGGGTTGCTCACCACTCGGTAGGATTTTTCAAACTTAGGAGAGTACTGGACTGCAGCTAAGCCACCGAGTGGGAGGGTTGCTACCCCTCGGTATGATTTTTCAAACTTAGGTGAGCACTGGACTATAGCTAAGCCCCCGAGTGGGAGGGTTGCTCACCACTCGGTAGGATTTTTCAAACTTAGGCGAGGACTGGACTGCAGCTAAGCCCCCGATTGGGAGGGTTGCTCACCACTCGGTAGGATTTTTCAAACTTTGGCGAGCACTGGACTATAGCTAAGCCCCCGAGTGGGAGGGTTGCTCACCACTCGGTAGGATTTTTAAACTTAGGCGAGTACTGGACTGCAGCTAAGCCCCCGAGTGGGAGGGTTGCTCACCACTCGGTATGATTTTTTCAAACTTAGGCGAGCACTGGACTGCAGCTAAGCCCCCGACTGAGAGGGTTGCTCACCACTCGGTAGGATTTTTCAAACTTAGGCGAGGACTGGACTGCAGCTAAGCCCCCAGTGGGAGGGTTGCTCACCACTCGGTAGGATTTTTCAAACTTAGGCCAGGACTGGACTGCAGCTAAGCCCCCAGTGGGAGGGTTGCTCACCACTTGGTAGGAGTTTTCAAACATAGGCGAGTACTGGACTGCAGCTAAGCCCCCAGTGGGAGGGTTGCTCACCACTCGGTAGGAGTTTTCAAACATAGGCGAGTACTGGACTGCAGCTAAGCCCCCGAGTGGGACGGTTGCTCACCACTCGGTAGGATTTTTCAAACTTAGGCGAGCACTGGACTGTAGCTAAGCCCCCGAGTGGGAGGGTTGCTCACCACTCGGTAGGATTTTTCAAACATAGGCGAGCACTGGACTGCAGCTAAGCCCCCGAGTGGGAGGGTTGCTCACCACTCGGTAGGATTTTTCAAACTTAGGCGAGGACAGGACTGCAGCTAAGCCCCCAGTGGGAGGGTTGCTCACCACTCGGTAGGATTTTTCAAACTTAGGAGAGTACTGGACTGCAGCTAAGCCCCTGAGTGGGAGGGTTGCTACCCACTCGGTAGGATTTTTCAAACTTAGGCGAGCACTGGACTGCAGCTAAGCCCCTGAGTGGGAGGGTTGCTACCCACTCGGTAGGATTTTTCAAACTTAGGCGAGCACTGGACTGCAGCTAAGCCCCCGAGTGGGAGGGTTGCTCACCACTCGGTAGGATTTTTCAAACTTAGGAGAGTACTGGACTGCAGCTAAGCCACTGAGTGGGAGGGTTGCTACCCACTCGGTATGATTTTTCAAACTTAGGCGAGCACTGGACTATAGCTAAGCCCCCGAGTGGGAGGGTTGCTCACCACTCGGTAGGATTTTTCAAACTTAGGCGAGGACTGGACTGCAGCTAAGCCCCCGATTGGGAGGGTTGCTCACCACTCGGTAGGATTTTTCAAACTTAGGCGGGCACTGGACTATAGCTAAGCCCCCGAGTGGGAGGGTTGCTCACCACTCGGTAGGATTTTTCAAACTTAGGCGAGTACTGGACTGCAGCTAAGCCCCCGAGTGGGACGGTTGCTCACCACTCGGTAGGATTTTTCAAACTTAGGCGAGCACTGGACTGTAGCTAAGCCCCCGAGTGGGAGGGTTGCTCACCACTCGGTAGGATTTTTCAAACTTAGGCGAGCACTGGACTGCAGCTAAGCCCCTGAGTGGGAGGGTTGCTCACCACTCGGTAGGATTTTTCAAACTTAGGCGAGGACAGGACTGCAGCTAAGCCCCCAGTGGGAGGGTTGCTCACCACTCGGTAGGATTTTTCAAACTTAGGAGAGGACTGGACTGCAGCTAAGCCCCCGAGTGGGAGGGTTGCTACCCACTCGGTAGGATTTTTCAAACTTAGGCGAGCACTGGACTGCAGCTAAGCCCCCGAGTGGGAGGGTTGCTCACCACTCGGTAGGATTTTTCAAACTTAGGAGAGCACTGGACTGCAGCTAAGCCCCCGAGTGGGAGGGTTGCTCACCACTCGGTAGGATTTTTCAAACTTAGGCGAGTACTGGACTGCAGCTAAGCCCCCGAGTGGGACGGTTGCTCACCACTCGGTAGGATTTTTCAAACTTAGGCGAGCACTGGACTGTAGCTAAGCCCCCGAGTGGGAGGGTTGCTCACCACTCGGTAGGATTTTTCAAACTTAGGCGAGCACTGGACTGCAGCTAAGCCCCTGAGTGGGAGGGTTGCTCACCACTCGGTAGGATTTTTCAAACTTAGGCGAGGACAGGACTGCAGCTAAGCCCCCAGTGGGAGGGTTGCTCACCACTCGGTAGGATTTTTCAAACTTAGGAGAGGACTGGACTGCAGCTAAGCCCCCGAGTGGGAGGGTTGCTACCCACTCGGTAGGATTTTTCAAACTTAGGCGAGCACTGGACTGCAGCTAAGCCCCCGAGTGGGAGGGTTGCTCACCACTCGGTAGGATTTTTCAAACTTAGGAGAGCACTGGACTGCAGCTAAGCCCCCGAGTGGGAGGGTTGCTCACCACTCGGTAGGATTTTTCAAACTTAGGAGAGTACTGGACTGCAGCTAAGCCACCGAGTGGGAGGGTTGCTACCCACTCGGTATGATTTTTCAAACTTAGGCGAGCACTGGACTATAGCTAAGCCCCCGAGTGGGAGGGTTGCTCACCACTCGGTAGGATTTTTCAAACTTAGGCGAGGACTGGACTGCAGCTAAGCCCCCGAGTGGGAGGGTTGCTCACCACTCGGTAGGATTTTTCAAACTTAGGCGAGTACTGGACTGCAGCAAAGCCCCCGAGTGGGAGGGTTGCTCACCACTCGGTATGATTTTTTCAAACTTAGGCGAGCACTGGACTGCAGCTAAGCCCCCGACTGAGAGGGTTGCTCACCACTCGGTAGGATTTTTCAAACTTAGGTGAGGACTGGACTGCAGCTAAGCCCCCAGTGGGAGGGTTGCTCACCACTCGGTAGGATTTTTCAAACTTAGGCCAGGACTGGACTGCAGCTAAGCCCCCAGTGGGAGGGTTGCTCACCACTTGGTAGGAGTTTTCAAACATAGGCGAGTACTGGACTGCAGCTAAGCCCCCGAGTGGGAGGGTTGCTCACCACTCGGTAGGATTTTTCAAACTTAGGCGAGTAATGGACTGCAGCTAAGCCCCCGAGTGGGAGGGTTGCTCACAACTCGGTAGGATTTTTCAAACTTAGGAGAGGACTGGACTGCAGCTAAGCCCCCGAGTGGGAGGGTTGCTACCCACTCGGTAAGATTTTTCAAACTTAGGCGAGCACTGGACTGCAGCTAAGCCCCCGAGTGGGAGGGTTGCTCACCACTCGGTAGGATTTTTCAAACTGAGGCGAGCACTTGACTGCAGCTAAGCCCCCGAGTGGGAGGGTTGCTCACCACTCGGTAGGATTTTTCAAACTTAGGAGAGTACTGGACTGCAGCTAAGCCACCGAGTGGGAGGGTTACTACCCACTCGGTATGATTTTTCAAACTTAGGCGAGCACTAGACTGTAGCTAAGCCCCCGAGTGGGAGGGTTGCTCACCACTCGGTAGGATTTTTCAAACTTAGGCGAGGACTGGACTGCAGCTAAGCCCCCGATTGGGAGGGTTGCTCACCACTCGGTAGGATTTTTCAAACTTAGGCGAGTACTGGACTGCAGCTAAGCCCCCGAGTGGGACGGTTGCTCACCACTCGGTAGGATTTTTCAAACTTAGGCGAGCACTGGACTGTAGCTAAGCCCCCGAGTGGGAGGGTTGCTCACCACTCGGTAGGATTTTTCAAACTTAGGCGAGCACTGGACTGCAGCTAAGCCCCCGAGTGGGAGGGTTGCTCACCACTCGGTAGGATTTTTCAAACTTAGGCGAGGACAGGACTGCAGCTAAGCCCCCAGTGGGAGGGTTGCTCACCACTCGGTAGGATTTTTCAAACTTAGGAGAGGACTGGACTGCAGCTAAGCCCCCGAGTGGGAGGGTTGCTACCCACTCGGTAGGATTTTTCAAACTTAGGCGAGCACTGGACTGCAGCTAAGCCCCCGAGTGGGAGGGTTGCTCACCACTCGGTAGGATTTTTCAAACTTAGGAGAGCACTGGACTGCAGCTAAGCCCCCGAGTGGGAGGGTTGCTCACCACTCGGTAGGATTTTTCAAACTTAGGAGAGTACTGGACTGCAGCTAAGCCACCGAGTGGGAGGGTTGCTACCCACTCGGTATGATTTTTCAAATTTAGGCGAGCACTGGACTATAGCTAAGCCCCCGAGTGGGAGGGTTGCTCACCACTCGGTAGGATTTTTCAAACTTAGGCGAGGACTGGACTGCAGCTAAGCCCCCGAGTGGGAGGGTTGCTCACCACTCGGTAGGATTTTTCAAACTTAGGCGAGTACTGGACTGCAGCTAAGCCCCCGAGTGGGAGGGTTGCTCACCACTCGGTATGATTTTTTCAAACTTAGGCGAGCACTGGACTGCAGCTAAGCCCCCGACTGAGAGGGTTGCTCACCACTCGGTAGGATTTTTCAAACTTAGGCGAGGACTGGACTGCAGCTAAGCCCCCAGTGGGAGGGTTGCTCACCACTCGGTAGGATTTTTCAAACTTAGGCCAGGACTGGACTGCAGCTAAGCCCCCAGTGGGAGGGTTGCTCACCACTTGGTAGGAGTTTTCAAACATAGGCGAGTACTGGACTGCAGCTAAGCCCCCGAGTGGGAGGGTTGCTCACCACTCGGTAGGATTTTTCAAACTTAGGCGAGTACTGGACTGCAGCTAAGCCCCCGAGTGGAAGGGTTGCTCACCACTCGGTAGGATTTTTCAAACTTAGGAGAGGACTGGACTGCAGCTAAGCCCCCGAGTGGGAGGGTTGCTACCCACTCGGTAAGATTTTTCAAACTTAGGCGAGCACTGGACTGCAGCTAAGCCCCCGAGTGGGAGGGTTGCTCACCACTCGGTAGGATTTTTCAAACTGAGGCGAGCACTGGACTGCAGCTAAGCTCCCGAGTGGGAGGGTTGCTCACCACTCGGTAGGATTTTTCAACCTTAGGAGAGTACTGGACTGCAGCTAAGCCACCGAGTGGGAGGGTTACTACCCACTCGGTATGATTTTTCAAACTTAGGCGAGCACTAGACTGTAGCTAAGCCCCCGAGTGGGAGGGTTGCTCACCACTCGGTAGGATTTTTCAAACTTAGGCGAGGACTGGACTGCAGCTAAGCCCCCGATTGGGAGGGTTGCTCACCACTCGGTAGGATTTTTCAAACTTAGGCGAGTACTGGACTGCAGCTAAGCCCCCGATTGGGAGGGTTGCTCACCACTCGGTAGGATTTTTCAAACTTAAAGCGAGTACTGGACTGCAGCTAAGCCCCCGAGTGGGAGGGTTGCTCACAACCCTGTAGGATTTTTCAAACTTAGGCGAGCACTGGACTGTAGCTAAGCCCCCGAGTGAGAGGCTTGCTCATCACTCGGTAGGATTTTTCAAACTTAGGCGAGTACTGGACTGCAGCTAAGCCCCCGACTGAGAGGATTGCTCACCACTCGGTAGGATTTTGCAAACTTAGGCGAGCACTAGACTGCAGCCAAGCCCCCGACTGAGAGGGTTGCTCACCAGTCGGTAGGATTTTTCAAAGTTAGGCGAGGACTGGATTGCAGCTAAGCCCCCAGTGGGAGGGTTGCTCACCACTCGGTAGGATTTTTCAAACTTAGGCGAGTACTGGACTACAGCTAAGCCCCCGAGTGGGAGGGTTGCTTACCACTCGGTAGGATTTTTCAAACTTAGGCGAGTACTGGACTGCAGCTAAGCCCCCGAGTGGGAGGGTTGCTCACCACTCGGTAGGATTTTTCAAACATAGGCGAGTACTGGACTACAGCTAAGCCCCCGAGTGGGAAGGTTGCTCACCACTCGGTAGGATTTTTCAAACTTAGATGAGTACTGGACTGCAGCTAAGCCCCCGAGTGGGAGGGTTGCTCACCACTCGGTAGGATTTTTCAAACTTAGGAGAGTACTGGACTGCAGCTAAGCCCCCGAGTGGGAGGGTTGCTCACCACTCGGTATGATTTTTTCAAACTTAGGCGAGCAGTGGACTGCAGCTAAGCCCCCGACTGAGAGGCTTGCTCACCACTCGGTAGGATTTTGCAAAATTAGGAGAGCACTGGACTGCAGCTAAGCCCCCGACTGAGAGGGTTGCTCACCAGTCGGTAGGATTTTTCAAACTTAGGCGAGGACTGGACTGCAGCTAAGCCCCCAGTGGGAGGGTTGCTCACCACTCGGTAGGATTTTTCAAACTTAGGCGAGTACTGGACTGCAGCTAAGCCCCCGACTGAGAGGATTGCTCACCACTCGGTAGGATTTTGCAAACTTAGGCGAGCACTAGACTGCAGCCAAGCCCCCGAGTGGGAGGGTTGCTCACCACTCGGTAGGATTTTTCAAACTTAGGCGAGGACTGGACTGCAGCTAAGCCCCCGAGTGGGAGGGTTGCTCACAACCCTGTAGGATTTTTCAAACTTAGGCGAGCACTGGACTGTAGCTAAGCCCCCGAGTGAGAGGCTTGCTCATCACTCGGTAGGATTTTTCAAACTTAGGCGAGTACTGGACTGCAGCTAAGCCCCCGACTGAGAGGATTGCTCACCACTCGGTAGGATTTTGCAAACTTAGGCGAGCACTAGACTGCAGCCAAGCCCCCGACTGAGAGGGTTGCTCACCAGTCGGTAGGATTTTTCAAAGTTAGGCGAGGACTGGATTGCAGCTAAGCCCCCAGTGGGAGGGTTGCTCACCACTCGGTAGGATTTTTCAAACTTAGGCGAGTACTGGACTACAGCTAAGCCCCCGAGTGGGAGGGTTGCTCACCACTCGGTAGGATTTTTCAAACTTAGGCGAGTACTGGACTGCAGCTAAGCCCCCGAGTGGGAGGGTTGCTCACCACTCGGTAGGATTTTTCAAACATAGGCGAGTACTGGACTACAGCTAAGCCCCCGAGTGGGAAGGTTGCTCACCACTCGGTAGGATTTTTCAAACTTAGATGAGTACTGGACTGCAGCTAAGCCCCCGAGTGGGAGGGTTGCTCACCACTCGGTAGGATTTTTCAAACTTAGGAGAGTACTGGACTGCAGCTAAGCCCCCGAGTGGGAGGGTTGCTCACCACTCGGTATGATTTTTTCAAACTTAGGCGAGCAGTGGACTGCAGCTAAGCCCCCGACTGAGAGGCTTGCTCACCACTCGGTAGGATTTTTTGCAAAATTAGGAGAGCACTGGACTGCAGCTAAGCCCCCGACTGAGAGGGTTGCTCACCAGTCGGTAGGATTTTTCAAACTTAGGCGAGGACTGGACTGCAGCTAAGCCCCCAGTGGGAGGGTTGCTCACCACTCGGTAGGATTTTTCAAACTTAGGCGAGTACTGGACTGCAGCTAAGCCGCCAGTGGGAGGGTTGATCACCACTCGGTAGGAGTTTTCAAACATAGGCGAGTACTGGACTGCAGCTAAGCCCCCGAGTGGGACGGTTGCTCACCACTCAGTAGGATTTTTCAAACTTAGGCGAGCACTGGACTGTAGCTAAGCCCCCGAGTGGGAGGGTTGCTCACCACTCGGTAGGATTTTTCAAACTTAGGCGAGCACTGGACTGCAGCTAAGCCCCCGAGTGGGAGGGTTGCACACCACTCGGTAGGATTTTTCAAACTTAGGCGACGACATGACTGCAGCTAAGCCCCCAGTGGGAGGGTTGCTCACCACTCGGTAGGATTTTTCAAACTTAGGAGAGTACTGGACTGCAGCTAAGCCCCCGAGTGGGAGGGTTGCTACCCACTCGGTAGGATTTTTCAAACTTAGGCGAGCACTGGACTGCAGCTAAGCCCCCGAGTGGGAGGGTTGCTCACCACTCGGTCGGATTTTTCAAACTTAGGCGAGCACTGGACTGCAGCTAAGCCCCCGAGTGGGAGGGTTGCTCACCACTCGGTAGGATTTTTCAAACTTAGGAGAGTACTGGACTGCAGCTAAGCCACCGAGTGGGAGGGTTGCTACCCACTCGGTATGATTTTTCAAACTTAGGCGAGCACTGGACTATAGCTAAGCCCCCGAGTGGGAGGGTTGCTCACCACTCGGTAGGATTTTTCAAACTTAGGCGAGGACTGGACTGCAGCTAAGCCCCCGATTGGGAGGGTTGCTCACCACTCGGTAGGATTTTTCAAACTTAGGCGAGTACTGGACTGCAGCTAAGCCCCCGATTGGGAGGGTTGCTCACCACTCGGTAGGATTTTTCAAACTTAAAGCGAGTACTGGACTGCAGCTAAGCCCCCGAGTGGGAGGGTTGCTCACCACTCGGTAGGATTTTTCAAACTTAGGCGAGCACTGGACTGTAGCTAAACCCCCGAGTGAGAGGCTTGCTCATCACTCGGTAGGATTTTTCAAACTTAGGCGAGAACTGGACTGCAGCTAAGCCCCCGACTGAGAGGGTTGCTCACCACTCGGTAGGATTTTGCAAACTTAGGCGAGCACTGGACTGCAGCTAAGCCCCCAGTGGGAGGGTTGCTCACCACTCGGTAGGATTTTGCAAACTTAGGCGAGCACTGGAGTGCAGCTAAGCCCCCGACTGAGAGGGTTGCTCACCACTCTGTAGGATTTTTCAAACTTAGGAGAGCAGTGGACTGCAGCTAAGCCCCCGAGTGGGAGGGTTGCTCACCACTCGGTAGGATTTTTCAAACTTAAAGCGAGTACTGGACTGCAGCTAAGCCCCCGAGTGGGAGGGTTGCTCACCACTCGGTAGGATTTTTCAAACATAGGCGAGTACTGGACTACAGCTAAGCCCCCGAGTGGGAAGGTTGCTCACCACTCGGTAGGATTTTTCAAACTTAGGTGAGTACTGGACTGCAGCTAAGCCCCCGAGTGGGAGGGTTGCTCACCACTCGGTAGGATTTTTCAAACTTAGGAGAGTACTGGACTACAGCTAAGCCCCCGAGTGGGAGGGTTGCTCACCACTCGGTATGATTTTTTCAAACTTAGGCGAGCACTGGACTGCAGCTAAGCCCCCGACTGAGAGGCTTGCTCACCACTCGATAGGATTTTGCAAAATTAGGCGAGCACTGGACTGCAGCTATGCCCCCGACTGAGAGGGTTGCTCACCACTCGGTAGGATTTTTCAAACTTAGGCGAGGACTGGACTGCAGCTAAGCCCCCAGTGGGAGGGTTGCACACCACTCGGTAGGATTTTTCAAACTTAGGTAAGGACTGGACTGCAGCTAAGCCCCCAGTGGGAGGGTTGCTCACCACTCGGTAGGAGTTTTCAAACATAGGCGAGGACTGGACTGCAGCTAAGCCCCCGAGTGGGACGGTTGCTCACCACTCGGTAGGATTTTTCAAACTTAGGCGAGCACTGGACTGTAGCTAAGCCCCCGAGTGGGAGGGTTGCTCACCACTCGGTAGGATTTTTCAAACTTAGGCGAGCACTGGACTGCAGCTAAGCCCCCGAGTGGGAGGGTTGCTCACCACTCGGTAGGATTTTTCAAACTTAGGAGAGTACTGGACTGCAGCTAAGCCACCGAGTGGGAGGGTTGCTACCCACTCGGTATGATTTTTCAAACTTAGGCGAGCACTGAACTATAGCTAAGCCCCCGAGTGGGAGGGTTGCTCACCACTCGGTAGGATTTTTCAAACTTAGGTGAGGACTGGACTGCAGCTAAGCCCCCGATTGGGAGGGTTGCTCACCACTCGGTAGGATTTTTCAAACTTAGGCGAGTACTGGACTGCAGCTAAGCCCCCGATTGGGAGGGTTGCTCATCTCTCGGTAGGATTTTTCAAACTTAAAGCGAGTACTGGACTGCAGCTAAGCCCCCGAGTGGGAGGGTTGCTCACCACTCGGTAGGATTTTTCAAACTTAGGCGAGCACTGGACTGTAGCTAAACCCCCGAGTGAGAGGCTTGCTCATCACTCGGTAGGATTTTTCAAACTTAGGCGAGTACTGGACTGCAGCTAAGCCCCCGACTGAGAGGCTTGCTCACCACTCAGTAGGATTTTGCAAACTTAGGCGAGCACTGGACTGTAGCTAAGCCCCCGACTGAGAGGGTTGCTCACCAGTCGGTAGGATTTTTCAAAGTTAGGCGAGGACTGGATTGCAGCTAAGCCCCCAGTGGGAGGGTTGCTCACCACTCGGTAGGATTTTTCAAACTTAGGCGAGGACTGGACTGCAGCTAAGCCCCCGATTGGGAGGGTTGCTCACCACTCGGTAGGATTTTTCAAACTTAGGCGAGTACTGGACTGCAGCTAAGCCCCCGAGTGGGACGGTTGCTCACCACTCGGTAGGATTTTTCAAACTTAGGCGAGCACTGGACTGTAGCTAAGCCCCCGAGTGGGAGGGTTGCTCACCACTCGGTAGGATTTTTCAAACTTAGGCGAGCACTGGACTGCAGCTAAGCCCCCGAGTGGGAGGGTTGCTCACCACTCGGTAGGATTTTTCAAACTTAGGCGAGGACAGGACTGCAGCTAAGCCCCCAGTGGGAGGGTTGCTCACCACTCGGTAGGATTTTTCAAACTTAGGAGAGGACTGGACTGCAGCTAAGCCCCCGAGTGGGAGGGTTGCTACCCACTCGGTAGGATTTTTCAAACTTAGGCGAGCACTGGACTGCAGCTAAGCCCCCGAGTGGGAGGGTTGCTCACCACTCGGTAGGATTTTTCAAACTTAGGAGAGCACTGGACTGCAGCTAAGCCCCCGAGTGGGAGGGTTGCTCACCACTCGGTAGGATTTTTCAAACTTAGGAGAGTACTGGACTGCAGCTAAGCCACCGAGTGGGAGGGTTGCTACCCACTCGGTATGATTTTTCAAACTTAGGCGAGCACTGGACTATAGCTAAGCCCCCGAGTGGGAGGGTTGCTCACCACTCGGTAGGATTTTTCAAACTTAGGCGAGGACTGGACTGCAGCTAAGCCCCCGAGTGGGAGGGTTGCTCACCACTCGGTAGGATTTTTCAAACTTAGGCGAGTACTTGACTGCAGCTAAGCCCCCGAGTGGGAGGGTTGCTCACCACTCGGTATGATTTTTTCAAACTTAGGCGAGCACTGGACTGCAGCTAAGCCCCCGACTGAGAGGGTTGCTCACCACTCGGTAGGATTTTTCAAACTTAGGCGAGGACTGGACAGCAGCTAAGCCCCCAGTGGGAGGGTTGCTCACCACTCGGTAGGATTTTTGAAACTTAGGCCAGGACTGGACTGCAGCTAAGCCCCCAGTGGGAGGGTTGCTCACCACATCGTAGGAGTTTTCAAACATAGGCGAGTACTGGACTGCAGCTAAGCCCCCGAGTGGGAGGGTTGCTCACCACTCGGTAGGATTTTTCAAACTTAGGCGAGTACTGGACTGCAGCTAAGCCCCCGAGTGGGAGGGTTGCTCACCACTCGGTAGGATTTTTCAAACTTAGGAGAGGACTGGACTGCAGCTAAGCCCCCGAGTGGGAGGGTTGCTACCCACTCGGTAAGATTTTTCAAACTTAGGCGAGCACTGGACTGCAGCTAAGCCCCCGAGTGGGAGGGTTGCTCACCACTCGGTAGGATTTTTCAAACTGAGGCGAGCACTTGACTGCAGCTAAGCCCCCGAGTGGGAGGGTTGCTCACCACTCGGTAGGATTTTTCAAACTTAGGAGAGTACTGGACTGCAGCTAAGCCACCGAGTGGGAGGGTTACTACCCACTCGGTATGATTTTTCAAACTTAGGCGAGCACTAGACTGTAGCTAAGCCCCCGAGTGGGAGGGTTGCTCACCACTCGGTAGGATTTTTCAAACTTAGGCGAGGACTGGACTGCAGCTAAGCCCCCGATTGGGAGGGTTGCTCACCACTCGGTAGGATTTTTCAAACTTAGGCGAGTACTGGACTGCAGCTAAGCCCCCGATTGGGAGGGTTGCTCACCACTCGGTAGGATTTTTCAAACTTAAAGCGAGTACTGGACTGCAGCTAAGCCCCCGAGTGGGAGGGTTGCTCACCACCCTGTAGGATTTTTCAAACTTAGGCGAGCACTGGACTGTAGCTAAGCCCCCGAGTGAGAGGCTTGCTCATCACTCGGTAGGATTTTTCAAAGTTAGGCGAGTACTGGACTGCAGCTAAGCCCCCGACTGAGAGGATTGCTCACCACTCGGTAGGATTTTGCAAACTTAGGCGAGCACTAGACTGCAGCCAAGCCCCCGACTGAGAGGGTTGCTCACCAGTCGGTAGGATTTTTCAAAGTTAGGCGAGGACTGGATTGCAGCTAAGCCCCCAGTGGGAGGGTTGCTCACCACTCGGTAGGATTTTTCAAACTTAGGCGAGTACTGGACTACAGCTAAGCCCCCGAGTGGGAGGGTTGCTCACCACTCGGTAGGATTTTTCAAACTTAGGCGAGTACTGGACTGCAGCTAAGCCCCCGAGTGGGAGGGTTGCTCACCACTCGGTAGGATTTTTCAAACATAGGCGAGTACTGGACTACAGCTAAGCCCCCGAGTGGGAAGGTTGCTCACCACTCGGTAGGATTTTTCAAACTTAGATGAGTACTGGACTGCAGCTAAGCCCCCGAGTGGGAGGGTTGCTCACCACTCGGTAGGATTTTTCAAACTTAGGAGAGTACTGGACTGCAGCTAAGCCCCCGAGTGGGAGGGTTGCTCACCACTCGGTATGATTTTTTCAAACTTAGGCGAGCAGTGGACTGCAACTAAGCCCCCGACTGAGAGGCTTGCTCACCACTCGGTAGGATTTTGCAAAATTAGGAGAGCACTGGACTGCAGCTAAGCCCCCGACTGAGAGGGTTGCTCACCAGTCGTAGGATTTTTCAAACTTAGGCGAGGACTGGACTGCAGCTAAGCCCCCAGTGGGAGGGTTGCTCACCACTCGGTAGGATTTTTCAAACTTAGGCGAGTACTGGACTGCAGCTAAGCCGCCAGTGGGAGGGTTGCTCACCACTCGGTAGGAGTTTTCAAACATAGGCGAGTACTGGACTGCAGCTAAGCCCCCGAGTGGGACGGTTGCTCACCACTCAGTAGGATTTTTCAAACTTAGGCGAGCACTGGACTGTAGCTAAGCCCCCGAGTGGGAGGGTTGCTCACCACTCGGTAGGATTTTTCAAACTTAGGCGAGCACTGGACTGCAGCTAAGCCCCCGAGTGGGAGGGTTGCACACCACTCGGTAGGATTTTTCAAACTTAGGCGAGGACAGGACTGCAGCTAAGCCCCCAGTGGGAGGGTTGCTCACCACTCGGTAGGATTTTTCAAACTTAGGAGAGTACTGGACTGCAGCTAAGCCCCCGAGTGGGAGGGTTGCTACCCACTCGGTAGGATTTTTCAAACTTAGGCGAGCACTGGACTGCAGCTAAGCCCCCGAGTGGGAGGGTTGCTCACCACTCGGTAGGATTTTTCAAACTTAGGCGAGCACTGGACTGCAGCTAAGCCCCCGAGTGGGAGGGTTGCTCACCACTCGGTAGGATTTTTCAAACTTAGGAGAGTACTGGACTGCAGCTAAGCCACCGAGTGGGAGGGTTGCTACCCACTCGGTATGATTTTTCAAACTTAGGCGAGCACTGGACTATAGCTAAGCCCCCGATTGGGAGGGTTGCTCACCACTCGGTAGGATTTTTCAAACTTAAAGCGAGTACTGGACTGCAGCTAAGCCCCCGAGTGGGAGGGTTGCTCACCACTCGGTAGGATTTTTCAAACTTAGGCGAGCACTGGACTGCAGCTAAACCCCCGAGTGAGAGGCTTGCTCATCACTCGGTAGGATTTTTCAAACTTAGGCGAGCACTGGACTGCAGCTAAGCCCCCGACTCAGAGGGTTGCTCACCAGTCGGTAGGATTTTTCAAAGTTAGGCGAGCACTGGACTGCAGCTAAGCCCCCAGTGGGAGGGTTGCTCACCACTCGGTAGGATTTTGCAAACTTAGGCGAGCACTGGAGTGCAGCTAAGCCCCTGACTGAGAGGGTTGCTCACCACTCTGTAGGATTTTTCAAACTTAGGAGAGCACTGGACTGCAGCTAAGCCCCCGAGTGGGAGGGTTGCTCACCACTCGGTAGGATTTTTCAAACTTAAAGCGAGTACTGGACTGCAGCTAAGCCCCCGAGTGGGAGGGTTGCTCACCACTCGGTAGGATTTTTCAAACATAGGCGAGTACTGGACTACAGCTAAGCCCCCGAGTGGGAAGGTTGCTCACCACTCGGTAGGATTTTTCAAACTTAGGTGAGTACTGGACTGCAGCTAAGCCCCCGAGTGGGAGGGTTGCTCACCACTCGGTAGGATTTTTCAAACTTAGGAGAGTACTGGACTGCAGCTAAGCCCCCGAGTGGGAGGGTTGCTCACCACTCGGTATGATTTTTTCAAACTTAGGCGAGCACTGGACTGCAGCTAAGCCCCCGACTGAGAGGCTTGCTCACCACTCGGTAGGATTTTGCAAAATTAGGCGAGCACTGGACTGCAGCTATGCCCCCGACTGAGAGGGTTGCTCACCACTCGGTAGGATTTTTCAAACTTAGGCGAGGACTGGACTGCAGCTAAGCCCCCAGTGGGAGGGTTGCTCACCACTCGGTAGGATTTTTCAAACTTAGGCAAGGACTGGATTGCAGCTAAGCCCCCAGTGGGAGGGTTGCTCACCACTCGGTAGGAGTTTTCAAACATAGGCGAGGACTGGACTGCAGCTAAGCCCCCGAGTGGGACGGTTGCTCACCACTCGGTAGGATTTTTCAAACTTAGGCGAGCACTGGACTGTAGCTAAGCCCCCGAGTGGGAGGGTTGCTCACCACTCGGTAGGATTTTTCAAACTTAGGCGAGCACTGGACTGCAGCTAAGCCCCCGAGTGGGAGGGTTGCTCACCACTCGGTAGGATTTTTCAAACATAGGAGAGTACTGGACTGCAGCTAAGCCACCGAGTGGGAGGGTTGCTACCCACTCGGTATGATTTTTCAAACTTAGGCGAGCACTGAACTATAGCTAAGCCCCCGAGTGGGAGGGTTGCTCACCACTCGGTAGGATTTTTCAAACTTAGGCGAGGACTGGACTGCAGCTAAGCCCCCGATTGGGAGGGTTGCTCACCACTCGGTAGGATTTTTCAAACTTAGGCGAGTACTGGACTGCAGCTAAGCCCCCGATTGGGAGGGTTGCTCACCACTCGGTAGGATTTTTCAAACTTAAAGCGAGTACTGGACTGCAGCTAAGCCCCCGAGTGGGAGGGTTGCTCACCACTCGGTAGGATTTTTCAAACTTAGGCGAGCACTGGACTATAGCTAAACCCCCGAGTGAGAGGCTTGCTCATCACTCGGTAGGATTTTTCAAACTTAGGCGAGTACTGGACTGCAGCTAAGCCCCCGACTGAGAGGCTTGCTCACCACTCGGTAGGATTTTGCAAACTTAGGCGAGCACTGGACTGCAGCTAAGCCCCCGACTAAGAGGGTTGCTCACCAGTCGGTAGGATTTTTCAAAGTTAGGCGAGGACTGGATTGCAGCTAAGCCCCCAGTGGGAGGGTTGCTCACCACTCGATAGGATTTTTCAAACTTAGGCGAGTACTGGACTGCAGCTAAGCCCCCGAGTGGGAGGGTTGCTCACCACTCGGTAGGATTTTTCAAACTTAGGCGAGTACTGGACTGCAGCTAAGCCCCCGAGTGGGAGGGTTGCTCACCACTCGGTAGGATTTTTCAAACATAGGCGAGTATTGGACTACAGCTAAGCCCTCGAGTGGGAAGGTTGCTCACCACTCGGTAGGATTTTTCAAACTTAGGTGAGTACTGGACTGCAGCTAAGCCCCCAGTGGGAGGGTTGCTCACCACTCGGTAGGAGTTTTCAAACATAGGCGAGGACTGGACTGCAGCTAAGCCCCCGAGTGGGACGGTTGCTCACCACTCGGTAGGATTTTTCAAACTTAGGCGAGCACTGGACTGTAGCTAAGCCCCCGAGTGGGAGGGTTGCTCACCACTCGGTAGGATTTTTCAAACTTAGGCGAGCACTGGACTGCAGCTAAGCCCCCGAGTGGGAGGGTTGCTCACCACTCGGTAGGATTTTTCAAACTTAGGAGAGTACTGGACTGCAGCTAAGCCACCGAGTGGGAGGGTTGCTACCCACTCGGTATGATTTTTCAAACTTAGGCGAGCACTGAACTATAGCTAAGCCCCCGAGTGGGAGGGTTGCTCACCACTCGGTAGGATTTTTCAAACTTAGGCGAGGACTGGACTGCAGCTAAGCCCCCGATTGGGAGGGTTGCTCACCACTCGGTAGGATTTTTCAAACTTAGGCGAGTACTGGACTGCAGCTAAGCCCCCGATTGGGAGGGTTGCTCACCACTCGGTAGGATTTTTCAAACTTAAAGCGAGTACTGGACTGCAGCTAAGCCCCCGAGTGGGAGGGTTGCTCACCACTCGGTAGGATTTTTCAAACTTAGGCGAGCACTGGACTATAGCTAAACCCCCGAGTGAGAGGCTTGCTCATCACTCGGTAGGATTTTTCAAACTTAGGCGAGTACTGGACTGCAGCTAAGCCCCCGACTGAGAGGCTTGCTCACCACTCGGTAGGATTTTGCAAACTTAGGCGAGCACTGGACTGCAGCTAAGCCCCCGACTAAGAGGGTTGCTCACCAGTCGGTAGGATTTTTCAAAGTTAGGCGAGGACTGGATTGCAGCTAAGCCCCCAGTGGGAGGGTTGCTCACCACTCGATAGGATTTTTCAAACTTAGGCGAGTACTGGACTGCAGCTAAGCCCCCGAGTGGGAGGGTTGCTCACCACTCGGTAGGATTTTTCAAACTTAGGCGAGTACTGGACTGCAGCTAAGCCCCCGAGTGGGAGGGTTGCTCACCACTCGGTAGGATTTTTCAAACATAGGCGAGTATTGGACTACAGCTAAGCCCTCGAGTGGGAAGGTTGCTCACCACTCGGTAGGATTTTTCAAACTTAGGTGAGTACTGGACTGCAGCTAAGCCCCCGAGTGGGAGGGTTGCTCACCACTCGGTAGGATTTTTCAAACTTAGGAGAGTACTGGACTGCAGCTAAGCCCCCGAGTGGGAGGGTTGCTCACCACTCGGTATGATTTTTTCAAACTTAGGCGAGCACTGGACTGCAGCTAAGCCCCCGACTGAGAGGCTTGCTCACCACTCGGTAGGATTTTGCAAAATTAGGCGAGCACTGGACTGCAGCTATGCCCCCTACAGAGAGGGTTGCTCACCACTCGGTAGGATTTTTCAAACTTAGGCGAGGACTGGACTGCAGCTAAGCCCCCAGTGGGAGGGTTGCTCACAACTCGGTAGGATTTTTCAAACTTAGGCAAGGACTGGACTGCAGCTAAGCCCCCAGTGGGAGGGTTGCTCACCACTCGGTAGGAGTTTTCAAACATAGGCGAGTACTGGACTGCAGCTAAGCCCCCGAGTGGGACGGTTGCTCACCACACGGCAGGATTTTTCAAACTTAGGCGAGCACTGGACTGTAGCTAAGCCCCCGAGTGGGAGGTTTGCTCACCACTCGGTAGGATTTTTCAAACTTAGGCGAGCACTGGACTGCAGCTAAGCCCCCGAGTGGGAGGGTTGCTCACCACTCGGTAGGATTTTTCAAACTTAGGCGAGTACTGGACTGCAGCTAAGCCCCGACTGAGAGGGTTGCTCACCAGTCGGTAGGATTTTGCAAACTTAGGCGAGCACTGGACTGCAGCTAAGCCCCCGACTGAGAGGGTTGCTCACCAGTCGGTAGGATTTTTCAAAGTTAGGCGAGGACTGGATTGCAGCTAAGCCCCCAGTGGGAGGGTTGCTCACCACTCGGTAGGATTTTTCAAACTTAGCCAAGTACTGGACTACAGCTAAGCCCCCGAGTGGGAGGGTTGCTCACCACTCGGTAGGATTTTTCAAACTTAGGCGAGTACTGGACTGCAGCTAAGCCACCGATTGGGAGGGTTGCTACCCACTCGGTATGATTTTTCAAACTTAGGCGAGCACTGGACTATAGCTAAGCCCCGAGTGGGATGGTTGCTCACCACTCGGTAGGATTTTTCAAACTTAGGCGAGGACTGGACTGCAGCTAAGCCCCCGATTGGGAGGGTTGCTCACCACTCGGTAGGATTTTTCAAACTTAGGCGAGTACTGGACTGCAGCTAAGCCCCCGATTGGAAGGGTTGCTCACCACTCGGTAGGATTTTTCAAACTTAAAGCGAGTACTGGACTGCAGCTAAGCCCCCGAGTGGGAGGGTTGCTCACCACTCGGTAGGATTTTTCAAACTTAGGCGAGCACTGGACTGTAGCTAAACCCCCGAGTGAGAGGCTTGCTCATCACTCGGTAGGATTTTTCAAACTTAGGTGAGTACTGGACTGCAGCTAAGCCCCCGACTGAGAGGCTTGCTCACCAGTCGGTAGGATTTTGCAAACTTAGGCGAGCACTGGACTGCAGCTAAGCCCCCGACTGAGAGGGTTGCTCACCAGTCGGTAGGAATTTTCAAAGTTAGGCGAGGACTGGATTGCAGCTAAGCCCCCAGTGGGAGGGTTGCTCACCACTCGGTAGGATTTTTCAAACTTAGGCGAGTACTGGACTGCAGCTAAGCCCCCGAGTGGGAGGGTTGCTCACCACTCGGTAGGATTTTTCAAACTTAGCCGAGTACTGGACTGCAGCTAAGCCCCCGAGTGGGAGGGTTGCTCACCACTCGGTAGGATTTTTCAAACATAGGCGAGTACTGGACTACAGCTAAGCCCCCGAGTGGGAAGGTTGCTCACCACTCGGTAGGATTTTTCAAACTTAGGTGAGTACTGGACTGCAGCTAAGCCCCCGAGTGGGAGGGTTGCTCAGCACTCGGTAGGATTTTTCAAACTTAGGAGAGTACTGGACTGCAGCTAAGCCCCCGAGTGGGAGGGTTGCTCACCACTCGGTATGATTTTTTCAAACTTAGGCGAGCACTGGACTGCAGCTAAGCCCCCGACTGAGAGGCTTGCTCACCACTCGGTAGGATTATGCAAAATTAGGCGAGCACTGGACTGCAGCTATGCCCCTGACTGAGAGGGTTGCTCACCACTCGGTAGGATTTTTCAAACTTAGGCGAGGACTGGACTGCAGCTAAGCCCCCAGTGGGAGGGTTGCTCACCACTCGGTAGGATTTTTCAAACTTAGGAGAGTACTGGACTGCAGCTAAGCCCCCAGTGGGAGGGTTGCTCACCACTCGGTAGGAGTTTTCAAACATAGGCGAGTACTGGACTGCAGCTAAGCCCCCGAGTGGGACGGTTGCTCACCACTCGGTAGGATTTTTCAAACTTAGGCGAGCACTGGACTGGAGCTAAGCCCCCGAGTGGGAGGGTTGCTCACCACTCGGTAGGATTTTTCAAACTTAGGCGAGCACTGGACTGCAGCTAAGCCCCCGAGTGGGAGGGTTGCTCACCACTCGGTAGGATTTTTCAAACTTAGGCATGGACTGGACTGCAGCTAAGCCCCCAGTGGGAGGGTTGCTCACCACTCGGTAGGATTTTTCAAACTTAGCCGAGTACTGGACTGCAGCTAAGCCCCCGAGTGGGAGGGTTGCTCACCACTCGGTAGGATTTTTCAAACTTAGGAGAGTACTGGACTGCAGCTAAGCCCCCGAGTGGGAGGGTTGCTCACCACTCGGTATGATTTTTCAAACTTAGGCGAGCACTGGACTGCAGCTAAGCCCCCGACTGAGAGGGTTGCTCACCACTCAGTAGGATTTTTCAAAGTTAGGCGAGGACTGGACTGCAGCTAACCCCCAGTGGGAGGGTTGCTCACCACTCGGTAGGATTTTTCAAACTTAGGCGAGTACTGGACTACAGCTAAGCCCCCGAGTGGGAGGGTTGCTCACCACTCGGTAGGATTTTTCAAACTTAGGCGAGGACTGGACTGCACCTAAGCCCCCGAGTGGGAGGGTTGCTCACCACTCGGTAGGATTTTTCAAACTTAGGAGAGTACTGGACTGCAGCTAAGTCCCCGAGTGGGAGGGTTGCTCACCACTCGGTATGATTTTTTCAAACTTAGGCGAGCACTGGACTGCAGCTAAGCCCCCGACTGAGAGGCTTGCTCACCACTCGGTAGGATTTTGCAAAATTAGGCGAGCACTGGACTGCAGCTAAGCCCCCGACTGAGAGGGTTGCTCACCACTCGGTAGGATTTTTCAAACTTAGGCGATGACTGGACTCCAGCTAAGCCCCCAGTGGGAGGGTTGCTCACCACTCGGTAGGATTTTTCAAACTTAGGCAAGGACTGGACTGCACCTAAGCCCCCAGTGGGAGGGTTGCTCACCACTTGGTAGGAGTTTTCAAACATAGGCGAGTACTGGACTGCAGCTAAACCCCTGAGTGGGACGGTTGCTCACCACTCGGTAGGATTTTTCAAACTTAGGCGAGCACTGGACTGTAGCTATGCCCCGAGTGGGAGGGTTGCTCACCACTCGGTAGGATTTTTCAAATTTAGGCGAGCACTGGACTGCAGCTAAGCCCCCGAGTGGGAGGGTTGCTCACCACTCGGTAGGATTTTTTAAACATAGGCGAGGACTGGACTGCAGCTAAGCCCCCAGTGGGAGGGTTGCTCACCACTCGGTAGGATTTTTCAAACTTAGGAGAGTACTGGACTGCAGCTAAGCCCCCGAGTGGGAGGGTTGCTACCCACTCGGTAGGATTTTTCAAACTTAGGCGAGCACTGGACTGCAGCTAAGCCCCCGAGTGGGAGGGTTGCTGACCACTCGGTAGGATTTTTCAAACTTAGGAGAGTACTGGACTGCAGCTAAGCCACCGAGTGGGAGGGTTGCTACCCACTCGGTATGATTTTCCAAACTTAGGCGAGCACTGGACTGTAGCTAAGCCCCCGAGTGGGAGGGTTGCTCACGACTCGGTAGGATTTTTCAAACTTAGGCGAGGACTGGACTGCAGCTAAGACCCCGATTGGGAGGGTTGCTCACCACTCGGTAGGATTTTTCAAACTTAGGCGAGTACTGGACTGCAGCTAAGCCCCCGATTGGGAGGGTTGCTCACCACTCGGTAGGATTTTTCAAACTTAAAGCGAGTACTGGACTGCAGCTAAGCCCCCGAGTGGGAGGGTTGCTCACCACTCGGTAGGATTTTTCACAGTTAGGCAAGCACTGGACTGTAGCTAAGCCCCCGAGTGAGAGGCTTGCTCATCACTCGGTAGGATTTTTCAAACTTAGGCGAGGACTGGACTGCAGCTAAGCCTCCGACTGAGAGGCTTGCTCACCACTCGGTAGGATTTTGCAAACTTAGGCGAGCACTGGACTGCAGCTAAGCCCCCGACTGAGAGGGTTGCTCACCAGTCGGTAGGATTTTTCAAAGTTAGGCGAGGACTGGATTGCAGCTAAGCCCCCAGTGGGAGGGTTGCTCACCACTCGGTAGGATTTTTCAAACTTAGGCGAGTACTGGACTGCAGCTAAGCCCCCGAGTGGGAGGGTTGCTCACCACTCGGTAGGATTTTCCAAACTTAGGCGAGTACTGGACTGCAGCTAAGCCCCCTAGTGGGAGGGTTGCTCACCACTCGGTAGGATTTTTCAAACATAGGCGAGTACTGGACTACAGCTAAGCCCCCGAGTAGGAAGGTTGCTCACCACTCGGTAGGATTTTTCAAACTTAGGTGAGTACTGGACTGCAGCTAAGCCCCCGAGTGGGAGGGTTGCTCACCACTCGGTAGGATTTTTTAAACTTAGGAGAGTACTGGACTACAGCTAAGCCCCCGAGTGGGAGGGTTGCTCACCACTCGGTATGATTTTTTCAAACTTAGGCGAGCACTGGACTGCAGCTAAGCCCCCGACTGAGAGGCTTGCTCACCACTCGGTAGGATTTTTCAAACTTAGGCGAGGACTGGACTGCAGCTAAGCCCCCAGTGGGAGGGTTCCTCACCACTCGGTAGGATTTTTCAAACTTAGGCAAGGACTGGACTGCAGCTAAGCCCCCAGTGGGAGGGTTGCTCACCACTCGGTAGGATTTTTCAAACTTAGGCAAGGACTGGACTGCAGCTAAGCCCCCAGTGGGAGGGTTACTCACCACTCGGTAGGAGTTTTCAAACATAGGCGAGTACTGGACTGCAGCTAAGCCCCCGAGTGGGACGGTTGCTCACCACTCGGTAGGATTTTTCAAACTTAGGCGAGCACTGGACTATAGCTAAGCCCCCGAGTGGGAGGGTTGCTCACCACTCGGTAGGATTTTGCAAAACTTAGGCGAGCACTGGACTGCAGCTAAGCCCCCGAGTGGGAGGGTTGCTCACCACTCGGTAGGATTTTTCAAACTTAGGCGAGGACTGGAATGCAGCTAAGCCCCCAGTGGGAGGGTTGCTCACCACTCGGTAGGATTTTTCAAACTTAGGCGAGTACTGGACTGCAGCTAAGCCCCCGAGTGGGAGGGTTGCTCACCACTCGGTAGGATTTTTCAAACTTAGGAGAGTACTGGACTGCAGCTAAGCCCCCGAGTGGGAGGGTTGCTCACCACTCGGTATGATTTTTCAAACTTAGGCGAGCACTGGACTGCACCTAAGCCCCCGACTGAGAGGCTTGCTCACCACTCAGTAGGATTTTTCAAAGATAGGCGAGGACTGGACTGCAGCTAAGCCCCCAGTGGGAGGGTTGCTCACCACTCGGTAGGATTTTTCAAACTTAGGCGAGTACTGGACTACAGTTAGGCCCCCGAGTGGGAGGGTTGCTCACCACTCGGTAGGATTTTTCAAACTTAGGCGAGGACTGGACTGCAGCTAAGCCCCCGAGTGGGAGGGTTGCTCACCACTCGGTAGAATTTTTCAAACTTAGGAGAGTACTGGACTGCAGCTAAGCCCCCGAGTGGGAGGGTTGCTACCCACTCGGTAGGATTTTTCAAACTTAGGCGAGCACTGGACTGCAGCTAAGCCCCCGAGTGGGAGGGTTGCTCACCACTCGGTAGGATTTTTCAAACTTAGGCGAGCACTGGACTGCAGCTAAGCCCCCGAGTGGGAGGGTTGCTCACCACTCGGTAGGATTTTTCAAACTTAGGAGAGTACTGGACTGCAGCTAAGCCCCCGAGTGGGAGGGTTGCTCACCACTCGGTATGATTTTTTCAAACTTAGGCGAGCACTGGACTATAGCTAAGTCCCCGAGTGGGAGTGTTGCTCACCACTCGGTAGGATTTTTCAAACTTAGGCGAGCACTGGACTGCAGCTAAGCCCCCGAGTGGGAGGGTTGCTCACCACTCGGTAAGATTTTTCAAACTTAGGAGAGTAATGGACTGCAGCTAAGCCCCCGAGTGGGAGGGTTGCTCACCACTCGGTATGATTTTTTCAAACTTAGGCGAGCACTGGACTATAGCTAAGTCCCCGAGTGGGAGTGTTGCTCACCACTCGGTAGGATTTTTCAAACTTAGGAGAGGACTGGACTGCAGCTAAGCCCCCGATTGGGAGGGTTGCTCACCACTCGGTAGGATTTTTCAAACTTAGGCGAGTACTGGACTGCAGCTAAGCCCCCGATTGGGAGGGTTGCTCACCACTCGGTAGGATTTTTCAAACTTAAAGCGAGTACTGGACTGCAGCTAAGCCCCCGAGTGGGAGGGTTGCTCACCACTCGGTAGGATTTTTCAAACTTAGGCGAGGACTGGACTGCAGCTAAGCCCCCAGTGGGAGGGTTGCTCACCACTCGGTAGGATTTTTCAAACTTAGGCGAGTACTGGATGCAGCGAAGCCCCCGAGTGGGAGGGTTGCTCACCACTCGGTAGGATTTTTCAAACTTAGGAGAGTACTGGACTGCAGCTAAGCCCCCGAGTGGGAGGGTTGCTCACCACTCGGTATGATTTTTTCAAACTTAGGCGAGCACTGGACTGCAGCTAAGCCCCCGACTGAGAGGCTTGCTCACCACTCGGTAGGATTATGCAAAATTAGGCGAGCACTGGACTGCAGCTATGCCCCTGACTGAGAGGGTTGCTCACCACTCGGTAGGATTTTTCAAACTTAGGCGAGGACTGGACTGCAGCTAAGCCCCCAGTGGGAGGGTTGCTCACCACTCGGTAGGATTTTTCAAACTTAGGAGAGTACTGGACTGCAGCTAACCCCCCAGTGGGAGGGTTGCTCACCACTCGGTAGGAGTTTTCAAACATAGGCGAGTACTGGACTGCAGCTAAGCCCCCGAGTGGGAGGGTTGCTCACCACTCGGTAGGATTTTTCAAACTTAGGAGAGTACTGGACTGCAGCTAAGCCCCCGAGTGGGAGGGTTGCTCACCACTCGGTATGATTTTTGAAACTTAGGTGAGCACTGGACTGCACCTAAGCCCCCGACTGAGAGGCTTGCTCACCACTCAGTAGGATTTTTCAAAGATAGGCGAGGACTGGACTGCAGCTAAGCCCCCAGTGGGAGGGTTGCTCACCACTCGGTAGGATTTTTCAAACTTAGGCGAGTACTGGACTACAGCTAGGCCCCCGAGTAGGAGGGTTGCTCACCACTCGGTAGGATTTTTCAAACTTAGGCGAGGACTGGACTGCAGCTAAGCCCCCGAGTGGGAGGGTTGCTCACCACTCGGTAGGATTTTTCAAACTTAGGAGAGTACTGGACTGCAGCTAAGCCCCCGAGTGGGAGGGTTGCTACCCACTCGGTAGGATTTTTCAAACTTAGGCGAGCACTGGACTGCAGCTAAGCCCCCGAGTGGGAGTGTTGCTCACCACTCGGTAGGATTTTTCAAACTTAGGCGAGCACTGGACTACAGCTAAGCCCCCGAGTGGGAGGGTTGCTCACCACTCGGTAGGATTTTTCAAACTTAGGAGAGTACTGGACTGCAGCTAAGCCCCCGAGTGGGAGGGTTGCTCACCACTCGGTATGATTTTTTCAAACTTAGGCGAGCACTGGACTATAGCTAAGTCCCCGAGTGGGAGTGTTGCTCACCACTCGGTAGGATTTTTCAAACTTAGGCGAGCACTGGACTGCAGCTAAGCCCCCGAGTGGGAGGGTTGCTCACCACTCGGTAAGATTTTTCAAACTTAGGAGAGTACTGGACTGCAGCTAAGCCCCCGAGTGGGAGGGTTGCTCACCACTCGGTATGATTTTTTAAAACTTAGGCGAGCACTGGACTATAGCTAAGTCCCCGAGTGGGAGTGTTGCTCACCACTCGGTAGGATTTTTCAAACTTAGGAGAGGACTGGACTGCAGCTAAGCCCCCGATTGGGAGGGTTGCTCACCACTCGGTAGGATTTTTCAAACTTAGGCGAGTACTGGACTGCAGCTAAGCCCCCGATTGGGAGGGTTGCTCACCACTCGGTAGGATTTTTCAAACTTAAAGCGAGTACTGGACTGCAGCTAAGCCCCCGAGTGGGAGGGTTGCTCACCACTCGGTAGGATTTTTCAAACTTTGGCGAGGACTGGACTGCAGCTAAGCCCCCAGTGGGAGGGTTGCTCACCACTCGGTAGGATTTTTCAAACTTAGGCGAGTACTGGACTGCAGCTAAGCCCCCGAGTGGGAGGGTTGCTCACCACTCGGTAGGATTTTTCAAACTTAGGAGAGTACTGGACTGCAGCTAAGCCCCCGAGTGGGAGGGTTGCTCACCACTCGGTATGATTTTTTCAAACTTAGGCGAGCACTGGACTGCAGCTAAGCCCCCGACTGAGAGGCTTGCTCACCACTCGGTAGGATTATGCAAAATTAGGCGAGCACTGGACTGCAGCTATGACCCTGACTGAGAGGGTTGCTCACCACTCGGTAGGATTTTTCAAACTTAGGCGAGGACTGGACTGCAGCTAAGCCCCCAGTGGGAGGGTTGCTCACCACTCGGTAGGATTTTTCAAACTTAGGAGAGTACTGGACTGCAGCTAAGCCCCCAGTGGGAGGGTTGCTCACCACTCGGTAGGAGTTTTCAAACATAGGCGAGTACTGGACTGCAGCTAAGCCCCCGAGTGGGACGGTTGCTCACCACTCGGTAGGATTTTTCAAACTTAGGCGAGCACTGGACTGTAGCTAAGCCCCCGAGTGGGAGGGTTGCTCACCACTCGGTAGGATTTTTCAAACTTAGGCGAGCACTGGACTGCAGCTAAGCCCCCGAGTGGGAGGGTTGCTCACCACTCGGTAGGATTTTTCAAACTTAGGCATGGACTGGACTGCAGCTAAGCCCCCAGTGGGAGGGTTGCTCACCACTCGGTAGGATTTTTCAAACTTAGGCGAGTACTGGACTGCAGCTAAGCCCCCGAGTGGGAGGGTTGGTCACCACTCGGTAGGATTTTTCAAACTTAGGAGAGTACTGGACTGCAGCTAAGCCCCCGAGTGGGAGGGTTGCTCACCACTCGGTATGATTTTTCAAACTTAGGCGAGCACTGGACTGCAGCTAAGCCCCCGACTGAGAGGCTTGCTCACCACTCGGTAGGATTTTGCAAACTTAGGCGAGCACTGGACTGCAGCTAAGCCCCCGACTGAGAGGGTTGCTCACCACTCAGTAGGATTTTTCAAAGTTAGGCGAGGACTGGACTGCAGCTAACCCCCAGTGGGAGGGTTGCTCACCACTCGGTAGGATTTTTCAAACTTAGGCGAGTACTGGACTACAGCTAAGCCCCCGAGTGGGAGGGTTGCTCACCACTCGGTAGGATTTTTCAAACTTAGGCGAGGACTGGACTGCAGCTAAGCCCCCGAGTGGGAGGGTTGCTCACCACTCGGTAGGATTTTTCAAACTTAGGAGAGTACTGGACTGCAGCTAAGCCCCCGAGTGGGAGGGTTGCTCACCACTCGGTATGATTTTTTCAAACTTAGGCGAGCACTGGACTGCAGCTAAGCCCCCGACTGAGAGGCTTGCTCACCACTCGGTAGGATTTTGCAAAATTAGGCGAGCACTGGACTGCAGCTAAGCCCCCGACTGAGAGGGTTGCTCACCACTCGGTAGGATTTTTCAAACTTAGGCGATGACTGGACTCCAGCTAAGCCCCCAGTGGGAGGGTTGCTCACCACTCGGTAGGATTTTTCAAACTTAGGCAAGGACTGGACTGCACCTAAGCCCCCAGTAGGAGGGTTGCTCACCACTTGGTAGGAGTTTTAAAACATAGGCGAGTACTGGACTGCAGCTAAACCCCTGAGTGGGACGGTTGCTCACCACTCGGTAGGATTTTTCAAACTTAGGCGAGCACTGGACTGTAGCTAAGCCCCGAGTGGGAGGGTTGCTCACCACTCGGTAGGATTTTTCAAATTTAGGCGAGCACTGGACTGCAGCTAAGCCCCCGAGTGGGAGGGTTGCTCACCACTCGGTAGGATTTTTTAAACATAGGCGAGGACTGGACTGCAGCTAAGCCCCCAGTGGGAGGGTTGCTCACCACTCGGTAGGATTTTTCAAACTTAGGAGAGTACTGGACTGCAGCTAAGCCCCCAGTGGGAGGGTTGCTCACCACTCGGTAGGAGTTTTCAAACATAGGCGAGTACTGGACTGCAGCTAAGCCCCCGAGTGGGACGGTTGCTCACCACTCGGTAGGATTTTTCAAACTTAGGCGAGCACTGGACTGTAGCTAAGCCCCCGAGTGGGAGGGTTGCTCACCACTCGGTAGGATTTTTCAAACTTAGGCGAGCACTGGACTGCAGCTAAGCCCCCGAGTGGGAGGGTTGCTCACCACTCGGTAGGATTTTTCAAACTTAGGCATGGACTGGACTGCAGCTAAGCCCCCAGTGGGAGGGTTGCTCACCACTCGGTAGGATTTTTCAAACTTAGGCGAGTACTGGACTGCAGCTAAGCCCCCGAGTGGGAGGGTTGGTCACCACTCGGTAGGATTTTTCAAACTTAGGAGAGTACTGGACTGCAGCTAAGCCCCCGAGTGGGAGGGTTGCTCACCACTCGGTATGATTTTTCAAACTTAGGCGAGCACTGGACTGCAGCTAAGCCCCCGACTGAGAGGCTTGCTCACCACTCGGTAGGATTTTGCAAACTTAGGCGAGCACTGGACTGCAGCTAAGCCCCCGACTGAGAGGGTTGCTCACCACTCAGTAGGATTTTTCAAAGTTAGGCGAGGACTGGACTGCAGCTAACCCCCAGTGGGAGGGTTGCTCACCACTCGGTAGGATTTTTCAAACTTAGGCGAGTACTGGACTACAGCTAAGCCCCCGAGTGGGAGGGTTGCTCACCACTCGGTAGGATTTTTCAAACTTAGGCGAGGACTGGACTGCAGCTAAGCCCCCGAGTGGGAGGGTTGCTCACCACTCGGTAGGATTTTTCAAACTTAGGAGAGTACTGGACTGCAGCTAAGCCCCCGAGTGGGAGGGTTGCTCACCACTCGGTATGATTTTTTCAAACTTAGGCGAGCACTGGACTGCAGCTAAGCCCCCGACTGAGAGGCTTGCTCACCACTCGGTAGGATTTTGCAAAATTAGGCGAGCACTGGACTGCAGCTAAGCCCCCGACTGAGAGGGTTGCTCACCACTCGGTAGGATTTTTCAAACTTAGGCGATGACTGGACTCCAGCTAAGCCCCCAGTGGGAGGGTTGCTCACCACTCGGTAGGATTTTTCAAACTTAGGCAAGGACTGGACTGCACCTAAGCCCCCAGTAGGAGGGTTGCTCACCACTTGGTAGGAGTTTTAAAACATAGGCGAGTACTGGACTGCAGCTAAACCCCTGAGTGGGACGGTTGCTCACCACTCGGTAGGATTTTTCAAACTTAGGCGAGCACTGGACTGTAGCTAAGCCCCGAGTGGGAGGGTTGCTCACCACTCGGTAGGATTTTTCAAATTTAGGCGAGCACTGGACTGCAGCTAAGCCCCCGAGTGGGAGGGTTGCTCACCACTCGGTAGGATTTTTTAAACATAGGCGAGGACTGGACTGCAGCTAAGCCCCCAGTGGGAGGGTTGCTCACCACTCGGTAGGATTTTTCAAACTTAGGAGAGTACTGGACTGCAGCTAAGCCCCCGAGTGGGAGGGTTGCTACCCACTCGGTAGGATTTTTCAAACTTAGGCGAGCACTGGACTGCAGCTAAGCCCCCGAGTGGGAGGGTTGCTGACCACTCGGTAGGATTTTTCAAACTTAGGAGAGTACTGGACTGCAGCTAAGCGACCGAGTGGGAGGGTTGCTACCCACTCGGTATGATTTTCCAAACTTAGGCGAGCACTGGACTGTAGCTAAGCCCCCGAGTGGGAGGGTTGCTCACGACTCGGTAGGATTTTTCAAACTTAGGCGAGGACTGGACTGCAGCTAAGCCCCCGATTGGGAGGGTTGCTCACCACTCGGTAGGATTTTTCAAACTTAGGCGAGTACTGGACTGCAGCTAAGCCCCCGATTGGGAGGGTTGCTCACCACTCGGTAGGATTTTTCAAACTTAAAGCGAGTACTGGACTGCAGCTAAGCCCCCGAGTGGGAGGGTTGCTCACCACTCGGTAGGATTTTTCACAGTTAGGCAAGCACTGGACTGTAGCTAAGCCCCCGAGTGAGAGGCTTGCTCATCACTCGGTAGGATTTTTCAAACTTAGGCGAGGACTGGACTGCAGCTAAGCCTCCGACTGAGAGGCTTGCTCACCACTCGGTAGGATTTTGCAAACTTAGGCGAGCACTGGACTGCAGCTAAGCCCCCGACTGAGAGGGTTGCTCACCAGTCGGTAGGATTTTTCAAAGTTAGGCGAGGACTGGATTGCAGCTAAGCCCCCAGTGGGAGGGTTGCTCACCACTCGGTAGGATTTTTTAAACTTAGGCGAGTACTGGACTGCAGCTAAGCCCCCGAGTGGGAGGGTTGCTCACCACTCGGTAGGATTTTTCAAACTTAGGCGAGGACTGGACTGCAGCTAAGCCCCCTAGTGGGAGGGTTGCTCACCACTCGGTAGGATTTTTCAAACATAGGCGAGTACTGGACTACAGCTAAGCCCCCGAGTAGGAAGGTTGCTCACCACTCGGTAGGATTTTTCAAACTTAGGTGAGTACTGGACTGCAGCTAAGCCCCCGAGTGGGAGGGTTGCTCACCACTCGGTAGGATTTTTTAAACTTAGGAGAGTACTGGACTACAGCTAAGCCCCCGAGTGGGAGGGTTGCTCACCACTCGGTATGATTTTTTCAAACTTAGGCGAGCACTGGACTGCAGCTAAGCCCCCGACTGAGAGGCTTGCTCACCACTCGGTAGGATTTTTCAAACTTAGGCGAGGACTGGACTGCAGCTAAGCCCCCAGTGGGAGGGTTGCTCACCACTCGGTAGGATTTTTCAAACTTAGGCAAGGACTGGACTGCAGCTAAGCCCCCAGTGGGAGGGTTACTCACCACTCGGTAGGATTTTTCAAACTTAGGCAAGGACTGGACTGCAGCTAAGCCCCCAGTGGGAGGGTTGCTCACCACTCGGTAGGAGTTTTCAAACATAGGCGAGTACTGGACTGCAGCTAAGCCCCCGAGTGGGACGGTTGCTCACCACTCGGTAGGATTTTTCAAACTTAGGCGAGCACTGGACTGTAGCTAAGCCCCCGAGTGGGAGGGTTGCTCACCACTCGGTAGGATTTTGCAAAACTTAGGCGAGCACTGGACTGCAGCTAAGCCCCCGAGTGGGAGGGTTGCTCACCACTCGGTAGGATTTTTAAAACTTAGGCGAGGACTGGACTGCAGCTAAGCCCCCAGTGGGAGGGTTGCTCACCACTCGGTAGGATTTTTCAAACTTAGGCGAGTACTGGACTGCAGCTAAGCCCCCGAGTGGGAGGGTTGCTCACCACTCGGTAGGATTTTGCAAACTTAGGAGAGTACTGGACTGCAGCTAAGCCCCCGAGTGGGAGGGTTGCTCACCACTCGGTATGATTTTTCAAACTTAGGCGAGCACTGGACTGCACCTAAGCCCCCGACTGAGAGGCTTGCTCACCACTCAGTAGGATTTTTCAAAGATAGGCGAGGACTGGACTGCAGCTAAGCCCCCAGTGGGAGGGTTGCTCACCACTCGGTAGGATTTTTCAAACTTAGGCGAGTACTGGACTACAGCTAGGCCCGCGAGTGGGAGGGTTGCTCACCACTCGGTAGGATTTTTCAAACTTAGGCGAGGACTGGACTGCAGCTAAGCCCCCGAGTGGGAGGGTTGCTCACCACTCGGTAGGATTTTTCAAACTTAGGAGAGTACTGGACTGCAGCTAAGCCCCCGAGTGGGAGGGTTGCTACCCACTCGGTAGGATTTTTCAAACTTAGGCGAGCACTGGACTGCAGCTAAGCCCCCGAGTGGGAGGGTTGCTCACCACTCGGTAGGATTTTTCAAACTTAGGCGAGCACTGGACTGCAGCTAAGCCCCCGAGTGGGAGGGTTGCTCACCACTCGGTAGGATTTTTCAAACTTAGGAGAGTACTGGACTGCAGCTAAGCCCCCGAGTGGGAGGGTTGCTCACCACTCGGTATGATTTTTTCAAACTTAGGCGAGCACTGGACTATAGCTAAGTCCCCGAGTGGGAGTGTTGCTCACCACTCGGTAGGATTTTTCAAACTTAGGCGAGCACTGGACTGCAGCTAAGCCCCCGAGTGGGAGGGTTGCTCACCACTCGGTAAGATTTTTCAAACTTCGGAGAGTACTGGACTGCAGCTAAGCCCCCGAGTGGGAGGGTTGCTCACCACTCGGTATGATTTTTTCAAACTTAGGCGAGCACTGGACTATAGCTAAGTCCCCGAGTGGGAGTGTTGCTCACCACTCGGTAGGATTTTTCAAACTTAGGAGAGGACTGGACTGCAGCTAAGCCCCCGATTGGGATGGTTGCTCACCACTCGGTAGGATTTTTCAAACTTAGGCGAGTACTGGACTGCAGCTAAGCCCCCGATTGGGAGGGTTGCTCACCACTCGGTAGGATTTTTCAAACTTAAAGCGAGTACTGGACTGCAGCTAAGCCCCCGAGTGGGAGGGTTGCTCACCACTCGGTAGGATTTTTCACAGTTAGGCAAGCACTGGACTGTAGCTAAGCCCCCGAGTGAGTGGCTTACTCATCACTCGGTAGGATTTTTCAAACTTAGGCGAGGACTGGACTGCAGCTAAGCCCCCGACTGAGAGGCTTGCTCACCACTCGGTAGGATTTTGCAAACTTAGGCGAGCACTGGACTGCAGCTAAGCCCCCGACTGAGAGGGTTGCTCACCAGTCGGTAGGATTTTTCAAAGTTAGGCGAGGACTGGAGTGCAGCTAAGCCCCAGTGGGAGGGTTGCTCACCACTCGGTAGGATTTTTCAAACTTAGGCGAGTACTGGACTGCAGCTAAGCCCCCGAGTGGGAGGGTTGCTCACCACTCGGTAGGATTTTTCAAACTTAGGCGAGTACTGGACTGCAGCTAAGCCCCCTAGTGGGAGGGTTGCTCACCACTCGGTAGGATTTTTCAAACATAGGCGAGTACTGGACTACAGCTAAGCCCCCGAGTAGGAAGGTTGCTCACCACTCGGTAGGATTTTTCAAACTTAGGTGAGTACTGGACTGCAGCTAAGCCCCCGAGTGGGAGGGTTGCTCACCACTCGGTAGGATTTTTCAAACTTAGGAGAGTACTGGACTACAGCTAAGCCCCCGAGTGGGAGGGTTGCTCACCACTCGGTATGATTTTTTCAAACTTAGGCGAGCACTGGACTGCAGCTAAGCCCCCGACTGAGAGGCTTGCTCACCACTCGGTAGGATTTTTCAAACTTAGGCGAGGACTGGACTGCAGCTAAGCCCCCAGTGGGAGGGTTGCTCACCACTCGGTAGGATTTTTCAAACTTAGGCCAGGACTGGACTGCAGCTAAGCCCCCAGTGGGAGGGTTGCTCACCACTCGGTAGGATTTTTCAAACTTAGGCAAGGACTGGACTGCAGCTAAGCCCCCAGTGGGAGGGTTGCTCACCACTCGGTAGGAGTTTTCAAACATAGGCGAGTACTGGACTGCAGCTAAGCCCCCGAGTGGGACGGTTGCTCACCACTCGGTAGGATTTTTCAAACTTAGGCGAGCACTGGACTGCACCTAAATCCCCGACTGAGAGGCTTGCTCACCACTCAGTAGGATTTTTCAAAGATAGGCGAGGACTGGACTGCAGCTAAGCCCCCAGTGGGAGGGTTGCTCACCACTCGGTAGGATTTTTCAAACTTAGGCGAGTACTGGACTACAGCTAGGCCCCCGAGTGGGGGGGTTGCTCACCACTCGGTAGGATTTTTCAAACTTAGGCGAGGACTGGACTGCAGCTAAGCCCCCGAGTGGGAGGGTTGCTCACCACTCGGTAGGATTTTTCAAACTTAGGAGAGTACTGGACTGCAGCTAAGCCCCCGAGTGGGAGGGTTGCTACCCACTCGGTAGGATTTTTCAAACTTAGGCGAGCACTGGACTGCAGCTAAGCCCCCGAGTGGGAGGGTTGCTCACCACTCGGTAGGATTTTTCAAACTTAGGCGAGCACTGGACTGCAGCTAAGCCCCCGAGTGGGAGGGTTGCTCACCACTCGGTAGGATTTTTCAAACTTAGGAGAGTACTGGACTGCAGCTAAGCCCCCGAGTGAGAGGCTTGCTCACCACTCGGTAGGATTTTGCAAACTTAGGCGAGCACTGGACTGCAGCTAAGCCCCCGAGTGGGAGGGTTGCTCACCACTCGGTAGGATTTTTCAAACTTAGGCGAGGACTGGACTGCAGCTAAGCCCCCAGTGGGAGGGTTGCTCACCACTCGGTAGGATTTTTCAAACTTAGGCGAGTACTGGACAGCAGCTAAGCCCCCGAGTGGGAGGGTTGCTCACCACTCGGTAGGATTTTTCAAACGTAGGAGAGTACTGGACTGCAGCTAAGCCCCCGAGTGGGAGGGTTGCTCACCACTCGGTATGATTTTTCAAACTTAGGCGAGCACTGGACTGCACCTAAATCCCCGACTGAGAGGCTTGCTCACCACTCAGTAGGATTTTTCAAAGATAGGCGAGGACTGGACTGCAGCTAAGCCCCCAGTGGGAGGGTTGCTCACCACTCGGTAGGATTTTTCAAACTTAGGCGAGTACTGGACTACAGCTAGGCCCCCGAGTGGGGGGGTTGCTCACCACTCGGTAGGATTTTTCAAACTTAGGCGAGGACTGGACTGCAGCTAAGCCCCCGAGTGGGAGGGTTGCTCACCACTCGGTAGGATTTTTCAAACTTAGGAGAGTACTGGACTGCAGCTAAGCCCCCGAGTGGGAGGGTTGCTACCCACTCGGTAGGATTTTTCAAACTTAGGCGAGCACTGGACTGCAGCTAAGCCCCCGAGTGGGAGGGTTGCTCACCACTCGGTAGGATTTTTCAAACTTAGGCGAGCACTGGACTGCAGCTAAGCCCCCGAGTGGGAGGGTTGCTCACCACTCGGTAGGATTTTTCAAACTTAGGAGAGTACTGGACTGCAGCTAAGCCCCCGAGTGGGAGGGTTGCTCACCACTCGGTATGATTTTTTCAAACTTAGGCGAGCACTGGACTATAGCTAAGCCCCCGAGTGGGAGGGTTGCTCACCACTCGGTAGGATTTTTCAAACTTAGGCGAGCACTGGACTGCAGCTAAGCCCCTGAGTGGGAGGGTTGCTCACCACTCGGTAGGATTTTTCAAACTTAGGCGAGCACTGGACTGCAGCTAAGCCCCCGAGTGGGAGGGTTGCTACCCACTCGGTAGGATTTTTCAAACTTAGGCGAGCACTGGACTGCAGCTAAGCCCCCGAGTGGGAGGGTTGCTCACCACTCGGTAGGATTTTTCAAACTTAGGCGAGCACTGGACTGCAGCTAAGCCCCCGAGTGGGAGGGTTGCTCACCACTCGGTAGGATTTTTCAAACTTAGGAGAGTACTGGACTGCAGCTAAGCCACCGAGTGGGAGGGTTGCTACCCACTCGGTATGATTTTTCAAACTTAGGCGAGCACTGGACTGTAGCTAAGCCCCCGAGTGGGAGTGTTGCTCACCACTCGGTAGGATTTTTCAAACTTAGGCGAGCACTGGACTGCAGCTAAGCCCCCGACTGAGAGGCTTGCTCACCACTCGGTAGGATTTTGCAAAATTAGGCGAGCACTGGACTGCAGCTAAGCCCCCGACTGAGAGGGTTGCTCACCACTCGGTAGGATTTTTCAAACTTAGGCGAGGAATGGACTGCAGCTGAGCCCCCAGTGGGAGGGTTGCTCACCACTCGGTAGGATTTTTCAAACTTAGGCAAGGACTGGACTGCAGCTAAGCCCCCAGTGGGAGGGTTGCTCACCACTCGGTAGGACTTTTCAAACATAGGCGAGTACTGGACTGCAGCTAAGCCCCCGAGTGGGACGGTTGCTCACCACTCGGTAGGAATTTTCAAACTTAGGCGAGCACTGGACTGTAGCTAAGCCCCCGAGTGGGAGGGTTGCTCACCACTCGGTAGGATTTTTCAAACTTAGGCGAGCACTGGACTGCAGCTAAGCCCCCAGTGGGAGGGTTGCTCACCACTCGGTTGGATTTTTCAAACTTAGGCGAGTACTGGACTGCAGCTAAGCCCCCGAGTGGGAGGGTTGCTCACCACTCGGTAGGATTTTTCAAACTTAGGAGAGTACTGGACTGCAGCTAAGCCCCCGAGTGGGAGGGTTGCTCACCACTCGGTATGATTTTTCAAACTTAGGCGAGCACTGGACTGCACCTATGCCCCCGACTGAGAGGCTTGCTCACCACTCAGTAGGATTTTTCAAAGATAGGCGAGGACTGGACTGCAGCTAAGCCCCCAGTGGGAGGGTTGCTCACCACTCGGTAGGATTTTTCAAACTTAGGCGAGTACTGGACTACAGCTAAGCCCCCGAGTGGGAGGGTTGCTCACCACTCGGTAGGATTTTTCAAACTTAGGAGAGTACTGGACTGCAGCTAAGCCCCCGAGTGGGAGGGTTGCTACCCACTCGGTAGGATTTTTCAAACTTAGGCGAGCACTGGACTGCAGCTAAGCCCCCGAGTGGGAGGGTTGCTCACCACTCGGTAGGATTTTTCAAACTTAGGCGAGCACTGGACTGCAGCTAAGCCCCCGAGTGGGAGGGTTGCTCACCACTCGGTAGGATTTTTCAAACTTAGGAGAGTACTGGACTGCAGCGAAGCCCCCGAGTGGGAGGGTTGCTCCCCACTCGGTATGATTTTTTCAAACTTAGGAGAGCACTGGACTATAGCTAAGCCCCCGAGTGGGAGGGTTGCTCACCACTCGGTAGGATTTTTCAAACTTAGGCGAGCACTGGACTGCAGCTAAGCCCCTGAGTGGGAGGGTTGCTCACCACTCGGTAGGATTTTTCAAACTTAGGCGAGCACTGGACTGCAGCTAAGCCCCCGAGTGGGAGGGTTGCTACCCACTCGGTAGGATTTTTCAAACTTAGGCGAGCACTGGACTGCAGCTAAGCCCCCGAGTGGGAGGGTTGCTCACCACTCGGTAGGATTTTTCAAACTTAGGCGAGCACTGGACTGCAGCTAAGCCCCCGAGTGGGAGGGTTGCTACCCACTCGGTAGGATTTTTCAAACTTAGGCGAGCACTGGACTGCAGCTAAGCCCCCGAGTGGGAGGGTTGCTCACCACTCGGTATGATTTTTTCAAACTTAGGCGAGCACTGGACTATAGCTAAGCCCCCGAGTGGGAGGGTTGCTCACCACTCGGTAGGATTTTTCAAACTTAGGCGAGCACTGGACTGCAGCTAAGCCCCTGAGTGGGAGGGTTGCTCACCACTCGGTAGGATTTTTCAAACTTAGGCGAGCACTGGACTGCAGCTAAGCCCCCGAGTGGGAGGGTTGCTACCCACTCGGTAGGATTTTTCAAACTTAGGCGAGCACTGGACTGCAGCTAAGCCCCCGAGTGGGAGGGTTGCTCACCACTCGGTAGGATTTTTCAAACTTAGGCGAGCACTGGACTGCAGCTAAGCCCCCGAGTGGGAGGGTTGCTCACCACTCGGTAGGATTTTTCAAACTTAGGAGAGTACTGGACTGCAGCTAAGCCACCGAGTGGGAGGGTTGCTACCCACTCGGTATGATTTTTCAAACTTAGGCGAGCACTGGACTGTAGCTAAGCCCCCGAGTGGGAGTGTTGCTCACCACTCGGTAGGATTTTTCAAACTTAGGCGAGCACTGGACTGCAGCTAAGCCCCCGACTGAGAGGCTTGCTCACCACTCGGTAGGATTTTGCAAAATTAGGCGAGCACTGGACTGCAGCTAAGCCCCCGACTGAGAGGGTTGCTCACCACTCGGTAGGATTTTTCAAACTTAGGCGAGGAATGGACTGCAGCTGAGCCCCCAGTGGGAGGGTTGCTCACCACTCGGTAGGATTTTTCAAACTTAGGCAAGGACTGGACTGCAGCTAAGCCCCCAGTGGGAGGGTTGCTCACCACTCGGTAGGACTTTTCAAACATAGGCGAGTACTGGACTGCAGCTAAGCCCCCGAGTGGGACGGTTGCTCACCACTCGGTAGGAATTTTCAAACTTAGGCGAGCACTGGACTGTAGCTAAGCCCCCGAGTGGGAGGGTTGCTCACCACTCGGTAGGATTTTTCAAACTTAGGCGAGCACTGGACTGCAGCTAAGCCCCCAGTGGGAGGGTTGCTCACCACTCGGTTGGATTTTTCAAACTTAGGCGAGTACTGGACTGCAGCTAAGCCCCCGAGTGGGAGGGTTGCTCACCACTCGGTAGGATTTTTCAAACTTAGGAGAGTACTGGACTGCAGCTAAGCCCCCGAGTGGGAGGGTTGCTCACCACTCGGTATGATTTTTCAAACTTAGGCGAGCACTGGACTGCACCTATGCCCCCGACTGAGAGGCTTGCTCACCACTCAGTAGGATTTTTCAAAGATAGGCGAGGACTGGACTGCAGCTAAGCCCCCAGTGGGAGGGTTGCTCACCACTCGGTAGGATTTTTCAAACTTAGGCGAGTACTGGACTACAGCTAAGCCCCCGAGTGGGAGGGTTGCTCACCACTCGGTAGGATTTTTCAAACTTAGGAGAGTACTGGACTGCAGCTAAGCCCCCGAGTGGGAGGGTTGCTACCCACTCGGTAGGATTTTTCAAACTTAGGCGAGCACTGGACTGCAGCAAAGCCCCCGAGTGGGAGGGTTGCTCACCACTCGGTAGGATTTTTCAAACTTAGGCGAGCACTGGACTGCAGCTAAGCCCCCGAGTGGGAGGGTTGCTCACCACTCGGTAGGATTTTTCAAACTTAGGAGAGTACTGGACTGCAGCGAAGCCCCCGAGTGGGAGGGTTGCTCCCCACTCGGTATGATTTTTTCAAACTTAGGAGAGCACTGGACTATAGCTAAGCCCCCGAGTGGGAGGGTTGCTCACCACTCGGTAGGATTTTTCAAACTTAGGCGAGCACTGGACTGCAGCTAAGCCCCTGAGTGGGAGGGTTGCTCACCACTCGGTAGGATTTTTCAAACTTAGGCGAGCACTGGACTGCAGCTAAGCCCCCGAGTGGGAGGGTTGCTACCCACTCGGTAGGATTTTTCAAACTTAGGCGAGCACTGGACTGCAGCTAAGCCCCCGAGTGGGAGGGTTGCTCACCACTCGGTAGGATTTTTCAAACTTAGGCGAGCACTGGACTGCAGCTAAGCCCCCGAGTGGGAGGGTTGCTCACCACTCGGTAGGATTTTTCAAACTTAGGAGAGTACTGGACTGCAGCTAAGCCACCGAGTGGGAGGGTTGCTACCCACTCGGTATGATTTTTCAAACTTAGGCGAGCACTGGACTGTAGCTAAGCCCCCGAGTGGGAGTGTTGCTCACCACTCGGTAGGATTTTTCAAACTTAGGCGAGCACTGGACTGCAGCTAAGCCCCCGACTGAGAGGCTTGCTCACCACTCGGTAGGATTTTGCAAAATTAGGCGAGCACTGGACTGCAGCTAAGCCCCCGACTGAGAGGGTTGCTCACCACTCGGTAGGATTTTTCAAACTTAGGCGAGGACTGGACTGCAGCTGAGCCCCCAGTGGGAGGGTTGCTCACCACTCGGTAGGATTTTTCAAACATAGGCAAGGACTGGACTGCAGCTAAGCCCCCAGTGGGAGGGTTGCTCACCACTCGGTAGGACTTTTCAAACATAGGCGAGTACTGGACTGCAGCTAAGCCCCCGAGTGGGACGGTTGCTCACCACTCGGTAGGAATTTTCAAACTTAGGCGAGCACTGGACTGTAGCTAAGCCCCCGAGTGGGAGGGTTGCTCACCACTCGATAGGATTTTTCAAACTTAGGCGAGCACTGGACTGCAGCTAAGCCCCCAGTGGGAGGGTTGCTCACCACTCGGTTGGATTTTTCAAACTTAGGCGAGTACTGGACTGCAGCTAAGCCCCCGAGTGGGAGGGTTGCTCACCACTCGGTAGGATTTTTGAAACTTAGGAGAGCACTGGACTGCAGCTAAGCCCCCGAGTGGGAGGGTTGCTCACCACTCGGTATGATTTTTCAAACTTAGGCGAGCACTGGACTGCACCTAAGTCCCCGACTGAGAGGCTTGCTCACCACTCAGTAGGATTTTTCAAAGATAGGCGAGGACTGGACTGCAGCTAAGCCCCCAGTGGGAGGGTTGCTCACCACTCGGTAGGATTTTTCAAACTTAGGCGAGTACTGGACTACAGCTAGGCCCCCGAGTGGGAGGGTTGCTCACCACTCGGTAGGATTTTTCAAACTTAGGCGAGGACTGGACTGCAGCTAAGCCCCCGAGTGGGAGGGTTGCTCACCACTCGGTAGGATTTTTCAAACTTAGGAGAGTACTGGACTGCAGCTAAGCCCCCGAGTGGGAGGGTTGCTACCCACTCGGTAGGATTTTTCAAACTTAGGCGAGCACTGGACTGCAGCTAAGCCCCCGAGTGGGAGGGTTGCTCACCACTCGGTAGGATTTTTCAAACTTAGGCGAGCACTGGACTGCAGCTAAGCCCCCGAGTAGGAGGGTTGCTCACCACTCGGTAGGATTTTTCAAACTTAGGAGAGTACTGGACTGCAGCTAAGCCCCCGAGTGGGAGGGTTGCTCACCACTCGGTATGATTTTTTCAAACTTAGGCGAGCACTGGACTACAGCTAAACCCCCGAGTGGGAGGGTTGCTCACCACTCGGTAGGATTTTTCAAACTTAGCCCAGCACTGGACTGCAGCTAAGCCCCTGAGTGGGAGGGTTGCTCACCACTCGGTAGGATTTTTCAAACTTAGGCGAGCACTGGACTGCAGCTAAGCCCCCGAGTGGGAGGGTTGCTACCCACTCGGTAGGATTTTTCAAACTTAGGCGAGCACTGGACTGCAGCTAAGCCCCCGAGTGGGAGGGTTGCTCACCACTCGGTAGGATTTTTCAAACTTAGGCGAGCACTGGACTGCAGCTAAGCCCCCGAGTGGGAGGGTTGCTCACCACTCGGTAGGATTTTTCAAACTTAGGAGAGTACTGGACTGCAGCTAAGCCACCGAGTGGGAGGGTTGCTACCCACTCGGTATGATTTTTCAAACTTAGGCGAGCACTGGACTGTAGCTAAGCCCCCGAGTGGGAGTGTTGCTCACCACTCGGTAGGATTTTTCAAACTTAGGCGAGCACTGGACTGCAGCTAAACCCCCGAGTGGGAGGGTTGCTCACCACTCGGTAGGATTTTGCAAAATTAGGCGAGCACTGGACTGCAGCTAAGCCCCTGAGTGGGAGGGTTGCTCACCACTCGGTAGGATTTTTCAAACTTAGGCGAGGACTGGACTGCAGCTAAGCCCCCAGTGGGAGGGTTGCTCACCGCTCGGTAGGATTTTTCAAACTTAGGCGAGCACTGGACTGCAGCTAAGCCCCCGAGTGGGAGGGTTGCTCACCACTCGGTAGGATTTTTCAAACTTAGGAGAGCACTGGACTGCAGCTAAGCCCCCGAGTGGGTGGGTTGCTCACCACTCGGTATGATTTTTCAAACTTAGGCGAGCACTGGACTGCAGCTAAGCCCCCGACTGAGAGGCTTGCTCACTACTCGGTAGGATTTGGCAAACTTAGGCAAGCACTGGACTGCAGCTAAGCCCCCGACTGAGAGGGTTGCTCACCACTCGGTAGGATTTTTCAAACTTAGGCGAGGACTGGACTGCAGCTCAGCCCCCAGTGGGAGGGTTGCTCACCACTCGGTAGGATTTTTCAAACTTAGGTGAGGACTGGACTGCAGCTAAGCCCCCAGTGGGAGCGTTGCTCACCACTCGGTAGGATTTTTCAAACATAGGCGAGGACTGGACTGCAGCTAAGCCCCCGAGTGGGAGGGTTGCTCACCACTCGGTAGGATTTTTCAAACTTAGGCGAGCACTGGACTGCAGCTAAGCCGCCGAGTGGGAGGGTTGCTCACCACTCGGTAGGATTTTTCAAACTTAGGCGAGCACGGGACTGCAGCTAAGCCCCCAAGTGGGAGGGTTGCTCACCACTCGGTAGGATTTTTCAAACTTAGGCGAGCACTCGACTGCAGCTAAGCCCCTGAGTGGGAGGGTTGCTCACCACTCGGTAGGATTTTTCAAACTTAGGCGAGGACAGGACTGCAGCTAAGCCCCCAGTGGGAGGGTTGCTCACCACTCGGTAGGATTTTGCAAACTTAGGCGAGCACTGGACTGCAGCTAAACCCCCGAGTGGGAGGGTTGCTCACCACTCGGTAGGATTTTTCAAACTTAGGCCAGCACTGGACTGCAGCTAAGCCTCTGAGTGGGAGGGTTGCTCACCACTCGGTAGGATTTTTCAAACTTAGGCGAGGACTGGACTGCAGCTAAGCCTCTGAGTGGGAGGGTTGCTCACCGCTCGGTAGGATTTTTCAAACTTAGGCGAGTACTGGACTACAGCTAAGCCCCCGAGTGGGAGGGTTGCTCACCACTCGGTAGGATTTTTCAAACTTAGGAGAGCACTGGACTGCAGCTAAGCCCCCGAGTGGGTGGGTTGCTCACCACTCGGTATGATTTTTCAAACTTAGGCGAGCACTGGACTGCAGCTAAGCCCCCGACTGAGAGGCTTGCTCACTACTCGGTAGGATTTTGCAAACTTAGGCAAGCACTGGACTGCAGCTAAGCCCCCGACTGAGAGGGTTGCTCACCACTCGGTAGGATTTTTCAAACTTAGGCGAGGACTGGACTGCAGCTCAGCCCCCAGTGGGAGGGTTGCTCACCACTCGGTAGGATTTTTCAAACTTAGGTGAGGACTGGACTGCAGCTAAGCCCCCAGTGGGAGCATTGCTCACCACTCGGTAGGATTTTTCAAACATAGGCGAGGACTGGACTGCAGCTAAGCTCCCGAGTGGGAGGGTTGCTCACCACTCGGTAGGATTTTTCAAACTTAGGCGAGCACTGGACTGCAGCTAAGCCGCCGAGTGGGAGGGTTGCTCACCACTCGGTAGGATTTTTCAAACTTAGGCGAGCACGGGACTGCAGCTAAGCCCCCAAGTGGGAGGGTTGCTCACCACTCGGTAGGATTTTTCAAACTTAGGCGAGCACTGGACTGCAGCTAAGCCCCTGAGTGGGAGGGTTGCTCACCACTCGGTAGGATTTTTCAAACTTAGGAGAGTACTGGACTCCAGCTAAGCCCCCGAGTGGGTGGGTTGCTCACCACTCGGTATGATTTTTCAAACTTAGGCGAGCACTGGACTGCAGGTAAGCCCCCGACTGAGAGGCTTCCTCACCACTCGGTAGGATTTTGCAAACTTAGGCGAGCACTGGACTGCAGCTAAGCCCCCGACTGAGAGGCTTGCTCACCACTCGGTAGGATTTTGCAAACTTAGGCGAGCATTGGACTGCAGCTAAGCCCCCGACTGAGAGGGTTGCTCACCAGTCGGTAGGATTTTTCAAAGTTAGGCGAGGACTGTACTGCAGCTAAGCCCCAAGTGGGAGGGTTGCTCACCACTCGGTAGGATTTTTCAAACTTAGGCGAGTACTGGACTGCAGCTAAGCCCCCGAGTGGGAGGGTTGCTCACCACTCGGTAGGATTTTTCAAAGTTAGGCGAGTACTGGACTGCAGCTAAGCCCCCGAGTGGCAGGGTTGCTCAGCACTCGGTAGGATTTTTCAACCTTAGGCGAGTACTGGACTGCAGCTAAGCTCCCGAGTGGGAGGGTTGCTCACCACTCGGTAGGATTTTTCAAACTTAGGCGAGGACTGGACTGCAGCTAAGCCCCCAGTGGGAGGTTTGCTCACCACTCGGTAGGATTTCTCAAACTTAGGCGAGCACTGGACTGCAGCTAAGCCCCCGAGCGGGAGGGTTGCTCACCACTCGGTAGGATTTTTCAAACTTAGGCGAGCACTGGACTACAGCTAAGCCCCCGAGTGGGAGGGTTGCTCACCACTCGGTAGGATTTTTAAAACTTAGGCGAGCACTGGACTGCAGCTAAGCCCCCGAGTGGGAGGGTTGCTCACCACTCGGTAGGATTTTTCAAACTTAGCCGAGTACTGGACTGCAGCTAAGCCCCCGAGTGGCAGGGTCGCTCAGCACTCGGTAGGATTTTTCAAACTTAGGCGAGTACTGGACTGCAGCTAAGCCCCCGAGTGGGAGGGTTGCTCACCAGTCGGTAGGATTTTTCAAACTTAGGCGAGCACTGGACTGCAGCTAAGCCCCCGAGTGGGAGGGTTGCTCAACACTCGGTAGGATTTTTCAAACTTAGGCGAGGACTGGAATGCAGCTAAGCCCCCGAGTGGGAGGGTTGCTCACCACTCGGTAGGATTTTTCAAACTTAGGCGAGGACTGGACTGCAGCTAAGCCCCCGAGTGGGAGGGTTGCTCACCACTCGGTAGAATTTTTCAACCTTAGGCGAGGACTGGACTGCAGCTAAGCCCCCAGTGGGAGGGTTGCTCACCACTCGGTAGGATTTTTCAAACTTAGGCGTGTACTGGACTTCAGCTAAGCCCCCGAGTGGCAGGGTTGCTCAGCACTCGGTAGGATTTTTCAAACTTAGGCGAGGACTGGACTGCAGCTAAGCCCCCGAGTGGGAGGGTTGCTCACCACTCGGTAGGATTTTTCAAACTTAGGCGAGCACTGGACTGCAGCTAAGCCCCCGAGTGGGAGGGTTGCTCACCACTCGGTAGGATTTTTCAAACTTAGGAGAGTACTGGACTGCAGCTAAGCCCCCGAGTGGGAGGGTTGCTCACCACTCGGTATGATTTTTTCAAACTTAGGCGAGCACTGGACTATAGCTAAGTCCCCGAGTGGGAGTGTTGCTCACCACTCGGTAGGATTTTTCAAACTTAGGCGAGCACTGGACTGCAGCTAAGCCCCCGAGTGGGAGGGTTGCTCACCACTCGGTAGGATTTTTCAAACTTAGGCGAGCACTGGACTGCAGCTAAGCCCCCGAGTGGGAGGGTTGCTCACCACTCGGTAGGATTTTTCAAACTTAGGAGAGTACTGGACTGCAGCTAAGCCACCGAGTGGGAGGGTTGCTACCCACTCGGTATGATTTTTCAAACTTAGGCGAGCACTGGACTGTAGCTAAGCCCCCGAGTGGGAGTGTTGCTCACCACTCGGTAGGATTTTTCAAACTTAGGCGAGCACTGGACTGCAGCTAAGCCCCCGACTGAGAGGCTTGCTCACCACTCGGTAGGATTTTGCAAAATTAGGCGAGCACTGGACTGCAGCTAAGCCCCCGACTGAGAGGGTTGCTCACCACTCGGTAGGATTTTTCAAACTTAGGCGAGGACTGGACTGCAGCTGAGCCCCCAGTGGGAGGGTTGCTCACCACTCGGTAGGATTTTTCAAACATAGGCAAGGACTGGACTGCAGCTAAGCCCCCAGTGGGAGGGTTGCTCACCACTCGGTAGGACTTTTCAAACATAGGCGAGTACTGGACTGCAGCTAAGCCCCCGAGTGGGACGGTTGCTCACCACTCGGTAGGAATTTTCAAACTTAGGCGAGCACTGGACTGTAGCTAAGCCCCCGAGTGGGAGGGTTGCTCACCACTCGATAGGATTTTTCAAACTTAGGCGAGCACTGGACTGCAGCTAAGCCCCCAGTGGGAGGGTTGCTCACCACTCGGTTGGATTTTTCAAACTTAGGCGAGTACTGGACTGCAGCTAAGCCCCCGAGTGGGAGGGTTGCTCACCACTCGGTAGGATTTTTCAAACTTAGGAGAGCACTGGACTGCAGCTAAGCCCCCGAGTGGGAGGGTTGCTCACCACTCGGTATGATTTTTCAAACTTAGGCGAGCACTGGACTGCACCTAAGTCCCCGACTGAGAGGCTTGCTCACCACTCAGTAGGATTTTTCAAAGATAGGCGAGGACTGGACTGCAGCTAAGCCCCCAGTGGGAGGGTTGCTCACCACTCGGTAGGATTTTTCAAACTTAGGCGAGTACTGGACTACAGCTAGGCCCCCGAGTGGGAGGGTTGCTCACCACTCGGTAGGATTTTTCAAACTTAGGCGAGGACTGGACTGCAGCTAAGCCCCCGAGTGGGAGGGTTGCTCACCACTCGGTAGGATTTTTCAAACTTAGGAGAGTACTGGACTGCAGCTAAGCCCCCGAGTGGGAGGGTTGCTACCCACTCGGTAGGATTTTTCAAACTTAGGCGAGCACTGGACTGCAGCTAAGCCCCCGAGTGGGAGGGTTGCTCACCACTCGGTAGGATTTTTCAAACTTAGGCGAGCACTGGACTGCAGCTAAGCCCCCGAGTAGGAGGGTTGCTCACCACTCGGTAGGATTTTTCAAACTTAGGAGAGTACTGGACTGCAGCTAAGCCCCCGAGTGGGAGGGTTGCTCACCACTCGGTATGATTTTTTCAAACTTAGGCGAGCACTGGACTACAGCTAAACCCCCGAGTGGGAGGGTTGCTCACCACTCGGTAGGATTTTTCAAACTTAGCCCAGCACTGGACTGCAGCTAAGCCCCTGAGTGGGAGGGTTGCTCACCACTCGGTAGGATTTTTCAAACTTAGGCGAGCACTGGACTGCAGCTAAGCCCCCGAGTGGGAGGGTTGCTACCCACTCGGTAGGATTTTTCAAACTTAGGCGAGCACTGGACTGCAGCTAAGCCCCCGAGTGGGAGGGTTGCTCACCACTCGGTAGGATTTTTCAAACTTAGGCGAGCACTGGACTGCAGCTAAGCCCCCGAGTGGGAGGGTTGCTCACCACTCGGTAGGATTTTTCAAACTTAGGAGAGTACTGGACTGCAGCTAAGCCACCGAGTGGGAGGGTTGCTACCCACTCGGTATGATTTTTCAAACTTAGGCGAGCACTGGACTGTAGCTAAGCCCCCGAGTGGGAGTGTTGCTCACCACTCGGTAGGATTTTTCAAACTTAGGCGAGCACTGGACTGCAGCTAAACCCCCGAGTGGGAGGGTTGCTCACCACTCGGTAGGATTTTGCAAAATTAGGCGAGCACTGGACTGCAGCTAAGCCCCTGAGTGGGAGGGTTGCTCACCACTCGGTAGGATTTTTCAAACTTAGGCGAGGACTGGACTGCAGCTAAGCCCCCAGTGGGAGGGTTGCTCACCGCTCGGTAGGATTTTTCAAACTTAGGCGAGTACTGGACTGCAGCTAAGCCCCCGAGTGGGAGGGTTGCTCACCACTCGGTAGGATTTTTCAAACTTAGGAGAGCACTGGACTGCAGCTAAGCCCCCGAGTGGGTGGGTTGCTCACCACTCGGTATGATTTTTCAAACTTAGGCGAGCACTGGACTGCAGCTAAGCCCCCGACTGAGAGGCTTGCTCACTACTCGGTAGGATTTTGCAAACTTAGGCAAGCACTGGACTGCAGCTAAGCCCCCGACTGAGAGGGTTGCTCACCACTCGGTAGGATTTTTCAAACTTAGGCGAGGACTGGACTGCAGCTCAGCCCCCAGTGGGAGGGTTGCTCACCACTCGGTAGGATTTTTCAAACTTAGGTGAGGACTGGACTGCAGCTAAGCCCCCAGTGGGAGCGTTGCTCACCACTCGGTAGGATTTTTCAAACATAGGCGAGGACTGGACTGCAGCTAAGCCCCCGAGTGGGAGGGTTGCTGACCACTCGGTAGGATTTTTCAAACTTAGGCGAGCACTGGACTGCAGCTAAGCCGCCGAGTGGGAGGGTTGCTCACCACTCGGTAGGATTTTTCAAACTTAGGCGAGCACGGGACTGCAGCTAAGCCCCCAAGTGGGAGGGTTGCTCACCACTCGGTAGGATTTTTCAAACTTAGGCGAGCACTCGACTGCAGCTAAGCCCCTGAGTGGGAGGGTTGCTCACCACTCGGTAGGATTTTTCAAACTTAGGCGAGGACAGGACTGCAGCTAAGCCCCCAGTGGGAGGGTTGCTCACCACTCGGTAGGATTTTGCAAACTTAGGCGAGCACTGGACTGCAGCTAAACCCCCGAGTGGGAGGGTTGCTCACCACTCGGTAGGATTTTTCAAACTTAGGCCAGCACTGGACTGCAGCTAAGCCCCTGAGTGGGAGGGTTGCTCACCACTCGGTAGGATTTTTCAAACTTAGGCGAGGACTGGACTGCAGCTAAGCCCCCAGTGGGAGGGTTGCTCACCGCTCGGTAGGATTTTTCAAACTTAGGCGAGTACTGGACTACAGCTAAGCCCCCGAGTGGGAGGGTTGCTCACCACTCGGTAGGATTTTTCAAACTTAGGAGAGCACTGGACTGCAGCTAAGCCCCCGAGTGGGTGGGTTGCTCACCACTCGGTATGATTTTTCAAACTTAGGCGAGCACTGGACTGCAGCTAAGCCCCCGACTGAGAGGCTTGCTCACTACTCGGTAGGATTTTGCAAACTTAGGCAAGCACTGGACTGCAGCTAAGCCCCCGACTGAGAGGGTTGCTCACCACTCGGTAGGATTTTTCAAACTTAGGCGAGGACTGGACTGCAGCTCAGCCCCCAGTGGGAGGGTTGCTCACCACTCGGTAGGATTTTTCAAACTTAGGTGAGGACTGGACTGCAGCTAAGCCCCCAGTGGGAGCATTGCTCACCACTCGGTAGGATTTTTCAAACATAGGCGAGGACTGGACTGCAGCTAAGCTCCCGAGTGGGAGGGTTGCTCACCACTCGGTAGGATTTTTCAAACTTAGGCGAGCACTGGACTGCAGCTAAGCCGCCGAGTGGGAGGGTTGCTCACCACTCGGTAGGATTTTTCAAACTTAGGCGAGCACGGGACTGCAGCTAAGCCCCCAAGTGGGAGGGTTGCTCACCACTCGGTAGGATTTTTCAAACTTAGGCGAGCACTGGACTGCAGCTAAGCCCCTGAGTGGGAGGGTTGCTCACCACTCGGTAGGATTTTTCAAACTTAGGAGAGTACTGGACTCAAGCTAAGCCCCCGAGTGGGTGGGTTGCTCACCACTCGGTATGATTTTTCAAACTTAGGCGAGCACTGGACTGCAGGTAAGCCCCCGACTGAGAGGCTTCCTCACCACTCGGTAGGATTTTGCAAACTTAGGCGAGCACTGGACTGCAGCTAAGCCCCCGACTGAGAGGCTTGCTCACCACTCGGTAGGATTTTGCAAACTTAGGCGAGCATTGGACTGCAGCTAAGCCCCCGACTGAGAGGGTTGCTCACCAGTCGGTAGGATTTTTCAAAGTTAGGCGAGGACTGTACTGCAGCTAAGCCCCAAGTGGGAGGGTTGCTCACCACTCGGTAGGATTTTTCAAACTTAGGCGAGTACTGGACTGCAGCTAAGCCCCCGAGTGGGAGGGTTGCTCACCACTCGGTAGGATTTTTCAAAGTTAGGCGAGTACTGGACTGCAGCTAAGCCCCCGAGTGGCAGGGTTGCTCAGCACTCGGTAGGATTTTTCAACCTTAGGCGAGTACTGGACTGCAGCTAAGCTCCCGAGTGGGAGGGTTGCTCACCACTCGGTAGGATTTTTCAAACTTAGGCGAGGACTGGACTGCAGCTAAGCCCCCAGTGGGAGGTTTGCTCACCACTCGGTAGGATTTCTCAAACTTAGGCGAGCACTGGACTGCAGCTAAGCCCCCGAGCGGGAGGGTTGCTCACCACTCGGTAGGATTTTTCAAACTTAGGCGAGCACTGGACTACAGCTAAGCCCCCGAGTGGGAGGGTTGCTCACCACTCGGTAGGATTTTTAAAACTTAGGCGAGCACTGGACTGCAGCTAAGCCCCCGAGTGGGAGGGTTGCTCACCACTCGGTAGGATTTTTCAAACTTAGCCGAGTACTGGACTGCAGCTAAGCCCCCGAGTGGCAGGGTCGCTCAGCACTCGGTAGGATTTTTCAAACTTAGGCGAGTACTGGACTGCAGCTAAGCCCCCGAGTGGGAGGGTTGCTCACCAGTCGGTAGGATTTTTCAAACTTAGGCGAGCACTGGACTGCAGCTAAGCCCCCGAGTGGGAGGGTTGCTCAACACTCGGTAGGATTTTTCAAACTTAGGCGAGGACTGGAATGCAGCTAAGCCCCCGAGTGGGAGGGTTGCTCACCACTCGATAGGATTTTTCAAACTTAGGCGAGGACTGGACTGCAGCTAAGCCCCCGAGTGGGAGGGTTGCTCACCACTCGGTAGAATTTTTCAACCTTAGGCGAGGACTGGACTGCAGCTAAGCCCCCAGTGGGAGGGTTGCTCACCACTCGGTAGGATTTTTCAAACTTAGGCGAGTACTGGACTTCAGCTAAGCCCCCGAGTGGCAGGGTTGCTCAGCACTCGGTAGGATTTTTCAAACTTAGGCGAGGACTGGACTGCAGCTAAGCCCCCGAGTGGGAGGGTTGCTCACCACTCGGTAGGATTTCTCAAACTTAGGCGAGCACTGGACTGCAGCTAAGCCCCCGAGTGGGAGGGTTGCTCACCACTCGGTAGGATTTTTCAAACTTAGGAGAGCACTGGACTGCAGCTAAGCCCCCGAGTGGGAGGGTTGCTCACCACTCGGTAGGATTTTTAAAACTTAGGCGAGCACTGGACTGCAGCTAAGCCCCCGAGTGGGAGGGTTGCTCACCACTCGGTAGGATTTTTCAAACTTAGCCGAGTACTGGACTGCAGCTAAGCCCCCGAGTGGCAGGGTCGCTCAGCACTCGGTAGGATTTTTCAAACTTAGGCGAGTACTGGACTGCAGCTAAGCCCCCGAGTGGGAGGGTTGCTCACCAGTCGGTAGGATTTTTCAAACTTAGGCGAGCACTGGACTGCAGCTAAGCCCCCGAGTGGGAGGGTTGCTCAACACTCGGTAGGATTTTTCAAACTTAGGCGAGGACTGGAATGCAGCTAAGCCCCCGAGTGGGAGGGTTGCTCACCACTCGGTAGGATTTTTCAAACTTAGGCGAGGACTGGACTGCAGCTAAGCCCCCGAGTGGGAGGGTTGCTCACCACTCGGTAGAATTTTTCAACCTTAGGCGAGGATTGGACTGCAGCTAAGCCCCCAGTGGGAGGGTTGCTCACCACTCGGTAGGATTTTTCAAACTTAGGCGAGTACTGGACTTCAGCTAAGCCCCCGAGTGGCAGGGTTGCTCAGCACTCGGTAGGATTTTTCAAACTTAGGCGAGGACTGGACTGCAGCTAAGCCCCCGAGTGGGAGGGTTGCTCACCACTCGGTAGGATTTTTCAAACTTAGGCGAGCACTGGACTGCAGCTAAGCCCCCGAGTGGGAGGGTTGCTCACCACTCGGTAGGATTTTTCAAACTTAGGAGAGTACTGGACTGCAGCTAAGCCCCCGAGTGGGAGGGTTGCTCACCACTCGGTAGGATTTTTAAAACTTAGGCGAGCACTGGACTGCAGCTAAGCCCCCGAGTGGGAGGGTTGCTCACCACTCGGTAGGATTTTTCAAACTTAGCCGAGTACTGGACTGCAGCTAAGCCCCCGAGTGGCAGGGTCGCTCAGCACTCGGTAGGATTTTTCAAACTTAGGCGAGTACTGGACTGCAGCTAAGCCCCCGAGTGGGAGGGTTGCTCACCAGTCGGTAGGATTTTTCAAACTTAGGCGAGCACTGGACTGCACCTAAGCCCCCGAGTGGGAGGGTTGCTCAACACTCGGTAGGATTTTTCAAACTTAGGCGAGGACTGGAATGCAGCTAAGCCCCCGAGTGGGAGGGTTGCTCACCACTCGGTAGGATTTTTCAAACTTAGGCGAGGACTGGACTGCAGCTAAGCCCCCGAGTGGGAGGGTTGCTCACCACTCGGTAGAATTTTTCAACCTTAGGCGAGGACTGGACTGCAGCTAAGCCCCCAGTGGGAGGGTTGCTCACCACTCGGTAGGATTTTTCAAACTTAGGCGAGTACTGGACTTCAGCTAAGCCCCCGAGTGGCAGGGTTGCTCAGCACTCGGTAGGATTTTTCAAACTTAGGCGAGGACTGGACTGCAGCTAAGCCCCCGAGTGGGAGGGTTGCTCACCACTCGGTAGGATTTTTCAAACTTAGGCGAGCACTGGACTGCAGCTAAGCCCCCGAGTGGGAGGGTTGCTCACCACTCGGTAGGATTTTTCAAACTTAGGAGAGTACTGGACTGCAGCTAAGCCCCCGAGTGGGAGGGTTGCTCACCACTCGGTATGATTTTTTCAAACTTAGGCGAGCACTGGACTATAGCTAAGTCCCCGAGTGGGAGTGTTGCTCACCACTCGGTAGGATTTTTCAAACTTAGGCGAGCACTGGACTGCAGCTAAGCCCCCGAGTGGGAGGGTTGCTCACCACTCGGTAAGATTTTTCAAACTTAGGAGAGTACTGGACTGCAGCTAAGCCCCCGAGTGGGAGGGTTGCTCACCACTCGGTATCATTTTTTCAAACTTAGGCGAGCACTGGACTATAGCTAAGTCCCCGAGTGGGAGTGTTGCTCACCACTCGGTAGGATTTTTCAAACTTAGGAGAGTACTGGACTGCAGCTAAGCCACCGAGTGGGAGGGTTGCTACCCACTCGGTATGATTTTTCAAACTTAGGCGAGCACTGGACTATAGCTAAGTCCCCGAGTGGGAGTGTTGCTCACCACTCGGTAGGATTTTTCAAACTTAGGCGAGCACTGGACTGTAGCTAAGCCCCCGAGTGGGAGGGTTGCTCACCACTCGGTAGGATTTTTCAAACATAGGCGAGTACTGGACTACAGCTAAGCCCCCGAGTGGGAAGGTTGCTCACCACTCGGTAGGATTTTTCAAACTTAGGTGAGTACTGGACTGCAGCTAAGCCCCCGAGTGGGAGGGTTGCTCACCACTCGGTAGGATTTTTCAAACTTAGGAGAGTACTGGACTGCAGCTAAGCCCCCGAGTGGGAGGGTTGCTCACCACTCGGTATGATTTTTTCAAACTTAGGCGAGCACTGGACTATAGCTAAGTCCCCGAGTGGGAGTGTTGCTCACCACTCGGTAGGATTTTTCAAACTTAGGCGAGCACTGGACTGCAGCTAAGCCCCCGAGTGGGAGGGTTGCTCACCACTCGGTAAGATTTTTCAAACTTAGGAGAGTACTGGACTGCAGCTAAGCCCCCGAGTGGGAGGGTTGCTCACCACTCGGTATCATTTTTTCAAACTTAGGCGAGCACTGGACTATAGCTAAGTCCCCGAGTGGGAGTGTTGCTCACCACTCGGTAGGATTTTTCAAACTTAGGAGAGTACTGGACTGCAGCTAAGCCACCGAGTGGGAGGGTTGCTACCCACTCGGTATGATTTTTCAAACTTAGGCGAGCACTGGACTATAGCTAAGTCCCCGAGTGGGAGTGTTGCTCACCACTCGGTAGGATTTTTCAAACTTAGGCGAGCACTGGACTGTAGCTAAGCCCCCGAGTGGGAGGGTTGCTCACCACTCGGTAGGATTTTTCAAACATAGGCGAGTACTGGACTACAGCTAAGCCCCCGAGTGGGAAGGTTGCTCACCACTCGGTAGGATTTTTCAAACTTAGGTGAGTACTGGACTGCAGCTAAGCCCCCGAGTGGGAGGGTTGCTCACCACTCGGTAGGATTTTTCAAACATAGGCGAGTACTGGACTACAGCTAAGCCCCCGAGTGGGAAGGTTGCTCACCACTCGGTAGGATTTTTCAAACTTAGGTGAGTACTGGACTGCAGCTAAGCCCCCGAGTGGGAGGGTTGCTCACCACTCGGTAGGATTTTTCAAACTTAGGAGAGTACTGGACTGCAGCTAAGCCCCCGAGTGGGAGGGTTGCTCACCACTCGGTATGATTTTTTCAAACTTAGGCGAGCACTGGACTGCAGCTAAGCCCCCGAGTGGGAGGGTTGCTCACCACTCGGTAGGATTTTTCAAACTTAGGAGAGTACTGGACTGCAGCTAAGCCCCCGAGTGGGAGGGTTGCTCACCACTCGGTATGATTTTTTCAAACTTAGGCGAGCACTGGACTGCAGCTAAGCCCCCGACTGAGAGGCTTGCTCACCACTCGGCAGGATTTTGCAAAATTAGGCGAGCACTGGACTGCAGCTAAGCCCCCGACTGAGAGGGTTGCTCACCACTCGGTAGGATTTTTCAAACTTAGGCGAGGACTGGACTGCAGCTAAGCCCCCAGTGGGAGGGTTGCTCACCACTCGGTAGGATTTTTCAAACTTAGGCAAGGACTGGACTGCAGCTAAGCCCCCAGTGGGAGGGTTGCTCACCACTCGGTAGGAGTTTTCAAACATAGGCGAGTACTGGACTGCAGCTAAGCCCCCGAGTGGGACGGTTGCTCACCACTCGGTAGGATTTTTCAAACTTAGGCGAGCACTGGACTGCAGCTAAGCCCCCGAGTGGGAGGGTTGCTACCCACTCGGTAGGATTTTTCAAACTTAGGCGAGCACTGGACTGCAGCTAAGCCCCCGAGTGGGAGGGTTGCTCACCACTCGGTAGGATTTTTCAAACTTAGGCGAGCACTGGACTGCAGCTAAGCCCCTGAGTGGGAGGGTTGCTCACCACTCGGTAGGATTTTTCAAACTTAGGCGAGCACTGGACTGCAGCTAAGCCCCCGAGTGGGAGGGTTGCTACCCACTCGGTAGGATTTTTCAAACTTAGGCGAGCACTGGACTGCAGCTAAGCCCCCGAGTGGGAGGGTTGCTCACCACTCGGTAGGATTTTTCAAACATAGGCGAGTACTGGACTACAGCTAAGCCCCCGAGTGGGAAGGTTGCTCACCACTCGGTAGGATTTTTCAAACTTAGGTGAGTACTGGACTGCAGCTAAGCCCCCGAGTGGGAGGGTTGCTCACCACTCGGTAGGATTTTTCAAACTTAGGAGAGTACTGGACTGCAGCTAAGCCCCCGAGTGGGAGGGTTGCTCACCACTCGGTATGATTTTTTCAAACTTAGGCGAGCACTGGACTGCAGCTAAGCCCCCGAGTGGGAGGGTTGCTCACCACTCGGTAGGATTTTTCAAACTTAGGAGAGTACTGGACTGCAGCTAAGCCCCCGACTGGGAGGGTTGCTCACCACTCGGTATGATTTTTTCAAACTTAGGCGAGCACTGGACTGCAGCTAAGCCCCCGACTGAGAGGCTTGTTCACCACTCGGCAGGATTTTGCAAAATTAGGCGAGCACTGGACTGCAGCTAAGCCCCCGACTGAGAGGGTTGCTCACCACTCGGTAGGATTTTTCAAACTTAGGCGAGGACTGGACTGCAGCTAAGCCCCCAGTGGGAGGGTTGCTCACCACTCGGTAGGATTTTTCAAACTTAGGCAAGGACTGGACTGCAGCTAAGCCCCCAGTGGGAGGGTTGCTCACCACTCGGTAGGAGTTTTCAAACATAGGCGAGTACTGGACTGCAGCTAAGCCCCCGAGTGGGACGGTTGCTCACCACTCGGTAGGATTTTTCAAACTTAGGCGAGCACTGGACTGCAGCTAAGCCCCCGAGTGGGAGGGTTGCTACCCACTCGGTAGGATTTTTCAAACTTAGACGAGCACTGGACTGCAGCTAAGCCCCCGAGTGGGAGGGTTGCTCACCACTCGGTAGGATTTTTCAAACTTAGGCGAGCACTGGACTGCAGCTAAGCCCCTGAGTGGGAGGGTTGCTCACCACTCGGTAGGATTTTTCAAACTTAGGCGAGCACTGGACTGCAGCTAAGCCCCCGAGTGGGAGGGTTGCTACCCACTCGGTAGGATTTTTCAAACTTAGGCGAGCACTGGACTGCAGCTAAGCCCCCGAGTGGGAGGGTTGCTCACCACTCGGTAGGATTTTTCAAACTTAGGCGAGCACTGGACTACAGCTAAGCCCCCGAGTGGGAAGGTTGCTCACCACTCGGTAGGATTTTTCAAACTTAGGCGAGCACTGGACTGCAGCTAAGCCCCCGAGTGGGAGGGTTGCTCACCACTCGGTAGGATTTTTCAAACATAGGCGAGTACTGGACTACAGCTAAGCCCCCGAGTGGGACGGTTGCTCACCACTCGGTAGGATTTTTCAAACTTAGGTGAGTACTGGACTGCAGCTAAGCCCCCGAGTGGGAGGGTTGCTCACCACTCGGTATGATTTTTTCAAACTTAGGCGAGCACTGGACTGCAGCTAAGCCCCCGAGTGGGAGGGTTGCTCACCACTCGGTAGGATTTTTCAAACTTAGGAGAGGACTGGACTGCAGCTAAGCCCCCGAGTGGGAGGGTTGCTCACCACTCGGTATGATTTTTTCAAACTTAGGCGAGCACTGGACTGCAGCTAAGCCCCCGACTGAGAGGCTTGCTCACCACTCGGCAGGATTTTGCAAAATTAGGCGAGCACTGGACTGCAGCTAAGCCCCCGACTGAGAGGGTTGCTCACCACTCGGTAGGATTTTTCAAACTTAGGCGAGGACTGGACTGCAGCTAAGCCCCCAGTGGGAGGGTTGCTCACCACTCGGTAGGATTTTTCAAACTTAGGCAAGGACTGGACTGCAGCTAAGCCCCCAGTGGGAGGGTTGCTCACCACTCGGTAGGAGTTTTCAAACATAGGCGAGTACTGGACTGCAGCTAAGCCCCCGAGTGGGACGGTTGCTCACCACTCGGTAGGATTTTTCAAACTTAGGCGAGCACTGGACTGCAGCTAAGCCCCCGAGTGGGAGGGTTGCTACCCACTCGGTAGGATTTTTCAAACTTAGGCGAGCACTGGACTGCAGCTAAGCCCCCGAGTGGGAGGGTTGCTCACCACTCGGTAGGATTTTTCAAACTTAGGCGAGCACTGGACTGCAGCTAAGCCCCTGAGTGGGAGGGTTGCTCACCACTCGGTAGGATTTTTCAAACTTAGGCGAGCACTGGACTGCAGCTAAGCCCCCGAGTGGGAGGGTTGCTACCCACTCGGTAGGATTTTTCAAACTTAGGCGAGCACTGGACTGCAGCTAAGCCCCCGAGTGGGAGGGTTGCTCACCACTCGGTAGGATTTTTCAAACATAGGCGAGTACTGGACTACAGCTAAGCCCCCGAGTGGGACGGTTGCTCACCACTCGGTAGGATTTTTCAAACTTAGGTGAGTACTGGACTGCAGCTAAGCCCCCGAGTGGGAGGGTTGCTCACCACTCGGTATGATTTTTTCAAACTTAGGCGAGCACTGGACTGCAGCTAAGCCCCCGAGTGGGAGGGTTGCTCACCACTCGGTAGGATTTTTCAAACTTAGGAGAGTACTGGACTGCAGCTAAGCCCCCGAGTGGGAGGGTTGCTCACCACTCGGTATGATTTTTTCAAACTTAGGCGAGCACTGGACTGCAGCTAAGCCCCCGACTGAGAGGCTTGCTCACCACTCGGCAGGATTTTGCAAAATTAGGCGAGCACTGGACTGCAGCTAAGCCCCCGACTGAGAGGGTTGCTCACCACTCGGTAGGATTTTTCAAACTTAGGCGAGGACTGGACTGCAGCTAAGCCCCCAGTGGGAGGGTTGCTCACCACTCGGTAGGATTTTTCAAACTTAGGCAAGGACTGGACTGCAGCTAAGCCCCCAGTGGGAGGGTTGCTCACCACTCGGTAGGAGTTTTCAAACATAGGCGAGTACTGGACTGCAGCTAAGCCCCCGAGTGGGACGGTTGCTCACCACTCGGTAGGATTTTTCAAACTTAGGCGAGCACTGGACTGCAGCTAAGCCCCCGAGTGGGAGGGTTGCTACCCACTCGGTAGGATTTTTCAAACTTAGGCGAGCACTGGACTGCAGCTAAGCCCCCGAGTGGGAGGGTTGCTCACCACTCGGTAGGATTTTTCAAACTTAGGCGAGCACTGGACTGCAGCTAAGCCCCTGAGTGGGAGGGTTGCTCACCACTCGGTAGGATTTTTCAAACTTAGGCGAGCACTGGACTGCAGCTAAGCCCCCGAGTGGGAGGGTTGCTACCCACTCGGTAGGATTTTTCAAACTTAGGCGAGCACTGGACTGCAGCTAAGCCCCCGAGTGGGAGGGTTGCTCACCACTCGGTAGGATTTTTCAAACATAGGCGAGTACTGGACTACAGCTAAGCCCCCGAGTGGGAAGGTTGCTCACCACTCGGTAGGATTTTTCAAACTTAGGAGTGTACTGGACTGCAGCTAAGCCCCCGAGTGGGAGGGTTGCTCACCACTCGGTATGATTTTTTCAAACTTAGGCGAGCACTGGACTGCAGCTAAGCCCCCGAGTGGGAGGGTTGCTCACCACTCGGTAGGATTTTTCAAACTTAGGAGAGTACTGGACTGCAGCTAAGCCCCCGACTGGGAGGGTTGCTCACCACTCGGTATGATTTTTTCAAACTTAGGCGAGCACTGGACTGCAGCTAAGCCCCCGACTGAGAGGCTTGCTCACCACTCGGTAGGATTTTTCAAACTTAGGAGTGTACTGGACTGCAGCTAAGCCCCCGAGTGGGAGGGTTGCTCACCACTCGGTATGATTTTTTCAAACTTAGGCGAGCACTGGACTGCAGCTAAGCCCCCGAGTGGGAGGGTTGCTCACCACTCGGTAGGATTTTTCAAACTTAGGAGAGTACTGGACTGCAGCTAAGCCCCCGACTGGGAGGGTTGCTCACCACTCGGTATGATTTTTTCAAACTTAGGCGAGCACTGGACTGCAGCTAAGCCCCCGACTGAGAGGCTTGCTCACCACTCGGCAGGATTTTGCAAAATTAGGCGAGCACTGGACTGCAGCTAAGCCCCCGACTGAGAGGGTTGCTCACCACTCGGTAGGATTTTTCAAACTTAGGCGAGGACTGGACTGCAGCTAAGCCCCCAGTGGGAGGGTTGCTCACCACTCGGTAGGATTTTTCAAACTTAGGCAAGGACTGGACTGCAGCTAAGCCCCCAGTGGGAGGGTTGCTCACCACTCGGTTGGATTTTTCAAACATAGGCGAGTACTGGACTGCAGCTAAGCCCCCGAGTGGGACGGTTGCTCACCACTCGGTAGGATTTTTCAAACTTAGGCGAGCACTGGACTGCAGCTAAGCCCCCGAGTGGGAGGGTTGCTACCCACTCGGTAGGATTTTTCAAACTTAGGCGAGCACTGGACTGCAGCTAAGCCCCCGAGTGGGAGGGTTGCTCACCACTCGGTAGGATTTTTCAAACTTAGGCGAGCACTGGACTGCAGCTAAGCCCCTGAGTGGGAGGGTTGCTCACCACTCGGTAGGATTTTTCAAACTTAGGCGAGCACTGGACTGCAGCTAAGCCCCCGAGTGGGAGGGTTGCTACCCACTCGGTAGGATTTTTCAAACTTAGGCGAGCACTGGACTGCATCTAAGCCCCCGAGTGGGAGGGTTGCTCACCACTCGGTAGGATTTTTCAAACTTAGGCGAGCACTGGACTGCAGCTAAGCCCCCGAGTGGGAGGGTTGCTCACCACTCGGTAGGATTTTTCAAACTTAGGAGAGTACTGGACTGCAGCTTAGCCACCGAGTGGGAGGGTTGCTACCCACTCGGTATGATTTTTCAAACTTAGGCGAGCACTGGACTGTAGCTAAGCCCCCGAGTGGGAGTGTTGCTCACCACTCGGTAGGATTTTTCAAACTTAGGCGAGCACTGGACTGCAGCTAAGCCCCCGACTGAGAGGCTTGCTCACCACTCGGTAGGATTTTGCAAAATTAGGCGAGCACTGGACTGCAGCTAAGCCCCCGACTGAGAGGGTTGCTCACCACTCGGTAGGATTTTTCAAACTTAGGCGAGGACTGGACTGCAGCTGAGCCCCCAGTGGGAGGGTTGCTCACCACTCGGTAGGATTTTTCAAACTTAGGCAAGGACTGGACTGCAGCTAAGCCCCCAGTGGGAGGGTTGCTCACCACTCGGTAGGACTTTTCAAACATAGGCGAGTACTGGACTGCAGCTAAGCCCCCGAGTGGGACGGTTGCTCACCACTCGGTAGGAATTTTCAAACTTAGGCGAGCACTGGACTGTAGCTAAGCCCCCGAGTGGGAGGGTTGCTCACCACTCGGTAGGATTTTTCAAACTTAGGCGAGCACTGGACTGCAGCTAAGCCCCCAGTGGGAGGGTTGCTCACCACTCGGTTGGATTTTTCAAACTTAGGCGAGTACTGGACTGCAGCTAAGCCCCCGAGTGGGAGGGTTGCTCACCACTCGGTAGGATTTTTCAAACTTAGGAGAGTACTGGACTGCAGCTAAGCCACCGAGTGGGAGGGTTGCTCACCACTCGGTATGATTTTTCAAACTTAGGCGAGCACTGGACTGCACCTAAGCCCCCGACTGAGAGGCTTGCTCACCACTCAGTAGGATTTTTCAAAGATAGGCGAGGACTGGACTGCAGCTAAGCCCCCAGTGGGAGGGTTGCTCACCACTCGGTAGGATTTTTCAAACTTAGGCGAGTACTGGACTAATGCTAAGCCCCCGAGTGGGAGGGTTGCTCACCACTCGGTAGGATTTTTCAAACTTAGGCGAGGACTGGACTGCAGCTAAGCCCCCAGTGGGAGGGTTGCTCACCACTCGGTAGGATTTTGCAAACTTAGGCGAGTACTGGACTGCAGCTAAGCCCCCGAGTGGGAGGGTTGCTCACCACTCGGTAGGATTTTTCAAACTTAGGCGAGGACTGGACTGCAGCTAAGCCCCCAGTGGGAGGGTTGCTCACCACTCGGTAGGATTTTTCAAACTTAGGCGAGTACTGGACTGCAGCTAAGCCCCCGAGTGGGAGGGTTGCTCACCACTCGGTAGGATTTTTCAAACTTAGGAGAGTACTGGACTGCAGCTAAGCCACCGAGTGGGAGGGTTGCTCACCACTCGGTATGATTTTTCAAACTTAGGCGAGCACTGGACTGCACCTAAGCCCCCGAGTGGGAGGGTTGCTCACCACTCGGTAGGATTTTTCAAACTTAGGCGAGGACTGGACTGCAGCTAAGCCCCCGACTGAGAGGCTTGCTCACCACTCGGTAGGATTTTGCAAATTTAGGCGAGCACTGGACTGCAGCTAAGCCCCCGACTGAGAGGGTTGCTCACCACTCGGTAGGATTTTTCAAACTTAAAGCGAGTACTGGACTGCAGCTAAGCCCCCGAGTGGGAGGGTTGCTCACCACTCGGTAGGATTTTTCAAACTTTGGCGAGTACTGGACTGCAGCTAAGCCCCCGAGTGGCAGGGTTGCTCAACACTCGGTAGGATTTTTCAAACTTAGGAGATTACTGGACTGCAGCTAAGCCATCGAGTGGGAGGGTTGCTACCCACTCGGTATGATTTTTCAAACTTAGGAGAGCACTGGACTGTAGCTAAGCCCCCGAGTGGGAGTGTTGCTCACCACTCGGTAGGATTTTTCAAATTTAGGCGAGGACTGGACTGCAGCTAAGCCCCCGATTGGGAGGGTTGCTCACCACTCGGTATGATTTTTCAAACTTAGGCGAGTACTGGACTGCAGCTAAGTCCCCGATTGGGAGGGTTGCTCACCACTCGGTAGGATTTTTCAAACTTAAAGCGAGTACTGGACTGCAGCTAAGCCCCCGAGTGGGAGGGTTTCTCACCACTCGGTAGGATTTTTCAAACTTAGGCGAGCACTGGACTGTAGCTAAGCCCCCGAGTGAGAGGCTTGCTCATCACTCGGTAGGATTTTTCAAACTTAGGCGAGTACTGGACTGCAGCTAAGCCCCCGACTGAGAGGCTTGCTCACCACTCGGTAGGATTTTGCAAATTTAGGCGAGCACTGGACTGCAGCTAAGCCCCCGACTGAGAGGGTTGCTCACCAGTCGGTAGGATTTTTCAAAGTTAGGCGAGGACTGGATTGCAGCTAAGCCCCCAGTGGGAGGGTTGCTCACCACTCGGTAGGATTTTTCAAACTTTGGCGAGTACTGGACTGCAGCTAAGCCCCCGAGTGGCAGGGTTGCTCAGCACTCGGTAGGATTTTTCAAACTTAGGCGAGTACTGGACTGCAGCTAAGCCCTCGAGTGGGAGGGTTGCTCACCACTCGGTAGGATTTTTCAAACTTAGGCGAGCACTGGACTGCACCTAAGCCCCCGAGTGGGAGGGTTGCTCACCACTCGGTAGGATTTTTCAAACTTAGGCGAGTACTGGACTGCAGCTAAGCCCCCGACTGAGAGGCTTGCTCACCACTCGGTAGGATTTTGCAAATTTAGGCGAGCACTGGACTGCAGCTAAGCCCCCGACTGAGAGGGTTGCTCACCAGTCGGTAAGATTTTTCAAAGTTAGGCGAGGACTGGATTGCAGCTAAGCCCCCAGTGAGAGGGTTGCTCACCACTCGGTAGGATTTTTCAAACTTTGGCGAGTACTGGACTGCAGCTAAGCCCCCGAGTGGCAGGGTTGCTCAACACTCGGTAGGATTTTTCAAACTTAGGAGATTACTGGACTGCAGCTAAGCCATCGAGTGGGAGGGTTGCTACCCACTCGGTATGATTTTTCAAACTTAGGAGAGCACTGGACTGTAGCTAAGCCCCCGAGTGGGAGTGTTGCTCACCACTCGGTAGGATTTTTCAAATTTAGGCGAGGACTGGACTGCAGCTAAGCCCCCGATTGGGAGGGTTGCTCACCACTCGGTATGATTTTTCAAACTTAGGCGAGTACTGGACTGCAGCTAAGTCCCCGATTGGGAGGGTTGCTCACCACTCGGTAGGATTTTTCAAACTTAAAGCGAGTACTGGACTGCAGCTAAGCCCCCGAGTGGGAGGGTTTCTCACCACTCGGTAGGATTTTTCAAACTTAGGCGAGCACTGGACTGTAGCTAAGCCCCCGAGTGAGAGGCTTGCTCATCACTCGGTAGGATTTTTCAAACTTAGGCGAGTACTGGACTGCAGCTAAGCCCCCGACTGAGAGGCTTGCTCACCACTCGGTAGGATTTTGCAAATTTAGGCGAGCACTGGACTGCAGCTAAGCCCCCGACTGAGAGGGTTGCTCACCAGTCGGTAGGATTTTTCAAAGTTAGGCGAGGACTGGATTGCAGCTAAGCCCCCAGTGGGAGGGTTGCTCACCACTCGGTAGGATTTTTCAAACTTTGGCGAGTACTGGACTGCAGCTAAGCCCCCGAGTGGCAGGGTTGCTCAGCACTCGGTAGGATTTTTCAAACTTAGGCGAGTACTGGACTGCAGCTAAGCCCTCGAGTGGGAGGGTTGCTCACCACTCGGTAGGATTTTTCAAACTTAGGCGAGCACTGGACTGCAGCTAAGCCCCCGAGTGGGAGGGTTGCTCACCACTCGGTAGGATTTTTCAAACTTAGGCGAGGACTGGACTGGAGCTAAGCCCCCGAGTGGGAGGGTTGCTCACCACTCGGTAGGATTTTTCAAACTTAGGCGAGGACTGGACTGCAGCTAAGCCCCCGAGTGGGAGGGTTGCTCACCACTCGGTAGGATTTTTCAAACTTAGGCAAGTACTGGACTGCAGCTAAGCCCCTGAGTGGGAGGGTTGCTCACCACTCGGTAGGATTTTTCGAACTTATGCGAGCACTGGACTACAGCTAAGCCCCCGAGTGAGAGGCTTGCTCATCACTCGGTAGGATTTTTCAAACTTAGGCAAGTACTGGACTACAGCTAAGCCCCCGAGTGGGAGGGTTGCTCACCACTCGGTAGGATTTTTCAAACATAGGCTAGTACTAGACTGCAGCTAAGCCCCCGATTGAGAGGCTTGCTCATCACTCGGTAGGGTTTTTCAAACTTAGGCGAGGACTGGACTGCAGCTAAGCCCCCTAGTGATAGGGTTGCTCACCACTCAGTAGGATTTTTCAAACTTAGGCGAGTACTGGACTGCAGCTAAGCCCCCGAGTGGCAGGGTTGCTCAGCACTCGGTAGGATTTTTCAAACTTAGGCGAGTACTGGACTGCAGCTAAGCCCCCGAGTGGGAGGATTGCTCACCACTCAGTAGGATTTTTCAAACATAGGCGAGTACTAGACTCCAGCTAAGCCCCCGAGTGGGAGGGTTGCTCACCACTCGGTTGGATTTTTCAAACATAGGCGAGTACTGGACTACAGCTAAGCCCCCGAGTGGGAAGGTTGCTCACCACTCGGTAGGATTTTTCAAACTTAGGCGAGTACTGGACTGCAGCTAAGCCCCCGAGTGGGAGGGTTGCTCACCACTCGGTAGGATTTTTCGAACTTAGGCGAGTACTGGACTGCAGCTAAGCCCCCGAGTGGGAGGGTTGCTCACCACTCGGTAGGATTTTGCAAACTAGGCGAGTACTGGACTGCAGCTAAGCCCCCGAGTGGGAGGGTTGCTCACCACTCGGTAGGATTTTGCAAACTTAGGCGAGCACTGGACTGCAGCTAAACCCCCGAGTGGGAGGGTTGCTCACCACTCGGTAGGATTTTTCAAACTTAGGCCAGCACTGGACTGCAGCTAAGCCCCTGAGTGGGAGGGTTGCTCACCACTCGGTAGGATTTTTCAAACTTAGGCGAGGACTGGACTGCAGCTAAGCCCCCAGTGGGAGGGTTGCTCACCGCTCGGTAGGATTTTTCAAACTTAGGCGAGTACTGGACTGCAGCTAAGCCCCCGAGTGGGAGGGTTGCTCAGCACTCGGTAGGATTTCTCAAACTTAGGAGAGCACTGGACTGCAGCTAAGCCCCCGAGTGGGTGGGTTGCTCACCACTCGGTATGATTTTTCAAACTTAGGCGAGCACTGGACTGCAGCTAAGCCCCCGACTGAGAGGCTTGCTCACTACTCGGTAGGATTTTGCAAACTTAGGCAAGCACTGGACTGCAGCTAAGCCCCCGACTGAGAGGGTTGCTCACCACTCGGTAGGATTTTTCAAACTTAGGCGAGGACTGGACTGCAGCTCAGCCCCCAGTGGGAGGGTTGCTCACCACTCGGTAGGATTTTTCAAACTTAGGTGAGGACTGGACTGCAGCTAAGCCCCCAGTGGGAGCGTTCCTCACCACTCGGTAGGATTTTTCAAACATAGGCGAGGACTGGACTGCAGCTAAGCCCCCGAGTGGGAGGGTTGCTCACCACTCGGTAGGATTTTTCAAACTTAGGCGAGCACTGGACTGCAGCTAAGCCGCCGAGTGGGAGGGTTGCTCACCACTCGGTAGGATTTTTCAAACTTAGGCGAGCACGGGACTGCAGCTAAGCCCCCAAGTGGGAGGGTTGCTCACCACTCGGTAGGATTTTTCAAACTTAGGCGAGCACTGGACTGCAGCTAAGCCCCTGAGTGGGAGGGTTGCTCACCACTCGGTAGGATTTTTCAAACTTAGGAGAGTACTGGACTCCAGCTAAGCCCCCGAGTGGGTGGGTTGCTCACCACTCGGTATGATTTTTCAAACTTAGGCGAGCACTGGACTCCAGGTAAGCCCCCGACTGAGAGGCTTCCTCACCACTCGGTAGGATTTTGCAAACTTAGGCGAGCACTGGACTGCAGCTAAGCCCCCGACTGAGAGGCTTGCTCACCACTCGGTAGGATTTTGCAATCTTAGGCGAGCACTGTACTGCAGCTAAGCCCCCGACTGAGAGGGTTGCTCACCAGTCGGTAGGATTTTTAAAAGTTAGGCGAGGACTGGACTGCAGCTAAGCCCCAAGTGGGAGGGTTGCTCACCACTCGGTAGGATTTTTCAAACTTAGGCGAGTACTGGACTGCAGCTAAGCCCCCGAGTGGGAGGGTTGCTCACCACTCGGTAGGATTTTTCAAAGTTAGGCGAGTACTGGACTGCAGCTAAGCCCCCGAGTGGCAGGGTTGCTCAGCACTCGGTAGGATTTTTCAACCTTAGGCGAGTACTGGACTGCAGCTAAGCCCCCGAGTGGGAGGGTTGCTCACCACTCGGTAGGATTTTTCAAACTTAGGCGAGGACTGGACTGCAGCTAAGCCCCCAGTGGGAGGTTTGCTCACCACTCGGTAGGATTTCTCAAACTTAGGCGAGCACTGGACTGCAGCTAAGCCCCCGAGTGGGAGGGTTGCTCACCACTCGGTAGGATTTTTCAAACTTAGGCGAGCACTGGACTGCAGCTAAGCCCCCGAGTGGGAGGGTTGCTCACCACTCGGTAGGATTTTTAAAACTTAGGCGAGCACTGGACTGCAGCTAAGCCCCCGAGTGGGAGGGTTGCTCACCACTCGGTATAATTTTTCAAACTTAGCCGAGTACTGGACTGCAGCTAAGCCCCCGAGTGGCAGGGTTGCTCAGCACTCGGTAGGATTTTTCAAACTTAGGCGAGGACTGGACTGCAACTATGCCCCCGAGTGGGAGGGTTGCTCACCAGTCGGTAGGATTTTTCAAACTTAGGCGAGCACTGGACTGCAGCTAAGCCCCCGAGTGGGAGGGTTGCTCAACACTCGGTAGGATTTTTCAAACTTAGGCGAGGACTGGACTACAGCTAAGCCCCCGAGTGGGAGGGTTGCTCACCACTCGGTAGGATTTTTCAAACTTAGGCGAGGACTGGACTGCAGCTAAGCCCCGAGTGGGAGGGTTGCTCACCACTCGGTAGAATTTTTCAACCTTAGGCGAGGACTGGACTGCAGCTAAGCCCCCAGTGGGAGGGTTGCTCACCACTCGGTAGGATTTTTCAAACTTAGGCGAGTACTGGACTGCAGCTAAGCCCCCGAGTGGCAGGGTTGCTCAACACTCGGTAGGATTTTTCAAACTTAGGCGAGGACTGGACTGCAGCTAAGCCCCCGAGTGGGAGGGTTGCTCACCAGTCGGTATGATTTTTCAAACTTAGGCGAGCACTGGACTGCAGCGAAGCCCCCGAGTGGGAGGGTTGCTCACCACTCGGTAGGATTTTTCAAACTTAGGCGAGGACTGGAATGCAGCTAAGCCCCCGAGTGGGAGGGTTGCTCACCACTCGGTAGGATTTTTCAAACTTAGGCGAGGACTGGACTGCAGCTAAGCCCCCGAGTGGGAGGGTTGCTCACCACTCGGTAGGATTTTTCAAACTTAGGCGAGGACTGGACTGCAGCTAAGCCCCCAGTGGGAGGGTTGCTCACCACTCGGTAGGATTTTTCAAACTTAGGCGAGTACTGGACTGCAGCTAAGCCCCCGAGTGGGAGGGTTGCTCACCACTCGGTAGGATTTTTCAAACTTAGGAGAGCACTGGACTGCAGCAAAGCCCCCTAGTGGGAGGGTTGCTCACCACTCGGTATGATTTTTCAAACTTAGGGGAGCACTGGACTGCAGCTAAGCCCCCGACTGAGAGGCTTGCTCACCACTCGGTAGGATTTTGCAAACTTAGGCGAGCACTGGACTGCGGCTAAGCCCCCGATTGAGAGGGTTGCTCACCACTCGGTAGGATTTTTCAAACTTAGGCGAGGACTGGACTGTAGCTAAGCCCCCAGTGGGAGGGTTGCTCACCACTCGGTAGGATTTTTCAAACTTAGGCCAGGACTGGACTGCAGCTAAGCCCCCAGTGGGAGGGTTGCTCACCACTCGGTAGGAGTTTTCAAACATAGGCGAGTACTGGACTGCAGCTAAGCCCCCGAGTGGGAGGGTTGCTCACCACTCGGTAGGATTTTTCAAACTTAGGCGAGCACTGGACTGGAGCTAAGCCCCCGAGTGGGAGGGTTGCTCACCACTCGGTAGGATTTTTCAAACTTAGGCGAGCACTGGACTGCAGCTAAGCCCCCGAGTGGGAGGGTTGCTCACCACTCGGTAGGATTTTTCAAACTTAGGCGAGGACTGGACTGCAGCTAAGCCCCCAGTGGGAGGGTTGCTCACCACTCGGTAGGATTTTTCAAACTTAGGCGAGTACTGGACTGCAGCTAAGCCCCCGAGTGGGAGGGTTTCTCACCACTCGGTAGGATTTTTCAAACTTAGGAGAGTACTGGACTGCAGCTAAGCCCCCGAGTGGGAGGGTTGCTCACCACTCGGTATGATTTTTCAAACTTAGGCGAGCACTGGACTGCAGCTAAGCCCCCGACTGAGAGGCTTGCTCACCACTCGGTCGGATTTTGCAAACTTAGGCGAGCACTGGACTGCAGCTAAGCCCCCGACTGAGAGGGTTGCTCACCAGTCGGTAGGATTTTTCAAACTTAGGCGAGGACTGGACTGCAGCTAAGCCCCCAGTGGGAGGGTTGCTCAACACTCGGTAGGATTTTTCAAACTTAGCCAAGTACTGGACTGCAGCTAAGCCCCCGAGTGGCAGGGTTGCTCAGCACTCGGTAGGATTTTTCAAACTTAGGCGAGTACTTGACTGCAGCTAAGCCCCCGAGTGGGAGGGTTGCTCACCAGTCGGTAGGATTTTTCAAACTTAGGCGAGCACTGCACTGCAGCTAAGCCCCCGAGTGGGAGGGTTGCACAACACTCGGTAGGATTTTTCAAACTTAGGCGAGGACTGGACTGCAGCTAAGCCCCCGAGTGAGAGGGTTGCTCACCACTCGGTAGGATTTTTCAAACTTAGGCGAGGACTGGACTGCAGCTAAGCCCCCGAGTGGGAGGGTTGCTCACCACTCGGTAGAATTTTTCAACCTTAGGCGAGGACTGGACTGCAGCTAAGCCCCCAGTGGGAGGGTTGCTCACCACTCGGTAGGATTTTTCAAACTTAGGCGAGGACTGGACTGCAGCTAAGCCCCCGAGTGGGAGGGTTGCTCACCACTCGGTAGGATTTTTCAAACTTAGGCGAGCACTGGACTGCAGCTAAGCCCCCGAGTGGGAGGGTTGCTCAACACTTGGTAGGATGTTTCAAACTTAGGCGAGGACTGGACTGCAGCTAAGCCCCCGAGTGGGAGGGTTGCTCAGCACTCGGTAGGATTTTTCAAACTTAGGCGAGCACTGGACTGCAGCTAAGCCCCCGAGTGGGAGGGTTGCTCAACACTCGGTAGGATTTTTCAAACTTAGGCGAGCACTGGACTGGAGCTAAGCCCCCGAGTGGGAGGGTTGCTCACCACTCGGTATGATTTTTCAAACTTAGGCGAGCACTGGACTGCAGCTAAGCCCCCGAGTGGGAGGGTTGCTCACCACTCGGTAGAATTTTTCAACCTTAGGCGAGGACTGGACCGCAGCTAAGCCCCCAGTGGGAGGGTTGCTCACCACTCGGTAGGATTTTTCAAACTTAGGCGAGGACTGGACGGCAGCTAAGCCCCCGAGTGGGAGGGTTGCTCACCACTCGGTAGGATTTTTCAAACTTAGGAGAGCACTGGACTGCAGCTAAGCCCCCTAGTGGGAGGGTTGCTCACCACTCAGTATGATTTTTCAAACTTAGGGGAGCACTGGACTGCAGCTAAGCCCCCGACTGAGAGGCTTGCTCACCACTCGGTAGGATTTTGCAAACTTAGGAGAGTACTGGACTGCAGCTAAGCCCCCGAGTGGGAGGGTTGCTCACCACTCGGTAGGATTTTTCAAACTTAGGAGAGTACTGGACTGCAGCTAAGCCCCCGAGTGGGAGGGTTGCTCACCACTCGGTATGATTTTTCAAACTTAGGCGAGCACTGGACTGTAGCTAAGCCCTCGACTGAGAGGCTTGCTCACCACTCAGTCGGATTTTGCAAACTTAGGCGAGCACTGGACTGCAGCTAAGCCCCCGACTGAGAGGGTTGCTCACCACTTAGTAGGATTTTTCAAAGTTAGGCGAGGACAGGACTGCAGCTAAGCCCCCAGTGGGAGGGTTGCTCACCACTCGGTACGATTTTTCAAACTTAGGCGAGGACTGGACTGCAGCTAAGCCCCCGAGTGGGAGGGTTGCTCACCACTCGGTAGGATTTTTCAAACTTAGGAGAGCACTGGACTGCAGCTAAGCCCCCGAGTGGGAGGGTTGCTACCCACTCGGTAGGAATTTTCAATCTTAGGCGAGCACTGGACTGCAGCTAAGCCCCCGAGTGGGAGGGTTGCTCACCACTCGGTAGGATTTTTCAAACTTAGGCGAGGACTGGACTGCAGCTAAGCCCCCAGTGGGAGGGTTGCTCACCACTCGGTAGGATTTTTCAAACTTAGGAGAGTATTGGACTGCAGCTAAGCCCCCGAGTGGGAGGGTTGCTACCCACTCGGTAGGATTTTTCAAACTTAGGCGAGCACTGGACTGCACCTAAGCCCCCGAGTGGGAGGGTTGCTCACCACTCGGTAGGATTTTTCAAACTTAGGCGAGCACTTGACTGCAGCTAAGCCCCCGAGTGGGAGGGTTGCTCACCACTCGGTAGGATTTTTCAAACTGAGGAGAGTACTGGACTGCAGCTAAGCCACCGAGTGGGAGTGTTGCTACCCACTCGGTATGATTTTTCAAACTTAGGCGAGCACTGGACTGTAGCTAAGCCCCCGAGTGGGAGGGTTGCTCTCCACTCGGTAGGATTTTTCAAACTGAGGCGAGGACTGGACTGCAGCTAAGCCCCCGATTGGGAGGGTTGCTCACCGCTCGGTAGGATTTTTCAAACTTAGGCGAGTACTGGACTGCAGCTAAGCCCCCGAGTGGGAGAGTTGCTCACCACTCGGTAGGATTTTTCAAACTTAGGCGAGTACTGGACTGCAGCTCAGCCCCCAGTGGGAGGGTTACTCACCACTCGGTAGGATTTTTCAAACTTAGGAGAGTATTGGATTGCAGCTAAGCCCCCGAGTGGGAGGGTTCCTACCCACTCGGTAGGATTTTCCAATCTTAGGCGAGCACTGGACTGCAGCTAAGCCCCCGAGTGGGAGGGTTGCTCACCACTCGGTAGGATTTTTCAAACTTAGGCGAGTACTGGACTGCAGCTCAGCCCCCAGTGGGAGGGTTGCTCACCACTCGGTAGGATTTTTCAAACTTAGGCGAGCACTGGACTGCAGCTAAGCCCCCGAGTGGGAGGGTTGCTCAACACTTGGTAGGATTTTTCAAACTTAGGCGAGGACTGGACTGCAGCTAAGCCCCCGAGTGGGAGGGTTGCTCAGCACTCGGTAGGATTTTTCAAACTTAGGCGAGCACTGGACTGCAGCTAAGCCCCCGAGTGGGAGGGTTGCTCAACACTCGGTAGGATTTTTCAAACTTAGGCGAGGACTGGACTGCAGCTAAGCCCCCGAGTGGGAGGGTTGCTCACCACTCGGTAGGATTTTTCAAACTTAGGCGAGGACTGGACTGCAGCTAAGCCCCCGAGTGGGAGGGTTGCTCACCACTCGGTAGAATTTTTCAACCTTAGGCGAGGACTGGACCGCAGCTAAGCCCCCAGTGGGAGGGTTGCTCACCACTCGGTAGGATTTTTCAAACTTAGGCGAGGACTGGACTGCAGCTAAGCCCCCGAGTGGGAGGGTTGCTCACCACTCGGTAGGATTTTTCAAACTTAGGAGAGCACTGGACTGCAGCTAAGCCCCCTAGTGGGAGGGTTGCTCACCACTCAGTATGATTTTTCAAACTTAGGGGAGCACTGGACTGCAGCTAAGCCCCCGACTGAGAGGCTTGCTCACCACTCGGTAGGATTTTGCAAACTTAGGAGAGTACTGGACTGCAGCTAAGCCCCCGAGTGGGAGGGTTGCTCACCACTCGGTAGGATTTTTCAAACTTAGGAGAGTACTGGACTGCAGCTAAGCCCCCGAGTGGGAGGGTTGCTCACCACTCGGTATGATTTTTCAAACTTAGGCGAGCACTGGACTGTAGCTAAGCCCTCGACTGAGAGGCTTGCTCACCACTCGGTCGGATTTTGCAAACTTAGGCGAGCACTGGACTGCAGCTAAGCCCCCGACTGAGAGGGTTGCTCACCACTTAGTAGGATTTTTCAAAGTTAGGCGAGGACAGGACTGCAGCTAAGCCCCTAGTGGGAGGGTTGCTCACCACTCGGTACGATTTTTCAAACTTAGGCGAGGACTGGACTGCAGCTAAGCCCCCGAGTGGGAGGGTTGCTCACCACTCGGTAGGATTTTTCAAACTTAGGAGAGCACTGGACTGCAGCTAAGCCCCCGAGTGGGAGGGTTGCTACCCACTCGGTAGGAATTTTCAATCTTAGGCGAGCACTGGACTGCAGCTAAGCCCCCGAGTGGGAGGGTTGCTCACCACTCGGTAGGATTTTTCAAACTTAGGCGAGGACTGGACTACAGCTAAGCCCCCAGTGGGAGGGTTGCTCACCACTCGGTAGGATTTTTCAAACTTAGGAGAGTATTGGACTGCAGCTAAGCCCCCGAGTGGGAGGGTTGCTCACCACTCGGTTGGATTTTTCAAACTTAGGCGAGCACTGGACTGCAGCTAAGCCCCACAGTGGGAGGGTTGCTCACCACTCGGTAGGATTTTTCAAACTTAGGCGAGGACTGGACTGCAGCTAAGCCCCCGAGTGGGAGGGTTGCTCACCACTCGGTAGGATTTTTCAAACTTAGGAGAGCACTGGACTGCAGCTAAGCCCCCTAGTGGGAGGGTTGCTCACCACTCAGTATGATTTTTCAAACTTAGGGGAGCACTGGACTGCAGCTAAGCCCCCGACTGAGAGGCTTGCTCACCACTCGGTAGGATTTTGCAAACTTAGGAGAGTACTGGACTGCAGCTAAGCCCCCGAGTGGGAGGGTTGCTCACCACTCGGTAGGATTTTTCAAACTTAGGAGAGTACTGGACTGCAGCTAAGCCCCCGAGTGGGAGGGTTGCTCACCACTCGGTATGATTTTTCAAACTTAGGCGAGCACTGGACTGTAGCTAAGCCCTCGACTGAGAGGCTTGCTCACCACTCGGTCGGATTTTGCAAACTTAGGCGAGCACTGGACTGCAGCTAAGCCCCCGACTGAGAGGGTTGCTCACCACTTAGTAGGATTTTTCAAAGTTAGGCGAGGACAGGACTGCAGCTAAGCCCCTAGTGGGAGGGTTGCTCACCACTCGGTACGATTTTTCAAACTTAGGCGAGGACTGGACTGCAGCTAAGCCCCCGAGTGGGAGGGTTGCTCACCACTCGGTAGGATTTTTCAAACTTAGGAGAGCACTGGACTGCAGCTAAGCCCCCGAGTGGGAGGGTTGCTACCCACTCGGTAGGAATTTTCAATCTTAGGCGAGCACTGGACTGCAGCTAAGCCCCCGAGTGGGAGGGTTGCTCACCACTCGGTAGGATTTTTCAAACTTAGGCGAGGACTGGACTACAGCTAAGCCCCCAGTGGGAGGGTTGCTCACCACTCGGTAGGATTTTTCAAACTTAGGAGAGTATTGGACTGCAGCTAAGCCCCCGAGTGGGAGGGTTGCTCACCACTCGGTTGGATTTTTCAAACTTAGGCGAGCACTGGACTGCAGCTAAGCCCCACAGTGGGAGGGTTGCTCACCACTCGGTAGGATTTTTCAAACTTAGGCGAGTACTGGACTGCAGCTAAGCCCCCGAGTGGGAGGGTTGCTCACCACTCGATAGGATTTTTCGAACTTAGGCGAGCACTGGACTGTTGCTAAGCCCCCGACTGAGAGGCTTGCTCATCACTCGGTAGGACTTTTCAAACTTAGGCGAGTACTGGACTGCAGCTAAGCCCCCGACTGGGAGGGTTTCTCACCACTCGGTAGGATTTTTCAAACTTAGGCGAGGACTGGACTGCAGCTAAGCCCCCAGTGGGAGGGTTGCTCACCACTCGGTAGGATTTTTCACACTTAGGCGAGCACTGGACTGCAGCTAAGCCCCCGAGTGGGAGGGTTGCTCACCACTCGGTAGGATTTTTCAAACATAGGAGAGTACTGGACTGCAGCTAAGCCCCCGAGTGGGAGGGTTGCTACCCACTCGGTATGATTTTTCAAACTTAGGCGAGCACTGGACCGCAGCTAAGCCCCCGAGTGGGAGGGTTGCTCACCACTCGGTAGGATTTTTCAAACTTAGGCGAGGACTGGACCGCAGCTAAGCCCCCAGTGGGAGGGTTGCTCACCACTCGGTAGGATTTTTCAAACTTAGGCGAGGACTGGACCGCAGCTAAGCCCCCGATTGGGAGGGTTGCTCACCACTCGGTCGGATTTTTCAAACATAGGCGAGTACTGGACTACAGCTAAGCCCCCGAGTGGGAAGGTTGCTCACCACTTGGTAGGATTTTTCAAACTTAGGCGAGGACTGGACTGCAGCTAAGCCCCCGAGTGGGAGGGTTGCTCAGCACTCGGTAGGATTTTTCAAACTTAGGCGAGCACTGGACTGCAGCTAAGCCCCCGAGTGGGAGGGTTGCTCAACACTCGGTAGGATTTTTCAAACTTAGGCGAGGACTGGACTGCAGCTAAGCCCCCGAGTGGGAGGGTTGCTCACCACTCGGTAGGATTTTTCAAACTTAGGCGAGGACTGGACTGCAGCTAAGCCCCCGAGTGGGAGGGTTGCTCACCACTCGGTACAATTTTTCAACCTTAGGCGAGGACTGGACCGCAGCTAAGCCCCCAGTGGGAGGGTTGCTCACCACTCGGTAGGATTTTTCAAACTTAGGCGAGTACTGGACTGCAGCTAAGCCCCCGAGTGGGAGGGTTGCTCACCACACGGTAGGATTTTTCAAACTTAGGAGAGTACTGGACTGCAGCTAAGCCCCCTAGTGGGAGGGTTGCTCACCACTCAGTATGATTTTTCAAACTTAGGGGAGCACTGGACTGCAGCTAAGCCCCCGACTGAGAGGCTTGCTCACCACTCGGTAGGATTTTGCAAACTTAGGCGAGCACTGGACTGCGGCTAAGCCCCCGACTGAGAGGGTTGCTCACCACTCGGTAGGATTTTTCAAACTTAGGCGAGGACTGGACTGTAGCTAAGCCCCCAGTGGGAGGGTAGCTCACCACTCGGTAGGATTTTTCAAACTTAGGCCAGGACTGGACTGCAGCTAAGCCCCCAGTGGGAGGGTTGCTCACCACTCGGTAGGAGTTTTAAAACATAGGCGAGTACTGGACTGCAGCTAAGCCCCCGAGTGGGAGGGTTGCTCACCACTCGGTAGGATTTTTCAAACTTAGGAGAGCACTGGACTGTAGCTAAGCCCCCGAGTGGGAGGGTTGCTCACCACTCAGTAGGATTTTTAAAACTTAGGCGAGCACTGGACTGCAGCTAAGCCCCCGAGTGGGAGGGTTGCTCAGCACTCGGTAGGATTTTTCAAACTTAGGCGAGCACTGGACTGCAGCTAAGCCCCTAGTGGGAGGGTTGCTCACCGCTCGGTAGGATTTTTCAAACTTAGGCGAGTACTGGACTGCAGCTAAGCCCCCGAGTGGGAGGGTTGCTCACCACTCGGTAGGATTTTTCAAACTTAGGAGAGTACTGGACTGCAGCTAAGCCCTCGAGTGGGAGGGTTGCTCACCACTCGGTAGAATTTTTCAACCTTAGGCGAGGACTGGACTGCAGCTAAGCCCCCAGTGGGAGGGTTGCTCACCACTCGGTAGGATATTTCAAACTTAGGCGAGGACTGGACTGCAGCTAAGCCCCCGAGTGGGAGGGTTGCTCACTACTCGGTAGGATTTTTCAAACTTAGGAGAGCACTGGACTGCAGCTAAGCCCCCTAGTGGGAGGGTTGCTCACCACTCAGTATGATTTTTCAAACTTAGGGGAGCACTGGACTGCAGCTAAGCCCCCGACTGAGAGGCTTGCTCACCACTCGGTAGGATTTTGCAAACTTAGGCGAGCACTGGACTGCGGCTAAGCCCCCGACTGAGAGGGTTGCTCACCACTCGGTAGGATTTTTCAAACTTAGGCGAGGACTGGACTGCAGCTAAGCCCCCAGTGGGAGGGTTGCTCGGTAGGATTTTTCAAACTTAGGCGAGTATTGGACTGCAGCTAAGCCCCCGATTGGGAGGGTTGCTCACCACTCGGTAGGATTTTTCAAACATAAAGCGAGCACTGGACTGCAGCTAAGCCCCCGAGTGGGACGGTTGCTCACCACTCGGTAGGATTTTTCAAACTTAGGCGAGCACTGCACTGCAGCTAAGCCACCGACTGAGAGGCTTGCTCATCACTCAGTAGGATTTTTTGAACTTAGGCGAGCACTAGACTGCAGCTAAGCCACCGACTGAGAGGCTTGCTCATCACTCGGTATGATTTTTCAAACTTAGGCGAGCACTGGACTGTAGCTAAGCCCCCAGTGGGAGGGTTGCTCACCACTTGGTAGGATTTTTCAAACTTAGGCGAGTACTGGACTGCAGCTAAGCCCCCGAGTGGGAGGGTTGCTCACCACTCGGTAGGATTTTTCAAACTCAGGCGAGGACTGGACTGCAGCTCAGCCCCCGAGTGGGAGGGTTGCTCACCACTCGGTTGGATTTTTCAAACTTAGGCGAGCACTGGACTGCAGCTAAGCCCCACAGTGGGAGGGTTGCTCACCACTCGGTAGGATTTTTCAAACTTAGGCGAGTACTGGACTGCAGCTAAGCCCCCGAGTGGGAGGGTTGCTCACCACTCGGTAGGATTTTTCGAACTTAGGCGAGCACTGGACTGTTGCTAAGCCCCCGACTGAGAGGCTTGCTCATCACTCGGTAGGACTTTTCAAACTTAGGCGAGTACTGGACTGCAGCTAAGCCCCCGACTGGGAGGGTTTCTCACCACTCGGTAGGATTTTTCAAACTTAGGCGAGGACTGGACTGCAGCTAAGCCCCCAGTGGGAGGGTTGCTCACCACTCGGTAGGATTTTTCACACTTAGGCGAGCACTGGACTGCAGCTAAGCCCCCGAGTGGGAGGGTTGCTCACCACTCGGTAGGATTTTTCAAACATAGGAGAGTACTGGACTGCAGCTAAGCCCCCGAGTGGGAGGGTTGCTACCCACTCGGTATGATTTTTCAAACTTAGGCGAGCACTGGACTGCAGCTAAGCCCCCGAGTGGGAGGGTTGCTCACCACTCGGTAGGATTTTTCAAACTTAGGCGAGGACTGGACCGCAGCTAAGCCCCCAGTGGGAGGGTTGCTCACCACTCGGTAGGATTTTTCAAACTTAGGCGAGGACTGGACCGCAGCTAAGCCCCCGATTGGGAGGGTTGCTCACCACTCGGTCGGATTTTTCAAACATAGGTGAGTACTGGACTACAGCTAAGCCCCCGAGTGGGAAGGTTGCTCACCACTCGGTAGGATTTTTCAAACTTAGGCGAGTACTGGACTGCAGCTAAGCCCCCGAGTGGGAGGGTTGCTCACCACTCGGTAGGATTTTTCAAACTTAGGCGAGCACTGGACTGTAGCTAAGCCCCCGACTGAGAGGCTTGCTCATCACTCGGTAGGATTTTTCAAACTTAGGCGAGGATTGGACTGCAGCTAAGCCCCCGAGTGGGAGGGTTGCTCACCACTCGGTAGGATTTTGCAAACTTAGGCAAGCACTGGACTGCAGCTAAGCCCCCGAGTGGGAGGGTTGCTCACCACTCGGTTGGATTTTTCAAACTTAGGCCAGCACCGGACTGCAGCTAAGCCCCTGAGTGGGAGGGTTGCTCACCACTCGGTAGGATTTTTCAAACTTAGGCGAGGACTGGACTGCAGCTAAGCCCCCAGTGGGAGGGTTGCCCACCACTCGGTAGGATTTTTCAAACTTAGGCGAGTACTGGACTGCAGCTAAGCCCCCGAGTGGGAGGGTTGCTCACCACTCGGTAGGATTTTTCAAAGTTAGGCGAGGACTGGACTGCAGCTAAGCCCCCAGTGGGAGGGTTGCTCACCACTCGGTAGGATTTTTCAAACTTAGGCGAGTACTGGACTACAGCTAAGCCCCCGAGTGGGAAGGTTGCTCACCACTCGGTAGGATTTTTCAAACTTAGGCGAGTACTGGACTGCAGCTAAGCCCCCGAGTGGGAGGGTTGCTCACCACTCGGTAGGATTTTTCAAACTTAGGCGAGGACTGGACTGCAGCTAAGCCCCCGAGTGGGAGGGTTGCTCAGCACTCGGTAGGATTTTTCAAACTTAGGCGAGCACTGGACTGCAGCTAAGCCCCCGAGTGGGAGGGTTGCTCAACACTCGGTAGGATTTTTCAAACTTAGGCGAGGACTGGACTGCAGCTAAGCCCCCGAGTGGGAGGGTTGCTCACCACTCGGTAGGATTTTTCAAACTTAGGCGAGGACTGGACTGCAGCTAAGCCCCCGAGTGGGAGGGTTGCTCACCACTCGGTAGAATTTTTCAACCTTAGGCGAGGACTGGACTGCAGCTAAGCCCCTAGTGGGAGGGTTGCTCACCACTCGGTAGGATTTTTCAAACTTAGGCGAGGACTGGACTGCAGCTAAGCCCCCGAGTGGGAGGGTTACTCACCACTCGGTAGGATTTTTCAAACTTAGGAGAGCACTGGACTGCAGCTAAGCCCCCTAGTGGGAGGGTTGCTCACCACTCAGTATGATTTTTCAAACTTAGGGGAGCACTGGACTGCAGCTAAGCCCCCGACTGAGAGGCTTGCTCACCACTCGGTAGGATTTTGCAAACTTAGGCGAGCACTGGACTGCGGCTAAGCCCCCGACTGAGAGGGTTGCTCACCACTCGGTAGGATTTTTCAAACTTAGGCGAGGACTGGACTGCAGCTAAGCCCCCAGTGGGAGGGTTGCTCGGTAGGATTTTTCAAACTTAGGCGAGTATTGGACTGCAGCTAAGCCCCCGATTGGGAGGGTTGCTCACCACTCGGTAGGATTTTTCAAACTTAAAGCGAGCACTGGACTGCAGCTAAGCCCCCGAGTGGGAGGGTTGCTCACCACTCGGTAGGATTTTTCAAACTTAGGCGAGCACTGGACTGCAGCTAAGCCACCGACTGAGAGGCTTGCTCATCACTCGGTAGGATTTTTTGAACTTAGGCGAGCACTGGACTGCAGCTAAGCCACCGACTGAGAGGCTTGCTCATCACTCGGTATGATTTTTCAAACTTAGGCGAGCACTGGACTGTAGCTAAGCCCCCAGTGGGAGGGTTGCTCACCACTCGGTAGGATTTTTCAAACTTAGGCGAGTACTGGACTGCAGCTAAGCCCCCGAGTGGGAGGGTTGCTCACCACTCGGTAGGATTTTTCAAACTTAGGCGAGGACTGGACTGCAGCTCAGCCCCCGAGTGGGAGGGTTGCTCACCACTCGGTTGGATTTTTCAAACTTAGGCGAGCACTGGACTGCAGCTAAGCCCCACAGTGGGAGGGTTGCTCACCACTCGGTAGGATTTTTCAAACTTAGGCGAGTACTGGACTGCAGCTAAGCCAACGAGTGGGAGGGTTGCTCACCACTCGGTAGGATTTTTCGAACTTAGGCGAGCACTGGACTGTTGCTAAGCCCCCGACTGAGAGGCTTGCTCATCACTCGGTAGGACTTTTCAAACTTAGGCGAGTACTGGACTGCAGCTAAGCCCCCGACTGGGAGGGTTGCTCACCACTCGGTAGGATTTTTCAAACTTAGGCGAGGACTGGACTGCAGCTAAGCCCCCAGTGGGAGGGTTGCTCACCACTCGGTAGGATTTTTCACACTTAGGCGAGCACTGGACTGCAGCTAAGCCCCCGAGTGGGAGGGTTGCTCACCACTCGGTAGGATTTTTCAAACATAGGAGAGTACTGGACTACAGCTAAGCCCCCGAGTGGGAGGGTTGCTACCCACTCGGTATGATTTGTCAAACTTAGGCGAGCACTGGACTGCAGCTAAGCCCCCGAGTGGGAGGGTTGCTCACCACTCGGTAGGATTTTTCAAACTTAGGCGAGGACTGGACCGCAGCTAAGCCCCCAGTGGGAGGGTTGCTCACCACTCGGTAGGATTTTTCAAACTTAGGCGAGGACTGGACCGCAGCTAAGCCCCCAATTGGGAGGGTTGCTCACCACTCGGTCGGATTTTTCAAACATAGGCGAGTACTGGACTACAGCTAAGCCCCCGAGTGGGAAGGTTGCTCACCACTCGGTAGGATTTTTCAAACTTAGGCGAGTACTGGACTGCAGCTAAGCCCCCGAGTGGGAGGGTTGCTCACCACTCGGTAGGATTTTTCAAACTTAGGCGAGCACTGGACTGTAGCTAAGCCCCCGACTGAGAGGCTTGCTCATCACTCGGTAGGATTTTTCAAACATAGGCGAGGATTGGACTGCAGCTAAGCCCCCGAGTGGGAGGGTTGCTCACCACTCGGTAGGATTTTGCAAACTTAGGCAAGCACTGGACTGCAGCTAAGCCCCCGAGTGGGAGGGTTGCTCACCACTCGGTAGGATTTTTCAAACTTAGGCCAGCACTGGACTGCAGCTAAGCCCCTGAGTGGGAGGGTTGCTCACCACTCGGTAGGATTTTTCAAACTTAGGCGAGGACTGGACTGCAGCTAAGCCCCCAGTGGGAGGGTTGCTCACCACTCGGTAGGATTTTTCAAACTTAGGCGAGTACTGGACTGCAGCTAAGCCCCCGAGTGGGAGGGTTGCTCACCACTCGGTAGGATTTTTCAAAGTTAGGCGAGGACTGGACTGCAGCTAAGCCCCCAGTGGGAGGGTTGCTCACCACTCGGTAGGATTTTTCAAACTTAGGCGAGTACTGGACTACAGCTAAGCCCCCGAGTGGGAAGGTTGCTCACCACTCGGTAGGATTTTTCAAACTTAGGCGAGTAGACTGCAGCTAAGCCCCGAGTGGGAGGGTTGCTCACCACTCGGTAGGTTTTTTCGAACTTAGGCGAGCACTGGACTGTAGCTAAGCCCCCGACTGAGAGGCTTGCTCACCACTCGGTAGGATTTTTCAAACTTAGGCGAGTACTGGACTGCAGCTAAGCCCCCAGTGGGAGGGTTGCTCACCACTCGGTAGGATTTTTCAAACTTAGGCGAGCAGTGGACTGCAGCTAAGCCCCCGAGTGGGAGGGTTGCTCACGACTCGGTAGGATTTTTCAAACATAGGTGAGTACTGGACTGCAGCTAAGCCCCCGAGTGGGAGGGTTGCTACCCACTCGGTATGATTTTTCAAACTTAGGCGAGCACTGGACTGCAGCTAAGCCCCCGAGTGGGAGGGTTGCTCACCACTCGGTAGGATTTTTCAAACTTAGGCGAGGACTGGACCGCAGCTAAGCCCCCAGTGGGAGGGTTGCTCACCACTCGGTAGGATTTTTCAAACTTAGGCGAGGACTGGACCGCAGCTAAGCCCCCGATTGGGAGGGTTGCTCACCACTCGGTAGGATTTTCCAAACATAGGCGAGTACTGGACTACAGCTAAGCCCCCGAGTGGGAAGGTTGCTCACCACTCGGTAGGATTTTTCAAACTTAGGCGAGGACTGGACTGCAGCTAAGCCCCCGAGTGGGCGGGTTGCTCACCACTCGGTTGGATTTTGCAAACTTAGGCGAGCACAGGACTGCAGCTAAGCCCCCGAGTGGGAGGGTTGCTCACCACTCGGTAGGATTTTTCAAACTTAGGCCAGCACTTGACTGCAGCTAAGCCCCTAAGTGGGAGGGTTGCTCACCACTCGGTAGGATTTTGCAAACTTAGGCGAGCACTGGACTGCAGCTAAGCCCCCGAGTGGGAGGGTTGCTCACCACTCGGTAGGATTTTTCAAACTTAGGCCAGCACTGGACTGCAGCTAAGCCCCTGAGTGGGAGGGTTGCTCACCACTCGGTAGGATTTTTCAAACTTAGGCGAGGACTGGACTGCAGCTAAGCCCCCAGTGGGAGGGTTGCTCACCACTCGGTAGGATTTTTCAAACTTAGGCGAGTACTGGACTGCAGCTAAGCCCCCGAGTGGGAGGGTTGCTCACCACTCGGTAGGATTTTTCAAAGTTAGGCGAGGACTGGACTGCAGCTAAGCCCCCAGTGGGAGGGTTGCTCACCACTCGGTAGGATTTTTCAAACTTAGGCGAGTACTGGACTACAGCTAAGCCCCCGAGTGGGAAGCTTGCTCACCACTCGGTAGGATTTTTCAAACTTAGGCGAGTACTGGACTGCAGCTAAGCCCCCGAGTGGGAGGGTTGCTCACCACTCGGTAGGATTTTTTGAACTTAGGCGAGCACTGGACTGTAGCTAAGCCCCCGACTGAGAGGCTTGCTCATCACTCGGTAGGATTTTTTAAACTTAGGCGAGTACTGGACTGCAGCTAAGCCCCCGAGTGGGAGGGTTGCTCACCACTCGGTAGGATTTTTCAAACTTAGGCGAGGACTGGACTGCAGCTAAGCCCCAAGTGGGAGGGTTGCTCACCACTCGGTAGGATTTTTCAAACTTAGGCGAGCACTGGACTGCAGCTAAGCCCCCGAGTGGGAGGGTTGCTCACCACTCGGTAGGATTTTTCAAACATAGGAGAGTACTGGACTGCAGCTAAGCCCCCGAGTGGGAGGGTTGCTACCCACTCGGTATGATTTTCCAAACTTAGGCGAGCACTGGACTGCAGCTAAGCCCCCGAGTGGGAGGGCTGCTCACCACTCGGTAGGATTTTTCAAACATAGGCGAGGACTGGACCGCAGCTAAGCCCCCAGTGGGAGGGTTGCTCACCACTCGGTAGGATTTTTCAAACTTAGGCGAGGACTGGACCGCAGCTAAGCCCCCGATTGGGAGGGTTGCTCACCACTCGGTAGGATTTTCCAAACATAGGCGAGTACTGGACTACAGCTAAGCCCCCGAGTGGGAAGGTTGCTCACCACTCGGTAGGATTTTTCAAACTTAGGCGAGGACTGGACTGCAGCTAAGCCCCCGTGTGGGAGGGTTGCTCACCACTCGGTAGGATTTTTCAAACTTAGGCGAGCACTGGACTGTAGCTAAGCCCCCGACTGAGAGGCTTGCTCATCACTCGGTAGGATTTTTCAAACTTAGGCGAGTACTGGACTGCAGCTAAGCCCCCGAGTGGGCGGGTTGCTCACCACTCGGTTGGATTTTGCAAACTTAGGCGAGCACTGGACTGCAGCTAAGCCCCCGAGTGGGAGGGTTGCTCACCACTCGGTAGGATTTTTCAAACTTAGGCCAGCACTGGACTGCAGCTAAGCCCCTAAGTGGGAGGGTTACTCACCACTCGGTAGGATTTTTCAAACATAGGAGAGTACTGGACTGCAGCTAAGCCCCCGAGTGGGAGGGTTGCTACCCACTCGGTATGATTTTTCAAACTTAGGCGAGCACTGGACTGCAGCTAAGCCCCCGAGTGGGAGGGTTGCTCACCACTCGGTAGGATTTTTCAAACTTAGGCGAGGACTGGACCGCAGCTAAGCCCCCAGTGGGAGGGTTGCTCACCACTCGGTAGGATTTTTCAAACTTAGGCGAGGACTGGACCGCAGCTAAGCCCCCGATTGGGAGGGTTGCTCACCACTCGGTAGGATTTTCCAAACATAGGCGAGTACTGGACTACAGCTAAGCCCCCGAGTGGGAAGGTTGCTCACCACTCGGTAGGATTTTTCAAACTTAGGCGAGGACTGGACTGCAGCTAAGCCCCCGAGTGGGCGGGTTGCTCACCACTCGGTTGGATTTTGTAAACTTAGGCAAGCACTGGACTGCAGCTAAGCCCCCGAGTGGGAGGGTTGCTCACCACTCGGTAGGATTTTTCAAACTTAGGCCAGCACTTGACTGCAGCTAAGCCCCTAAGTGGGAGGGTTGCTCACCACTCGGTAGGATTTTGCAAACTTAGGCGAGCACTGGACTGCAGCTAAGCCCCCGAGTGGGAGGGTTGCTCACCACTCGGTAGGATTTTTCAAACTTAGGCCAGCACTGGACTGCAGCTAAGCCCCTGAGTGGGAGGGTTGCTCACCACTCGGTAGGATTTTTCAAACTTAGGCGAGGACTGGACTGCAGCTAAGCCCCCAGTGGGAGGGTTGCTCACCACTCGGTAGGATTTTTCAAACTTAGGCGAGTACTGGACTGGAGCTAAGCCCCCGAGTGGGAGGGTTGCTCACCACTCGGTAGGATTTTTCAAAGTTAGGCGAGGACTGGACTGCAGCTAAGCCCCCAGTGGGAGGGTTGCTCACCACTCGGTAGGATTTTTCAAACTTAGGCGAGTACTGGACTACAGCTAAGCCCCCGAGTGGGAAGGTTGCTCACCACTCGGTAGGATTTTTCAAACTTAGGCGAGTACTGGACTGCAGCTAAGCCCCCGAGTGGGAGGGTTGCTCACCACTCGGTAGGATTTTCGAACTTAGGCGAGCACTAGACTGTAGCTAAGCCCCCGACTGAGAGGCTTGCTCATCACTCGGTAGGATTTTTTAAACTTAGGCGAGTACTGGACTGCAGCTAAGCCCCCGAGTGGGAGGGTTGCTCACCACTCGGTAGGATTTTTCAAACTTAGGCGAGGACTGGACTGCAGCTAAGCCCCAAGTGGGAGGGTTGCTCACCACTCGGTAGGATTTTTCAAACTTAGGCGAGCACTGGACTGCAGCTAAGCCCCCGAGTGGGAGGGTTGCTCACCACTCGGTAGGATTTTTCAAACATAGGAGAGTACTGGACTGCAGCTAAGCCCCCAAGTGGGAGGGTTGCTACCCACTCGGTATGATTTTTCAAACTTAGGCGAGCACTGGACTGCAGCTAAGCCCCCGAGTGGGAGGGCTGCTCACCACTCGGTAGGATTTTTCAAACTTAGGCGAGGACTGGACCGCAGCTAAGCCCCCAGTGGGAGGGTTGCTCACCACTCGGTAGGATTTTTCAAATTTAGGCGAGGACTGGGCCGCAGCTAAGCCCCCGATTGGGAGGGTTGCTCACCACTCGGTAGGATTTTCCAAACATAGGCGAGTACTGGACTACAGCTAAGCCCCCGAGTGGGAAGGTTGCTCACCACTCGGTAGGATTTTTCAAACTTAGGCGAGGACTGGACTGCAGCTAAGCCCCCGAGTGGGAGGGTTGCTCACCACTCGGTAGGATTTTTCAAACTTAGGCGAGCACTGGACTGTAGCTAAGCCCCCGACTGAGAGGCTTGCTCATCACTCGGTAGGATTTTTCAAACTTAGGCGAGTACTGGACTGCAGCTAAGCCCCCGAGTGGGCGGGTTGCTCACCACTCGGTTGGATTTTGCAAACTTAGGCGAGCACTGGACTGCAGCTAAGCCCCCGAGTGGGAGGGTTGCTCACCACTCGGTAGGATTTTTCAAACTTAGGCGAGCACTGGACTGCAGCTAAGCCCCTAAGTGGGAGGGTTGCTCACCACTCGGTAGGATTTTTCAAACTTAGGCGAGGACTGGACTGGAGCTAAGCCCCCAGTGGGAGGGTTGCTCACCACTCGGTAGGATTTTTCAAACTTAGGCGAGTACTGGACTGCAGCTAAGCCCCCGAGTGGGAGGGTTGCTCACCACTCGGTAGGATTTTTCAAAGTTAGGCGAGGACTGGACTGCAGCTAAGCCCCCAGTGGGAGGGTTGCTCACCACTCGGTAGGATTTTTCAAACTTAGGCGAGTACTGGACTACAGCTAAGCCCCCGAGTGGGAAGGTTGCTCACCACTCGGTAGGATTTTTCAAACATAGGCGAGTACTGGACTGCAGCTAAGCCCCCGAGTGGGCGGGTTGCTCACCACTCGGTTGGATTTTGCAAACTTAGGCGAGCACTGGACTGCAGCTAAGCCCCCGAGTGGGAGGGTTGCTCACCACTCGGTAGGATTTTTCAAACTTAGGCCAGCACTGGACTGCAGCTAAGCCCCTAAGTGGGAGGGTTGCTCACCACTCGGTAGGATTTTTCAAACTTAGGCGAGGACTGGACTGGAGCTAAGCCCCCAGTGGGAGGGTTGCTCACCACTCGGTAGGATTTTTCAAACTTAGGCGAGTACTGGACTGCAGCTAAGCCCCCGAGTGGGAGGGTTGCTCACCACTCGGTAGGATTTTTCAAAGTTAGGCGAGGACTGGACTGCAGCTAAGCCCCCAGTGGGAGGGTTGCTCACCACTCGGTAGGATTTTTCAAACTTAGGCGAGTACTGGACTACAGCTAAGCCCCCGAGTGGGAAGGTTGCTCACCACTCGGTAGGATTTTTCAAACATAGGCGAGTACTGGACTGCAGCTAAGCCCCCGAGTGGGAGGGTTGCTCACCACTCGGTAGGATTTTTCGAACTTAGGCGAGCACTGGACTGTAGCTAAGCCCCCGACTGAGAGGCTTGCTCATCACTCGGTAGGATTTTTTAAACTTAGGCGAGTACTGGACTGCAGCTAAGCCCCCGAGTGGGAGGGTTGCTCACCACTCGGTAGGATTTTTCAAACTTAGGCGAGGACTGGACTGCAGCTAAGCCCCAAGTGGGAGGGTTGCTCACCACTCGGTAGGATTTTTCTAACTTAGGCGAGCACTGGACTGCAGCTAAGCCCCCGAGTGGGAGGGTTGCTCACCACTCGGTAGGATTTTTCAAACATAGGAGAGTACTGGACTGCAGCTAAGCCCCCAAGTGGGAGGGTTGCTACCCACTCGGTATGATTTTTCAAACTTAGGCGAGCACTGGACTGCAGCTAAGCCCCCGAGTGGGAGGGCTGCTCACCACTCGGTAGGATTTTTCAAACTTAGGCGAGGACTGGACCGCAGCTAAGCCCCCAGTGGGAGGGTTGCTCACCACTCGGTAGGATTTTTCAAACTTAGGCGAGGACTGGACCGCAGCTAAGCCCCCGATTGGGAGGGTTGCTCACCACTCGGTAGGATTTTCCAAACATAGGCGAGTACTGGACTACAGCTAAGCCCCCGAGTGGGAAGGTTGCTCACCACTCGGTAGGGTTTTTCAAACTTAGGCGAGGACTGGACTGCAGCTAAGCCCCCGAGTGGGAGGGTTGCTCACCACTCGGTAGGATTTTTCAAACTTAGGCGAGCACTGGACTGTAGCTAAGCCCCCGACTGAGAGGCTTGCTCATCACTCGGTAGGATTTTTCAAACTTAGGCGAGTACTGGACTGCAGCTAAGCCCCCGAGTGGGCGGGTTGCTCACCACTCGGTTGGATTTTGCAAACTTAGGCGAGCACTGGACTGCAGCTAAGCCCCCGAGTGGGAGGGTTGCTCACCACTCGGTAGGATTTTTCAAACTTAGGCCAGCACTGGACTGCAGCTAAGCCCCTAAGTGGGAGGGTTGCTCACCACTCGGTAGGATTTTTCAAACTTAGGCGAGGACTGGACTGGAGCTAAGCCCCCAGTGGGAGGGTTGCTCACCACTCGGTAGGATTTTTCAAACTTAGGCGAGTACTGGACTGCAGCTAAGCCCCCGAGTGGGAGGGTTGCTCACCACTCGGTAGGATTTTTCAAAGTTAGGCGAGGACTGGACTGCAGCTAAGCCCCCAGTGGGAGGGTTGCTCACCACTCGGTAGGATTTTTCAAACTTAGGCGAGTACTGGACTACAGCTAAGCCCCCGAGTGGGAAGGTTGCTCACCACTCGGTAGGATTTTTCAAACATAGGCGAGTACTGGACTGCAGCTAAGCCCCCGAGTGGGAGGGTTGCTCACCACTCGGTAGGATTTTTCGAACTTAGGCGAGCACTGGACTGTAGCTAAGCCCCCGACTGAGAGGCTTGCTCATCACTCGGTAGGATTTTTTAAACTTAGGCGAGTACTGGACTGCAGCTAAGCCACCGAGTGGGAGGGTTGCTCACCACTCGGTAGGATTTTTCAAACTTAGGCGAGGACTGGACTGCAGCTAAGCCCCCAGTGGGAGGGTTGCTCACCACTCGGTAGGATTTTTCAAACTTAGGCGAGCACTGGATTGCAGCTAAGCCCCCGAGTGGGAGGGTTGCTCACCACTCGGTAGGATTTTTCAAACATAGGAGAGTACTGGACTGCAGCTAAGCCCCCGAGTGGAAGGGTTGCTACCCACTCGGTATGATTTTTCAAACTTAGGTGAGCACTGGACTGCAGCTAAGCCCCCGAGTGGGAGGGTTGCTCACCACTCGGTAGGATTTTTCAAACTTAGGCGAGGACTGGAACGCAGCTAAGCCCCCAGTGGGAGGGTTGCTCACCACTCGGTAGGATTTTTCAAACTTAGGCGAGGACTGGACCGCAGCTAAGCCCCCGATTGGGAGGGTTGCTCACCACTCGGTAGGATTTTTCAAACACAGGCGAGTACTGGACTACAGCTAAGCCCCCGAGTGGGAAGGTTGCTCACCACTCGGTAGGATTTTTCAAACTTAGGCGAGGACTGGACTGCAGCTAAGCCCCCGAGTGGGAGGGTTGCTCACCACTCGGTAGGATTTTTCAAACTTAGGCGAGCACTGGACTGTAGCTAAGCCCCCGACTGAGAGGCTTGCTCATCACTCGGTAGGATTTTTCAAACTTAGGCGAGTACTGGACTGCAGCTAAGCCCCCGAGTGGGCGGGTTGCTCACCACTCGGTAGGATTTTGCAAACTTAGGCGAGCACTGGACTGCAGCTAAGCCCCCGAGTGGGAGGGTTGCTCACCACTCGGTAGGATTTTTCAAACTTAGGCCAGCACTAGACTGCAGCTAAGCCCCTAAGTGGGAGGGTTGCTCACCACTCGGTAGGATTTTTCAAACTTAGGCGAGGACTGGACTGCAGCTAAGCCCCCAGTGGGAGGGTTGCTCACCACTCGGTAGGATTTTTCAAACTTAGGCGAGCACTGGACTGCAGCTAAGCCCCCGAGTGGGAGGGTTGCTCACCACTCGGTAGGATTTTTCAAAGTTAGGCGAGGACTGGACTGCAGCTAAGCCCCCAGTGGGAGGGTTGCTCACCACTCGGTAGGATTTTTCAAACTTAGGCGAGTACTGGACTACAGCTAAGCCCCCGAGTGGGAAGGTTGCTCACCACTCGGTAGGATTTTTCAAACTTAAGCGAGTACTGGACTGCAGCTAAGCCCCCGAGTGGGAGGGTTGCTCACCACTCGGTAGGATTTTTCGAACTTAGGCGAGCACTGGACTGTAGCTAAGCCCCCGACTGAGAGGCTTGCTCATCACTCGGTAGGATTTTTTAAACTTAGGCGAGTACTGGACTGCAGCTAAGCCCCCGAGTGGGAGGGTTGCTCACCACTCGGTAGGATTTTTCAAACTTAGGCGAGCACTTGACTGTAGCTAAGCCCCCGACTGAGAGGCTTGCTCATCACTCGGTAGGATTTTTTAAACTTAGGCGAGTACTGGACTGCAGCTAAGCCCCCGAGTGGGAGGGTTGCTCACCACTCGGTAGGATTTTTCAAACTTAGGCGAGGACTGGACTGCAGCTAAGCCCCCAGTGGGAGGGTTGCTCACCACTCGGTAGGATTTTTCAATCTTAGGCGAGCACTGGACTGCAGCTAAGCCCCCGAGTGGGAGGGTTGCTCACCACTCGGTAGGATTTTTCAAACATAGGAGAGTACTGGACTGCAGCTAAGCCCCCGAGTGGGAGGGTTGCTACCCACTCGGTATGATTTTTCAAACTTAGGCGAGCACTGGACTGCATCTAAGCCCCCGAGTGGGAGGGTTGCTCACCACTCGGTAGGATTTTTCAAACTTAGGCGAGGACTGGACCGCAGCTAAGCCCCCAGTGGGAGGGTTGCTCACCACTCGGTAGGATTTTTCAAACTTAGGCGAGGACTGGACCGCAGCTAAGCCCCCGATTGGGAGGGTTGCTCACCACTCGGTAGGATTTTCCAAACGTAGGCGAGTACTGGACTACAGCTAAGCCCCCGAGTGGGAAGGTTGCTCACCACTCGGTAGGATTTTTCAAACTTAGGCGAGGACTGGACTGCAGCTAAGCCCCCGAGTGGGAGGGTTGCTCACCACTCGGTAGGATTTTTCAAACTTAGGCGAGCACTTGACTGTAGTTAAGCCCCCGACTGAGAGGCTTGCTCATCACTCGGTAGGATTTTTCAAACTTAGGCGAGTACTGGACTGCAGCTAAGCCCCCGAGTGGGCGGGTTGCTCACCACTCGGTTGGATTTTGCAAACTTAGGCGAGCACTGGACTGCAGCTAAGCCCCCAAGTGGGAGGGTTGCTCACCACTCGGTAGGATTTTTCAAACATAGGCCAGCACTGGACTGCAGCTAAGCCCCTAAGTGGGAGGGTTGCTCACCACTCGGTAGGATTTTTCAAACTTAGGCGAGGACTGGACTGCAGCTAAGCCCCCAGTGGGAGGGTTGCTCACCACTCGGTAGGATTTTTCAAACTTAGGCGAGCACTGGACTGCAGCTAAGCCCCCGAGTGGGAGGGTTGCTCACCACTCGGTAGGATTTTTCAAAGTTAGGCGAGGACTGGACTGCAGCTAAGCCCCCAGTGGGAGGGTTGCTCACCACTCGGTAGGATTTTTCAAACTTAGGCGAGTACTGGACTACAGCTAAGCCCCCGAGTGGGAAGGTTGCTCACCACTCGGTAGGATTTTTCAAACTTAAGCGAGTACTGGACTGCAGCTAAGCCCCCGAGTGGGAGGGTTGCTCACCACTCGGTAGGATTTTTCGAACTTAGGCGAGCACTGGACTGTAGCTAAGCCCCCGACTGAGAGGCTTGCTCATCACTCGGTAGGATTTTTTAAACTTAGGCGAGTACTGGACTGCAGCTAAGCCCCCGAGTGGGAGGGTTGCTCACCACTCGGTAGGATTTTTCAAACTTAGGCGAGCACTTGACTGTAGCTAAGCCCCCGACTGAGAGGCTTGCTCATCACTCGGTAGGATTTTTTAAACTTAGGCGAGTACTGGACTGCAGCTAAGCCCCCGAGTGGGAGGGTTGCTCACCACTCGGTAGGATTTTTCAAACTTAGGCGAGGACTGGACTGCAGCTAAGCCCCCAGTGGGAGGGTTGCTCACCACTCGGTAGGATTTTTCAATCTTAGGCGAGCACTGGACTGCAGCTAAGCCCCCGAGTGGGAGGGTTGCTCACCACTCGGTAGGATTTTTCAAACATAGGAGAGTACTGGACTGCAGCTAAGCCCCCGAGTGGGAGGGTTGCTACCCACTCGGTATGATTTTTCAAACTTAGGCGAGCACTGGACTGCATCTAAGCCCCCGAGTGGGAGGGTTGCTCACCACTCGGTAGGATTTTTCAAACTTAGGCGAGGACTGGACCGCAGCTAAGCCCCCAGTGGGAGGGTTGCTCACCACTCGGTAGGATTTTTCAAACTTAGGCGAGGACTGGACCGCAGCTAAGCCCCCGATTGGGAGGGTTGCTCACCACTCGGTAGGATTTTCCAAACGTAGGCGAGTACTGGACTACAGCTAAGCCCCCGAGTGGGAAGGTTGCTCACCACTCGGTAGGATTTTTCAAACTTAGGCGAGGACTGGACTGCAGCTAAGCCCCCGAGTGGGAGGGTTGCTCACCACTCGGTAGGATTTTTCAAACTTAGGCGAGCACTTGACTGTAGTTAAGCCCCCGACTGAGAGGCTTGCTCATCACTCGGTAGGATTTTTCAAACTTAGGCGAGTACTGGACTGCAGCTAAGCCCCCGAGTGGGCGGGTTGCTCACCACTCGGTTGGATTTTGCAAACTTAGGCGAGCACTGGACTGCAGCTAAGCCCCCAAGTGGGAGGGTTGCTCACCACTCGGTAGGATTTTTCAAACATAGGCCAGCACTGGACTGCAGCTAAGCCCCTAAGTGGGAGGGTTGCTCACCACTCGGTAGGATTTTTCAAACTTAGGCGAGGACTGGACTGCAGCTAAGCCCCCAGTGGGAGGGTTGCTCACCACTCGGTAGGATTTTTCAAACTTAGGCGAGCACTGGACTGCAGCTAAGCCCCCGAGTGGGAGGGTTGCTCACCACTCGGTAGGATTTTTCAAAGTTAGGCGAGGACTGGACTGCAGCTAAGCCCCCAGTGGGAGGGTTGCTCACCACTCGGTAGGATTTTTCAAACTTAGGCGAGTACTGGACTACAGCTAAGCCCCCGAGTGGGAAGGTTGCTCACCACTCGGTAGGATTTTTCAAACTTAAGCGAGTACTGGACTGCAGCTAAGCCCCCGAGTGGGAGGGTTGCTCACCACTCGGTAGGATTTTTCGAACTTAGGCGAGCACTGGACTGTAGCTAAGCCCCCGACTGAGAGGCTTGCTCATCACTCGGTAGGATTTTTTAAACTTAGGCGAGTACTGGACTGCAGCTAAGCCCCCGAGTGGGAGGGTTGCTCACCACTCGGTAGGATTTTTCAAACTTAGGCGAGCACTTGACTGTAGCTAAGCCCCCGACTGAGAGGCTTGCTCATCACTCGGTAGGATTTTTTAAACTTAGGCGAGTACTGGACTGCAGCTAAGCCCCCGAGTGGGAGGGTTGCTCACCACTCGGTAGGATTTTTCAAACTTAGGCGAGGACTGGACTGCAGCTAAGCCCCCAGTGGGAGGGTTGCTCACCACTCGGTAGGATTTTTCAATCTTAGGCGAGCACTGGACTGCAGCTAAGCCCCCGAGTGGGAGGGTTGCTCACCACTCGGTAGGATTTTTCAAACATAGGAGAGTACTGGACTGCAGCTAAGCCCCCGAGTGGGAGGGTTGCTACCCACTCGGTATGATTTTTCAAACTTAGGCGAGCACTGGACTGCATCTAAGCCCCCGAGTGGGAGGGTTGCTCACCACTCGGTAGGATTTTTCAAACTTAGGCGAGGACTGGACCGCAGCTAAGCCCCCAGTGGGAGGGTTGCTCACCACTCGGTAGGATTTTTCAAACTTAGGCGAGGACTGGACCGCAGCTAAGCCCCCGATTGGGAGGGTTGCTCACCACTCGGTAGGATTTTCCAAACGTAGGCGAGTACTGGACTACAGCTAAGCCCCCGAGTGGGAAGGTTGCTCACCACTCGGTAGGATTTTTCAAACTTAGGCGAGGACTGGACTGCAGCTAAGCCCCCGAGTGGGAGGGTTGCTCACCACTCGGTAGGATTTTTCAAATTTAGGCGAGCACTTGACTGTAGTTAAGCCCCCGACTGAGAGGCTTGCTCATCACTCGGTAGGATTTTTCAAACTTAGGCGAGTACTGGACTGCAGCTAAGCCCCCGAGTGGGCGGGTTGCTCACCACTCGGTTGGATTTTGCAAACTTAGGCGAGCACTGGACTGCAGCTAAGCCCCCAAGTGGGAGGGTTGCTCACCACTCGGTAGGATTTTTCAAACATAGGCCAGCACTGGACTGCAGCTAAGCCCCTAAGTGGGAGGGTTGCTCACCACTCGGTAGGATTTTTCAAACTTAGGCGAGGACTGGACTGCAGCTAAGCCCCCAGTGGGAGGGTTGCTCACCACTCGGTAGGATTTTTCAAACTTAGGCGAGTACTGGACTGCAGCTAAGCCCCCGAGTGGGAGGGTTGCTCACCACTCGGTAGGATTTTTCAAAGTTAGGCGAGGACTGGACTGCAGCTAAGCCCCCAGTGGGAGGGTTGCTCACCACTCGGTAGGATTTTTCAAACTTAGGCGAGTACTGGACTACAGCTAAGCCCCCGAGTGGGAAGGTTGCTCACCACTCGGTAGGATTTTTCAAACTTAGGCGAGTACTGGACTGCAGCTAAGCCCCCGAATGGGAGGGTTGCTCACCACTCGGTAGGATTTTTCGAACTTAGGCGAGCACTGGACTGTAGCTAAGCCCCCGACTGAGAGGCTTGCTCATCACTCGGTAGGATTTTTTAAACTTAGGCGAGTACTGTACTACAGCTAAGCCCCCGAGTGGGAGGGTTGCTCACCACTCGGTAGGATTTTTCAAACTTAGGCGAGGACTGGACTGCAGCTAAGCCCCCAGTGGGAGGGTTGCTCACCACTCGGTAGGATTTTTGAAACTTAGGCGAGCACTGGACTGCAGCTAAGCCCCCGAGTGGGAGGGTTGCTCACCACTCGGTAGGATTTTTCAAACATAGGAGAGCACTGGACTGCAGCTAAGCCCCCGAGTGGGAGGGTTGCTACCCACTCGGTATGATTTTTCAAACTTAGGCGAGCACTGGACCGCAGCTAAGCCCCCGAGTGGGAGGGTTGCTCACCACTCGGTAGGATTTTTCAAACTTAGGCGAGGACTGGACCGCAGCTAAGCCCCCAGTGGGAGGGTTGCTCACCACTCGGTAGGATTTTTCAAACTTAGGCGAGGACTGGACCGCAGCTAAGCCCCCGATTGGGAGGGTTGCTCACCACTCGGTAGGATTTTTCAAACATAGGCGAGTACTGGACTACAGCTAAGCCCCCGAGTGGGAAGGTTGCTCAGCACTCGGTAGGATTTCTCAAACTTAGGCGAGGACTGGACCGCAGCTAAGCCCCCGAGTGGGAGGGTTGCTCACCACTCGGTAGGATTTTTCAAACTTAGGCGAGCACTGGACTGTAGCTAAGCCCCCGACTGAGAGGCTTGCTCATCACTCGGTAGGATTTTTCAAACTTAGGCGAGTACTAGACTGCAGCTAAGCCCCCGAGTGGGCGGGTTGCTCACCACTCGGTAGGATTTTGCAAACTTAGGCGAGCACTGGACTGCAGCTAAGCCCCCGAGTGGGAGGGTTGCTCACCACTCGGTAGGATTTTTCAAACTTAGGCTAGCACTAGACAGCAGCTAAGCCCCTAAGTGGGAGGTTTGCTCACCACTCGGTAGGATTTTTCAAACATAGGCGAGGACTGGACTGCAGCTAAGCCCCCAGTGGGAGGGTTGCTCACCACTCGGTAGGATTTTTCAAACTTAGGCGAGTACTGGACTGCAGCTAAGCCCCCGAGTGGGAGGGTTGCTCACCACTCGGTAGGATTTTTCAAAGTTAGGCGAGGACTGGACTGCAGCTAAGCCCCCGAGTGGGAGGGTTGCTCACCACTCGGTAGGATTTTTCAAACTTAGGCGAGGACTGGACCGCAGCTAAGCCCCCAGTGGGAGGGTTGCTCACCACTCGGTAGGATTTTTCAAACTTAGGCGAGTACTGGACTACAGCTAAGCCCCCGAGTGGGAAGGTTGCTCAGCACTCGGTAGGATTTCTCAAACTTAGGCGAGGACTGGACTGCAGCTAAGCCCCCGAGTGGGAGGGTTGCTCACCACTCGGTAGGATTTTTCAAACTTAGGCGAGCACTGGACTGTAGCTAAGCCCCCGACTGAGAGGCTTGCTATCACTCGGTAGGATTTTTCAAACTTAGGCGAGTACTAGACTGCAGCTAAGCCCCCGAGTGGGCGGGTTGCTCACCACTCGGTAGGATTTTGCAAACATAGGCGAGCACTGGACTGCAGCTAAGCCCCCGAGTGGGAGGGTTGCTCACCACTCGGTAGGATTTTTCAAACTTAGGCCAGCACTAGACTGCAGCTAAGCCCCTAAGTGGGAGGGTTGCTCACCACTCGGTAGGATTTTTCAAACTTAGGCGAGGACTGGACTGCAGCTAAGCCCCCAGTGGGAGGGTTGCTCACCACTCGGTAGGATTTTTCAAACTTAGGCGAGTACTGGACTGCAGCTAAGCCCCCGAGTGGGAGGGTTGCTCACCACTCGGTAGGATTTTTCAAAGTTAGGCGAGGACTGGACTGCAGCTAAGCCCCCGAGTGGGAGGGTTGCTCACCACTCGGTAGGATTTTTCAAACTTAGGCGAGGACTGGACCGCAGCTAAGCCCCCAGTGGGAGGGTTGCTCACCACTCGGTAGGATTTTTCAAACTTAGGCGAGTACTGGACTACAGCTAAGCCCCCGAGTGGGAAGGTTGCTCACCACTCGGTAGGATTTTTCAAACTTAGGCGAGTACTGGACTGCAGCTAAGCCCCCGAGTGGGAAGGTTGCTCACCACTCGGTAGGATTTTTCGAACTTAGGCGAGCACTTGACTGTAGCTAAGCCCCCGACTGAGAGGCTTGCTCATCACTCGGTAGGATTTTTTAAACTTAGGCGAGTACTGGACTGCAGCTAAGCCCCCGAGTGGGAGGGTTGCTCACCACTCGGTAGGATTTTTCAAACTTAGGCGAGCACTTGACTGTATCTAAGCCCCCGACTGAGAGGCTTGCTCATCACTCGGTAGGATTTTTTAAACTTAGGCGAGTACTGGACTGCAGCTAAGCCCCCGAGTGGGAGGGTTGCTCACCACTCGGTAGGATTTTTCAAACTTAGGCGAGGACTGGACTGCAGCTAAGCCCCCAGTGGGAGGGTTGCTCACCACTCGGTAGGATTTTTCAAACATAGGAGAGTACTGGACCGCAGCTAAGCCCCCGATTGGGAGGGTTGCTCACCACTCGGTAGGATTTTCCAAACGTAGGCGAGTACTGGACTACAGCTAAGCCCCCGAGTGGGAAGGTTGCTCACCACTCGGTAGGATTTTTCAAACTTAGGCGAGGACTGGACTGCAGCTAAGCCCCCGAGTGGGAGGGTTGCTCACCACTCGGTAGGATTTTTCAAACTTAGGCGAGCACTTGACTGTAGTTAAGCCCCCGACTGAGAGGCTTGCTCATCACTCGGTAGGATTTTTCAAACTTAAGCGAGGACTGGACTGCAGCTAAGCCCCCGAGTGGGCGGGTTGCTCACCACTCGGTTGGATTTTGCAAACTTAGGCGAGCACTGGACTGCAGCTAAGCCCCCAAGTGGGAGGGTTGCTCACCACTCGGTAGGCTTTTTCAAACATAGGCCAGCACTGGACTGCAGCTAAGCCCCTAAGTGGGAGGGTTGCTCACCACTCGGTAGGATTTTTCAAACTTAGGCGAGGACTGGACTGCAGCTAAGCCCCCAGTGGGAGGGTTGCTCACCACTCGGTAGGATTTTTCAAACTTAGGCGAGTACTGGACTGCAGCTAAGCCCCCGAGTGGGAGGGTTGCTCACCACTCGGTAGGATTTTTCAAAGTTAGGCGAGGACTGGACTGCAGCTAAGCCCCCAGTGGGAGGGTTGCTCACCACTCGGTAGGATTTTTCAAACTTAGGCGAGTACTGGACTACAGCTAAGCCCCCGAGTGGGAAGGTTGCTCACCACTCGGTAGGATTTTTCAAACTTAGGCGAGGACTGGACTGCAGCTAAGCCCCCGAGTGGGAAGGTTGCTCACCACTCGGTAGGATTTTTCAAACTTAGGCGAGTACTGGACTACAGCTAAGCCCCCGAGTGGGAAGGTTGCTCAGCACTCGGTAGGATTTCTCAAACTTAGGCGAGGACTGGACTGCAGCTAAGCCCCCGAGTGGGAGGGTTGCTCACCACTCGGTAGGATTTTTCAAACTTAGGCGAGCACTGGACTGTAGCTAAGCCCCCGACTGAGAGGCTTGCTCATCACTCGGTAGGATTTTTCAAACTTAGGCGAGTACTAGACTGCAGCTAAGCCCCCGAGTGGGCGGGTTGCTCACCACTCGGTAGGATTTTGCAAACATAGGCGAGCACTGGACTGCAGCTAAGCCCCCGAGTGGGAGGGTTGCTCACCACTCGGTAGGATTTTTCAAACTTAGGCCAGCACTAGACTGCAGCTAAGCCCCTAAGTGGGAGGGTTGCTCACCACTCGGTAGGATTTTTCAAACTTAGGCGAGGACTGGACTGCAGCTAAGCCCCCAGTGGGAGGGTTGCTCACCACTCGGTAGGATTTTTCAAACTTAGGCGAGTACTGGACTGCAGCTAAGCCCCCGAGTGGGAGGGTTGCTCACCACTCGGTAGGATTTTTCAAAGTTAGGCGAGGACTGGACTGCAGCTAAGCCCCCGAGTGGGAGGGTTGCTCACCACTCGGTAGGATTTTTCAAACTTAGGCGAGGACTGGACCGCAGCTAAGCCCCCAGTGGGAGGGTTGCTCACCACTCGGTAGGATTTTTCAAACTTAGGCGAGTACTGGACTACAGCTAAGCCCCCGAGTGGGAAGGTTGCTCACCACTCGGTAGGATTTTTCAAACTTAGGCGAGTACTGGACTGCAGCTAAGCCCCCGAGTGGGAAGGTTGCTCACCACTCGGTAGGATTTTTCGAACTTAGGCGAGCACTTGACTGTAGCTAAGCCCCCGACTGAGAGGCTTGCTCATCACTCGGTAGGATTTTTTAAACTTAGGCGAGTACTGGACTGCAGCTAAGCCCCCGAGTGGGAGGGTTGCTCACCACTCGGTAGGATTTTTCAAACTTAGGCGAGCACTTGACTGTATCTAAGCCCCCGACTGAGAGGCTTGCTCATCACTCGGTAGGATTTTTTAAACTTAGGCGAGTACTGGACTGCAGCTAAGCCCCCGAGTGGGAGGGTTGCTCACCACTCGGTAGGATTTTTCAAACTTAGGCGAGGACTGGACTGCAGCTAAGCCCCCAGTGGGAGGGTTGCTCACCACTCGGTAGGATTTTTCAAACATAGGAGAGTACTGGACCGCAGCTAAGCCCCCGATTGGGAGGGTTGCTCACCACTCGGTAGGATTTTCCAAACGTAGGCGAGTACTGGACTACAGCTAAGCCCCCGAGTGGGAAGGTTGCTCACCACTCGGTAGGATTTTTCAAACTTAGGCGAGGACTGGACTGCAGCTAAGCCCCCGAGTGGGAGGGTTGCTCACCACTCGGTAGGATTTTTCAAACTTAGGCGAGCACTTGACTGTAGTTAAGCCCCCGACTGAGAGGCTTGCTCATCACTCGGTAGGATTTTTCAAACTTAAGCGAGGACTGGACTGCAGCTAAGCCCCCGAGTGGGCGGGTTGCTCACCACTCGGTTGGATTTTGCAAACTTAGGCGAGCACTGGACTGCAGCTAAGCCCCCAAGTGGGAGGGTTGCTCACCACTCGGTAGGATTTTTCAAACATAGGCCAGCACTGGACTGCAGCTAAGCCCCTAAGTGGGAGGGTTGCTCACCACTCGGTAGGATTTTTCAAACTTAGGCGAGGACTGGACTGCAGCTAAGCCCCCAGTGGGAGGGTTGCTCACCACTCGGTAGGATTTTTCAAACTTAGGCGAGTACTGGACTGCAGCTAAGCCCCCGAGTGGGAGGGTTGCTCACCACTCGGTAGGATTTTTCAAAGTTAGGCGAGGACTGGACTGCAGCTAAGCCCCCAGTGGGAGGGTTGCTCACCACTCGGTAGGATTTTTCAAACTTAGGCGAGTACTGGACTACAGCTAAGCCCCCGAGTGGGAAGGTTGCTCACCACTCGGTAGGATTTTTCAAACTTAGGCGAGTACTGGACTGCAGCTAAGCCCCCGAATGGGAGGGTTGCTCACCACTCGGTAGGATTTTTCGAACTTAGGCGAGCACTGGACTGTAGCTAAGCCCCCGACTGAGAGGCTTGCTCATCACTCGGTAGGATTTTTTAAACTTAGGCGAGTACTGTACTACAGCTAAGCCCCCGAGTGGGAGGGTTGCTCACCACTCGGTAGGATTTTTCAAACTTAGGCGAGGACTGGACTGCAGCTAAGCCCCCAGTGGGAGGGTTGCTCACCACTCGGTAGGATTTTTGAAACTTAGGCGAGCACTGGACTGCAGCTAAGCCCCCGAGTGGGAGGGTTGCTCACCACTCGGTAGGATTTTTCAAACATAGGAGAGTACTGGACTGCAGCTAAGCCCCCGAGTGGGAGGGTTGCTACCCACTCGATATGATTTTTCAAACTTAGGCGAGCACTGGACCGCAGCTAAGCCCCCGAGTGGGAGGGTTGCTCACCACTCGGTAGGATTTTTCAAACTTAGGCGAGGACTGGACCGCAGCTAAGCCCCCAGTGGGAGGGTTGCTCACCACTCGGTAGGATTTTTCAAACTTAGGCGAGGACTGGACCGCAGCTAAGCCCCCGATTGGGAGGGTTGCTCACCACTCGGTAGGATTTTTCAAACATAGGCGAGTACTGGACTACAACTAAGCCCCCGAGTAGGAAGGTTGCTCACCACTCGGTTGGATTTTTCAAACTTAGGCGAGGACTGGACTGCAGCTAAGCCCCCGAGTGGGAGGGTTGCTCACCACTCGATAGGATTTTTCAAACTTAGGCGAGCACTGGACTGTAGCTAAGCCCCCGACTGAGAGGCTTGCTCATCACTCGGTAGGATTTTTCAAACTTAGGCGAGTACTGGACTGCAGCTAAGCCCCCGAGTGGGCGGGTTGCTCACCACTCGGTAGGATTTTGCAAACTTAGGCGAGCACTGGACTGCAGCTAAGCCCCCGAGTGGGAGGGTTGCTCACCACTCGGTAGGATTTTTCAAACTTAGGCCAGCACTAGACTGCAGCTAAGCCCCTAAGTGGGAGGGTTGCTCACCACTCGGTAGGATTTTTCAAACTTAGGCGAGGACTGGACTGCAGCTAAGCCCCCAGTGGGAGGGTTGCTCACCACTCGGTAGGATTTTTCAAACTTAGGCGAGTACTGGACTGCAGCTAAGCCCCCGAGTGGGAGGGTTGCTCACCACTCGGTAGGATTTTTCAAAGTTAGGCGAGGACTGGACTGCAGCTAAGACCCCGAGTGGGAGGGTTGCTCACCACTCGGTAGGATTTTTCAAACATAGGCGAGGACTGGACCGCAGCTAAGCCCCCAGTGGGAGGGTTGCTCACCACTCGGTAGGATTTTTCAAACTTAGGCGAGTACTGGACTACAGCTAAGCCCCCGAGTGGGAAGGTTGCTCACCACTCGGTAGGATTTTTCAAACTTAGGCGAGTACTGGACTGCAGCTAAGCCCCCGAGTGGGAGGGTTGCTCACCACTCGGTAGGATTTTTCGAACTTAGGCGAGCACTGGACTGTAGCTAAGCCCCCGACTGAGAGGCTTGCTCATCACTCGGTAGGATTTTTTAAACTTAGGCGAGTACTGGACTGCAGCTAAGCCCCCGAGTGGGAGGGTTGCTCACCACTCGGTAGGATTTTTCAAACTTAGGCGAGCACTTGACTGTATCTAAGCCCCCGACTGAGAGGCTTGCTCATCACTCGGTAGGATTTTTTAAACTTAGGCGAGTACTGGACTGCAGCTAAGCCCCCGAGTGGGAGGGTTGCTCACCACTCGGTAGGATTTTTCAAACTTAGGCGAGGACTGGACTGCAGCTAAGCCCCCAGTGGGAGGGTTGCTCACCACTCGGTAGGATTTTTCAAACATAGGAGAGTACTGGACTGCAGCTAAGCCCCCGAGTGGGAGGGTTGCTACCCACTCGGTATGATTTTTCAAACTTAGGCGAGCACTGGACTGCAGCTAAGCCCCCGAGTGGGAGGGTTGCTCACCACTCGGTAGGATTTTTCAAACTTAGGCGAGGACTGGACCGCAGCTAAGCCCCCAGTGGGAGGGTTGCTCACCACTCGGTAGGATTTTTCAAACTTAGGCGAGGACTGGACCGCAGCTAAGCCCCCGATTGGGAGGGTTGCTCACCACTCGGTAGGATTTTTCAAACATAGGCGAGTACTGGACTACAGCTAAGCCCCCGAGTGGGAAGGTTGCTCACCACTCGGTAGGATTTTTCAAACATAGGCGAGGACTGGACTGCAGCTAAGCCCCCGAGTGGGAGGGTTGCTCACCACTCGGTAGGATTTTTCAAACTTAGGCGAGCACTGGACTGTAGCTAAGCCCCCGACTGAGAGGCTTGCTCATCACTCGGTAGGATTTTTCAAACTTAGGCGAGTACTGGACTGCACCTAAGCCCCCGAGTGGGCGGGTTGCTCACCACTCGGTAGGATTTTGCAAACTTAGGCGAGCACTGGACTGCAGCTAAGCCCCCGAGTGGGAGGGTTGCTCACCACTCGGTAGGATTTTTCAAACTTAGGCCAGCACTAGACTGCAGCTAAGCCCCTAAGTGGGAGGGTTGCTCACCACTCGGTAGGATTTTTCAAACTTAGGCGAGGACTGGACTGCAGCTAAGCCCCCAGTGGGAGGGTTGCTCACCACTCGGTAGGATTTTTCAAACTTAGGCGAGTACTGGACTGCAGCTAAGCCCCCGAGTGGGAGGGTTGCTCACCACTCGGTAGGATTTTTCAAAGTTAGGCGAGGACTGGACTGCAGCTAAGACCCCGAGTGGGAGGGTTGCTCACCACTCGGTATGATTTTTCAAACTTAGGCGAGGACTGGACCGCAGCTAAGCCCCCAGTGGGAGGGTTGCTCACCACTCGGTAGGATTTTTGAAACTTAGGCGAGTACTGGACTACAGCTAAGCCCCCGAGTGGGAAGGTTGCTCACCACTCGGTAGGATTTTTCAAACTTAGGCGAGTACTGGACTGCAGCTAAGCCCCCGAGTGGGAGGGTTGCTCACCACTCGGTAGGATTTTTCGAACTTAGGCGAGCACTGGACTGTAGCTAAGCCCCCGACTGAGAGGCTTGCTCATCACTCGGTAGGATTTTTTAAACTTAGGCGAGTACTGGACTGCAGCTAAGCCCCCGAGTGGGAGGGTTGCTCACCACTCGGTAGGATTTTTCAAACTTAGGCGAGCACTTGACTGTATCTAAGCCCCCGACTGAGAGGCTTGCTCATCACTCGGTAGGATTTTTTAAACTTAGGCGAGTACTGGACTGCAGCTAAGCCCCCGAGTGGGAGGGTTGCTCACCACTCGGTAGGATTTTTCAAACTTAGGCGAGGACTGGACTGCAGCTAAGCCCCCAGTGGGAGGGTTGCTCACCACTCGGTAGGATTTTTCAAACATAGGAGAGTACTGGACTGCAGCTAAGCCCCCGAGTGGGAGGGTTGCTACCCACTCGGTATGATTTTTCAAACTTAGGCGAGCACTGGACTGCAGCTAAGCCCCCGAGTGGGAGGGTTGCTCACCACTCGGTAGGATTTTTCAAACTTAGGCGAGGATTGGACCGCAGCTAAGCCCCCAGTGGGAGGGTTGCTCACCACTCGGTAGGATTTTTCGAACTTAGGCGAGGACTGGACCGCAGCTAAGCCCCCGATTGGGAGGGTTGCTCACCACTCGGTAGGATTTTTCAAACATAGGCGAGTACTGGACTACAGCTAAGCCCCCGAGTGGGAAGGTTGCTCACCACTCGGTAGGATTTTTCAAACTTAGGCGAGGACTGGACTGCAGCTAAGCCCCCGAGTGGGAGGGTTGCTCACCACTCGGTAGGATTTTTCAAACTTAGGCGAGCACTGGACTGTAGCTAAGCCCCCGACTGAGAGGCTTGCTCATCACTCGGTAGGATTTTTCAAACTTAGGCGAGTACTGGACTGCACCTAAGCCCCCGAGTGGGCGGGTTGCTCACCACTCGGTAGGATTTTGCAAACTTAGGCGAGCACTGGACTGCAGCTAAGCCCCCGAGTGGGAGGGTTGCTCACCACTCGGTAGGATTTTTCAAACTTAGGCCAGCACTAGACTGCAGCTAAGCCCCTAAGTGGGAGGGTTGCTCACCACTCGGTAGGATTTTTCAAACTTAGGCGAGGACTGGACTGCAGCTAAGCCCCCAGTGGGAGGGTTGCTCACCACTCGGTAGGATTTTTCAAACTTAGGCGAGTACTGGACTGCAGCTAAGCCCCCGAGTGGGAGGGTTGCTCACCACTCGGTAGGATTTTTCAAAGTTAGGCGAGGACTGGACTGCAGCTAAGCCCCCGAGTGGGAGGGTTGCTCACCACTCGGTAGGATTTTTCAAACTTAGGCGAGGACTGGACCGCAGCTAAGCCCCCAGTGGGAGGGTTGCTCACCACTCGGTAGGATTTTTCAAACTTAGGCGAGTACTGGACTACAGCTAAGCCCCCGAGTGGGAAGGTTGCTCACCACTCGGTAGGATTTTTCAAACTTAGGCGAGTACTGGACTGCAGCTAAGCCCCCGAGTGGGAGGGTTGCTCACCACTCGGTAGGATTTTTCGAACTTAGGCGAGCACTGGACTGTAGCTAAGCCCCCGACTGAGAGGCTTGCTCATCACTCGGTAGGATTTTTTAAACTTAGGCGAGTACTGGACTGCAGCTAAGCCCCCGAGTGGGAGGGTTGCTCACCACTCGGTAGGATTTTTCAAACTTAGGCGAGCACTTGACTGTATCTAAGCCCCCGACTGAGAGGCTTGCTCATCACTCGGTAGGATTTTTTAAACTTAGGCGAGTACTGGACTGCAGCTAAGCCCCCGAGTGGGAGGGTTGCTCACCAGTCGGTAGGATTTTTCAAACTTAGGCGAGGACTGGACTGCAGCTAAGCCCCCAGTGGGAGGGTTGCTCACCACTCGGTAGGATTTTTCAAACATAGGAGAGTACTGGACTGCAGCTAAGCCCCCGAGTGGGAGGGTTGCTACCCACTCGGTATGATTTTTCAAACTTAGGCGAGCACTGGACTGCAGCTAAGCCCCCGAGTGGGAGGGTTGCTCACCACTCGGTAGGATTTTTCAAACTTAGGCGAGGACTGGACCGCAGCTAAGCCCCCAGTGGGAGCGTTGCTCACCACTCGGTAGGATTTTTCAAACTTAGGCGAGGACTGGACCGCAGCTAAGCCCCCGATTGGGAGGGTTGCTCACCACTCGGTAGGATTTTTCAAACATAGGCGAGTACTGGACTACAGCTAAGCCCCCGAGTGGGAAGGTTGCTCACCACTCGGTAGGATTTTTCAAACTTAGGCGAGGACTGGACTGCAGCTAAGCCCCCGAGTGGGAGGGTTGCTCACCACTCGGTAGGATTTTTCAAACTTAGGCGAGAACTGGACTATAGCTAAGCCCCCGACTGAGAGGGTTGCTGACCACTTGGTAGGATTTTTCAAACTTAGGCGAGTACTGGACTGCACCTAAGCCCCCGAGTGGGCGGGTTGCTCACCACTCGGTAGGATTTTGCAAACTTAGGCGAGCACTGGACTGCAGCTAAGCCCCCGAGTGGGAGGGTTGCTCACCACTCGGTAGGATTTTTCAAACTTAGGCCAGCACTAGACTGCAGCTAAGCCCCTAAGTGGGAGGGTTGCTCACCACTCGGTAGGATTTTTCAAACTTAGGCGAGGACTGGACTGCAGCTAAGCCCCCAGTGGGAGGGTTGCTCACCACTCGGTAGGATTTTTCAAACTTAGGCGAGTACTGGACTGCAGCTAAGCCCCCGAGTGGGAGGGTTGCTCACCACTCGGTAGGATTTTTCAAAGTTAGGCGAGGACTGGACGGCAGCTAAGCCCCCGAGTGGGAGGGTTGCTCACCACTCGGTAGGATTTTTCAAACTTAGGCGAGGACTGGACCGCAGCTAAGCCCCCAGTGGGAGGGTTGCTCACCACTCGGTAGGATTTTTCAAACTTAGGCGAGTACTGGACTACAGCTAAGCCCCCGAGTGGGAAGGTTGCTCACCACTCGGTAGGATTTTTCAAACTTAGGCGAGTACTAGACTGCAGCTAAGCCCCCGAGTGGGAGGGTTGCTCACCACTCGGTAGGATTTTTCGAACTTAGGCGAGCACTGGACTGTAGCTAAGCCCCCGACTGAGAGGCTTGCTCATCACTCGGTAGGATTTTTTAAACTTAGGCGAGTACTGGACTGCAGCTAAGCCCCCGAGTGGGAGGGTTGCTCACCACTCGGTAGGATTTTTCAAACTTAGGCGAGCACTTGACTGTATCTAAGCCCCCGACTGAGAGGCTTGCTCATCACTCGGTAGGATTTTTTAAACTTAGGCGAGTACTGGACTGCAGCTAAGCCCCCGAGTGGGAGGGTTGCTCACCACTCGGTAGGATTTTTCAAACTTAGGCGAGGACTGGACTGCAGCTAAGCCCCCAGTGGGAGGGTTGCTCACCACTCGGTAGGATTTTTCAAACATAGGAGAGTACTGGACTGCAGCTAAGCCCCCGAGTGGGAGGGTTGCTACCCACTCGGTATGATTTTTCAAACTTAGGCGAGCACTGGACTGCAGCTAAGCCCCCGAGTGGGAGGGTTGCTCACCACTCGGTAGGATTTTTCAAACTTAGGCGAGGACTGGACCGCAGCTAAGCCTCCAGTGGGAGGGTTGCTCACCACTCGGTAGGATTTTTCAAACTTAGGCGAGGACTGGACCACAGCTAAGCCCCCGATTGGGAGGGTTGCTCACCACTCGGTAGGATTTTTCAAACATAGGCGAGTACTGGACTACAGCTAAGCCCCCGAGTGGGAAGGTTGCTCACCACTCGGTAGGATTTTTCAAACTTAGGCGAGGACTGGACTGCAGCTAAGCCCCCGAGTGGGAGGCTTGCTCATCACTCGGTAGGATTTTTCAAACTTAGGCGAGCACTGGACTGCACCTAAGCCCCCGAGTGGGCGGGTTGCTCACCACTCGGTAGGATTTTTCAAACTTAGGCGAGCACTGGACTGCACCTAAGCCCCCGAGTGGGCGGGTTGCTCACCACTCGGTAGGATTTTGCAAACTTAGGCCAGCACTAGACTGCAGCTAAGCCCCCGAGTGGGAGGGTTGCTCACCACTCGGTAGGATTTTTCAAACTTAGGCCAGCACTAGACTGCAGCTAAGCCCCTAAGTGGGAGGGTTGCTCACCACTCGGTAGGATTTTTCAAACTTAGGAGAGTACTGGACTGCAGCTAAGCCCCCGAGTGGGAGGGTTGCTACCCACTCGGTAGGATTTTTCAAACTTAGGCGAGCACTGGACTGCAGCTAAGCCCCCGAGTGGGAGGGTTGCTCACCACTCGGTATGATTTTTCAAACTTAGGCGAGCACTGGACCGCAGCTAAGCCCCCGAGTGGGAGGGTTGCTCACCACTCGGTAGGATTTTTCAAACTTAGGCGAGGACTGGACCGCAGCTAAGCCCCCAGTGGGAGGGTTGCTCACCACTCGGTAGGATTTTTCAAACTTAGGCGAGGACTGGACCGCAGCTAAGCCCCCGATTGGGAGGGTTGCTCACCACTCGGTAGGATTTTTCAAACATAGGCGAGTACTGGACTACAGCTAAGCCCCCGAGTGGGAAGGTTGCTCACCACTCGGTAGGATTTTTCAAACTTAGGCGAGGACTGGACTGCAGCTAAGCCCCCGAGTGGGAGGGTTGCTCACCACTCGGTAGGATTTTTCAAACTTAGGCGAGCACTGGACTGTAGCTAAGCCCCCGACTGAGAGGCTTGCTCATCACTCGGTAGGATTTTTCAAACTTAGGCGAGTACTGGACTGCACCTAAGCCCCCGAGTGGGCGGGTTGCTCACCACTCGGTAGGATTTTGCAAACTTAGGCGAGCACTGGACTGCAGCTAAGCCCCCGAGTGGGAGGGTTGCTCACCACTCGGTAGGATTTTTCAAACTTAGGCCAGCACTAGACTGCAGCTAAGCCCCTAAGTGGGAGGGTTGCTCACCACTCGGTAGGATTTTTCAAACTTAGGCGAGGACTGGACTGCAGCTAAGCCCCCAGTGGGAGGGTTGCTCACCACTCGGTAGGATTTTTCAAACTTAGGCGAGTACTGGACTGCAGCTAAGCCCCCGAGTGGGAGGGTTGCTCACCACTCGGTAGGATTTTTCAAAGTTAGGCGAGGACTGGACTGCAGCTAAGCCCCCGAGTGGGAGGGTTGCTCACCACTCGGTAGGATTTTTCAAACTTAGGCGAGGACTGGACCGCAGCTAAGCCCCCAGTGGGAGGGTTGCTCACCACTCGGTAGGATTTTTCAAACTTAGGCGAGTACTGGACTACAGCTAAGCCCCCGAGTGGGAAGGTTGCTCACCACTCGGTAGGATTTTTCAAACTTAGGCGAGTACTGGACTGCAGCTAAGCCCCCGAGTGGGAGGGTTGCTCACCACTCGGTAGGATTTTTCGAACTTAGGCGAGCACTGGACTGTAGCTAAGCCCCCGACTGAGAGGCTTGCTCATCACTCGGTAGGATTTTTTAAACTTAGGCGAGTACTGGACTGCAGCTAAGCCCCCGAGTGGGAGGGTTGCTCACCACTCGGTAGGATTTTTCAAACTTAGGCGAGCACTTGACTGTATCTAAGCCCCCGACTGAGAGGCTTGCTCATCACTCGGTAGGATTTTTTAAACTTAGGCGAGTACTGGACTGCAGCTAAGCCCCCGAGTGGGAGGGTTGCTCACCAGTCGGTAGGATTTTTCAAACTTAGGCGAGGACTGGACTGCAGCTAAGCCCCCAGTGGGAGGGTTGCTCACCACTCGGTAGGATTTTTCAAACATAGGAGAGTACTGGACTGCAGCTAAGCCCCCGAGTGGGAGGGTTGCTACCCACTCGGTATGATTTTTCAAACTTAGGCGAGCACTGGACTGCAGCTAAGCCCCCGAGTGGGAGGGTTGCTCACCACTCGGTAGGATTTTTCAAACTTAGGCGAGGACTGGACCGCAGCTAAGCCCCCAGTGGGAGCGTTGCTCACCACTCGGTAGGATTTTTCAAACTTAGGCCAGCACTAGACTGCAGCTAAGCCCCTAAGTGGGAGGGTTGCTCACCACTCGGTAGGATTTTTCAAACTTAGGCGAGGACTGGACTGCAGCTAAGCCCCCAGTGGGAGGGTTGCTCACCACTCGGTAGGATTTTTCAAACTTAGGCGAGTACTGGACTGCAGCTAAGCCCCCGAGTGGGAGGGTTGCTCACCACTCGGTAGGATTTTTCAAACTTAGGCGAGCACTGGACTATAGCTAAGCCCCCGACTGAGAGGCTTGCTCATCACTCGGTAGGATTTTTCAAACTTAGGCGAGTACTGGACTGCACCTAAGCCCCCGAGTGGGCGGGTTGCTCACCACTCGGTAGGATTTTGCAAACTTAGGCGAGCACTGGACTGCAGCTAAGCCCCCGAGTGGGAGGGTTGCTCACCACTCGGTAGGATTTTTCAAACTTAGGCCAGCACTAGACTGTAGCTAAGCCCCTAAGTGGGAGGGTTGCTCACCACTCGGTAGGATTTTTCAAACTTAGGCGAGGACTGGACTGCAGCTAAGCCCCCAGTGGGAGGGTTGCTCACCACTCGGTAGGATTTTTCAAACTTAGGCGAGTACTGGACTGCAGCTAAGCCCCCGAGTGGGAGGGTTGCTCACCACTCGGTAGGATTTTTCAAAGTTAGGCGAGGACTGGACGGCAGCTAAGCCCCCGAGTGGGAGGGTTGCTCACCACTCGGTAGGATTTTTCAAACTTAGGCGAGGACTGGACCGCAGCTAAGCCCCCAGTGGGAGGGTTGCTCACCACTCGGTAGGATTTTTCAAACTTAGGCGAGTACTGGACTACAGCTAAGCCCCCGAGTGGGAAGGTTGCTCACCACTCGGTAGGATTTTTCAAACTTAGGCGAGTACTGGACTGCAGCTAAGCCCCCGAGTGGGCGGGTTGCTCACCACTCGGTAGGATTTTTCGAACTTAGGCGAGCACTGGACTGTAGCTAAGCCCCCGACTGAGAGGCTTGCTCATCACTCGGTAGGATTTTTTAAACTTAGGCGAGTACTGGACTGCAGCTAAGCCCCCGAGTGGGAGGGTTGCTCACCACTCGGTAGGATTTTTCAAACTTAGGCGAGCACTTGACTGTATCTAAGCCCCCGACTGAGAGGCTTGCTCATCACTCGGTAGGATTTTTTAAACTTAGGCGAGTACTGGACTGCAGCTAAGCCCCCGAGTGGGAGGGTTGCTCACCACTCGGTAGGATTTTTCAAACTTAGGCGAGGACTGGACTGCAGCTAAGCCCCCAGTGGGAGGGTTGCTCACCACTCGGTAGGATTTTTCAAACATAGGAGAGTACTGGACTGCAGCTAAGCCCCCGAGTGGGAGGGTTGCTACCCACTCGGTATGATTTTTCAAACTTAGGCGAGCACTGGACTGCAGCTAAGCCCCCGAGTGGGAGGGTTGCTCACCACTCGGTAGGATTTTTCAAACTTAGGCGAGGACTGGACCGCAGCTAAGCCTCCAGTGGGAGGGTTGCTCACCACTCGGTAGGATTTTTCAAACTTAGGCGAGGACTGGACCACAGCTAAGCCCCCGATTGGGAGGGTTGCTCACCACTCGGTAGGATTTTTCAAACATAGGCGAGTACTGGACTACAGCTAAGCCCCCGAGTGGGAAGGTTGCTCACCACTCGGTAGGATTTTTCAAACTTAGGCGAGGACTGGACTGCAGCTAAGCCCCCGAGTGGGAGGGTTGCTCACCACTCGGTAGGATTTTTCAAACTTAGGCGAGCACTGGACTGTAGCTAAGCCCCCGACTGAGAGGCTTGCTCATCACTCGGTAGGATTTTTCAAACTTAGGCGAGTACTGGACTGCACCTAAGCCCCCGAGTGGGCGGGTTGCTCACCACTCGGTAGGATTTTGCAAACTTAGGCGAGCACTGGACTGCAGCTAAGCCCCTGAGTGGGAGGGTTGCTCACCACTCGGTAGGATTTTTCAAACTTAGGCCAGCACTGGACTGCAGCTAAGCCCCTAAGTGGGAGGGTTGCTCACCACTCGGTAGGATTTTTCAAACTTAGGCGAGGACTGGACTGCAGCTAAGCCCCCAGTGGGAGGGTTGCTCACCACTCGGTAGGATTTTTCAAACTTAGGCGAGTACTGGACTGCAGCTAAGCCCCCGAGTGGGAGGGTTGCTCACCACTCGGTAGGATTTTTCAAAATTAGGAGAGCACTGGACTGCAGCTAAGCCCCCGAGTGGGTGGGTTGCTCACCACTCGGTATGATTTTTCAAACTTAGGCGAGCACTGGACTGCAGCTAAGCCCCCGACTGAGAGGCTTGCTCACCACTCGGTAGGATTTTGCAAACTTAGGCAAGCATTGGACTGCAGCTAAGCCCCCGACTGAGAGGGTTGCTCACCACTCGGTAGGATTTTTCAAACTTAGGCGAGGACTGGACTGCAGCTAAGCCCCCAGTGGGAGGGTTGCTCACCACTCGGTAGGATTTTTCAAACTTAGGCGAGGACTGGACTGCAGCTAAGCCCCCAGTGGGAGGGTTGCTCACCACTCGGTAGGATTTTTCAAACATAGGCGAGGACTGGACTGCAGCTAAGCCCCCGAGTGGGAGGGTTGCTCACCACTCGGTAGGATTTTTCAAACTTAGGCGAGCACTGGACTGCAGCTAAGCCCCCGTGTGGGAGGGTTGCTCACGACTCGGTAGGATTTTTCAAACTTAGGCGAGCACGGGACTGCAGCTAAGCCCCCAAGTGGGAGGGTTGCTCACCACTCGGTAGGATTTTTCAAACTTAGGCGAGGACTGGACTGCAGCTAACCCCCAGTGGGAGGGTTGCTCACCACTCGGTAGGATTTTTCAAACTTAGGCGAGTACTGGACTGCACCTAAGCCACCGAGTGGGAGGGTTGCTCACCACTCGGTAGGATTTTTCAAACATAGGAGATTACTGGACTCCAGCTAAGCCCCCGAGTGGGCGGGTTGCTCACCACTCGGTATGATTTTTCAAACTTAGGCGAGCACTGGACTGCAGCTAAGCCCCCGACTGAGAGGCTTCCTCACCACTCGGTAGGATTTTGCAAACTTAGGCGAGCACTGGACTGCATCTAAGCCCCCGACTGAGAGGCTTGCTCACCACTCGGTAGGATTTTGCAAACTTAGGCGAGCACTGGACTGCAGCTAAGCCCCCGACTGAGAGGGTTGCTCACCAGTCGGTAGGATTTTTCAAAGTTAGGCGAGGACTGGACTGCAGCTAAGCCCCCAGTGGGAGGGTTGCTCACCTCTCGGTAGGATTTTTCAAACTTAGGCGAGTACTGGACTGCAGCTAAGCCCCCGAGTGGGAGGGTTGCTCACCACTCGGTAGGATTTTTCAAAGTTAGGCGAGTACTGGTGTCGGGACCCCGATTCCAAATCACATCGATCTAGCCGGTAACACCTCATATCACTTTGCGGCCTCACGCACGGTATTCCCACGGGTGTCGCCTTACCATGGCCCGGGACCGTTTGCGCCTTTTGGCTCACGTATATGATAGTGTCGCTAACATCCATATGACAGAGAACCCGGGCCGACATGGCTAGTCGTGAACCCAAAGCGGCACTAACGTATGGGGACAGGCATACATGAATCAACATCGAACGTGTCGGTCAGCAGCGTGCGAATCCGGGCTGTAGCACTAGGCTAACAGGACTCCGGGAACCCGGGCTGTAGCAGGCTAGGCAGGACTCCGGATGTCACCGCGTGACATTTCCCCGAAGGGACAGACACAGGAACGATATGAAACACATGCCGGCCAGTCAAGTGTCCAGAGCAGTAGTGCTGGGCTAGCAGGACTCCGGTGAACCGGGCTGTAGCGGACTACTATGGCTCAAGGAGGCACTGGACTACATTTCCCCATAAGAGAGGCTGCTAAGGATAGACAACTAGATTGTCGGATCCCACACATACCAAGCATTTCAATCATATACACAATATGCTCGATATGTGCAAATACAACATGGCATCACAACAAGACTCTACGACTCAGAGTATTTATTCATTAGGCTCCGAAGAGCCAGATATTACAAACATGGGTCTCATGACCCAACATTCAGAGCATACAAGTCAAAGCACATGCGGAAGCTTAACATGTCTGAGTACAGACATCTACAAATGAAAAAGGCTGAGAAGCCTGACTATCTACTAGATCCTGCCGAGGGCACAAGATCGTAGCTGAGGTAACAAGCTAAACGTCAAAGTCCACACGGAACTACTAGCGAGACTGACGTCTCTCTGCAAAACATAAAATAAGCAAACGTGAGTGCAAATGTACCCAGCAAGACTTACATCAGAACTAGCTACATATGCATCGGTATCAACAAAGGGGGTGGTGGAGTTTAACTGCAGCAAGCCAGCTTTGACTCGGTGGCTATCCTGAACTACGACTGAAAGCAACTCTTTTGAGGTGGCGCACACGAGTCCACATATTCACCATATCAATACACCACTATGGATTCGCTCCCGTCTCCCTACGAGAACGCCATCCATAGCACTCACGCTTATCTTGTGCATTTTAGAGTATCCACTTCCACTTGTCTATGAACTGTACAGGCGACCCAGAAGTCCTTTACCGCGGACACGGCTATTCGAATAGATCATATTAACCCTGCAGGGGTGTACTTCGTCACACACGCTCTCGCCACTTACCACCATGTACACGTCGTGTACCTCGGCAACCTTCAAGCGGAAGCCTGGCGAGGGAGTCGGCCACGACCTGACTAACCACACAAGTCTCTAGTCCAGGTTTATCGCCTATTCGGGTTCCATCCGCAAGGAGATCCGGCCGGGGTGTCGCTCACGGCCCCAAACGATGTGTGCAGGGTTCCCGAGCCCACCATCCGGGTGCCACTCGGTACACCAGGCCACGTGTGCCTAGTCTATCCCAAGCCCACCTGTACCGGGTGCCACTTGGTAGACTACTAACACTACCTACAAACACCAGAAACTAGTTGCAACTCCTGGACAGAGATCAGGTTGATTAATAAGTCGAGAGGGGCACTTAAGCATTCCAATGCGTGGTAGTAACTGTTCATGGATCACAAACACAGAACTCAGTTCCTGAGGACAGTTTCAATGAGACAACCCACCATGTACTCCTACATGGCCTCTCACCGCTACCTTTACCAAATCATGTTCACACACTTAGCTCTGAACAGTAGGACATGTTCACCACATTCGAATTCATTCCCGATGAATCAGACCTGACACAACTCTAAGCAATAGCAGGCATGACAAACTAGCATGAATGAGTAGGCACATCAGGGCTCAAACAACTCCTACTCATGCTAGTGGGTTTCATCTATTTACTGTGGCAATGACAGGTCATGCAGAGGATAAAGGGGTTCAGCTACCGCAGCAAGTAACAGATAGATCGTTGTTGTCCTAATGCAGTAAAAGAGAGCAGGAGCGAGAGAGTGGGATTGTATCGGAATGAGCAAGGGGGTTTTGCTTGCCTGGCACTTCTGAAGATAGCATTGAGTCTTCATCAGTGTCAACGATCACAGCGTCGGAACAACGTCTACCGAGGGGAACAAACACCGGCAACAGAGAGGAAACACAATCAATGCAATGCAACAATATGATGCATGAATGTGACATGGCAATATGCTGTGAATTGAGCTAATGCAGCTAGCAACATGTTAAATGGAGTTGGCTTGAATCCTAGGTTCAATTCAAACTCCATATGTGAGGGTTTAAATGCCATTTATATGACTTGGCCTAATCAGCAGCCATAAGTTGTTCTAACATGCATGGAGATGGTACAGATGGATAGATTGGATTTTTCTGATCATTTTTCATATATAACTTGTTTGGTTTGGAGCTACGGTTGAATTTCTATGAATTTTAGAAGTTTGCACTATTTTCTGGAATTTCCTGTATAAGAATAATTCCAGTAATTAAATTACTGCGTCAGCACTACGTCAGGATGACGTCAGCTGGTCAGCGGGGTCGTCCAGGTCAAACCTGACGTGTGGGGACCACACGTCAGTGACACGGGGACTAATCCCGGTCAAAACCAGCGCTGATTGGGTTTGACCCTGTGGTGGGGCCCACTGTCAGTGGCTGTGAGGTGGCTAGTTAAGGGATTAGCCTCTAATGACGGAGCCACGTCATCATCGCCGGACTCTGGCCGGCGGCGACCATTCCGCACGGCGGAGCTGCAGCTGGGCGGCGCTAGGGGCTGCGGTTAGGTGCGGTGCGACCACCAGGACGGAGCCCATGCTCGTCCGCATCCAACGGAGTAGGCAGCAGCGACTGGGGTGCGCTGTACTCGCCGGAGATGAGCTCACGGCGGCAGCCGGAGTTCAGGAACATGCGGGGCAAGCGCTGCGGCATGCAAACGAGCTGGCTGTCGCGCTAGTGTTGCTCCACGGGGCGTTGCGAGTGCAACGGACGCACGCGCGGGGCCATTTGGTCTCCGGGGCTTCGCCGGCGACGAGCCCGTGCGGCGATGGCTATGGTAAGCAAGGGGGCGACGACTATGGCGACCGAACGGGGGCATGGTTAGGGGGAAAATGACCGGGGGCTCACCGCGATCACGAAGAGCTCCTCGCCGAGCTCGGGAAGGCATGGACGGCGACGAATTTGACGGCGGCGATGCATGACCGTGCGCGGAGACGACGGGTCGATGGCGAGGCGACAGGGCGTCCGGCGATGCTCGCGTTGAGGGGGAGCTTCAAGGTGTCGAGGCGGAGCTCGTGGACTCATTAGCAGGGCGAGGGGTGGCCGGTGGCCATGGCTACGGCGAGCGGCGGCTGCGGCTGCGCTTGGGTGAGTGCGCGCGAGAGGGAGCAGAGGAGGGGGAGGGGGTCCAGGGAGAGAGCGAGGGGGTCGAGCGGGCGACGTGGGCGTCGTCCGGATCCTCCAGAGGCGCGGGCGGCAAGCAGGTGACGCCGTGGCGCGCGCGGCGGCGTCGCGGTGTCCCTCCTCTGCCTACTGGCAGAGGTAGGCGATGACTGGCACCAGACCAGTGGGCTGGGCCGTGCTGGGCCAGGCCAGGTAAGCGCCAGGTAAGACTTCTCTCTCTCTCTCTCATTTGTTTCTGTTTTTCTATTTTGTTATTTTGTTCTGGGCTTTATTAAAAATGCCAGGGCATTTCCAAAAATCATGAAACTAATCAGGGCTACTGTTTAGAATACATCCAACAGTAAACATTTTAGTTTATGATTATTTGAGCATTTAAAATATTTAATAGCATTTAAATGCTCGAATGCAAATACTATATGATTTAATTCAGAGTCCAAATATGTCATGGAAAAATGTGCAGCACCTCTGGTTATTGTTTCCAACATTTTCCAGAAATGATGAACATTTTTGAAAGCCATTTGGAAACACTGAGAATATTTTAGTTGAGTCTAGTGAATTCCTTTGATGCTAGGGTTTATGCAATCCCCATTTCAATTTTCTGCAAAATTCAAACATGATGCACACCTGAAGCTTGCCTAGTGCAATACGAGAAGCTAGGGATGTGACAACTCGCCCCCACTAAACAAGAATCTCGTCCCGAGATTCAAGCGTAGGGTAAGAGGAAAAGGGGACACAAAAGCTAACACAATCTTCTCGATCCCATTGTTCTTCTCGAAGATGTTGATTCATTGCATCCCTTTGATCTTGACATCATTTCTTTCGGGAGCTTCATCCAACTATGATGACGGAAGAGAGGGAAACTCTACAGGATTGATCTTCTCGAAGATCGAGCTATGCAAGATCAACTTGCGGAATGAGATGTTGAAACATCTCGAGTTGAGACACAAAACACATCGAGAGGGATGGAAGAACAAACGATGAGGTTTGATTTGGTGGGCAACAATCCCACGCTTAGATAATATGGTGCAAGGGTTCCAAAGCAGCGGGGAGTTAATTGCCATGACTCCATAACGGGGCACCTTAGGAAAGGTGACTCGTAGAATTCTTCCCTTAAGTGGCAAAAAGAATTACTTTTGATTCAGAGATCATTGAAACTCTTTATACCAGCCCAAGGCAAAACGCAACAATCGTTTGGTGGAGTACGAAGGATGGCACAATGGCGGTGCAAGCTGGGAACAAAATACAAATGATGGGAATGATTCTAGTAACTGGGGAGAAACCCAACAGTAGAGAGTGATTCCACTATTGGAAAGGTTATAACATAACCGAGGAGATTGGGGCCAATCCCAGTTAGTGCTGACGATGACACCTAATGCTTGCGCGTGCTCTCAAGAACTTGAGCATTTCCATATTCATCAAGGTTTTACCAACATCCGTGCCGAGGATCCTGGCAACACATCATACTACCATAATGAACGGTGATGGAGGATGCAGGTGCAAAGGAGGACAACACTTTCTCAGATTTCACCTTAGCGAAGCCAAGGGAGCAAAATCTGGATGATCGACCGAGAGACATTTGGCACTCCGCTTCTAATGTTCTCCTTGATGTACTGGTTACTACGGTCATGCTTAAAGCATCAACATAGCCATCAAGTAGTGGTCGGACTTCGGAATGCAAAGGATCCATAAGGAACAACTAGGGAGCAAATCCTACGAAGTCCTTATGGGGAGGTGGCCAACTTTCTCAATCAAGATACTACAATAATAGGTCTTCCGGCTGGGTGTGTTGGCCACGACATCCACTTACCGGTAACAGAGAGACCATTAGTATAGTTCTTGGGAAACGTTCAACCATCACATCTGCCTGAGATTCAGATCTGGTTGGTGTCGGGATATTCCAGACTCATCAAGCCTAGAAGAAAATGAAGGTTTGCAACACAAATCGACGAGATGACGTTGCGAGATTCTCGGGAAATGAGCTACGGTAGCAAGCTCCCAAACATGAGCTAGTTCTGCTACATACATGTGAACACACTGTCCCAGACAAGCATGACCACGTAGTAGTCTTATAATAAAACACTACCGAGTTCAGGTGGGGAACCATCAACGAGGATATCGAAGCCTTGTGCATGAACTAGTATTCGCACAGCAACTCCTTTTCCTTGAACAAATCAATCGGTGGCTTGGTGTGCTAGGAACACATATGGAATGGAGGTAATTAATCTACCAAACCATGGTATACTTTGCACATGCATGACTGACTTGGGACGATTCCAGAGGAAGCAAAACTAACTTTCTCAAATTCACTGCGGCAACTTGCACCTAATGCACGTGAACTTGGAGAAAGTCACTTCTTACACCAAACATATATTTCATAAAAGGGACATGAAGATAACGCTTACAAAAGTTTCCAACGCTAGCTTGATGTTCAACATGAATTAAGGAGGAGACAAGATGTTGTTGATGGGCTCAATAGCAACTCATCGGAATTCCCATATCACTGGACTTCCACCATCATGTGAACACGGTGATAGCATTGGTCATACCAAAAGATGTAATGGTGTATGCTCGAGAGATCGACCACGAGTAAGACAACATCATGAACATCGTTGGTTCTGATTTGACTTGACGATAGCCCATACTCAAGTCAAAGTTTTGACAAGGCAATAGATCCAACAACTGATCACGAGGACCAATCGATGGAGATATCATCTTTCTTCAACACACACACAAAAGAGATAACCCTTAGGGATGAGCGTGGTCAGGAAAGCTTTTATCTTCCAACTCTCCAAGTTGTTGTTAAGCTTAACCAACTAGCTCAGGGGTATCCAACACAGATTCTTGGAGAAGGGGTGGTTTATAGGAGAACCATTTGATCACGAGCTCAACATAGCGGCAGGTGTCAACCTGGTAACACTTCCGAGAAGATATTCGAGAAATCACGAACCACCGATATGTTACTAGGCTCGAGAACAAACTTGCTTTTCAGGGCAAGACGATGTGATCAAAAAGAGCGAGGAATTGATACAACCCTAACTCGTTGACCAAAGAGTGCACCAGGAAAAATGGACTAGGTAACATGATCAATCTCAGGATGATGATTGAATAACCAACACGCTAAGAATGAGATTGTTGTCCATAAACTACCAAGCAACACGGTTGCTAGGTGTATTGATTTCACACATCACAGTTCACTTGTCAACATTCCGGTTACAACCAACACGGAGACCGAGAGATGAATAATGATGGCGAGAAGTATCACTACATCAAGAATTCATGAGAGGTGGTGCAATTCTCATGACACTCTTGGCATAAATATGGTAACACTCCAAGGTAGAGTAGAGCAAAAAGCTGGATTGGCATCTTGGTCTGCAGAATACAATTGCTTTGACCCGATCCTAGATATGGATGAGGTTCTGGAGTTAGTTTCTCCTAGTCATTCTGAAATAGAATGGCTTGACAGACCACAAGAATAATAGGCATCGATAACACGATCGCACACATACCCTTGACTATCAATTGATAGATGAAGGTCGGAATACAGCTAAAGAGGGACAACCCAAAAGAACATATGATTTTCTGAGTTGCGGATGCATGGATTAGTATGTCGAACAAGTTCACCATATTTCTTCCGGATAATCCATGCAGTGGAGGAAGGACTGGCAGAGTCACAATATGAATGGGGTACTCCTCAAGAGCGCCCTGGTTGTGATCTTTTGGTTAAAAGAACTTCTGCCATAATGGTTCATGGTATTGGAAGAATGAGATACCACGGACCTCGAAGACTATCACAAAGGTTACTAATATCCTAAAGGAACTAGCAACACTATCAACACGAGGTAAGTAGAGTGAATCTTGGGTTCAAGAACCCAGAAATAGAATACCTACTACTAAATGGCATCACGGGATGCTTTCGAGAATAATGGCCAGAATCATCACACCGGGAACACAAAACATGGCTAGATTACTAGGCGACTCCCTATAACACCTAGGGTCATAATAATAGCTCCAACATATATGTCGAGGTAACAGAGTACCTCAACTCACCGATTAGTGTGGTTAATCTGGCCCAAAGGGACGCAAAAACAGAGGGAAAGGATTTTGCAAATGCATCAGATTGATTAGAAATCTGGAATGACTCGGACAGCATAACGGCTGTAAATGCTCAAAGGATTTGAGACATCCTACAAAAATGGTGGCATAACCACTTAGAAGCACAATATCATATCATGGTTCTGGGATGAACTGTCAACACATGGAAGTAGTAGAAACTGAACTGAGGCTTCAGACCAACAATCCTACGAGTCTACGGATTAGTAACACGTGATCCTGATAGAAAGATAAGAAGCCTAGTTCTTAATCCCCGTAGAAGAGAAGAGGGTGACTCAGATCAGAAGGGCATAAGGTAAAGGAGTAAAGAGAGCCTTACGTTCCCTTCCACAATCAATTCCCTTATATAACTAAAGCATTTCTAGACTCAACTTCGACCAGTTTGGCTTCGTAAACCTACAGGCAGTCAGGCTCTGATACCAAAGCTGTCGGGACCCCGATTCCAAATCACATCGATCTAGCCGGTAACACCTCATATCACTTTGCGGCCTCATGCACGGTATTCCCACGGGTGTCGCCTTACCATGGCCCGGGACCGTTTGCGCCTTTTGGCTCACGTATATGATAGTGTCGCTAGCATCCATATGACAGAGAACCCGGGCCGACATGGCTAGTCGTGAACCCAAAGCGGCACTAACGTATGGGGACAGGCATACATGAATCAACATCGAACGTGTCGGTCAGCAGCGTGCGAATCCGGGCTGTAGCACTAGGCTAACAGGACTCCGGGAACCCGGGCTGTAGCAGGCTAGGCAGGACTCCGGATGTCACCGCGTGACATTTCCCCGAAGGGACAGACACATGAACGATATGAAACACATGCGGGCCAGTCAAGTGTCCAGAGCAGTAGTGCTGGGCTAACAGGACTCCGGTGAACCGGGCTGTAGCGGACTACTATGGCTCAAGGAGGCACTAGACTACATTTCCCCATAAGAGAGGCTGCTAAGGATAGACAACTAGATTGTCGGATCCCACACATACCAAGCATTTCAATCATACACACAATATGCTCGATATGTGCAAATACAACATGGCATCACAACAAGACTCTACGACTCAGAGTATTTATTCATTAGGCTCCGAAGAGCCAGATATTACAAACATGGGTCTCATGACCCAACATTCAGAGCATACAAGTCAAAGCACATGCGGAAGCTTAACATGTCTGAGTACAGACATCTATAAATGAAAAAGGCTGAGAAGCCTGACTATCTACTAGATCCTGCCGAGGGCACAAGACCGTAGCTGAGGTAACAAGCTAAACGTCGAAGTCCACACGGAACTACTAGCGAGACTGACGTCTCTCTGCAAAACATAAAATAAGCAAACGTGAGTACAAATGTACCCAGCAAGACTTACATCAGAACTAGCTACATATGCATCGGTATCAACAAAGGGGGTGGTGGAGTTTAACTGCAGCAAGCCAGCTTTGACTCGGTGGCTATCCTGAACTACGACTGAAAGCAACTCATTTGAGGTGGCGCACACGAGTCCACATATTCACCATATCAATACACCACTATGGATTCGCTCCCGTCTCCCTACGAGAACGCCATCCATAGCACTCACGCTTATCTTGCGCATTTTAGAGTATCCACTTCCACTTGTCTATGAACTGTACAGGCGACCCAGAAGTCCTTTACCGCGGACACGGCTATTCGAATAGATCATATTAACCCTGTAGGGGTGTACTTCGTCACACACGCTCTCGCCACTTACCACCATGTACACGTCGTGTACCTCGGCAACCTTCAAGCGGAAGCCTGGCGAGGGAGTCGGCCACGACCTGACTAACCACACAAGTCTCTAGTCCAGGTTTATCGGCTATTCGGGTTCCATCCGCAAGGAGATCCGGCCGGGGTGTCGCTCACGGCCCCAAACGATGTGTGCAGGGTTCCCGAGCCCACCATCCGGGTGCCACTCGGTACACCAGGCCACGTGTGCCTAGTCTGTCCCTAGCCCACCTGTACCGGGTGCCACTTGGTAGACTACTAACACTACCTACAAACACCACAAACTAGTTGCAACTCCTGGACAGAGATCAGGTTGATTAATAAGTCGAGAGGGGCACTTAAGCATTCCAATGCGTGGTAGTAACTGTTCATGGATCACAAACACAGAACTCAGTTCCTGAGGACGGTTTCAATGAGACAACCCACCATGTACTCCTACATGGCCTCTCACCGCTACCTTTACCAAATCGTGTTCACACACTTAGCTCTGAACAGTAGGACATGTTCACCACATTCCAATTCATTCCCGATGAATCAGACCTGACACAACTCTAAGCAATAGCAGGCATGACAAACAAGCATGAATGAGTAGGCACATCAGGGCTCAAACAACTCCTACTCATGCTAGTGGGTTTCATCTATTTACTGTGGCAATGACAGGTCATGCAGAGGATAAAGGGGTTCAGCTACCGCAGCAAGTAACAGATAGATCGTTGTTGTCCTAATGCAGTAAAAGAGAGCAGGAGCGAGAGAGTGGGATTGTATCGGAATGAGCAAGGGGGTTTTGCTTGCCTGGCACTTCTGAAGATAGCATTGAGTCTTCATCAGTGTCAACGATCACAGCGTCGGAACAACGTCTACCGAGGGGAACAAACACCGGCAACAGAGAGGAAACACAATCAATGCAATGCAACAATATGATGCATGAATGTGACATGGCAATATGCTGTGAATTGAGCTAACGCAGCTAGCAACATGTTAAATGGAGTTGGCTTGAATCCTAGGTTCAATTCAAACTCCATATGTGAGGGTTTAAATGCCATTTATATGACTTGGCCTAATCAGCAGCCATAAGTTGTTCTAACATGCATGGAGATGGTACAGATGGATAGATTGGATTTTTCTGATCATTTTTCATATATAACTTGTTTGGTTTGGAGCTATAGTTGAATTTCTATGAATTTTAGAAGTTTGCACTATTTTCTGGAATTTCCTGTATAAGAATAATTCCAGTAATTAAATTACTGCGTCAGCACTACGTCAGGATGACGTCAGCTGGTCAGCGGGGTCGTCCAGGTCAAACCTGACGTGTGGGGACCACACGTCAGTGACACGGGGACTAATCCCGGTCAAAACCAGCGCTGATTGGGTTTGACCCTGTGGTGGGGCCCACTGTCAGTGGCTGTGAGGTGGCTAGTTAAGGGATTAGCCTCTAATGACGGAGCCACGTCATCATCGCCGGACTCTGGCCGGCGGTGACCATTCCGCACGGCGGAGCTGCAGCTGGGCGGCGCTAGGGGCTGCGGTTAGGTGCGGTGCGACCACCAGGAGGGAGCCCATGCTCGTCCGCATCCAACGGTGTAGGCAGCAGCGACTGGGGTGCGCTGTACTCGCCGGAGATGAGCTCGCGGCGGTGGCCGGAGTTCAGGAACATGCCGAGCAAGCGCTGCGGCATGCAAACGAGCTGGCTGTCGCGCTAGTGTTGCTCCACGGGGCGTTGCGAGTGCAACGGACGCACACGCAGGGCCATTTGGTCTCCGGGGCTTCGCCGGCGACGAGCCCGTGCGGCGATGGCTATGGTAAGCAAGGGGGCGACAGCTACGGCGACCGAACGGGGGCATGGTTAGGGGGAAAATGACCGGGGGCTCACCGCGATCACGAAGAGCTCCTCGCCGAGCTCGGGAAGGCACGGACGGCGACGAATTTGACGGCGGCGATGCATGACCGTGCGTGGAGACGACGGGTCGATGGCGAGGCGACAGGGCGTCCGGCGATGCTCGCGTTGAGGGGGAGCTTCAAGGTGTCGAGGCGGAGCTCGTGGACTCATCAGCAGGGCGAGGGGTGGCCGGTGGCCATGGCTACAGCGAGCGGCGGCTGCGGCTGCGCTCGGGTGAGTGCGCGCGAGAGGGAGCAGAGGAGGGGGAGGGGGTCCAGGGAGAGAGCGAGGGGGTCGAGCGGGCGACGTGGGCGTCGTCCGGATCCTCCAGAGGCGCGGGCGGCAAGCAGGTGACGCCGTGGCGCGCGCGGCGGCGTCGCGGTGTCCCTCCTCTGCCTACTGGCAGAGCTAGGCAATGACTGGCACCAGACCAGTGGGCTAGGCCGTGCTGGGCCAGGCCAGGTAAGCGCCAGGTAAGACTTCTCTCTCTCTCTCTCATTTGTTTCTGTTTTTCTATTTTGTTATTTTGTTCTGGGCTTTATTAAAAATGCCAGGGCATTTCCAAAAATCATGAAACTAATCAGGGCTACTGTTTAGAATACATCCAACAGTAAACATTTTAGTTTATGATTATTTGAGCATTTAAAATATTTAATAGCATTTAAATGCCCGAATGCAAATACTATATGATTTAATTCAGAGTCCAAATATGTCATGGAAAAATGTGCAGCACCTCTGGTTATTGTTTCCAACATTTTCCAGAAATGATGAACATTTTTTAAAGCCATTTGGAAACACTGAGAATATTTTAGTTGAGCCTAGTGAATTCCTTTGATGCTAGGGTTTATGCAATCCCCAATTCAATTTTCTGCAAAATTCAAACATGATGCACACCTGAAGCTAGCCTAGTGCAATACGAGAAGCTAGGGATGTGACAACTGGACTGCAGCTAAGCCCCCGAGTGGCAGGGTTGCTCAGCACTCGGTAGGATTTTTCAAACTTAGGCGAGTACTGGACTGCAGCTAAGCCCCCGAGTGGGAGGGTTGCTCACCACTCGGTAGGATTTTTCAAACTTAGGCGAGGACTGGACTGCAGCTAAGCCCCCAGTGGGAGGTTTGCTCACCACTCGGTAGGATTTTTCAAACTTAGGCGAGCACTGGACTACAGCTAAGCCCCCGAGTGGGAGGGTTGCTCACCACTCGGTAGGATTTTTCAAACTTAGGCGAGCACTGGACTGCAGCTAAGCCCCCGAGTGGGAGGGTTGCTCACCACTCGGTAGGATTTTTACAACTTAGGGGAGTACTGGACTACAGCTAAGCCCCCGAGTGGGAAGGTTGCTCACCACTCGGTAGGATTTTTCAAACTTAGGCGAGCACTGGACTGCAGCTAAGCCCCCGAGTGGGAGGGTTGCTCACCACTCGGTAGGAGTTTTCGAACTTAGGCAAGCACTGGACTGTAGCTAAGCCCCCGAGTGAGAGGCTTGCTCATCACTCGGTAGGATTTTTCAAACTTAGGCGAGTACTAGACTGCAGCTAAGCCCCCGACTGAGAGGCTTGCTCGCCACTCGGTAGGATTTTGCAAACTTAGGCGAGCACTGGACTGCAGCTAAGCCCCCGAATGAGAGGGTTGCTCACCAGTCGGTAGGATTTTTCAAAGTTAGGCGAGGACTGGACTGCAGCTAAGCCCCCAGTGGGAGGGTTGCTCACCACTCGGTAGGATTTTTCAAACTTTGGCGAGTACTGGACTGCAGCTAAGCCCCCGAGTGGCAGGGTTGCTCAGCACTCGGTAGGATTTTTCAAACTTAGGCGAGTACTGGACTGCAGCTAAGCCCCCGAGTGGGAGGGTTGCTCACCAGTCGGTAGGATTTTTCAAACTTAGGCGAGCACTGGACTGCAGCTAAGCCCCCGAGTGGGAGGGTTGCTCACCACTCGGTAGGATTTTTCAAACTAAGGCGAGGACTGGACTGCAGCTAAGCCCCCGAGTGGGAGGGTTGCTCACCACTCGGTAGGATTTTTCAAACTTAGGCGAGGACTGGACTGCAGCTAAGCCCCCGAGTGGGAGGGTTGCTCCCACTCGGTAGGATTTTTCAAACTTAGGCGAGGACTGGACTGCAGCTAAGCCCCCTGTGGGAGGGTTGCTCACCACTCGGTAGGATTTTTCAAACTTAGGCGAGGACTGGACTGCAGCTAAGCCCCCTGTGGGAGGGTTGCTCACCACTCGGTAGGATTTTTCAAACTTAGGCGAGCATTGGACTGCAGCTAAGCCCCCGAGTGGGAGGGTTGCTACCCACTCGGTAGGATTTTTCAAACTTAGGCGAGCACTGGACTGCAGCTAAGCCCCCGAGTGGGAGGGTTGCTCACCACTCCGTAGGATTTTTCAAACTTAGGCGAGCACTGGACTGCAGCTAAGCCCCCGAGTGGGAGGGTTGCTCACCACTCGGTAGGATTTTTCAAACTGACGAGAGTACTGGACTGCAGCTAAGCCACCGAGTGGGAGTGTTGCTACCCACTCGGTATGATTTTTCAAACTTAGGCGAGCACTGGACTGTAGCTAAGCCCCCGAGTGGGAGGGTTGCTCACCACTCGGTAGGATTTTTCAAACTGAGGAGAGGACTGGACTGCAGCTAAGCCCCCAGTGGGAGGGTTGCTCACCACTCGGTAGGATTTTTCAAACTTAGGCGAGTACTGGACTGCAGCTAAGCCCCCGAGTGGGAGGGTTGCTCACCACTCGGTAGGATTTTTCAAACTTAGGCGAGGACTGGACTGCAGCTAAGCCCCCGAGTGGGAGGGTTGCTCACCACTCGGTATGATTTTTCAAACTTAGGCGAGCACTGGACTGCAGCTAAGCCCCTAGTGGGAGGGTTGCTCACCACTCGGTAGGATTTTTCAAACTTAGGAGAGCACTGGACTGCAGCTAAGCCCCCGAGTGGGAGGGTTGCTACCCACTCGGTAGGATTTTTCAAACTTAGGCGAGCACTGGACTGCAGCTAAGCCCCCGAGTGGGAGGGTTGCTCACCACTCGGTAGGATTTTTCAAACTTAGGCTAGTACTGGACTGCAGCTAAGCCCCCGAGTGGCAGGGTTGCTCAGCACTCGGTAGGATTTTTCAAACTTAGGCGAGTACTGGACTGTAGCTAAGCCCCCGAGTGGGAGGGTTGCTCACCACTTGGTAGGATTTTTCAAACTTAGGCGAGCACTGGACTGCAGCTAAGCCCCCTGTGGGAGGGTTGCTCACCACTCGGTAGGATTTTTCAAACTTAGGAGAGTATTGGACTGCAACTAAGCCCCCGAGTGGGAGGGTTGCTACCCTCTCGGTAGGATTTTTCAAACTTAGGCGAGCACTGGACTGTAGCTAAGCCCCCGAGTGGGAGGGTTGCTCACCACTCGGTAGGATTTTTCAAACTTAGGCGAGCACTGGACTGCAGCTAAGCCCCCGAGTGGGAGGGTTGCTCACCACTCGGTAGGATTTTTCAAACTGAGGAGAGTACTGGACTGCAGCTAAGACACCGAGTGGGAGTGTTGCTACCCACTCGGTATGATTTTGCAAACTTAGGCGAGCACTGGACTGTAGCTAAGCCCCCGAGTGGGAGGGTTGCTCAGCACTCGGTAGGATTTTTCAAAATTAGGCGAGGACTGGACTGCAGCTAAGCCCCCAGTGGGAGGGTTGCTCACCACTCGGTAGGATTTTTCAAACTTAGGCGAGTACTGGACTGCAGCTAAGCCCCCGAGTGGGAGGGTTGCTCACCACTCGGTAGGATTTTTCAAACTTAGGCGAGGACTGGACTGCAGCTAAGCCCCCGAGTGGGAGGGTTGCTCACCACTCGGTATGATTTTTCAAACTTAGGCGAGCACTGGACTGCAGCTAAGCCCCTAGTGGGAGGGTTGCTCACCACTCGGTAGGATTTTTCAAACTTAGGAGAGCACTGGACTGCAGCTAAGCCCCCGAGTGGGAGGGTTGCTACCCACTCGGTAGGATTTTTCAAACTTAGGCGAGCACTGGACTGCAGCTAAGCCCCCGAGTGGGAGGGTTGCTCACCACTCGGTAGGATTTTTCAAACTTAGGCTAGTACTGGACTGCAGCTAAGCCCCCGAGTGGCAGGGTTGCTCAGCACTCGGTAGGATTTTTCAAACTTAGGCGAGTACTGGACTGCAGCTAAGCCCCCGAGTGGGAGGGTTGCTCACCACTCGGTAGGATATTCAAACTTAGGCGAGTACTGGACTACAGCTAAGCCCCCGAGTGAGAGGTTGCTCACCACTCGGTAGGATTTTTCAAACTTAGCCGAGCACTGGACTGTAGCTAAGCCCCCGAGTGGGAGGGTTCCTCACCACTCGGTAGGATTTTTCAAACATAGGCGAGCACTGGACTGCAGCTAAGCCCCCGAGTGGGAGGGTTGCTCACCACTCGGTAGGATTTTTCAAACTTAGGCGAGGACTGGACTGCAGCTAAGCCCCCAGTGGGAGGGTTGCTCACCACTCGGTAGGATTTTTCAAACTTAGGCGAGTACTGGACTGTAGCTAAGCCCCCGAGTGGGAGGGTTGCTCACCACTCGGTAGGATTTTACAAACTTAGGAGAGTACTGGACTGCAGCTAAGCCCCCGAGTGGGAGGGTTGCGCACCACTCGGTAGGATTTTTCAAACTTAGGCGAGTACTGGACTGCAGCTAAGCCCCCAGTGGGAGGGTTGCTCCCCACTCGGTAGGATTTTTCAAACTTAGGCGAGCACTGGACTGCAGCTAAGCCCCCGATTGGGAGGGTTGCTCACCACTCGGTAGGATTTTTCAAACTTAGGCGAGCACTGGACTGCAGCTAAGCCCCCGAGTGGGAGGGTTGCTCACAACTCGGTAGGATTTTTCAAACTTAGGCAAGGACTGGACTGCAGCTAAGCCCCCAGTGGGAGGGTTGCTCACCACTCGGTAGGATTTTTCAAACTTAGGCGAGGACTGGACTGCAGCTAAGCCCCCTGTGGGAGGGTTGCTCACCACTCGGTAGGATTTTTCAAACTTAGGAGAGTATTGGACTGCAGCTAAGCCCCCGAGTGGGAGGGTTGCTACCCACTCGGTAGGATTTTTCAAACTTAGGCGAGCACTGGACTGCAGCTAAGCCCCCGAGTGGGAGGGTTGCTCACCACTGGGTAGGATTTTTCAAACTTAGGCGAGCACTGGACTGCAGCTAAGCCCCCGAGTGGGAGGGTTGCTCACCACTCGGTAGGATTTTTCAAACTGAGGAGAGTACTGGACTGCAGCTAAGCCACCGAGTGGGAGTGTTGCTACCCACTCGGTATGATTTTTCAAACTTAGGCGAGCACTGGACTGTAGCTAAGCCCCCGAGTGGGAGGGTTGCTCACCACTCGGTAGGATTTTTCAAACTTAGGCGAGGACTGGACTGCAGCTAAGCCCCCGATTGGGAGGGTTGCTAACCGCTCAGTAGGATTTTTCAAACTTAGGCGAGTACTGGACTGCAGCTAAGCCCCCGAGTGGCAGGGTTGCTCAGCACTCGGTAGGATTTTTCAAACTTAGGCGAGTACTGGACTGCAGCTAAGCCCCCGAGTGGGAGGGTTGCTCACCACTCGGTAGGATTTTCAAACTTAGGCGAGTACTGGACTACAGCTAAGCCCCCGAGTGAGAGGTTGCTCACCACTCGGTAGGATTTTTCAAACTTAGGCGAGCACTGGACTGTAGCTAAGCCCCCGAGTGGGAGGGTTGCTCACCACTCGGTAGGATTTTTCAAACTTAGGCGAGCACTGGACTGCAGCTAAGCCCCCTGTGGGAGGGTTGCTCACCACTCGGTAGGATTTTTCAAACTTAGGAGAGTATTGGACTGCAGCTAAGCCCCCGAGTGGGAGGGTTGCTACCCTCTCGGTAGGATTTTTCAAACTTAGGCGAGCACTGGACTGCAGCTAAGCCCCCGAGTGGGAGGGTTGCTCACCACTCGGTAGGATTTTTCAAACTGAGGAGAGTACTGGACTGCAGCTAAGCCACCGAGTGGGAGTGTTGCTACCCACTCGGTATGATTTTGCAAACTTAGGCGAGCACTGGACTGTAGCTAAGCCCCCGAGTGGGAGGGTTGCTCAGCACTCGGTAGGATTTTTCAAACTTAGGCGAGGACTGGACTGCAGCTAAGCCCCCACTGGGAGGGTTGCTCACCACTCGGTAGGATTTTTCAAACTTAGGCGAGTACTGGATTGCAGCTAAGCCCCCGAGTGGGAGGGTTGCTCACCACTCGGTAGGATTTTTCAAACTTAGGCGAGGACTGGACTGCAGCTAAGCCCCCGAGTGGGAGGGTTGCTCACCACTCGGTATGATTTTTCAAACTTAGGCGAGCACTGGACTGCAGCCAAGCCCCTAGTGGGAGGGTTGCTCACCACTCGGTAGGATTTTTCAAACTTAGGAGAGCACTGGACTGCAGCTAAGCCCCCGAGTGGGAGGGTTGCTCCCCACTCGGTAGGATTTTTCAAACTTAGGCGAGCACAGGACTGCAGCTAAGCCCCCGAGTGGGAGGGTTGCTCACCACTCGGTACGATTTTTCAAACTTAGGCGAGTACTGGACTGCAGCTTAGCCCCCGAGTGGCAGGGTTGCTCAGCACTCGGTAGGATTTTTCAAACTTAGGCGAGTACTGGACTGCAGCTAAGCCCCCGAGTGGGAGGGTTGCTCACCACTCGGTAGGATTTTTCAAACTTAGGCGAGGACTGGACTGCAGCTAAGCCCCCGAGTGGGAGGGTTGCTCACCACTCGGTAGGATTTTTCAAACTTAGGCGAGCACTGGACTGCAGCTAAGCCCCCGAGTGGGAGGGTTGCTCACCACTCGGTAGGATTTTTCAAACTTAGGCGAGCACTGGACTGCAGCTAAGCCCCCGAGTGGGAGGGTTGCTCACCACTCGGTAGGATTTTTCAAACTGACGAGAGTACTGGACTGCAGCTAAGCCACCGAGTGGGAGTGTTGCTACCCACTCGGTATGATTTTTCAAACTTAGGCGAGCACTGGACTGTAGCTAAGCCCCCGAGTGGGAGGGTTGCTCACCACTCGGTAGGATTTTTCAAACTGAGGAGAGGACTGGACTGCAGCTAAGCCCCCAGTGGGAGGGTTGCTCACCACTCGGTAGGATTTTTCAAACTTAGGCGAGTACTGGACTGCAGCTAAGCCCCCGAGTGGGAGGGTTGCTCACAACTCGGTAGGATTTTTCAAACTGAGGGGAGGACTGGACTGCAGCTAAGCCCCCGAGTGGGAGGGTTGCTCACCACTCGGTATGATTTTTCAAACTTAGGCGAGCACTGGACTGCAGCTAAGCCCCTAGTGGGAGGGTTGCTCACCACTCGGTAGGATTTTTCAAACTTAGGCGAGTACTGGACTGTAGCTAAGCCCCCGAGTGGGAGGGTTGCTCACCACTCGTTAGGATTTTTCAAACTTAGGCGAGCATTGGACTGCAGCTAAGCCCCCTGTGGGAGGGTTGCTCACCACTCGGTAGGATTTTTCAAACTTAGGAGAGTATTGGACTGCAGCTAAGCCCCCGAGTGGGAGGGTTGCTACCCTCTCGGTAGGATTTTTCAAACTTAGGCGAGCACTGGACTGTAGCTAAGCCCCCGAGTGGGAGGGTTGCTCACCACTCGGTAGGATTTTTCAAACTTAGGCGAGCACTGGACTGCAGCTAAGCCCCCGAGTGGGAGGGTTGCTCACCACTCGGTAGTATTTTTCAAACTGAGGAGAGTACTGGACTGCAGCTAAGACACCGAGTGGGAGTGTTGCTACCCACTCGGTATGATTTTGCAAACTTAGGCGAGCACTGGACTGTAGCTAAGCCCCCGAGTGGGAGGGTTGCTCAGCACTCGGTAGGATTTTTCAAAATTAGGCGAGGACTGGACTGCAGCTAAGCCCCCAGTGGGAGGGTTGCTCACCACTCGGTAGGATTTTTCAAACTTAGGCGAGTACTGGACTGCAGCTAAGCCCCCGAGTGGGAGGGTTGCTCACCACTCGGTAGGATTTTTCAAACTTAGGCGAGGACTGGACTGCAGCTAAGCCCCCGAGTGGGAGGGTTGCTCACCACTCGGTATGATTTTTCAAACTTAGGCGAGCACTGGACTGCAGCTAAGCCCCTAGTGGGAGGGTTGCTCACCACTCGGTAGGATTTTTCAAACTTAGGAGAGCACTGGACTGCAGCTAAGCCCCCGAGTGGGAGGGTTGCTACCCACTCGGTAGGATTTTTCACACTTAGGCGAGCACTGGACTGCAGCTAAGCCCCCGAGTGGGAGGGTTGCTCACCACTCGGTAGGATTTTTCAAACTTAGGCTAGTACTGGACTGCAGCTAAGCCCCCGAGTGGCAGGGTTGCTCAGCACTCGGTAGGATTTTTCAAACTTAGGCGAGTACTGGACTGCAGCTAAGCCCCCGAGTGGGAGGGTTGCTCACCACTCGGTAGGATATTCAAACTTAGGCGAGTACTGGACTACAGCTAAGCCCCCGAGTGAGAGGTTGCTCACCACTCGGTAGGATTTTTCAAACTTAGCCGAGCACTGGACTGTAGCTAAGCCCCCGAGTGGGAGGGTTGCTCACCACTCGGTAGGATTTTTCAAACATAGGCGAGCACTGGACTGCAGCTAAGCCCCCGAGTGGGAGGGTTGCTCACCACTCGGTAGGATTTTTCAAACTTAGGCGAGGACTGGACTGCAGCTAAGCCCCCAGTGGGAGGGTTGCTCACCACTCGGTAGGATTTTTCAAACTTAGGCGAGTACTGGACTGTAGCTAAGCCCCCGAGTGGGAGGGTTGCTCACCACTCGGTAGGATTTTACAAACTTAGGAGAGTACTGGACTGCAGCTAAGCCCCCGAGTGGGAGTGTTGCTACCCACTCGGTATGATTTTTCAAACTTAGGCGAGCACTGGACTGTAGCTAAGCCCCCGAGTGGGAGGGTTGCTCACCACTCGGTAGGATTTTTCAAACTGAGGAGAGGACTGGACTGCAGCTAAGCCCCCAGTGGGAGGGTTGCTCACCACTCGGTAGGATTTTTCAAACTTAGGCGAGTACTGGACTGCAGCTAAGCCCCCGAGTGGGAGGGTTGCTCACAACTCGGTAGGATTTTTCAAACTGAGGGGAGGACTGGACTGCAGCTAAGCCCCCGAGTGGGAGGGTTGCTCACCACTCGGTATGATTTTTCAAACTTAGGCGAGCACTGGACTGCAGCTAAGCCCCTAGTGGGAGGGTTGCTCACCACTCGGTAGGATTTTTCAAACTTAGGCGAGTACTGGACTGTAGCTAAGCCCCCGAGTGGGAGGGTTGCTCACCACTCGTTAGGATTTTTCAAACTTAGGCGAGCACTGGACTGCAGCTAAGCCCCCTGTGGGAGGGTTGCTCACCACTCGGTAGGATTTTTCAAACTTAGGAGAGTATTGGACTGCAGCTAAGCCCCCGAGTGGGAGGGTTGCTACCCTCTCGGTAGGATTTTTCAAACTTAGGCGAGCACTGGACTGTAGCTAAGCCCCCGAGTGGGAGGGTTGCTCACCACTCGGTAGGATTTTTCAAACTTAGGCGAGCACTGGACTGCAGCTAAGCCCCCGAGTGGGAGGGTTGCTCACCACTCGGTAGTATTTTTCAAACTGAGGAGAGTACTGGACTGCAGCTAAGACACCGAGTGGGAGTGTTGCTACCCACTCGGTATGATTTTGCAAACTTAGGCGAGCACTGGACTGTAGCTAAGCCCCCGAGTGGGAGGGTTGCTCAGCACTCGGTAGGATTTTTCAAAATTAGGCGAGGACTGGACTGCAGCTAAGCCCCCAGTGGGAGGGTTGCTCACCACTCGGTAGGATTTTTCAAACTTAGGCGAGTACTGGACTGCAGCTAAGCCCCCGAGTGGGAGGGTTGCTCACCACTCGGTAGGATTTTTCAAACTTAGGCGAGGACTGGACTGCAGCTAAGCCCCCGAGTGGGAGGGTTGCTCACCACTCGGTATGATTTTTCAAACTTAGGCGAGCACTGGACTGCAGCTAAGCCCCTAGTGGGAGGGTTGCTCACCACTCGGTAGGATTTTTCAAACTTAGGAGAGCACTGGACTGCAGCTAAGCCCCCGAGTGGGAGGGTTGCTACCCACTCGGTAGGATTTTTCACACTTAGGCGAGCACTGGACTGCAGCTAAGCCCCCGAGTGGGAGGGTTGCTCACCACTCGGTAGGATTTTTCAAACTTAGGCTAGTACTGGACTGCAGCTAAGCCCCCGAGTGGCAGGGTTGCTCAGCACTCGGTAGGATTTTTCAAACTTAGGCGAGTACTGGACTGCAGCTAAGCCCCCGAGTGGGAGGGTTGCTCACCACTCGGTAGGATATTCAAACTTAGGCGAGTACTGGACTACAGCTAAGCCCCCGAGTGAGAGGTTGCTCACCACTCGGTAGGATTTTTCAAACTTAGCCGAGCACTGGACTGTAGCTAAGCCCCCGAGTGGGAGGGTTGCTCACCACTCGGTAGGATTTTTCAAACATAGGCGAGCACTGGACTGCAGCTAAGCCCCCGAGTGGGAGGGTTGCTCACCACTCGGTAGGATTTTTCAAACTTAGGCGAGGACTGGACTGCAGCTAAGCCCCCAGTGGGAGGGTTGCTCACCACTCGGTAGGATTTTTCAAACTTAGGCGAGTACTGGACTGTAGCTAAGCCCCCGAGTGGGAGGGTTGCTCACCACTCGGTAGGATTTTACAAACTTAGGAGAGTACTGGACTGCAGCTAAGCCCCCGAGTGGGAGGGTTGCGCACCACTCGGTAGGATTTTTCAAACTTAGGCGAGTACTGGACTGCAGCTAAGCCCCCAGTGGGAGGGTTGCTCCCCACTCGGTAGGATTTTTCAAACTTAGACGAGCACTGGACTGCAGCTAAGCCCCCGATTGGGAGGGTTGCTCACCACTCGGTAGGATTTTTCAAACTTAGGCGAGCACTGGACTGCAGCTAACCCCCGAGTGGGAGGGTTGCTCACAACTCGGTAGGATTTTTCAAACTTAGGCGAGGACTGGACTGCAGCTAAGCCCCCAGTGGGAGGGTTGCTCACCACTCGGTAGGATTTTTCAAACTTAGGAGAGTATTGGACTGCAGCTAAGCCCCCGAGTGGGAGGGTTGCTACCCACTCGGTAGGATTTTTCAAACTTAGGCGAGCACTGGACTGCAGCTAAGCCCCCGAGTGGGAGGGTTGCTCACCACTCGGTAGGATTTTTCAAACTTAGGCGAGCACTGGACTGCAGCTAAGCCCCCGAGTGGGAGGGTTGCTCACCACTCGGTAGGATTTTTCAAACTGAGGAGAGTACTGGACTGCAGCTAAGCCACCGAGTGGGAGTGTTGCTACCCACTCGGTATGATTTTTCAAACTTAGGCGAAAACTGGACTGTAGCTAAGCCCCCGAGTGGGAGGGTTGCTCACCACTCGGTAGGATTTTTCAAACTTAGGCGAGGACTGGACTGCAGCTAAGCCCCCGATTGGGAGGGTTGCTAACCGCTCAGTAGGATTTTTCAAACTTAGGCGAGTACTGGACTGCAGCTAAGCCCCCGAGTGGCAGGGTTGCTCAGCACTCGGTAGGATTTTTCAAACTTAGGCGAGTACTGGACTGCAGCTAAGCCCCCGAGTGGGAGGGTTGCTCACCACTCGGTAGGATTTTCAAACTTAGGCGAGTACTGGACTACAGCTAAGCCCCCGAGTGAGAGGTTGCTCACCACTCGGTAGGATTTTTCAAACTTAGGCGAGCACTGGACTGTAGCTAAGCCCCCGAGTGGGAGGGTTGCTCACCACTCGGTAGGATTTTTCAAACTTAGGCGAGCACTGGACTGCAGCTAAGCCCCCTGTGGGAGGGTTGCTCACCACTCGGTAGGATTTTTCAAACTTAGGAGAGTATTGGACTGCAGCTAAGCCCCCGAGTGGGAGGGTTGCTACCCTCTCGGTAGGATTTTTCAAACTTAGGCGAGCACTGGACTGCAGCTAAGCCCCCGAGTGGGAGGGTTGCTCACCACTCGGTAGGATTTTTCAAACTGAGGAGAGTACTGGACTGCAGCTAAGCCACCGAGTGGGAGTGTTGCTACCCACTCGGTATGATTTTGCAAACTTAGGCGAGCACTGGACTGTAGCTAAGCCCCCGAGTGGGAGGGTTGCTCAGCACTCGGTAGGATTTTTCAAACTTAGGCGAGGACTGGACTGCAGCTAAGCCCCCTGTGGGAGGGTTGCTCACCACTCGGTAGGATTTTTCAAACTTAGGAGAGTATTGGACTGCAGCTAAGCCCCCGAGTGGGAGGGTTGCTACCCACTCGGTAGGATTTTTCAAACTTAGGCGAGCACTGGACTGCAGCTAAGCCCCCGAGTGGGAGGGTTGCTCACCACTGGGTAGGATTTTTCAAACTTAGGCGAGCACTGGACTGCAGCTAAGCCCCCGAGTGGGAGGGTTGCTCACCACTCGGTAGGATTTTTCAAACTGAGGAGAGTACTGGACTGCAGCTAAGCCACCGAGTGGGAGTGTTGCTACCCACTCGGTATGATTTTTCAAACTTAGGCGAGCACTGGACTGTAGCTAAGCCCCCGAGTGGGAGGGTTGCTCACCACTCGGTAGGATTTTTCAAACTTAGGCGAGGACTGGACTGCAGCTAAGCCCCCGATTGGGAGGGTTGCTAACCGCTCAGTAGGATTTTTCAAACTTAGGCGAGTACTGGACTGCAGCTAAGCCCCCGAGTGGCAGGGTTGCTCAGCACTCGGTAGGATTTTTCAAACTTAGGCGAGTACTGGACTGCAGCTAAGCCCCCGAGTGGGAGGGTTGCTCACCACTCGGTAGGATTTTCAAACTTAGGCGAGTACTGGACTACAGCTAAGCCCCCGAGTGAGAGGTTGCTCACCACTCGGTAGGATTTTTCAAACTTAGGCGAGCACAGGACTGTAGCTAAGCCCCCGAGTGGGAGGGTTGCTCACCACTCGGTAGGATTTTTCAAACTTAGGCGAGCACTGGACTGCAGCTAAGCCCCCTGTGGGAGGGTTGCTCACCACTCGGTAGGATTTTTCAAACTTAGGAGAGTATTGGACTGCAGCTAAGCCCCCGAGTGGGAGGGTTGCTACCCTCTCGGTAGGATTTTTCAAACTTAGGCGAGCACTGGACTGCAGCTAAGCCCCCGAGTGGGAGGGTTGCTCACCACTCGGTAGGATTTTTCAAACTGAGGAGAGTACTGGACTGCAGCTAAGCCACCGAGTGGGAGTGTTGCTACCCACTCGGTATGATTTTGCAAACTTAGGCGAGCACTGGACTGTAGCTAAGCCCCCGAGTGGGAGGGTTGCTCAGCACTCGGTAGGATTTTTCAAACTTAGGCGAGGACTGGACTGCAGCTAAGCCCCCACTGGGAGGGTTGCTCACCACTCGGTAGGATTTTTCAAACTTAGGCGAGTACTGGATTGCAGCTAAGCCCCCGAGTGGGAGGGTTGCTCACCACTCGGTATGATTTTTCAAACTTAGGCGAGGACTGGACTGCAGCTAAGCCCCCGAGTGGGAGGGTTGCTCACCACTCGGTATGATTTTTCAAACTTAGGCGAGCACTGGACTGCAGCCAAGCCCCTAGTGGGAGGGTTGCTCACCACTCGGTAGGATTTTTCAAACTTAGGAGAGCACTGGACTGCAGCTAAGCCCCCGAGTGGGAGGGTTGCTACCCACTCGGTAGGATTTTTCAAACTTAGGCGAGCACAGGACTGCAGCTAAGCCCCCGAGTGGGAGGGTTGCTCACCACTCGGTACGATTTTTCAAACTTAGGCGAGTACTGGACTGCAGCTTAGCCCCCGAGTGGCAGGGTTGCTCAGCACTCGGTAGGATTTTTCAAACTTAGGCGAGTACTGGACTGCAGCTAAGCCCCCGAGTGGGAGGGTTGCTCACCACTCGGTAGGATTTTTCAAACTTAGGCGAGGACTGGACTGCAGCTAAGCCCCCGAGTGGGAGGGTTGCTCACCACTCGGTAGGATTTTTCAAACTTAGGCGAGCACTGGACTGCAGCTAAGCCCCCGAGTGGGAGGGTTGCTCACCACTCGGTAGGATTTTTCAAACTTAGGCGAGCACTGGACTGCAGCTAAGCCCCCGAGTGGGAGGGTTGCTCACCACTCGGTAGGATTTTTCAAACTGACGAGAGTACTGGACTGCAGCTAAGCCACCGAGTGGGAGTGTTGCTACCCACTCGGTATGATTTTTCAAACTTAGGCGAGCACTGGACTGTAGCTAAGCCCCCGAGTGGGAGGGTTGCTCACCACTCGGTAGGATTTTTCAAACTGAGGAGAGGACTGGACTGCAGCTAAGCCCCCAGTGGGAGGGTTGCTCACCACTCGGTAGGATTTTTCAAACTTAGGCGAGTACTGGACTGCAGCTAAGCCCCCGAGTGGGAGGGTTGCTCACAACTCGGTAGGATTTTTCAAACTGAGGGGAGGACTGGACTGCAGCTAAGCCCCCGAGTGGGAGGGTTGCTCACCACTCGGTATGATTTTTCAAACTTAGGCGAGCACTGGACTGCAGCTAAGCCCCTAGTGGGAGGGTTGCTCACCACTCGGTAGGATTTTTCAAACTTAGGCGAGTACTGGACTGTAGCTAAGCCCCCGAGTGGGAGGGTTGCTCACCACTCGTTAGGATTTTTCAAACTTAGACGAGCACTGGACTGCAGCTAAGCCCCCTGTGGGAGGGTTGCTCACCACTCGGTAGGATTTTTCAAACTTAGGAGAGTATTGGACTGCAGCTAAGCCCCCGAGTGGGAGGGTTGCTACCCTCTCGGTAGGATTTTTCAAACTTAGGCCAGCACTGGACTGTAGCTAAGCCCCCGAGTGGGAGGGTTGCTCACCACTCGGTAGGATTTTTCAAACTTAGGCGAGCACTGGACTGCAGCTAAGCCCCCGAGTGGGAGGGTTGCTCACCACTCGGTAGTATTTTTCAAACTGAGGAGAGTACTGGACTGCAGCTAAGACACCGAGTGGGAGTGTTGCTACCCACTCGGTATGATTTTGCAAACTTAGGCGAGCACTGGACTGTAGCTAAGCCCCCGAGTGGGAGGGTTGCTCAGCACTCGGTAGGATTTTTCAAAATTAGGCGAGGACTGGACTGCAGCTAAGCCCCCAGTGGGAGGGTTGCTCACCACTCGGTAGGATTTTTCAAACTTAGGCGAGTACTGGACTGCAGCTAAGCCCCCGAGTGGGAGGGTTGCTCACCACTCGGTAGGATTTTTCAAACTTAGGCGAGGACTGGACTGCAGCTAAGCCCCCGAGTGGGAGGGTTGCTCACCACTCGGTATGATTTTTCAAACTTAGGCGAGCACTGGACTGCAGCTAAGCCCCTAGTGGGAGGGTTGCTCACCACTCGGTAGGATTTTTCAAACTTAGGAGAGCACTGGACTGCAGCTAAGCCCCCGAGTGGGAGGGTTGCTACCCACTCGGTAGGATTTTTCACACTTAGGCGAGCACTGGACTGCAGCTAAGCCCCCGAGTGGGAGGGTTGCTCACCACTCGGTAGGATTTTTCAAACTTAGGCTAGTACTGGACTGCAGCTAAGCCCCCGAGTGGCAGGGTTGCTCAGCACTCGGTAGGATTTTTCAAACTTAGGCGAGTACTGGACTGCAGCTAAGCCCCCGAGTGGGAGGGTTGCTCACCACTCGGTAGGATATTCAAACTTAGGCGAGTACTGGACTACAACTAAGCCCCCGAGTGAGAGGTTGCTCACCACTCGGTAGGATTTTTCAAACTTAGCCGAGCACTGGACTGTAGCTAAGCCCCCGAGTGGGAGGGTTGCTCACCACTCGGTAGGATTTTTCAAACATAGGCGAGCACTGGACTGCAGCTAAGCCCCCGAGTGGGAGGGTTGCTCACCACTCGGTAGGATTTTTCAAACTTAGGCGAGGACTGGACTGCAGCTAAGCCCCCAGTGGGAGGGTTGCTCACCACTCGGTAGGATTTTTCAAACTTAGGCGAGTACTGGACTGTAGCTAAGCCCCCGAGTGGGAGGGTTGCTCACCACTCGGTAGGATTTTACAAACTTAGGAGAGTACTGGACTGCAGCTAAGCCCCCGAGTGGGAGGGTTGCGCACCACTCGGTAGGATTTTTCAAACTTAGGCGAGTACTGGACTGCAGCTAAGCCCCCAGTGGGAGGGTTGCTCCCCACTCGGTAGGATTTTTCAAACTTAGGCGAGCACTGGACTGCAGCTAAGCCCCCGATTGGGAGGGTTGCTCACCACTCGGTAGGATTTTTCAAACTTAGGCGAGCACTGGACTGCAGCTAAGCCCCCGAGTGGGAGGGTTGCTCACAACTCGGTAGGATTTTTCAAACTTAGGCGAGGACTGGACTGCAGCTAAGCCCCCAGTGGGAGGGTTGCTCACCACTCGGTAGGATTTTTCAAACTTAGGAGAGTATTGGACTGCAGCTAAGCCCCCGAGTGGGAGGGTTGCTACCCACTCGGTAGGATTTTTCAAACTTAGGCGAGCACTGGACTGCAGCTAAGCCCCCGAGTGGGAGGGTTGCTCACCACTCGGTAGGATTTTTCAAACTTAGGCGAGCACTGGACTGCAGCTAAGCCCCCGAGTGGGAGGGTTGCTCACCACTCGGTAGGATTTTTCAAACTGAGGAGAGTACTGGACTGCAGCTAAGCCACCGAGTGGGAGTGTTGCTACCCACTCGGTATGATTTTTCAAACTTAGGCGAAAACTGGACTGTAGCTAAGCCCCCGAGTGGGAGGGTTGCTCACCACTCGGTAGGATTTTTCAAACTTAGGCGAGGACTGGACTGCAGCTAAGCCCCCGATTGGGAGGGTTGCTAACCGCTCAGTAGGATTTTTCAAACTTAGGCGAGTACTGGACTGCAGCTAAGCCCCCGAGTGGCAGGGTTGCTCAGCACTCGGTAGGATTTTTCAAACTTAGGCGAGTACTGGACTGCAGCTAAGCCCCCGAGTGGGAGGGTTGCTCACCACTCGGTAGGATTTTCAAACTTAGGCGAGTACTGGACTACAGCTAAGCCCCCGAGTGAGAGGTTGCTCACCACTCGGTAGGATTTTTCAAACTTAGGCGAGCACTGGACTGTAGCTAAGCCCCCGAGTGGGAGGGTTGCTCACCACTCGGTAGGATTTTTCAAACTTAGGCGAGCACTGGACTGCAGCTAAGCCCCCTGTGGGAGGGTTGCTCACCACTCGGTAGGATTTTTCAAACTTAGGAGAGTATTGGACTGCAGCTAAGCCCCCGAGTGGGAGGGTTGCTACCCACTCGGTAGGATTTTTCAAACTTAGGCGAGCACAGGACTGCAGCTAAGCCCCCGAGTGGGAGGGTTGCTCACCACTCGGTACGATTTTTCAAACTTAGGCGAGTACTGGACTGCAGCTTAGCCCCCGAGTGGCAGGGTTGCTCAGCACTCAGTAGGATTTTTCAAACTTAGGCGAGTACTGGACTGCAGCTAAGCCCCCGAGTGGGAGGGTTGCTCACCACTCGGTAGGATTTTTCAAACTTAGGCGAGCACTGGACTGCAGCTAAGCCCCCGAGTGGGAGGGTTGCTCACCACTCGGTAGTATTTTTCAAACTGAGGAGAGTACTGGACTGCAGCTAAGACACCGAGTGGGAGTGTTGCTACCCACTCGGTATGATTTTGCAAACTTAGGCGAGCACTGGACTGTAGCTAAGCCCCCGAGTGGGAGGGTTGCTCAGCACTCGGTAGGATTTTTCAAAATTAGGCGAGGACTGGACTGCAGCTAAGCCCCCAGTGGGAGGGTTGCTCACCACTCGGTAGGATTTTTCAAACTTAGGCGAGTACTGGACTGCAGCTAAGCCCCCGAGTGGGAGGGTTGCTCACCACTCGGTAGGATTTTTCAAACTTAGGCGAGGACTGGACTGCAGCTAAGCCCCCGAGTGGGAGGGTTGCTCACCACTCGGTATGATTTTTCAAACTTAGGCGAGCACTGGACTGCAGCTAAGCCCCTAGTGGGAGGGTTGCTCACCACTCGGTAGGATTTTTCAAACTTAGGAGAGCACTGGACTGCAGCTAAGCCCCCGAGTGGGAGGGTTGCTACCCACTCGGTAGGATTTTTCACACTTAGGCGAGCACTGGACTGCAGCTAAGCCCCCGAGTGGGAGGGTTGCTCACCACTCGGTAGGATTTTTCAAACTTAGGCTAGTACTGGACTGCAGCTAAGCCCCCGAGTGGCAGGGTTGCTCAGCACTCGGTAGGATTTTTCAAACTTAGGCGAGTACTGGACTGCAGCTAAGCCCCCGAGTGGGAGGGTTGCTCACCACTCGGTAGGATATTCAAACTTAGGCGAGTACTGGACTACAACTAAGCCCCCGAGTGAGAGGTTGCTCACCACTCGGTAGGATTTTTCAAACTTAGCCGAGCACTGGACTGTAGCTAAGCCCCCGAGTGGGAGGGTTGCTCACCACTCGGTAGGATTTTTCAAACATAGGCGAGCACTGGACTGCAGCTAAGCCCCCGAGTGGGAGGGTTGCTCACCACTCGGTAGGATTTTTCAAACTTAGGCGAGGACTGGACTGCAGCTAAGCCCCCAGTGGGAGGGTTGCTCACCACTCGGTAGGATTTTTCAAACTTAGGCGAGTACTGGACTGTAGCTAAGCCCCCGAGTGGGAGGGTTGCTCACCACTCGGTAGGATTTTACAAACTTAGGAGAGTACTGGACTGCAGCTAAGCCCCCGAGTGGGAGGGTTGCGCACCACTCGGTAGGATTTTTCAAACTTAGGCGAGTACTGGACTGCAGCTAAGCCCCCAGTGGGAGGGTTGCTCCCCACTCGGTAGGATTTTTCAAACTTAGGCGAGCACTGGACTGCAGCTAAGCCCCCGATTGGGAGGGTTGCTCACCACTCGGTAGGATTTTTCAAACTTAGGCGAGCACTGGACTGCAGCTAAGCCCCCGAGTGGGAGGGTTGCTCACAACTCGGTAGGATTTTTCAAACTTAGGCGAGGACTGGACTGCAGCTAAGCCCCCAGTGGGAGGGTTGCTCACCACTCGGTAGGATTTTTCAAACTTAGGAGAGTATTGGACTGCAGCTAAGCCCCCGAGTGGGAGGGTTGCTACCCACTCGGTAGGATTTTTCAAACTTAGGCGAGCACTGGACTGCAGCTAAGCCCCCGAGTGGGAGGGTTGCTCACCACTCGGTAGGATTTTTCAAACTTAGGCGAGCACTGGACTGCAGCTAAGCCCCCGAGTGGGAGGGTTGCTCACCACTCGGTAGGATTTTTCAAACTGAGGAGAGTACTGGACTGCAGCTAAGCCACCGAGTGGGAGTGTTGCTACCCACTCGGTATGATTTTTCAAACTTAGGCGAAAACTGGACTGTAGCTAAGCCCCCGAGTGGGAGGGTTGCTCACCACTCGGTAGGATTTTTCAAACTTAGGCGAGGACTGGACTGCAGCTAAGCCCCCGATTGGGAGGGTTGCTAACCGCTCAGTAGGATTTTTCAAACTTAGGCGAGTACTGGACTGCAGCTAAGCCCCCGAGTGGCAGGGTTGCTCAGCACTCGGTAGGATTTTTCAAACTTAGGCGAGTACTGGACTGCAGCTAAGCCCCCGAGTGGGAGGGTTGCTCACCACTCGGTAGGATTTTCAAACTTAGGCGAGTACTGGACTACAGCTAAGCCCCCGAGTGAGAGGTTGCTCACCACTCGGTAGGATTTTTCAAACTTAGGCGAGCACTGGACTGTAGCTAAGCCCCCGAGTGGGAGGGTTGCTCACCACTCGGTAGGATTTTTCAAACTTAGGCGAGCACTGGACTGCAGCTAAGCCCCCTGTGGGAGGGTTGCTCACCACTCGGTAGGATTTTTCAAACTTAGGAGAGTATTGGACTGCAGCTAAGCCCCCGAGTGGGAGGGTTGCTACCCTCTCGGTAGGATTTTTCAAACTTAGGCGAGCACTGGACTGCAGCTAAGCCCCCGAGTGGGAGGGTTGCTCACCACTCGGTAGGATTTTTCAAACTGAGGAGAGTACTGGACTGCAGCTAAGCCACCGAGTGGGAGTGTTGCTACCCACTCGGTATGATTTTGCAAACTTAGGCGAGCACTGGACTGTAGCTAAGCCCCCGAGTGGGAGGGTTGCTCAGCACTCGGTAGGATTTTTCAAACTTAGGCGAGGACTGGACTGCAGCTAAGCCCCCACTGGGAGGGTTGCTCACCACTCGGTAGGATTTTTCAAACTTAGGCGAGTACTGGACTGCAGCTAAGCCCCCGAGTGGGAGGGTTGCTCACCACTCGGTAGGATTTTTCAAACTTAGGCGAGGACTGGACTGCAGCTAAGCCCCCGAGTGGGAGGGTTGCTCACCACTCGGTAGGATTTTTCAAACATAGGCGAGCACTGGACTGCAGCTAAGCCCCCGAGTGGGAGGGTTGCTCACCACTCGGTAGGATTTTTCAAACTTAGGCGAGGACTGGACTGCAGCTAAGCCCCCAGTGGGAGGGTTGCTCACCACTCGGTAGGATTTTTCAAACTTAGGCGAGTACTGGACTGTAGCTAAGCCCCCGAGTGGGAGGGTTGCTCACCACTCGGTAGGATTTTACAAACTTAGGAGAGTACTGGACTGCAGCTAAGCCCCCGAGTGGGAGGGTTGCGCACCACTCGGTAGGATTTTTCAAACTTAGGCGAGTACTGGACTGCAGCTAAGCCCCCAGTGGGAGGGTTGCTCCCCACTCGGTAGGATTTTTCAAACTTAGGCGAGCACTGGACTGCAGCTAAGCCCCCGATTGGGAGGGTTGCTCACCACTCGGTAGGATTTTTCAAACTTAGGCGAGCACTGGACTGCAGCTAAGCCCCCGAGTGGGAGGGTTGCTCACAACTCGGTAGGATTTTTCAAACTTAGGCGAGGACTGGACTGCAGCTAAGCCCCCAGTGGGAGGGTTGCTCACCACTCGGTAGGATTTTTCAAACATAGGAGAGTATTGGACTGCAGCTAAGCCCCCGAGTGGGAGGGTTGCTACCCACTCGGTAGGATTTTTCAAACTTAGGCGAGCACTGGACTGCAGCTAAGCCCCCGAGTGGGAGGGTTGCTCACCACTCGGTAGGATTTTTCAAACTTAGGCGAGCACTGGACTGCAGCTAAGCCCCCGAGTGGGAGGGTTGCTCACCACTCGGTAGGATTTTTCAAACTGAGGAGAGTACTGGACTGCAGCTAAGCCACCGAGTGGGAGTGTTGCTACCCACTCGGTATGATTTTTCAAACTTAGGCGAGCACTGGACAGTAGCTAAGCCCCCGAGTGGGAGGGTTGCTCACCACTCGGTAGGATTTTTCAAACTTAGGCGAGGACTGGACTGCAGCTAAGCCCCCGATTGGGAGGGTTGCTAACCGCTCAGTAGGATTTTTCAAACTTAGGCGAGTACTGGACTGCAGCTAAGCCCCCGAGTGGCAGGGTTGCTCAGCACTCGGTAGGATTTTTCAAACTTAGGCGAGTACTGGACTGCAGCTAAGCCCCCGAGTGGGAGGGTTGCTCACCACTCGGTAGGATTTTCAAACTTAGGCGAGTACTGGACTACAGCTAAGCCCCCGAGTGAGAGGTTGCTCACCACTCGGTAGGATTTTTCAAACTTAGGCGAGCACTGGACTGCAGCTAAGCCCCCTGTGGGAGGGTTGCTCACCACTCGGTAGGATTTTTCAAACTTAGGAGAGTATTGGACTGCAGCTAAGCCCCCGAGTGGGAGGGTTGCTACCCTCTCGGTAGGATTTTTCAAACTTAGGCGAGCACTGGACTGCAGCTAAGCCCCCGAGTGGGAGGGTTGCTCACCACTCGGTAGGATTTTTCAAACTGAGGAGAGTACTGGACTGCAGCTAAGCCACCGAGTGGGAGTGTTGCTACCCACTCGGTATGATTTTGCAAACTTAGGCGAGCACTGGACTGTAGCTAAGCCCCCGAGTGGGGGGGTTGCTCAGCACTCGGTAGGATTTTTCAAACTTAGGCGAGGACTGGACTGCAGCTAAGCCCCAACTGGGAGGGTTGCTCACCACTCGGTAGGATTTTTCAAACTTAGGCGAGTACTGGACTGCAGCTAAGCCCCCGAGTGGGAGGGTTGCTCACCACTCGGTAGGATTTTTCAAACTTAGGCGAGGACTGGACTGCAGCAAAGCCCCCGAGTGGGAGGGTTGCTCACCACTCGGTATGATTTTTCAAACTTAGGCGAGCACTGGACTGCAGCCAAGCCCCTAGTGGGAGGGTTGCTCACCACTCGGTAGGATTTTTCAAACTTAGGAGAGCACTGGACTGCAGCTAAGCCCCCGAGTGGGAGGGTTGCTACCCACTCGGTAGGATTTTTCAAACTTAGGCGAGCACTGGACTGCAGCTAAGCCCCCGAGTGGGAGGGTTGCTCACCACTCGGTACGATTTTTCGAACTTAGGCGAGTACTGGACTGTAGCTTAGCCCCCGAGTGGCAGGGTTGCTCAGCACTCGGTAGGATTTTTCAAACTTAGGCGAGTACTGGACTGCAGCTAAGCCCCCGAGTGGGAGGGTTGCTCACCACTCGGTAGGATTTTTCAAACTTAGGCGAGGACTGGACTGCAGCTAAGCCCCCAGTGGGAGGTTTTCTCACCACTCGGTAGGATTATTCAAACTTAGGCGAGCACTGGACTGCAGCTAAGCCCCCGAGTGGGAGGGTTGCTCACCAGTCGGTAGGATTTTTCAAAGTTAGGCGAGGACTGGACTGCAGCTAAGCCCCCGAGTGGGAGGGTTGCTACCCACTCGGTAGGATTTTTCAAACTTAGGCGAGCACTAGACTGCAGCTAAGCCCCCGAGTGGGAGGGTTGCTCACCACTCGGTAGGATTTTTCAAACATAGGCGAGCACTGGACTGCAGCTAAGCCCCCGAGTGGGAGGGTTGCTCACCACTCGGTAGGATTTTTCAAACTGAGGAGAGTACTGGACTGCAGCTAAGCCACCGAGTGGGAGTGTTGCTACCCACTCGGTATGATTTTTCAAACTTAGGCGAGCACTGGACTGTAGCTAAGCCCCCGAGTGGGAGGGTTGCTCACCACTCGGTAGGATTTTTCAAACTGAGGAGAGTACTGGACTGCAGCTAAGCCACCGAGTGGGAGTGTTGCTACCCACTCGGTATGATTTTTCAAACTTAGGCGAGCACTGGACTGTAGCTAAGCCCCCGAGTGGGAGGGTTGCTCACCACTCGGTAGGATTTTTCAAACTTAGGCGAGGACTTGACTGCAGCTAAGCCCCCGATTGGGAGGGTTGCTCACCGCTCGGTAGGATTTTTCAAACTTAGGCGAGTACTGGACTGCAGCTAAGCCCCCGAGTGGCAGGGTTACTCAGCACTCGGTAGGATTTTTCAAACTTAGGCGAGGACTGGACTGCAGCTAAGCCCCCGAGTGGGAGGGTTGCTCACCACTCGGTAGGATTATTCAAACTTAGGCGAGGACTGGACTGCAGCTAAGCCCCCAGTGGGAGGTTTGCTCACCACTCGGTAGGATTTTTCAAACTTAGGCGAGCACTGGACTGCAGCTAAACCCCCGAGTGGGAGGGTTGCTCACCACTCGGTAGGATTTTTCAAACTTAGGCGAGCACTGGACTGCAGCTAAGCCCGCGAGTGGGAGGGTTGCTCACCACTCGGTAGGATTTTTACAACTTAGGCGAGTACTGGACTACAGCTAAGCCCCCGAGTGGGAAGGTTGCTCACCACTCGGTAGGATTTTTCAAACTTAGGCGAGCACTGGACTGCAGCTAAGCCCCCGAGTGGGAGGGTTGCTCACCACTCGGTAGGAGTTTTCGAACTTAGGCAAGCACTGGACTGTAGCTAAGCCCCCGAGTGAGAGGCTTGCTCATCACTCGGTAGGATTTTTCAAACTTAGGCGAGTACTGGACTGCAGCTAAGCCCCCGACTGAGAGGCTTGCTCGCCACTAAGTAGGATTTTGCAAACTTAGGCGAGCACTGGACTGCAGCTAAGCCCCCGACTGAGAGGGTTGCTCACCAGTCGGTAGGATTTTTCAAAGTTAGGCGAGGACTGGACTGCACCTAAGCCCCCAGTGGGAGGGTTGCTCACCACTCGGTAGGATTTTTCAAACTTAGGCGAGTACTGGACTGCAGCTAAGCCCCCGAGTGGCAGGGTTGCTCAGCACTCGGTAGGATTTTTCAAACTTAGGCGAGTACTGGACTGCAGCTAAGCCCCCGAGTGGGAGGGTTGCTCACCACTCGGTAGGATTTTTCAAACTTAGGCGAGCACTGGACTGCAGCTAAGCCCCCGAGTGGGAGGGTTGCTCACCACTCGGTAGGATTTTTCAAACTGAGGAGAGTACTGGACTGCAGCTAAGCCACCGAGTGGGAGTGTTGCTACCCACTCGGTATGATTTTGCAAACTTAGGCGAGCACTGGACTGTAGCTAAGCCCCCGAGTGGGAGGGTTGCTCACCACTCGGTAGGATTTTTCAAACTTAGGCGAGGACTGGACTGCAGCTAAGCCCCCGAGTGGGAGGGTTGCTCCCACTCGGTAGGATTTTTCAAACTTAGGCGAGGACTGGACTGCAGCTAAGCCCCCTGTGGGAGGGTTGCTCACCACTCGGTAGGATTTTTCTAACTTAGGAGAGTATTGGACTGCAGCTAAGCCCCCGACTGGGAGGGTTGCTACCCTCTCGGTAGGATTTTTCAAACTTAGGCGAGCACTGGACTGCAGCTAAGCCCCCGAGTGGGAGGGTTGCTCACCACTCGGTAGGATTTTTCAAACTTAGGCGAGGACTGGACTGCAGCTAAGCCCCCGAGTGGGAGGGTTGCTCCCACTCGGTAGGATTTTTCAAACTTAGGCGAGGACTGGACTGCAGCTAAGCCCCCTGTGGGAGGGTTGCTCACCACTCGGTAGGATTTTTCTAACTTCGGAGAGTACTGGACTGCAGCTAAGCCACCGAGTGGGAGTGTTGCTACCCACTCGGTATGATTTTGCAAACTTAGGCGAGCACTGGACTGTAGCTAAGCCCCCGAGTGGGAGGGTTGCTCAGCACTCGGTAGGATTTTTCAAACTTAGGCGAGTACTGGACTGCAGCTAAGCCCCCGAGTGGGAGGGTTGCTCACCACTCGGTAGGATTTTTCAAACTTAGGCGAGCACTGGACTGCAGCTAAGCCCCCGAGTGGGAGGGTTGCTCACCACTCGGTAGGATTTTTCAAACTGAGGAGAGTACTGGACTGCAGCTAAGCCACCGAGTGGGAGTGTTGCTACCCACTCGGTATGATTTTGCAAACTTAGGCGAGCACTGGACTGTAGCTAAGCCCCCGAGTGGGAGGGTTGCTCAGCACTCGGTAGGATTTTTCAAACTTAGGTGAGGACTGGACTGCAGCTAAGCCCCCAGTGGGAGGGTTGCTCACCACTCGGTAGGATTTTTCAAACTTAGGCGAGTACTGGACTGCAGCTAAGCCCCCGAGTGGGAGGGTTGCTCACCACTCGGTAGGATTTTTCAAACTTAGGCGAGGACTGGACTGCAGCTAAGCCCCCGAGTGGGAGGGTTGCTCACCACTCGGTAGGATTTTTCAAACTTAGGCGAGCACTGGACTGCAGCTAAGCCCCCGAGTGGGAGGGTTGCTCACCACTCGGTAGGATTTTTACAACTTAGGCGAGTACTGGACTACAGCTAAGCCCCCGAGTGGGAAGGTTGCTCACCACTCGGTAGGATTTTTCAAACTTAGGCGAGCACTGGACTGCAGCTAAGCCCCCGAGTGGGAGGGTTGCTCACCACTCGGTAGGAGTTTTCGAACTTAGGCAAGCTCTGGACTGTAGCTAAGCCCCCGAGTGAGAGGCTTGCTCATCACTCGGTAGGATTTTTCAAACTTAGGCGAGTACTGGACTGCAGCTAAGCCCCCGACTGAGAGGCTTGCTCGCCACTCGGTAGGATTTTGCAAACTTAGGCGAGCACTGGACTGCAGCTAAGCCCCCGACTGAGAGGGTTGCTCACCAGTCGGTAGGATTTTTCAAACTAAGGCGAGGACTGGACTGCAGCTAAGCCCCCGAGTGGGAGGGTTGCTGACCACTCGGTAGGATTTTTCAAACTTAGGCGAGGACTGGACTGCAGCTAAGCCCCCGAGTGGGAGGGTTGCTCCCACTCGGTAGGATTTTTCAAACTTAGGCGAGGACTGGACTGCAGCTAAGCCCCCTGTGGGAGGGTTGCTCACCACTCAGTAGGATTTTTCTAACTTAGGAGAGTATTGGACTGCAGCTAAGCCCCCGACTGGGAGGGTTGCTACCCTCTCGGTAGGATTTTTCAAACTTAGGCGAGCACTGGACTGCAGCTAAGCCCCCGAGTGGGAGGGTTGCTCACCACTCGGTAGGATTTTTCAAACTTAGGCGAGCACTGGACTGCAGCTAAGCCCCCGAGTGGGAGGGTTGCTCACCAGTCGGTAGGATTTTTCAAACTTAGGCGAGCACTGGACTGCAGCTAAGCCCCCGAGTGGGAGGGTTGCTCACCACTCGGTAGGATTTTTCAAACTAAGGCGAGGACTGGACTGCAGCTAAGCCCCCGAGTGCGAGGGTTGCTCACCACTCGGTAGGATTTTTCAAACTTAGGCGAGGACTGGACTGCAGCTAAGCCCCCGAGTGGGAGGGTTGCTCCCACTCGGTAGGATTTTTCAAACTTAGGCGAGGACTGGACTGCAGCTAAGCCCCCTGTGGGAGGGTTGCTCACCACTCGGTAGGATTTTTCTAACTTAGGAGAGTATTGGACTGCAGCTAAGCCCCCGAGTGGGAGGGTTGCTACCCTCTCGGTAGGATTTTTCAAACTTAGGCGAGCACTGGACTGCAGCTAAGCCCCCGAGTGGGAGGGTTGCTCACCACTCGGTAGGATTTTTCAAACTTAGGCGAGCACTGGACTGCAGCTAAGCCCCCGAGTGGGAGGGTTGCTCACCACTCGGTAGGATTTTTCAAACTGAGGAGACTACTGGACTGCAGCTAAGCCACCGAGTGGGAGTGTTGCTACCCACTCGGTATGATTTTGCAAACTTAGGCGAGCACTGGACTGTAGCTAAGCCCCCGAGTGGGAGGGTTGCTCAGCACTCGGTAGGATTTTTCAAACTTAGGCGAGGACTGGACTGCAGCTAAGCCCCCAGTGGGAGGGTTGCTCACCACTCGGTAGGATTTTTCAAACTTAGGCGAGTACTGGACTGCAGCTAAGCCCCTGAGTGGGAGGGTTGCTCACCACTCGGTAGTATTTTTCAAACTTAGGCGAGGACTGGACTGCAGCTAAGCCCCCGAGTGGGAGGGTTGCTCACCACTCGGTAGGATTTTTCAAACTTAGGCGAGCACTGGACTGCAGCTAAGCCCCCGAGTGGGAGGGTTGCTCACCACTCGGTAGGATTTTTACAACTTAGGCGAGTACTGGACTACAGCTAAGACCCCGAGTGGGAAGGTTGCTCACCACTCGGTAGGATTTTTCAAACTTAGGCGAGCACTGGACTGCAGCTAAGCCCCCGAGTGGGAGGGTTGCTCACCACTTGGTAGGATTTTTCAAACTTAGGCGAGTACTGGACTACAGCTAAGACCCCGAGTGGGAAGGTTGCTCACCACTCGGTAGGATTTTTCAAACTTAGGCGAGCACTGGACTGCAGCTAAGCCCCCGAGTGGGAGGGTTGCTCACCACTCGGTAGGAGTTTTCGAACTTAGGCAAGCACTGGACTGTAGCTAAGCCCCCGAGTGAGAGGCTTGCTCATCACTCGGTAGGATTTTTTAAACTTAGGCGATTACTGGACTGCAGCTAAGCCCCCGACTGAGAGGCTTGCTCGCCACTCGGTAGGATTTTGCAAACTTAGGCGAGCACTGGACTGCAGCTAAGCCCCCGACTGAGAGGGTTGCTCACCAGTCGGTAGGATTTTTCAAAGTTAGGCGAGCACTGGACTGCAGCTAAGCCCCCAGTGGGAGGGTTGCTCACCACTCGGTAGGATTTTTCAAACTTAGGCGAGTACTGGACTGCAGCTAAGCCCCCGAGTGGCAGGGTTGCTCAGCACTCGGTAGGATTTTTCAAACTTAGGCGAGTACTGGACTGCAGCTAAGCCCCCGAGTGGGAGGGTTGCTCACCACTCGGTAGGATTTTTCAAAGTTAGGCGAGTACTGGACTGCAGCTAAGCCCCCGAGTGGCAGGGTTGCTCAGCACTCGGTAGGATTTTTCAAACTTAGGCGAGTACTGGACTGCAGCTAAGCCCCCGAGTGGGAGGGTTGCTCACCACTCGGTAGGATTTTTTAAACTTAGGCGAGGACTGGACTGCAGCTAAGCCCCCAGTGGGAGGTTTGCTCACCACTCGGTAGGATTTTTCAAACTTAGGCGAGCACTGGACTGCAGCTAAGCCTCCGAGTGGGAGGGTTGCTCACCACTCGGTAGTATTTTTCAAACTTAGGCGAGCACTGGACTGCAGCTAAGCCCCCGAGTGGGAGGGTTGCTCACCACTCGGTAGGATTTTTAAAACTTAGGCGAGCACTGGACTGCAGCTAAGCCCCCGAGTGGGAGGGTTGCTCACCACTCGGTAGGATTTTTCAAACTTAGGCGAGAACTGGACTACAGCTAAGCCCCCGAGTGGGAAGGTTGCTCACCACTCGGTAGGATTTTTCAAACTTAGGCGAGCACTGGACTGCAGCTAAGCCCCCGACTGAGAGGCTTGCTCACCACTCGGTAGGATTTTGCAAACTTGGGCGAGCACTGGACTGCAGCTAAGCCCCGACTGAGAGGGTTGCTCACCAGTCGGTAGGATTTTTCAAACTTAGGCGAGGACTTGACTGCAGCTAAGCCCCCGATTGGGAGGGTTGCTCACCGCTCGGTAGGATTTTTCAAACTTAGGCGAGGACTTGACTGCAGCTAAGCCCCCGATTGGGAGGGTTGCTCACCGCTCGGTAGGATTTTTCAAACTTAGGCGAGTACTGGACTGCAGCTAAGCCCCCGAGTGGCAGGGTTACTCAGCACTCGGAAGGATTTTTCAAACTTAGGCGAGGACTGGACTGCAGCTAAGCCCCCGAGTGGGAGGGTTGCTCACCACTCGGTAGGATTTTTCGAACTTAGGCGAGGACTGGACTGCAGCTAAGCCCCCAGTGGGAGGTTTGCTCACCACTCGGTAGGATTTTTCAAACTTAGGCGAGCACTGGACTGCAGCTAAACCCCCGAGTGGGAGGATTGCTCACCACTCGGTGGGATTTTTCAAACTTAGGCGAGCACTGGACTGCAGCTAAACCCCCGAGTGGGAGGATTGCTCACCACTCGGTGGGATTTTTCAAACTTAGGCGAGCACTGGACTGCAGCTAAGCCCCCGAGTGGGAGGGTTGCTCACCACTCGGTAGGATTTTTCAAACTTAGGCGAGAACTGGACTACAGCTAAGCCCCCGAGTGGGAAGGTTGCTCACCACTCGGTAGGATTTTTCAAACTTAGGCGAGCACTGGACTGCAGCTAAGCCCCCGAGTGGGAGGGTTGCTCACCACTCGGTAGGATTTTTCGAACTTAGGCGAGCACTGGACTGGAGCTAAGCCCCCGAGTGAGAGGCTTGCTCATCACTCGGTAGGATTTTTCAAACTTAGGCGAGTACTGGACTGCAGCTAAGCCCCCGACTGAGAGGCTTGCTCACCACTCGGTAGGATTTTGCAAACTTGGGCGAGCACTGGACTGCAGCTAAGCCCCCGACTGAGAGGGTTGCTCACCAGTCGGTAGGATTTTTCAAACTTAGGCGAGGACTTGACTGCAGCTAAGCCCCCGATTGGGAGGGTTGCTCACCGCTCGGTAGGATTTTTCAAACTTAGGCGAGGACTTGACTGCAGCTAAGCCCCCGATTGGGAGGGTTGCTCACCGCTCGGTAGGATTTTTCAAACTTAGGCGAGTACTGGACTGCAGCTAAGCCCCCGAGTGGCAGGGTTACTCAGCACTCGGTAGGATTTTTCAAACTTAGGCGAGGACTGGACTGCAGCTAAGCCCCCGAGTGGGAGGGTTGCTCACCACTCGGTAGGATTTTTCGAACTTAGGCGAGGACTGGACCGCAGCTAAGCCCCCAGTGGGAGGTTTGCTCACCACTCGGTAGGATTTTTCAAACTTAGGCGAGCACTGGACTGCAGCTAAATCCCCGAGTGGGAGGATTGCTCACCACTCGGTAGGATTTTTCAAACTTAGGCGAGCACTGGACTGCAGCTAAGCCCCCGAGTGGGAGGGTTGCTCACCACTCGGTAGGAGTTTTCGAACTTAGGCCAGCACTGGACTGTAGCTAAGCCCCCGAGTGAGAGGCTTGCTCATCACTCGGTAGGATTTTTCAAACTTAGGCGAGTACTGGACTGCAGCTAAGCCCCCGACTGAGAGGCTTGCTCGCCACTCGGTAGGATTTTGCACACTTAGGCGAGCACTGGACTGCAGCTAAGCCCCCGACTGAGAGGGTTGCTCACCAGTCGGTAGTATTTTTCAAACTTAGGCGAGCACTGGACTGCAGCTAAGCCCCCGAGTGGGAGGGTTGCTCACCACTCGGTAGGATTTTTAAAACTTAGGCGAGCACTGGACTGCAGCTAAGCCCCCGAGTGGGAGGGTTGCTCACCACTCGGTAGGATTTTTCAAACTTAGGCGAGAACTGGACTACAGCTAAGCCCCCGAGTGGGAAGGTTGCTCACCACTCGGTAGGATTTTTCAAACTTAGGCGAGCACTGGACTGCAGCTAAGCCCCCGAGTGGGAGGGTTGCTCACCACTCGGTAGTATTTTTCAAACTTAGGCGAGCACTGGACTGCAGCTAAGCCCCCGAGTGGGAGGGTTGCTCACCACTCGGTAGGATTTTTAAAACTTAGGCGAGCACTGGACTGCAGCTAAGCCCCCGAGTGGGAGGGTTGCTCACCACTCGGTAGGATTTTTCAAACTTAGGCGAGAACTGGACTACAGCTAAGCCCCCGAGTGGGAAGGTTGCTCACCACTCGGTAGGATTTTTCAAACTTAGGCGAGCACTGGACTGCAGCTAAGCCCCCGAGTGGGAGGGTTGCTCACCACTCGGTAGGATTTTTCGAACTTAGGCGAGCACTGGACTGGAGCTAAGCCCCCGAGTGAGAGGCTTGCTCATCACTCGGTAGGATTTTTCAAACTTAGGCGAGTACTGGACTGCAGCTAAGCCCCCGACTGAGAGGCTTGCTCACCACTCGGTAGGATTTTGCAAACTTGGGCGAGCACTGGACTGCAGCTAAGCCCCCGACTGAGAGGGTTGCTCACCAGTCGGTAGGATTTTTCAAACTTAGGCGAGGACTAGACTGCAGCTAAGCCCCCGATTGGGAGGGTTGCTCACCGCTCGGTAGGATTTTTCAAACTTAGGCGAGGACTTGACTGCAGCTAAGCCCCCGATTGGGAGGGTTGCTCACCGCTCGGTAGGATTTTTCAAACTTAGGCGAGTACTGGACTGCAGCTAAGCCCCCGAGTGGCAGGGTTACTCAGCACTCGGAAGGATTTTTCAAACTTAGGCGAGGACTGGACTGCAGCTAAGCCCCCGAGTGGGAGGGTTGCTCACCACTCGGTAGGATTTTTCGAACTTAGGCGAGGACTGGACTGCAGCTAAGCCCCCAGTGGGAGGTTTGCTCACCACTCGGTAGGATTTTTCAAACTTAGGCGAGCACTGGACTGCAGCTAAACCCCCGAGTGGGAGGATTGCTCACCACTCGGCGGGATTTTTCAAACTTAGGCGAGCACTGGACTGCAGCTAAACCCCCGAGTGGGAGGATTGCTCACCACTCGGTGGGATTTTTCAAACTTAGGCGAGCACTGGACTGCAGCTAAGCCCCCGAGTGGGAGGGTTGCTCACCACTCGGTAGGATTTTTCAAACTTAGGCGAGAACTGGACTACAGCTAAGCCCCCGAGTGGGAAGGTTGCTCACCACTCGGTAGGATTTTTCAAACTTAGGCGAGCACTGGACTGCAGCTAAGCCCCCGAGTGGGAGGGTTGCTCACCACTCGGTAGGATTTTTCGAACTTAGGCGAGCACTGGACTGGAGCTAAGCCCCCGAGTGAGAGGCTTGCTCATCACTCGGTAGGATTTTTCAAACTTAGGCGAGTACTGGACTGCAGCTAAGCCCCCGACTGAGAGGCTTGCTCACCACTCGGTAGGATTTTGCAAACTTGGGCGAGCACTGGACTGCAGCTAAGCCCCCGACTGAGAGGGTTGCTCACCAGTCGGTAGGATTTTTCAAACTTAGGCGAGGACTTGACTGCAGCTAAGCCCCCGATTGGGAGGGTTGCTCACCGCTCGGTAGGATTTTTCAAACTTAGGCGAGGACTTGACTGCAGCTAAGCCCCCGATTGGGAGGGTTGCTCACCGCTCGGTAGGATTTTTCAAACTTAGGCGAGTACTGGACTGCAGCTAAGCCCCCGAGTGGCAGGGTTACTCAGCACTCGGTAGGATTTTTCAAACTTAGGCGAGGGCTGGACTGCAGCTAAGCCCCCGAGTGGGAGGGTTGCTCACCACTCGGTAGGATTTTTCGAACTTAGGCGAGGACTGGACCGCAGCTAAGCCCCCAGTGGGAGGTTTGCTCACCACTCGGTAGGATTTTTCAAACTTAGGCGAGCACTGGACTGCAGCTAAATCCCCGAGTGGGAGGATTGCTCACCACTCGGTAGGATTTTTCAAACTTAGGCGAGCACTGGACTGCAGCTAAGCCGCCGAGTGGGAGGGTTGCTCACCACTCGGTAGGAGTTTTCGAACTTAGGCAAGCACTGGACTGTAGCTAAGCCCCCGAGTGAGAGGCTTGCTCATCACTCGGTAGGATTTTTCAAACTTAGGCGAGTACTGGACTGCAGCTAAGCCCCCGACTGAGAGGCTTGCTCGCCACTCGGTAGGATTTTGCACACTTAGGCGAGCACTGGACAGCAGCTAAGCCCCCGACTGAGAGGGTTGCTCACCAGTCGGTAGTATTTTTCAAACTTAGGCGAGCACTGGACTGCAGCTAAGCCCCCGAGTGGGAGGGTTGCTCACCACTCGGTAGGATTTTTAAAACTTAGGCGAGCACTGGACTGCAGCTAAGCCCCCGAGTGGGAGGGTTGCTCACCACTCGGTAGGATTTTTCAAACTTAGGCGAGAACTGGACTACAGCTAAGCCCCCGAGTGGGAAGGTTGCTCACCACTCGGTAGGATTTTTCAAACTTAGGCGAGCACTGGACTGCAGCTAAGCCCCCGAGTGGGAGGGTTGCTCACCACTCGGTAGTATTTTTCAAACTTAGGCGAGCACTGGACTGCAGCTAAGCCCCCGAGTGGGAGGGTTGCTCACCACTCGGTAGGATTTTTAAAACTTAGGCGAGCACTGGACTGCAGCTAAGCCCCCGAGTGGGAGGGTTGCTCACCACTCGGTAGGATTTTTCAAACTTAGGCGAGAACTGGACTACAGCTAAGCCCCCGAGTGGGAAGGTTGCTCACCACTCGGTAGGATTTTTCAAACTTAGGCGAGCACTGGACTGCAGCTAAGCCCCCGAGTGGGAGGGTTGCTCACCACTCGGTAGGATTTTTCGAACTTAGGCGAGCACTGGACTGGAGCTAAGCCCCCGAGTGAGAGGCTTGCTCATCACTCGGTAGGATTTTTCAAACTTAGGCGAGTACTGGACTGCAGCTAAGCCCCCGACTGAGAGGCTTGCTCACCACTCGGTAGGATTTTGCAAACTTGGGCGAGCACTGGACTGCAGCTAAGCCCCCGACTGAGAGGGTTGCTCACCAGTCGGTAGGATTTTTCAAACTTAGGCGAGGACTAGACTGCAGCTAAGCCCCCGATTGGGAGGGTTGCTCACCGCTCGGTAGGATTTTTCAAACTTAGGCGAGGACTTGACTGCAGCTAAGCCCCCGATTGGGAGGGTTGCTCACCGCTCGGTAGGATTTTTCAAACTTAGGCGAGTACTGGACTGCAGCTAAGCCCCCGAGTGGCAGGGTTACTCAGCACTCTGAAGGATTTTTCAAACTTAGGCGAGGACTGGACTGCAGCTAAGCCCCCGAGTGGGAGGGTTGCTCACCACTCGGTAGTATTTTTCGAACTTAGGCGAGGACTGGACTGCAGCTAAGCCCCCAGTGGGAGGTTTGCTCACCACTCGGTAGGATTTTTCAAACTTAGGCGAGCACTGGACTGCAGCTAAACCCCCGAGTGGGAGGATTGCTCACCACTCGGTGGGATTTTTCAAACTTAGGCGAGCACTGGACTGCAGCTAAACCCCCGAGTGGGAGGATTGCTCACCACTCGGTGGGATTTTTCAAACTTAGGCGAGCACTGGACTGCAGCTAAGCCCCCGAGTGGGAGGGTTGCTCACCACTCGGTAGGATTTTTCAAACTTAGGCGAGAACTGGACTACAGCTAAGCCCCCGAGTGGGAAGGTTGCTCACCACTCGGTAGGATTTTTCAAACTTAGGCGAGCACTGGACTGCAGCTAAGCCCCCGAGTGGGAGGGTTGCTCACCACTCGGTAGGATTTTTCGAACTTAGGCGAGCACTGGACTGGAGCTAAGCCCCCGAGTGAGAGGCTTGCTCATCACTCGGTAGGATTTTTCAAACTTAGGCGAGTACTGGACTGCAGCTAAGCCCCCGACTGAGAGGCTTGCTCACCACTCGGTAGGATTTTGCAAACTTGGGCGAGCACTGGACTGCAGCTAAGCCCCCGACTGAGAGGGTTGCTCACCAGTCGGTAGGATTTTTCAAACTTAGGCGAGGACTTGACTGCAGCTAAGCCCCCGATTGGGAGGGTTGCTCACCGCTCGGTAGGATTTTTCAAACTTAGGCGAGGACTTGACTGCAGCTAAGCCCCCGATTGGGAGGGTTGCTCACCGCTCGGTAGGATTTTTCAAACTTAGGCGAGTACTGGACTGCAGCTAAGCCCCCGAGTGGCAGGGTTACTCAGCACTCGGTAGGATTTTTCAAACTTAGGCGAGGACTGGACTGCAGCTAAGCCCCCGAGTGGGAGGGTTGCTCACCACTCGGTAGGATTTTTCGAACTTAGGCGAGGACTGGACCGCAGCTAAGCCCCCAGTGGGAGGTTTGCTCACCACTCGGTAGGATTTTTCAAACTTAGGCGAGCACTGGACTGCAGCTAAACCCCCGAGTGGGAGGATTGCTCACCACTCGGTAGGATTTTTCAAACTTAGGCGAGCACTGGACTGCAGCTAAGCCCCCGAGTGGGAGGGTTGCTCACCACTCGGTAGGAGTTTTCGAACTTAGGCAAGCACTGGACTGTAGCTAAGCCCCCGAGTGAGAGGCTTGCTCATCACTCGGTAGGATTTTTCAAACTTAGGAGAGTACTGGACTGCAGCTAAGCCCCCGACTGAGAGGCTTGCTCGCCACTCGGTAGGATTTTGCAAACTTAGGCGAGCACTGGACTGCAGCTAAGCCCCCGACTGAGAGGGTTGCTCACCAGTCGGTAGGATTTTTGAAAGTTAGGCGAGGACTGGACTGCAGCTAAGCCCCCAGTGGGAGGGTTGCTCACTACTCGGTAGGATTTTTCAAACTTAGGCGAGTACTGGACTGCAGCTAAGCCCCCGAGTGGCAGGGTTGCTCAGCACTCGGTAGGATTTTTCAAACATAGGCGAGTACTGGACTGCAGCTAAGCCCCCGAGTGGGAGGGTTGCTCACCAGTCGGTAGGATTTTTCAAACTTAGGCGAGCACTGGACTGCAGCTAAGCCCCCGAGTGGGAGGGTTGCTCACCACTCGGTAGGATTTTTCAAACTAAGGCGAGGACTGGACTGCAGCTAAGCCCCCGAGTGGGAGGGTTGCTCACCACTCGGTAGGATTTTTCAAACTTAGGCGAGGACTGGACTGCAGCTAAGCCCCCGAGTGGGAGGGTTGCTCCCACTCGGTAGGATTTTTCAAACTTAGGCGAGGACTGGACTGCAGCTAAGCCCCCTGTGGGAGGGTTGCTCACCACTCCGTAGGATTTTTCAAACTTAGGAGAGTATTGGACTGCAGCTAAGCCCCCGAGTGGGAGGGTTGCTACCCTCTCGGTAGGATTTTTCAAACTTAGGCGAGCACTGGACTGCAGCTAAGCCCCCGAGTGGGAGGGTTGCTCACCACTCGGTAGGATTTTTCAAACTTAGGCGAGCACTGGACTGCAGCTAAGCCCCCGAGTGGGAGGGTTGCTCACCACTCGGTAGGATTTTTCAAACTGAGGAGAGTACTGGACTGCAGCTAAGCCACCGAGTGGGAGTGTTGCTACCCACTCGGTATGATTTTGCAAACTTAGGCGAGCACTGGACTGTAGCTAAGCCCCCGAGTGGGAGGGTTGCTCAGCACTCGGTAGGATTTTTCAAACTTAGGTGAGGACTGGACTGCAGCTAAGCCCCCAGTGGGAGGGTTGCTCACCACTCGGTAGGATTTTTCAAACTTAGGCGAGTACTGGACTGCAGCTAAGCCCCCGAGTGGGAGGGTTGCTCACCACTCGGTAGGATTTTTCAAACTTAGGCGAGGACTGGACTGCAGCTAAGCCCCCGAGTGGGAGGGTTGCTCACCACTCGGTAGGATTTTTCAAACTTAGGCGAGGACTGGACTGCAGCTAAGCCCCCAGTGGGAGGGTTGCTCACCACTCGGTAGGATTTTTCAAACTTAGGCGAGTACTGGACTGCAGCTAAGCCCCCGAGTGGGAGGGTTGCTCACCACTCGGTAGGATTTTTCGAACTTAGGCGAGGACTGGACTGCAGCTAAGCCCCCAGTGGGAGGTTTGCTCACCACTCGGTAGGATTTTTCAAACTTAGGCGAGCACTGGACTGCAGCTAAACCCCCGAGTGGGAGGATTGCTCACCACTCGGTGGGATTTTTCAAACTTAGGCGAGCACTGGACTGCAGCTAAACCCCCGAGTGGGAGGATTGCTCACCACTCGGTGGGATTTTTCAAACTTAGGCGAGCACTGGACTGCAGCTAAGCCCCCGAGTGGGAGGGTTGCTCACCACTCGGTAGGATTTTTCAAACTTAGGCGAGAACTGGACTACAGCTAAGCCCCCGAGTGGGAAGGTTGCTCACCACTCGGTAGGATTTTTCAAACTTAGGCGAGCACTGGACTGCAGCTAAGCCCCCGAGTGGGAGGGTTGCTCACCACTCGGTAGGATTTTTCGAACTTAGGCGAGCACTGGACTGGAGCTAAGCCCCCGAGTGAGAGGCTTGCTCATCACTCGGTAGGATTTTTCAAACTTAGGCGAGTACTGGACTGCAGCTAAGCCCCCGACTGAGAGGCTTGCTCACCACTCGGTAGGATTTTGCAAACTTGGGCGAGCACTGGACTGCAGCTAAGCCCCCGACTGAGAGGGTTGCTCACCAGTCGGTAGGATTTTTCAAACTTAGGCGAGGACTTGACTGCAGCTAAGCCCCCGATTGGGAGGGTTGCTCACCGCTCGGTAGGATTTTTCAAACTTAGGCGAGGACTTGACTGCAGCTAAGCCCCCGATTGGGAGGGTTGCTCACCGCTCGGAAGGATTTTTCAAACTTAGGCGAGTACTGGACTGCAGCTAAGCCCCCGAGTGGCAGGGTTACTCAGCACTCGGTAGGATTTTTCAAACTTAGGCGAGGACTGGACTGCAGCTAAGCCCCCGAGTGGGAGGGTTGCTCACCACTCGGTAGGATTTTTCGAACTTAGGCGAGGACTGGACCGCAGCTAAGCCCCCAGTGGGAGGTTTGCTCACCACTCGGTAGGATTTTTCAAACTTAGGCGAGCACTGGACTGCAGCTAAACCCCCGAGTGGGAGGATTGCTCACCACTCGGTAGGATTTTTCAAACTTAGGCGAGCACTGGACTGCAGCTAAGCCCCCGAGTGGGAGGGTTGCTCACCACTCGGTAGGAGTTTTCGAACTTAGGCAAGCACTGGACTGTAGCTAAGCCCCCGAGTGAGAGGCTTGCTCATCACTCGGTAGGATTTTTCAAACTTAGGCGAGTACTGGACTGCAGCTAAGCCCCCGACTGAGAGGCTTGCTCGCCACTCGGTAGGATTTTGCAAACTTAGGCGAGCACTGGACTGCAGCTAAGCCCCCGACTGAGAGGGTTGCTCACCAGTCGGTAGGATTTTTCAAAGTTAGGCGAGGACTGGACTGCAGCTAAGCCCCCAGTGGGAGGGTTGCTCACTACTCGGTAGGATTTTTCAAACTTAGGCGAGTACTGGACTGCAGCTAAGCCCCCGAGTGGCAGGGTTGCTCAGCACTCGGTAGGATTTTTCAAACATAGGCGAGTACTGGACTGCAGCTAAGCCCCCGAGTGGGAGGGTTGCTCACCAGTCGGTAGGATTTTTCAAACTTAGGCGAGCACTGGACTGCAGCTAAGCCCCCGAGTGGGAGGGTTGCTCACCACTCGGTAGGATTTTTCAAACTAAGGCGAGGACTGGACTGCAGCTAAGCCCCCGAGTGGGAGGGTTGCTCACCACTCGGTAGGATTTTTCAAACTTAGGCGAGGACTGGACTGCAGCTAAGCCCCCGAGTGGGAGGGTTGCTCCCACTCGGTAGGATTTTTCAAACTTAGGCGAGGACTGGACTGCAGCTAAGCCCCCTGTGGGAGGGTTGCTCACCACTCCGTAGGATTTTTCAAACTTAGGAGAGTATTGGACTGCAGCTAAGCCCCCGAGTGGGAGGGTTGCTACCCTCTCGGTAGGATTTTTCAAACTTAGGCGAGCACTGGACTGCAGCTAAGCCCCCGAGTGGGAGGGTTGCTCACCACTCGGTAGGATTTTTCAAACTTAGGCGAGCACTGGACTGCAGCTAAGCCCCCGAGTGGGAGGGTTGCTCACCACTCGGTAGGATTTTTCAAACTGAGGAGAGTACTGGACTGCAGCTAAGCCACCGAGTGGGAGTGTTGCTACCCACTCGGTATGATTTTGCAAACTTAGGCGAGCACTGGACTGTAGCTAAGCCCCCGAGTGGGAGGGTTGCTCAGCACTCGGTAGGATTTTTCAAACTTAGGTGAGGACTGGACTGCAGCTAAGCCCCCAGTGGGAGGGTTGCTCACCACTCGGTAGGATTTTTCAAACTTAGGCGAGTACTGGACTGCAGCTAAGCCCCCGAGTGGGAGGGTTGCTCACCACTCGGTAGGATTTTTCAAACTTAGGCGAGGACTGGACTGCAGCTAAGCCCCCGAGTGGGAGGGTTGCTCACCACTCGGTAGGATTTTTCAAACTTAGGCGAGCACTGGACTGCAGCTAAGCCCCCGAGTGGGAGGGTTGCTCACCACTCGGTAGGATTTTTACAACTTAGGCGAGTACTGGACTACAGCTAAGCCCCCGAGTGGGAAGGTTGCTCACCACTCGGTAGGATTTTTCAAACTTAGGCGAGCACTGGACTGCAGCTAAGCCCCCGAGTGGGAGGGTTGCTCACCACTTGGTAGGATTTTTCAAACTTAGGCGAGTACTGGACTGCAGCTAAGCCCCCGACTGAGAGGCTTGCTCGCCACTCGGTAGGATTTTGCAAACTTAGGCGAGCACTGGACTGCAGCTAAGCCCCCGACTGAGAGGGTTGCTCACCAGTCGGTAGGATTTTTCAAAGTTAGGCGAGCACTGGACTGGAGCTAAGCCCCCAGTGGGAGGGTTGCTCACCACTCGGTAGGATTTTTCAAACTTAGGCGAGTACTGGACTGCAGCTAAGCCCCCGAGTGGCAGGGTTGCTCAGTACTCGGTAGGATTTTTCAAACTTAGGCGAGTACTGGACTGCAGCTAAGCCCCCGAGTGGGAGGGTTGCTCACCACTCGGTAGGATTTTTCAAAGTTAGGCGAGTACTGGACTGCAGCTAAGCCCCCGAGTGGCAGGGTTGCTCAGCACTCGGTAGGATTTTTCAAACTTAGGCGAGTACTGGACTGCAGCTAAGCCCCCGAGTGGGAGGGTTGCTCACCACTCGGTAGGATTTTTCAAACTTAGGCGAGGACTGGACTGCAGCTAAGCCCCCAGTGGGAGGTTTGCTCACCACTCGGTAGGATTTTTCAAACTTAGGCGAGCACTGGACTGCAGCTAAGCCTCCGAGTGGGAGGGTTGCTCACCACTCGGTAGGATTTTTCAAACTTAGGCGAGCACTGGACTGCAGCTAAGCCCCCGAGTGGGAGGGTTGCTCACCACTCGGTAGGATTTTTAAAACTTAGGCGAGCACTGGACTGCAGCTAAGCCCCCGAGTGGGAGGGTTGCTCACCACTCGGTAGGATTTTTCAAACTTAGGCGAGTACTGGACTACAGCTAAGCCCCCGAATGGGAAGGTTGCTCACCACTCGGTAGGATTTTTCAAACTTAGGCGAGCACTGGACTGCAGCTAAGCCCCCGAGTGGGAGGGTTGCTCACCACTCGGTAGGATTTTTCGAACTTAGGCGAGCACTGGACTGGAGCTAAGCCCCCGAGTCAGAGGCTTGCTCATCACTCGGTAGGATTTTTCAAACTTAGGCGAGTACTGGACTGCTGCTAAGCCCCCGACTGAGAGGCTTGCTCACCACTCGGTAGGATTTTGCAAACTTGGGCGAGCACTGGACTGCAGCTAAGCCCCCCGCTGAGAGGGTTGCTCACCAGTCGGTAGGATTTTTCAAAGTTAGGCGAGGACTGGACTGCAGCTAAGCCCCCAGTGGGAGGGTTGCTCACCACTCGGTAGGATTTTTCAAACTTAGGCGAGGACTGGACTGCAGCTAAGCCCCCGAGTGGGAAGGTTGCTCACCACTCGGTAGGATTTTTCAAACTTAGGCGAGCACTGGACTGCAGCTAAGCCCCCGAGTGGGAGGGTTGCTCACCACTCGGTAGGATTTTTCGAACTTAGGAGAGTACTGGACTGCAGCTAAGCCCCCGAGTGGGAGGGTTGCTCACCACTCGGTAGGATTTTTCAAACTTAGGCGAGGACTGGACTGCAGCTAAGCCCCCGAGTGGGAGGGTTGCTCACCACTCGGTAGGATTTTTCAAACTTAGGCGAGCACTGGACTGCAGCTAAGCCCCCGAGTGGGAGGGTTGCTCACCACTCGGTAGGATTTTTCAAACTTAGGCGAGCACTGGACTGCAGCTAAGCCCCCGAGTGGGAGGGTTGCTCACCACTCGGTAGGATTTTTACAACTTAGGCGAGTACTGGACTACAGCTAAGCCCCCGAGTGGGAAGGTTGCTCACCACTCGGTAGGATTTTTCAAACTTAGGCGAGCACTGGACTGCATCTAAGCCCCCGAGTGGGAGGGTTGCTCACCACTCGGTAGGAGTTTTCGAACTTAGGCAAGCACTGGACTGTAGCTAAGCCCCCGAGTGAGAGGCTTGCTCATCACTCGGTAGGATTTTTCAAACTTAGGCGAGTACTGGACTGCAGCTAAGCCCCCGACTGAGAGGCTTGCTCGCCACTCGGTAGGATTTTGCAAACTTAGGCGAGCACTGGACTGCAGCTAAGCCCCCGACTGAGAGGGTTGCTCACCAGTCGGTAGGATTTTTCAAAGTTAGGCGAGGACTGGACTGCAGCTAAGCCCCCAGTGGGAGGGTTGCTCACCACTCGGTAGGATTTTTCAAACTTAGGCGAGTACTGGACTGCAGCTAAGCCCCCGAGTGGCAGGGTTGCTCAGTACTCGGTAGGATTTTTCAAACTTAGGCGAGTACTGGACTGCAGCTAAGCCCCCGAGTGGGAGGGTTGCTCACCACTCGGTAGGATTTTTCAAAGTTAGGCGAGTACTGGACTGCAGCTAAGCCCCCGAGTGGCAGGGTTGCTCAGCACTCGGTAGGATTTTTCAAACTTAGGCGAGTACTGGACTGCAGCTAAGCCCCCGAGTGGGAGGGTTGCTCACCACTCGGTAGGATTTTTCAAACTTAGGCGAGGACTGGACTGCAGCTAAGCCCCCAGTGGGAGGTTTGCTCACCACTCGGTAGGATTTTTCAAACTTAGGCGAGCACTGGACTGCAGCTAAGCCTCCGAGTGGGAGGGTTGCTCACCACTCGGTAGGATTTTTCAAACTTAGGCGAGCACTGGACTGCAGCTAAGCCCCCGAGTGGGAGGGTTGCTCACCACTCGGTAGGATTTTTAAAACTTAGGCGAGCACTGGACTGCAGCTAAGCCCCCGAGTGGGAGGGTTGCTCACCACTCGGTAGGATTTTTCAAACTTAGGCGAGTACTGGACTACAGCTAAGCCCCCGAATGGGAAGGTTGCTCACCACTCGGTAGGATTTTTCAAACTTAGGCGAGCACTGGACTGCAGCTAAGCCCCCGAGTGGGAGGGTTGCTCACCACTCGGTAGGATTTTTCAAACTAAGGCGAGGACTGGACTGCAGCTAAGCCCCCGAGTGGGAGGGTTGCTCACCACTCGGTAGGATTTTTCAAACTTAGGCGAGGACTGGACTGCAGCTAAGCCCCCGAGTGGGAGGGTTGCTCCCACTCGGTAGGATTTTTCAAACTTAGGCGAGGACTGGACTGCAGCTAAGCCCCCTGTGGGAGGGTTGCTCACCACTCCGTAGGATTTTTCAAACTTAGGAGAGTATTGGACTGCAGCTAAGCCCCCGAGTGGGAGGGTTGCTACCCTCTCGGTAGGATTTTTCAAACTTAGGCGAGCACTGGACTGCAGCTAAGCCCCCGAGTGGGAGGGTTGCTCACCAGTCGGTAGGATTTTTCAAACTTAGGCGAGCACTGGACTGCAGCTAAGCCCCCGAGTGGGAGGGTTGCTCACCACTCGGTAGGATTTTTCAAACTGAGGAGAGTACTGGACTGCAGCTAAGCCACCGAGTGGGAGTGTTGCTACCCACTCGGTATGATTTTGCAAACTTAGGCGAGCACTGGACTGTAGCTAAGCCCCCGAGTGGGAGGGTTGCTCAGCACTCGGTAGGATTTTTCAAACTTAGGTGAGGACTGGACTGCAGCTAAGCCCCCAGTGGGAGGGTTGCTCACCACTCGGTAGGATTTTTCAAACTTAGGCGAGTACTGGACTGCAGCTAAGCCCCCGAGTGGGAGGGTTGCTCACCACTCGGTAGGATTTTTCAAACTTAGGCGAGGACTGGACTGCAGCTAAGCCCCCGAGTGGGAGGGTTGCTCACCACTCGGTAGGATTTTTCAAACTTAGGCGAGCACTGGACTGCAGCTAAGCCCCCGAGTGGGAGGGTTGCTCACCACTCGGTAGGATTTTTACAACTTAGGCGAGTACTGGACTACAGCTAAGCCCCCGAGTGGGAAGGTTGCTCACCACTCGGTAGGATTTTTCAAACTTAGGCGAGCACTGGACTGCAGCTAAGCCCCCGAGTGGGAGGGTTGCTCACCACTCGGTAGGAGTTTTCGAACTTAGGCAAGCACTGGACTGTAGCTAAGCCCCCGAGTGAGAGGCTTGCTCATCACTCGGTAGGATTTTTCAAACTTAGGCGAGTACTGGACTGCAGCTAAGCCCCCGACTGAGAGGCTTGCTCGCCACTCGGTAGGATTTTGCAAACTTAGGCGAGCACTGGACTGCAGCTAAGCCCCCGACTGAGAGGGTTGCTCACCAGTCGGTAGGATTTTTCAAAGTTAGGCGAGCACTGGACTGGAGCTAAGCCCCCAGTGGGAGGGTTGCTCACCACTCGGTAGGATTTTTCAAACTTAGGCGAGTACTGGACTGCAGCTAAGCCCCCGAGTGGCAGGGTTGCTCAGTACTCGGTAGGATTTTTCAAACTTAGGCGAGTACTGGACTGCAGCTAAGCCCCCGAGTGGGAGGGTTGCTCACCACTCGGTAGGATTTTTCAAAGTTAGGCGAGTACTGGACTGCAGCTAAGCCCCCGAGTGGCAGGGTTGCTCAGCACTCGGTAGGATTTTTCAAACTTAGGCGAGTACTGGGCTGCAGCTAAGCCCCCGAGTGGGAGGGTTGCTCACCACTCGGTAGGATTTTTCAAACTTAGGCGAGGACTGGACTGCAGCTAAGCCCCCAGTGGGAGGTTTGCTCACCACTCGGTAGGATTTTTCAAACTTAGGCGAGCACTGGACTGCAGCTAAGCCTCCGAGTGGGAGGGTTGCTCACCACTCGGTAGGATTTTTCAAACTTAGGCGAGCACTGGACTGCAGCTAAGCCCCCGAGTGGGAGGGTTGCTCACCACTCGGTAGGATTTTTAAAACTTAGGCGAGCACTGGACTGCAGCTAAGCCCCCGAGTGGGAGGGTTGCTCACCACTCGGTAGGATTTTTCAAACTTAGGCGAGTACTGGACTACAGCTAAGCCCCCGAATGGGAAGGTTGCTCACCACTCGGTAGGATTTTTCAAACTTAGGCGAGCACTGGACTGCAGCTAAGCCCCCGAGTGGGAGGGTTGCTCACCACTCGGTAGGATTTTTCAAACTAAGGCGAGGACTGGACTGCAGCTAAGCCCCCGAGTGGGAGGGTTGCTCACCACTCGGTAGGATTTTTCAAACTTAGGCGAGGACTGGACTGCAGCTAAGCCCCCGAGTGGGAGGGTTGCTCCCACTCGGTAGGATTTTTCAAACTTAGGCGAGGACTGGACTGCAGCTAAGCCCCCTGTGGGAGGGTTGCTCACCACTCCGTAGGATTTTTCAAACTTAGGAGAGTATTGGACTGCAGCTAAGCCCCCGAGTGGGAGGGTTGCTACCCTCTCGGTAGGATTTTTCAAACTTAGGCGAGCACTGGACTGCAGCTAAGCCCCCGAGTGGGAGGGTTGCTCACCACTCGGTAGGATTTTTCAAACTTAGGCGAGCACTGGACTGCAGCTAAGCCCCCGAGTGGGAGGGTTGCTCACCACTCGGTAGGATTTTTCAAACTGAGGAGAGTACTGGACTGCAGCTAAGCCACCGAGTGGGAGTGTTGCTACCCACTCGGTATGATTTTGCAAACTTAGGCGAGCACTGGACTGTAGCTAAGCCCCCGAGTGGGAGGGTTGCTCAGCACTCGGTAGGATTTTTCAAACTTAGGTGAGGACTGGACTGCAGCTAAGCCCCCAGTGGGAGGGTTGCTCACCACTCGGTAGGATTTTTCAAACTTAGGCGAGTACTGGACTGCAGCTAAGCCCCCGAGTGGGAGGGTTGCTCACCACTCGGTAGGATTTTTCAAACTTAGGCGAGGACTGGACTGCAGCTAAGCCCCCGAGTGGGAGGGTTGCTCACCACTCGGTAGGATTTTTCAAACTTAGGCGAGCACTGGACTGCAGCTAAGCCCCCGAGTGGGAGGGTTGCTCACCACTCGGTAGGATTTTTACAACTTAGGCGAGTACTGGACTACAGCTAAGCCCCCGAGTGGGAAGGTTGCTCACCACTCGGTAGGATTTTTCAAACTTAGGCGAGCACTGGACTGCAGCTAAGCCCCCGAGTGGGAGGGTTGCTCACCACTCGGTAGGAGTTTTCGAACTTAGGCAAGCACTGGACTGTAGCTAAGCCCCCGAGTGAGAGGCTTGCTCATCACTCGGTAGGATTTTTCAAACTTAGGCGAGTACTGGACTGCAGCTAAGCCCCCGACTGAGAGGCTTGCTCGCCACTCGGTAGGATTTTGCAAACTTAGGCGAGCACTGGACTGCAGCTAAGCCCCCGACTGAGAGGGTTGCTCACCAGTCGGTAGGATTTTTCAAAGTTAGGCGAGCACTGGACTGGAGCTAAGCCCCCAGTGGGAGGGTTGCTCACCACTCGGTAGGATTTTTCAAACTTAGGCGAGTACTGGACTGCAGCTAAGCCCCCGAGTGGCAGGGTTGCTCAGTACTCGGTAGGATTTTTCAAACTTAGGCGAGTACTGGACTGCAGCTAAGCCCCCGAGTGGGAGGGTTGCTCACCACTCGGTAGGATTTTTCAAAGTTAGGCGAGTACTGGACTGCAGCTAAGCCCCCGAGTGGCAGGGTTGCTCAGCACTCGGTAGGATTTTTCAAACTTAGGCGAGTACTGGGCTGCAGCTAAGCCCCCGAGTGGGAGGGTTGCTCACCACTCGGTAGGATTTTTCAAACTTAGGCGAGGACTGGACTGCAGCTAAGCCCCCAGTGGGAGGTTTGCTCACCACTCGGTAGGATTTTTCAAACTTAGGCGAGCACTGGACTGCAGCTAAGCCTCCGAGTGGGAGGGTTGCTCACCACTCGGTAGGATTTTTCAAACTTAGGCGAGCACTGGACTGCAGCTAAGCCCCCGAGTGGGAGGGTTGCTCACCACTCGGTAGGATTTTTAAAACTTAGGCGAGCACTGGACTGCAGCTAAGCCCCCGAGTGGGAGGGTTGCTCACCACTCGGTAGGATTTTTCAAACTTAGGCGAGTACTGGACTACAGCTAAGCCCCCGAATGGGAAGGTTGCTCACCACTCGGTAGGATTTTTCAAACTTAGGCGAGCACTGGACTGCAGCTAAGCCCCCGAGTGGGAGGGTTGCTCACCACTCGGTAGGATTTTTCGAACTTAGGCGAGCACTGGACTGGAGCTAAGCCCCCGAGTCAGAGGCTTGCTCATCACTCGGTAGGATTTTTCAAACTTAGGCGAGTACTGGACTGCTGCTAAGCCCCCGACTGAGAGGCTTGCTCACCACTCGGTAGGATTTTGCAAACTTGGGCGAGCACTGGACTGCAGCTAAGCCCCCCGCTGAGAGGGTTGCTCACCAGTCGGTAGGATTTTTCAAAGTTAGGCGAGGACTGGACTGCAGCTAAGCCCCCAGTGGGAGGGTTGCTCACCACTCGGTAGGATTTTTCAAACTTAGGCGAGGACTGGACTGCAGCTAAGCCCCCGAGTGGGAAGGTTGCTCACCACTCGGTAGGATTTTTCAAACTTAGGCGAGCACTGGACTGCAGCTAAGCCCCCGAGTGGGAGGGTTGCTCACCACTCGGTAGGATTTTTCGAACTTAGGAGAGTACTGGACTGCAGCTAAGCCCCCGAGTGGGAGGGTTGCTCACCACTCGGTAGGATTTTTCAAACTTAGGCGAGGACTGGACTGCAGCTAAGCCCCCGAGTGGGAGGGTTGCTCACCACTCGGTAGGATTTTTCAAACTTAGGCGAGCACTGGACTGCAGCTAAGCCCCCGAGTGGGAGGGTTGCTCACCACTCGGTAGGATTTTTCAAACTTAGGCGAGCACTGGACTGCAGCTAAGCCCCCGAGTGGGAGGGTTGCTCACCACTCGGTAGGATTTTTACAACTTAGGCGAGTACTGGACTACAGCTAAGCCCCCGAGTGGGAAGGTTGCTCACCACTCGGTAGGATTTTTCAAACTTAGGCGAGCACTGGACTGCATCTAAGCCCCCGAGTGGGAGGGTTGCTCACCACTCGGTAGGAGTTTTCGAACTTAGGCAAGCACTGGACTGTAGCTAAGCCCCCGAGTGAGAGGCTTGCTCATCACTCGGTAGGATTTTTCAAACTTAGGCGAGTACTGGACTGCAGCTAAGCCCCCGACTGAGAGGCTTGCTCGCCACTCGGTAGGATTTTGCAAACTTAGGCGAGCACTGGACTGCAGCTAAGCCCCCGACTGAGAGGGTTGCTCACCAGTCGGTAGGATTTTTCAAAGTTAGGCGAGGACTGGACTGCAGCTAAGCCCCCAGTGGGAGGGTTGCTCACCACTCGGTAGGATTTTTCAAACTTAGGCGAGTACTGGACTGCAGCTAAGCCCCCGAGTGGCAGGGTTGCTCAGTACTCGGTAGGATTTTTCAAACTTAGGCGAGTACTGGACTGCAGCTAAGCCCCCGAGTGGGAGGGTTGCTCACCACTCGGTAGGATTTTTCAAAGTTAGGCGAGTACTGGACTGCAGCTAAGCCCCCGAGTGGCAGGGTTGCTCAGCACTCGGTAGGATTTTTCAAACTTAGGCGAGTACTGGACTGCAGCTAAGCCCCCGAGTGGGAGGGTTGCTCACCACTCGGTAGGATTTTTCAAACTTAGGCGAGGACTGGACTGCAGCTAAGCCCCCAGTGGGAGGTTTGCTCACCACTCGGTAGGATTTTTCAAACTTAGGCGAGCACTGGACTGCAGCTAAGCCTCCGAGTGGGAGGGTTGCTCACCACTCGGTAGGATTTTTCAAACTTAGGCGAGCACTGGACTGCAGCTAAGCCCCCGAGTGGGAGGGTTGCTCACCACTCGGTAGGATTTTTAAAACTTAGGCGAGCACTGGACTGCAGCTAAGCCCCCGAGTGGGAGGGTTGCTCACCACTCGGTAGGATTTTTCAAACTTAGGCGAGTACTGGACTACAGCTAAGCCCCCGAATGGGAAGGTTGCTCACCACTCGGTAGGATTTTTCAAACTTAGGCGAGCACTGGACTGCAGCTAAGCCCCCGAGTGGGAGGGTTGCTCACCACTCGGTAGGATTTTTCGAACTTAGGCGAGCACTGGACTGGAGCTAAGCCCCCGAGTCAGAGGCTTGCTCATCACTCGGTAGGATTTTTCAAACTTAGGCGAGTACTGGACTGCTGCTAAGCCCCCGACTGAGAGGCTTGCTCACCACTCGGTAGGATTTTGCAAACTTGGGCGAGCACTGGACTGCAGCTAAGCCCCCCGCTGAGAGGGTTGCTCACCAGTCGGTAGGATTTTTCAAAGTTAGGCGAGGACTGGACTGCAGCTAAGCCCCCAGTGGGAGGGTTGCTCACCACTCGGTAGGATTTTTCAAACTTAGGCGAGGACTGGACTGCAGCTAAGCCCCCGAGTGGGAAGGTTGCTCACCACTCGGTAGGATTTTTCAAACTTAGGCGAGCACTGGACTGCAGCTAAGCCCCCGAGTGGGAGGGTTGCTCACCACTCGGTAGGATTTTTCGAACTTAGGAGAGTACTGGACTGCAGCTAAGCCCCCGAGTGGGAGGGTTGCTCACCACTCGGTAGGATTTTTCAAACTTAGGCGAGGACTGGACTGCAGCTAAGCCCCCGAGTGGGAGGGTTGCTCACCACTCGGTAGGATTTTTCAAACTTAGGCGAGCACTGGACTGCAGCTAAGCCCCCGAGTGGGAGGGTTGCTCACCACTCGGTAGGATTTTTCAAACTTAGGCGAGCACTGGACTGCAGCTAAGCCCCCGAGTGGGAGGGTTGCTCACCACTCGGTAGGATTTTTACAACTTAGGCGAGTACTGGACTACAGCTAAGCCCCCGAGTGGGAAGGTTGCTCACCACTCGGTAGGATTTTTCAAACTTAGGCGAGCACTGGACTGCATCTAAGCCCCCGAGTGGGAGGGTTGCTCACCACTCGGTAGGAGTTTTCGAACTTAGGCAAGCACTGGACTGTAGCTAAGCCCCCGAGTGAGAGGCTTGCTCATCACTCGGTAGGATTTTTCAAACTTAGGCGAGTACTGGACTGCAGCTAAGCCCCCGACTGAGAGGCTTGCTCGCCACTCGGTAGGATTTTGCAAACTTAGGCGAGCACTGGACTGCAGCTAAGCCCCCGACTGAGAGGGTTGCTCACCAGTCGGTAGGATTTTTCAAAGTTAGGCGAGCACTGGACTGGAGCTAAGCCCCCAGTGGGAGGGTTGCTCACCACTCGGTAGGATTTTTCAAACTTAGGCGAGTACTGGACTGCAGCTAAGCCCCCGAGTGGCAGGGTTGCTCAGCACTCGGTAGGATTTTTCAAACTTAGGCGAGTACTGGACTGCAGCTAAGCCCCCGAGTGGGAGGGTTGCTCACCACTCGGTAGGATTTTTCAAAGTTAGGCGAGTACTGGACTGCAGCTAAGCCCCCGAGTGGCAGGGTTGCTCAGCACTCGGTAGGATTTTTCAAACTTAGGCGAGTACTGGACTGCAGCTAAGCCCCCGAGTGGGAGGGTTGCTCACCACTCGGTAGGATTTTTCAAACTTAGGCGAGGACTGGACTGCAGCTAAGCCCCCAGTGGGAGGTTTGCTCACCACTCGGTAGGATTTTTCAAACTTAGGCGAGCACTGGACTGCAGCTAAGCCTCCGAGTGGGAGGGTTGCTCACCACTCGGTAGGATTTTTCAAACTTAGGCGAGCACTGGACTGCAGCTAAGCCCCCGAGTGGGAGGGTTGCTCACCACTCGGTAGGATTTTTAAAACTTAGGCGAGCACTGGACTGCAGCTAAGCCCCCGAGTGGGAGGGTTGCTCACCACTCGGTAGGATTTTTCAAACTTAGGCGAGTACTGGACTACAGCTAAGCCCCCGAATGGGAAGGTTGCTCACCACTCGGTAGGATTTTTCAAACTTAGGCGAGCACTGGACTGCAGCTAAGCCCCCGAGTGGGAGGGTTGCTCACCACTCGGTAGGATTTTTCAAACTTAGGCGAGCACTGGACTGCAGCTAAGCCCCCGAGTGGGAGGGTTGCTCACCACTCGGTAGGATTTTTCGAACTTAGGCGAGCACTGGACTGGAGCTAAGCCCCCGAGTGAGAGGCTTGCTCATCACTCGGTAGGATTTTTCAAACTTAGGCGAGTACTGGACTGCAGCTAAGCCCCCGACTGAGAGGCTTGCTCACCACTCGGTAGGATTTTGCAAACTTGGGCGAGCACTGGACTGCAGCTAAGCCCCCGACTGAGAGGGTTGCTCACCAGTCGGTAGGATTTTTCAAACTTAGGCGAGGACTTGACTGCAGCTAAGCCCCCGATTGGGAGGGTTGCTCACCGCTCGGTAGGATTTTTCAAACTTAGGCGAGGACTTGACTGCAGCTAAGCCCCCGATTGGGAGGGTTGCTCACCGCTCGGTAGGATTTTTCAAACTTAGGCGAGTACTGGACTGCAGCTAAGCCCCCGAGTGGCAGGGTTACTCAGCACTCGGTAGGATTTTTCAAACTTAGGCGAGGACTGGACTGCAGCTAAGCCCCCGAGTGGGAGGGTTGCTCACCACTCGGTAGGATTTTTCGAACTTAGGCGAGGACTGGACTGCAGCTAAGCCCCCAGTGGGAGGTTTGCTCACCAATCGGTAGGATTTTTCAAACTTAGGCGAGCACTGGACTGCAGCTAAACCCCCGAGTGGGAGGATTGCTCACCACTCGGTAGGATTTTTCAAACTTAGGCGAGCACTGGACTGCAGCTAAGCCCCCGAGTGGGAGGGTTGCTCACCACTCGGTAGGAGTTTTCGAACTTAGGCAAGCACTGGACTGTAGCTAAGCCCCCGAGTGAGAGGCTTGCTCATCACTCGGTAGGATTTTTCAAACTTAGGCGAGTACTGGACTGCAGCTAAGCCCCCGACTGAGAGGCTTGCTCGCCACTCGGTAGGATTTTGCAAACTTAGGTGAGCACTGGACTGCAGCTAAGCCCCCGACTGAGAGGGTTGCTCACCAGTCGGTAGGATTTTTCAAAGTTAGGCGAGGACTGGACTGCAGCTAAGCCCCCAGTGGGAGGGTTGCTCACTACTCGGTAGGATTTTTCAAACTTAGGCGAGTACTGGACTGCAGCTAAGCCCCCGAGTGGCAGGGTTGCTCAGCACTCGGTAGGATTTTTCAAACTTAGGCGAGTACTGGACTGCAGCTAAGCCCCCGAGTGGGAGGGTTGCTCACCAGTCGGTAGGATTTTTCAAACTTAGGCGAGCACTGGACTGCAGCTAAGCCCCCGAGTGGGAGGGTTGCTCACCACTCGGTAGGATTTTTCAAACTAAGGCGAGGACTGGACTGCAGCTAAGCCCCCGAGTGGGAGGGTTGCTCACCACTCGGTAGGATGTTTCAAACTTAGGCGAGGACTGGACTGCAGCTAAGCCCCCGAGTGGGAGGGTTGCTCCCACTCGGTAGGATTTTTCAAACTTAGGCGAGGACTGGACTGCAGCTAAGCCCCCTGTGGGAGGGTTGCTCACCACTCCGTAGGATTTTTCAAACTTAGGAGAGTATTGGACTGCAGCTAAGCCCCCGAGTGGGAGGGTTGCTACCCTCTCGGTAGGATTTTTCAAACTTAGGCGAGCACTGGACTGCAGCTAAGCCCCCGAGTGGGAGGGTTGCTCACCACTCGGTAGGATTTTTCAAACTTAGGCGAGCACTGGACTGGAGCTAAGCCCCCAGTGGGAGGGTTGCTCACCACTCGGTAGGATTTTTCAAACTTAGGCGAGTACTGGACTGCAGCTAAGCCCCCGAGTGGCAGGGTTGCTCAGCACTCGGTAGGATTTTTCAAACTTAGGCGAGTACTGGACTGCAGCTAAGCCCCCGAGTGGGAGGGTTGCTCACCAGTCGGTAGGATTTTTCAAACTTAGGCGAGCACTGGACTGCAGCTAAGCCCCCGAGTGGGAGGGTTGCTCACCACTCGGTAGGATTTTTCAAACTAAGGCGAGGACTGGACTGCAGCTAAGCCCCCGAGTGGGAGGGTTGCTCACCACTCGGTAGGATTTTTCAAACTTAGGCGAGGACTGGACTGCAGCTAAGCCCCCGAGTGGGAGGGTTGCTCCCACTCGGTAGGATTTTTCAAACTTAGGCAAGGACTGGACTGCAGCTAAGCCCCCTGTGGGAGGGTTGCTCACCACTCGGTAGGATTTTTCAAACTTAGGAGAGTATTGGACTGCAGCTAAGCCCCCGAGTGGGAGGGTTGCTACCCTCTCGGTAGGATTTTTCAAACTTAGGCGAGCACTGGACTGCAGCTAAGCCCCCGAGTGGGAGGGTTGCTCACCACTCGGTAGGATTTTTCAAACTTAGGCGAGCACTGGACTGCAGCTAAGCCCCCGAGTGGGAGGGTTGCTCACCACTCGGTAGGATTTTTCAAACTGAGGAGAGTACTGGACTGCAGCTAAGCCACCGAGTGGGAGTGTTGCTACCCACTCGGTATGATTTTGCAAACTTAGGCGAGCACTGGACTGTAGCTAAGCCCCCGAGTGGGAGGGTTGCCCAGCACTCGGTAGGATTTTTCAAACTTAGGTGAGGACTGGACTGCAGCTAAGCCCCCAGTGGGAGGGTTGCTCACCACTCGGTAGGATTTTTCAAACTTAGGCGAGTACTGGACTGCAGCTAAGCCCCCGAGTGGGAGGGTTGCTCACCACTCGGTAGGATTTTTCAAACTTAGGCGAGGACTGGACTGCAGCTAAGCCCCCGAGTGGGAGGGTTGCTCACCACTCGGTAGGATTTTTCAAACTTAGGCGAGCACTGGACTGCAGCTAAGCCCCCGAGTGGGAGGGTTGCTCACCACTCGGTAGGATTTTTACAACTTAGGCGAGTACTGGACTACAGCTAAGCCCCCGAGTGGGAAGGTTGCTCACCACTCGGTAGGATTTTTCAAACTTAGGCGAGCACTGGACTGCAGCTAAGCCCCCGAGTGGGAGGGTTGCTCACCACTCGGTAGGAGTTTTCGAACTTAGGCAAGCACTGGACTGTAGCTAAGCCCCCGAGTGAGAGGCTTGCTCATCACTCGGTAGGATTTTTCAAACTTAGGCGAGTACTGGACTGCAGCTAAGCCCCCGACTGAGGGGCTTGCTCGCCACTCGGTAGGATTTTGCAAACTTAGGCGAGCACTGGACTGCAGCTAAGCCCCCGACTGAGAGGGTTGCTCACCAGTCGGTAGGATTTTTCAAAGTTAGGCGAGCACTGGACTGGAGCTAAGCCCCCAGTGGGAGGGTTGCTCACCACTCGGTAGGATTTTTTCAAACTTAGGCGAGTACTGGACTGCAGCTAAGCCCCCGAGTGGCAGGGTTGCTCAGCACTCGGTAGGATTTTTCAAACTTAGGCGAGTACTGGACTGCAGCTAAGCCCCCGAGTGGGAGGGTTGCTCACCACTCGGTAGGATTTTTCAAAGTTAGGCAAGTACTGGACTGCAGCTAAGCCCCCGAGTGGCAGGGTTGCTCAGCACTCGGTAGGATTTTTCAAACTTAGGCGAGTACTGGACTGCAGCTAAGCCCCCGAGTGGGAGGGTTGCTCACCACTCGGTAGGATTTTTCAAACTTAGGCGAGGACTGGACTGCAGCTAAGCCCCCAGTGGGAGGTTTGCTCACCACTCGGTAGGATTTTTCAAACTTAGGCGAGCACTGGACTGCAGCTAAGCCTCCGAGTGGGAGGGTTGCTCACCACTCGGTAGGATTTTTCAAACTTAGGCGAGCACTGGACTGCAGCTAAGCCCCCGAGTGGGAGGGTTGCTCACCACTCGGTAGGATTTTTAAAACTTAGGCGAGCACTGGACTGCAGCTAAGCCCCCGAATCAGAGGCTTGCTCATCACTCGGTAGGATTTTTCAAACTTAGGCGAGTACTGGACTGCTGCTAAGCCCCCGACTGAGAGGCTTGCTCACCACTCGGTAGGATTTTGCAAACTTGGGCGAGCACTGGACTGCAGCTAAGCCCCCCGCTGAGAGGGTTGCTCACCAGTCGGTAGGATTTTTCAAAGTTAGGCGAGGACTGGACTGCAGCTAAGCCCCCAGTGGGAGGGTTGCTCACCACTCGGTAGGATTTTTCAAACTTAGGCGA